>NC_081424.1:17388622-18588622 GCF_949786415.1 Peromyscus eremicus | reverse complement strand
CTCTGGAGGCTACGGCAGGAGAGTTGCTGTGAGGTTGAGGCCAGCCTGGAGATTTTAACCTGGCTCTGCTTCCTGAGTGCAAAGTGACCAGCTGGTCTTCTGCTCCTGTTGGTGCCTCTGATGTCAGAACCGTATACGTCAGTGGTTCTCAACTGTATATGTCAGTGGTTCTCAGCCTTCCTGATGCTTGGGCCCTTTAGTACAGTTCCTCTTGCTGTGGTGACCTCTCCCTGCATCATAAAATTATTTTCGTTCCTACTTCATAACTATGATGTTGCTACTGTTATGAATGGTCTTAGGTGACCCCTGTAAAAGGGTCGCTCAACCCCCAAAGGGGTTGTGACCCACAGGTTGAGAACTGTTGGTATATGTATGTCCCTTTGAATGGGGTTCACAGCTGAAGATGTTACCTCGGGTCTCAGAAGAAACTTGGGAATTTTGAAAAACCGTGTTTGGGAAGGTCGTGAAAGCCAGAGGAAGTGGTTGGGAGGAGGCTTTGAGGTCTCATAGCCTAGTCTTGCTTCTTGGTCACTCTGTTCTCTGACTTTGGATGCAGTGTGACCAGCTGGCCTCCGGATTCTTTAGCTGTGTCTTTCCTGCCATGCTGAGATGCAGCCGCATTTCCTCCACACACACAAATGTAAGCCAGCAGAAGCCCCTTCTCGCTTACATTGCCTTTTATCAGGTGTTTAGTTACAGTAACGAGAAAGGGATGTAAAGAAGTGCCTTCAGAGAAGACGCAAGCTGTCCTGGCAAATAAAAAACTCTGAGCATATTTCTTCACAACAATAAAAGAAAAGAACTTGAATCTGTAAGCCAAATGGGGTGGTGCACATCTGCAATGCCAGCCCCGGAGAGGCTGGTGTAAAAAAAATCACAAGTTCAAGGCCTGCATCAGGCACAGAGTGAGTTCTAGGTTGGTCTGGGAAAAAGTGAGACTTGCCTCACAAAATCAAAACCAAACCAAACCAAACCAAATCAGAAGAAGAAACCCAACAAACAGAAAGTGTGTGTTCTCTCCTGGTTTCCTAAATTAGCATGTCATTGTCTCTGAGTTAGGATTTCAGCCACGCTGTGAGAAATGTCCGAGCCTGTGTGGGCAAACACGAATCGCTAAGATGAGCTGCAGACTCCAGAGGAAAACAGGTGGATCACAGGGAACCCTCGGAGGAGAGGGCAGCTGTCTTCTATTCCACAGCCATTGTGGTCCACAGGGAACAGGAAAACAGCACAAGCCTTTGCTGCTTGGTTCAAACTGTGTCTGTGTGGAAGGCGAGGCTGACCTGATGTTCCGTGCAGAAACTATGGCAGAGCCTTGGCCCTCAAAGGTCGCGCTTGTCTCTTCAATCAGGAAAGGAAAGAAGCTTCTGAGCTCCTCTCCCCTCTCTTTTAGCAACATAGACAAACTAAAATCGTTTTAACTCCTAACTCCAAAGCCGGGTGAGGTGCCACAAGCCGATAATCCCAGCACTTGGGTGCCAGAGGCTGGCAGATCTCTGAGTTTGAGGGCAGTCTGATCTACACAGTGAGTTCCAGGACAGACAGCGCTATGTAGAGAGACCCCGCCTCCAAAAACCAGACCCCCAAAACAAACAAGCAAAAAAAACAAAGTGAATTCCAGCTCCAACTGTTGGCAGGAAAAAAAAAAATCATACATTGTTTCTCTGCTCTCACTCTCGCTCTCCACACACATACAAATAAATGTAAGGAAGTTCCTTTTTTTTTTTTTTTTTTTTTTTAAATGCTTGTGTGAGTTTATGTGTATCACATGCCCATAGGAGCCTATGGGGGCCCAAAAAAGACATCTCATCTCCCCTGGAACTAGAGTTACAAAGGGTTGTAGGCCATGGTGTCAATGCTGGGAATTGAACCCTGGTCCTCAGACAGAGTACTAGTTACTCTTAACCACTGAGCCATTTCTCCACCCAAATAAACATAATTTTAAAAAAAGTTTTTTGTTTTTTTTTGTTTTTTTTAAATAGGGTCTTATGTAGCCCAAATTGGCCTCAAACTTATTGTGCAGCCTGGAGTGCCCTTCAGTTTCCCAGCCTCCTGCCTCTACCTCCCCAGTGCTACGGTTATAGGCACGTGGCATTACACCCAGTTTGTATAGTGCTGGGAATGGGACCCAGGATTTCCTGCATGCTGGACAAACACTCTACCAACTGGCTAGGTCCCCAGGCCTTTTATTCTTTTGAAGTCAGGATCACGTGCTGGGATGTATAGGTATTCAGCACCTACATTTCCTGTTTTGGGGTGTATAGGTATTCAACACCTCCATTTCCTATGTTGGGGTGTATAGGTATTCAGCGCCTACATTTCCTATTTTGGGATGTATAGGTATGCACAACTCAAATATCCTGCCTGGGGATGTACAGGCATGCACATCCATGCCTGTCTTCAACGAAAGGAGAAGCAGGGGACATTCCATTCCATAAAATATCATGCATATGAGCAATACCAAACACGTGAGTATTTTGGGGACAAAAGGCTGAAAACTTTTAATTTTGTCATTTTAAGTCTTCTAAGATTCTATAATTCTGTCAGAAAATTTGTTTTTAACATGTTTTGTGAAAGGCCTGAACCAACTACAGTCATTGGACGGTTTGGTGAAACTTCCGGTTCGTGTCTTGAGCAGGTTGGAGACACGGCAGTAGTTCTGGGTGGCTGTTACTGGAGTAGGAAGAGTCACGGCTCTCACAGATAGTTGGCTAGTGTGGTCATCTCCTCCAAGAGCACATAGCTGAGCAGACGGCATTTCTTTCCTCTCTCTCTCTCTCCTCTCTCCTCTCTCTCTCTCTCTGTGTCTTTTATTTAACATACCAGCCACAGTTTCCCCTCCCTCCTCTCCTCCCGCTCCTTCCCCCCACTCCTTTCTTTCTACCCCTCCCCTGCCCACAGATGGTTTTTATTAGTTGTGGTTCACCTGTTCTTGAGTCTGTGGGATGCTACACTGCCACCCTGTGGAGCCGCGGCCTTCAGTGTTAGCAAGACCTGCTGCTGCATAGCTAGGACCCCTGGAGATCACACACTCAAACCCACACACTGCTGATTATGTAAGAATTAAGGTAACGATTGCTTTCTGTGAAATGAGGGCATTATAAAATGATGGTTACCATGGGAGTCAGTTTCTTGGAGCATTTGTTTGAACAGAAACCACAGAACTCATGGCAGAAAAAAGTGGGTTTTCTATTTCCTTCTGAGCTAAGTCCCAGTACAGGATGACCCCATGTCTCATTATGTCTGGAATTAACGTTTTCCCAGGACTCCACGTGTGCAAACCGGGAGGGCTCCCAGCAATCTGAGTCCTATCAATCTGGAGAAAAAGAAAGAAAAGAGAAGAAAAGAAAAGGAAAAAAGAAAAGAAAAGAAAAGAAAAAATACTTCAACAATAAAATGGAATGAGGTACAGTTATGGGCACTCTATGAAAGAACCTTAGAGGCTTTATACTCGTGGCTGGAGATGGCTCAGTGGCTATGAACACCCACTGGCTGCTCTTCCAGAAGACCTGGGTTTGATTTCTAGCATCCTCATGATGGCTCACAAACATCCATACCTTCAGTTCCGGGGAATCTGACACCCTCTTCCGGCCTCCTTGGGCACAGGAATGCAAGTGGTACACAAATGGACATGTGGTCAAAATACCCAAGCACACAGAATACATTAAAATAAAAATTTAAAAGGACATGGCACAGTCAGTCAAAGAAGCCAGGCACACAAAAAGCACACATTATATAGTTTATTTATAGGGCATGTCTACAGTAGATGCATCCACACTGTTTACTGAGGACTGGCGGGAGGGGGAATGAAATGTGACGTGAATGGGAATCCATTTCTGTTTGGATGATGGAAATATTCCGGAGTTTGGTAGCAGTGCTCATGGAACAACTCTGTGAGTATAACTAAAAGCCACGAGACAGCATATGTTCCATAGGAGAAGTGTATGGCATGTGAATTATATCTCCATAAAACTTTCTGAAAGTGAATAGATCCGGGGCGTCATGCTCTCCCTGCAGCCAGCTGTGAGCGAGAAGGATGCTGAGAAGGAGGCAGAATATAAGAACGCCACTTACATGTCAAAGTTTTCGTGACTGACTGTCAGTTCCGAGAACTGTAGAACGAATTAACCTGGGGACCATCGGAGAGAGAAGAGAAGCCTGCACTTTCAACCGCAACCTTGGTTTGCATAGAACTGGAGATTTGTGGGCACGTCTCAGTTTGACTTCTGGCTCGGTCACTTTGCTGCCCAAGCCCCCATTTCCTCACCTGTGATGGTTTTGGGAATCATGTTCACTGAGTTGAGTTGGAGTGATAAGGGAGGCGTGGTCTCATAGGGTAATGGTGGATGTTCACACTTATTTCTCCCATTGCTCGGCACTGCCCAAGCTCTGAGTCCAGGTGAAGGACAGAGAGATGCTCTTCTCAAGCTACTCAAAGATACTGTGCTGGTAGGCTGTTACTGGGAGAGTTTGCACCGTCAGACTCTCTAGAAGTGGTCTGGGCTTTGTGTTCCCAGACCTTCAGTGTTTCTAAAGTTAGACTATAGACAAGACAAGCTTTGATGGCCTCACGAAGTTTTTTTTTTTTTTTTGTCTTGTTCTTTTCCCCCCCCTCTTTTTTAATTTAAAAATTCCATTTATTGAGTCTAGAAAGGTGTCTCAGTGGTTAAGAGCATGAGCTGCTCTTCCAGGGGACCTGGGTTCATATCCCAGCACCCACACGATGACTCACAACTGTCTGTTACTCCAAGCCCTGCGTGCATGGTGGTGCACAGACCATGAGTGGATTCAGGCAAACACTCATACACATAAGACAAAATAAACATAAGTACAAATCTCAAAATTTAATTAAAAATATATTAATTTGTCCATGTGTGTTCACATGGCATGTGTGTGGAGGCCGAGGAGAACAACTTCTGGGTGGTTCCTCTCTGTCCACCATATTCTGGGTATGGAACTCAGGCTGACATGCTTGGCAACAGGGTTTCTCTGTGTAGCTTTGGAGCCTGTCCTGGATCTCACTCTGTAGCCCAGGCTGGCCTCGAACTCACAAAGATCCGCCTGGCTCTGCCTCCCAAGTGCTGGGATTAAAGGCGTGTGCCACCACCGCCCGGCTCTCTGAGCCATCTTGCTGTGCTGTTTCTTTGTTCTTATGCTGTTTGTTCTGTAGTCATCTTTATTTGTTCTCTTCTGACCATCCCCCCTGGGCATGATTATCATGATTTTTGATTCATAGCACTAGATTATGCCCTGTATTTAAAACACGGCCGTTTTTCTAATCCTCCACAGCGTGTGCGATTAGCAGAAGCTTTACATCTCAGTGCTGGTTTCTACCGCCTACTTCCCTGTTTCATCAAATCGTCTTTTGCTTTCCTGAGCTTCATAGAGCAGGTGCTCATCACTCGTAGGTCCTGGTTACCGCAGGGTGGCACATGGGGCTTGCGCACGGAACACTGGCTTCAAGTGAGCAAACTAATTCATAGCAAGGGCCCTTTGAGGAGGAGGGCAACGTTTTACTTAGTATTTATCATGGTCCCTGACATGGCCTTTCCTCACTCTTTCTCTCTCAGTGTTCCCCCCACCTAAAGTGTCCACAGTAGAGAATCTATGGGAGGAATAATAGGGAGTCCAGCATAGTTTGGACTCAGACCTCTAGACTTGGTGTCGTTGTAGCTCTGCTTCCTACTGTACTTGAATCTGAGGGGTGCTGAGGGGATGCTAGGGGAGTTTGCTCATTTCCGGGTGGGTGCTCTTGCCTGAGAGAACCAGCCACAGTCCTAAGTGGTTGAGTCAGTTTCAGGTGGGGAAAATGAAGAGCTTCTGCTCCCACCACAGATCTAGACCTGGTCGGAGGGAAATCATGCAGAACCCACCCACAAGGCATTCTGAGACCTCAGGAGGTGGCTGAACTCCCTCACAGAAGAATGAGGAAGGAAGAGAGAGGCCGAGAGAACCTGCTGGACTTGAATTTCCCTTTAGGTCCACTTTGGGAATTTGCTATTGTACTCAGCCTGGAAAATGTCTATTGAACCCCCTCAGTAAGAAGTAGAATGAAAGTACTTCAGGTGTGGTGGTGCATGCCTGTAACTCTGGCACTTGGGAGGTACAGATAGGAGAATTGGCAGTTCAAGGTCATCCTCAGCTACACAATGAGTTCAAGATTTACCTCCACTACATGGGTCATGAGACCTTTTCTCAAAATGAACCAAACAATATAATGTAAAGAGGGTTTTTTTTGTTTTTGTTTTGTTTTGTTTTGTTTTGTTTTTTTCCCCCAGAGACAGGGTTTCTCTGTGCAGCTCTGGCTGTCCTAGAACTTGCTCAAAGGCTAGCCTTTGAAATCAGAGAGCCACATGCCTCTCTCTCTCAAGTGCTGGAATTAAAGGCATGTGTCACAATAGCCTGGTGTAAAGAGATTCTTAACAATTATAACTAACCATGCCTCTATTGCCTAAAACTATAGTGGTTTATTAATCTATTTACTTAAAATATATGTCTGAGCTTAGGAGAGAAATCCCTCAAAGAACCAAAGAAAGGAAAAACAGAAAACAGAAAGGAAGGAGGCGAGGAAGAAAGAAAGAAAGAAGTTGAAATAAAAATGAACCAACCAGACAAGCAAATCATGGAACAAGGCTTTTGAGTAAATATTTCTGTGAATGCAGATATAAAACCAACTAAAAAGGTATATCAGTGACTAGGGTAGCTGGTGTGCTATGTGTTATATCACACTATACACAATACTGAAGCACAAAATCATAGTGAGGTCAGGGCACTGTGGTTAAGTTAGAGTTTAATACGTGGGCTAATGCTCACCAGAAAATAAGGGTTCTGTGCACGTATCCCTGGCTGACCTGGCCCTTGCTATGTAGACCAGGCTGGCCTGGGAGTCACAGAGAGTCACCTGCCTCTGTCTTGAGTGCTGAGATGAAAGGCTGGGACTACCACACCCAGCCGTATGCATATGCCTATGTATGTGTGATA
Organism: Peromyscus eremicus; assembly: GCF_949786415.1. NCBI lineage: Eukaryota > Metazoa > Chordata > Mammalia > Rodentia > Cricetidae > Peromyscus > Peromyscus eremicus. Next base: position 18,581,641 of record NC_081424.1, on the reverse strand, counting down.
AGGTCTCCCGGAGCCCAGGCTGGAAGCTGGTCTTAAAAAATTTGATCTGTAGCTGAGGATGACCTTTAACTCTTGATCCTTTTGCCTTCGCTTCCCAAAGGCGGGGATTATACTCAAATACCTCCACATCTGGCTTATTTGTTTATTTAATATTTTAAGAGACTTATGAAAATAAGATTGTATTACATTGTGAAATATCTGAAGAATACATAGTAAAGCACAGAAGCTTAGGTTTAATCCCTGATACAAAGACTGATAGTGTAGGTTTTTAAAACGTGTTCATTGGATGAGCCACATTTCTTTCCACTTTGATTCCAGAGATTAACCATTTCCCACATCGAACTCCATGGTCCTCTGTGATTCTAGGATTACAAACTCTACTCAACCAACCTCCTCCATTTTCATTTCTCACCAGTTCTGCCTAAGAAACTGTTCTGTTTAGGAGAGGATTGAGTTTAAAAAAAAAATCTCTCAAAAAAATAAAGTATGTACAATAGAAAAAAAAATCTCTTTTGGGTTTGCTGATACGGCTCAGCAGATAGTGTGCTTGCCTGACACACACAAAGCCCTTGGTTCAGTCTTCAGCACCACGTGAATTGGGTATGATGGTGCACACCCCTAATCCCAGAACTCAGGAGGCATGAACAGGAGGGTCAGAAGTTCAAGGTCATCTTTAGTGACAAAGAGAATCAGCATGGGCTATGTGAGATCCTGTTAGACAGACAGAGAGAAAGAGAGAGAGAGAGAGAGAGAGAGAGAGAGAGAGAGAGAGAGAGAGAACTATAAAGTAGTGTGTGTGTGTGTGTGTGTGTGTGTGTGTGTGTGTTTGTGTGTGTGTGTGTACACCATCACATCCAGTTTATATGATCCTGTATGTATAGAACCCAGGGCCCCAGGTATATCAGACATTCTACCACAAGCTATATCCCTACATACATCCAAAGTTAAGTTTTCACTTATACTATTTACAATAAAAGTCAGGCTGTGGTAGCCTTGGCTGGCTTGGAACTTGCTAAGTAAACCTCGTCCTGAACTTGTGGCCTGGGTTACCTGAGACCCTGACTCAAAACAACCAGCCAAAAGCTCTGTGTCAACCCGGAAGTCTCAGAAGCCCTTAGAACCACCCTGAGTTATACGTGGATTTCAAAAGAAGGAAATTAAACTTTGATATATAAAAATGAAGAAGTCATATCTTTGTGAAAGCTCTATTGCAGACCCCCCCTCTCCCCATAACTTTAAAACAGGAACCTTGATAGATGCCCCAAGGCAGTTTACTTCCAGCCCCAGGTAGGCTAGCCAGCTTTTTTAACCTTGGTGTGACCTGAGCCCAGGTCCCCTTGGTTTGCTCTCTCCTGTCTGTCCTATTGCCTGTGACCTAATCTACAAGAAGAGTCTTTGGACAGGAAAGTAAACAACACATTGTTCTACGGTGGAAGGGTTTTGCAACCATTTTGGGTTGTGGAATTTCCTCCTTCCTATGAGGACTGACGCCTTGTCTCAAATACCTATGACAATGGTCGCAAACTCAGATAAAGGGGCTGAAGAAAGACATGAAGTATTTTCTAAATCTGGTCAGTTTCCTAGCCCTTCTGTGAACAAACTGGACTTGTCACAAAGGCATTAAGACTCTAAGATACAGCGCTGTATTTTAGAGTCATTTGCTGTCTCAGTTTATATCCACATGGTCCAAGGGCTCTCATGAAAGTGTGTGAGTATTGAGATCACTTCACTAAATGTAAATGGCTAAAGAAAACAGCTTCAAGTCTTTATTCAAGCAGTAGAAAAGGTGAAGGACCAGCAGCAGAGGACAAGAGGAATAAAGTACACGATACCACCTGACCCAATCTTCTGTCACCCTCATTTGGAGGTTGAGAACCATCTCTGGATTCATCAAGAATTGAATATCACTACTACAGCATTTTTTTTTCAGAAACAAGAACTATAAAAGGAGTACTTCTTCCTCAATTTTAACAAATGTGTTAACACATTTATATAAATGTCACGTGGGTGGGCCTCACAAAAAGATGAATAGATGAATTAAGAATATTCATGGCCAAGCTCGTTGGCACATTCCTTTAATCCCAGCACTCAGGAGGCAGGCGCAGGTGCGACCCCTGCCTAAAATTAAAGAGTATTCTCTGCAACAGCCAACAATAGGGTAGGTTGACACACTTACAAGGTATCATGTATTATGGGTTTTACAAAAATATATGTCCAAAGCATGCTAGAAAAATTAGCAGATAAATAAATGTTTACATGGACAGATGGTGAACTCTTAACATACAGGTGCAATAATTTTTTTGTTTCTTTGTTTTCTTTAGACAGGGTTTCTCTGTGTAATAGCTCTAGTTGTCCTGGAACTTGCTTTATAGAACAGGCTGGCCTGAAACTCACAGAGATTTGCCTGCCTCTGCCTCCTGAGTGCTGGGATTAAAGGCATGCATCACCACCTCCAGGCTGTCAGATACAATCATTTTTAAGAACAGAAATCTGAAGTATTCTTATTTTCCTTATTTCTAGATACAATTTAGTGTACACTTGGAAGGAATGTGTTGTTTTGAGACAAGGTTTTATATAGCTCAGGGTAGTCTCAAAGTCACTATGGAGCTGAGAATAACCTTGACCCTCTGATTGTCCTGTCTCTACCTCCCAAGTGCCGGGATTGGAGGCATGCACTAACACACTTGTATTGCAAATCATTATTTTTCAGTTTAGTTTTGAGTCTGTAATAAATGTTCATGGTAAAAAATTCAACAATTATGAATGGCTAGGGAGTGAAGAATAAATATTTCTCTCCTTCACAGAGAGAGTCTAAACTTCCTGTAAACCAAGACCCTCCACTTCTGTTTGGATTATGATACAGACAATCTTTGTTTTGCTTTGTATCAGCAGGTCATAAAGCAACTGTTAGGCTGGGCATGGTGGTTTAGGCTGTAATCACAGCACTCTGGAAACTGAGGCTGGAGGATTGTTTTGAGTTGGAGGCCAGCCTGAGTTACATAGTTTTAAATCAGCCTGGACCACAGAGTGAGAGACCCACTTAAAAAAAAAAAAAAACAACAACAGTTCCATGGCTTTTTGGAGCCCACTCCCTGTGGTGGGATACCTTGCTCAGCCTTGATGCAGCGGGGAGGGGCTTGGTCCTGCCTCAACTTGATGTGCCAGACTTTGTTGACTCCCCATGGGAAGCCTTACTCTCTGAGGAGTGGATGGGGGATGGGGTGGGGTGGACAGGTTGGGGGGAGTGGGAGGAGGGAAGGGAGGGGAACTATGGTTGGTATGTAAAATAAAAAAAAATTAGAATAAAAAAAGAAAAAATAGTTCTATGTAAATACAATATGCAGAAATAATCCTGAATGGAAAAATTGCAGTGATTTCTGATCTTCCCACTCTACAATCAACTCAGAGTGCCTCTTTTCCATGTTTTGGCAAACTGTCAAAATTCTTCCCAGGTTTTCATCAGTGTTCAGCATTTACCATTGCATTTTCAGTGTCTGAATATCTCCACGAAAGATGTTTCATGTCTCTCAGAGCCCAGGCTGACTCGAAACTTGCTATGTGTTTGAGGGTGACCTTGAACTCCCGATCTTCCTGCTGCCCCTTCCCATAGACTGGGATTATAGGCATGTGTACCGTGTATGACCAATGTGAATTCTCTTCACTGGCATGACTTCCTCTGGGGTATCGCTATCTTTTCCCTTCACTTATTTCCTTGGGCTACACTGTCTAGAGTCCGTCAAACAACCATGTTAGTGTTATTTAAAAATACATTTATATTTTTATTTGTGTGTGTGTGTGCGTGTGTGTGTGTATTCACATGCGGGTGTATGTGCCTGTTGGAGGTCAGAAGAGGGTGATGTATCTCTTAGAGCATAAATTACATGGCGCTGAGAATTAAACTTTGCTCTTCTGGAAGAGCAGCAAATGTTCTTAGCCACTAAGAATCTCTTCAGTCCCAATATTAATATTGTTACAGTACTAAAGCTTGTATTTTGAATGTCCTCCACAAAGGCCCGTATATTAAACATCCCCCCACCAAGGAGATGCTCTTAGGACCTAGCGGGAGGTGATTTGTCCTTGAAGGGATAACTTTTCTAGAGTCTTGTCTCTACCATATCAATAAGACAGGAGCATAATTTCTCTCTTCCAGAATCTGGGAAGGTCTGTAATTCTCTGTAACCAGTGGAAGGCAGTAGATATAACCTTATGATCTTCCTTCCTTCCTTCCTTCCTTTCTTTCTTTCTTTCTTTCTTTCTTTCTTTCTTTCTTTCTTTCTTTCTTTCTTTCTTTCTTTCTTTCTTTCTTTCTTTCTTGTTTTTTGACACAGGGTTTCTCTGTGTAGTCCTGGCTGTCCTGGAACTTACTCTGTAGACCAGGCTGGCCTCGAACTCACAGAGATCCTCCTGTCTCTGTCTCCTGAGTGCTGGGATTAAAGGTGTGTGCCACCACCGCCACCCCTGGTGACCCTGTGATTTCTAAGGACAGCACACTCATGTTTTGAAAGCTGTCCACTTCTACCCGGTTCTCAGCACCGCTGTGAGTGATCTGATTGCTCAGAGACCATCAGGCTGGGAGGAAATTTAAGTCAACTCACATGGAGAAATAGCATGATGTCCAGACAAATAGATTACATTTAGATTGTTTCTGATCATTTATTTTCCCTCATGTATATTTTTGAGATAGAGTCTCATGTAGCCCAGGTTGGCCTCAAACTCACTTGGCAGTCAAAGCTGGCTTCGAATTCCTGATCCTCTTGCCTCCATATGCTGAGCCCTGGGATTATAGGCCATTGTCACCATGCCTGGCTTTTTTCATTCTTCTTCTCCCCCGATACCCAATCCTGCTACATACCTCTGCTTAGTCTGGTACTCACTATGTAGCACATGCTGGCCTAAAATTGGTGGCAATACTCCCCGGCCTCAGCCAAAATTATAGGCAGTACCACCATGCCTGGCTGAATTTTCTTGATGTGAATAACTGCAGCAAATGTCTGTAAACATACTCTTACATTCACGTGAATTCATGTGCTCATTCGGTTACAAAACCTAGATCAAACACACAGTCTTTAAGGTACAACATCTCTTCTTCATACCCTACCAATAGTCTAAATGAACTTCCTAAGTTTTCAGGCCACATTGGAAGTCTGTTTTGTTAGCTAAGTAAGAGTTTCAAGTGTTGCTTATGCTAACAGAACAAAAGACACTGGCGGTTCAAGCGAAGAAAACTGAAGATTTATGTATATTAACTTTATATGTATGAATATTTAGCCCACATGTATGTATGTGCACTATGTGCATACAGTGCTCATGGTAGCTGGAAAAGGGCATCAGATCCCATGGAACTAGAGTTACAGATGGCTTTGAGCTGACATATGGGAGCAGTGAACAGAACCTGAGTCCTCTGCAAGAGTCTCAGCTACAAATTTGTTGAGAGGAGAAAAATTATTTCCTGCAGAAGATGTTCAGATTCCTAGGGTTAAGACACAGACTAGCTGTGTATTCTTTAATCTTCATTTCTCAAAATGCAGCAGACTAACAATGAACAGGTGAGCAGCAGGAACGCTTTTTTCAAGAAAACAAAAGTTGTGGTTAAGTATGGGGGCAGGTCACTATCCATTCATGTTTTGTTGGACTCAGTGTTAACCTTTACCAAAGGATGCTCAGCTGCAGACAAAGCCTTGTGTCTGTGTAGCTTGAAAACCTGGGTTCCCCACAAAAGGTTAAATGATACTTGCTCTTCTTGATTGAAGACAACAAGCCAGTTTATTTGATATTTCAGATTGTTATTAAGGATAACATTACTGGTACGATGGCTCAGTGGCTAAAAGTACTTGCTATCAAGACTGATGACCTGAGTTCAGTCCTTCGAACCGGCATGGTTGAAGGAGAGAATTAAATCTGACAGGATGTCCTCTGACCTCCACATACTCATTGCAGCACATATGACTTAAGACACACATATACAAGCATAGTAAATATAATAATAATAATAACAACAACAATAGAAAAATGACCACACACTTGGAATATGGAGGCAGAAGAATTAAAAATTCAAATTTGGACTGGGCATGGTGGTGCATGCCTCTAATCCCAATATTTGAGAGGCAGAGGCAGGTAGATCTCTGTGAGTTTGAGGCCAGCTTGGTCTACATGATGAATTCCATATCAGTCAGGGCTACATAGCAAGACCCTGTCTCAAAGAAACAAACAGATAAACAACAACAACAACAACAAAATAATTCAAGGTTAGGACTGGGGATATACGTTTGTAGAGTGCTTGCCTATCATGTTTGAGGCCCAGGGTTTGATCCTCAGCACACTAAGAACTGGATATGGTAGTACACAACACTTATAACCCTAGCATTCCAGAGGTAGAGGCAGAAGGGTCAGAAGTTCAAAGTTATCCTCAACTACATAGTGAGTTGAAGGCTAGCTAACCTAGGCTACAGAAGGAAGATTCTTGAGAGAGAGAGAGAGAGAGAGAGAGAGAGAGAGAGAGAGAGAGAGAGAGAGAGAGAGAGAGGAGAATCTGGTCTAGAGAAACCCGTGGTAATCTACCCAGAATGACTGAATCCTGCAGCTTGCAGATTTCAAATTCATTTTTGTAGCTTCACATGAACGTTGTCTGGGTGATAGGCTCATTGAGACTCTGTTTGGTATTTCCTTCCCAAGGTGCTACACTTGTAAGTATCTTAGGTCTATGGTGGTTGCTTTCTGTCTCAATAGACCTGATAAGGCAGTATTTTAGTTAATATGTAGTAAACTGTGAGGGTTCTTTAGCAAACTTCCTTGTCTTGAACTCACCCTCAGAGAACTTGTCTATTAGTTTTCAGCTTTGCTTGCTCTTTAACTAGAAAACAAAAATATACGTGTTTGGTTTCAAAGCATTCCTATTTTCTCCTCTATCTCATTACTTACTATTGAAGCTTCCAGTTTTTAAGATATTTGTTGTAAGCTACGGTTTGCCAAGCATGCACAGTCAAAACCCAATTTCCTGTATAGTTCAGCCAACCTCAAAGAAGTACAGTGACTGACCAACCTAAGCATTCTGGGTCAAGTTTGTGTGGCCGGACTCGCCTGAATGCAACCTGCAATTCCACTGTTTGCTTTGCATGTGGAGAGCTCTCCTAAGACCTAACCTTTAGCCAGCAAATGCCTTTCATTATGGGCATTAAGCTAAAGCCCATAAAGTAGCCACGCTGTGATGTTCTGAGCTATCTAAGAGCCAAAGGTCTAAATTAACTGGTCTCAATATTCTTTTAAGAGGGAAAGATACTCTAACCTTGCAAAAGGAAACAGATAACCCACTAGTCACTTGCAACAGAAATGATGAAGCCTAAAGAATTCCTCTAGCAAGATGGAGACGTGAGGACAGCAGCTGTGTAGGAAGCCAGCCTGGATGAGGGATGAAGAGCCTCCACTGGCTCACCTCAGCACCTGTCAATGCCGTGATCCTTGGCTGTGTATGGATTTCTATGGTGCAGTGTACGGTTCTGAGCAGCTGCCTAACGTCCTGCGTAACTAACCTGGTAAGTTTCACCCACCTGATGCTTGCGTTTGCAGGAACTACAACACGATCTCGTTTGTAGCTGAGGTTCATTTTCTCCTCAGGACACCCCTTTTTTCATGAGAAGGTAGCAAAGAATTCTGCTTCTTGGTTTATTTTTTTTTCCCTGAAGGTAGAAGAATGCATAATTTCAAAATATATGCAAGATATTTTATTTATTTGTTATCACTCTCTAGATTTTTTTTGAGGAATTCAAGGATTGGGTAAAAGAGTCTTTAAACAGAATCAGGTTTTACAAACGGTAAAATATTCAACTTATCAATCTATTATAAAATCATTAATATTGATTTAAAATATAAACTAGGCCTTTGACACACTGTAAACTTTCCAGTTCCCAGTTAACAGGGGTGGTACTGTGGATGGACTGCTGACTAGGGAGCAGGGCCAGAAGCTGAGTACAACATTTTGTGTCAAGCGACCAGGTTATGTGTGTCTCTTTATTTCTACGTATGCACTTGTCAGGTTTGACTTATCAGTTTTGACATGAAAAACTTTTTCTTTCGTATTGTTGTCTTTTTCCATGTATTATATGATATCATTTCAATAGTGGCCTAGTTGTGCTTACAACAGCCACTAGCTTTCTTTTAAGTTAACTTTTGTATTTATAAGTTAACTTGAAAAACCAAATGCTGTAGCTGGAAAGAGATGCATTCTTCCTCTCTAAAGATTAAATAATATACCCAGGGGCTGGTGGTGCACCCCTTTAATCCCAGCACTCAGAAGGCAGAGGCGGGTGGATTTCTTTGAGTTTGAGGTCAGCCTGGTTTATAAAGTGAGTTCCAGGACAGCCAGGGTTATACGGAGAAGCTCTTTCCAGAAAACAAAAAACAAACAATCAAACAAAAAAAATCAAGAAACAAAAAATTAAATAAAAAAATAGCATGATTGCTTAATGACAGGCTAGGTATGGCATTTGGTAGCTTTATTATAAGTAACCGAGTGGCAAACACTGTACTCATTCTTACGTTAGCACATTGGAGGTAGAGTTCTCTGGTAGATTAGAAAAGGGTGTGTTACACACTTACGTTTGAATTCACGTAAAGCAGTAAATCATTGCTTAGGCAAACTGTAGATATTCAAAAGCATTTCAAAAATAGTTTACAGAAATCTTTGCCAAGATCTTCCTGCCTTCGATGCAGAAATGCTTGCTTTTGCTTCTGTGGTTATAATACAAACTTAGAAATAGTGTGGAAGTCACGGATTGTGAGGGAGAGCGAGGTAGGAGGACCAGGAGTGAGCCAGCCTGGGCTACAGGAGATGGAGGAGACTGTAGTTTCCTGCCCTAAAAGAGATTCCTTTTATTTTTTTCTGATAAGTATATGGATATGTTGCAGCTTATGTTTATATCTATCTGTACATATCACACTGTTTATATGATAAAGAGAAAAGAATGAGGATTCCACTGTTAACCATGATTATTTTTCTTTCGGTATTTTTCTCAACTAGATCTTGGTATAGGTATGTGTGTGTGCGCACACATGTATACATATATTGAGTTGATGTTGACCTCACACTCATGGCAATTCTCATGTCTCAGTTTGTATAGGTTAGAATTATGGGAGAAAGCCACTGTGACTGGCTTAAACATACGTGTGTGTGTGTGTGTGTGTGTGTGTGTGTGTGTGTGTGTGTATAATTTTACACACAATCATTTCGCTTCACATTATATTATGAATTTCCCTTTATATCCTGAGATTCTTTGGAAATAAGCTCTTGAACATCTTTAAAAGTTGTTCACGTCCTTCCTTTTGAACCCGGTGTTCATTGTTTTCCGAACTACAGTCTTCATTTGGTGACCAGCTCTCCTTACTGTTCTCTGTGTGTGGGCTCCATACCCTCGGGGGTTGGCAGCTCACACAGACGACAGTCGGGCCCTTTGTTGATCTACCTTCCGTTCACCACCTACAGAGGAGGGCGCAGCCCCTGAGGTGGCGATTGCAAGACACAGTCTGCTGGTTTGACCAGTAAGCGCAATAAAAGTGTTCTGAGCTGGGCCTCCCACACTGGTTTGGGAGGGGCTGCCGCAGGTGGATGGGCAACTGAATGTAGCCACTGCGACGTGAGATGCCCACCTTGTTATTCCCTACTGTCCTTTTGAATGTGGACGTTTGCTGTGATGAACAGCTTTGATTTCCAGATTTTGATGGGTGGTTGATAGCGAGACATTTTCCTTTTCATTGAAGCATGAAAGACATTCTTGAATAAAAGAACGTTAGGATTAAGTCAAGCATGGTGATTCATGCCTATAACCCCAGCAGATACAGAATCAGTACAGGTTTGAAGCCAGCCTGGGCTATAGAGTGAGCTCCAGGATATCCTGGGCCATGGAGTGAGACGGGCAGGGATGACAGCAAGTAAACCACAGAAGAGAATGTTAGAATTGCTGGGCAAAGCACAGGCTTGAGTTCTGTGCTGAGCAGGGGCATTTCACATCGACTGAGGGAGTCTATGTGTGAGCTCGGTACTAATGGCCTTGTGCTTGAATTCTAGATGCTGTGTGCTGCAGAAAAAAAAGTACTGAATGCTCTCATACCATTAGTATTGTGAGATGGTTTATATAACAGAAACAAACAAACAAAACCCCAAAGATTCATAGTGAATAATTTATGGAAGTGCATTTTTCTGTAGATCCTGAGGGTACAGCGGCAAATTAAAGACTTAGTTTCATTACAATTTTCTCAGCTTTAGCAACAATTTAGCAACTGAGGACCTACATCCAGAAGTGCTCACTTAGCAGTGTCAGTTCTAGTCAGTAGAGTCCCTGGGGATCTGTGCGTCCGCAGTTCTGCAGTGGCTGCAGCTGGAAACTCAAGGAAGGCAATTATGTGACCAGCGGCCTCACAGAAGTTGCAGTTTGCTGAAATGTCAAAGTTTTGATCACCTGACAGTTAAAAGTTACTCAAGTATTGTATCATAGTTTCATCGTTTTGACAAATTAGAGAATAATGACAATGCAGTTTAAAATGTACTTGTAAGGGTCCAAAGGAGCCAACTGAAAGACGGTTAGAAAAGACGGGGCTCACGAGGCTGTCTTGTTTAAAAAAGTCATCTGCAAATATCAGTACCTTTTTGTATGTCAACATATGACATTAACAACAGCAACAGCAGCAGCAACAACAACAACAACAACAACAACAACAGATAGCTGGGTCAAGTGGGTGCTGGAGGGGACCCTGAATGGTTAACAGTGTGTACTGTTCTTGTAGAGGTCCCAAGCTTGTTTCCTAGTCCCCAGATTGGGTGGCTGACAACCACCTGCAACTCCAGCTCCAGAGATCCGATGCCTCTAGCCTCTGAGGCGCCTGTACTCAAGTGCACACTCCAATTCCCCCCATCTCATAATTTAAAATGATAAAGACAAATCCTAATAAGATATTGGAGTAAAACCCTAATCCCCCAATTCTGTGCAAACATCTAGAAATTTACATAGTCTATTTTCTTGTAGAAACAGACTGGCCGTAAAATGGAAAATAATCCAGAGCTAAAACTGTACACAGGGAGTAAGTTAAGATTCCATTAAGATGGAAGTCCATTCTTTGTTGTTTTTGAGACAGGGTCTTTAAGCAATTTTAAAAGACAATGTATCTATCTATCTATCTATCTATCTATCTATCTATCTATCTATCTATCTATTGAGACATAAGGTTCCATGAGCTTAAAAAAACAGTTTATCTATCTATCTATCTGTCTGTCTGTCTGTCTGTCTGTCTGTCTATCTATTGAGACATAAGGTACTATGCACTTAAAAAAACAATCCCTCTATTACCATCAGGTTCAAATAATTTCTAGGAGCTATTATAAACAAAGGGTATGATTGAAATACAAGCAGTTAAATAACAAAAACCAAAGCACATTAAAAAAAGAACCCAAAACCAAAACCAAACAACCAATGACTCTGTCTCGTTAAAATAGTAGCCAAATTTACGGGGGAATATGCCAAAAATCCAGGAGTGGAAATGCCTTGAAAAGCCTAAAATAGGGGCTAGAGAGGTGGCTTGAGGTTAAGAGCACTTGTTCTTGCAGGGGACCTGGGTTCACAACCATCTGTAGTCCTAGATCTAGGGGATCCAACAGGCATGCACATGGTACACATAATCACATCAGGCAAAACATTCATATGCACATAATAAAATAAATAAATCTTAAAAGAGAAGAGCCTAGGTCAGGTGGTGGTGGTGCATACTTTTAATCCCAGCACTCGGGAGGCAGAGACAGGTGGGTCTTTGAGTTTGAGGTCAGCCTGGTCTGCAGAGCTAGTTCCAGGACAGCCAGGGCTACACAGAGAAACCCAGTCTTGAAAAAAAAAAAACTAAAACAAACCCAGACTCCCTATTTTAACTATTTAAAACTTCAATTATTCTGTTTATTAGGAAAATAAACAGAAATGATATGAAGAGAGTTTCAATGTGGGAAAAAGATATTACAAGCAATACATTAAATTAATTAACTTGGACATAAGTAAAAGCACTTAGAATAAGAATATGAATAACCACAAAAAGAATGTTAGGGCTGGTAAGATCGCTCAGTGGGAAAAGATGCTCTCAGCCAGGCCTAGTGACCTGGGTTCAATCCCTAGGTTCAGTCCACTGGTAGGAGAGAACCTCCTCTTGTAAATTGTTCTCTGACCTCCACATGTGTCCTGGACATGCTCAACCCCCTCCAATAAATGTAATAAAATTAAAGGAAAAAAATTTATAAACCGCTAAAATGTGTGTGATAATAATTGACCTCAGACCAAGCACAGAACTGGGAAGGAAAACCGATCATTTATTTCTGCTATCAGCTTGGTAAAGATATGAATATTTATGAAAAAAAGTTCATGGTTAGTAAAGGTGTGGATAAGCTGGGGTTAGCATTCATTATAGATTAGGATGTAATTTGTAACTTTCTAGAAAAATTTATTAATAAATATCGTAAGGGATATTTGTTAGCTCTGCACGTCAAGAAACTTACTTGAGATTATTGCATATGGCAGGCTAGTGCTGTACCACCCAAGTCACGCCCCATCCTTATTTTTTAATTAATATGTAAAAACATAAAAATTGTATTATACAAGTACATTATTTGAATCTTCTCAGAATGTTATGAGTTGAATCTGTTTTGGTTATTTCTTCCTTCCTTTTTTGTGGAGGGGAGGGGTTGGTTTAATTTTATTTATTTATTTATTTTTTTGAGTCAGGGTCTCCCTCTCTGCCCTGAGATTTCAAGTAATTCCCCTTGTCTTAGATACCTGGATGCTGGGGTTATGGGCATGAAGCAGTATAACTGGCTTTTGGATTAAATATTTTTCTTCTTTTATGTGAAATGAGAAATACTAAGTCAAGCATTTCTCTCAAGGAGCAAATCGATGTTAAAATGAGTTAAAATGCAGACCATTCTCCTTGGTTCCGTTTCTGAGGGAGGAAGTTAAGAATTTGATTAGTCCCAGCTCCGGTGCTGGGATAGACAAAGCTTGTGCCAAGGAGTAGGTGTTGGGTTAAGAGTGTCTGTGATGTGGGACCAGATTTGTGTGTTGGAGGTGGATGACTCACTGGAGCTTTGCAGGGAGTGCTGAAGGTCCAAAGTGCAGAGAGCACTTTTGTGTGTTCACAAAGATCACAGCTTCACTGCTTCTTGAAACTGGGTCTTGGCTATAAAACAGGATTAGTAATAGTACATATTTTGTAGAATTGTTAAGACAGTTTCTTGAGATTTAACATAAAACAGAGTAATGCTGACCCCTTTATCAGTCAAGGTTCTCTAAGGGAAAAAAACCAGTAGACTGTATATGTATGTGTATATGTATATATATCTATATACATATGCATATATTATTCACTGGCTTATCCATTATAAACTGAGAAGTCCAAAGTGGCCATCTGCATGATAGAGAGGTTGAGAATTGGGTAACTGCTGAGTCTAGGAGCTGGATGCTTCAGTCATTCCAACCTAGCACTGACGGCCTGGAAGCTCTGCAACCTCTTTGTGTCTGGGCCTCCACCTGAAGGTGCCATGAACCCTGTGGGAAGATCCCCCGCCCCAGGTTGTCCTTCCTGGAAACACCCACAAAAATCCACCTAGAAGCTCCAGATACAATCAAATTGGCAAACAAGGTTAACCATGATGCCCTTATCAAAGTTAGGAGATTCCTCTCTTCCGTGTCTGGAAGCCCGTGAGGAGGGTCTGGGAAACAACTTTAGAGATTTGCAGAAACTGTCAGAGACAACATCAGGACCAGGGGTCAGTTTTTCTCAAGTTCTTTGAACATTTTATTAGTGACTCAATATTCTTCCTTGTTTGCTGTGGATATTGTTCTGTATAAATAAAACACTGATTGGCCAGTGGCCAGGCAGGAAGTATAGGCAGGACAAAGAGAGAGGAGAATTCTGGGAAGTGGAAGGCTGAGTCAGGAGACACTGCCAGCCACCGCCATGACAAGCAGCATGTGAAGACGCCGGTGAGCCACGAGCCATGTGGCAAGGTATAGATTTATAGAAATGGATTAATTTAAGATATAAGAACAGCCGGGCGGTGGTGGCGGCGCACGCCTTTAATCCCAGCACTCGGAAGGCAGAGGCAGGCGGATCTCTGTGAGTTCGAGGCCAGCCTGGTCTCCAAAGCGAGTTCCAGGAAAAGGCGCAAAGCTACACAGAGAAACCCTGTCTCGAAAAACCAAAAAAAAAAAAAAAAAAAAAAAAAAAAAACCAAAAAAAAAAAAAAAAAAGATATAAGAACAGTTAGCAAGAAGCCTGACACGGCCATACAGTTTGTAAGCAATGTAAGTCTCTGTGTTTACTTGGTTGGGTCTGAGCAGCCCTGGAACTGGCGGGTGACAAAGATTTGTCCTGACTGTGGGCCAGGCAGGAAAACTCTAACTACACTTGTTCTATATAGGTCCATTCAGATTTCTTTCTTCCCGTGCTTCAGTCTTGATGGTTTGCCTTTCTAGGAATGTGTCCATTTTATCTCAGTTATCCAGCTTGTTCATGTAGGATTGTTCACGATGCTCTCTCGGAATCATTGGTGTTTCTGTACAAGCGGCTGTGGTGGTTCTACATTCATTTCTGATCTCAGCACTGTGTCTTCTCTCTCTGCTTCTTAGCAACACACCAAAAGGCTGTCAATATTGTTGGTCTTTCTAAACCAGCTTTCGGCTTCACCTATTTCCTGCACTATTTTTCTGGGCTCTCTCTGGTTCACCTCTGCCCTGTTCCTTGCTTCTCCCACCTTCTCCCTCTGAAGGTTTTGTTCATTCTGTTTCTAGTGTCTTCAGTGCAAGGTCAAGTTGCTCGTCTGAGTTTGCTTAGTTCATGGAGGCACTTAGAATTAAAAGAACATTGCATTTACTTATGTATGTATTCATGTGTAGGTGAGTGTTTCAGTGTGTGTGTGCATACATGCACGCCATGGCACATGTGTGGGGAAAGAAGACAGCCTGCAGGAGTCATTTCTCTTCTTCTGTCCTGTGGGTCCTGGGGATTAAATGAAGTCTGAAGGAGCGGGTATACCATTAGCTTAGTAATGGACTATCTCCTGTGACAGTATTGCCCATTCAGAGGCCACACTGGATGCTTAAACCACATTTCCATCCTTCTTGGGACTTTTTTTGGGTCATTTCCTGTGACATATCTTGTTTATAGAACTGGAAGCCAAGAATGGACACTATGTCCCTTGCTCTATGGGTTACATCTGTAACTCAGTGTTTCCTATCAATACACCTTTTATTTTTGTTTTGAGTTTTGAGATAGGGTCTCACTATAGTCTTGGTTGGCCTGGAACCTACTACGTAGACCAGGCTGGCCTCACACTCATGGAGATCTACCCGCCACTGCCTCCTGAGTGCTGGTATCAAGGGTATGTGTAACCACACCCAGCTTAGAAAACTCTTTATTCTTTTTAAATATTTTTTGAGGTTATAACATAATTACATCATTTTCTCTTTCCCTTCTCTCCTCCAAAGCTTCCCATGTGCCCCACCTTCTGTTCTCTTTCAAATATATGTCCTTTCCCCCCTTTATTGTTGATATATATGTATATATACATATATGTAAACATTATGGATATTCATAAATACAGAGATACAGCTCTGCTCAACTCATACAATGTTACTTGTAGTCATATATTTTCAAGGCTGACCATTTGGTATTGGGTAACAAATGGTGTGCTCTTCCCTGGGGAAGACTGTTTCTTCCACTCTCAGCGTTTCTTAGTTGCTTATAGTTATTTGTTTTGGATTGCAGCCTTGTGAGCTCTCCCCTTCAGCAAACTCTTAAGGGGAGGGTTTGGGTAGACAGGATGTTGCAAACCTCTATCTCTGGACTCAGGAGGTGAGAGGCAATTGGACTGAAGGGTCTAGGCCAGCCTAGGGTACGTAGAGAATACTGTTTCACTAGACCAGACAAAACCAAGTCAAACCAAATAATGGAGGTTCTTATCAGGACCAACCAGTACTAGAAATGCACATGTGGGTTTCCTGTGCCTATGGTTTTAATCAGTTAGCAGAGTAGAGGATGAATGAAAGTAATTCATATTGATGTGATATCGCTGACCTGAGCATCATAGGCCCAGTACTGCCATTCTTTATTATCTTCCTATAGATAAAGGACTCCGTTCAAACAATGACCAGAGAAATGAGAAATTTATAGACTCCTCCTCCAATTTCTTTTATTTTTCTTAAAACACCATCAACAACAAAACAAACAAACAAACAAACAAACAAAAAACCCAATTCCTAAATCCATCCAACCAACCACAGAAAACTCTAAGTGCTTGCCTAGCATACAGGAACCTCTGGATCTGATTCTCAGCACTGGGAAAACCAAAACAGAACAAGACACAAACGAAAACTGATTAACTCAATCACATTCTGAGCCACTGTACTCTTGTGTCATCCTAGATTACATAGCAAGTTGGAGGGCCATCCTGCTCTACATGAGGCCCTGTTTCCCAAACCAGGATGACAAAACAAAAGGAAACAAAAACCATAAAAATATATTTGTCATTTCAAAGTATTTGCATGTGTGTGAAAGTCTCGGTGTGGGTGTCTGCATGTGGGTGCAGGTATCTGTGGAGGCCAAAAGGTATTAGATCCCCTGAGGATGGAGTTTTAGGTGGTAGTGAGAAGCCTGATGTGGGTGCTGGGAACTAAACTCAGGTCCTCTGCATAAGAGGCACTCCTAACCAATGAGTTGTCTCTCTAGCCACAACAGATACCTTCTTTTCAATTTTTAAAAAAAATTTTTATCTTATTTTTTTATGTGTATGAGTGTTCTGCCTACATATCTTTGCACCATGTTCACACCTAGGGCCTGCAGAGGCCAGAAGAGGGTGTCAGATTTCCAGGAACTGGAGTCACAGATGGTTGTGAATACTCAGAATTGAACCCCATGTCTTCTGGAAGAGCCAATGCTCTTAACTGCAGGGCCTTCTCTCTAGTAAGGTGGTTTTCAACCTTCCTAATGCTGCAACCCTTTAATATAGTTCCTCAGGTTGTGGTGACCCCCAACCACATAAATTATTTTTGTTGCTACTTCATAACTGCAGTTTGCTATTGTTATGAATTGTAATGCAAATATCTAATATGCAGGATAGTCTTATTCAACCCCTGAAAGGGGTCACAGCCCACAGGTTGAGAACCCACCACTGGCTCCATGAATGCCATCTTAAAAATTTCAAATATGTGAGAACTAAAGAGAGAATTTATATTTCATTAAATATGGTATTCCAAATTTGTATGTTTCCCCTTAGTTACTGAGTAATTGGAAAGAAAAGGGGGGAAAATTGAAAATAGTTTTTTTCTAATTCAGGAGACCTTTGTGTGGATTAGTTGCCTCATGCACAGGTCCATTTAATTTGCCTGTAGATTCTGTTCGGTCATCCTTACATGTCCATACTGTCACCCCCGCCCTTGTAGAGGCTGCAGAATTCCCAGGCCCTGGTATACAGATTAAATGACTTGAAAACATTGGCAAGTCACTCTACAATCAGCAAACAATGAGGAAGAACTCAGTTCCAGGAAGCTTACAAAAAAAAAAGGTGTAATGGTCCACTGCTGGGGTACTGCTGGGATTGATGATGTTTATTATTCCTTCTTCATTTCAGGGCAGACAGCTTGATACTGGCACCCCATACAATCTGAGTGAGGCGGTGAGTAATTATTTCTATTGTCAAGAACTCTACAGTTTGTGTGGATTAAAAAAAAAAAGGATTATTGGTCTGTTTTATTACCAATAAGAGTAATTCCTAAATAAAATCTCATCTATTCATCTTTGGTGAAAGAAGGTCTTTTGAAAATAGTGAGATGTCTGAATAATAGAATTTATTAAAAATGAAATATTTAAAGTAGAAAAAGCAAAAGGACTAATATAAACCCATGATTTTGCCTACACAGCTGGGTGGTTTGGGATTATGACTTAGTATTTTATAGTGTGCTGTCTGAGAAGGTTGAGCTATATAATTTTGTTGTTTCTTTCAGCAATTATGTTTTGTGGTTTTTATTACTTTTCTGCATGTATATTCAATTATTCAACAAATGTTTACTGCCTTAACATACATATGTGGCAGGCACTGGGCTAGGCAGATGTCTTCGTTATGGTTTCTGTCACTGTGAAGAGACACCAAGACCACAGCAACTCTTACAAAGGAAAACATTTAATTAGGACTAGCTTCTGGTTTCAGAGGTTTAGTCTATTATGGTCATGGCAGGTGGCATGCAGGCAGACAGGGTGCTGGAGAAAGGGGCAAGAGCTCTACATCTTGATCCATGGGCAGCAGAAGCAATTGTGTGTCACATTGAGCATAGCTTGAGCAAAGGAGACCTCAAAGTCCACTCCCACGGTGACACACTTCCTCCTTCAGGGCCACTCCTAACTCTGACAAAACCACACCTCCTAATAGTGCCACTCCCTATGGGGTCCACTTTCTTTCCAGCAACTACAGCAGAAGAGGTTTTCAAGCTGAGGCCTGTGTTTGAAGGGACTGTAAACTTTTGAGACACATACCTAAAACAATGAACAGAAAACACAATAGTGTTGTTATGGCGGGACATTTAAGGGGACGCACAGGGTCAAAGGTCACTTCATTTCCCTGCAAGGCCTTCAGACTGAAAGAGGAAGACATTTCTATGCCCACTTGAGGCCCTTTTTCCTCTGAGGAGCTTTCATACAATCTCAGGTGTCTATGGGACAATGACGTCAGTCTGAATTGGAGATGGCTGAGTGGGAAAAGGTGCTGGCCACTGACCCGACCACCTGAGCTAAATTCCCAAGACTAGTATGGTGGAAGGAAAAAAAAAAAGTAACTCCTGTAAGAGGGTGCTGGGAACTGAACCCGTGTCTTCAGCAAGAGCAGCAAATGCTCCCAACCACTGAACCATTTCTCTGGCCCTTTAGCTAAGTATTTAGTACTACACCTTTAACATTATCCAGAGCTGACAGATATTTTAATTTTATAATTGTTTATGCTCAAACACTTCTTTGCATAAATATGTAATATAAAATGGTGGAAATATATTTAGGGCCATTTCAGAAATGGTTAGAAATTCTTTCCTAATCCCAAGTCAGAATTCAAAGACCAAATTTAGAAAAATTTTGTTTTTTGACAATTACGTACATGTGCATAATGCATCTGATTATTCCTCTTCTCCCTTTTCATTCCCTCTCATCTCTATAAATTCCCACTTAGTTCTAACAATTTCTTTTTTTGGACTCATGACTTTTGGTTTGGTTTTGTGACCCATTTAGTGTAAATAAGACCATATATACATGACTATTGGGTTGGAACTACCCATTAGAGACTGGTGGAGTCTTGGATGGGGAAAAAACTGAAGGCAATGACTTCCTTCTCCATGAATCTCATTAGCAAATAATTCAGCAGTGAGAGAGCTCTCCTCTACCCATGTCTGTTAGTGGACCCATTCTTGTGTAAATTTAGGATTGGGATCTTTTAACCTCTTTGAGTTCATGATTCCAAAGGCTGTGTGTCTTACTCAGACATAGGGTGTTTTGAAGACCTCTTTCCTATCTTCTGGCCCTTACATTTCTTCCACCAGTGTTCTACAATGTTTCCTGAGCCTTAGAAGAGATGGTATAAATGTCTTGTTCAGGGTTGAGCATTCATCTATCATGTATTCATTAGCCTATCGGTCAGCTATGAATCTCTGTATTCACTGTTGACTGGAAAAAGAGTCTTCTGTGGTTAAGGCTGAGAGCCACTTTTGCCTGTGGATATAAACACAAATATTTATAAAGGCAGTTTGAAATTATGTCAATTTAGCAAACCAACAGTGTTCAGTTCCCTTATAAGGCCTGTCATCTCTCCCACCAGGGGTTTTTGACCAGATTTACAATGACAGACTTCCTCTGGAGTGAGCCTTAAATCCAATTAGAAAAGAGTTGGTTACCTCCACAATAGCAGTACCACTACTGCACAAGTGCTCAAACATCAGCTTTTAAAATCAAGAATTTTAACACAGTGTAATCCAGAGATATACCAATTTGCTACTTCTATGTTGGAGTATTATTTTAGTGATTTTTCTATTGCTGTGATAAGATACCACAGCCAAAGCAACTTATAGAAGAAAGAGCTTATTTGAAACTTACAAATTTAGAGGGCTAGAATCCATGACCATCATGCTGGGGAGCATGGTAGCAGGCAGGAATGGCATTGGGTCAATAGCTGAGAGCTCACATCTTGAGACACAATCACAAAGCAGAGAGAGCTAACCTTCTCCAGCACTTCCTAGTCCTTCCCAAATAGTTCCATCAACTGGGGACCAAGTATTCAAGTATATGAACCTATGAGGGCCCTTTACTTTTCTTTTCTTCCTTTCTTTCTATTTTATTTCATGACCACAGTTTTCCCTTCCTCCTCTCCTCCCATTCCTTCCCCCCACCTCCCTTCTGCTCCCACCATCCCAATCCACTCCTCTGTTTCTGTTCAGAGAGGGGCAGGCCTCCCATGTGTATCAACAAAGCATGACATATCAATTTGCAGTAAGACTGAACACCTCCCGTTGTATTAAGGAAATCCAGTATGAGGAATAGGTTCTCAAGAGCCAGCCAAAGCATTAAGGACAGCTCTTGCTCCCATTGTTAGGAGTCCTACAACTAGACCAAGCTACACAACTGTCACAGATATGTAGAGGACCTAGGTCAGTCCCATGCAGGTTCCCTGGCTGTTGGTTCAGACTCTGTGAATTCCTATAAGCGCAGGTTAGTTTTCTCTGTGGGTTTTCTTGAGATGTCCTTGACCCCTCTGGCTCCTACAAACTTTTCTCTCTTTCTTCAGCAGGATTTCCTGAGCTCAGTCTGATATTTGTTGGGTCTCTGCTACTGTTTCCATCAGTTACTGGATGAAGGCTTTCTGATGACAATTGGGGTAGTCACCAGTCTGATCACAGGAGATGGCTAGTTCAGGCTACGTGTCCATTGTTGCTAAGAGTCTTAGCTGGTGTCATCCTTGTAGATTCCTGGGAGTTTCCCTTGCACCACGTTTCTACTTGACCCTGAAAAATACTCCCCACTTTCTAATCATCTTCTTCAGTATTCTCCCCCTCTATCCACCCTCTAGCCCAATTCTTCATCTTCCCATTCCCACCCACCCCCAATCTACCTAGGAGATATTTTTTAATTCCCCTTCCTGGGGAGATTGTTTTGTTTTGTTTTTTTGAGACAGGGTTTCTCTGTGTAGCCCTGGCTATCCTGGAACTCGCTTTGTAGACCAGGCTGGTCTCAAACTCACAGAGATCTGCCTGCCTCTGCCTCCTGAGTCCTGGGATTAAAGGCGTGCACCACCACAGACTGACTAGCCCTTTTCATTCAGATAGGAATGATGAAAGAAAATAATAAAAGTTACTTTTTAAAAATTAAATTATTATGTTTCTGTGAGAACAGAAAACTTTATATATAACTTAAAAAAAACCCACTGAGATTCATATTGTAATATCTCCACATCTGGGCTGAGTTGTGTCAGGGAGCATTCACTGATGTTGTGTGACGTATCCTCACACACATTGTAAAGTGTACATGTCATAGGCTTAGAATTGAGGCTACAGGGAAGTCATGAAGTGCAACATAGGTAAGTGCTTCTAGAAACACCTCAGATTCATTACACATATGATTCTGAATTAATTTTTGAGCATTTAAAAATCTTTTACTGAGGGTTGGGGATTTAGCTCAGTGGTTGAGCCCTTGCCTAGCAAGTGCAAGGCCCTGGGTTCGGTCCTCAGCTCTGGAATAAAAAAAAAAAAATCTTTTACTGTTGTCATTTTTTTCATGACCCCCACCCCCAGTCAGGGGAGATTATGACCTTAGTTTAGGTCCATAGTTTAAGAAGCTGTTCAAGCTGGGAGGTGGTGGTGCCTCCCTTTAGTCCCAGCACTCAGGAGGGAGAGGCAGGTGGATCTCTGAGTTCAAGGCCAGTCTGGTCTACAAAGTAAGTTCCAGGACAGCCAGAGCTACACAGAGAAACCCTGTCTCAAAAACCTAAAAGAAAAAAAAAAAAAAGAAGCTATGTCCAGCCAGGAGAGATGGATCCACAGGTAAAGCCTGATGACCTGAGTTTGATACGCTGGGATTAAAGTCCTGTGTTACCATGCTGGGCCCACATTCGGTTTTTAAAAAGAACTCTCCAAAGAGGCAAATGAGCATTTGGCAAGTTGTGAAGGACATATCTGACAGCTGAGGCCGTGAGCAGGGAGCCAGAGAGAACTTGGCCAATGACCAGGTGGGTCAGTAGGATTTGGGGATGCTTTGTTTATGGGATGAGAGTGAGGAGTTAGAGAACGAAAATGTTCCTGGGCTCTTGGCTTAGGCCACTCATGCGTACAGATGGGAGAACGTGCTGGTATGAGGGATTCGGTGTGTCACACGCTGAACCTGTCATGACTCAGGTGCCCATGTCTGAGGCGGGAGTGCATGTCTGCATGGAGCTTGTTAGCAAGCCAGACACAGTTATGGGTATTATCAGCACGTGGTCTGGGAAGGAATGGTCAAGATAGTGACAGGCACAGATGAAGCAGGAGCCATTGGCCATGGGTCCAGCAGGAGACCCGGACAGCTGTGGGAGGACCTTTGAGGGCAGCTTTGGGGTAAAAGCAGCCAGAAGTCAGCAGATTCAAAAATGGTCTACCTGCTAGGTTTGACATTCTATCTGGTTGTAAGCCCTGGTTGTGAGTCTTGCTTGTCCTTGTATGAGGACAGCTGGAGACCCATGATACGCTTGGCGTCTTGCTGTCCTGGACTTCACTGGCTGCTGTCTTTCCAGCAGACAGGGTATTGGGTGCTCTTGGGGTGTCATCTTTCCACTTTGCAGTCTTGCCAGCTTGCAGTGAGCCACACTGTGCCCTGGTCTGTCTGTAGAGGTGCAGCTCTTATTAGAAACTCCTCTCTGATATCTCAGGGGGCTTATCTTGGTCAATAGATTTGTATTTCTAAAACACAAGGTGCTACTTTTCGTCCCTGTGCGTTTTCAAGTAACAAAAACCCCTCACATTTCTCCATTCACAGCCGTGTCTTATTATCTCTTGCAGTGCATGCAAGGATGTCAGTTTTGGAACTCTGTAGATCAGGAAAGCTGTGCTCTAAAGTGTGTAAGTATTAATTCTTGTTACACATCTTTGAGATGGGGCCTAATGTAGCCCAGGCTGGCCTCAAACTCATATGTAGCTGAGGATGACCTTGAGTTTCTGATCTTCCTGCTCTGCCTGAAGTGCTGGGATTACAGTCATGAACCACTTCATCAGTTTATGTGGAACTGGGGGGTTGAAACTGGGCTAGCAATCTATCAATTGAACCACAACCTACCTCCCTAATATCTTTTTCTGATAACGGCTAAATTATAACAATGACATTAATTTGAGGATGCTAAAGTTGGGTTTGGCAACCCATAACTATGATCCGGTCACTCCAGAGACAGAAGCAGAGGTGACTTAGTGTTTGAACCAGCTTGGGATACAAATGTAATGAGTTACTATAAAAAACAGCTAATTCTTCATATAATTCACCTTCATAATTTTTCTTGCCTTGTAGACCTCAGTTACAAAAGTTGTTTATGCTCATTCCCACTTAGTTTTGCAAAAGGAGGAGTATTTGTCATCTGGATGGATTTATTTTTACATACCATTACAAACGGCAACTTAATTATTTGTCTAGTTATGTATTTAATATCATTAGTGTCACTATGTAGATTCCTACAGGGCATGAAGCACTCCAGCTTTTCTAGACCATGTCTGCTCCACTGACCAGGGTCGGGCACAAAGCAGGTACTAATTCTTGCTGAGCACATGAGTGGGAAGACCATTTGTTGCCAGGCAACCGTACAGGAAGCGACCAATGTGGGTAGAGGAAATTGCTGGCCTTTCCAATCAGAGCTTCTAGTGGTTTCCATTTCAGTTCGTCTCCCTTGAGCTTTGGTGAAATCCCCTAGCCTTGTCCATTACAGGCTACCTCCCAGTTTACTGAGATTTTCCAGTAGACAACCGACTTTACTGTTTTCCTAGTGATGCAAATATCATAATTTTTAAGCTATTCATACAATGGATATGTATGGATTCAACTCTTTATTTATTTATTTAGAGACAGGGTCTCTATATGCTCTTGAATTTGAGGCCCTCCTGCATCAGCTTCCAAATGCTGGGATTACAGGCATAGGCCGCCACGCTCCTATGAGCTGCTGCCCGTTTGTCTTATTGTTGATTATGAGTAGTGGAAAAAAATTCAGTTGGAGGAAATGCACAGCTGAATCACTAAAGTTATCTGCAACTTTCAAGATGTTAAGTAACTTTTCTTTTCTTCTCTGTGCAGAATGATACGTATGCCACCATTTGTGAGGTGAGTTCATAATCACTTGCAAAAAAGATATAATCAAACCTAAGTGTGTATTAAGAACCTTTAAAAGGCTATTAAAGAAAGATGAAGAAATTCTCAGTCATAAATGAGGGTCTAATCTCATTTGAGCACAGACATTTGCTGTTTGCTGTATCTATGTATATATAAGTCTTTATTAATATGTATGTACATACATACAAATTCACATATATACATAAACAATCATCCTTCAGTGTCCAAGGTGGATAGGTTTCAGGAACACCTAAGATTTACAAACTTGCATATTCAAATCTTTCATTGAAAATGCAGTAGTATATGCATATGATCTATGCACATCCTTATTTCCTTTATACTTTATATCATCTATATTTCATTTTTAATAGTTAATACAATATAAGTGTTGTAGGAATATCTCACTTCCCTTCTTCCTCTCTTCCTTCTTTTTGAGACAATATCTCATGTATACTAGACTGGACTCGAACACTCTCTGTAGCTAAGAATAACTTTGAACTTCTGGTCCTCCTGCCTCTAACTGCCAAGTGCTGTTACAGGCCTGTGCCACCATGTTCAGTTTAAATAGATTTTTATGGTATATTTCTTCTGAAAAAAAGACAAAACAAGAGTATCTACACATTTAGTTAAGATGCAATTACATATACTCTTGCTTCTCAGTTGTCCGAATATGCAAAAATCTATAGAAATGTATAACCGGAGTACAAGGTCAGACTGAAACTTTAGAAGATTGTAATTTCCTGTCCTGGGAGACTGAGTCTGACAGGGAGGAAAGAAGAGCATTCTGGGATATCCCCACCGAGAGCATTTTCTTTGTTATTACCTTTACTTATTTACTTTGCGTTTGTGTTGGGTAGGTGGAGGTGCTCACGCTCATGTGTGTAAGTCAGAGGACAACTGACTTCAGGAGTCATTTCTTCCTTCCACCAAGTGGGATCTGGGGACAGAACTCAACTTGTCAGCTTGGCCACAATCTCCTCAAGTCAGCCATCTTGCTGTGATTACGTTTTTCTTTCTCCAAACACAGGGTGCTCTGCCATTTCCATCACATTACATGAGAGGTGTGGTGGTGAACATTCCAAACATATAGGAGGCAGAGACAGGGGGATCACAAGTTTGAGGCCAGCCTGGACTACAGAGCTTATCCAAAGATAAAACTGGAACAGAACAAAACCAACCCCCAAAGAGAACCCTTTTATCCACCAAAATCTTTTGCCAACACTCTGAATCACATTTCCCCCTGCTTATTTGTGAAGAAATGTTGTTATCTTTCAGTTTTAAAACCTGGCTATGGGATGGCAAGATGGCTTAATAAGAAAAGGAGCCTGCTGCCAAATCTGGTGATCTGAGTTCGATACCAGGAAGCCCAGGGGTAAAAGGAGAGACTGACTCCTGAAGCTGTTGTCTGATCTTCATCCTTGAGCCTCGGCATGAGCCTCCTCACCCAGTAAACAAACAAACAAACAAAACAATAATGAGCTTGGTTATGCTCTATTTAGATGCCTTGAAACCAGAACTGAAACTATGTTACGTGGCCTGGGGCAGGATGAGCATGGTCATCCATGAACAAAGCTTGAAGATTTCCCTCTTTAACAGGAAGCAAAACTATGCATTAGAGCATTAAATATTTGATAGTCCGTGGCTATGATGCATAGCAGGGATTTTTCCCTGCCGGTGGGTAGAGGTACCATTTGGTTGACATGAAACAGTGAGAAATTTGCCCTAAAGATGAACAATTGAGAATCTCCCCCGATGATATGGAAAAACTAAATCTCCTCAGAACCCCATTATATGATTAAAGCAAAGATTACTCTTAAATCACAGCCCTTAAAAGGAAACAGCCAGTCAGGAAAAACAAGGAGTCTCGCTTGTCAATCATCGTGCAGCCTGGTGGTCTGTGCTTACACAATGTGATTCTCTCCGTGAGCATTTGAACTCAGTTACCCATACCTTTCAGGAATCAAGCACCTTCACCATGGATGTTTCCACCCATGGGTGCCTGGGAGCTCTGTGCTCTGTGGTCTTTGGAGGAAGAGCTTAGAAACGAGAGCTTGGTAAAACAGAACCTAGAAAAGGATGATGATGAGTGAGCTGCAACATTCCTGATCATTTAAGACACGGACTAATCTAGCATGACATCGTAGCCTTTTGATGGAGGGTAAAAGCACACTCTCCTATTTCCGGAAGCCTCTTTGTGGCTTCCTATTACTGTTGAAGACGACGGCATGCTGTAGGAGCCTGACAGACTCACTGCTGTCTTCCCTGACTCCCTTTCCCCTTGTTCTCTGTGCCAGATACAGTGGCCTCCACTCTCTTACAACCGTAGGTGGCTCTTCCTGCATCCAGGTGTCCGTCTTCCCCGCGAACACCCTCACAAGCCCTGCTCCTGCTAACTGCTCAAGTCCTGACTGAGTGTCACCTCTGTACTGTTCCAGCTGATGACACTAAAGGAAGTCTCCTCGCCACACCCCACGACTTTGACCCTCTCGCCACAGACTGGCACCACCACACTCAGTCACACACTCCTCATTACGTGAGGTCTTTGTTTTAAACTTGTCACTCATTTATTTTACATCCCCTTCTAAGACAATGTAAGTTCCACAAAAGTAAGGAACTCACCTACCGTGTTTGCTGCCATGTTCTTATAACTGAGAACAAGACTCGGGACAAAAAAGAAATTCAATAATCTCCCTTTCTTTTCTTTTTGTTCTTGAGACAGGGTTCTCTATGTAGCTTTGGAGCCTGTCCTGGAACTTGCTCTGTAGACTGGGCTGGCCTCAAACTCACAGAGATCCTCCTGCCTCTCCAGTACTGGCCCAATATTCTTCAATGAATGAAAGATCGTTTAGGAAAGAATGTTGTGATTCATATGGACGTTGGAGGGTGTTTCTTTCTTGTGTTAAGAAAATTAGGAAAGATACAGGCAGCCCATGAGCCAGTCTGGGAAGCCAAGAGATAATAAAGATGGTCTCAATACTGTGAGAAAATGGTAGTGAGGATAGATTCAAAGACGACAGACAGATTGGACCCCCTGGGCAGAGAAGTGTTGGCAGTCAGGTGTCCTGGAATAAACAGTATAAATGTTCCATCTAGAAGCTTCTGGTTCAGTTTCTGTGAACTGCTTTGATATAACCACCTCTGTGTTCTCCCCGGGCCCCTTAGGCCTGGGAAATGCAGGATGCTCTCATTTAAAGTTTGATGTTGCCTTGCCTTCATGAATGGGGCAGCATAGCTGACAGCCTTGTCTCCATTTGAGATAATTTTAAACTCTCAGACTGATAGAAAGTTTATTCTGTATTTCCCCTGGGGGCGGGACGAACCAGGAAAAACAGGGCCACAATTTTCTTTCTTGTTTTTCCAGAATGGCCTATATTTCCAAGTAATATATATATTTCTAAACAAAGCCTTTGTTTCTTGGAAGAAACACCTTCATTTATACCATGCTTTTGTTGCCTCTTGGTTTGTATCTTCTCCTCAGGGGGGTCGAGAGGCTAAATGAGCTTGATTCAAATTTCCCAAGAGGATGTGACATGTTCCTGAACCTTTAAGTTAAACAATCCCAAGCCCAAACCACGGTACTGGAATTAATCCTTAACTAAGCAAACCCAGGCTTATCAGGCTCTACTTCCTCTCAGGGCACAGCTCAAACATCTCAAAGTTAATATTTGCATGTTACAGCTCTTCTTTCCCAGGCAGATGCATCATGCCATGGTTCCTACCATCATCCTGAGGATGACAGCCAGCTGTTCCTGGGATTGCAATCATAAACTCAAGGACATCAGGGAGCCGGAGCTCAGCCTCGCTGGAGTTTTACGATGTGTGCTCTCTCCCCAGGGGTTTCTTTTTGCTGGAGCTAAGGGCGATGCACCTGTTAAGAGCTGAGGGCAGTTTGGGTTTCTGTCCTCAAATATGTACTCTGTTTCTTGCTTTCATGAGATAAGGTGTCTATTGTGATTAGGCTGTTGTAGATCTCAAAAGTCAGCATTGGCACGAAGGTATTCATTAGAATGTTTGGCTCTTGTATAATTTGTGGTCAGTTTTTAATTCCAAGGAAAGTAGGGGAAAACCCAACAAATAATCCAATGCATTTATCTTGGGCTGGAATTTTAGGTTTCCAGCGCATCAAAATTTTAACCAAGATGGTAAAAATAAGGTGAACTATTTAGCTCTCAGTATTTTTTCAGACTATAGAATGACAAGGCCATGGAATGAATTCAGGCAATCAAGTCACTTTAAGGAAAATGAAATGGAAGAAATTGAAATGTGTAAGGGCACCCTGCAGGGTTTCTTCATGGCATGAAGAAAATGTTCTAAATCACATTGTGTCGATGATGGCAGGGTTTTGGAAATCACTAAAACCCGCCAGAACTGCTGTGTGCTTTAAATATTTGTGCTCTTTCTCGCTCTCCAGTTTTTTGTTTGTTTGTTTTGTTTTGTTTTTCTAGACAGGGTTTTTCTGTGTACAGCCCTGACTGAGCTGAAAACTGGCTCTGTAGGCCAGGCTGGAGACACAGGTTCTTACATAGCTCAGGCTGCCCCCGACTTTTAAGGATGGCCTTGAATTCCTGCTTCTACCTGGAAAGGGCTAGGATGACAGGCAGGTGCTACCACGCCCCACTTATAAAGATAGATAAGGCATTTAGGTTCCAGATTGGAGTTCTGAAGCTTATCAGCAAAAACAGCTCTGAGGCTGCACTGACTCATGCCACTTGTCTTCCACAGAGGGAGTCCTGTGAGGTCGGCTGCAGAGCTGCAGAGGGTACCTATGAGGAGGAAGTGCTGGGTAAGAAAACACCGCTGACGTCATCAAGTAATCTCTGCCACTGGGGACTTGTGAAAAGATAAGGGAGCCTCTCTCACAGCACCCACACTCCTGTGTCTCAATAGCATTGAAAATATTTGTATATGAGACTAGTGTGGCTCTCGCAGTGAGTTCAAGGTCAGCCTGGACTGCAGAGTGGCATCCTGTCTCAAAAACCAAAAACTACTTCTGCTAACATTTGTGTATATCTATCTATCTGTCTATCTGTCTATCTATCTACCTATCTATCTATCTATCTATCTATCTATCTATCTATCTATCTATCTATCTATCTATGTATCTATCTGTCTATGTATCTATGTATGTATGTATGTATGTATGTATGTATCTATCTATCTATCTATCTATCTATGTATCTATCTATGTATCTATCTGTCTATGTATCTATGTATGTATGTATGTATGTATGTATCTATCTATCTATCTATCTATCTATCTATCTATCTATCTATCTATCTATGTATCTATCTATGTATCTATCTATGTATCTATCTATGTATCTATCTATGTATCTATCTGTCTATGTATCTATGTATCTATGTATCTATGTATCTATGTATCTATCTATCTATCTATCTATCTATCTATCTATCTATCTATCTATGTATCTATCTATGTATCTATCTATCTATCTATCTATCTATCTATCTATCTATCTATCTATCTATCTATCTATGTATCTATCTATCTATTTATCTATCTATCTATGTATCTATGTATCTATCTATCTATCTATCTATCTATCTATCTATCTATCTATCTGTTTCAAATACTAAGGCCATGCTGATGAAGAGCCACTAGACTCTACATAAAACACAGGAAATGTGAAACATGATTGACCTTTTGTATTCAAGGTCAGTAAATATATATATATATATATATATATATATATATATATATATATATATATATATATATATATATTGGTTTTTTGAGACAGGGGTTCTCTGTAGCTTTGGAGCCTGTCCTGGAACTCACTTGGTAGCCCAGGCTGGCCTCGAACTCACAGAGATCCATCTGCCTCTGCCTCCCGAGTGCTGGGATTACAGGCGTGCGCCACTACCACCCGGCCTATGTATGTATATGTATACATATATTTTAAGACAGGCTCTCACCAGCTCAAAATCTTGAAATTGATATGTAACCAGGGAAGACCTCGAACTCTTGACCCTCCTGTTTCCATTTCTATTCTCCTGGGAATACTGCGATGCACCATTGCATTCAGTTTTATGTGGTTCTTGGGATCAAATCCCAGTATCTCAGGGTTGCTAGGCAAGCACTCTACCGATTCACTACACGCCTGGCCCAATCAATCCCTGTTAACCCAAATGAGGGGGGGCACTACATCCTGAACAGACTCCATGTCGAGGAGGGCTGCTGTTTTGATGAGCTGAGGGTATCAGAATAATTGATTTTATGTGAAGTACATTGTTCAGCGAATAGTTGTTCAGTAAAGAACTTCCTGTGTACACGGCAGCTCAGAAAAGGGCGGTGGGGATTTGTGAATGTTTAGAAGCTATGCCTCCCAGGGTTGGATTTGGAATGGGTGGGCAGCTCCCTTGGCCGAATTGGAGACGAGGCTGGGTGTGTCTGAGTAAGTGGTTTTATCCTAATGCACTGATTCCTCAGTGATGTCCGAAGGTCCAGCACTTTGACCTCTCAGCCTGGATGTTAGTGGCTGTCTCCAGCAGATTCCTCAGAATCTCCTCCCGCTGGGGGGTTTTGGCAGACTGAGTTTCCTGGCGCCTCTATAAGCAAGCGGTCATTCTTCTCTCAGAGGCTGGCTCCTTACTCCCAGTGGCTGTTGGAAATTGGGAGGAGAGTGTTGCTTGCTGTCCTAACGGGCTCTGCACTTGAGTGTCACGTAAACAAAAGAAACAAAACAATACTTTGCATTTCAGTCTCAGAATACTGTGCTGTCCCCCTGTGATAAAAATAGACTACTCTGAATATAATTCATTGCTCAGGTGTGTTATGTAGCAGGAGAGCCTAGACAAAGCAGCCACACCCATCCGGGGAGTGAATAGTGACTGAAATGTGGTTTCCTCTCCAGAAAGAACGGAGCTCCCCACAGCGCCCTTTGCATCCTCCATTGGGAGTCACAGCATGACGTTACGGTGGAACCCTGCCAACATCTCTGGAGTAAAATACATCATCCAGTGGAAATATGACCAGCTTCCAGGAAGCTGGACTTACACAGAGGTATGCTAAAATACTTTCTTATCTAAACAAAGACATTTTGTCCCCAGATTATTCAAAACTCCAAAATGTCCTGCTCCTCTTACCTGTGGTTTCGGTTTCCCAAGTTTCCGTCACCTGTGCTCAAATATTGTTTACAATTTTCAAATGGAAAAGTATTTAAAAAAATAAAAGATTGAAGCCAGTTGTGGCAGCACAGGGCTGTAATCTCATTACTAGGTGGGCTGAGGCAGGAGGATTATGAATTTGAGGCCAGTGTAGGCTATATAGAAAGCTCCATGCTAGCATGAACTACAAAATAAACCCTGCCTGAAAACCTAACCAAGTCAAACCAAATTTAACCCATCAAAAAGCCACCACCACCACCAAAATGAAATGGAAGTTTTAAATCACATGATTCTGAGGAACGTGATGAAGTATCAGGTCATCTTGCTCTAGCTCATTGGAAAGTCAATCATCCTTCGGTTTAGTGTATCCACACGGTATACGCCAATCATCTATTAGACAGCCTCTATTAACGCTATTGAATTAACTGTCACAAGATTGGTATTATGGTGCTTATATGTAAGGTTTGGTACTAGCTGGAGTTTCAAGCTTCCACTGGGTGTTTGGGGAATATCTCCTGTGGAGAGAGAAAATAACTTATTGACATTAATGTGTTCTAGCAACGATCGAGCACAGTGGCTGGATTAAGTGAACCGTAATCTCTGCTACCCTGGAAACCCTTTATGAAGAAAAAGTATACATGTCACATACATAATTCTGCCAGCACAGCATCATAGAACCATTTATGCTCTTTATCTTCACCATCCTCTAAAGTGATTCCAACTAGGGTGAAGGGCATGAGGGAGATTCTTGAAGGGGCTTGTTCTAATTTAAAGAGCAGGTTATAGTAGCCTTTCAGGATGGTCCCTTTCAGGAAAGCATGAGCAAGTTCAGAAAAAAAATAGCCTAGTGTACCAAGTATAGTGACATGGGAAAATTCAAGTAAGTCCTTGAAGTAAGTGCTGAGTAACTGAATCCTTAGCTTTCCGTAAAGGAAAGAATGGTGTGACTAATGCAGCCTGGTGTCTGGAAGTTCAACTCCCGGTCTATTGCACATGCAGTAGGATCTGGGCAGCCCCATCTCCAAAGGCACACCCAAATTCATCTGAACCCTGTGTCTCAATGGGTCATGGTAACTGGACGAATGCTGATTTTTGCTCTCTCCCGGATCTAGACTGTGTCCAAGCTCTCCTATGTGGTGGAGCCCCTGCATCCGTTCACTGAGTATGTTTTTCGAGTGGTTTGGATCTTCACAGCCCAGCTACATCTTTATTCCTCGCCAAGTCCAAGTTATAGGACTCATCCTTATGGAGGTAGGCACACATATGTCCCTTGTGAAGTAAGGATGTTATTTTAAAGTTTTGGTTTCATTTGTTTTTATTTTAAAGCAATGAAAGAAATGGATTCCTTTGGTATTCCATTTAGCCTTTGAGCCCTTCACTGTTCCAGGTAATGTTCACAATTCCTCAGCGATCAAAACAATGACCTCTACTCTTGTCGAACCTACATTTGGTAGAGGGGAAACATGGTTGCTAGTGAACACATAAATAAGCGGTGCTGGTTAGTTATTGTTAACTTGACATAAACTAGAGTCACTAGGAAGAGGGAACCTCAATTGAAGAATTGGTTAGATTAGATTGGCTTGTGGGAGCATTTTCTTGATTAACGATTGATGTGGGAGGGCCCAGCCTACCGTGGGAGATGCCATCCCTGGGCAGCTTGTTCTGGGTTGTGTAAGAAAGCAGATTGAGCAAGCCAAGGGGAGCAAGCCAGTAAGCAGCATTCTTTCACGGTCCATGCTTTAGTTCATGCCTCAGGTTTCTGCCCTGACTCCTTCCTGATGGACTGCAACTGTAGGCCAGAGAAAAGCCTTTCTTCCCCCGAATGCTTTTGTTCACAGTGTTTTTTTTTTCTTTTTTATCACAGCAATTGAAACCCTAACTAAGACAGAAATTGGTACTAGAGAGTGGACTATTGCTGTGACAGATCTGGCCATGTTGTTGTTTTTGGAAAGACTGTGGAAGGAGTTGGAACTTTGGCCTAGAAAAGCTATTGAGTGTTCAGAGCTCCGTGGGCTGTTCCATGGGAGCTTGGAATTCTGTGGGAGCTTGGAAGATAGGAATGTTGAGAGTGATACAGACAAAGGAGGTCTGGTCTGGCTTGTGAAATTTCAGAGGGAAGCAAAGACTCTGTCAGAGCTGTTCATGTGATATTCTCAATGAAGAATTTGTGGCCCGGGTCAGCTGGAGCCCAAGAATTGGTTGTGACTAACAGGAAACTAAAGAGAAACCTTTGCATCTGGGACCATTGATTCTGGTCCCCAGGAGCTGAAATGTCAGTGGTAATTAACAAGAGATCATCATGGCTGAGGTGAAATCTTCAGGGGAGTGTTTCTCCAGGGTCAGCACAAAGAAGCAGTGGTATGGAGAGACAGCCAAGGTTGTACCTCATCCTGGCAGCCAAACTTGGAAAATGTGTAAGAGTATCCTAGGTGATGACATGATGAAGGTCATGGAGAGCAACTGAGGCTTGGCGCTTTGTAAGGCCAGGAGACGCCTTTAGTGAAGGTAAAATCTTAGTTGCAGTAGAAGCCCTAGGTTTGAAGGGGTCATGGGGAGAAGTTGAGGCTTGGCTTCGTGTGGCATGATCAGAGTTCCTGTAGAGAGCCCAGGATATTAGTGAAAGTTCAGCACAGTTGCAGCAGAACCCTAGTATTTTGAGGATGCCAGTGTCATGGGAAGACCGTTGAGGGCAGCAGCATGACCTGAGACTAGAAGACAAACTGTTTGTATCGCAGAGGGCAGAGGTGGAGAAGTGACGCAGGTTCTGAGGAACCCAGCGGATTGTGAGACCCAGACACTAAGCACTCGATGTTTTAGTGTCGAAGTTTGGTTTTGCTTTGATTTGATTGTGATTATGCCCTGATGCTTCTTTCTTGGTGTAAGAAAATATCTATCTATCTATCATCTATCTATCTATCTATCTATCTATCTATCTATCTATCTATCTATCTACCTATCTATCTATCATCTATCTATCTATCTATCTATCTATCTATCTATCTATCTATCTACTTATTAGTTTTCCAGGAACCCACAGTTACGAGACACTGGATATTTTAGAGAGACTTTGAACTTTTAAAGATGCTCTTTTTGTTTGTTTGTTTTGTTGTTTTTTGAGACAAGGATCTCTCTCTGTAGCACTTTCTTGGATCTCTCTAAATAAATGAGGCTGGCCTTGATCTCCTAGAAATCCATCTGCCTCTTCTTACTACGTGCTGGAATTGAACAATCACTTAAGGGAAAGCTTGAATTTGCAGAGCAGACATGCTGCCTCTTGTTAAGTCTGTTAGCCAGGGAAATGCAGGGAGACCACACTGCTTCCTTCACGGTCAGAATTATTACCTCTGTCTGATTGAGCACCGCAGTAAAATGGCTACTGCCAAGGAACAGGCCCACATCTTTTTGCAGAGGAAGGAAGGGTTTGAGATGGGGTTATTTGTTAATGATTCCTGGGGAGTAGACATGGCAGGAGAAAACTGGACAGTTGTACATAGGAGTACAAAGAAGAAAAAGTAGCATAGGCCGAAGAAATGCCTGAGGGTGGGACCCATTTTTAGATGGCTGGGTGGTCAGGAAAGAGCTCTCTGAGAAGGCTTTGAATGACGTGAGACAAGAATCTATGCAAATATTCAGGAGTGAGTTTTCCAGGTAGCAGGGAGAGTAGAGACAAAGGACCGATAGCAGCAGTGACCTGGGTATGTTTGAGAAGGGGCTGACATGATTGGAAGGCATGGAACACGATGAAGAGGAGATTAGATATGGCAGGTATCCAGAGGCCGGGTCACACAGGAACGTGTGATCTAAACTTGATTAGAAACATTTTAATCAGAGGCACTGACGATTACTTATGGGAGGTCTGAGCAGAGAGATATTTTTTTTAGAATGAAATTCCAAAGGCATTTCTTTGAAGGGAGTTTCTTTCTTTTTGATTTGGACAAGAGGTGAGGAGAGGAAGGGCCAGGGCTGGTACCTGCAGGAACAGAGTAAGAGACTGAGTCCTAAGTCAAGGAAGGGATGTGCGCATTTTGTCTGCTGGAAGCATGTGATGCAGGGAGAGAAAGAGGGAGGACGAGGATGGGTCCAGAGTGCCAAGGATTTTGAATGCCAGGCTCCAGCACTCAGACTTTTTGAAAAGCAGTTAGTGTGATGGAAGCATCTGAAGCAGAGGAGTAATTGCTTCACACAGTCTTTAAAAAGAGAAGCAAAGACTATGAGGGAATGAGGGATTGGAAGCCTAGAGACTGAGACCAGCTAGGAGACTCTTCTGATATTGACTGTTTCATCAAAGATGGGGTTTAAAAAAACGGCACTCTCAGGGAGGGTGTCAGATACGGGGCACACTCAGGGAGAGTGTCAGATACGGGGCACTCTCAGGGAGGGTGTCAGATACGGGGCATACTCAGGGAGGGTGTCAGATACGGGGCACACTCAGGGAGGTGTCAGACGTGGGGGCACACTCAGGGAGGTGTCAGATACGGGGCACACTCAGGGAGGTGTCAGATACGGGGCACACTCAGGGAGGTGTCAGATGTGGGGCACACTCAGGGAGAATGTCAGATGTGGGGCACACTCAGGGAGAGTGTCAGAGTCAGATGTGGGGCACACTCAGGGAGAGTGTCAGATGTGGGGGCACACTCAGGGAGAGTGTCAGATGTGGGGGCACACTCAGGGAGAATGTCAGATGTAGGAGCACACTCAGGGAGAGTGTCAGATATGGGGGCACACTCAGGGAAGGTGTCAGATGTGGGGCACACTCAGGGAGGGTGTCAGATGCAGGACACACTCAGGGAGGTGTCAGATGTGGGGGGCACACTCAGGGAGAGTGTCAGATGTAGGAGCACACTCAGGGAGAGTGTCAGATGTAGGAGCACACTCAGGGAGAGTGTCAGATGTGGGGCACACTCAGGGAGAATGTCAGACGTGGGGGCACACTTGGGAAGGATGTCAGATGCAGGACACAGTCAGGGAGGTGTCAGATGTGGGGGGCACACTCAGGGAGAGTGTCAGATGTAGGAGCACACTCAGGGAGAGTGTCAGATGTGGGGCACACTCAGGGAGAGTGTCAGATGTGGGGGCACACCTGGGGAGAGTGTCAGATGTGGAGGCACACTCAGGGAGGTGTCAGATGTGGGGCACACTCAGGGAGAGTGTCAGATGTGGGGCACACTCAGGGAGGGTGTCAGATATGGGGGTACACTCAGGGAGAGTTGTCTGGTGCCATCATTCTCAGACTTAATTGAGACAACTTGGGGAGACTTGCTCCAGGTCAGATGGATTACATGTTCTGGTCATGTAGGTTTACAGCCGTGTTCTCAGGTTGAACTTGATTTTGGGTCTAAGTAGAGCCTGCAAACTGATGAAATTTGTTGGGGGCATTTTTCCTTCCTTGATGAGTGTCCTTTCTTTGATAATTAGGTCTCAGAGATTGTATGGCCACCTCTGCTGATTA
Organism: Peromyscus eremicus; assembly: GCF_949786415.1. NCBI lineage: Eukaryota > Metazoa > Chordata > Mammalia > Rodentia > Cricetidae > Peromyscus > Peromyscus eremicus. Next base: position 18,544,680 of record NC_081424.1, on the reverse strand, counting down.
TTCTCTGACCATTTCCTCCTAGAACCCAAGGCCAGACACTGGCCTGGGGCCACGCTTGAAATGGTCCAGACTGACGTAAAACACACAGATCTCCTTTGCCCCAGCAGCACTTCATACACTTCCAACACACCGATATGTTTTCTGGTACCAGAGAAATACAATGGTCAAGACCCATGGCTAGTCAGATCAAATTAATAAAAAGAGAAATTATTCTTGTCATCTTTGGGACTTTTGGCTGATGAGGAAGCTCAGTTCTTCGCTAGTCTTCCAGACCCGTCTGGTGTCCTTTCCATGGATAGCATCTTGTTTTTCAGATTCTCCCTCACTTCTCTGGCCACAGTGATGTTCACATACTTATGGTCATGCCCATTGCCTTACAGTCATATTCTGTTTGGCCATAAGAATGATATGATTTCAGTTGGTATTAGTGCCTTTTTCCTGGGGCTATTCCAAAGTTAGACTTAGCCCCAACCAAGAAGAGTGTTTATAAGGCAAATTACTACTTTCTAAAGAGGAATTGTGTGTGTGTGTGTGTGTGTGTGTGTGTGTGTGTGTGTGTGTGTGTGTGACATTTGGATAATCATATCTTGCTGTGTAAGTGACTTTTAACTCTTGCTTGAAGTGGAGCAGATCATATCCAGATGTTGACCCTAATGAGTTGCTGTTGACATTCTGATTCTAATTCAGTGGGACATCACACCTCCCCCCCCCTCCCCTGCTTCGCACAGGTGACTGAGTACATAGAGGCCAGGAGACGAGGAGACACACAAAGATGTTTGTGCTTATTAATGATTACTCTGAGAGTTTGGGAGGGAGTGTATTGGAGGAAGGCCAATAGACCCGTGTAAAGGACTTCAAAAGACAACCCGGTCTGAGGGCTGAACCGTCTCACTTCTGCTACCTCTAGTCCATCAGTGTGAGCAGAACATTTGCCAAAAGTGCTCAGAAGGAGAGGGGTACACTCAAGAGCAAAGATGTCAAAACACACTGCTCCGTGGAAAGAGTAGATACAAGAGTATTTCATGGGGCTAAGGTATGATAAATAGATGGAGACATGTCTGGAAGCTGGGCTGGCAAATCACTTGTTGGTCTTTCTGCTAGTAGAATGTAGAGGCTGTGAGTAAAAATATCATTTAATCCATGCTCCCCTCATCCACAGCAAGGGTGGGGTGCCACCGAGGTTGTCAGCCTGGGCTTTCAGGGATTTTGGAGGGCTGTAAAGGAGGTATCATCTGGATTGTCAGGGCAGATAGTAGTGCAAGAGAAGTAGATCACTCTAATTTCATTTATCCAAAGCCACATCTTCATCTGCAACCAGTTAGGCCATAGCTCAGGGAGTAAAGAGCCCCAGGACCTGCCCTGGTCACCTTCTGTTAATCATTGACTCTTTTGTGAATTCTCTCATCATCTGATGCTTCCCCACCGTTCACTTAGGTCTCCAGGAGTTTTTGACAGCTCTTTGTCTAGAACATAGGTCCTATTCGTGTCTCCAGTGTTCACTGTTTTTTCCTAAGTTAAAAAGGAGGAAGATGCCAGAGTCTTGGTAGGGCTCGGTACTTAGCTGGTATGATTCAGAGACGAGGAATTGCAGCTCAAAATTTCTAACTACCATCCCTCTGTCCTGATTTCAGTATTAATGAAAAGATTTTATTTATGTCAACCGTTGGAAACATGTTTCCCTATATTCCTATTCTAAGAGCACAGAAATGTACACTTTTCACCCTCACCATGTCATCTTTATCTCTCCAGTTCCGGAAACTGCGCCTTTCATCATGAAAATCGAAAGCTCAAGCCCGGACACTGTGGAAGTCAGCTGGGCTCCGCCCCACTTCCCGGGTGGACCTATTCTGGGTTATAATTTAAGGCTGATCAGTAAAAATCAAAAGTTAGATTCAGGGACCCAGAGAACCAGTTTCCAGTTTTACTCCACTCTTCCAAACACCACGTACAGGTAAGAGCTAAGTGGGACAGACAGAAATGACACCAGCATTAATGCAAACATGATGATTATTTAAGAAATCTGCCTAAAAATCAGTTAAGTCTATTTAGAGACGTGCCACCGACTCCATTCCCTTGTGTTGAAGTTGTACATTTTCTCGAATTTGCATGTGTATTATATATCACACCATCCTAAGCGGAAGTATTTTAAGTGTATTAAAGGATCCTTATAGGTGTGAGGCAATAATAACATAAATAGCATGTCTGTAATTTGTTTATTTAATCAAACATGAAAAAAATTAAGGAGGTAAAATTCTGTTAGTGGTATTTTTAATTAACCACTGAGGATTATTTTATTATGGTTAGCTTCGCTGGCACTTACTAAGAGTTCTTTACATAAGAGGAGAAACGATCATGCTGATAGCAGAGTTCAGCTTTTGACCTCGGTGACCCTGAACTGGGCTGTGGGGAATGCAGACAAGGAGGTGATTGATGGTCGGCTCAGTGTTGAGCGGTGACACTGAGTAACTGGATCTATGTGCCACCACACCATCCTTTAAATAGAATCTCTGTTGTGCCTGTATTTATCTCCTGTTCACAACATGCCATGGGAAACTCATCTCTCCAAATTGTTTTTGGAATAGGTTTTCTATTGCAGCAGTAAACGAAGTTGGTGAGGGGCCAGAAGCAGAATCTTTAATTTCCACTCCATCTCCATCAGGTATGGTCTAGCCTTCTCTTTGCCACACAGGTTTAAATGTCGACTGTGCTAAAGGTCAGTGTTCAGTGGGTCATCTGGTAGACCTCAACATCCCTCCTCTTTATGCATTTTTTGGTACCTAATAATTGTAATTTTTAACTTACTCTACATATTTGACAAATAGAAGGTTAGATAGACAGTTGATATTAGAATTTTGAGGCGTAAAAAATAGAAAAACTTAAGCATTTTAAGAAAGCTGGCTTCAAACAAATTCTTGGTTTGAGTTCCAATCACTAGGTATGGTGATTTGCATTCACAAATTTAGGAGTTACATATAAACTTTCCTATCCCAACATGGCTTCACTTGTGTATTGTCACAGCAGAGATTTTTCCCAGTCTGCCTTAATGTTTCTATATGAACACTAAGAATTTAAATATCAACTTTTTGAAAATTCAGTCTGTGTATTTATCTTATTTTTTATAAGTACTCTTTTTTGGTTGTTTTTTAAAATTATTACCATGAGGGTCTGAAGTCTACTGGTATTTGTAGGAGCAAATGCTTTCTAAGACGCACTAGATTTTTTTTTTTTTTTTTTTTTTTTTTTGTGTGTGTGTGTGTGTGTGTGTGTGTGTGAAATGAGTTAGAGTCTTGACTAACTCAGGGACTCAAAATTCCTTTGGTCTGTTCTCTGCTTTAAGGAGAGTTCCATCTCCCGACTTGACCACTGTTTGTTCCAATCTGCATACAACCATGCCTGTAGTACTGGATGTCATCTATCATCAGCCTATATTTTTTGGCTCTTCTTAGACTCTAGGAAAAGAGAGGTATTATTATCAGGCATATAGCATGCCCAAGGGGAAAGTTAAATATAGAGCAGGGTTAAGATTGTTGTGTGATTATTGCATACCATCTATTAATTGTCCCAAAAGCGTCCATCACTCAAGGACTTTGTATCCATTTTCAGCTGAACAGGATACCAATCAGAGTTCTGTAGCCTTCAAATTTTATTTAAGAACTGTTCTCCTGCTTGAAAGGGAGAGAAGCTGGAGACAACACTTTCAACATAACTTATGTTATGTAACAACCTGCTTTGGTTGAGGCTGGATTACATCTATGAAGGATATTATCCCACCTGGGGATAACGATTTTGCTTCAATTGGAACAAGGATGTTACAATGCTGTAATTCGTCACATGATATGTTCACATAGTCCTACTTGATTGTCATCCTATTTCCTACCCCCAATCATAGATTTACGGAGATTATGCCACAGATGCAATACCTCTAAGTAACTCCAGAAAATTTAGTCAGTCTTTTTTTTTTTTTTTTAAAGTACCATCTCCCTTGTGTTGAAGTACTAAAACTTTTTGTGTTGCTATGTGTATGGCTGGTTAGCCTGCCTGTAAATTATGTTTTTCAGTTCAAGAAGAAGAACAATGGCTCTTTTTATCCAGAAAAACTTCTCTACGAAAGAGGTCCTTAAAGTATTTAGTAGATGAAGCACATTGCCTTTGGTCAGATACTATTCATCAGAATATTACAGGTCAGTCTAACAGAAGCATGTATCCTCACCGTAAAAGGAAATATTTGGAATTTCTGGATGGAAACCTATAGAGTAGAGGAATATTAAAAATTGCTCTTGGATGCCAGTGCTAGCTATGGGGATCCCACAGGTCCCCCAAACATTACAGGATATTGCTAATGCTCTTGGTTACCACCCTCTAGAGCTTGATGGAAGATGCTGTTTCTGAAGACACCCATCCTTTAGTCATAGAACATGGAGAAATCAGACTGGACAATGACCTGGCAGCTTTATCCTTTCTCAATAGCTTTCATAGTGCTGAAATGTGCTGTGCACACTACAGGGGGGCTGTAGTCAAAGTATTTTCTTGATAAGACTAAGCGGTTATACATATGAACTCATAGTGGCTGTGACCAAATGCACAAGACCTGTGCAAGATCAAGCCAGACAAATCCAGCATGAATAGGGGAGGGCACATGAACTCCTGTATCTGACTGAGGTTGGCAACTGATGGCTGCTGAGACATGGAGAGTCAGTTTACTTCAGTGACCCTGACAGGCTACCCATATTCCTAAAAGGCACCATACCCATGCATGTACTGGTACCACTATGTGGAATCAGAGGGCTTGAAAAAAGAGAATACAGTCAGGCATGGTGGCGCATGCCTTTAATCCCAGCACTCAGGAGGCAGAGGCAGGTAGATCTCTGTGAGGTCAAGGCCAGCCTGGGCTACAAAGTGAGTTCCAAGACTGTTAGGGCTGTTACACAGAGAAACCATGTCTCAAAAAATGAAAAAAAAAAAAAGAAAGAAAGAAAGAAAAAGAGATCACATGAAATTAGGAGGGAATAGTGGTTGGAGAAATTGGAGGGGAGGACATGGGGAATGGATTTGATCAAAAAAATTTATGAAACTTTCAAATGATAAAAAGACATTCAAAAGTGCTTTTGTGTTTGGGGGTGTAGCCCAGTGATAGGGCACATGCTTAAACATACTCGAGGCTTTGGAATCTCTCAGCACTAAACAAACAACTGCACAACAAACCCACTTTACCCCAGATGTTTCTAGAGTTTACTATTTTGAATATTTGTAGAATAATATATTATTCTAAAATTCTTCTAGTATTTTATGTACATTATGAAAATACCTAGCATATTTGCACATATAAGTTATATGTACTAGAAGGATTCAGAAGAATACTTTTAAAGTATAAGAGCTTCTATTTGACTTCAACAAACATTAAAGACAAATTCACTTCTGTCTGAGTTTTTTTTATCCCTGTGGACATTTAACCACATGGATGCACTCTCTTGGCTCTTCTAGGGATAGCAGTCAATGTCCAGCAGCAAGTGGTTTATTTCTCAGAAGGACCTTTCATATGGATGAAGGAGGCAGCCAACATGTCTGATACGTCTGATCTGAGAATTTTTTACAGAGGCTCAGGTGTAATCTCCTCCATCTCCATAGACTGGCTTTACCAGAGGATGTATTTCATCATGGATAAACTGGTTAGTCTGAGCGCATATAACTACTTATCAATACTAACGTGCATGTTTGGTGGTAAACACAATTTTGTCTCACTGATTACTTACTTCAGATACTAGATCAGCAATGAATCATGGACCTAGTTTACAAGAAGGTCTAGCTGTGACCTAGTGCAAGCTAGTTCTGATCTACCACGAAGTCAACGTTATTTTTAGTTTTCATGGTTGCAAGTTTTTTGTTAATGATAATTGATCTACTTTAAGAAAGCTGGCATCACTGTGTAAGTCTATCCTGAGCAAAGTCTTCTGCAAGCATCTTCAATTATATGCTAACCTGGGTTTATTTTACTAGGTCTCTAAAAGTATGTTAGTACTGGAATCTTTGAGAAGATATAGTCTTCCTGTGTTTCAAGTTTTTATTTTATAAGTGCATGTTTATTGCAATGAGCAAAGGCTACCACCGGTAGTAGAATATTACTTTAAGGTGTGTTACTTTTGCTTATGTTGTATTTGTTTAACTCTGTGAAGCTGTAATACTTTGTCTATCTAAGACTCCTGATGGTCTAATAAAGAATTGAATGGCCAATAGCAAGGCAGGAGAAAGGATAGATGGGGTTGGCAGACACAGAAAATACATAGGAGAAATCTGGGAGGAAAGAAGAAAGAGACAGAGAAGGAGGAGGACTCCAGGCACCAGCCACCCAGCTACACATCCAGCAACAGAGTAAGAAATAACAAAAAATATACAGAAATAGAGAAAGGGAAAAGCCCAGAGGCAAAAGGTAGATGGGATAATTCAGGTTAAAGAAAGCTGGCAAGAAACAAGCCAAGCTAAGGCTGGGCATTTATAATTAAGAATAAGCCCCCGTGTGTGATTTATTTGGGAGCTGGGTGGCAGGCCCCCCAAAAGAGCAAAAACAAACAATAACAACCACCCCACCTGAAGCCCAGAAGCTTGAATATAACACAAGTTTTGAAAATAATTGTATACCTCCATAAACAAAAAACAAACAAACAAAAAACAACAACAAAACAAATACAAACAAAAAACATGCTTACATCCTAATGGTATTAATAGAATATAAACTTATTAGGACATAAAATATAAAGTTCCTTTTTTTTTTTCATACTGAGTGTTTCCGTATAGCTCAGGCTGGCCTGTTATTTATTATCTTCCTACCTCAGACTCCTCAGCTCTGGGATTATGGCTGTGCACCAGTTAAATTACCCTTTAAATGCTTTTCTTGTGTGTTTTGTAAAGTCCATAGTGACTGTCACAATTCCAAGTACAGAACTGCAGAGCAAATATTGGTGCCAAGATAAATGCAGACAGACATTAATCCTATTGGTATATTTTTTATTTTATAGGTATATGTTTGTGACTTACAAAACTGTTCAAATTTTGAGGAAATTACTCCATTATCTATTATTGCACCTCAAAAAGTTGTGGTTGATTCCTATAATGGGTAAGTGTTAGCCTTGTAAATATGGGTTCTCTTCCATTGGCAAAAATCTCTGTGAAGCTTGCTTATCATTGCAACACTTCAACACCCGATAAGTTCATCTGAGCGCCTCATTTCAGGTCAATTTAATTAAAATTGCTTTCAAATTTGATTGTTTCCTCTTCTACAGCAAACTATAGTTTTATGGAAATGACCTTTTGTTAGAGACCTTGGGACCATGATTCTAGTGCAAGACTTGACACTATTTTATGATGGGAATCAATCTCATTGCTCCCTTCATCGGTCACCGTGAGAAGCTCCTTCATCATGTGCCTCTGTGGCTGAGCCATTCAGCTTCATTTCCTCTTCCAGCCTGGCTCTTGCACCCATCAAGAGTGTAAATGAACATGCTTATTCGTGAAGTATTTAGCTTGTTTAGCACATGCATTCATCATCATCATCATCATCATCATCATCATCATCACACACAGACACATACACAAAAAAAATTTTTTTTCTAAAATTTTAAAGAATACAAATAGAAAATTTTGGCTTCAAATAACAGTGAGTAATCTTTTTCTAAGAATATCAGCATGAAAAATATATGGGTTCTGGTCATTCAAACAAAGGTCCTTGTGCAGAAAGCACATTTACTCACGGAGCAATTTCACCAGCCCCAGAAATTTATTTCCATTTTAGGTTTGATTCCTAAACTATAGATTTTTTTAATTTTATAATTTGATTTAATTTTACATATCAGCCACAGATTCCCTTGTTCTCCCCTCCCCCAGCCTTCCCCCCAGGCCACCCCTCATTCCCATCTCCTCCAGGGCAAAGACTCCCCTGGGGATTGAGTTCAACCTGGTAGATTCAGTTCAGGCAGGTCCAGTCCCCTCCTCCCAGGCTGAGCCAAGCGACCCTGTCTAAGCCCCAGGTTCCAAACAGCCAGCTCATGCACTGAGGACAGGTCCCGGTACCAGTGCCTGGATGCCTCCCAAACAGATCAAGCTAATCAACTGTCTCACTTATCCAGAGGGCCTGATCCAGTTGAGGACTCCTCAGCTATTGGTTCATAGTTCATGTGTTTCCATTCATTTGGCTAATTGTCCCTGTGCTTTTTCCAATCTTGGTCTCTACAATTCTCACTCATACAAACCCTCCTCTTTCTTGCCAATTGGACTCCTGGAATTCCACCTGGGGCCTGGCCATGGATCTCTGCATCTGGTTTCCTCAGTCATTGGATGAGGTTTCTATCACGACAATTAGGATGTTTGGCCATCCTATCACCAGAGTAGGTCAGTTTGGGCTTTCTCTCGACCATTGCCAGTAGTCTATTGTGGAGGTATCTTAGTCTATTTTGGAGGTATCTTTGTGGATTTCTGTGGACCTCTCTAGAGAAACAATCAATCAATGGGACCTCTTAGAACTGAGAAGCTTTTGTAGAGCAAAAGATACGGTCAGCAAGGCAAAGCGACAGCCTACAGAATGGGAAAAGATCTTCACCAATCCCACATCTGACAGAGGACTGATATCCAGAATATATAAGGAACTCAAGAAATTAGACATCAAAATGCGCAACAGTCCAACTAAGAAATGGGCTACTGAACTAAACAGAGAATTCTCAACAGAGGAAGCTCAAATGGCTGAAAGACATCTAAGGAATTGCTCAACATCCCTAATCATCAGGGAAATGCAAATCAAAATGACTCTGAGATGCCACCTTACACCTGTCAGAATGGCTAAGATCAAAAACACTGAAGACAGCTTATGCTGGAGAGGATGTGGAGCTAAGGGAACTCTCCTCCACTGTTGGTGGGAATGCAAGCTTGTACAGCCGCTTTGGAAATCAATATGGTGCTTTCTTAGAAAATTGGGAATTAATCTCCCCCAAGACCCAGCTATACCACTCTTGGGCATATAACCAAGGAATGCTCAATCATACCACAAGGGCACTTGCTCAGCTATGTTCATATCAGCATTGTTTGTAATAGCCAGAACATGGAAACAACCTAGATGCCCTTCAACTGAAGAATGGATAAACAAAATGTGGTACATATACACAATGGAATACTACCCAGCAGAGAAAAACAATGACATCATGAGGTTTGCAGGCAAATGGATGGATCTAGAAAAAAATCATCCTGAATAAGGTAACCCAGACTCAGAAAGACAAACATGGTATGTACTCACTCATAGGAGGATACTAGATGTGGAACAAGGATGACTGGACTGCTACTCACAACTCCAGGGAAGCTACCTAGAAAACAGGACCCAATGAAAGACACAGGGATCGCCCAATGACAGAGAAATGGATGAGATCTACATGAACAACCTGGACGTGAGTGGGGGTAATGAAGGGCAAGGTTCGAGGGAAAGAGAGCTTAGGGGAGCGGGAGATCCCAGCTGGATCAAGAACAGAGAGGGAGAACAAGGAACAAGAGACTATGATAAATGAAGACCACATGAGAATAGGAAGAAACTATAGATTTTTATTGAACACAGGCTGGTTTCAAACTCACTAAGTAGATGAGGATGACCTTGAACTTCCGATTCTTCTGCCTCCATTTCCCAAGTTGTGGGATTGCATAAGTGTCCCATGATGCCTAGTTTTATGAGGTACTGGGAAAACCAGGCCTTTCTGCATGCTAGGCAAGCAATTTACTGACTGAGCCACACCTCTGACCCAAATTATAGATCTATAAAACTAAATGAAACAAAACTAACAACCAAAAACCCAAACTCTTTGATATAGGGTAAGTCCTGTGGACTTTCTAGATCTTTTTAAATAACAATTTTTGAGACAGGTTCTCAATGTAGTCCTGGCTGGGGCTGGTACTCACTGTATAGACTAGGCTGGCCTTGAACTCATAGAAATCTGCCTCATCTGCCTCTAGAGTGGTGGATTTTAATGGATACACCTGTACAACCAACGTCCTAATTTTTAAGACAGATCACTTTATTGTAATGAATTTACATACAAAAACATCACACAGGCTAGGCAGTGGTGGCGCACGCCTTTAATCCCAGCACTTGGGAGGCAGAGGCAGGCGGATATCTGTGAGTTCGAGGCCAGCCTGGTCTACAGAGTGAGTTCTAGGACAGCTAGGCCTGTTACCCAGAGAAACCCTGTCTCAAAAAAAAAAAAAAAAAAATCACACAGCAATATCAAGGTAACCATTCAAACGCTTGCCCAGTCCCACCCAGGCTCTACTCTGTTCTGAACTTTTATACAGTTGGGATGACCACACTGAAGTAGTGGAGCTGCACTCAGGCTTTTGTACTTTCTCTGTCAATTACATTTTTATTTGCTTATCCACCACAAAAAAGAAAACTATGACAGAGTTGAAACTAGAAAAACAATGAACTTTATAGCTTTTTTTTTTTATGACTCATGTCCCTCCCCCCCTTTTCAGTTTTTTTTTTTTGAGACAGGGTTTCTTTATGTAGCTATGACTGTCCTGGAACTCATTCTGTAGACCTTGTTCAAGGCTGGCCTTGAACTCACAGAGATCCACCTGTGTCTGCCTCCCCGAGTGCTGGGATTAAAGGTGTGTGCCACCACTGCATATACACTTATGGCTGTTTATATATGTGCATGTACATAGTAGGCTAGGATCCACATAGGAGGGAGAGCAGGTGGTGTTTTTCTGTCTGAGTTTGGGAAACTTGGATTAATATTAGTTTCTATTCCCCCATCCATTTTCCTCCAAATTGCATGATTTCAGTTTCCTTTACAACTGAGTAATATTCTGTTTGGTGCATGTTCCATATTTTTATTATCCTTTCTTTAGTTGATGGAAAGCTAGATCGGTTCCATTTCCTCGGTATGGCAAATGGTACAATAATAAACACAGGTGCAAATATCTCTGTAGTAGGCTACAGAGTTCTCTGGGATATATGCCCAGGAGGGGAATAGCTGGATTATATGGTAGTTCTGTTTTAAATTTGAAATCTAAACTGTTTTCTCTTTTTTTTTTTTTTTTTTTTTTTTGGTTTTTCGAGACAGGGTTTCCCTGTGTAGCTTTGCGCCTTTCCTGGAACTCACTCTGTAGACCAGGCTGGCCTCGAACTCACAGAGATCCGCCTGGCTCTGCCTCCCAAGTGCTGGGATTAAAGGCATGCGCCACCACCGCCCAGCTCTAAACTGTTTTCTATAATGGCTGTATTAATTCTCATGCCCACCAGCAGTGAGTAAGCGTTCCCCTTTTTGCACATCTGCTCCAACGTTTGTTGTCAGATTTCTCGATGACAGCCATTCAGACTAGGGTGAAGAGATATCTCCGTGTAGTTTTAATCTGCATCCCCCTCATGGCTAGGAATGTTGGATGCTTTTAAAATTAGTTATTGGCTCTTTTGTGCTTCTTCTTTTGAAAACAATCTATTGAATTCATCAGCCCATTTAGGGATGGGTAGTTCTACTCCTTGGTATTCAGTTTTTGAAATTCTTTGTAAACTCTTGATCTTAGCGCCTTTTCTGAAGTGGAGCTGGCTGAGATTTTCTCCCTTTCTGTGGACTGTTGGCTTGCTCTGCTGATAGTGTCCTTTGCTGTACAGAAACTTTTAAATTTCATGTGGTCTCAGCTGCTGATACTTGGGGCTAATTCCTGTTCCATTTAGAAAGTTCTTCCCTACCCAGTGTCTGGAAGAATATTTTGTTTTCTTCTAGCTGTTTCGGTTTTCCAAGTTTTAAATGAAAAGTTTAATTATTAGTTACAGCCACACCACCTGAACGCACACAGTCTCGTGTGGTTCAGATCTTATTTCCCTCATTTGTGAGGGTCTAAGAGCTTATGGAATGCTCTGTTGCTGTTGACAGTTACACAACATGAGTCATTCTGTGGATAATGAACTTCACTTACCAAATCAGCCTTTCAAATACACCATGGTGAGGTAGGTACTCAGTGGCTCCTTTTCCCCATTAAAATAAAATAGATTTGTGCTGAGATTTTGAAATGTGACCAGAAAAGATCATGATAATTAGGATTATACCAATTTATTTATATTTACGTGTTACCAAGGTCTCCCTTCCAATAATCATTTTATACTCAGGTAGGTGCCTTTGTTAGACAGGGAGGTCGAGACACAAGCTGATCCAGTGATCATCCATGCTGCTGTACAATAGGACCCTCTGCATCAGGCCCTGCCTTCTGACCATCTTCTACTTTGACGGGAAAGTTTCTATGAAATCAGCATGTAACTTTCAGCAAGTGTGTGTCCTTGTAGGGCACTTGATGTGTGCAGTGGTTTACAGCTGTCCTGCTGTTCCAGTGGTCTCCTTCATGTGGTTATTTTTCTACCGTTGCATCATGCCCTTGAGGGGTTTCTACTTGATATGAGTCTTGACCCTTCCCTTCATCCCACCCCTTGTCTCCCCCTTCAACTTCTGTCTGTTCTCTTTTTCTCACTCCCTTTTCTCTTCTTCCATCTTCTTTCCTTTCATGTAGTGAGCATGGTTGGAGCTCTGCTTTCTTCTCTGCCTCAGTTCGAAGTCTGTGCTTCATTAATCCAGACAGTTTTCCCTCTATACACTCTGTTTCTCCAAACGCTTTTTTTTTTTGTTTTTTCGAGACAGGGTTTCTCTGTGTAGCTTTGCGTCTTTCCTGGAACTCACTTGGTAGCCCAGGCTGGCCTCGAACTCACAGAGATCCACCTGGCTCTGCCTCCCGAGTGCTGGGATTAAAGGCGTGCGCCACCACCGCCCGGCTCTCCAAACGCTTTTTAACAATGCTGAAGTTGATAGAACGGACAGTCAAGAGCCGTCCCTTCTGTCCACTACTGTTCTCCCTCGAGGCAAACAACATAGCTTCATATCTCAAAGTGAGCTGGTATCTCAGGGTTTTACCTCAGGCTGGGTGGAATGTGGTTGCTGTTATAAAGATTTGGGAAGATCATCAAGAGGAGTGAGGGTGGACTGACTGAACAAGGACAAGGACAATGGCTTAATAGTTATGATGTCAGTTAGAATGTAACAATGCACGGGGTTCTGATAAGATGTTTTAAATGGTTTGAACTCACTAACATCTATTTTCATGCTCACAAATTCTAAATCAACTACAAATTAATGGTTTTATATATACCAGTTAACAATTTGAAAGTATTTATTTTCTGTGTGTGAGTGTTTTGCTTGCTTATATGTCTGTGCACCAATTATATGCCTGGTTTCTGAGGAGGCCAGAGAGGGTATCAGATCCCCTGAACCTGGAATTACTGATGGCTATGAGCTACGATGTGGGTGTTAGGAATCGAACCTAGGTCCTCTGGAAGAGCAGCAAGTGATCTTAACTGATGAACCATCTCTCCAGTTAAAATTTTACTTTGATATTTGATTGTCCATAAAATATTAAGCTATGTCTTTTCTTTTTCCATGTTAAAAGATGACCTGCTCATTGCCATGAGGCTAGACTCCACATAGGGCATACATCTTTAAAATATATTTATTTTATTGTCATGTGTGTATGTGGGTGTACATTTGAGTACAGATGCCCTTAGCTGTCAGAGGCCTGAAATCCTCTGTGTAGGTGGATTTCTTTTCCACTTGCCAGTTTCCAAATGACCAAAATGGAGACTTAATATGAATTATAAATGCCCGGCCAATAGCTCAGACTTATTACTAAACTACCTCTTACAACTTAAATTAACCCATTTCTATTAATCTACATTCTGCAACATGGCTTTTACCTCTATCCCATTTTGTGTGTCTGACTCATTCTGTGTCTGGCTGGTGACTCCTCTGACTCCATCCTTCTTCCCAGCCTCTTCTATGTCTGGCTGTCCCACCTATACTTCCTGCCTGGCTGCTGGCCTGTCAGCTTTTTATTAAACTAATTCAAGTGACAAATCTTTACAGTATACAAAAGGATTATTCCACAGCACCCCTGGATTTACAGGCTTTGTGAGCTGCCTGATATAGGTACCAGGAATAGAAATCCTGTCCTCTGGAAGAGCTAGAAAGTGCTTTTAAATGCTGAGCCACCTCCCAGCTACCTAGACGTCTTTAATTCTTCTATTGGCTTCTTTCTCCTGATAGTTGGGTGGTCCTGCTTAGCAGCTTTCATCACTTGTTGGATATTTCCCATTGTTTACAAAATGAAACATTTGTAATTGTCTGACTTACTTATAGGCAGATATTGTTAAAAGTTTAGATGACTGGAGATACAAAGTAGTTGGGTTAATTGTAGCAAAATATAATGTTTTGATTCTTCTGTTTACCATACTCAATGCAAGATAAAATTCATTGATAGAATTTGACTTAAGAATTTGTATAATCTAGAGGAAACATGTTTATAAATCCATGTGGTGTGTTTGTTTGTGTGTGTGTGTGTGTGTGTGTGTGTGTGTGTGTGTGTGTGTAGGTGTGTGTGCATGTGCCCTTGTCTGTTCCTGTACAAGTTGTGACTAGAGGTCGAAGCTGGCTGTGCTTCTCTATCACACTCTGTGTTTTTTGAGACAGGGTCTCTCAGTGAACCCACAGCTCAGCATTTTCTGATAGACCCGCTTGCCAATGAGCCTCCAGGATTTGCATCCCCAGTCCCATGGGAGTTACAGGTGTGCACAGCTGTGCTTGGCTTTTACATGGGTTCTGGGACCCACACTCAGATCCTCATGCTTATCTGGCAAGTAGTTTCCTCCCTTGGCCATCTCCCCAGCCCTAACTGTGTGATTTGTCTATAATACGCTTGCCTCTAAAATCTTTAAAGATACTTTTGAGTCCTAACTCTGATTCTTCAAAAAGCCCCTTATAAGAATTAAAAGACTGTGCATCATAATACAAGATGGAGTTTCTAATTTTCTAACTTCTCGCTGTAATCAGCAGGACACAGTTCCAGCTTGGACCTCTATTGTTTTGCACTTCGGGAAGCCCTGGGACACATGGTACTGAGTGTGTAACAGACTAAAGTGATTAGCCCAGTAGGTTCCACAGGCACCCTCGCGCCAAATCACACCAGCCTTCTTTTGTCCCGTCAGGTATGTCTTCTATCTCCTGAGAGACGGCATTTACAGAATCAATCTCCCTTTGCCGTCTGGCGGGCACACCGAAGCTGTGCGCATCGTGGAGAGTGGCACGTTAAAGGACTTCGCGGTGAAGCCGCAGTCCAAGCGAATCATTTACTTCAACGACACCACGCAAGTCTTCATGTCCACATTTCTGGACGGCTCGGCTTTCCATCGGGTGCTGCCTTGGGTCCCCCTTAAGGAGGTGCGGAGCTTTGCTTGTGAGAACAATGACTTCCTCATCACAAATGGCAAGGCCATTTTCCAGCAGGACTCTCTGTCCTTCAATGAGTTCATCGTGGGATGTGACCTGAGTCACATAGAAGAATTTGGGTTTGGCAACTTAGTCATCTTTGGCTCATCCATCCAGTCATACCCTCTGCCAGACCATCCACAGGAGCTCTCGGTGCTGTTTGGTTCTCGAGAGGCCCTTGTTCAGTGGAAGCCTCCTGCTCTCGCCATAGGAGCCAGTGAGTGTGCCATGCTCAGGGCCAATACTGGCCACCTGGAAGGGAGAGTGGCTTCAACTGCTCAGCATAGAGATTTGGTTTTGAGTGCCTGCATCTAGTCTTCAACCAGGGGCAACTACTTAGTTCAAGTAGTGTTTTTACATCTGTCTTGCATTTATTACTAGCCCTGCAGTAGCAGGGTCTTTATATTCCATGGGTAGATCCCAATAGCCCAGTCATTTCTGGACATCTATTATGAGATACACTGGCTTTCTAGTCTGAATGGCAGCTAGCCAGGAGGATAACCCATTGTGGGGAGGGGTTTGCATGAATTTTAGCAATTCCCTGAAGCTTTCTGAACTTGACTCTTCATCTCTGCATACACAGAATGCATGTGGTAGGAAGCACGTGGGCTCTGGAGCTTTTTAGTAAAAGAAGGGTAAAGGATTTCAGTCTGTGGACAGATGTTCCCTGTCCCAGCAGCCCCACTCTGAGTTGCTGTGAAAGCAGCTGTAGACCAGACATAAATGGATGGTGGAAGCTGTGTTTTGGTACAACTTTTCT
The DNA here is from genome assembly GCF_949786415.1 of Peromyscus eremicus. Classification (NCBI taxonomy): domain Eukaryota; kingdom Metazoa; phylum Chordata; class Mammalia; order Rodentia; family Cricetidae; genus Peromyscus; species Peromyscus eremicus. Next base: position 18,528,591 of record NC_081424.1, on the reverse strand, counting down.
AACAGAAACAGTCAATGAGTAGCTTCGCCCTGTGGTCCACTTTTTGCTAGACACTGATCCATCATCGGGCAGCAATATTCAGTAAACTTGGACAATTTTTACTTTATGACAAGCTGTTTATGCTTATTTGCTACATATCACAAAGAATAACAGAGACTGAGGACTGGGGATGCAGCGCAGTTGATGGAGTACTTGCCTCCTCTGCACCAAGTCCTGAGTTCAATCTCCAGCAATGCCTAAACTGGACATGGTGGTGCACACCAGTAATCTCAGCACTCAAGAGGTAGAGGTAGGAGGATTAGAAGTCCAAGGTCATCCTCAGCTATGTAAGGAGTTGAGGCTAGCTTAGGCTACATGAGGATACCTTCCCCTCCCTCTGTCTCACATTCACATTGAGAATGAATTGGCAGGTTTCTCCCCCCGACCCCAAGTTGATTTGACTTTTGGTAATTATGTTGGAGATTATTATTATTTTTTATTAAGAGCTTGGTTATACCTGGTAGTGTTATAGAGAACTCCTCTAACATGATAGAGTCTACCACGTAGAAAGATTGACATTCTTAGCTGGGCACGGTGGCACATGCTTATAATATCAGCCCTTGAGAGATTTACGGCCTGGGTGACATGGTGAAATTCCAACTTAAATTTTTTTTTTCTTTTCAAGACAGGGTTTCTCTGTGTAGCTTTGGAGTCTGTCCTGGAACTTGCTCTGTAGATCAGGCTGGCCTCAAACTCATGGAGATCCACCTGTCTCTGCTTCCCAAGGGCTGGGATTAAAGGCGTGCATCACCACAGCCCAGCCACCTAAAAAATGTTTTTAAAAATGCACTCTCACGGCTTTATTGTTGGAAATAACATCTCCTTTAATAGTGCTAAGTGAGTGTCACGGGAGGAATGGGCACTGTTGTTGAATCACACTGACCCTGTTAGTAGAGTAGCATGACTGCTAATTACTCTTCATTTGAGATAGGTTACTGATGAATTTTTGGGAATTCCTTGCTTGCTCTGTCCTTGTGTCATCCAGGTCAATGACATGATTTAACCCTTTAGGCCCTTCCGCCTGGCAGAACTGGACTTATGAGGTGAAAGTTTCCACCCAAGACCTTCCTAAAGTCACTCAAGTTTTCTCTAACATAAGTGGGACCATGCTTAATGTACCCGAGCTGCAGAGTGCTACAAAATACTCAGTTTCTGTGAGAGCGAGCTCTCCTAAAGGCCCGGGTCCCTGGTCAGACCCTTCAGAGGGCACCACCCTGGTACCAGGTAAGAATATGATGGGGGTCTGGGGAGTAATTCTAAAAGAAAAGCCTTAGCCTGAGTGTCCCATACAAGTTCTTGCTTCAATGGTCTAAAGAGATGAGAACAAGCTCTGTTGACCTCTTGAGGATGAATTTTTAATCTGAGATTAGGGAATCAAATAAATCACCATGGATATTTGTGTTTCTTACCTGACACCTTATATACTTTAAGACACATTTGAAGAAATATAATTTTCTTCTTCATCGATTTCTTCTTAGTTTATTAAGACATAATATTCCTCACCTCTGAAGATCTTGGAGAGAGAGGTGGAGGGGTCTATGAGTTACACTGAATTTCACCATCTTGGCTCAAATAAATTGAAGGGCAATAGTATCGTTTATATTGTCATTGTATCAACGACTTCTGGGTTTTGAGAATGGGATCCTAGCAAACAGTAGCTGTGGGTAGTGAGGGTGGCTATGGTGACGGACCAGTGGTTCTCAACCTGCGGGCCATGACCCCTTTGGGATTGAATAACCCTTTCAAAGGAGTTGCATATTAGATATTTACATTATGATGTAATATAGCAAAATTTCAGTTGTGAAGTAACAACAAACATAATTTTATGGTGGGCGGTCAGCACAACATGAGAAACTGTATTAAAGGATCACAGCATTACGAAGGTTGAGAACCACTGTGATAGACTGTGGCGTGACCTTGAGTGTCTGACTTGCCACTGTTGGACACCGTTACAGCGGCAGCATGACTCTGCATCCCTCTTCACATTTCGATTTCAAATATTGATGTAAATGTTCTCAGAAGAACGTTTAGCAGGATAGATGAGTCTACTAAACAGATACAATCGCTTACATTATTCAGTAATATTTTTCAAAATATTGCTATTTTACTTTTTTAAAAAAAGTATGCGTTCGTTGGGCATGTTGGCAAACGGGCTTTAATCCCAGCACTTGGGAAGAAGAGGCAAGCAGATCTCTATGAGTTTGATGCCAGCCTGGTCTACGTAGAGAGTTCTAGGCCATCGAGTACTACATCGTGTGAGACACTGCCTTTAAAAAAGCATGCTTTGCGCGAAGCTCCTTACTAATTTCTTTCTATTTTACCATATAGCTACTGAGCCACCATTCATCATGGCTGTGAAGGAAGATGGGCTTTGGAGCAGACCACTCAGTAGCTTTGGCCCAGGAGAGTTCCTGTCTTCTGACGTAGGAAATGTGTCAGGTAGACACTCTCACTCGCCCGGGTGTAGGTTCCTATGTGGTGCCCTGCCACGTGACTCGGCAGAAGGAAGGCACAGGGTTCTGGCTGCCGGGGCTACAGGAAGGGAATGTTCTGCCAGTGCCGTCGTTAAGAAAGTATCTGCTCTTAGGCAAGGATGTTATTTATTACACAAAATGTGAGGTTATTTGTTGCGTCCCCTGCAGAACAGCGTTGGTTGATGCTCGTAAATTTTAATTTATCAATATCGTCCTTCAATAGCAACCTGTCTTGTTCTGCTAAGACAGCTTTTCTTAAATGATTTACTGTGACTTTGACGTCAGACTGAAGCAGGAAGATGGCTGCATAGTGTTTTAAACAGGGTATCGGGGAGAACTGTTGACGAGGAGGACTGTGAGGTTTGTAGCAGGGACCTATTGCTAGAAGTGTTCTTTCTAAAGTGGTGCGGCAGTGATCTTGCCTGAAGATGATCTGTATTTTCTACTTGTTTTATGTTTCGACTTGGTCCGTAAGCCTACGACAGCATTTCCACCCACCAAGGGAGCTGGACTGAGAAGGCCAATACGGCACTAGTGGAAAGAGTATGGCCTGGAGTTGGTTGGAAACTTGGCTCTCTCTCTTTGATCTTTAAGGCCTCAGACAGAAGAGACAATCTTAAGGACTCTAAGAAAATGATAATTCTATTTGCCATTACTGTTTTAGGAGTTCAGTTAGGTAGCAAAGCACCTGGACAATGTCAGGCAGATGCTCTGTGTAGATCCGTTTCTCTTCCCGGTTCCAGGGGTTGAGATTTGGGTCTTACTTTACTCAAGTATTATGTATGTGTGAGACAGAGTCTCACTATGAAGCCCTGGTTGGCCTGGATCTTACTATATAGACCAGGCTGGCCTCAAATGTGCAGACTGCCTCTGCCTCCCAAGTCCTGGGATTTAGGGCCTGCACCACCACAACCAGCCCTTACTGAAGCATGCTTGACAGACCCTTAAGTTCTCCCTAATAGCTCTGTCAACACTGTCCTTTACAGGCGTCAGTGTGATTGACTCATCCTGCTTCTGTTCTCACACATGAAGATAAGTGCTGTCTGTTTGTCTTTGTTTTGAGATATGGATTGGTATAACAACAGCCTCTACTACAGCGACACAAAAGGCAACGTTTATGTGCGGCCACTGAGTGGGATGGAGACCTCGGAGAAGTATCACATACCCAGCATCGCAGGAGCTGGTGCTTTGGCCTTTGAATGGCTGGGTCACTTTCTCTACTGGGCGGGCAAGACGTATGTGGTAAGTCAGAGCCTGGCATCCCGGATGCTCTAAAGCAATGGCCGCCCACTTGAGTGACTTGCGTGACATGGAGCCATTTCTCCAACCAATGGGAACTAGTATTTTAAGAATAAAAAAGTACAGTGCCCGGCACGTAACAGGTACTTAATAATTGTAAGAATTAAAATTAGAAAACTATTAAAATTAAATTAATATTAAAAAATTAGGGAAATACCAGTAAAGAGGAGCAAGGAGAATGCTCGTCCTCTATGAAGACATGCATACCCCTTTCAGTTTAAGAAAACTCTCTTTTTTTTTGGTAAGCCATGAGGATGAAGAGAGTCTTGTGCATGCTGGGCAATGCTCTCCCATTGAGCTGCATTGCCACCTCCCAATCAACAACCAAGAAGGTCACTGAGAATGATGGTAGACACCTTAATCTCAGCCCAGACACCATCCCGGAGCCAGATGGATCTCCGAGTTCAAGGGCAGTCTGGTCTGAGATCTAGGATAGCCATGGCTATCTAGAGAGACCCTGAAAAAAGATAAGGCATTCATGGATATTTTGATTGAATATATAATTAGGAATACTAAATATTTTAACTCAGTTTACTTCTCTTAGACATGAAAAGACTATGAAAGTTCTATTGAGGCAGGTGCCATATCTGTTTGTTATTTTCCAAGGTTTAGTTCACTACATAGTAACCACAGAGTGCTGATAAATATTCATGGTTAAAAGACTAAATGAACATATAAACAAATGAAAGAACTTACTAATGATTGTAATACACCATTCAGAAATAATTATGTCATTTGAAAATAATTCTCTGGCAATACTGTCATGTTTTCTAGATCCAAAGGCAGTCTGTGTTGACGGGACACACAGACATTGTGGCTCACGTGAAGTTGTTGGTGAATGACATGGTTGTGGATTCAGTTGGTGGCTATCTGTACTGGACTACACTCTACTCAGTTGAAAGCACCAGACTAAATGGAGAAAGTTCGCTCGTACTGCAGGCTCAGCCCTGGCTGTCTGGAAAAAAGGTGACAAAATAAAAATTCGGATGTTATTATTATTATTATTATTATTATTATTATTATTATTATTATTTTGTTTTTTGAGACAGGGTTTCTCTGTGTAGCTTTGGAGCCCTTCCTGGAACTCACTCTGTAGCCCAGGCTGGCCTTGAACTCAGAGATCTGCCTGCCTCTGCCTCACGAGTGCTGGGATTAAAGGTGTGCACCACCACTGCCCAGCTGGATGCAATTATTTAATGATGCTGAATGGTGTCATTGTGTAGTAATGACAATACTACCTTTATTTACTTTGGTTGAGGCAGAATTCTAAAGGAAACTCTGTTCTAAAGAAACCACTGTATGGCCAGCATTTCCCTAAACTTTATTTGGTTGTGAGAACTGATTAATTTCTAAGTTGAAATATAACACGGAGATTTTTTTTTTTTTTTGTAGTTTGCCTTATCCTGAGTGAGTCCACATTTGGCAGCTTTTATTTATTTATTTATTGATTGATTGATTACATTTACAGTGTTCTATTTGCATGTATTCCCGCATGCCAGAAGAGGGCACCAGATCTCGTTACAGATGGTTGTGAGCCACCATGTGGTTGCTGGGAATTGAACTCAGGACCTCTGGAAGAACAGTCAGTGCTCTTAACCTCTGAGCCATCTCTCCAGCTCTTGGCAGTTTTTAAATGTTAGCATATGTATATGATGCCTTCCGATCACTCCTTTACTCTCACTTCCCTCCCTTCCATCCCCATCAGCCCCCACTCGTTCCTACCAGTCTCTTTCTTAGATTTATGAGTTTTGGTTTTGTTCTGTAACTGACTTAGTTTAACCAGAACCATCTGCATGATCATTGGATTGGAACTATGCACTGGAGCCAAGTGGGGTCAACAGTGGAGACACAACCCAAGGCAATGTTTCTCCTCTTCCTGAAGCTATAGTTGCAAATAGTTCAGCAGTGAGGGGTAGGGCTTCTGAGCTCCTGCCCCATCCATGCCTGACTGGTGATGGGATCATACTTGTGTGGACTGAGTGTAGACATCATTAACTGCAGTGAGTTCATGATTCCAATGGCACCCAGAAGATATCATTCTGTCTTCTGGTCCTTGCATTCTTTCCACCTGTATTCTGCAATGTTACCTGAGCTTCAGAGGAGAACATATATGTCTTGTAGAGAGCTGAGCACTCATCTCTAACTTATTCTAAGCCCCTTGGGCAGCCATGAGTCTCTAGGTTTGCCATTGCTAACCAGGAAGGGGCTTAAGTGGTTAAGGTTGAAAGCTACCTTTGTTTATAGAGATGAACACAAATATTTAGAAGCCAATTTGATGCTATCTTAATTAAGCTGAACAGCAGTATCCATTTCCTCCTCTAGAGCCTATTGACTCACCTGACATGGGTTTTAACTAGGTTTTCAGTACTGGGCATGGACTCCCTCCTGAGGCGTTGGTTACCCCCTGCCCTATAACAGTAGTGCCATTATTGCACCAGCAATCATACCTTGCTTGACAGGTTTGTCTTGTCGTTACTAGGGTTGAAATGAAGTGAAGCTATTAATGCCTTTTCTCCTAAGCAGCTTGCAAAAAACCTCCCTGGATTATGAAAGCTAGCTCTCAAGGAGAAAACTTCCAGCTTCATTCCAGCTCGATTTTCCTGATCATACAGGCAAGATGTGTGTTATCTTCAGCAACAGGACCTATCTTATGGGGTTTTTCACTTTATTTTTTTGAGATTAAGTTCCCTCACTGGACCTAGAGTTCATCAACTCGGTAAGGGTAGGCTGGTTGGCCAATGAACTCCAGGGATTGACCTGTTTCTGTTTCCCCAGCACAGACATCACAGATGCACACTGGCACACCCTGGCTTTGGCACAGAGGCTGGGGATCCGAACTCAGGTCATTACACTTGTACAGCAGGCACTTCACCATCTTCTTTTGCACTGGGCAAATCTCTAGAGCTCTCCACCTTTCCTTCCGGCCACTTGTGGATTTATCACAGACACAAGATGCTTCCAATAAGCAAGCATAAGGAAGCACAGTCACCTAATTATCTGTAGAAAGACACAATTATTATATGATGAAGAAAAGAGATCCATCTAACATGAATTTTTTTTATTTGACAAATTCAACTTAGAGCATTAAACTTCAATGTTGTTGGTTTTTGCTCTTTTGTGGGGGGCCCATCACCCAGCTCCCAAATATATCACACATGGAGGCTTATTCTTAATTATAAATGTTCAGCCTTAGCTTGGCTTGTTGCTAACCAGGTTTTCTTAACTTTTATTATCTCACCTTCCTTTTGCCTCTGGCCTTTTATCTTTCTCCTACTTCTGTAAATCTTACTTTCACTCTTACTCCGTGGCTGGCTGGCTGGCTGGCTGGGTGGCTGTGTTTCTGGGTGGCTGGCCCCTGATGTTCTCTCCTTGTTCTCTTGCTCTTCTTTTTCTCTCAGATTTCTCCTTTTCTTTATTCTCTCTGCCTCCCAGCCTATTCTTTCTCCTACCTCACTATTGGCCATTCAGCTCTTTATTAGACCATCAGGTGTTTTAGACAGGCACAGTTACACAGCTTCACAAAGTTAAATGCAGCATAAAAGAATGCAACACATCCTTGCATCATTAAACAAATGTTCCACAGCATAAACAAATATAATACATCTTAAATTAATATCCTACAATACTTCAGTATAAAGGTTTCAGTATAGGTCAGACTTCACTAGATGTAATGATTGTTACAGAGATCTATGGGACACCTTCTAGCTTTATTTAGACCTGTGGACAGACACAGGGAAATGAAAATGGCCCAACACCTGGGATTTACTTATGGTTGGATACTTTGTTGCAGTTGGGTAAAAAGACTTGTCCAATCTTTTGTTAAAACAGAGATAGTTAATTTGTAGTTTTAAAGCCCTAATATAAATAACCAAACAAAGAGCTGAAACAGCTTCATCTCAGCACCCAAGGAAAAGTCACACGGAGGTGTGTAGCTGTAACTCCAGCCCTGGTGGAAAGCACAGACATGAGGATCCTGGGGTTCTTTGGCCAGTCAGTGTAGCCAGAGGGTGAGCTCTGAGTATAGTGAGAGACCCTGTTTCAAAAAATTAAGATGGAGAAACCCTGGCAGTGGTGGCGCACACCTTTAATCCTAGTACTTAGAAAGCAGAGGCAGGCGGACCTCTGTGAGTTTGAGCAACCTGGTCTACAGTGTGTGTTCCAGGACAGCCAGGGCTACACAGAGAAACCCTGTCTCAAAAACCAAACCAAACAAAAGCAAAAAGGTGGAGAGAGACCGAAGTAGGCACTCAACATTGGCATCTGACCAACATACATACCCGTGCACACATGCATGTACTACACATACAAGACAGAATACATAACCAAATAAAATAGACCGGATTTTGTGTTAACTGAAAAAAAAAAACCAATATATATCTCAAAGCGTCAGGAAATAAAAGCAGGATTTAATTTTTAAAACCTGGAAAGGACTTTTCACCTAGAGAAGGAATAAATAGAATTTATTCCTGGAGGACAGAATCCGTCTGCGATTACATGACCAGTGCAAGGTCTTATAGTAAAGTACTTTATGATGGTTCCTTTGTAGTAGGGCAAACTGCCAGGAAGTAGTTTTTTTGTTTTTTGTTTTTGAGACAAGGTTTCTCTGTGTGGCCCTGGCCATCTTGGAACTTGCTCAGTAGGCCAGGCTGGCCTCGAACTCACAGAGATCCCCCTGCCTCTGCCTCCCAAGTGCTGGGATTAAAGGTGTGTGACACCACTGCCTGGCTATGTTAAATTTTTTAATGGGGTGAGATTATTTGGTGTCAAGGAGATTAGAGCAGGCACCTAAAAAGGCTGGGGACCAAGGTGAGGGTCAGGTGATGGGGCATACATGGGCCTAGTTGACCCAACTGTATAAATCCAGTTGAGAAAAGATAAATGGCTATTTCAGATTTAGCTCCCAAGAGACCAGCCTCAGATAACATAATGAAGACCAGGAATATTAGAAAAAAAAGCAATGGCAGAAGGCTGCTAGCCATGCTCTTTGCACATCAGTTTTTCACAAGAGAGAGAGCCAGGAAGCAGTTTTTAGTTCTTGGAGTTCTTATTGCATTCTTTTAAATTTTTCATTGACTCATGATTTCTCTCTCTCTCTCTCTCTCTCTCTCTCTCTCTCTCTCTCTCTCTCTCTCTCTCTCTCTTCCAATTCCTCCCCTCTTCTCCCACACCCCCGCACCCCACCCCGTCCTTGCTACTTTGTATCCTTCCTCCCTTCTTTTTATTTCCTTTCTGAGAAGGAAGGCCTTCTCTCCTGGTCATCCTACCTCCACCTCCTGAGTACTGGGACCCCCGGATGTGTCCCAGCACACCTGGTGCGTTCTTTAGTGCCGCTGCAACATGTTAAGGATGTCGTCACCACTTCTATCCTTACAATGACCTTGGACATCTAGGTATGCTGTATGCAGCTCCATTATTCTCAGCTACTTGAGAATACATAACGTTTATAAAGCCAAAGAAAGCGGCAAACAGCAGAAAGGCCCCATCAACAAGCTCCTTGTATCCTACACTCTGGTTCCTAGAACAAATAGTCTTTCTTCAGGACCCGCCTAGACAAACAGACATGAAACTAAGATGTGGGTTTCAATAAGAAGACAATGACCGAGTCATAAGGGGTGGTTTTTAAATTTTACCTGAAAATGAGACCTTATATATACTTGATTATCCAATTATGACATATGAACACTTTATTTATCTTTATATGCTATGCCAGAATGCTTTGGATTCAGTCAACAGAAAATACATTATTTATTCTTTTGGGCGTGGGTAGAGTCTCATGAAGCCTAAGCTAGCCTTCAGTTCTCTATGTAGCTGAGGCTGGCCTTGAACTTCTGGTCTTCTGACGAAGACCTGCACTTCCTAAATGCTGGGATTATAGCCTTGTGTGACCAGGTGGCACACTGGAATTATATGTGGAGTTTTAAAGCATCCTGGAGATTCATTTTTACCCCCAGGGATCATAATATGATAGGGTGCAGCTGAATAACCAGGACAAAAACTCTATTGTTCAGTGTTCTTCCAGAACAACTGGTTTAAGCAAACAGAAGTCCTTCCTCTGTGTGACTACAGCGTCTAAAGTTACAGCTAGTTTTAGGCGAGGCTTCATACAAATCCCATTTCAAACTGAGCAGCTCTGGCGTGGGTTGGGATTGTTTTCTTTGAAAGTTTTGGGGTGTTGCTGAGCTGAGAACCCCACTTTGATAATCATCAGAACTAAGCATATAAAACTGAATAACTGAGATTCCTGCCTTTTGAAGAATTTCAGGAAATCTGTGCACATTTCCATAAATTATAGGTACACGATTTTGATATTTCATGAAGGTAAAAATCCTTGAAGAGAAATCTATAGTTGGAGTCTGACCTACTCATAGAGGTATGTTTTGGATCTGTGTTTGATTTACTTTCTTTTTATTTTTGCAGCATGGGGGATTGAATGCGTGTTTTCGAGCGTGCTAAGGAAGGACCCTACAACTGTGCTGTTTCTTCAGGCCTGGCTCATTTTCTGACCTTACTTTCTGTTTAGGTTATCGCTCTAACGTTAGACCTCAGTGACGGGCTCCTGTACTGGCTGGTGCAGGGCAATCAGTGTATTCATCTCTACACAGCAGTTCTTCGAGGACGGAGGTAAGGCGATCCCTGGAAGGCTGGAGGAGAACCTGTGCGTGGCCTTTCCTCACATGTTCCTCACGTCTTTTTATGTCCTGAGAAAGCCCTGGTGCAAGGAGACAGACTTCACCTAGACACGGAATTTTTTGGCATTGTTATGCTCATATTTTATAGTTGGGAAATAGGCTTCACCTAGACATGGAATTTTTGGCATTGTTATGCTCATATTTTATAGATGGTTAAACGAGAAGGTAAATTATTTGTATGAAGATATACCTATCACTGAAGTATCAACCTATGCCGCTAGCAAATGCATTCATCTGCAGAGGGGTATGGGCCTAATCAGGTGGGCATGGAGACTCTTCTTGCTGGTTTCATGTGAACTGATTTCATTTTGAGAAGGTTGAGTGAAGTTATTAGGCAGACCAGAAGGTTGCCCTCCCTGGCCAGTGACAAAGTTTATCGTACCTATGTTAATAACAAAGCGATTGTGTGTTTCTGTGGATTGGGGTTCTTGTGGCTTCGACACTGGGGGTAAGTGGAGCCTTCCATCCTAGGTAAACGCCCATACAATCTTTGGTCTTTGGCTATCTGTTTTTCACATCTCCTCAAACAGGTTTTCTTTAAAAAAAAAAAAAAGTTACAATTATGCTAGAACCCTAACTCACGTCTCCAGTGTTGCGTTACTGTATGTCCTTGGTGGCTCCAAGACCTTCTGCCTCCAACTATACACCCTCTTTGAGTCTTTTTGCACAGATGGAAAATCTATACCATTTTTGTGGCTTTCTTTCTGGATGGTAACTTTTTGTGTAAGGTCTGGAAGAACCTGGCACTAGGTCTCCCGCAGCTTCAAGTGTTATGGAAGCACAGACAAAACCAGATAGGAACTCCCTGCTAGTGAAGGAGTGAGAGAGAATTCAGGCTGTGATATTAGTGTTCCCCAAAGCACAGGATTTGTCCAAACCTCAAACTTGCGTACACTCTTGCAATTGCTGTATTATGTTAACAAGAGAGTTTGGTTGAAGTTTGGTAACTTAAGAAAAATTTAAAAAAATCAATTTAATATGAAAGTAAAATTATTGGAAATTGTTGTTGCAAATATTTTTTCTTGTTTGCATGTTCACAGACACACATGTACTTATTTAGGAGCACATAATTTCGTGACTGCTTTCACCTACCAGACCTCCCCAAACTCCCGATGCACATTCTTCGGCTTTATGTTTTAGCAGTGCTGGGGATGCTGCTATCACGGAGTTTGCAGCCTGGAGTACTTCTGAAATTTCTCAGAATGCACTGATGTACTACAGTGGTCGACTCTTCTGGATCAATGGCTTTAGGATTATTACAGCGCAGGAAATAGGTCAGAGAACCAGTGTGTCTGTTTCGGAGCCAGCGAAATTTAATCAGTTCACGATTATACAGACATCCCTCAAGCCTCTGCCAGGTACAACATTTTATCCATACCAATTCACTTTTATGCTTCATATATATACATATATGTGTATATATGTATATGTGTATATATGTGTGTATATGTATATATGAAACACACACATATATACAAGCACACACCAATATATTGGTTATATATGTATATATAGGTGTATATGAAACACACACACACACACACACACACACACACACACACACACACACACAAGCACACACATATTGGTTTTTCAAGACAAGGTTTCTCTGTTTAGCCCTGGCCATCCTGGAACTCACTCACCAGGCTGGCCTCGAACTCACAGAGATCCGCCTGCCTCCGTCTCCTGAGTGCTGGGATTAAAGGCATGCACTACCACCACCCGGCCCTCAATAGCTGTTTTGATACTCTCCTCTCCCTCTTTTAACATACTTCTTAAGAAAAAAAAATTAGTGTTTGTTTGTTTGTTTGTTTATAGCAAATTTAATCTTAAATTTACAGCCTGCAAAAGTTAAAGATAATTTTCAAGATGTTTTAAAAGGAAAGGAAAAAATTGACATTTGTTTGTTTGGAGACAAGGTCTTATGTAGTCAAGATTGACCTATGAATCATTTTGTAGATGAGACTGTCCTTAAACTTCTGGTCCCTCTGCCGCCACCTTCTGGTGGCAAGCGTGCACTTCCACACCTGGTTTTAATTCTAATTACTAGTAATTTCTGCTGGGTTTCCATGAATCTATCCTTAGCTTTCTCAACGTTTCTTTCCTTCTTTCTCATTCCACAGGGAACTTTTCCTCTACTCCCAAGGTGATCCCAGATTCTGTTCAGGAGTCTTCATTTCGGATTCAAGGACACACTTCAAATTTCCAAATCCTGTGGAATGAGCCCCCTGCGGTGGACTGGGGCATAGTTTTCTACAGCGTGGAATTTAGCGCTCATTCTAAGGTATGTTGCTGGTTCAAAACCATTTCCCAAAGGCACTTCCCATCGTGCCAGCAGTGTGTGTACATGTGATTTGTTCACTTAGCCAAACACACGTCTTTGGTGGTTTTTTCATAGCATTTGGTCATTAAGCATGTGCCGGAGAACACTCACACCTGTCTCTGCTCCATACTAATTATGGTGTGGCCTACAGTTTAACTGGTTGATCTCAAAACCATATCAAAAACAATTATTAAAATTTACATCTTCAAGATTTCAAGTCTTGATTTTAGAAGTGAACCAAAATTCAGAAATTTTACTTAGTTGTGAGTGCAAAAGTTAATACTTTTTCTTCTAAAAGTGTTTTGTGCTTATATTTTAGTTCCTGGCTATTGAACAACAGTCTTTACCCATGTTTACTGTGGAAGGGCTGGAGCCCTACGCCTTATTTAATCTTTCTGTCACTCCATATACCTACTGGGGAAAAGGCCAAAAAACAACTCTATCACTTCGTGCACCTGAAGCAGGTAAAAGAAAATCTATTTTTAAACAATAATAAGATGCAGATTCTTACTTTACTTGGTCTGAGATGGACAGTCAATACAAGTTAAAAAAGGTTTCAGTTTTATAGATGTGTACAGGTACAATAACCTTTCAATTAATTTTTGGAGGTTTGAATAGTATCATCAAAATAGGCCTGTAAATATATTCCCAAAGATGGCTATTTGAAAGGCTAGGAACTATTTTTGCTCCACTGTAGTGATATTTAAGAGGCAAAAAACTTGTTTTAGGAAGTCTGTGAAATATCTCGTTGGGTGATTGGGCTCTGCAGAGCAGCAGGTATTAACAATGTTGGTAATACAGTGTTCCGAACATGAGTAACTGGTGCCCATATTTCATGCTTCTTGGAAACATATTTGAAAAAGAACACCAGGCTTATCCTCACAGGTACACATGCTCACAGGCATCACACTTTAATTATTAAACACTGATTACCTACCTGTGCTGGATCCCCACACAGATCTGAGGTACAGGACAGGTCATTATAGTATTAGCTACAGAAGTGGGAAAGAAGTCCAGAGTGACTCATAGGAAATCATTGCTAAGTGGTAAGAACACCATCCAGAGTTTTTACTGGAGTTTCAAGGACCTCATTTGGGTCTTTTTTTTTTTTTTTCAAATATTGGTAAATGATAGCATCATATCAATTTCACTTCTATAAATTTCCAGTAGAGCAGGCGATTCAGGAAACACAGAGGTTGACTCAGAAGTGCACTTCTTATGGTATGATTTACTCAATAATGTTTATACACAAGGCTCATGGTAGGAACATAGTGGAACATGAGCATGTTCTGCCTCAGGTAGCATTTGGATCCAGAATGCTCTAAAATTGTCTTTGGCTTCCAGTTTTGACGGTGCAATTATCGGGAAATGAATTTGAACTGTACCCCTCAGGAGATCCCCTAGGGGCCTATGGTAAACATCTGATAGACATTAGGAGCATTATGGAAGAATAATGGGATTTGGCCTATACCTCAGAATATTTAAAATATAGCAAACAATCGTCCAGGCGTACCAATTTTTATTAAGCACTTACTAAATACCACTTCAATACTAGATTTGGGGAGGTCTTTTCTTTTAATTTATTTATTTTTATTTTATGAGCATTGATTGGTGTTTTGCCCGCATTTGTATTTCTGTGAGGGTGTCAGATCCTCTGGAAGTGGAGTTACAGACAGTTTTGAGCTGCCATGTGGGTGCTGGGAATTGAACCCAGGTCCTCTGGAGGAGCAGCTAGTATTCTTAATTGCTGAACCATCTCTCCAAGTCCTGGGGAGGTCTTAAGTAAGGAATAAGAATAGATTTTTTTTTAATGGAGTCCATACAACAGTTTGGAAATGAACACATCTGCTTCTAGTATAATAGAAATGAGGCCACGATGACTGAATGGAGTAGCATGACCTATAGCAGTCAGATAATGCCATAAAGTCTTCAGCTTTGTCAAGATACCACAAGTATTTCTACAAGAGGGAGATGTACATGAACTGATATGGTACAAGGTCTTTTGGTGCAGAAACTTGGGCTGGATTTTAAGAGATGGAGTAAGAAGAGATAGGTAGGTCTTCATCACTGTTAGTTCATTGTTATAGCAGGAGTATGGTGGCACATAGGCAGGCATGACCCTGAAGCTGAGAGGTTTTTTTTTTTTTTTTTTTTTTTTTTTTTTAATTTCTTTTTGGTTTTTGAGATAGGGTTTCTCCATGTAGTTTTGGTGCCTGTCCTGGATCTCACTCTGTAGACCAGGCTGGCCTCGAACTCACAGAGATCCGCTCACAAGTGCTGAGATTAAAGGCGTACGCCACCACCCCCTGGAGAGTTTTATATCCTAGTCCACAGGCAGCAGGGAGAAAGAAAGACACTCAGCCTGGCATGGGCTTTTGAAACCTCAAAGCCCACCCCCTAGTGACACACCTCTTCCAACAAGGCTAATTCTACCAAGCATTCAAACGTGTGAGCCTATGGGGCCTATTCCTATTCAAAACACCACAAAGTTTTCTATCATAAGAGCTGTACAGTGTAAGAAGGACTGGAGATGGAGTAGAGGTGTAAGTGAGGAACAGTAGGAAGCAATGGGACCGGAAGTGGTGTGATGCCTGAGACCTTGCAGAGGACTTTCAAGACAGAAGAGAAACGTATGGGGTAGCATGACCTGGGATTGCATGGCGGCTCTTGGTTCAGCTCTAGCATAACTGAAGATCTGTCAGCCAGCTCCACCACTTTCTGCCTCCTTGAGAGTTAGCATTAAGAGAGCCAAATACACGCTGTATTTCACCTCTTGAACTGAGTGAAGGGCAGTTACAGTCATTGCTCCTCTCCTAATAACCGACATCAGCTAAACCACTACACCAGGAGGAGAGCGAATGCTATACTTTCTTAGGGACAACCAGTCTACCTTTCATCTGTCTGAGCCACAGAGATGAGAAAGATGAGCTGAGGTAGTGGTTAGAGGACATTGGGTGGGGTGAAAGGACGTCATGGAGACTTGCTGAAATATTCAGATGAGCTTCTGAGGAAACCTGGGGATGATTCTTCTAAACAGCCTTAAGAATGAGAGTAATGTACTTTGACTATTTGGAATGAGAAATAATTTTTGCCAAGATGTCCACACCATGATCGGGGTGGTAAAAGTCAGACTTATACTATATCCCACCCTGTCTGTGCATCTACTTTTCAGTTCCATCAGCACCAGAGAACCCCAGAATATTTATATTGTCAAGTGGAAGACATGTCAACAAGAAGGAAGTTGTGGTGGAGTTTAGGTGGAATAAACCTAAGCATGAAAATGGAGTGCTAACCAAATTTGAAATCTTCTATCATATATCTAAACAAAGTGGTGTAAATAAAACATCTGAAGACTGGATTTCTGTCACTGTCACGCCCCCAGTGATGTCTTTTCAGCTGGAGGCCATGAGTCCTGGGTCTATTGTTGCCTTCCAGGTACGAGAGAGAAACAGGGATATGTATTTTTGTTTTTAGAATTTATTTATTTTTATTGTTTTAAATTATGTTCTTGCACATCTGCATATGAATATGTACATGTATGTGTGGGTGCCCATGGAGGCCAGAGACATTGGATCCCTGGAGCAGGAGTTACAGGCAGTTGTGACCCCCCGCCCCTGGTGGGTACTGGGAACTGAGTTTGGGTCCCTTGAAAGAGCAGTAAGTGCTCTTGACTGTCGGGTTGTCTCTGCAGCCCCTGGGTGATGGATCTTGATATGTTGGTTGTGAGCCTAGAATTTAATGGCTGAGCTGTCTTTCCAGCCCTGGGATGTGAATTTTAATAGTGTAACGGATGGTTAATTAAAAGACCGAGTTAAGATATTCCTACTTCGTTAACAATTTAATTCCACTGTGACCAGAGGAATCAAGTGGTCAGCAGAAGGACACAGGCCAGACAGCAGAGCTTGAGTAAAGGATGTTTTGACAATTGTCTTGCATTCAGAGTATTGTTCAGGGTAAAGCATTATGTATTCATATACTCATAAGCTACCTACCACGAGCAATTATTTTGTACTCATTATTACAGTTGATCCTTGGATCTGTCAGCTAACTCCCAAGGATGTATGACCAGGCAGTGATGTGCCACATGCAACTTCTGTGGTTCTTTGCAACATGTGGCGACATCTCTGTGAATTACCTGAATGCCCAGACTAGGAACTGCATATGGAAATAGAAGTTGAGGACTCACATAGCTGATGTCTCACAGTAATTATCTGTCCACTAATAGAGCAGAAAGAGATGAGGAGTCAGGAAAATCATCTATTGCCATGCCACTCTAATATTTTAAATTTATGAAATAATTTTTTTTTACTTAAAATAGATGGCTTGATAATTTTCATTTCCTCACCAATTACTGTATTCTTGACAACAGTACATATTGACTTTGATTTTCCATATCTTCTGGGGAGAAATGTTTAGGAGATTACTTTGGAGGTTTTAGTTTCCTATGGATCTTTCTTAAAATTTAAATTTAATAATTATATCAATAATTTATTAGGTCTCTTTATATATATATATATATATATATATATATATATATATATTAATCAAGATTTGTACATAAAAATTTAAAATGATACTAATTTCTAATTGTTAAGACCAGTAAATACTCCAGTTAGATACATATTCTAATTGTGACTGTCAATATTTATATGTAGCTTCAAATTTCAGTCAGTATAGAATCACACAAAGTGACATGTCTGGGTACATTTAGCACAGTCTCATTCAGAAGTGAAGACTGCTTGAATTGATAAATGCACACACAGACATTAATATGTAATATAGTGAAATACATTTAATGCTAGAAATGTAAGAAAAAATCTGTTGTGGGGGTGGAGAGATGGCTTAAAGTTAAAAGCATTTGTTGCTCTTGCAGAGGCCCCACATTCAATTCCTACCACCCACAAGGTGATTTCATGGGATCCAATGCCCTCTTCTGATCTCCAAGGGCACAGCGTATGCATACAGCACATATACATACACACAGCTAAAACACACACAAAATGAAATAAATAAATTTTAAAAATGTTGGGCAGTGGTGGTGCACACCTTTAATCCCAGTGCTTAGAAGGCAGAGGCATGTGGATTTCTAAGTTTGAGGCCAGCCTGGTCTACAGATTGAGTTCTAGAACAGCCAGGGCTACAAAGAGAAACCCTGTCTCAGAAAAACAACAACAACAAAATACATAAAAATACAAAAAATACAAAAAACCCCCCAAACAAACAAACACCCCAAATAAAACAAAAAACCGGTCTGGTACGTTGGCTCTTGTACTTTGAGGCCATCAACCTTTGTGCCATTTTTCTTTGTTGGCTATTTTACATATATAAGGTTTGGAAATGGAAATGATTTATTACACAATACAATCTATTTAAATTTTTAAATAAAAAACTTTCCTGTTAGGATGTAGCATGGCACAGTGAAAGAGAAAATAGACAAGTCTCAGAGGGTCTGCTCTTCTGCAGTGTGTGTGCCATAGATGAGCTTATACATAATTCTGGTCCAGTTCCTACTCCTAAGTAGCTGTGGGGATCCAAAGAGAATGGATGTGAAATGCGTACTTATTGTTAAACATAAGGAGGCTTGATTATTTTCTCCTTCTGGACCTCCTTTTAGAAAGTAGAGTAAATTTAGCTTACCATAATTTGTACAGTTTTATATCTGTTAACTATTTTATATTACCTGATCTTGGAAATAGTTGAAGACCTGTATTTATTTAAAATATTTAATTGATGAGTAAAGATTGCTTGTGTTCCAGGTGTGATGATTAGTTGTACATGTATTGGGTAATGATCGACACAATCAAATTAATCCCCACATCCATCATATCTGTGTTACACAATAAGTCCCCAGACTTTTCTCAGGCAATGGAGAGATTTATCTTCTTCATACTTTTCTAGGTCAGAAAACCAACTGTGGGTACAGGTCAATATTTTCCCTCTTAGTTACTTATTTCAATATACTTAGATGTAAACAATAATTTTAAACTATCTATAATGCATATTAGGTGTGTACAATGAATATTGCATAATTTATCAGTCTCTGAATTTACTGCTAATGAGGATACCTATGTATACATTTTCAAATTTTTCTTCCTATTCTCTAGGTTCGTGTATTTACATCCAAAGGGCCAGGACCATTTTCTGATACAGTGATGTCTGAAACATCAGGTATTTGTTACATAAAAATCTGTAAGTAATTATTTGAAAGTATACATTTTCTTGTTGGTATGTTTAGGAAAAGGAATGGCAGCTTTGGATTAAAAATTAAGGTCAGAGAATATATGCATATATTTTCCCATATCAAAGTAGTTTGAAGAAACCCAGGCTAAGAGGGTCTGCGAGTCTTCATGGTGCCTGGTGCGTTAGATGAGTCTGAAGTGGCCCATGGATTTCACCACGGCTGGGTTCTTATGACCTGAAGCTTGTTTCTCATGTGCATGTCTACTTCTTTTTCATTTGCAGAAATCAAACCATTTCCATATCTCATATCTCTTGTTGGCAATAAGATCGTGTTTCTAGACATGGATCGAAATCACGTTGTGTGGACGTTTTCCACGGAGAGAGACATCAGCACAGTGGGGTACACAGCAGATGATGAAGTGGGGTATTTTGTGCAAGGAGACTCACTGTTCCTTCTGAATTTGCACAATCGTTCCAGCTCCAAGGTATTTCCCTTTGGGATTCTTCTGATGTGAAAGGTGTAATTAAGATGATTGGCCAGTGGGTGAGCCTTTAAGATTAGAATGATTGAAATAGTAAGTAAATATGTGGTCATTTAGGCACACATACATACAGAATGGATTTGTGTACATGTCAGTCAAGACTGCTTGCTGGGTTAAGGTACTGTATTTACTCCTGGGGCTACTGAGAGGTGGTGATGTCTGTTAGAACAAGGATCCGAGAGAATCAACCTAAAGAGAAGAGAGAAAAGGCTTGTTTTGACTCACAGTTTTGAAGTATTTGGCCATAGTTCTTTGGCCTTGTTGCTTTTAAGCCTGTGGTGAGGATGCACTTCATGGTAGGTAGTGCACAGAATAGTTCAGCTGCTCAATGCTTACTCAAGAGAGGACAGACAGAAAAAGACAAGGGATCCCAGATCCACACCGATTCACACCTTGTGACTCAGAGAGATTCCTCCCAAGGTACCCCCTCTAAAGGCTTGCCTCTTCCAGTAGCAGCAAGGTTTGGGCCATGTCTTTAACACATGGGCTTTGGGGGAACCTTCTAGAATCTGAACTCTACCAGGAGGCAAAGCATTACAGGCCTTGCTCTTCACAAAGCTGGCCTATAGTTACTCTGAAGATAGAAGGTTGCTACTGCCCAATGAGTAAGTTGGTGACCTTAGAGTCTGATTTCATGGGACTTATTTATGCCCCTACTGCTTACTGGAGAACAGAAGACAGGGATTGACTCTTTTAAGTGGTGTCTGATCTTCAGGTTCCTGTGGAGATCAAAGGAGGTGATCTTTTAACACACATAGCCCAACACCTGGTCTGTGGTAGCCATTCACTAAATACGAATCCGCATCAAAGTTAGAGTCCTGTAATGGCTATGCAGGGAGCAGGGTGTGGTGGAATCACCTTAGCCCAGGCTGAGGTGGTGCTCTACAGGAAGCAGACAGGGTTCATCTTTTACATCAAGATGAACCCGGTGAAGGTGGGAGACAGCAGGGGAACTCCAGGGCAAAGTCAGGGAAACAAGGTGGCCACAGCATGCTGGGGAGTGGCAAGGAGGGAATGAAGGTGTAGGTGAGGGTGATATCGCTGGGGGCGGGGTGGGGATAGCTGGGACAACAGTCGGGTGCCAATCTGGGAAGCTAATAGTAAACTATTAAAGAAATTTAGAGTTACTTACTGCTGAAATTGTGGTTTTTTTATTTTAAGTCTTTTAAATGTTTATTTTATTTTTAAAATTTTATTTTATGTGCACTGATGTTGTGTCTGTGTAAGGGTGTGGGATCCCTGGGAACTGGAGTTACAGATAGTTGTGAGTTGCTGTGTTGGGCGATGAGAATTGAACCTGGGTCCTCTAGAAGAAGAGCCAGTGCTTTTAATTGCTGAGCCATCTCCAGCCCCTTAAAATTTTATTATTTATTTATTTATTTATTTATTTATTTATTTATTTATTTATTTACTCAAGATAGAGTCTTGCATAGCACAGACTGGCCTCAATTAACTATGCAGCAGAGGCTGACATTGAACTTCTGATTCCCTTTCTGTTCAGTGCTGGTCTTGCAGATGTGCATCATGGCTTCCAGCATCAAATTATGTTTTAGAATGCTCTCTCTTTCAGCAGTGGACATCATAGAAACCCAGGAGTTAGGTGACAGTCAATGAGGTAAGGAAGGAGATGCTAAGCTGGGGAGGAATTTTCACAAGAGACTAGCTCCCCATGTAGTGATATGAGAAGAAAATGAAGGGGGAGCCACGTATGTGCAAAATGACTCCTTGGGTTAATATTGGACATATTTGACGTTATGAAGTGGAAGAGAAAAAGAGGTTTGGGGTGGAATGATTGGTTCTTTATTATTTTTTGGAGTAATTCACATGGAAATGTTCATCAGGTAGTTTGATATTTGGGTCCCTAACTGAATAAAACATCTTGTCTGAAGATGAAGAGTTTTAGCCCTGATCTGCAGATTGGAGCTGAACCTAAGTGGCTGAAATAATCTAGGTTGGATATACGGTGTGAGAAGAAGGCTTGAATTACAGTTGTCACAGTACAGAAGGAGCGAGGCTTGAGGTTACAGTGGCGTTCAGTGCGTAGTGATGTGAACGGTCACAGAAGTCTCCAAACGGAAAAGGATCAACAAACACTCTTCTTAGTTATGCTCCCTACCCTGTGTTAAGCTTTTCCAGGATGCACTGGTTGCTAATGTTGCAGCTATTGCAGTGGACTGGATTGCAAGGCACCTCTACTTCGCACTGAAAACGTCACAAGATGGAACACAGATATTCGATGTTGATCTTGAACACAAGGTGAAATCTCCTAGGGAGTTGAAGATTTGCAAAAGCCATTCAGCAATAATTTCCTTCTCTATATATCCCCTTTTAAGGTATGGGCATCTTTATTGTGATGATATATATATATATATATATATATATATATAAATATATATATATATTTTATGTGCACAACATCAGTGCACATAAAATATATATATATCATATATATATGATATATATATATAATATCTTTGTTTAATATTAGAAGCTAATAATGGGGAAATAAGATGCTTAAAGCCTCATGGACAACTTTATTTTTTGTTTTGTGAGAGGGTGTTATATAACTCATACTGACATTGAGTTGGTTATGCAGTCACTGATGACCCGAAGTCCCTCCTATTGTTCCTGTCTCAGCTCCCAGGTGTTATATTGAATTACAATAAATAATTCTGAGCCAGGTTTTGTGGTCCATATGTGTCATCCCAATTACTCAGAAATCAGAGGCGGGAACATTGTGGGTTGAAGGCCAACCACAGTGATTTAGTGAGACCCCAATTCAAAATCTAGAAAGTCAGAGTAATAAGTAAGGCTCAGAGATAGAATTCTCATTCAGGCTCCAGGTTCATTCTACCACGTAAACTTTTATACCACAACCAACAATTAAGATTGAAATCTTAACATGTGTTGAAAATTTGACTAGCCCAGAGATAGGCTAATTGCCAGAAGGAAAGCTGTAGCAAATTTTTATATCAGCGAATTTTATAACAGCTGCACGTGGTAAAGCCAAGAAGTAGATGGAGACAAAGATGAGCTGGGCAGCCCAGACGGCCAGCAGCTGTGGCCCAGCAAAAACTCTTCCAGGTTCCTCCATCTTCATAAATTTCCTATCTTTATAATGTTGTCTTAGGACCTCCATTCAGCAACTGAGTGTCCATTTCCCAACCCGGAAAGGATGTTTTTATTTGTACCGTAAACACAGACATAAACAGTTCTGAAACTAGGTTGTTGATTGGTCTTAAGAAACAGAAATAGGAAGAGAGTGGAGAAGGGCCTACTGAAAAATGTAAAAACATATTTAGAATTTACAGCTGTTGATGGCCACTGAAGGTGCTCAGACCAGGAGCCCAAGGTCACCAGAGCCCAGGACTTTGGCTGTAACACATTATTAAAAAAAAACCATTGGGCAACACTGAGTTGGACTTCTTGTAACCTCCTCCGCCTCAGAAGCAAGTTATTTGCTGTTTGGACATGCTTCCTCCCAAGGCTGCATTTATCCTCTTATTATTATACATGACTAATCTTCGTTAGAAACTAATGTTTGAAGTGACATATTTTCCTCATTCAATTAAAGGAATTTTCCCTTCCACTTCCCTATAGCCGCTTGTATTGGACAGAAGTTTCAGATCTGGGCCATCAGATGTTCTACTGCAGTATTAGCAATCACACCTTGCACCATGTTCTACAACCCAAGGCCTCAAACCAGCGTGGAAGGAGCCAATGTCCTTGTAATGTGATGGAATCCGAGTTAGGTGGGGCAATGGCTGTTGATACCTCAGACCCAAAGAGACCATGGATATACTTTACCAAAGGACACGAGATCTGGGCCATGGATCTGGAAGGATGTCAATGCTGGGAAGTCACCATGGAGCCTGTCATTCTTGGTAACATGCTGATGTGTACATATATCTTTTCTTCTTCTTTTTTGTAGGTTTCATGTAACCCAAGGGTGGCCATAAATCCACTC
This sequence comes from Peromyscus eremicus, assembly GCF_949786415.1. NCBI lineage: Eukaryota > Metazoa > Chordata > Mammalia > Rodentia > Cricetidae > Peromyscus > Peromyscus eremicus. Next base: position 18,505,078 of record NC_081424.1, on the reverse strand, counting down.
TCTAGCCCAGGATACCCTTGAACTCCTGATCTTCTTTCTTCTTCCTCCCAAGTGCTTGGATTTACAGATGTGTGTCTCCAGGTTTAGTTTTATGAAGTGCTGGCTATCAAACCCAGTGGTGTGTGCTAGGCAATCTCCACTGAGCTTTATCCCCAGCGCATATATCCTCATTTATAACAGCAGTCTGTCCGTTAGAAAGAGCAGGCAGGGAAGGGGAGGCAGCTCAGTTAGTACAGTACTTGCTGTACAATAATGAGGACCCACAGAAAAAGCAGGTGTGGATGCGCACTTATAATCCAAGTAGTGGGGAGACAGAGACAGGAAGATCCCTGTGAGTTGCTGCCAGCCAGTCAAGCAGAATTGATAAACTCTGGGTTGATAAATTTTGATCCCACAACTACCAATTAAAATTATAATCTTAGCTTGGCATGGTGGCACACACTTTTAATTCCAGTACTTGGGAGGCAGGGGCAGGCAGATCTCTGTGAGTTCAAGGCCAGCCTGGTCTACACTGTGAGTTCCAGAATAGCCAGGGCTACGTAGAAAATACCACCACCACCACCAAGCCAAACCAAACCAAAACGAAAGAAAAAAAAATTATAATTTTGATCCTCATTGAAAATTTGACCAACCTAAAGATTGGCTAGTTACTAGAAGGAAACCCACAGTGAATTGACCTCTGGCTTCCACATATACACACAAGTGCGCATGAGCATGTACATGTACGCCATAAGACATATACAAAAGGAAAAAAAATATTGCAGGTTTGGACAGATTGATCAACTGGTAAAACACTTTCCTTGAAATTGTGAGGACCTGAGTTTGGGTCTCTAGTGCCTAGTGACATGTATAATCCCATGATGGCGTGATAGGAGGCAGAAGCCAGTGAGTCAGTTCCTGGAAACTCATTAGTCAGCTAGTGTAACCTATTTCATTAGGTTACAGACCCATGAAAGCTGAAAGGCACCTGAAGAATGAATGTCATTTGAAATTTTCAACCCCCACATGAACAATTCACATTTACATGCATGTACGCACATGTGAGCACACACATCAGTGAAAAGTATCTGTACTTTTCACCTGCTCAGAAGAGCATTAATGTGTGCTCTGGCAAGGTATCTCCAGGAAACTGTAGAGTGATTGACCTAACTTTCTCAGTTATGTTTAAGATATTTAAATTAATAGTGAAATGAGGCCACATGTGATGGTGCACATCTTTAATCCCAGCACTTGGGAAGCAGAAGCAGGTGAATCTGTGTGCGTTCGAGGCTAGCCTGGTCTACAAAGTGAGTTCCAGGGATGTTGTTACGCAGGGAAACACTGTCTCAAAAAACAAAAAACAAAAACAAAAAACAAAAAACAAAAACAAAAAAACAAAAAAACCCCAAAACCAAATCAAACCAAAACAAACCTAAACAACCCCAGAATAACAATAAAACAAACAAACAAACAAACAAGCAAACAAACATCAAAAGAAGAAGCTATGAAATTAGCTCTGTAATCTAACATGGTAATAGATTAGATGCATTTAATCTTCACAGTACCCAGGGGAGGCACGTACTAGTATATTCATCTTAAAAAACTTAGAAAACTGGGACTAAGGAAGGTGGTAACTCGTCTGAAGGACTACAGTTTCAGGAGATGAACTAGGTCTAACTAGCTGCACCCTTACCAGCACATAGTTTATTTCCACTTTGACTCCATTGCCAGTATGCATCGACCTTAGCAACTGAAATTCACAAGCTTACAGAACCATTTGAAGGTCTAAGGTGATTTGGAAGCTAATTAGGGAAAAGTCCAATAGGAAAACACCTTTAAATGCTCTGCCTCCTCTTACTCTCCACTCCTCACTGTCTAACATGACAACCACAGGTCAATTTGGAGTGTTTAAACGAGTTCAAATTAAATGCATATAAGTATTTAATTCCTCTGCCAGGCTATGTTCAAGTAGACAAAAGCCACAAGTGCTAATGGATTGAAAAATGAGTTTAAAGGGGCCATCACCCCTGGAAGTATTCTCTTGGGCAATGTTGGATAATGAAGTTCCAGAGGGAGCATGACAACAGGCAGGCACATGGGGCTGGAAAAGCAGCCAAGAGCTTATTTGGATCCATGAGCATGAGAGAGAGGGAGAGAGAGGGAGGGGGTCTGGAGGGAGGGAGGAAGTGAGGGAGGGAAGAAAGGAGGGAGAAAGAGAGAGAGCTTTTGAAATCTCAAAGCCCACATCCCTGACACATCTCCTTCAGCAAAGCCACACCTCCTAATCCTGCCCAAATAGTTCTACCCATCAGGAGACTAGGCATTGGGACATATTCGCCCCTAGGGGCCATTCTCAATTCAAACCAGCAAAACCTGTCTTTTTCTTCTCTTATTGTGCTAGCTTAGCCAGTGTTTTGAGGAGCAGTGAGAATGGATGGATACCGTTGTTTCATTCCTGAATGTAGAGGAAATGCTTAGTTTTGCCTATGTTGGCTCTGTGTCTGTTACTCATAGACTTCATTATATTGAGGGATATCCCTCTATTCCTAGTTTCTTCAGAGATTTTATGATAAAGGTACACTGAACTCGGTTACGAATCCTTTCCTGTGTCTATTGAGATGATTATGTAACTGAGTCTTTCACTTTATTGATGTGTTGTATCACACTGACTGATGTGTCTATGTTGAACCGAACTTCATCTCTGTGATGAAACCTTGTCCATGCTGTGTGATCAGCTTAGGTGTTCCTGAGTTCAAGTTGCAAGTACGTTCTGCATCGACGTTCATTAGGGAAATTAGTCTAAGGTTTTTCTTTTTTTTTAATGTGTTATCCACTTTTGGTATCTTCTCCCGTTCACTGTGTGGAATAGCTTGAGGAACGTTAGTTTGGAAGAATTCAACAGTGAGTCCATTCAATCCTGGACTTTTCTCTGAGGAGACTCTTTATTACTGCTTCAGTACTGTTGCTTGGGATGCATCTGTTCATTTTTATTGCCTTGATTTAGTTTTTGGCAGGTCAGTGGAGAAATGGAATTTATCCACTTTTTCTAGATTTTTTTTTTCCGGTTTTCTTGAAATATAAATTTCCAAGTTATTCCTTAGTGAGTCTCTGGGTTTCATTGTAATCCCTTATAAGTCCTCATTTTCACTTCTAATTTTATCAATTCGAGGTTTCCTGCTCTTTCTTTTGGTTATGTTGTGCTGTGGTTTGAATGTGAAATGCTCACCCTAGGCTCTGGTATTTGAATTCCTCGTCTCCAGCTGGTCTCTAGCACTGATTTGGAAGGTTGAAGCTTTACGAGATAGAGTATCACTCAACGAAATGGGTCACAGAAGGCAGGTTTTGATTTTTTAAAGATTTTTATATATACCTATAATATGTTCTGATCAAATTTACCCTCCATTCTTTCTCTAAATCCTCCTCTATCCTCCCTCCACTTTTCCCTTCTGACTCTGTATCTTCTTCTCCCTCCTCCTCCTCCTCCTCCTCCTCCTCCTCCTCCTCCTCCTCCTCCTCCTTCTAAAACCCACTGAGTCCACTTGGTGCTGCCAGTACGTACATGGTTGTAGGACAATCTACCAGAGCATGGGTAGCCTCTCAAGGGCTGTATCCCTGGAGAAAATGACTCTCTCTCCCCCAGTGGCCATCAGTTACCAATACCTCCTCAGCTCGGGGTGGGACTTAACAAAGTTCTCTCCCACCCTTGCTGGTATTTTGTCTGGTTTAATCTTGTGCAAGCGGTCATGGCTAAAGCTTTGGGGTTATAGTTCCACTTCCTCTCAGATCTCTGTTTCCCGACTGTGGGTTCAAAGTGACCAGACATTCCTTCTTCCCTTCATTCTTATGGAATGAAGAATGCCTTTTCATTGCTTTTTGTCAGATATTTGACCGTAGCAATGAGAAAGGTTGCTAATATACTTTGGAAAGGGTTTATCAATCTCACTTTTCAAAGAACCAGATTCTGTTTGGTTGATCCTGTGAATTATTCTTTTAGTCTCTGTTTGTTCCCTGATCTTTACTGTTTCTTGCCATTTCTTTTGGCTCTGTCTTGCTTGTGCTTTTCAAAAGCCTTAAGGGATATGAAGATAGTAAAAACAAACAAACAAAAAAAACCCCCAAAAAACCCCAAAAACTTCAATCAAGGCAAGGTGAGAGAGCAGGTCATAATACACTGCCAGAGCAGGGGGCCACATGGGTGGAGGTACTCAAGGGCCCCCCTGTATATGTAATGTAAGCACTCTTAGCTGTCAACTTCTGTATTAGAACTGCCTTAGCCTCCAAAGGGTCTAGTGTATTGTGTTTCTCTTTTCATTGATTTTAAGAAGCTCTAAACTTCCTCTTCAAGTTCTTCAATGGCTTCCAGAACAAGTGTATAATTCAGTCTCCAAGTATTCATATTTGTCGAGTTTCTTTTGCTTTGCTTTATATTTTTTTTTGTACTATGATCTGATATTCTTTTGTGTTTCTTAAAACCTTCATTGTGGCTGAAAGCGTGTTCTATTACAGAGTCGTTTTCATGGCTGCTGAGAAGAATGTGTATTTGTGTACAGTGGATGGAAGGAATGTCTTCTAGCTATCTGATGGGTCCTTTTATCAGTGGAAGGACTTTCGCCGAAGTATCATGGTTGACTTTTAGTTTGGACTGCCTTTTTAAAGACAAGAGTTGGGTGTTGAAGTCACCCACTGTGACTCTATCAGGATCTCTTCTTCTGTGTCCATTCATGTTTATTTGATGAAATTGGGAGCCCCACATTTGATGTGTATATTTGCAGTTGTTACAGCTTCGTGATGAATTGTTCCCATCATTACTGTGTAGTGGCTTTCTTTGTCCCTTCTGGCAAAATCTGGTTTAAATTCTGTTTGATCAAGTGTCGGAATAGCTACAGCAGCTTGTTTTCAGCTTTTCTGCCTCTGATAGATTGACTTTCCTCATGACACACAGTCTATGGGGGCTTTTTCTAGTGACATACGCTGCCTAGCTAGTCTGCATATCTTTATGAATGAGTTGAAGCTGTTTACGTTTAATGTTTTTATTGAGAGATGTTCACTAATTCCTGTAAGTTTTGGGGTTGTTTTTTTGGCTGGCTAGATTATTGTTTGTTCTTTTTCTTTCTCTCCTATCTCTTATTTGTATTAGGGATTTACAGAGTTGGGTATCCTGGATTTGTTCTATTTCCCTATTTTATCTATTCCTTTCATTAAATTTATTCTTCCTTGTGCTCACATGGTTGACTCTATCTCCTCATCTGCTTTCTCTCCCTTTCCTATTTCTTTCTTTCTTTCTTTCTTTCTTTCTTTCTTTCTTTCTTTCTTTCTTTCTTTCTTTCTCTCTCTCTCTCTCTCTCTTCCTTCCTTCCTTCCTTCCTTTTTTCCTTCCTTCCCTTCCTTCCTTCCTTCCTTCCTTCCTTCCATCCTTCTTTTTTTCTTTCTTTCTTTCTTTCTTTGTATATGGATATTTTGTCTGCTGTGTACAGTGTGAATGTGATGTCCACAGAGACCAGAAGAAGGTGCCAGAAACCCTGAAGTTACAGGCAGCTGTAAGCCACTATGTGGGTGCTGGGCGTCAAACCCAGACCTTTGGAAGAGCACCGGTGCTCTTAGCCCCGTAGTCGTCTCTCTGGCTCCAGGACACCATTTCTTCATGCATCCTTTGCAGCATTGGCACTGGGTTACTGCAGGGTTTGTGCTTGTCTAGCAGTGCCCTAATTTCTTCGTCAACTGTAAAAGACAGTTTTGCTGCATACAACCTTCTTGGCAGGCAGTGTTTACCTTTGGGTCTACAGATATGCATTTTCATGATTTCCTTTATCTGGTAAAACCTTATCATATAGATAGGGAACTGATCATGAATCCACTATTGAAATCCATCCTTAGAAAATTAGGATGACTTTAGAGATCATTTAATTGTTACATTGCTGGAAGATTTTATTTTATTTATTTAAACATTGGGATTTTTGTTTGCTTTTTTTTTTTGAGACAGGGGTCTTTTTACTCTTACTCTTTAGAGGCCCACCACCCAGCTCCCAAGTAAATATACGAAGATTTATTCTTACTTATGAATGCCCGGCCTTAGCTTGGCTTGTTTTTAGCCAGCTTTTGTTAACTTAAATTACCCTGTCTACCTTTGCCTCTGGTCTTTTACCTTTTTCTATTCTATATTTATTTATTTCCTTCTTATTCTGTGTCTGGCTGTCTGGCTGGGTGGCTGGCCCCTTACATCCTCCTCTTCTTTTCTTGTTCCTCTAGCCTAGATTTCTCCTATTATTTATTCTCTCTGCCTGGCAGCCCTGCCTATCCCTCTCCTGCCTAGCAATTGGTTGTTCAGGTCTTTATTAGACCAATCAGATGTTTTAGGCAGGCAAAGTAACACAGCTTCACAGAGTTAAACAAATGCAAAATAAAAGAACACAACACATCTTTTCATCATTAAACAAATATTCCACAGCATACAAGCATGTAACACATCTTTAACTAATATTCCACAACACAGGGTCTCATGTAGCCCAGGCTGGCCTCCCACTCACTGTGAAGTTGAGGTTGGCTTGAACTCCTGATCCTTATGCCTCCATCTCTTGAGTGTAGAATCACAGGCACATGCCACCTTTCATGGCTACTTATTCATTAAAAAAAAATACTCTAAATAATTTTGTCTCATTCCTTTGGACAATGTTGAGAATTAGATTTTTTTCATATATTTAGCCAAAGTTTATCTCCATTCCTATCATTTATTATCTTCATCTTGACCTCCAAGTTTGCAAAATATGAGTTAAACATTTTCCCATGATAGTCATTCAGCTGTGTAGAGATAAATACGATAGACTATTAGAATCATTACATTTAGTGAAGAATCCGAGTCATCTGTAGCTAATTTTCAAGTGATATGACCACTAGGTCTTTCTGTTTTGGGCACTTACTTGTCATTTCACTACAATTACTTAAGGTTCTCTTAAATGTTACCTCATGATGCCACACTGTACTCTGACTGGGTTCTGAACAGTGCAGAAGGATGGTTTCTTCATGCATCTTCTCACTGTAGTTGAAACTAACATCATGATTTACAGTGCTCACCACACCAAAAGCCCATAGTTTGTTCTGCACACATAGCTAAGCCAGATGTCTTTCATTTGTTGGTGTATAGAATTGATTTTTAAATTTGAATTTAGGATTTTGTTCGCTTCTATTATGTGACCATCTTTTTCTTGATTTGATTGTGCTAGTTTTGAATTTCAAGCCTATATCCAAACCCATTAGTGAAAGTGAAAACCATATATGATCTATAATGTGTTAAGGACATGCACTGTGCATTTATTCTAAGTTATTGATGCAAATACTGAGCAAGACCATGAATCCTATACATGCCATCTGTTGTTGATGGCTTTATGTTATTTAATTTGGAGTCATAGGGACATATATTCTTTTGCCATTTATTACAATTTTGTGTGTGTAAACAACATTTTTTGATCATATCCCCCTTCAACCTTCTCCTCCCATCCCCCAAAGGTTTCCCAAAATATCCTCCTTTCCCTGTGATGACCCCACTCTCCTGTAACTACCGTGTCCAATTAGTGCTGCTTATTGGAGGGCCTGGTCTTGTGTAGTCAACCATGGCTTTAGTGAGTACATGAATGAAGTGGTCGTGCCATGTCCAGAAGACAGCATTTCATAACACTCCTCATCCTCCAGCTTGTATGTTCTTTTTACCTTTCTTTCTTGATGTTCCCTGATGTGTGTGTGTGTGTGTGTGTGTGTGTATGTGTGTGTGTATGTGTGGTATGTTAGAGGTGCTACAATGGGTGTCCCAGTTAGACCTAACCATTCAATAATGACTCACTCTTAGTGCTTGGACAGTTCTAAGTCTCTGCATTACCTGCTGCCCACTGCATATAGAGACATCTCAGGCCAAGGTTGAGGGAAGCAATGACCTATGGCCATAAACATAGAAATTTATTTAGAACCAGTTTGACAACATATCTACTTAGCAAGACAGTGGAAGAAGTTTCACTCACAGAGGCCTAAGACTTCCTAGGCTGTGGGGCTTTTGACCAGGTTTACAGTACCAGGCATGAATTCCTTCCTTTGGAGCAGGCCTCAGATCCAGTCAGAAAGCAGTTGATTACCCATAACCCTTGTGCCACTGATGTATCAGCGGACATACCTAGCTGTAGGTCAGTATTAGAGCATTCAGGGTTCCCTCCTGGGTGATACCATGGAAGGCTTCCCCCTTCCCAGTGGCCTGCATAGCATCTTCTAGTACTATGAAAGCTAGCCAGCAGGGGGGATGTTTTTAGGTCAGTGTCAGCTTGATTTCTCTGTGTTTTCTAACTAAGAGTGTGGCATCTTCAACAACAGGATCTTACTATCTGGTTCTGGTGTATAGCTAAGAGCAATGGCAATCGCCTGTGTTATTTTTGGGGCATCTAGGACCTTCCTGACCAATAACTTGTAGGAAGGTATCCCATGTTGGAGGCAGGTTTTTAGACCGGCTCTCTTCTTAATTGGCCTTGTGGCTGTGAGCAGTGTATTTAATGCCCCCATGCCTTGGCTTTTATTTTTACAAAATGGAACTGGTAATGACAGTGTTTACCTTGACTTCACTGGGTCCAGAAACCAAATGAGGAAACATTATTGAGTCAAATGGCATAAAATAAGCTTTTTAAAAAAATATTGTAATATTTAAAATTTAGCAGTTTTCTTGCAGAAAAAATAACTTTATATATTATTTAGAGTGGAAAACTTAAGATGTTTAATTTTATGTTATTTTGCTTATTTCTTTATCCTTTAATTTTTTTCTTTGTTTTGAACCAACAGGAAAAAGAATTGTTAGCTTAACAGTGGACAGAGAGTTTGTGTATTGGATCATCACAACAAAGGACAACACACAGATTTATCAAGCAAAGAAGGGAAGCGGGGCTGTGGTCTCCCAGGTGAAGGCCCCAGGGAGCAAGCATATCGTAGCTTACAGTTCGGCTCTGCAGCCTTTTCCAGGTAACAGGTCATCCTCACAACCTGCTCCTTTCCTTCTCCAAGGCTGTCTGTCCCTTCAGTCTCTCTGTTAGGCCCCTGCTTCTGCTCTATACTGTCAGACATACCTGCTCTTTACCCCGGGCTCACAAATGCACACAGCGTGGACCGCAGTAGTCAACATTAGATGTGGGAGCCTGTGACCTGTTCTCTCCTCCTGCCTTCCATCTCTTCTGTCTGTTTTAGGCCTTTCAGTGGTGTCAAAAGCCTTTTGGAAAACCTCCCACTATCTTTCAAGGTCAAGCGCTGTGTTTTTGAACTCTCCTGTATTATGCATTCATTATGTTAAGTAGACCTGCCTTGTAAGACATAGTCAAAGAAGTTGTTTAGAGAGAAGGAAAATGATGTGGGTCAGAAACTCAGATCTACGTAATGAAGGAGGAGTGTCAGAGAAGCTAGTGGTCGAGGGAAAACAAGAATGGATATTTTTCTTGATTCACAATAACTGCAACAGTGAATTTCGTTATTCATGCCTGTGTGTGTGCTTCTACACGTGTGTGTGTGTGTGTGTGTGTGTGTGTGTGTGTGTGTTTATATCTACTTCACTTGTCTTTCATCTTGTGTAGAAAATAAAGAGCTCATGGATTGGGGAGGGAGAAATAGCAGGTGACATGAGAATCTGGAAGAGCTGGCAAAATCCCCCAAAACTAGCAAGTAATTTGGCAAGTTTGCAGAATGTTGCAAAATCAATTTTTTCAGCAACAAACAAGCCAAATTTGCAATAAAAAGATAAGACTATTTGTGTTATCATCCCCCCAAATGAAATACTTGTGTATAAGTCTAACAAAATATGTACAAGACCTATATGACAATGTACAAGACCTAAATTCTACAAAATTCTGGTGGGAGTACTTGAAGGAAAGTGAAATAAATGTACAGACAGTCCACATGATGGATATGAAGTTGAGATGCCACTTACCCCCAGTTTGATCCATAGATTCAGTGCGGTCTCCTCAGGATCCAGAAAATGATCTTGTGGACATTGACAAGCAAATTGTAATGTTTATGTGGAGATCAAAAGAGAAACTAACATCATATCAAAGGGAAAGAATAAAGTTATAAGTACGAGTCGATCTGAAGACTTTTCATAAAGTTACTGTAATCTAGGCCGGTTGGCATTGGAAGACACATGAACACCACCACAATGGGAGACTGTGGAAACAGACCCTCATACATGTAGTCAAGTGTTTGACAGAGGGACAAAAGTCATACATTGGTGAAAGAATGTCTAACAAATAATGTTGGGGGGAAAATACCTTATAGTCATCACAAAAATGAGCTAACAATGGACTACAAACCTGAAGGGAAACAGTTTGGAGAAAAAAAGAAAAGAAAAGAAAAGAAAAGAAAAGAAAAGAAAAAGAAAAGAAAAGAAAAGAGAGGCGCTGTGAAGTTGTGAAAAGATGTGGAGAAAACACACAGGCATAGAAGGCAAAGGAACCAAACTGAAAAAGTCCCCTATTGTACAATTCCACCTGTATGGCGCCCTGCAAATGTAGAAACCACAACCACAGTTGTGTTGGCTGGTTTTCGTCAACTTGACACAAACTGGAGTCACCTGGGAAGAGAGAGCCTCCACTGAGGAATTATTTCCACAGACTGGCCTGTGGTTCATTTCTAATTTTTTCTCCTTTTATTGAAAATAGTCCCGTCTCCTCCCTATCCTATATCCTGATTACTATATCCCCTCTGCCTGCTCTTCCCAGGTCTTCCCTACATTGGCTCCCATCTGGATCCACCCCTTTCTGTCTGTCAACCTTTTCTTAGCGGCTATTTGATGTAGGAGGGCCCACTAGGTGGCGCCATCGCTAGGCAGGTGGGTCCGGAGAATAAAGAAAGCAGGAGCAAGCCAGAGGAAGGAAGGCAGTAAGCACTGTCTCCTGTCAGTCTTTTGCTTCAGTTCCTGCCTTGGCTTCCCCAAATAATGGACTATAGCCTCGAAGGTGAATAAACGCTTTCTTTCCCAAGTTGGTTCTTGTCAGGGTTTCTCACAACCATTGAGACACAGACTAGGACAGGCAGTAATGAAATCAGTGGTCACTAGGGCGGAGGGTAGCAGGGATGAATAGCTGGAGCACAGAGTGCATTCAAGGCAGTGAAGTGCTCTGTATGATACTGTAAGAGTGGGGGATACCATAAGACATTTTCTACCTCATCAAATCTACGGCACAGCAGAGAAGCCGGATGTAAACTATGGCCTTTAGGTAATAATATGTTCCGGTAGGCTCATTGATTCTAAAACACGTGGAGCTTTGATGAGTTATTAGTAATGGGGGAGTCTATGCATGTATTGGGACATATATAGGAGCGCTTTCCAATTTCATACCAGTTTTACTGTGCATCCCAAATTGCACTAGAAACTAATGTTCATTAGGAAAACACAATGAAATCTGTTTGATGTTCAATAACAATGCCAACACATACCTAACAGTGGAAGTCCTAAGATTACCATGAGTTTTTGTTACGGAAACTCATTACAGTATAATAAGGTACTGTCCTTAGCTGGGAAAGAAGCATCCTCTTTACCACGCTGTAGGTCCATTTGGGAAGGGTACTTTACCTCCATCTGCTGGAGATATTAGGAAATTACCACTTTCTTTGCTCCTGAGGTATTTAACTGCTTCAAAACATATGGGATTTGAAAAAAAAAAGGGAAGAGTGGAAGGGAGGAGGGGAAGAACAGAGGAAAAGAGGGAGGGAATCTTTCCATCTGTACAAAGTGACATTTCCAACATTTCAACATGCCTACCATATTAGCTGAATAAAAATAAATAACATAAATCTTTGAGTCAGTTTTTCTCAATTTTTCCAAATATGGCTATCCTATTTTTCATTCAGACCAGAAGTCAGCACAAATGAATAGCATCATTTAGCTGAAGAGTGGTACATTCTGTAGCACTGGTGAAATTGTCCTCCTCCAAATCCTTCCCAGTGTCCTCAACGTTGGACTCACAGGCTCTTTGCACACTCCCTCTTTCCAGGGATCAAGGCTTTATGTCTAGTTGAGCATTCTTTGCTGTGCCCTGGAATTCATATCTGGAATCGACACAACAGTATCATTTTCCATAAGCATTCCCAACAGCTTATAATTGATGATATGTAACATTTATTTGAAATGTGGAGTGTGAGGAGATAGAGTGTTATGTAAATATTTGTGAACTAGATCATTGTCTCTGTAGAAGAACTGGAAGTTCTTCTGAAGTCCCAAGGCAGTGAAGGACTGGTCTTGATCAAATATTTGATGCTGAGACATTTCTCTCCTAGGTTTCTTACATGCAAAGGATGCATTTATAGTTTGAAAATACCAATTAGTAAAGATTACAGCTAATATGTGTCACTCTCCCTTCTGGAACAATGGGGCAAGTACCGTTTGAATCAGAAGATTCACATTCTATTGGTGGATAAGAAATAAAGCATTAAACCCAAACCAAATGTGTCTAGTAGTGGAAGAAAACAGGTGTATGGTGGGGACACAGAGGTAACGCCCTCAATTGCATTAGGGCATAAGCAGGGCTTCCCAGGAGATAGGATGCACGAGGAAGGTCATTCAGGACTCTGGAGGATGCCTGCATCAGAGAACAGACAGGTGGAAACCTAGCATAGCGGACAGTGCAATGTGTCCAGAGTGAAGTACAACTTTGCAGAGTCAAGAGAAGATAGAACAGTCGACAGGAGATGTATTGCCAACTCCAATAGACAATGGGCCATGGAGTTGGTGTAAGGTGGTTCAAAATCACATTTGCCGTGTTTAGCACTTTGCATAACGGTGTTGTATTTTAGAAGGCAAATTGCATAGTACCTGTCAGGTGAATAGATCAGAATTTACAGCCAGATGTATATGTCAAATTGATACAGAGTCACCTGGGAAGAGGGAACTTCAATCCTGAGGAATCGCCTCTGTCAGACTGGCGTGCGGATTTGTCTATGGGAGTATTTTCTTGATTGATGATTGATATGCGAGGGCCCAGCCCACTATGGGTGATACCTCCCTTGGGGGAGTGGTCCTGGACTGTATAAGAAAGCAGGCTGAGCAAGCCATGAGGACCAAGCCACTAAGCAGCATTCTTCCGTGGCCTCTGCCCAAGTTCCTGCTTCCAGGTACCCGTCTCCAGTTCCTGCTCTGGCTTCCCTCGGTGATAGACCGTAAAGTGGGAACAGAAAAAAACCCTCATTGCCTCCAGATTGGTTCTGGTCAGTATTTTATCACGGCAACAGAGAGGCAAACTAACACAGAAACTGGCAGCAGAGAGTGAGATGGGATGAACCTGGCCATGTTTTTCCTTTTTGGAGGGGACTATTGGGGGTATTTTGGAAGTTTGGCTAGAAAAGCCCATTGAATATGCTTCTCTCATTGTAGTATTATGGCAGAGAGGTGCAGGTGATGGAGGCCGGCCTTGGGAAGTTTCAAAGGGAAGCAAAGTCTTGATCGTGTGATATACTTGAGTTAAGAATCTGGAACCGAAACCTTTGCTTTTCTAGGGTAATAGATGCTAGTCAGCTGGGGCTGAATGAGCAGCTGGGATTAACAAGAGGCTACTTCAGCTACAGTGAGTTTAAGAGTGCAATAAACAGCATGTCACACACAGACGTTAGCATCAGGCCCTTGACCCTCTGTGCCCTCGTCTCCTGCCAGCCAGCCTCAAACCTTGCTAGCATGTCTTCCGATAAGTTTTTGCTAGATTACTTCTGTTCCCAGTGACATGGTGGCTGCATCGTACGCAGGGAGAAGGAAAGGGACAGGGACGTCTTACAGCAAATTTGCCCTTCATTATCAGTGAGACACACGCCGCTTTGGAAGGTTCACAGAGCAGACACCTACCAAGATTGTACTTCATGATTGTCCCAGCTACAACTGAACTTCAGAAAATGAGTTTTCCTCTGGGTGTGCTATCCTAAACAGCATCAGACACGTGAATGTGGAGAAAAGGAGGAGGATACCTGGGAGGATCCAGGATAGTTTGCCACAGCCAGGGACAGGAGACAAAGCCATTTTTGCTTTCTCAGAGTGGATATGATATCAAAAGCATTTCATATTTATCATTTCAAGTAAAAGTGCTGTATACTTGCCAATTTGTTTCTAACACTATTACCATTGTTAGATAAAGACTATTATTTTTTCTGTACATATTTGTCTTTTTTCTTATTATTGTAGATAAAGCATATCTGTCTCTAGCTTCAGATATAGTAGAGGCAACTATATTGAATGCCACCAACACCAGCCTCACACTCAAATTACCTCCAGCCAAGACAAACCTCACATGGCATGGCATCACCAGCCCCACACCAACATACCTGGTCTACTACACAGAGGCTAATGGGACAAACAACTACAGCAGGATACACAGAATGCTGGTAAGTCTAGAGGTGGCTGCCTTTGTTCTTATAAAATGCACTTTCTGGATGTAAACCTTTCAACCATGTGTTCTGACAGAGATGCCTATTTTAAAACTTCTTCCAGCCAACGACTGATCAAAGTATATTGGTATCTAGCCTTCTTGTCTGGAAGTAAGTTAAATATAGGGAAATTTACTAATGCTAGCTATCGGTTGTATATCATATCTAGATAGACATATCTATAGATATCTAGATAGATATGATATACAATATCATAGATAGATAGATAGATAGAGATATATAGATATCTCTATCTATCTATCTATCTATCTATCTATCTATCTATCTATCTATCTATCTATCTATCTATCTATATCAGGCAGAGAGAACATGACTATTATGTGTCCTTTCATAACACTTATCTAATATAGAGTGTGTATAATATTTTTGTCTATTTGTTCTGTGGGTTGTGACATCCACCCTAGGGACACCATCTGCTTGTTATTTGTCATTGTTTCCCTAGTTATCATGGAATAGTAGGCATGCACTAGATCTCTCTCATTGTCCCTGATTCTCTCTGTCTCTCTGAGACACCATCTTACTGTATAGTCCTAGCTGGTGGGGAAACTAGCCCCAGAACTCCAAGCCCAAGGTTGGCCTTGAATTTGCTGCAGAATTCCTTGCCTCTGGAGTCATGGCATTACAGGCACATATCACTGTGCCTGGATCTACCTATTTCTCAGATGGATGAATTGTCATTATTCACTTCAGTACTGGTGTTGGTGTTTGGTTATCTGAGTAATGGAATAATCTGTGCCCAATAGTTTGCTTTGTTCTTGCTTTATTGCACCAATTCAAGAAGGGGAAATTGGTCATTCACTTTAGGCATTAGATCCTGTGCGTTGCCATAAAGCATACATTATTCTTTGGGTCATGTGGCTGTGGCGCTGGACATTTTCCATTAGTAGACCTGCTCTAGTTTCCTGACGGTAAGTTGATTGAGATGGGTGTCAGTCAGTGACTCCCAACCTTGGCTTTACCCAAGACAACTGGGTCAGAATTGCTCAGGGTGGCACCAAGGCAGGGTGTGTGCAGCAACCTTCTTGGATAGTTCTAAAGCAGAGCAGTGCCCCAAGGATGTCGTTTGCCCCACCCGACTTCATTTCTGAGGGGTTTAACTGTCCTTTTGATCTTTTGCTGTGTTCACATGAGTTTGCAAACTCATGTGCCCACATTCTGATGCCATGAGAATGACACACTGGCCCCTTTGTCTCAGCGCCTGTGTGAAGTGAGTTGTTTCACGCTGGCCGAGAGTTGCGCCTGCCAATCATTTGTCACTTGTCCCCGGAGACAGTCAACCAGTTAAGTCTGTTATATTAAGACAGTAGTGTCGTGAATGAGCCAGGACAACTGTTTTGAGTCGTTTGTGTGAGATGCAAGAATTAAATACTTATTTAAAAATATCAATTGCAGGAATCACAGCAGAATGTCGTCCGTATTGAAGACTTGCAGCCATTTTCAACATACGTGATTCAGGTAGCGGTGAAGAATTATTATTCAGATCCTCTAGAACATTTACCTCTGGGAAAAGAGATTCAGGGAAAAACTAACAGCGGAGGTGAGTTATTGGCTGGTGTGGGTTTCTAGTACGGATTTTTACAATGTGTGTGATGTGCATGTCTCTCTCTCTCTCTCTCTGTGTGTGTGTGTGTGTGTGTGTGTGTGTGTGTGTGTGTTTTACCTGAGTATTAAGTAATAATCATCATGGGAGTGTTTAAAGTTTAATAAGAACAGTTAACTCGGGAGGAAAACCACTTTAGCGACTTGACCCTGGCTCTTGACAGGGCTGAGTAACATCCAAGGAAAGCACAAAGCTATGGGGAGGTGAAACATCAAACTGCAGTGTGACCAAGAAACACATTCTTCCGTCTCGCCACACAGTGTCACTCTCTTCCCATGTACTCGCCCGTCTCTGCACACGTGGCGAGAGACAGGAATACCAAGACAAAACGTGAAATGTGCTCAGCGTCCCGAGGCGTAGGGTCATCCGACTTCACAGCCTTAAAAACAGCAGGTTGAAGATCTGAAGGGCGGAGATCATTTCTTTCAGCTGTTTCTGATGACCGTCACAAGGGCTCTCCCGAATTTCGTCGTTCCTCACTGGCTGGAGGCTTGAGCTGGGGTCAGAGAATGGTTTGGTCATGAGGCAAAAATAGGCGACGTCTTTTCAGGCAGCCTGCTGGCTTCCCGTTATGTAAGAGGCCAACTTTCCTCTGGACCTCTGTAGCTCATCCAGCTCACATGACGGCACCGTTCCTCAACTGACTCTCTCGCTTCTTTCCACCACCTGGTGCGGCTGCCCTGTCCTGAGCCCTTGCTGCTATTTATTTCAGTGCCCGGGGCCGTTTGTCACATCAACGCGACTGTGCTGTCAGACACCCGTCTCCATGTGTCCTGGACCGAGTCGCACAGGCCCAACGGCCCCAGAGAGTCAGTTCGCTATCAGCTGGTTATGTCACACCTGGCTCCGATGCCTGAGACTCCTCTCAGACAGGGTGAATTTCCAAGGGCCAGGCTGGCTCTCCTCATCACAAAACTGTCTGGTGGACAACTGTATGTGTTGAAGGTATTGAGCGTCCTGGGTACTTCTAAATTGCCGTATTCGAGCACATGTTCTGAGAGGACTAAGCTCCCCCCCCCCATTTTTTTTTTAAACAAAAAGGTCCTGGCCTGCCACTCAGAGGAAATGTGGTGTACTGAGAGTCATCTTGTCACCGTCAACATGTTTGACACACCGGAGAAACCTTCTGCCTTGGTTCCAGGGAACACTAGTCTGCAATTAGACTGGAAAGCTCCGTCTAATGTTAACCTCAGCAGATTTTGGTTTGAACTCCAGAAGGTAGACTTTTGGTGCAAATCCTTATTGTATGATGTGCAATAAGCTGGGAAGATGGGTTTTTTTTCATGACTAGAATGTTCTATTGTATGAATCAACAACGCTTGCCGACATTCATTGGCTCTGATTGGCATGAGAAGCATTACGTTATCCAGATAAAGTTCTGTCCAAAGCAGTGTCCAAAGTTCAGTTTGCTCTTAAGGGATGGCAAAGTGGCTCAAGGGGAAAGGTGGTTATTGGCAAGCTTGGGGACTTGGGTTTGATCCATGGGACCCACAGAGTAGAAAGAGAGAACCTGTAGCATGAATCTTAAAGAGTCTTATTAACAAATTCAAACCTGAGGCCAGTTATTGGGGTGAATGCTGAAAGATCAGAGAAGCAGAACAAGCCACAGCCACCTCACCTCTGCAGTTCCTCAGCTGATCCTGTTTCCTCAGACTGGAAGCCTCTGAGTCCTCATCCAGAATGAATCTCAGCTGAACTGCTGCTCAAAGCCTAAAAGCTTAACCAGCCAAATGCTTCTAGTTTCTGTTCTTCATGCCTTATATATCTTTCTGCTTTCTGCCATCACTCCCTGGGATTAAAGGCTCACTTTCTGGGATTAAAGGCATGAGTCACCATGCTTGGCTGTATCCTTGAACACACAGAGATCCAGGTAGATCTCTGCCTCTGGAATGCTAGGATTAAAGGCGTGTGCTACCACTGCCTATCCTCTATGTTTAATATTGTGGCTGTCCTGTTCTCTGACCCCAGATAAGTTTATTAGCGTGCACAATATTTTGGGGAACACAATACCACCACATTTCCCCTTTTTGTCTAAAATTTAAAAAAGCTTATAATTAATACAAGAAAAACTATATCCAATAAGTATATACAATATATACAGTCAAGAATTGCATTGACGATGTCTAGTCAATTAACATTTGACAGATTCAGACAAAAACTCCATTTTATATGTATAATAATGTCCAGTCCAGTAACATTTGATAAACTCAGACAAAAAATTTTCATTACTTATCCTATGTAAAACAATTAGATCCTTTTTAAGAAGTAGATTCAATAATTGACCTTTTTATCTTATATCCATATTCTCTTTTTTCTTTTCATAATAGATTCAGTAATCTACCTTTTGTCATTTTTATATCTTCCCCTTTTTCTTTTTAGAGTAGATTCAATTATCTACCCATTTATCTTATTATTTCTTTATCTTTTTTCTCAGAGTAGACTCAATGATCTACCTCATATCTATATTCTCTTTTTCCTTTTCCTCTTTCCTTTTCTTTTCTGTTCCCATAAAGTGTCCCCTGATCTCCTCATCCACATCTGGGCATGTCTGTGTCTTCCCCCCTCTCCTCCGACACTAAATAAGTATAATAAAAAATGTCTTTGAGAAGACTCATATATTCCAGGACAGTCAAGACTACACAGAGAAAACTGTCTCAAAAAAACCCAAAAAACCAAACCAATCAATGAAACAAAAAACCAAACCAAACAAACAAAAGACTCATCTAGGGGCTGGAGAGATAGCTCATCATATACATACATACATACAGGCTTACGTCGACATGTTTGTAAAGACCGGTTAAAAATATCTTGTTTTGGAGTTACTTAAAGCGAATTAGTACTGTCACGTTTCTCACTACTTCTTTAAAAGTGAAATTGCTCCCTTGTAGTTTATTCACATTTATTTTTTAAAATAAATTTAGCAGTTATTCTTTGAGGATTTCATCCATGAATGTTGTGCATTTTGATGACATTCCCCCACTGTTCTTCTCTCTTAGTCCCACCCCCTCATCCCCTTCCTGACATCTCCCCCTTCCTTTTATGTTTATGTTAGTAACCCACCGAGTTTAATCAGAGCTGCTTGCATGTGCAGGGTGTGGGGTTATTTACTGGATCATGGTCAACTTACCTGCGCCTCTGCACTCAGAGAAAAAGGCTGTCTTTCCTCCAGCAGCCATTGATTAGCACTAGCTCCTCAGCGAGGGGAGGGACCTCATGTGTCCCTTTCCATTCTGTGCTGAGATATTGACAGTGTGATCTTGTTCTCATCCATCCCCTCTACTGCCCTTCCGCTGTGACCTTCTTTTGTCCCCTTTCTGTACTCATCAGGAACCCCTTCTACTTACATGTCACATGCGTTCCACTGTTTTCTTAAAGTCCCTCCCTCCAAATCTTGGGAGGTTTTAAAATTTTACCATCTAAGATATATTTGTGTGATTTTATTTTGGTACTTTTTGGGATGAGACTAGAAAATGGAACATTGAGTACTGAGTTGGTCAAATGGAAGATTATAGTTTAAAGCTTTTTTTTTGAATCTGTTTTAATGTTTTGTTACCTATTTAAAATAGCAACCTTATAACAATAAGGCTAAACTGGAGACATTGGAGGAGAGTTTGCTTTTAGACTTAAGTAAGCTTAATGGAGTTCAGTGTAAAGTCAAGGGGAGGAGACGTTAGTGTTGCTTCCCAGATTGGGGAAGATGAGAGGGATAATAATGTGCTGGCACCTCACTTTCTTGATGAGGAGACAGAGGCTGAGATAGACACTATAATGAGTCATATGTCACCAGTTGGGCACAGAAGAGCCCAGGACTGACATATCCCTAGACCAGTCCCACTTGGGTGTTGTCCATAGTAGGAGCATGAGTCGTTACGTCAGCTGTCCCAATCCTCAAAGTCTGGGGAGGGCAGCAGACAGGCCCTCCTGGTCCAGTCCTCATGACTTCCAGGAGTTGCTTTTATTGTACAAGCCCTCTGTCCCCCACTTTTTCAACACAGGTTCCTCATAGGCCACTTAGAAAGCCATGAAGCTACTGGGTGTGTGGTGATACATGCTTTGAATCCCAGCATGTAGAAGGAGGAGGTAGGAGGACCATGAGTTTGAGACCATCCTGGGCTGTCCACAGCAAGAGACAGCTTCTTAAAAAGTTTACCATGAAGCTGAAAGTGGTCCTTTCTGCTTGTGACCATCTGCAGTACAGGTTCTTGAGCAGAACTCAAGGCTCTGGTTCTGGACGGTAGACAGATGACCTCCAGCTGGAAGCTCCATCTCTTTTGAGCAACTTGAACTTGTCTCGTAATGACAAGATTGGTGACAGCGACCCCATAAATCCACATTGAGACACTTGGAAGGCGAACAGTTAGGGGAGATAAGTATTCCTTCTAATTAATTTTTTTCATAATAAATGAAAGAACAACATGGTACAATTTGTTGTTCTGACACAATTTCCTTGCCTGGAAAATAAAGACCCCAGAACATAAGCTAAGAATTTATTTATTTGGTTGTTTGTTTTGAGACAAGGTCTTTCTTATATAGCCCAGGCTGGTCTTGAATTCTTTATATAGGGGAAGATAACCCATGACCTTGAACTTCTGATTCTTCTCTCTTACCATCTTCGTGCTAGGATTAAGATGTGCACCACCACACCTAGATTATGATGCCGATAATCAAACCCAGGGCTTTGAGTATAATAGGTAGACACTTTACCACCTTAGCTACATCCCCAGCCTGCAAGCTAATTTTTTAATTTATATCTCCAATAAATTTTTTTTCATAGATTTTTAAAATACCTCAAAAGTGTATAGAAACAGAACATACTCAACTTACAACCAGGGGGAAATAATTTTACTTTGGCTTGTTCTCATAGAAGCCCATTAAACAGTAGTTTCCCTTCATTTTTGTTCTCTCCTGGAACTATGTATTCCTGAAGTTCTGATCTGTAAAGTACTGTAGGCTAGACACTCTCCAAAACTGTGCAAATAGCTAGACAATCTCTCTGGGGTAGCCTGCACCCCTGCGCTTGTTAACTTCTGACAAGTGGAACGTTCGAACTCCCTGTGATTTTTCTGGGATAGCCCATGATAGCTGCCAAGTTGGTGGTCTGCCCAGAACATTCACTACTGCAGCGAGGCCGATCTGCTGCCAGTTTTCCAGCAAGGACTCTTGGTAAACATCTCCCCTGCACTTTAGGAGCTCTGCTGATTTCTAGATGCTGTAGAATGCGGGGTCCATTTATCTAGTCACTAGAGGTAAATTATATACCATATCACTAAGAAGGCAGGACCTGACTGGCTGAAGTTTTTAGCTGGGAATAATCTCTCTCTCTCTCCTCTCTCCCTCCTTCTCTCTCTCTTTCCTCTCTCCCTCTTACACACACACACACACACACACACACACACACACACACACACACACTCAGTTCGAGTACGTAATGCACATTGAATAATCACCTGTTTCGTTAAGCCATTTCATTATGTCTCAGTGGGATTGACGTGTTCATGAGTTTAGTGCAGCCATTGCCTTGAATAGCAGTTCTTCTTCTTACTGTTTCATTCCCTCTGTCCTTCCCATCCTCCCTCATTGTCCTTTGCAACATGGGGGTCTGCTCCCTGAAATTACAATAGAAGACATTCCTAACCTAATAGAGACTAATGTGAAGTACCTATCTGATGACATCACTCGACCTCACGAGGGCTGAATGAAAAAGGAGATGCAGAGGAAAGTTTATTTATGGAAACTGACCTTCTTAGGAAACGCTACCAAGGAAAAGACATGATGAACTCTTGACAAAACGCCACATCCTTTGTCTTTTCTAGTTGTATAAAAAACCACTTGCCATGCTCAAGTAATGATTTTTAAGGACCTAAATAGAAAGATTTTAAAAAATAATTCCACAGAGTGAAAAGCTTCACATAGCTGAACTTAAAGACTCTCCGATGTCTAAAGCGGGATGGAAGCAGGATTTCCTGTATCTAACTAACATCCAATGTCGCTGCAGAGGATCTGTGCAATGGTGGGTGGGAGTTTCCCTCCTTGGAGGACTTAGGGTTCCCAGGAATGCCTGTAAAGCATGGCTGGTACATATCTACAGATGGCATTAGAGGAAAATTCCAAATGTTTTTGGTTTGTTTGTGGGTTTCAACTAAGAATCAAAACACACACGGTTATGGTTTTGAAGTGAACAGTCCCTGGAACTGAGGCTATCCTCGCTTTCGTCCATCCTTGTTCCTCCTCTGTGACTTCCATTCTTAGCCATCCTGCCTTAGTATTCGCGTCTGCATTCCGGGAGAGCAGCATGTCTCAGCTCTGAATCTTCCCCATTGTACGGAGTCAGGGGTGCTCCGCCTTGCACTTACGTTAAAACGGGTCCATCATCTAATTATAACCGGACATAAACAACAGTGGCGCTATGTGTTTTGAGAGTAGTGTTTGGAACTAAACACACATGAAGAGTTTCTTACATTTAACATAAATAAATTTGTAAAAGTTTTAATCAAGTTCTGTGTCCACAATTTTCTGAAAAAAATAAAAATCTTGGTTATACTTCTTTTTCTAGTGGAAATATAATGAGTTTTACCACGTTGAAGCTTCATGCAGCCAAGGTCCAGTTTACGTCTGTAACATCGCAGACCTACAGCCTTACACTCCCTATAACGTCCGAGTGGTGGTGGTCTATATGACGGGAGAAAATAGTTCCTCCAGTCCAGAGAGCTTCAAGACAAAAGGTGGGTTTAGCATCCTCCTTGAGCAATGCAGACATCTCTTCTTTTTTTCCTCATCTCTTAATTTCCACCAGTCCAATTCTAGAAGCACAGAAGCTTTCTTTAAAAAAGGTTATATCCACTTTCAGTTTATGTATGTTAGTGTTTTGTCTGAGTGTACATATGTACACTGCCTGGGTACCTGGTGCAGTTACCAAGTACCAAAGTTAGCAGAAGACCATGTTGACTCTCCTGGATCTGTAACTGGAGTTACAGGTGACCATGAGTTACCATGTGGGTGCTGGGAACAGAACCTGGGTCCTCTGCATGACTAGCAAATGTTCTTCACCTCTGGGTCATCTCAAATGTTTTCCTGAAAGAGTCATTATGGCTGTGTCTGTTGCATAGGTGAATGCATTGAGGAGTCAGGAGTTGTTACAGAGAAAAGCAAGAACCTGTTGATTTGCGTTTAAAAATCCTGAGATGGGCAAAACAATTTCTCCTTTCAGTTTTCTGATATCCTGTCTAGCTATGTTGTGTTTTGCAACAAGAACTATATAAGATGGGGTAGCTGAGTGCTCAAGAAACACTTAGAAAGTAACTTTTATAGTCCGAATACTGCAATGGAAAACCGAGCAGAATCAAAGCCTACACGTCTCTTCAGCTAGCATGCTGGGCACCACAACTCCAGGTTGATTCCTGGAAGGATGGAAGGCAAAATGCTCCAAAACTGTGATGGCTTTTACATGTGTACTTATCGATTATTTTGTATCAAGATGAAATACATGATTAATCTTTCCACTAACTAGCCAACCCATCACTAATGAAAGCTTCAGATACTCACTTAAAAAAATATATGTGCCTCAGGGTTATGTAAGTCCCCAAATCTGAGTTCAACCTACACCAAAAATCTGGATGTGGCAGAGCCTTTGTGATCCCAGAGCTATGCAGGTGGAGACTGGTGGTTCTCTGGGACTCCTTGGTCAGCCAGCCTAGCCAATGAATGAGCACCAGACCAAGGAAAGACCCTCTTTAATGTGGGTGATGCCTGAAAACCAAAACTTAAGGTTGATCTCTGGCATCCATATACATAAGCACATGTACACACACACACACACACACACACACACACACACACACACACACACACACGAGAGAGAGAGAGAGAGAGAGAGAGAGAGAGAGAGAGAGAGAGAGAGAGAGAGAGAACCTTGTATAAGAATATTTCTTTAAGACATTTCTCTTTCTTCAGCATATCCCAGAGAAAGATAGCCAATGTCAAACATTTTATACTTCTAACATGTCAGTCAATTCTCTTTTTATCCCCATGAAGCTGGAGTCCCAAGCAAACCAGGCATTCCTAAATTACTAGAAGGGAGTAAAAATTCAATCCAGTGGGAAAAAGCTGAAGATAATGGAAGTAGACTGATGTACTACATCCTTGAGATCAGGTACGTATCGAGTGATGCTTAATGTACCACAGAGATAAGCAGGTGTTTACAAGGTGGTCAAAATAATAATTTTGTCAAAGTACATTTATATAGAAAAATGAATCTTTAGGGACTGTCACGTTTCACTATGTTCTTTGCTCATTTCCCATCATCAGCTTTGACCTTCTAAAGATAAAACACACCATATCATTCTCAGAAATCTGCCACTGCTCATTCAAACTTCACAGAAACCACTCCATCATAGTTCATGCCACTGATATTTACTTAATATCCACTCTGCTTAAGAAGCTGAGCCAATGTTTGGTGTCAGATGATAAACGCATATAAATTTCTCTCTCTCTCTCTCTCTCTCTCTCTCTCTCTCTCTCTCTCTCTCTCTCTCTCTCACACACACACACACACACACACACACACACACACACACACACACATTAGCAAAGTTAAATGTTCTCAGAGGAGAACTGGCAAGGAGCTATTTATTTTTTCAGAATCTAAATCTAGGGAGAGGCCTGAAATGATGAGAAGTCAATAGGTATGTGGGCTTCTCTATCTCTCTGAGCTTAACAGTTTGAGTGTGTTTCCAGAGACGGAGAATGTGCTGTTGACTCAAAGCAGCAGTTGAGAAGCATGGGTACCCTCAGACCCAGCCAGTCTGAGGAGCTCAGTGAGGGAACTGGCCCAAAGAGATCAACTTCATGCCAGGCCGAGGGGAGAGTTCCAAATTCCAAAGACACTCCCCTCACGGGACTATGAAGCCATCTTTTAAGAGGCTCCAAGGACAAAAGTCATTTCCATAATTATAGTCCTGGCAACTTGAGCTTTAGATCTATTTTTGCTTCGTCTTGCTCTGGCATCCCCAGAACCTCAGAAAATTTCCTGCTCACATTAGAAAATTCTCTTGGCTATCTTTCCTGGTGAAACCTTCAGGAAATATTTTGTCACTGTTTTTCATGCACGGTAAAGTATGTTCTCAGTAGAACTGTCTTGGTGGCCTGTGACTATAATGGTGTATAACATCCAGGTCACAGCATTATTCTTGCTAGGACCCCTTAGTGTACTCCTCTGAGTAAGACCTTAAGTGTGTAATTTCCCCTAAATCCCCTTGCCCTGGGTCTCTAATACTAGTACTGAAATATCAACACTATAGAACAGGAGGAAGTACTGTCACTAAGTCAACTCTTGGGAAAGGTAGACTAGTTAGTCTAATTAGTTAGTCTAATTCTAGTTAAATGCTATTCTTTGTTTTAAGCCCCACCCCCTCCAGTACTGGAGACTGAACCAAGAGCACGCTAATCAAGAACTCTACCACTGAATCACATGACAAGCCTCTCTAACTTCTTGAGATCAGGCCTCACTAAGTTGTCCAGACTGGCCTTGACCTTGCTCTCTAGTCTGGTTATGGTGTGAACTTGTGATCTTTTTGCCTTAGCTTTTAGAGTAGTGAGAAAAGTAGACCAATTTGGCAACTTAAAGCCACAGAAATTTCCTCTTACAGTTCAGCTGGCTAGAAAGCTGACATCAGGCTGGGTGGTGGTGGCTCACACCTTTAATCCCAGCACTGGGGAGGCAGAGGCACACAGACCTCTGAGTCTGAGGTCAACCTGGTCTACAGAGTGAGTTCCAGGACAGCCAGAGCTACATAGAGAAACCCTGTCTCAAAACAAAACAAAACAAAAACAAAACAAGACATGCATATAAAAAAATCTGACATAAGGGTGTAAGGAGGACCACACTCCCTTCTAACTTTTAGGGAAGACTCTTTTTCCACCTTGTCTTAGCTTCGTGTACTGGGCCTGATACCCTCGGTGTTGTTTGACTTGTATATGTATCTCAGCTCCAGCATCACATGCTCTCTTTTATGTATCTGGGCTCCCCTTTCCATTTTCTGAAAGGGCACTAAACATTGGACTACAACATGCCTTCATTTAGTACATTTTTATCTTAATGTGACATGTGCCACGACCTTATTTCCAGTCAAGGTCACATGCACAGGTTGAGTGGGTATAGATTTCCAGTGTAGGAGGATGTTACTCATTCCAGTTACCAACCATGCTTAGATCCTCACTGGTTTGCTTCTCCTGAAGCTTAAGTTTTCTTCCCTGTGAAATTGGATTGTTGTGAAGACACCATGAAAGGAAAGATGAAGTGAACTCCACTCTGTTACACTGTAACGTCTGCTGTTCCCTTTGCCTGTGTCCTTCAGTGGCTGTGGTGAACCACTCCCCTCATTCCCGGGGACCTCTATGGTTTAAAATCAAAGTTACTTTATTAAACAATGAAATTGCCAACACTTACCCTGAGGCTTCTTAAAATATAAAAAGAGAATATCATAATGATTTGATCGGGGTGGCCCCTGGAGATACCTTATTCCTGGGAACAGTTGTGACTAATACCATTGCCCCATGGCATTCCCTGGCCTCCTGGGGCTCAGCTCTCGTTCCCTAGTTGTTTCTCAAGGACAGTTATCCAGTTAGTGGATGCACAGCTAGCTTCTATGCACCCTAGAACGGCTGTGACCTGAGAAGTTACAGACCCACAGTGTTCCTCCTTGCCAGAGAAGACACAATTGGAAGACCTTGAACTTGCCTTTGGTCAATGATGCTCTTAAAAGCCATTCCAGGTTCATCTTTTGAACTCAGCTATTGTACTGCTTCCATGTTTCATACGGAGATCAATGTGGACTGGCTTTGAGGGGAGCATGGGCCAATGTAAAAGGAAGTGATGAATCTTAAAATCTCATATATACTGATGACTTTGATGGTCAAACTATCTGTCTATAATCAACTTATTGAAGTACTATAATATCATCCTTTCTATTTTAAATCTATATTTTATCTACGTATGACATAAATCAATTATAAGTGACACAGGAGACTGAAAAATTAAAAAGAATTGTAAGCCAACTGTGGTATTTATGTCTGTAATCCAAGAACTTAGGAGGCAAAAGGAGTGGCGGATCATACGTTGAAGGCCACCCTGGATGCATTAATAGCTCTGTTTCAAAAACCCAGCCAACCAACCAAACAAATTAAAAGACTAGGGAGATGGCTCAGTGGGTAAGAGTACTTACTGTGCCATCATGAGGAACTGAGTTTGAATCCCCAGAACCCGTATAAAAAGCCAGGTGTGGCTGTGTACATGCCCATAGCAGCAGCACTTTGATGGGTGGAGATGGGAAGATCTCTGCGGCTTGCTGGCTACCAGTGTGCCTTCAGGTTAACTGAGAGACCCTGTTGCAAGGGAGTGATAAATCAGGATGCCCAATGTTTTCCTATTGCCTCTGCAATGCATGCAGGGCTGTGTACACACATGTGCATATACACCACACATACACGCAGGAAAGAAAAAAAGAGGAAAAAAGTGCAAACTTTCTAGCTAGAGAAAATGTGAAGTGATTATGTGTTTGAAGCTCAGCAATTTCCTGCATTTTAGACAGTAGGAACAGGGTCATCAGCTTTCTCTCTGCCATTGATTATTCCTTGCTCTTTTGATGGATTGACTTGGTTTGCTCATTAATCGCTAAGACTTTGCTAAATATGCTTTGTTCTGTGGCTAAACAGAAATAAGGTCAAGTGTGTGATAAGCAGCGAGAGACTAGAAGTAACACATTGTCGTATGTACTGTAGGTGACTATTAATCAACTATTTTCTTTTGCAGAAAGGGCATTTCCAATGATTCACAGAACCAGAGTTTAAGGTGGAAGATGGCGTTCAATGGGACCTGCAGTAGCATTTGCACATGGAAGTCCAAAAACCTGAAAGGAACATTTCAGTTCAGAGCAGTAGCTGTAAATAATATTGGGTTTGGAGAATATAGTGGAATCAGTGAGGATATTAAATTAGTGGAAGGTATGTTAACATATCTGTCTACATATTAGTTTGTTACATAAACATTTAGTGCCAAAGATAGATATATTCTTTTTTTTCCCTTTGGTTTTTTCGAGACAGGGTTTCTCTATGTAGCTTTGGAGCCTTTCCTGGAACTCGCTTTGTAGCCCAGGCTGGCCTCGAACTCACAGAGATCCACCTGGCTATGCCTTCCAAGTGCTGGGATGAAAGGGGTGCCCACCACTGCCCAGCAATATTTTCTTAATATTAGCCACACATATGATTGCTGAATAGCCTATCATACAAACAACTGAAGGGTCCAGCTTATCTGGTGTATTTTTTTTTTCAGTTTTTCTTTTTGGTTTTTCGAGACAGGGTTTCTCTGCGTAGTTTTGCTCCTTTCCTGGAACTCACTCTGTAGGCCCCAGGCTGGCCTCAAACTCAAAGAGATTTGCCTCTGCCTCCTGAGTGCTGGGATTAAAGGCATGCACCATCATTGCCCAGCTATCTGGTGTGTTCTTAAAGCATCATTACCTTCTTACTTTGTTTCTCAGTAGTAAGCAGCCACTCTGAATGTCTATGATTCCAATTCCATGCTCTTTCATGGACTTCCAAGACTGCCCATAATATGGCCTTTAGTCTGTTCAGCCATAATATCTACTTCCTAGTGCTCTCTCTTACATAAGAGGCTTCAAACTACTGTGCCTTCCTTCTTATCTAGCTGTTCCGCTGTACATCCTACTTTACCTTATGCATTATCTTTCTAAACACCCAGTGTTCCAATTTGCTTCCTGTTGCCATGACAAAACACTGAGCAGAATCGACTTGAGGATGAAAGGGTTTGTTTGACTTATAGGTTACAGCACATTGTCAAGGGAGGTCAAGGCAGGAACTCAAGGTGGGAACCTAGAGGTAGGAACTGAAGCCGAAATCACATCTTGCTGCCTTGATTTTGGCTCACATCCACATGGCTATATTTCTTATGCATCCTGGGCCAAGCTGCCTGGAGTTGGTACCACCAGTCGGCTGGGCCCAACCTATATTAACCAGAAATCAAAAGATGCCCCACAGACATATCCATAGGCATTTGATAGAGGCAATTATTCAACTGTGAGTGCCTCTTCCCACTCTTCAGTGGATTTTGAAGAGAAGCATATCAATTTCTCTTTTTAAAAAATTACATTTATTTCTTTGTGTATGTGTGTGCCTGGGCATTTGCCTTCCACAGTAATGCATATGCAGGTAGAGAATAACTTCCAAGAGTTGGTTCTCTCCTACCACATGAGTAACAGGGATCAAATTCAAACTGCCAGGCTTGGTGGCAAACACCTTTACCCAATGAGCTGTCTTGCTGGTCCACCATCTTAATTTCTCACCTAGGGGTTCCCACATTTCTACTTCCACACTGACTTTCTTGATTCACAGTATCTTTTCTTGTCTGTGCCCTCAGCTCGACCATACTGCCGACAATTCAGCTGAACACAAGCTTGATCCTTTGCCCCTCACTGAACCATGTGCAATGACTCCATTGACCGATTGCAGTGTGGCATGTGAAGCCTCCTGGGACTTGCCCCACAGTGGGTCATTTTCCTAGCATTTGTCCCCGTGATATAGATTTCGTAATTACATCCTTGGCCTTGTATTTCCTGCAACCTAAAAGCCCGACCTGCACTATCTCCCATGTATCCCTTACCTGAGGTTGCCTTTTTTTTTGCCATTGGTATTGTTTAAATGATTTTTTTTCTGAGTAGATTGTAGTAATTATATAGTAGGTTTGAGTCTCAATTTGTATCAAGTATGTAGGAAGTAGCACCTTGATTTATGTTCTTCAACAAAAGCAGATTCTGATTATGTGGTCTGTTCTCATCTGATTTCTGCAAGTTTTTTCTTATTCTTTTCCTTTGTGTGTGTGTGCGTGCACACTGTGGGAATCAAATCCTGGACTTAGCACATGCAAAGTAAGTGATCCATCACTGAGTTACATCTTCAGCAATGGCAGGGAATTTAATCTCACTCATTTCTTTTATTTCTAGATTCTTATTAGCATATGTTAATTATAAATACTAATGGGCTTCATTGTGACATTTTCACACAAATATATAATATGTTTTGATCATAGTCACCCCATTACCCTCTCTCATCCCCTTCCTACTCACTAGCCTTTCATTTGAAGGCCTGACTTAAATGAACCCATTGTCATGCATAATTGATATACCTTAGGCAAAAATGAATTATTTGCATTTTATACATACATTCACATAAAACATCAATCATTCTAGGTCATTGAGATGGCACTTGCTGCCAAGTCTGTTGACCTGAGTTTGTTCCCTGGAATCCCCACAATAGAAGATGAAAACCGTTTCCCATAAGCTGTTTGCTGACCTCCAAATTTGTGCACAGGCAGGCAAATACATGCACATACACAAACATGCAACACACACACACACACACACACACACACACACACACACACACACACACACAAATACATAAGTAAAAAAAAATGCAATAAAAAGTGTCCAGGAGAGCTAGCTCAGCAGTTTAGAGCATTTATTCTTGCAGAGGACTTGGATTTGATTCCGAGCACCCACATGGTGGCTCACAGCTATCTGTAACTCCAGATTCCCCAGGGATTTGATGTCCTCTGCTGGCTTCCACAGAAACTTCATGATGTGGTGCACAGATATACATGAGGGCAAGACACTCATCCACATAAAATTAAACACAGAACGCCGTCATTCTTATTTACATTATAGTCAGTTAGTTAATGCTTGCCTAGATATTTTCTGAGAAGAGCCAAGAAGTAAATGGTTTAGGTTTTGTAAGTTTATGTCTGCTCTCTGTAGCTACCTCTTCTTTTTCATTGTCCTCCTTTTCCTCCTCTTTTTCACTCCCTCCCTTTTCTTTTTTCTCAAATATTTTAAAAATGTAAAAATTATTCTTAGCTCATGGGAAGTTTTAAAACGCTGCATCCAGGTTTGTCCCACAGGCTGGGGTTTGAAACGCTGGGGTCTGCACGCCTGTTTTCTCTGCAAACAGCATGCCCAAGACGTTCCACCACACTTCCATGTTGGTAGTCCTTAGATGAGTGTCTGTGGGATTAAACGGGTATGGAGATATAAGGGGAAATAATAAATCTCCGTTATTTTTTATTATGCGAAGATAAAGACCCCTTTGTCCTGAGTTCCTTAAAAAGAAGCACACGGGTTTTCTTAGTCATCTTAAAATAGATCGGGTGGGTTGTTTCAGTGAAATGATGGGGGTAACAAAAGGAACAGCAACTTTCTGCTGCGTCCAAACTCTCAACATGGTTGGTTTCCAAACTGCCCTGCTCAACAACTGGCTTGTAGGAACCTCAGAGGTGCAGGATCCTGCTAACCAGTGTGTTCATGCTTGGGAAGAAATGGGACAATTTAGCTTTTTTATGTATGCGAATTTATTTCTTTTCCCATTCATATCCTTAGATGGTTTTTGGATAACAGAAACAAGCTTTATACTTACTATCATACTTGGGATATTTCTGGTTGCTGCAGTCCCACTGACCTTTGGTGAGTATTATAGATTTTACAAGCAGGTAATAAATTGTTTATTAGATCATACTGACTGATTTATCTTTCAGTTTATCTCATTTCCTACACGAAACACAACCCGATGAAATCAGTTAATAAAGTTCACAGCATTGCCCTTGGCTGTCTTTTCATAGCTACTAACTTCTATGATGTTTTTTTTTAAATCATGGGATGCATTAGTTTTCTTTCATGTAAAGGTTTATTTTGGCTCATAGTTTTGAAGGAGTTGGTTCAGGATCAGGTGGCCCTGTTGCTCTGGGTGTTGGCAGCCCTTCATGGCAGGGGTATGATGTAGGAATGTTGCCATCTCACAGCTAGGAACAGCAGAGAAAGAGAAAGGAGCTGGGGTCTTACCATCATCTTCAAGAATATGTCCCCAGTGACTTCCCGTTAGGCCCTAACCTCTGCATTCCAAAAATTTCAAGCTAGAGACTAAGGCTCTACACCTTCGAAGAATATATATTCTGGACACAAACCACAGCATGGGGCAGCAACCCCATGGCAAATACATCAGTAT
Organism: Peromyscus eremicus; assembly: GCF_949786415.1. Classification (NCBI taxonomy): domain Eukaryota; kingdom Metazoa; phylum Chordata; class Mammalia; order Rodentia; family Cricetidae; genus Peromyscus; species Peromyscus eremicus. The sequence goes on along the minus strand of NC_081424.1, from coordinate 18,473,001 downwards.
ATACATTTGATGGTATACTTAAGATGCAACTGTTTGCGTGAGGACACTCTATTTTAGCTTTCTGTAAAAGAGCACTTGTTGCTGATAGGCTATTGCAAGTGTTCTGTGGCTCGTAGGCTAGAATATAAATAAAAGAGAAGTAACCAAAGACAGAAAAACAGTGTGGGATTAATGGGAGGCCAGTGAGAGTCACTAGTTGGGATAGCTTTGGTCCCCAGGCAGACAGCTCAGTTTGGAATGAATGGGGCCTCTCACAGGAGACCCATTTCTGGCCTATGGGACTCACTTTTGCTTTCTGACTACCGACAGCCTTACTCAAAATCCCTGCTAATTTATAAAGGATTGAAAAGCAACAGAATTACGCCAGATAGTCATTTCCCATTATTTATTTTATGTTAATACAATAGTCCTTAAAGCTCTACCCCTTTTTAATGTTTATTTTAATTATGATTAAAAACACAGAAAACCCAAAATAGATGAGAAGAAATTGGGCCTGGAGGATTACTACCATGATCACACATTCTGGCTTGTTACTGTTATGTAATACATGTCAACATCACATTTGTTCAGCTCCCATGTGACTTTGGGTTTGGGTTATAAGATGTATGAGCTTCACATCTACTGCTGATACCAAGAATGCCATTCCCCAGGATTGTAAGAAGGGCATGATACCAATTCCAGTACATATTCAGGAAACTGTGACTTGTGTTTATAACTAAGAGAAAGGTACAGGGGTAAGGCAAGGAAGAACTATGACTAGAATACAAGGGCTAAATCCCTCTGGAAAAAATAAAGCTACCATTTAATTAAGTTTTCCCAATCATTATTCTTTCTCCAGAGTGACTGGAGGTAAAAGGTCTCAGACAATACTTTGAACTTGAACTGAGGTTTCACTTAAAAAAAAAAAAAATGCCACCCAGCTAACACATGCGACTCCTCTAGCTAAGTGGGGAGGCTAAACGTTTCAGTGGAGCCTGCTAGGATTTTAACCTGTGGTTCCAGGGAGTCTGTGCATTGCACAGCTGATGTTTGTGCCACTAAAGCCAGTCCCTCCAGAGTGACTCGTCTGACTGCGGTATATTTGGCAGTTGGCATATAGGCTTGACTGCATGTCTGCTTCCTGCTGGGAGGCGTGTTCCATGAGGGACCCTTCACCTCACCTCTGCTTGCCTACTTTCTCCACCACCACTGCTTGAACCCCTGACTCTAGCAGATGAAAATGAGAGCGTCTCAATGTTTTGTGTGCCTTCGAGACATCCTGTGGATATCTGAACTTTCTCAGGACTGAAAGGTCTTTATTGTGTTTGGAATTTGTGGATTTGGGGGAGTCGCTAAGCTAATTTAGTTTTTTGCTTCTGTTAGTAGTGCATGTGGTTCTACCAATAGGAATGCGTGAGTCCATGAGAAAAGACTTAAGTTATGAAAATAATGAAAAGTAGCAATTCTTTAGAAGTTGCATTGTTCTGAGTGAGGGCTCTGGGTTGGTGAGAGGCCGTATCTGATATGAACCTCATGGCAGGGAAAGAGGGGAAGAAGTTGTAAACTGTAATCAGTGGCCTCAGGAGACTGCCCTTTAATAATGGAGGTAAGACATATCTGTGTGAGAAGATGAAGTAGGATGCTGTAAGAGACATGAAATGTAGGTGAGAGTGGCATGGAAGAGCACCGACAGCCACAGTTGGCCTTTTAGCGTCACTGGGAGAGATGAGCAGGGTGTGCAGAAGAATGAGGTGACGCCTGTCGCTGCGGATGCAGGCATGAGAACAAGTGAGGCTTAGAAAAAAGTGCTTTGGAAAGGGTGCTGGCCATGCTCCTGTGTGGCCCCTCAGATGGAATGTCACTTGAGTGAAACTCTAATGTCTTAGATATGCAAGGAACTACGAGAGAAGGTTACTTTTTGTTGGTTGTTTTTGTTTTGTTTTGAGACAGAGCTGACTAATTGTAGGACAGGCTGATCTAGAGTTACTGCTCCTGCTCCCTCAGCCTCCAAAGTACTCAGAATATAAGTGTATACCACGATGCACAGGCTCAAATCTTAGTAATCATTTCCAAAGCATTTTTTGATGATTTGACCCCCATATCAATATACGACACAAACAGGTGATCTTCCTGACATAATTGTACTTTGATTTTTATCAAAGAATGTTTTCTTAACGTTATAAAGGCTGAGCATAATGTGAAAAGGAGGGAATACAAATCACTCACGATTCTACAAGTAGACAGGACCAATGCTGTTGTTTATCACAGTGATTTTTCTACAGACGTATATGAACAACAGATGTACATTATTTTGTATGTACCCCTGTCTCTGTATTACAGTGAAAAGGCATCAGAGAACACTTAACAAAGTTGAACTTTCATTTCAAGGAGTGGTTCCAGAATCTAAGTATTGCAGAGCTGTGCTCTCTCTCTCTCTTTCTGTGAGTGTGTGCATGAGTGTGCGAGTGCATGTGTGCGTGTGTGTGCACTTGTGTGTGTGTGTGTGTGTGAGAGAGCGTGTGTCTATGTGTAGGCCAGAGGTCAATGTCAGAAGCCTTTTTCTATCCCTATCCACTTGAATTTTTTGAGACAGTCTGTCGCTGAACCTGGAGCTCACTGGTCAGCTGGGCTGGCTGACTAGCTGGTCTCCAAGATCTACCTGTCACTGACCTCCATCTCCAGCACTGGGGTTACATGTATGTGCTGCTACCCCCGACTTTTACATGGGTGCTGGCGGTCTGAACCCAGGTCCTCATGCTTGTACTTTAGTCCACTGAGTCATCCTCCCAGCTCAGACAGACACATCTGTGCCATATTCACCACACTGAAAAGGCTGGGCAGAGCCCAACCGAAAACATTTTAAATGTGCCATTGTATCGGAAGCATTCCTTCAGGTCTACTGGAGCATGATGGGAATGTCTGGATGCCGAAGGAAGTTTGCTTCATTAACAATTATTTTGCAAGTTTTTGAACTGAGTTTGATTCTAGCTTACAGTTGATTCTGAAAGGTGCATTTTAATAAGATACTTCAAGATTTATTTGTAGTAGTAGGACATATAGTGAATTTTATGATTGAAAATGTGTGAATTGTGTGGGTTTTATATGGAATTTTACCAAAATTTAGTTAAACAATTTGTTACAGGAATATTTTTAAATCATGCAGGGTGCACATACATATGTGTGTTTAAAACACACTAACATCTTTTAAGGGGAAAAAAAGCAATAATTTACTCAGTAAATTGTCTGTTTTCTTTATAGTCTGGCACAGGAGCTTGAGAAATCGCAAAGCGTCCAAGGAGGAGCTCTCAGTTCTCAACGAAGACGACAAAGAGCTGGCCGATCTGCGAGGTCTGGCGGCTGGAGTAGGCCTGGCTAATGCCTGCTATGCAGTACAGTACGTGACCCGTGCCATCCTCTCGGATCACGGAGGCCGAGTGTGGACCCAGTAACGAGGGTGTCCACACACCTCACATTTCCCAGGGGTCTTTGGGTACCACCGTCGGCAACACTTGCTTCTAGTCTCATACGTGGCTTGGGAGAAATGGTGGCGTATGTGGTTATCCTATAAGAGAAATACAAATCCATTGCCGTCCATTATTTAATCGCGTGATTAAAAAGACCAGCTTCAGAAGGATGTATCACTTTGAAAAGAGTGAATGACTGAGAAGGGAGAAATTCTAGAGGTCTTGCATGTCCCTTCCCATTCTGTCATGGACACCATATGATGATGCCCACAGCGTCTCTGTAAGACAGATGAGGTTTAAACTTTCATTATCATTACAATTAAGGAAAGTAAGTATTTCTTTGCATGAGACACCATGTCATGCTCTCTGTTAAAAGAATCTTAGGGGGCATAGGCCTTGCTTGCTGAAATCTACAAACAGGATTTCAGACAGATACAGAAATGAACCAAACCAGTTCTTCAGAGGAGATTTTGGTTCGTTTGTTTGTTTTTTAGGAAACACTGTGTATCTGATATTTAAGACTCTTTCTTAAGAGCATTGACTGCTCTTCCAGAGGACCCAGGCTCAATTTCCAGCACCCTCATGGCAACTTACAACCGTTTGTAACTCCAGTTCCAGGGGGATCTGACGCTCTCTCTCACACACAGACAGACATGCAGGCGAAACACCCCAATCAATGCACATAAAATAAAAATAAATAAATCATTAAAAAAAAGATTTTAGCTAAAAAAAAAAACCCTCAAAGTGTACTTAATTTAGATTAAGCACCAATGCTGTAATATTCCAAGGTGAAGACTGGCCTTTTGAAGGCTGATGTGGTGGTGGAGCTGGTTTTTTCGGTCATAGTAAATCCTGTTTGTTGTGGAAGCAGGTACGTGAGTCAGGTGAAGGGAAAGCTCCAGGGCCCAGCTGCTTTTGTTGCTGTTTTCTTCATCTGCAGCAGTTTTTCATGAATCTGCAACCCAGAGGATTTCATAACCACTCATTTTGATAGAAGCAGCTGCAACAGAAGCCTCGGGGAAGCCTTCACCTTCATGCTCTTGTAGAAATCATGGTGTGAAGAAGTAAAGGGACACGCTTTGTGTAAAAACTGATAGAATAGCAAAAGTATAGGAGCATAAAATTCCTCATTACCATATTAGAATGCACAGTGCTGCCAAGCACTGAGGTTGCTCCATTTCTTTCAAACACAAACGCAGAAACCTAAGGTCCTCAGGGAGAACACACATATGGTTGTTTTACAGTACTCTTCCAACCCAAGAAGAGATTGAGAGTCTTCCCGCCTTTCCTCGGGAACAGCTGAGCCTGCGCCTGCTGCTGGGGAGCGGAGCTTTTGGAGAAGTGTACGAAGGCACAGCCGTGGACATCCTAGGAGTGGGCAGTGGCGAAATCAAAGTGGCAGTGAAGGTGATGTGCATCCCTGAACCCCGTCCTGCACATGACTGTAACATCCAGAGCTAGCAATGGAGAAGAGGCCTTCTAGAACCGTTAGCATGGTGCACTGTATGGCTCCAAACAGAATTTCAGTCTGCTTACTAACAAAGACATGATAGGAGTTAAGGGTGATGAACAGGCTAGTATCCTGGATTTGTCCATTATCCAATGCATATAAAAATCAAAGCATCACACTGTATAGCAAAATCAGGTACAGATAGTATGTCAACTAAAAAATATAAGATAAATTTGGGACTGGAGAGTTGGCTCGGTGGTTCAGAGTGCTTGTTGCTCTTGCAGAGGACTTGGGTTTGGTTCCCAGCACCCACACACAGTAGTTCGCAAGCATCCATCCGTAACTCCAGTACCAAGGGATCCCAACTACTTCTTCTGACCTCCAATGGCACCAGGCACACGTGTCATGCACATACATACGTGCAGGCAAAAGCATTCACATAAAATAAAAATAAACACACCTTTAAAAAGTAGGTTAATTTTAATAATGGCAGAATGTAGAAGTCTGTCATTAGCTACAAAAGCCAGCCATTATTTTCACCATTTCTAACAGGCTTTTAAGAGGAGACTATATCCAGGGCTTATGTTACTACTAAAGCTATTAATTAGGTAAAAACCTAGTGGAGTTTTACTTCCCATTGAAAATACTCTAAGGGAGGGCTAGAGATAATAGCTCAATTTGTAGAGTCCTCGCCCAGTACTTCAAAGGGGGCTTGATCCTCAGCACAACATAAAACAAGGGGTGATGTGCATGCCTGCATTCCCAACACTGTGGAGGAAGAAGTAGGAGAATCAAGTTCAAAGTCATTCTTGGTTACATACAGATTCAGAGGCCAGCATGAACTATAAGAGATACTGTCTCAAAACAACAATAACAATATACTTTACATGAACTAGAATTGTACAATAAATTTCAGGAACTAGGTGAGGACTTAGCATACTTTCTCAGACTTACTGCCCATGTGGTCTCTGTTTTAACCTTTGAATTCTGCCCCTGAAGCTCAAACAGCTTTAGTAAATATTTAAACAAACAAGAATTTCCACTAAACATTACTTACAAACATTGAAGTTTGAATTTTCTATGTCATGAAATACTATTCTCTTCCTGATTTCTCCACCATTTAGGAGCATAGAGGTAACAGAACATAGAGTCTGTATAGACACCGGTGACGGAACATAGAGGCTGTATAGACACAGGTGACGGAACATAGAGACTGTATAGACACAGGTGACAGAACATAGAGGCTGTATAGACACAGGTGACAGAACATAGAGGCTGTATAGACACAGGTGATGGAACATAGAGGCTGTGTAGACACAGGTGACGGACAATAGAGGCTGTATAGACACAGGTGACAGAACATAGAGGCTGTGTAGACACAGGTGACGGAACATAGAGTCTGTATAGACACAGGTGACAGAACATAGAGGCTGTGTAGACACAGGTGACAGAACATAGAGTCTGTATAGACACAGGTGACAGAACATAGAGTCTGTATAGACACAGGTGACAGAACATAGAGGCTGTATAGACACAGGTGACGGACAATAGACGCTGTATAGACACAGGTGACGGAACACAGAGGCTGTATAGACACAGGTGACGGAACATAGAGTCTGTATAGACACAGGTGACGGAACATAGAGGCTGTATAGACACAGGTGACGGAACATAGAGTCTGTATAGACACAGGTGACGGAACATAGAGTCTGTATAGACACAGGTGACGGAACATAGAGACTGTATAGACACAGGTGACAGAACATAGAGTCTGTATAGACACAGGTGATGGAACATAGAAGCTGTACAGACACAGGTGACAGACTGCATCTGCTCAGGCTTTGGTTGCCATTGTGCATTTGATGCATTTTAAAGAAATACAACATATGCTCTCATGATCTGGTAACATTTCTTTTTGATAGAGGGCTGAGCAATTTCATATACTTAAATAATATCTTGGTCTGCACTTAATGGAGATTTTTGCTTTAGGCATGGCCAATCTATGTTGCCAAAATTCTTTCCATTTCCAAATGATAGACTTGAAAAGTCCTGTAACTTTCTCTGGGCCCATTAAACATGTATGTATGTATGTATGTATGTATGTATGTATGTATCCATCTATCTATCTATCTATCTTCTCACATGCTAAGATGACTGCTGGCCTAGGCATACTTGTGGTAGGTGAGAGTTCCCATTTCTGAAATCCTTTCCAGATTGGTTCTTGATCTTTGCCTCATAACAGCAATGTGAGTGCCAAGAATTAGGTAGGCATCACCTCCTCACTCAGACCAGGGAGAGGAGGCAGGAAGGTCTAGATGTATGATTCAGGAAGGGGAAAGTTTCCTATAAATCTCTCCACTGCATCAGTTTCTCTCTTAGGTTTTGTTAGCTGGAACTGAGACATGGGACTTAGGGCAAAGAGATTAGAGAGTTTTCGAATAAATTTTTTTTTTTTTTGGTTTTTCGAGACAAGGTTTCTCTGTGTAGCTTTGCGCCTTTTCCTGGAACTTACTTGGTAGCCCAGGCTGGCCTCGAACTCACAAGAGATCCGCCTGGCTCTGCCTCCCGAGTGCTGGGATTAAAGGCGTGCGCCACCACCGCCCGGCTTAGAATAAATTTGGATGATTAATTTACAACTATTGACTAGTAAAGGACAACATTCCTCCAAAAAATGAAGCAGGGAGTGATTGCAGGTAAAGTGGGAAAGTTGATACTGAGAAGAAAATCTGAAAAGATGCTGACCCATTGAGTGTCCAAATTAGTGTGTCTTTACATTTTTCTATATTTCTGTATATGGAAAGAGGGCTCAACCATTAAGAGCACTGGCTGCTCTTCTTGGAGATCCAGTTTTGATTCCCATAATTCACATGGCCGTTCACATCTGTCTGTAACTCTTATCCCAGGAGATCCAATACTCTCTTCTGGCTTCCACAGGCACTGTGAACACGTGATGTACCCACACAGATACAGGCAAAGAACCATACACATAAAATAAATAATAAATTAATTAAAAAACACAAAATAAAATAATTCCATATTTCAGAGGTACCTTACATGTTTGTTCCTCAATCCCTTATCTGGCAGACTGAGATATTCTTGATTAAACAGTAGCAATTATGGACATTTTAGAGACCACACACCCCACCAGCAGGGGATTTACAGATCATACGCAATGCTGTAACTGTGATTTAGTTCCAGATATCAGAGTGGATATGTCCACCAAACAAACAAAACAACAAAGAAGACAAAAAAATCAATAAAATGTTGTCTCCATTATCTGCTCAGCTCCCATAATCCACTGGGCTCCCAGTGTGATTGCTGACCTGCCTCCTTTTCTCACAGACCTTAAAGAAGGGCTCGACAGACCGGGAGAAGATTGAGTTCTTGAAGGAGGCACACCTGATGAGGTATTAGCACAGCTCATGCAGTCATTTTCTCTGACGGGTGTGAATAGAAAGCTTTTATTTCTCCGTGCTGGATTTTTAACATCCCAATGATCAGATCATTCTGAAAATAAGCGTGAACAAAACTTTCAAAGGAAATACATCTTTAGTATTAAGTATTCTCTAGAAATCAATCTAAGGAGCCTGGGTAGGTAGTTCCCAGGCAAAAGATCCTCCCATCTCTTATCTTTAGTTAGGAGTGTATTCTGCAAGTAAATTCTGAATCTCTTTTGCTTTTAAAATGTACCTATTCTTAATGAGGGATAATGAGTCAATCAGACCCGGGAAGAATGTTCTTTTATGAGTTCTGATGTTATCAAGAATATCTCTTGCCCAGAAAACTTGTCATCAAGGTTTCAGTCTGCAGCAGTCATGAGAACTGCTCAAGGACATCTCGAGGAGAAGCGGGGGGCAGCGGCTCACAGGAAGTCAAGCTGGGTCCTCTGATTAGGCTGGGGCTTACCCACTCTAATGACTTCACAAACCAATGAGGCTCAAACCTGAACATCTGAGTTGTTTCCCTAAAAGGGAGAGGATATAGGTCATAATTGGGATGACACAGACATGCTTCCAAACATCTTTTGAAGAAGGCTATTAGTCAAAATTGCTTTCTTTCCCAATCATCAAACCCCCATAATGAGAAACACTATTTCTTCTAAAACCTCTTCTCTACTCAGATGCTCTGGCCACTAGGGGTTGCCATGTTCCCTCCTTAAGGCAAGCATACAGATGGGCTCTTAGGCAAGGAAGCTTTTCTTTAGTCAAAGGAAGTCAGTGAGTGCTGGGAAAGGACACTTTGGGTAAAGAACTGCTCTGCTCCCTGAGGACCCCCCCCTCCCCCGCTGGGACTGCTTGTCACTGTCAGGCAGTCCAGCTTGTGTCTTTTCACCTTTCAGCAAGTTTAATCACCCCAACATTCTGAAGCAGCTGGGAGTCTGTCTGCTGAGTGAGCCCCAGTACATTATTCTGGAACTGATGGAAGGAGGAGACCTTCTGAGCTACCTGAGAAAAGCCCGGGGGACGACGGTAGGTCGTAGGGTCTGCTTGTATTGACTTTGTAAAGCATCCTGCTAGGCTTGCCCGTTGATTTTCTTCAAATTCAATGTGCAGTAGCTCTGGCTGGTGGGAGAAGCTTTGAAGGTGGCTATGGAAAGAAAGTGCTTCTTCTTTTCACATTAGATTAGGGTATGGGAACCCTGAGCTAATATTTGAACCTGGTTTTAGTACTGAATGAAAAAACAGACCTCTTGTAAACAAAGGCCCACCCCCAGTACGGATTGTGTGGAATTAGAAACGCATATCTCTTAATTTCATCTACTCTGTCTATCCCAAACTCTATTTTCAGTCTTGAGGTATACTAAAGTTTGTAGTTGGATCTGCTGACCTTGATGTTGCAAGGCTGAGCTATTCTTCAGGATGATAGAGCTATTTGAATTTTTAAAAAATTGTTCATTTTTCCCTGTTACTGAAAATAGATTTTTTTGGTCACATAATATATGTCCTGATTACGGTTTCCCCTCCCTCTGTTCCTCCCAGTTCCTTCCCACCTTCCCTCCCATCCAGATCCACTCCCTGTCCTCTCCCATTAGAAAACAAACAGACTTCTAAGGGATGATTAAAATAAAATATAATAAAATAAAACAAAAACTGACGGGTCAGAATTGGACAAAACAAAAGAGTCGAAAGAAGTCAGAAGGAGAAGAGTCAAAATAAAGGTCCAAAAATCAAATATAGATGTAGAGACCGACTTGTTCACATACTCATGACTCCCACAAAAACACTATATATGCAAATGACCTGTAGGGTAAAAGAGAGAAAAGAGAAAAAAAAATAGATAAATTAAGAAAAGAATCCCTGGGATGATGTTATAAGACAAGGAACCTCCAAAGATGCTGTTGAATTTGTTTTCCGTTGGCCATCTAGGCTGGGCATGTGGCCTAAGAGTGGTTTGTCTCCCCAGTGAGACTCCCTTGAAGAAAAGTAAACTTTGATTCTCAAGCGGTTATCAGTTGGAGATAGCATCTCCATTGGGGGTGGGGGCATGTGTCTACTTCCCCTTTCGGCTCTAGGACCCCATCTGATGCAGACCCTCACGGTTATCAGTTGGAGATAGCATCTCCATTGGGGTGGGGGCATGTGTCTACTTCCCCTTTCGGCTCTAGGACCCCCTCTGGCGCAGACCCTCGCAGGTCCTCTGACTGCTGTCTCAGTCTCTGTGAGTTCGTTTGTGCGTCGATCTGTTGACTTAGAGGCCCTATTTTCTTGGTGCCCTCCATTGGCATCACACACTTCTTTGGGCTGACACAAGACTCTTGACTTCATGTCTCCCCTCTCTTCTGTCCACTCAGTGTCTGGTTTGCAGACTGTGGCTTTTGCTCTAAAGGAACTTGTCACGTGGCATGTTACTAACAGCATATGGAAAATTTCAAAGTTCCTGCATGGAGGGCCATAGTTACATATCCTGTGTGTCTTTCTATGCCATTCATGTAAGGGAGAAAGCAGAAAGATCATTTAGAGTGGTTTAGAGGATTCATTGCTGGAGCATGGAGTAAGGACAGTGATTTCCACTTTGGGAGAACTGGGAGGACTACCTGGAAGATATTTAGGACAAAATCAAGGCAGGAGATGAACAGTAACAACTGTTTTTTCATTGAGTGATTAACATTTGCAGGGATAGACCTTGACCAAGGTTTAATATGACGGGAGTTTAGTAAGATACGACAAATGGCAGGTGATGGCAGCAGCATCTAATATTACGGAGGCTACATATGGGGTGATGGGGTGTCCCAACTTGTTACAAGGGATAAGAGACATGGTTAGGGATTCAGGTAGGCTGGTGGGTAGGCAACATCATGGAAACCTTATCGGAAGGGAACGGGGTGTTAGTTACCAGCATGAAGTTTAAGAGAATCATAAAGTGCTTACGAGTAAAGTGGAGTTTTCCCATAGCAAAGTAGAGTTATGTTCACACAGCAGCTAGCTAGGCAGTCAGGATGTCTGGCAGGATTCAGACATAGGCCACGACATAGGTATCTAGTGGACCTGAGTCAGACTTGGAAGGGATGTGATTAAGTGCTTGTTATATATAAGCAGTGCTACACACCTTATTTTCAATCTTGAAAGATCAGTTGTACTACGTTCATTTTACATATAAGAAAAGTGCCTACTTAAAGTAAATTCAAAGAATTAGCAGCAGCACTATATTTCTCATCTACAGATATAATGTATCACCATGAGTATTTGTATATTTTCCTCATGAGTTATTACAATCCTAATAAAGACTCCTGTAGAGCAGCAGGCCAGAACTTGGTGAATCAGCCACAGATAGCGTTGCATGGGGCCTTGGTGGTAGTCTGTCCCAGAATATGAAGACAACCTCCATTTCTATGATGTGAGCAAGGCGGTGGGGTAGTGCGTGGCAGCACCTTTGCATGAGTAATTGACAGATTGTAAGGTTGCATGGGTTCAGGAGTCGTTTGAGATGCTCATTGAGGGATGTGGGCGATATCAAGAATAAGGGTCTATTCTAGTGAGGAAACAGCAGGAAAAAAATGAGGAGGGTTGAAAAATACAGAGCAGATCTAAGGAAGGACAAATAGTTCAGAAAAACTGAAGTGCAACTTCTGAGAGGAGAGGCGAAGGGGAAATTAATGGCCATATAGAGTCTGATGCTGCCTGGGGGCGCCATGAGCCTGTGCCCAACCTCTGATAATGGGTTCTACAGGAAGTTAGGGGCAACAAGGGAGCTAATGAAAAGACAAGAGGCTGAACACACGGGAAGTCTTTGACTACATCAGATTAGGGCTGAGAAAGGCCTGGACCAAGGTAATTGCAGGGATATGAAAAGGCTCAATGTATGACTATGGCCTCCAGGCAGGAACTTTGAATTTTCTCCATATGCTACTAATAAAAATTTTGACTGTCTTTTCTTCCCCACTAGAATTCCTTTCAATGAGTATAAGCTCATCTATATTTCTGTTGGCACTTATAGATGAAAACAAAAAGTATTCTGGAAAGATGGTGTTCCTAACAATTTATAGGGTGGGAGGTTCTATGTGGAACAAGCCCATTGTCCTGACTAACGTAATCAAAGGCCATTGACCCAATCATTAATCTAGCTAGCACAGGTTATTTTTAATAGATTATTTCTACTACTGTGTGATCAGATACCATTTATTTATTAAGTGCTTATTGTATGTTGGCAATATTGTATATCTTATTTTGAATCTTAAAAGTCTGTCATAATATGCCCATTTTTACATTGCAAGAAAATTGCCTAATTAATGAGCAAATTCACAGAATGGACAGCAGAACTAGATTTCAAATTTACAAATATAGCTTGCTACCATGTATAGTTGTATGTTTTCCTCTTGAGTCCTTGTAACTATAATAAAATTCCTTTAGAACACCATATATAAGAATATATGTTCATATATACATATGTATTCATATATATTCAGACATATGTGTATATATTTTCTGCCAGGTAAGAAAGTACTTAGAATGTTTCCTTTATCTCTTACAGTTTCATGGCCCTTTACTCACTTTGGTTGACCTTGTAGAGCTGTGTGTAGATATTTCAAAAGGCTGTGTCTACTTGGAAGAGATGCGCTTCATTCATAGGTACTATGATATTTTGGATACAAGGTTATTGGGTGGTCACATGACAACCATGTATAGTTTGTGTCTCCCACACTATAGAGTTAAACAGTTTCATTTTTTCGAAGGAACAGTATTACTTAAAGAGTCTCTGTGTTAGTTACTTTTCTCATTACTGTGACGAAATGCCTGGCAAGTGTAACTTAAAGAAGAAGGGAAGGGTTTATTTTGCTTATAGTTAGAGAGAACAATGCATCATAGCAGGGGTGTCGTGCTGGCAGGGGTGTGAGACAACTGATCACATCATCTCTGTACTCAGGAAGCAGAGGGAGGTGAATGCTGGTGCTCAGCTGGGTTTCTCCTTTTTGTGTACTCTGGGACCCTACCTAGTAACTGTTCACAATTAGGGGAGGTTTCTCCCACCTCAGCTAACCATATGGAAACTCCCTCACAGACATGCCCAGAGATCTGTTTCCTGAGTGATTCTGAATCCTGTCAGGTTGTCAACTGACGTTAGTCATCAGATGTCTCCCTTCTTTCCAGACTGTCTAGCATTACTTGTATGATTTCTGGAGTGCTGTTTACCACTATCAACTGTAACTTCTACCATAGGGATCTTGCAGCTCGGAACTGCCTTGTATCTGTGAAGGACTATACCAGTCCTCGGATAGTCAAGATCGGTGACTTTGGACTGGCAAGGGAAATCTATAAAAATGATTATTATAGAAAGAGAGGAGAAGGCCTGCTTCCTGTTCGTTGGATGGCTCCAGAAAACCTAATGGACGGAATCTTCACTTCTCAGTCTGATGTATGGTGAGCTAAACAGGACACAGAAAAATGGGGGCAAAACGGCCAAATATCAGGATGTATAACTTTGCTCTTTTAAGAAAATTAATTTACCCCCCCCCCCGTCGTCACTGTGTATGATATGTATGCAGGGTGTATGATATGTATGCAGGGTGTATGATATGTATGCAGGGTGTATGATATGTATGCAGGGTGTATGATATGTATGCAGGGTGTATGATATGTATGCAGGGTGTATGATATGTATGCAGGGACGTTAGTGATTCACCCCAGGCTGGTAGTTGAAGAGAATTATTCTATGTCTCAAGTCCTTTACATCTCTCTCTCTCTCAATTTTTTATCATTTATCTTAAAATTGTACATGAAATAGACACATTTATTTCAACATTTTGCTATACACCAAAGGTTTGCAACTAGTAGAAATGAAACTTATCAGCAATGTCCATGGAAGTGCCCCAATACTGACTGTGGAGGATGGTTCTTCACTAGTTTATAGACAGACTTGAAGTAATGGATCATAAAAAAAAACATAGACATTGATGGTGTTTGGTCTCTTGATTATTTGAGTTTTGCTTATTGTTCCCAACTTTTGATTAGAGCTCCTAAAAGTTTATAAATTTGTTCAGTGAATTTTAAGTGGTTTAAGCCATAGAAAAAAAATCACATAGGAGAAGAAACTTTGCCCTTAGCAATCCATTTTTATTCATAACTTTCTTCTCTGTGTTTATCATTATTCTATCCTCTTCAAATTCAGGGTAGGGGGAGGAAATGGTGACCAGCTCTCTTGCTCACCTCCATGTACGTCCGCATGTATTCATGTGTGCTTCTGTCTCTGTGTACATGTGTGCCTGTGCATGTCCCTGTGTGTAGGTCTGTGTCTTCATGTGTGTGCTCCCTACTAAGCCTTTCTGTCATCTTTGAAATGTGGCTCATCCACAGTGTCTTGTTCTACTTTTTCTTAATATCAATCTCCTTTTAAGTCTCCTATTTGCTTTTTATAAGGCCAATAATGCCAATCACAAAGTAGGCCCTGGAGCCCCAGGAACAATGATGTTGGAGAAGCTACTGTAAACCTGATGTTTGTAATAAATATAATTAAAGAGAACCCTTTAACATCCTAGGTCTTTTGGAATTCTGGTTTGGGAGATTTTAACTCTTGGTCATCAACCTTATCCAGCGCATTCCAACCTTGATGTTTTAAACTATGTGCAAGACGGAGGAAGACTGGAGCCACCAAGAAATTGTCCTGACGATCTGTAAGTTAATTATGTTAACATAAGCACCCCCAAAACAGAAACATGTGCACACTCAGTCTTAGGGCTCGCTGGCATGGCCTGTTAAAAGAAAACCTGGGATTTATATATTTGTGCATCCCACATAAAATACAAACTGAGGATGGGACTTAATTTATGTATGGCTTTGTTTTTACACATGCATGTAAGTATTTTGCTTCGATACAAAATTTGGGGAGTATAATATATTTGTAGTCATAGTAAGTAAATTCAAATAAATAAATATAAGATTCTCTCTCTCTCTCTCTCTCTCTCTCTCTCTCTCTCTCTCTCTTTCCCTCTCTCTCTCCCTCTGCACTTCATTTTACTTTGAGAGTCTTTATTTGGATACTATCTGACCTGTGTCTTAAAATATTCTACTAAATAGGAATATGTTAGTTAAAAGTTGTATTATCGTTTTGATATAGCTTATACTGATCGATGGGATATAGCATTACAAAGAATTGTACAGATTGATTTGTTTATATACTTAGCCCCAAATTCCTGTTTATTATTAAGAATTATAGAGATTGATTTGTTTATACACTTAACCCAAAATTCCTGTGAGTGACTTGGTCAAATTGATTCTAGCTACTACTGAGTTCTACTAGTTACCGCCCCCCTCCAAGAGTGCGTGATTTGAGCTTAATTGCAAAAGAAAAAAATTTCAGCTATGCTGAATACAAATTCCCTTCCCATGGACATTGTCCATAGAAATATTGTCTTGGAACTTTTTCCAAGGGGTGTTTTACCTAAAAGGTTTGTAAAACAAAAACAAAAGCAAAAACAAAAACAAAAAACAAATAACAAGTAAGTATAAACATTGTATATACTGCCAAGCCAAACATCATGTGTACAGATGTCTTCACGCCAGGGCCACAGCTCTTGTGCATCTTGGAATGTACTCTGAATGAGAAAATAGAGGCGGCAGTCAGATGGCCAGCCAGCACGTAATAAAGTGCTAAACTGTGTGGTACAGACAAATGCAAAAGGAATTAGCAGTATGCGGATGCACACCACGGTTGTACTGCCTTGACGGTGCTGTGTTATTTCGAGGACTATTTAGACTTGAGCCAAAGAATGATGAAGAGCTGGGCACCTTGGTTGGATGCTGTACTGGTGAATGTTTCTGCATTATTTCAATCTTCTGGCTAGAAGATATAAGTTACCACATGTTTCTGATTCAGCCTTTAAACTTTGCTGGTGTATACACAGTTGGCCACATTTGGTAGCAGCACCTTAAACTGATTCAATGAGTCTTTTGTGGGGAGACAGGGAAAATCTTTAACTTAAAGAAATTAGATAAAACATTTAATTTAGTGCTAGAGGCAAAAAAACTAATATGTACAAACACGAAATAAAATTTAGCTCCAGAGTTGGAAAATTCATCACTATTTTCTAGCTCCTATTCATCTCTCAAACACTCCCAAGTTCTTTCTAGAGTCTTACTTACATAAAAATTTCCTTATGCTTTTATAATTTTGTCTTTCATGTTATTCCCTTCCAGCAGGGGTAGGCAACACGTGTCATCAAAATCATGCAATCTTTTTGAGTAGGCTTTTAAGGAATAGATGGTTGAATTATAAAGTTTTACTGTGTTCACATGTTTTGTTTTGGGATGAGTATAAACTGATGTGTTGTAAAATAGAAAACATAAGCATCTCAGGTTTTTGCCCTATTTCAAGGTATTAAAAACTCAAGGAGGAAGAAGTGCTAGAATGTTTTTTATTAGGATAACATTTTGTGTGCTTTTATCTTAAATTAGCTTCTCATTTAAACATATTATTGACCTAATTGTTTTCCTTTTTGTAATTTAAAATAGATTTTTTTCCACATGATATATTCTGGTTATGGTTCCTCCTACCCTATCTCCTCCCAGACCTCCTCACCAACCCAACCCAGATCCACATCCTTTCTTGGTTTCTCTCATTAGAAACAAACAGGTGTCTACAAACTGTAATAATAAAGTAAGGCAAAAACAAAACCGAACACAACAGAATAGGACCAAGCAAACAAAGCAGCAGAAAAACAAAGTAAAGTACAAGAAACACACGTAGATGCAAACACACACACTGGCAAACACAGAAATCTCATAAAAACACCATGTTGGAAACCAGCATATATAAGCAAAAGAAACAAACAAAACAAAATAACAACATAAACAAAAAAAAAAACCCTCCAAAAAATATCAATGAGTATTGACCTACTTTTTATAAAAATATACTTCCTTGAAACCAAGATTGCCCATTGATGGTTTTGAAATCCATTTGAACATTATAAAACCAAACAAGCAGTACTTCTGGCTGCATGACTCTGCAGAGCCCTGGAGAGAGTTAAGAGCCATCATGGAAGTGGACCTCTCATGCCATTCAAGCTGGCCGTGGCGTTAAGTTGTCATGATAAAGATTAACTACTCTCCTTGGAGTCCATGGGGAGCTAAGTTTTATTTGAAGCGCTTCTCTGAGATCACAGGCCCGGCTTAGAAGTCTGTGCTGAGCTACGTTGCACCTCCACCCGCCCCGTAAATACTCCCTAAATACTCTCACACCTGCATGCTTTCTGGGTCAGGTGAGCTCAGGATGCCCTGCTTTCCTTAGCTATTGCTGGAATGTGGAGTTCAGAGCATTCCTGGATTCTGTTCAAGGCTCAGGTGTACAGGGAAGGGGGGGGGGCTGTGTGGGGGGAGGGGTGGGAGAGTGGAGAGGGCAGTCAACAGTGTTCTCTCTGGCTTTTACTGTGCATGACCACCACACCACTCCTGTGAAGAAACAGGATCAAAGGGAAACCTGCTGCACCAAGAGCTTTCTGGGGCTCTGATGGGTGCATTACAGTCACAGACTTATTGGAGAGACCCTCAGATGTAGGAGGCAACAATGGCAGGCTGAGGAATCCTAACGCATCATTTTTGATTCTTAAAAATGTTCAGCTCGGTTCTAAGTAAGTCTCTCTGGGATTGGACACAATGAAGAGAGGAATTCTTGAAGCTTGTATTTTATGTGTCTTATTTAAATAGTTACAGATACTTGCCCGCTTAAAAGTACAAGATGCTATGACCTTTTCTTCTGTCAAACTTCAATGGCTTCATGAATCCAAGGACTTTAATATGCATGAAGAGTAATACTGAACATAGCTAATGAGTCTCATGCTATTTTGAAAAACAAAACAAAACAAAACAAAACCAAAGATGTAAAGAAGATCAAAGGGTCACATAGTGAGTGGAAGGATTTGAATCCCAATTCTTAGCCAAATGAATTACTCCAAGTAGAGGGAATACTTTCCTAGAATTAAAACAAGCATCCCCCACAGATTGAAATGAACCCAAGAAATAGAAAATGCAGCTAGACTTGAGTGTCCATTACTACGACTTTCGAGGTGTGTAATGTACAGTCCTAAACACTGACGTTGAGCGTTGGTAAGAAGCCACCCCCGAACCACAGCTGTAATTGTCAATTTACTTGAAAGACCTAAGTAAAGCTCTCTTAGGATTATTAAGTTCTTAAAAGCCTCTCCATTCATCCCATCACCAGTTTATTGCTGTGCGAGGCTCTACCCTTTACTTTCAGCCATGGCAGCTTGAAGTAGCCCCTCCCTCTCCCCTTAGTCTGCCCCTGCCTCTGTAGACTGGGCCAAGCAGGTTTTGAACACTGTATTTGGCCATCTAGAAGGTACGGGGTTGATGACCGGGTTCAATGTAAGGTAAAGCCTTCCTAGATAAAAACATGAAGTGGGTCGGCGTAAACAGATTATACAGACAACACACGAGGCTGCGCTTTCCGTGGAGAGTAGGTGTGTGGGTGATGGGCTAAGTGTCGGCTGTGGGGGTGACTTCTCTCCAACTGTCTTCATTTCCCCCTCTCTTGTTCCTTTGGCTCCTGCAAGGAGTGCCTACCAAGGAGGTTCCAGGCAAGTTACCACTGGGTAACTGAAATGCGATGTCTTGACACGTTTTTGTCAGTATCCAGACAATTATTTATATTTTCAGAAACGCTGCCTTGAAGAATTACTCCATTTTCTCATTTTAATTCCTAGGAAAACTTCAAGGTTAGCCATCCAGATTATGTTTTAATTATTGCTTGAAGATCCACAATCTGATATCAGTTATAATCTTATCTCTAATGGTCATCAGAGAAATCTGTCAGTCGGCTTTGCTCCTACAAAACACAGATTATAAAAAAAAGGGGAGGAGGTGGTTATAGATTTGGTTATTGTTCAGTTCTTTCTCAGCTATGATTCTAACATAATAAAAATAAAGCTGTCTGGCATTCTGTAACCAGACTATACATCCCTTGAAGGCATCAGAACAGTCCACAGGAAACATTCAGTGCTGTTTCTCACAATACCCTGGTATTCAGCACTAACGTGGACTTGAGTCACATGACTAGAAATGAAATAAATGCAAGTCGAGTTTTTAATTATAATGAATTCAAGACTGCATTATAGTTCCTAAAACAGATACTTGAATGCCTGTGATGACTTCTGGGTAATTGTCACCTAGTAATCGAATATAATCTTGTTTTCACTCCAGTGTCATTACCTTAGACATCATCATAATGTCTCTTAGTTATTGGTGAAATTATTAAGGCCACTCCACGTAGTTAAAAGGGAGGTTTATTTTGTGGGGTAACTTACAAGTGAAGGGATAGGCTACAGGGTCTGGGAAAGGTGCAGTCCGGCGGTGTTCTCTGGAGAACTCTGCTCTCTACCTCCAGCGTCCAGGGTCCAGGAACCAAGAGAGCCAGCGCATAGGGATCTCGGGTCTTCAGCGTCCTCTCTCAGCACCGCCTTGTAGGCGTGACCATTACTGAAGCCTCAATGGGGGTTGGAACTTCCAGGTCAAAGCTGGAATGGCTACCTACTACACTTAGTCTTTAGTCTAGAGCGTCCACTTGGCTTCTGTACAGCCCAATATCCATCTATCAGCTAGAAGGATCAATTACAAATTCAGTGTGCACACCTGAAGACCTCCAACAGCTCCTTGCCTGGTTTGTGAGACCGGGGTGATCCTGCTTCCCCTTCTGATGCCATTGCATTCTCTCCCCTCCACGACTGCACTTCAGCCATTCTGGCCTTCAGGTCTTCAAACGTGCCAAGCTCTTTCCAAATTCAGGACTGTGCACATGCTTTCCCCTCTTCTGGTGAGCTCCCTGACTTTGGCACACACCCTGCCTCAGTGACTAACATCTTCTTTCCCTACACGTTCATGGACTTAACCGGCACCACGCTAATACTTTAAAATACTTCCCAGTTCATGTTTATTTATCTATTCCTTTGTTCATCCCTAATCTGCTTCATCGCTCTGAAAAAAAAAGCAGGTGGTTGATCACAGCTAGTGTCTTCTAGACATGGCATCGAAGCTATACCCATGGATCTTAACAAGATGGTTGCCCAAACAGGACCTGCAGAATGCAACACCAGTTGGTTTGCGAACATGGACTAGAAAAATCTCCAAGGTCCTACCCCTAGACAAAGAGCTACAAGCAACCAATGACTACTGAGAGAGAGAGAGAACCATTTTTTTTCCCAGTGATGAGCTCTCCAGTCTCAAGTGGTCAGCCCTAAACACATGTACATATGAGCAATGCTAAAGGAACTGAGTAGCTCTCTCTCGCGCTCTCTCTCTCTCTCTCTCTCTCTCTCTCTCTCTCTCTC
Source organism: Peromyscus eremicus (assembly GCF_949786415.1). Lineage (NCBI taxonomy): Eukaryota > Metazoa > Chordata > Mammalia > Rodentia > Cricetidae > Peromyscus > Peromyscus eremicus. The sequence goes on along the minus strand of NC_081424.1, from coordinate 18,452,339 downwards.
TCTCTCTCTCTCTCTCTGTGTATAATAATTTTTTTGGTTGTGAGCCTAACCTTTAATGGCTGAGCCATCTCTCCAGCCCATTTTTGTTTGCTTTTTTTTTTTTTTTGAGACAGGGCCTCTATGTAGCCCTGGCTGTCCTAGAACTCACAGAGATCTGTCTACCTCTGCCTCCCAAGTGTTGGGGTGCAACACTACACCTTGCTCAATAATAATTTAAAAAGAAAAGGTTATAAAGTTGTTGAGAGGGGGTGAGGAGCATGGAAGGAGTTGGGGGAAAGGATGGAAATTGTGTATATATGGTACTCATATATGAAATTCTAAAAAATTTTTTTTTAAAGTTTGTCACTTAGAAAACCCATAATGGAAGTAATGGAGCTACCTAGAGTCCATTGGCTCCTTAGTAGTTGTGAGTGTATACAGGGTGGATGAGACCTGTCACTCTGGATTAAATTCCAGATCAGCCCTGAAGATTAGGAAGGACCCTTCAGGGTCCCAATGTTCTGCTGTTGTAGTACAAGTGTCTAATAAATCTCTAATGAGTCAATGGATATATGCTGTTACAAGTGCTGTATAGACATTTCTTAGGCAGCCATTCAGAAAAAGGCTAATCGGTCAACCTATCATGAATGTCTGGGGAACTGAGTGTCTGAATTAATCCTGGCAGTGTGTGAGGAACAGCCCTGGACTCAAATCTGGTTTCCACCTCTCATTCTGCCACTGGACATCTCTGTAGACTGGAGTAAACTTGGATTTTGTTATGTCTATCTGTGAAGTTTAAAAAATCTCTGCTTCTTCAATAGTTTTTAAAGGTTTTATTTCCTTGATGAGCTAAGTAGACATTTCCAAGCATCCATTTACCCATCTGTCAACTTGGATTGACCACTACTGAGATAATGTCAACTTTTTAAAAGAAATGTCCCTTGTATAATAGGCACTAGTATCATAGCCACTCTTAAAAACCAATCTTCACCCTGTTCATTTGGGTTAAATGTGGGAAAATGGAAACAACTCGGGCTCTCTAACATGCCCTTCCCAGGATTATTAGCAATGACATCCTGGCATATGTACTTTCCTATCTTCTCCCCCATGTCCAGGTGGAATTTAATGTCTCAATGCTGGGCTCAAGAACCTGACCAAAGACCCACTTTCCATAACATTCATGACAAGCTTCAGTTACTCAGAAATTTTTCCTTAAATAATATTTCTCGGTGTGGAGAAGAAGCGCATGCCAGTGGAGTCATCAATAAAGGCTTTGAAGGTAAGGTTGATTCTTCAGAATTTTCTCCTCAGTGTGGCTGAGCAAGGTTACAATGGAATGTACCCAGAAGGTACTTTAGGGTAGGTGAGGATAATAATATGCTGGTACCCTCATTTTGCTGTTTGTTGTGTACATCTTTGAAAAATACCCTGCATTGTATAGTAAAATTTTAAAAAGATCATGCTTATCTAAGGTATTAAAAGAGTGTGCCTGCTCGCCTGTTTCCCTGCAGTCTGCTCATGGCCTCCCTACCTTTGACCAGTTGTATTTCAAGTGCAGAGTTTAGTTTAGATAATTAGAGACTCTCTGTTTATGGCACATTATCATCATTGGCCTCTGCAGGGCTTCTCCGTTATTTTGTTTATTTGTTCAGCCCGTTTGTCTCCATATTCTTCTCTGGCTCAACTTCCTCTCCTCCCCTGCCAATTACTAAGCATTCTAATTACTTTGATGAATATCTTTCTATTTGTATGTTCTCCCGAAAATATGTAGCTTGGCATGCATGACTATGAGAGACTGGCACAACAAGCTGGGGGGGGACCTGAATAGGAGAAGACAGAAAAGGAAGAAGAAAACCCCGAAGGGGTGTTGTCATGGAAACCCAAAGTACAGTGAGCAGCTAGTGAAGGAAGGAGTGGGTGAATGCTTCGCAAATAGCCAGCCTTCCAGAGGGATACGTGCATCTTATGGTCGACCTGCATTTTGTTATTTATTTAATTATTCTTTTTGTAACATATTTTTAATTTGAGACAGGGCCTTATGTAGCCCAAGCTGGCCTCACACTCCCTATGTAACTGAGGAGGACTTTGAATTCCTGATGAGCCTCTTGCTTTATCTTGGGAGTGCTAACATTGCAAGTGTAATTTACTTGTAATCTTATTGGGCTTCACTTGCATTGTACTTGAAAAATTCAGGTTTTTGTTCATGGAATTGTTCTAGTGTATTAAGAGTATTTCATAAAAGTCACAGAGGCTGCCTGGCTGGCTGCCTCAGGTTAGCTCTTCCCGAGGCTCTACCAGAGGTTTCCACGGCCCTGTGAATGGTTCACTGTGAGGCTAAGAGAGAGAGCAAATGATGCTGACGTCAAGGCATCCTCACATACTCTCTGGATTACGCTACAATAATGGGCAGTACAACCAGGCAGAACAGAAGAACTTATCCCTGACTGCTGACTAGATATGATGCACCATTTTGGTCTGCTAAGTGTTGACAGAGAGAACTAAAATTCTAAGTATTAGCAATAAAGTCCAATGTAGTGATGCATGCCTACCATCTCACACAGGGAGTTCCAGGAGAGCCAGGGATACATAGCGAGACTTTGTCCCAAGAAACAAAAAAGAAACAAATAAATACCATTAATAAAATCAGAGAAGTGGAGAACAGCATTCGAAATAATAGAGTAGGGAACTTCAAAGGGAAATAATTAAACTATGATGTTGTAGAGACTAATCTGGGTTGATAATCGTCTAACTGTGGTAAGAGAGAAATCATCATTCTGTTTTTTGAAGTTAAGGAAGGGAAAGAAATATGGGAACCACCAAAGCTTTGACACCCAAGCTTATCATTGAAGAAGAAAGGCAGGGAAGAGAGAAGAAACAGAGCAAAGAGTGGGGTTTGCCTATTTGCAAAAATGTAAATCCTGGGGCGGTTTCTGCAAGACAATTCTGAAAGTAATTTTTTTTAAATACAAGAGAAATGTATTAATAGTTTGCTGCTTTGCAGACTGATGAGCATATTCAACACAACATTGAAGTGTTCATCTTTGTTGTCAGTGTGGGAGATATATAAGGAGCCAAGAAAGTCATTGGAAGGACTTCTTCCATTTTTAAATGAAGCAATGTAGAATTACAGCAATAATAGCAATAATGCTATACCTATCTTCTGGTCCCACTGACCTAATGGGGGAGAAGGAGGTCAGAAGGGGGAGGGGGTAGAAGGGGAGGAGGGAGTGAGGGAGTGAGGGAGAGAGAGAGAGAGAGAGAGAGAGAGAGAGAGAGAGAGAGAGAGAGAGAGAGGAGATTAGTAACATATCTGGGCACCTAGTAAAAATATCCCAATGACTTCATCCCAACATTTGTGTAAACATCACCTCACCAGCCCAGAGAGTTCCACAGGAAAGAAATCTCAGGGCTCCTGGGCTGATCTAAACATAGCCAGTCAGCCGGCGTGTGTCTCGCCTCTAAATGCCCTGTCTTACTCGGAAGTCTTTATTTTAATATTTCCCCTCTAGAGAGGTTGCTGAATGCCTGCCATCTTTGCTCAGAATGTCCACCTTAGCTCTGCTCTGTAGGTTTTATAGTGAATACTTTTTAAATGAAAGTATCAACACAAGCTCCCCTATCACCACCATCTCTCCTAAGCTCTTTATGCAACAAGATGTATTAATTGCTAGAAGCTTGCCAGGGCCAAGTTACTAAATATTGCTGCCAGCCCTCTGAACCAATAAAGTTAGTTGGTTAATGGTTTTTCTTAGGCACACAGAAGTATAATTTGCAAAAAGAAATGTATCTGTTTCATATAAATGATCATTTTTTTCTCACATTCAACAAAGCAAAAATAATTAAACTTATGCCTGGTGGCAGTGTTCCAATACACTATTGAAGCAGCTAACAAGGGTGGGAAGGTGTGAACTGTAGGTATAGTTGTGTGATTTCTCCAAGCCTCCTAAAAGCATCTTAATGAAGAGCAATTCTTCTTCATTCCATTGGAGCCGCTGAATGACTTAATGTTAAATATCTTATTTCCTCTATTTGTTGATATTTCCTATTGCTATTATTATAGATAGCAAGTTTTTCAACGTCTGTAGTTCATATTGGTGATAGCCACAGTTGGTGGAAATTGGGTTGTCTCTGGGTATTCAGCACTTAGGGACTAGCCAAACTTGACATCTCATGAAGGGCATACTATCCTCTTTACTTCCCACACAGCACGGAAATTCAACCCACCCCTTAGAGAGACACATCAGGACACAAACTCATTCTAGCTGTATGGCCTTGAACACATTATGGAGCTCCTTCCTGCCTCACCTCCCTGGCCCGTTCAGTGCAGATAACAGCAGTACCTAACTAATCGGAAAAACTGAGTTAACACATGACCATCCCTTTGAGTGTTGCTTAATGCATAATAAGGGCTCTATAAGGGTTAACTTGAGCAATAATCATAATAATTATCATATACTTCATGTCCTCCTCTTCCTTCAACCTTGCCTCCCACCTCGGCCAGGTGTGCATCCTTTCCCTTGTATGCACTGCTGAAGATGACCAGCTAGCTGCACTGGCTTCCTGCTGTTACTTCATCGGGCATGCCCCTGCCTCAGAAGCCTTGTTCTTCTCCCTCCTTTCAGTGCTCTTAGAATGGCCACACGGTTGAGCCTACTGAGGGCGAAAGGAGGAGGCAGACCTAGGGGCACAGTCCCGTTACCCCTGCACTTGGGAGGCTGAGGCAGAAGGGCTGCGAGTTCAAGTCTTCCCTGAGAGACTCAGGGTAGTAACCCTGTCTCAAAAACGTACAAAAGGCCAGGGATGTAGTTCAGTGGTCGATGACTTGGGTAGCATGATTGAGGCCCTAGGCTCAACCTCCTGTACTGTGTTGAACAGGAAAAAAACTAAAACCAAATGAAAGTGCTACATAGTAAATTCCCTTATTTAACCTGCATTTCTGCTAGCATTTCATCTCCTTCAGGGATACTTTGTGACCTGCTATTTAAAATGGGAGCTTCTGCCTTTTTGGAGCCCACCACCTATGTGGGGGACACCTTGCACAGCCTGGAGGCAGGGGGAGGGGCTTGGATCTGCCTCTACTGAATGTATCAGGCTCTGCTGACTCCACATGGGAGAACTTGACTTGGAGGAGGTGGGAATGGGAGTGGGCTGGAGGGGGGAGGCTGAAGGGGCGGGAGGAGGAAAGAGAGGGGGACCTGTGGTTGGTATGTAAAATGAATAAAAAATTCCTTAATTAAAAAAATAAAAATAAAATGGCAGCTCCTTTCCATACTGTTATTCTCCAAGCCAGCTGTTCCCAACCTGTGGGTTGTGACCCCTTTGGGGGTCAAACATCCCTTCCACAGGGGTCATCTGAGACCATCTGCATATCAGATATTTATATTACAATTTATAGCAGTAGCGAAAATTACAGTTATGAAGTAGCAATACAAATAATTTTACAGTTGGGGGGTCACCACAGCATGGGGAACTGTGTTAAAGGGTCCCAGCATTAGGAAGGCTGAGAACCACTGCTCTAGGCCTTTACTCTGCCCATTGCTTTCCACAAAACTACCATCACGTGACGTAGGGTCTAACAATTTACTGCCCATCTCTTTTCATCAGAATGTAAACCCCGAAGAGCAATGACTCTGTGTTATAGAGAAGCACTAAGTGCCTTACTTCTGGTAGACTGTATATCTTTTATCTTAACAAGCAACCAGTAGCCTGGCATGGCTGTATACACCTGGGAATCCCAGCACATGTGAAGCTGATGCAGGAGGATCACTTTCAATTCATGACTAATCTGGTCTACATAACAGGACCACATCTTAAAAAAAAGAGAGAGAAAGAGAGAGAAAAGAAAAGTACATATTGAAAACAAGTAGTTAAATTACCAGATATAAAGGAATAAACTTTTAAAGGTAGGTAGTAAATTGTATGATAAAGTGTGATGAAAAGGTCAGAAAGGCTATTCTAGACAAGAAGAGCTTCCTGGGGTTCCTAACCTTTGTCATAAAGGCAGTGGCCTGTTCTACATGTTTAGAGCATCTCATTTCTGGGGTGTCACGGTATTTTATACAGTCCTTTATGTAATTGCACATCACCACCTACAGTGACATGTCTACTTCTTTTCTAGAGTGCTGTAGACTGAAGGTCTGGAAGCAGACCCTGTTTACTTAATTGTCTTCCTAGCATTTAGCTGTCCTCATAAAAGCCTGCTGAGCAACAAAATAAAGTTGAAGTTACCCCAGTTCTTATACAGCCTGTGTATTATTATGGACAAACAAAAGACGTGAGATGGATGCTGCAGTAACGTCCATATTCATTCACAGGTGAAGATAATAAAAAAATGGTTGCTTTGAATTCAGATGATGTGATGCCGGTTGCATTGATGGAAACCAAGAACCAAGAAGGATTAAGCTATATGGTACTTGCCACAAAATGTAGCCAAGGCAAGGCAAATCCTGAGGGTCCTCTAGGCTCTAAGGAATCTGGGTCTCGTGGTCTGAAGAAAGACGAGAAGCAACCACGTGCAGACAAAGATTTCTGCCAAGAACCACAAGTGGCTGACTGCTCTCCTGGCGGGTCTGAAGGCTTGAACTATGCCTGTCTCACTCACAGTGGACATGGAGATGTGTCTGATTAACGGCATCTCATAGGAAATAGAGCACTGAGATAAATGCCATGTTAAGTTCCTTGCAGAAAAGAATAAAGATGTGGTGGTGGTCTATGACTGAATTGTCCAGCGAAGTCTCTGAGTTCTGATCTTGGTTCCTGGGGCCACTTGGTTTCATTCACAGCATTCTGTCTCTTCACCAGTGACCCAACCTTCAGTGGGTTATAAGAGGAACCTTCATGTGTTTGGAAGTCCCAGGACAATTCCTATGTCTGGGAAGAAAACACCACGATCCCTCTCCTGTGCATCTCTTTACTTTAGAGCATTGCCTGGCCCCTGTCTGGGATGCAGTAAAAACATCTTGGCTAAATGGTTGGCGACAGGAATAGGTCCATTAAAGTATCTGAATGGAGGTGAGGATGGGTTGGGTGGGTGGGAGTCTGCTAATGACCACCTGTCCTGCAGATTACCTTAAAAAGGATGCAGGAAACAGTTAGAAGCACATACAGGAGGGGGCCGCCCCTGGGCCATGCAAAACCATTTGGCATGCTACTATTACACTAAAATATTTTTAGTCACCGCCGTAAAATATTCTGTAGTTTTGGAAACTTGGACAAGCAGCTTTAGGACCATAAAATCCTCTGAATCTCAAAGCTGAATGTTCTGTGACTGTTGGGTGGCATAAAAATTATCTTGTGATAAAAAAAACAGATTTTATATATAGTTTTTATTTTGTGTGGATGAGTGTTGGCCTGCCTGCGTGCATGTATGTGCACCATGTGTGTGTTTGGTGCCCTCAGAGGCCGGAAGAGAGTGTTGGATCTCCTGGAACTGGAATTACAGATGACTGTGAGGTACCACACTGGGTGACGGGAATGGACCTGGGTCCTCTGGAAGAGCAGCCAGTGCTCCTAATTGCTGACCTTACTTACTCAATAGCCCCTGTCTTGTGATTTTTATGCCACACGGAAAACTAATATAAGGATTGTTTGGAGGAAGTGACTGGGGATATAGCTCAGTGGAGAGCACTTGACTAGCATGAATGAAATCCTCGGTTCTATTCACACACACACACACACACACACACACACACACACACACACACACGCGCGCATGTGTTCCACACAACATTTTTTTTTGTCAGACATGGTTTATATATAAAATCTAGAATAAATTGTTCTTAAAATTAAATGTAATTATACACTTTTGCTTCCAGCTTAGTCATTTGTATCAACTACATGGAGTAATAAACACTTCCCTGAGAACAGTCGAAATGATGTTCAGAAAGACACTTTGCTTTTGAAGTTACACGGTTACACCTTATGCCTTAAGTGTTCCAGTAGCTATACTGATGTTGCTAGTCTGTGTGTTCTTGGGTTGCTGTTTAGAGGCTACTAATTGTAACATTTGCTAAAAACGACTGTGGCCGATCACAAATCTGCCTCCATCTTTGATAACCTTTAATTTGCCTGGTGTCCGAGAACCTGCAGAGGTGACTGGCAGAAGGCGCACACAGAGAAGTGAGTGCCCTAGCTTGGGGGTGGACAGCCTCGGAGTTTAGGTACAGAATGTGTGTTCAATTTGCCACGCACCCAGGTCTCCCATGACGGAGGCAGGATGCTTCCTCTCTGCTCATGGAAGCCCTTAGCGGACGGACAACTGTCATTCCTTCAGTTAGTCCAGGACGTGAGACTTCTCTATACTGAAGAATCCTTCTACACTACTCTCAGAGTGGGAGCTGGCTCACATCCGCTCCCTCAGAATCTTCTGCGGCTAGAAGGCAAACGGGCAGCCTCCCTTCCCCACTCAAGCCCACGCACGCAGGCTGCCCACTCAGAGTTCACGGCACCAGAGGAGGCAGCAGAGGGAGTCTGCCTTGGCAGTCGGGATAGCCAGACTGGACCCGTTCTGCTGGCTGCTCCTCATTGCTCCCTGCTCTATGGCCTTTCTTTCTTCCTGGATTACCTGCCACCTCCAAACCGTTCCAGTGAATGCTTCTAAGTCAGAGTTATTTCTGCTACCTGTAACTTGGGATTCATCCTGCCTGCTCCACAGATCTCTGTTTCGGAAAATGCGTAGGTATCTGGGAGGCTAATAAGAATTAGATTTTGCAGTATAATATATTTTTGCTACAATTTGGACGTTAGAGAATCCACAGACATCTGAAGAGGAATAGGTGGTACAATTCTCAGGTTTCAGCTAAGAAGTATGTTAGCAGTCTTAAAACAATTCATAATGGAAAATACTAGCAGGAACATTTAATAAAAAATAAAATGTGGCTGAAAATTTTATATGCAAACTGTGTTACAGATAAAAATAATTGCTGAAATGTAACTGGTTTGTCGATTACATAATTGTAATTCTACAAGTAAAAATCAAGTTTTGGAAAAATTAGAGAGAAAAACAGGCAGTGAATAAAAATGGCATGTGCTAAAATGCATTATTTACTAATGTTTAACAGAAAAATAAAATCTTTAAAACATTTTTTTTTTTAAAGATTTATTTATTTATTATGTATACAGAAGAGGGCGCCAGATCTCATTACAAATGGTTGTGAGCCACCATGTGGTTGCTGGGAATTGAACTCAGGACCTCTGGAAGAGCAGTCAGTGCTCTTAACCTCTGAGCCATCTCTCCAGCCCTTTTTTTTTTTTTTTTTTTAAAGATTTATTTATTTAGTATACAGTGTTCTGCCTGCACATATGTCTGCAGGCCAGAAGAGGGCACCAGATCTCATTTCAGATGGTTATGAGCCACTATGTGGTTGCTGGGAATTGAACTCAGGACCTCTGGAAGAGCAGTCAGTGCTCTTAACCTCTGAGCCATCTCTCCAGCCCAAACATTTTTTATTTTCAAGGCATGACTTGAAAGTGTTAGAGATGAGAAAAAATGAAGCTTACCAAGGCAAAAGATATGAGTGGTAAAGTTTTATATGAAATAACTGGCTTGGAAAATTTAATTTTCACTTAAAATTATTGTTTCAGGGAAAGGAATAATCTTTAAGAAAAATCTAAGAATGCTGAAAATGAGAAGTATCATTTATAGGGCTGGAGAGACGACTCCATGGGAGAAAGCCTTGCTAAGCAAGTGCGAGGATCTGAGTTTGGATCCTTGGCACCCATGTGGAAAGCTCAGCATGGCACTGGGCCCCAGAAACCCCCAACACTGGAGGTGGAGACAGGAGGACACTGGGAGCTGTGTGCCCATCCAGCCTGACCGATACAGAGAGTTCCAGGTCCAGCGGGAGACTGTGGTTCAAACCACACAAACAGAAAACTAAAAACAAACAAAAGAGATCAAGGAGTAATGGAGGAAGCTATTGGGATGACCTTTTTATATGCCTGTGTGTGTGAGCATATCCACATCCAGCACACACACACACACACACACACACACACACACACACACACACACACACTCACACCCCACAAGGGTGTAGTTTAGTCTTGCCAACTGAACAAAAGTTTACTTAAACAAAACTTACATGTTGTGATAAGTCTAATTAAAATGCTTTATTCAAGGGCTGGTGAGATGGCTTAGTGTTAAAGGGGATTGCTGCCACCAAGCTTAATGACCTGAGTTCTGTCCCCAGGGTTCCACATGATGGAAGGAAACAACCCACCCCTGAAAGTTGTCCTGTGACCTCTACAAATCAGTGTCATGAAAATAAGTTTTACTTAAGTTTTTAGGAGGCAGCCATATTTTCCTGGTCCCACTCTCTGCTGCTCACCCATCCCCAGCTTTCTCGCCTGTGGCCGTCCTACGCTTTCCTAACCTCACTCCTCAGGACCAACTCATATTCCAACTTTCTGGAAAAGCTGTCACCTCTTCCATCTCAGAGTCTCTGTGGTCTTTGTCTTTATATCTCATGTCAGTAACCATGTGTATTTCCATTCCTTTTCTATATTTTACCTACACCAATAAATTCCAATTTTCCTGAATGTAGGGTGGCATCTTTTATCCCTCTGCAGATTTTGTAAGGCAAAGTAGGCAACCATATTTAGTATGTTGTTGGGTAGGCATCCATGTTTAGTATGTTGTTGGGTAGGCATCCATGTTTGTATATTGCTGAGCACATTTCAGAACAAGCCCTGGCCCGCAGATCATATAGGGACATCAGAAAATTAGTATAAAGCCAAGAGGCCTCCAAAGGAGCCTTTCCACCCTGAGTTGTCATTTGGAGACGGAAATCAAAGGGTTAAGTTTGTTGGTGTGGGTTGCTCTGAGGCTCACATCAGATGTACAGGAGGCATTCTAGAAACCCTGGAAGTGATAGTAAACACACAAAGCAGGAAAACGTACGTTTTCATTCTCAACTTACCCACAGTTTTAAGTCCTCAGAATGACCCTTTCGGTCCAAGATAAGCCCTTGGCTTCTCTTTGGCACTCTCTCCCTGTGTTAGCTTTCCTTTTGAAGTTGGTCAGGGATACACGGTGTCTGAACCCAATGACCTGTGCCACTCTTCCCAGATGCTAGTGTATTCAATCAGAAGAATTAAGAAGCTAAAACATACCCTCTAAACATGACTGTAAATATATATTTTTGGGCTATGTTTGTCCAGGTTCTTATTTTTAGCATATACAAAAAACGAGATGTTCATATAATATTAATCAGGAACTCTGTAATGTTTCAATACACGTGCCCATGCACACTGTCCTCTGGACTTGTTCTTTCACGAGCTTATTTTCATATCTGGAGTAATTGTGGTGCAGTAAGTGAAGAAATACACAAACAGCTGAGGAGCAAACACAACATTCCACAGCGTTACAGGCTCCAGATGTCAGAAAGTCAGCGAAGGGAGGACTGTTGGAAAAAATCCCGAAACAAAGAGTAGGGATATTTGGAGGACAGCCACCTTCAGAATTTTAGCTTACCAGACCTGTCAGATCTGTCAGAATGTGTAAGTGACCCACCTCTCCCCAAAGTAACAGCACAGGCCTTTTAGGGGAAGATATGAAAGAGGCCTCGTCCTTTCCGGCCATCTGCTCACCTGACTACCAGGTGAAACGCTGCAGTTAAATGCCAGCAGAACTTGATGCACAGTGTGCTGCGTCTGAAGAAGGGAGTCCTAAGGGTTAACCGACATGTGCTGGCAGGAGCTGGGGGCTGGAGGGAGCGAGTGAAGTCTTGGGTGAATGTGTACTGTTGACATAGACATAGCCATGTCAAGGACCCCAGACCCGTGGACCTTGCAAAGTCTTCCCCCAGGGGTTGGCGGGGTGTGAGCTTAGAAGGAAGGCAGAGCCTTCCGCTGGTCTGTGTGTGGATGTTGGCCTTGTGTGACGAAAATGTCCACCATAGCTCTCCCCTCCAGATGTTTACTACCTGAAGATTCCTTTGCTACGGTGACTGCTCCTCCTCAGAGCAGCTGAACTACCTCCCTGTTCTGCTGTATATAATAACCCTGCCTCCTTGTTTAGCTCTATGTAATAAACCCTGCATCCTTGTTTATCTGTATGCAATAACTGTGCTTCCTTGGTTAGCTGTATGTAATGCCTCTCTCCCCGCTCCGTTCAACTGTTTATACACAGTTGGAACATGCTGAACCTCCTAGGTGATTCGGCTTTTCCATCAGAGTCCGGACCACCTGATGCCAGCTTTTCTGTCCATGAGTCTTTGCATCTATCATTTTTTCATTCCCTTGTTGCCCCTAGTCAGGGTTCCAGGACCCAAGCCATGCAAGGATCTGGCAGGGAATAGTGTTGGAATTATGTTCTAAAGCTACCCAGCGAAGGTAAGACTGTACAAGCAAAAATTCATTCATCGGGTGAGATTTTTCCATGAACTGAACATGAATTTCATTACCTGGATAGAGATTCATGGAGATGAGCCACATGTCCGGCCTTGGACTCTGGAGCGAATGAAAACCAATGCTGTGTTCTGTAGAAAGGAAGGAGAAGAAGTAACGGAAGGGTTGAGGGAAGCGGGGATGCTGGAATGGGCATGTGTGTAGTCAGAAGGCCTCCCTGAGTCCACTAATTTACCAGTCTCCAGGAAGTGCTGATAAGAGAGGCACCTCCCCAAGATCACCAAGAAACTCAGAGGTCAGCCACTTCTGCAGACCGCAGCTGATGGCAGCAGACAAGGTCCCAGAGTTGGGGCTGATGCAGGCTGAAGCATGGACGTGATGCAGGCTTATAGTGATGGCGACCGGATGGCTCTGCTTGACCATCAGGAGCCACGGGACCCCTATGAGCATGATGCTGGAGAAGCAAAGTGATTTGCCCGTAAAAGACTCTTCAATGGTTTAAAAAGTACATTGGCCCCATGGCATAATAGGGCAGTCAGTACTTAACATCTCTAATTAGTGAAAGCCCATTGAACAGGGTTCTTCACAGAAATATGACTTTTTAAAAAAGATTTATGTACATGAGTATTTGCTCACAGGTATGTATGTACGCATGTATGTGTGACCGGTGCCCTTGGAGGTCAGAAAACGGCATTGGGTCTCCTGGAACTAGAGTTACAGGTGGTTGTGAGTCACCATGTAGGTGCTGGAAATTGAACTTGGGTCCTCTGGAAGTACAGCCAGTGCTCTTAACCACTGAGCCATCTCTCCAGTCTGAGAATTACACCTTAACAGGATATACAGATTGGTAAATAGATGTGAGAGGATTTATTTCTAAAATTTTTTTATCACTTGACAATTTCCTATCTGTCATGTTTTTATTAAGTTATCTATGTATCTATCTATCTACATGTGTGGGCATGCACATGCCACATAGCACATGTGTGAAGGTCAGAGGCCAGCTTGTGGCAGTTGGTTCTCTCTTACCACGTGGGCCTGGAAATCAGTCTCAGGATGTCAGGCTCAGCATCAAGTGTTTTTACCTGCTAACCATCTCATCAGCTCTATAGTGTGTTTTGGTCATACCCACCCCATCCTCCAGCCGACCCCCCCCCCCCACTCTCTCTGGACCCCTTCTCTCCAGCATCATCCCAAGTCTGTAATAATTCCTTATCTCCTCACCTATCTCCCCTTAGACACCATGATGGTTAATCTTGATTATCAACTTCATCGGATTGGGATCAACTAAGAGACATGCCTCTGGGCAGGCCTAGGACCGTATGTCCTGAGGGATTAGCTGTAGGGAAGGACCTCTCTCTTACTGAGCAGCACCTTGTGGAGGGGGCCCAGATAAAAAGCATCTGAGGGAAAAGCAGGGCTGCTTTTGCCTGCTCGCCTTTGCTTCCTGTTGGCAAGTGCATTGACCCCACTGTTACTGCTCCCGCCGCCGCCATCCTTCACTGGCACCAGAATCCCAGAATCCGGCTGCTTTGACTTTCCAATGCGGCCTGAAAACTAGCAGGTCTCCAGGAATCCCCCAGGCCTGCAGTAGGTGGGTGTGGCTGGGGAGGCATCTGTCCCTGCTGAAGGAGCCCCAGTGAGGTTCTCAGCCCCTCTGGCACGCAGCCAGCCACTGGGCTACCCAGTGTGTACCGTGTAAGCCCTATCCAGATGATTTCACTCTGCCTTGTCGTTCCATTTCTACTTAGATTTCACTTTCTCTAGAGACGAGAGAGGATTTATTTCTAAACTTTTTATTATTTGACAATTTCATATCTGTAACATTTTTATTACATTTTATTTATTTATTTATTGAGACAGACAGACATACACACACACACACACACAGAGGGGAGAGAGAGAGAGAGAGAGAGAGAGAGAGAGAGAGAGAGAGAGAGAGAGAGAGAGAGAAAGAGAGAGGAGAGTCTGTATATGAGAGGAAATAGGTTATTTGTCTTTCTGCATCTGGCTTATTTTATTTAATATGATGATTTCCATCCAGCTCCATTCATGTTCCTGCAAATGACATTATTTCATTCTCCTTACATCTGAATGAAACTCAAATGAGCATATATACCACGTTTTCTAGTGGTATATATCTAGGCTGGTTCCATTATCTCGGCCACTGTGAGCAGTGTGGTAATGAATGTGGATGTGCAAGTGTCTCTGGGGTGTGGTGGCTCAGCCGTCTTCAGGTGCACCTGAGAGTTACAACTGCATTGTTTGGTCATTCTACTTGTAATTTCCTGTAGGCCCCCCATACTGATTTCCACACTTGCTATACACGTTTGTACGTTTACTTCATTCCCGTGAGCAGTATGTAAGGGCTTCTCTTTCCCCACATCCCCACAGCATTTGTTGTTTGTGTTTCTGAAGGCAGTCATTCTGACCTTGGTGAGAAGCAATCTCCATAGAGTAGGTTTTTGTTTGTTTGTTTGTTGTTGTTGTTAAGGTGGGGTTGGGGTCTAGAGAGAAGGCTGGTCTTAAGTCAGCAGCTAAGAACACTTGTTGCTCCTGCAGAGGACCTGGATTTGGTTCCGAGCACACACAAGGTGGCTCACAGCCATCTATAACTCGGGTTCCTGGGGATCTGGTGCTGTCTTTTGACCTCCCTGGGCACCAGGCATGCAGGCAGAATGCACACATAAAATAAAATAACCTTTTAAAAAAGGGAAGGTCTCGAAAAACAAAACAAACAAACAAAAAACAACAAAAAAGGAAGGTCTCACATAGCTGAGGGCAGCCTTGAATTCCTGACCCTCTTTCTGCCCCCTCTCAAGTTCTGGGGATTACAGGTTGTACTGCCATGCCTACCTTGAAGCTGTTCTAATGTACATTTCCCTGATGAACTTTTTTTTTTCAATTATTTATTGGGCATTTCTTTTCCGATGCCCAATTCATTTGCCTATTTATTGACTAGATGATTTGTTTTTTATTGCTTAACGTTTGGCATTCTTTATCAATTCTAGATATTCTTCCCCTGTCAGATGTGTAGATGGTGAAGATCGTCTCTCATTCTGGGGCCTCTCTTCTCCCTCCGGTGATGGCTTCTTTTGCTGGGCAGGAGCCTTTTAATTTCCTGCGCTCTCATCTGTCAGTTCTCCGTATTATTTCCGGAACCATTAGAGTCCTTTTCAGAAGTGGTTTCCCTATGTTTCCTCTGGCAGTTTTGAGTCTTCTATTAGGGGGCTTTGATCCATTTGGAAATGATTTTGGTACAGGGTGAGAGATAATAAAGTTTTCTCGTGTGTGTTATTTTGGCTTTTTAAAGACAGGAAATATTGTAGCCTGTGTTGTATAAACAGGGATGGTCCCTGAGAGAAGGAAGAACAAAGATGTAAGAAGGGGAGGTACCGTTGAAGCGACCTCTTCTCGCAGAAGACACAGATGGAGGGTCTCTGTACATGTGCGACAAAATGACATTTAGCACTATCTGGCTCCTCCTGAGTGTGACAGGCTCCCCCAGCTCCTTTTAATAAGAGGATTTTCTTTACCGAAGTAGACTTCCAAATTTTCCTTTTTTAAACTTGTCCTCCAAATCTCAGGTCAAGCTAGATTTTAAAATTTGTTCATACATAATTAAGTGAAATATTTTAATGCAATGACGATTTCCCACAATAGTTGATGGTACCTGCTCAGGGTGGTAACACCAGGTTTAGGGCTAAAAAAAAAAAAGTTAGGAGTCAAGAGCGAGTGAGAAGACTATAGCACTGTAGTGGCCTCCTCAGTCCTGAGTTAGAGATGATGTCATTATTTAAGTGCCAAATAGACAGACAGATGATTGACAGGAATTCCCACAAAGGTGTGGTTGCTCACTGTGGTCTGGGATGGAGACAAGGCTTTGCGGAGGAGGAAACAGTTAAACCTTTGGATAAGTGAGCAGTGAGACTTTTTACTACGGTGGGAAGTGGAAGCTTACAGAACTCTTCTGAGGAATTTTAGGAAAGACCTCTCTCATCCAGGGCTGCAGCCAGCCATAACAGCTATGATTTGGTACTCTGGTGATTTCTGGACTATGTATTATGGGCTGCAATGCTATCTGATGGCGAATTTATACCCAGCCGAATACAAGGAGATAATAGCATCTCAAAGCTTCTGCAACGTTCCCATATACACGAGGGACCAGACAGCACCAGGCTTAGACCAGAAAGCTGGAAGATACTGTGCAAAGCATCTTCTACTTTCCCGTGTTTACTTCTGACCCTCTTGTCTCCATCTCCCAAGTGCTAAAATTGCACATATGTGTGCCACCATGCCTTTAGGCGGTGCTGGGAATGGAGCCCAGAGCTTTGTGTATGCTAGGGAAGCACTCCACCAACAGAGTCACATTCCCCAGCCCTACAGGGGTTGGGGGGTGGGGTTCCACTGTTACCTTTAGAGTTTATTCCAGTTATAATAATGATAACCTGTGTGTAATTGAGTTCAAGTTGGAAGTCCTTCCGATTAAGGGGGTGACAAAAATTTCATGCTCATCCAAAACCCACAAAAATGTATTTGGAAGCCCCAGGACCTGAAAAGTGCAAATGCTGTGAAGTTGGTAATTAAAAGGCATGTTCTTTCCTCCCTGTGATGCTCTCCTTCAGACACCAGGGTGAGGGTCACTTGTGTGTTCTGCCTTGTTCTCCTCAGACCAAACGTATCCGTTAACCGGTGGCACAGGTGTATATCACCACGGTGGAATGCTGTTCAAGTTTCCCTTTTTTGCTTTTATTAAATTTTCTATCTCATGAAAAACAAGAGAGATGTCAATACTCCTTGTTGAATTTTTAAATTTTTTCGGTCTTGTTTATAATGACATGATTTTTTAAGTATTCGATGACCAACCCCACATTTTCAGTGCATTGAAAAAAAAAAGGGTTATCGCTTTTGCTTATCTACTAAATAGTTTGATTGTTAAAGTATAAAGTTGTGAATGATTTTTCTGTCTAATTCAAACTGAATGTAATTTCAGTTATTGGATGGTGAGTTTATACCTCCCCTGTAGGCTAGGAGATGATAGCTTACCGTTACCCCACTTTTACCCCAGGGTGTGGACCCAGTTTCCTGATCTTGTCAACATCATAAAAAAAAAGTCTGAGTGAAGAACGTGTTTTTAAAAGGTACCCTTGAACGAGGAAGAACAAATCATATGCTCCATCCCCTACGTTTCTTACCCAGATTGGTCTGTCAATATCATTCTGAGTGTAGGGAAGAAACCGCCTGAGGGAAACCGAGATTTCAACAAGAAAACCAGGGAGACTCACCCTAACTACAGAGCACTTCTTAGGCAGTGTTTACAAAGATACTAAAGAATTCCACAAAATAATCGGCACAGTGGGGGATATAAGTCATATGGTACTGGAGCAAAAATATCCTGTTGCTTTCTGGAGAGGATTATATAGTGAGGAAAAAATGCAGAAAGAAAAAAAAAATGAGACTATACCTAGCAAAATAAGGAGCAATAACACAAAGTCACTTGGTTTTGTTCTCATCCCACTTCTCAGTAACACCGTTTTTGGCACTGGGCCGATAAAGCAGTTCTAAAGAAGAGGTCAAGGCTGTTTGTGAGAACTGAGTTCCTGACACTTTTGACAACAAATCCCAATGATAAGAGGTTATTTCTACAAAGCGTTAGCTTAGAAGTTTAAGAGCTTTGGCTTTTTCCTCTCTTGAATAAAACGTTTGTTTGAAGTATTCTGATGAGAGGCTTTCAAATTCTAAAGTCAATAGAAACATTTCCTATTAGTAAATGCAGAGAGTATAAAATATAAACAACATAAGTGTTGAGAAAATTTGCTAATTAGTAACTAGATTATTAGAGCCACACAATGGTTGACAAGGAATCAATTAAATAATAGTTTTGTTTTCTGAATTCAGTATACCTTTTGTTTAAGGATACTGTTTGTACTATTTTGTTTAAGGATAACTGTACATATATATGCATTCATTTATGTATTTTTGACAGGAAGTAGAAATAATCATGAAAAGAATGGGCTGGAAAAATGGCTCAGCAGTTAAGAGCACTTATTGCTCTTACAGAGGACCCAGGTTTGATTCCCAGCACATGCATGGTGGCTCACAAGCACCCATGACTCTATTTCCATGGGATCCATCTGACCTCCGTGGGCACCAAACACGTACTTGGTGGCCATGCATGCATGCAATGCAAAACGTTCACATGTCAAGTAAAATGAATGAATCAAAAAAATGTAAAAAGCAAGAACAGGTTGAGAAAAATCCATCGAAACTAGTGTTTCCTGAGAGATCATGAAAACAGAATAGGAATCACGCAGCTGCTGCTTAGGGTAAAGGACAGAATTCTAGCAAAGTGGGGACTTTTATTTGAACATCTTAGCTAATGGAAGCTAGTTTTTAACAAGTGCATGGAAAAATTCACAGAAATGCTAATGATTTGAGGGAAAATTGATGTTCTTGTGAAAATGTTAGTTTTTGTTTGATTTGAGTTAGTCTTTTCCTAAGTGAAAATTTTCAAATGCTCCATAATGTTTTACCAAAGTAATGGATATTCTAGTCAATTGTATATATTTGTGCACATGTGTGTATTAACTCTAAAGATTAAACACAAGTTCTTCAGCAGAAACATTTGACTATTTTCTGATTGGGAAGCGTGTCTATGGGAAAGTGAACTTGGCTCAAGAGAGTGGCCTCTGCTGTCAGTGTGCTCTGCCTGAAGGCAGGGCTTGGAGGTCACTGGAAACAACTGAGAGTCCTTCTGGGAGGCTGCCTTGCCTTTTTAGGCTATGAGGGTCTCTCTGTGTTTAGGGTAACGTGATGGACAGCTCCGCTCCAGCTCCAATTAGCACTCTATAATTTATTAGCGTCTGCTTTCAGATTATGTGCTAACTTCACAAATATTTCAACCATGGAAACAGCAGCTATCAAGTGTCTGTTTGCCGATCCAGCCCTTCGAGGCTGGAGTGAAACACAAGGAAATAACAGGACAGTTGGTCTGTCAGTGAGAATAATCATTTATGTCTGTGCCTGTCTGAGGGCATGAGGTCTCCGGTTTCTCTTGAGGGGTGTGTGTGTGTGTGTGTGTGTGTGTGTGTGTGTGTGTGTGTGTACATGTGATCTGTGTATAAACAGGTTCTTCTGTAAAGATTCAGGTTTTTTTTTTATTACCAGACTTTATTTATGGATGATGAGAAAGAGCTAGTTTCAGAAAACATGAAAATTGTTTGCTCAACCTGTTTGCTCTTGTGAATATTATGACTTCTGTTACACACAAATGGCAAATGTAGGAATGACACTGTTATTACAATTCCATATTTTAGGAATATATACTATTTTATTAAACTCTAGTAAGGAGAAATGGAATTTGGGGGCAAAGAGTTTGACAATCAAATATGAACCACTTGCATGTAATAGTCAGCAAACTAATTAAAACAATTTTATAAATTAATCTAATTTTTCAGGTTTGTTTAAAGTCTTTCAAAAATCTTTCCACTTTTCTCTCATGCTGTGACCTTATTCTATGAATTGCATTGGAAATGGATTCTGTGGTAATGGCATTGATACTGAAAGCTATTTTTCCTTTTTCCTCTAATTCACTGAGTGTTTAATAAAGGCAGCTTGTTTGTTTACTATGATAGAATTTACATAAATACAATTTCTGAATCTAAGAAAAATGGAAGTTTAAAATAACGTTGAGTTCCTTCCTCCAGTGCAAAATGGCGCAGAAAATACAGTACCCACCCAGAGCAAGTGGCCGGAGCAGCCTTTAATCAGGGAGTGTGAGACCCTTCACCCACCGGTTCTAGCCTCCCTCCCATGCAAGCCGGGAATCAATCATGTTAGAGTTTGCCACACGTCGAAATAGAACTTCAAAGGGGAAATGAGATAGGACAGCCACTCCTTTCCGACTAACGGAACAGAGCAGATAGAGTTCCCCTTGCTGGCTGAACCCCTTCTCAGCCAGAGGGCAATGGGCAGGAGGATTACTTGGTGGTGGACAGCAGTTTCTGCCCTTTTCATCACCTTTTCCTCAGCTCAGGCCAAGTGTAGAGGGGAGGCTGTGGGTGAGCTGGATGTAGCGCCAAAGATGTGATGCCCGTGAATCTACACTTTCTCAGACCCTCAACCAAGTGTAATAAGACATAAAAATATCATGCTTGCCTTTTATTGTGCCATCCTTCATTTTCTTGTATTTCTTTCTCCAACTAGAATTTTTGGGTCTTTATGAATATTAATATTAATGAGACAAGCATGGATGTTCTTTTACATTGAGACATGGTGGGCTTATAGCGTGCCAGCTAGGCTTATTAATTCCAAAGTTCTCTTTAATGCTCTCATTACACAGTCATTCTATCTAGATGGTCTCACACTTCTACTTTGGGAAGGTATAAAGCAGAATGAAATACCGTCCCTGCCTGGTCGCTGGAACCTGGGCTGGCTCGGCAGTCTGGACAGGTTGTTCAAGACTGTCCCAAAGGCCAGTTCCAGTGAATGAGTCTCCCCACAAGCAACCTGATATTCAGGTCAGATGCAGCTTAGGTAGTTTTAGCAATCAGAACCTCGTGGCTAGGGAAATGCTCCTGTGGGCTGTGACCATGGAGCACAAGTAAAGAGCCACCTCCAGTGGGGCATCCACAGAGAGGAGGTGCCTTGCCAGGAACAGACTGCGACACCTTCTTCTTCTATGGCATGTTTGATGGCAGGTTCTGAAAAGCATCCTGGGACTTACTTCATGCATCATATTTATGCTTGCATATACCAGTGATCCGTGCCAGTGGAACATGGATTAAAAAATCCACAGAGAAGTCCAAAGTTAATTTTAGGTATCGCTTCGGTGTCCAACCCCTCAGTCTCTTGCAGGTCTTGGTTAGGCTGGGTGTGAAGAACTTGAGAGCAATGAAGGCTGTTAAATACTGAAATGAATTAATAAGCAGCTGCTCTTTCCTGGAGAAGAATAGAGACCTGTACTCGTCTGGATAGTCTAAAGGCAGTGTCCTCTGATGGAGTTTAGACCGTGCCCAGGGACAGCTCCTTTGAGCCCCAGAAGCCTGTGTGTTCCCCAAAGCCTCTGCTTTTGCTCCTCTGCCTCTTTCCCTTCCTTCACGGTCTGCTGTAGAGGATAAAATCAGCTCACTGCTGAACAGCACAGAGAAATGAGTTCACGATTGCAGCGTGTGACAATTTAGCATCCATGCCTGCCTATCTGGGTTTTTAATCTTCCCTTCTGTGTGTCTCCGCTTCCTCTGAGGAGGAGATCAGAACGAGAAATGGCATATAAGATGCTGGGCGCTTAACTGAGCGCGTCCATCCACAAAGCCTCTAGTACTCAGTTCCTGGTACATGATAAACAATGAACGTTGCTTAGTTGTTATCACTACAGAACGAACGTATGCAGTGCTTTCTACCTGCATAAAAACAAAGGCATCATTTTTGTGTTGATCAAATCTACTTCACAGTTTTCCAAAAGACAGAAGTGGGTGGGTAACTGACAGGCTTGCACTATGAGCAGGGTCCTTTCACTGTTTCTTAGACTATTACCCAAGATAGATCATATTTGCCTCTCACATTCCAATGAAGGTCAAGATACACGCTAAAATATTTATGCTTTATCAATGTACAAAGGGCAGTTTCAGCATCTCTCCTAGGCACTTTAATGCAAGAATACAAACAGGGCTGGGCGGTGGTGGTGCACGCCTTTAATCCCAGCACTCGGGAGGCAGAGCCAGGCGGATCTCTGTGAGTTCAAGGCCAGCCTGGGCTACCAAGTGAGTTCCAGGAAAGGCGCAAAGCTACACAGAGAAACCCTGTCTCAAAAAAACAAAAAAAAACAAAAAAAAAAAAAGAATACAAACAGCTCTGACACCACCAACAATAAAAAGGTGCTATTAATTAAAAAAAAAAATCTCCTTCTCCCTTTTGATTTGGTTCCATAGCCTATCTTTTTAAGATATAAAATAGCTAGTATCTCAAAAAAACACCTTACGGTCGGGCAGCAGTGGCGTACGCCTCTAATCTCAGCACTCGGGAGGCAGAGGCAAAAGGATCTCTGTGAGTTTGAGGCCAGCCTGGTCTACAGAGTGAGTTCCAGGATGGCCAGGGCCACACAGAGAAGCCCTGTCTCATAAAAACAAAAATGAAAACAAAAACAAACAAATAAAAAACATAAAACACCACCTTTAAACCAAAGGCTATGTTGTCTAGAGTCTAGGATTTAATAACCAACAGCAACAACATTTCCTGAGAATGGATGAATCTGTAGCTGATTAAATGGTCTGCTGTATGGCATCTCTGCTCCTAGTTTCCTGGATGTCAACAGATGGGTCCTTAGCTTCTTTCAGGCATGGTTTCCTCATCTACAAAACAGAGGTGTGTGGGGCAGTGAAGCCATACCTAACTTCTCATCCCTAGGCGAACTCAGTAGTTATTCAGAAAAACAGCATACACACACACACACATACACACACACACACACACACACACACACACACACACACACACACACACCCCGCACAAGATTTCAGACATCAGGTCATAATCCTATCAATGATGTTATTCTATTAAAATTGAGACTTTTTTTTTATGGAACAATGCAACATTCTCATAATACAGAGACATCAGTTATATTCCTTTCTTCTTCCTCATCTCACCATCTCCAGCTCTGCCCCATGTAGACCCTCTCTTCATCCCAACACGGAAGTTAGCAACCACAACCGTAGAGACTGAGACAAAAAAATGGTTTGTTTTGCTGACTCAGTGGACACCTCTCCCCCCTTGTGATTCTTAATTCCTCCCCTTAGAGATAGTTGTGTGTGTGTGTGTGTGTGTGTGTGTGTGTGTGTGTGTCCTGTTTGCATTTTCACGGGGGGAGGAGCAGGGTTTGCGAGAGAGAAGGTGGAGCAAAGTTTCTTTTCTCATAGCAAAGCGTTCCTTGGAAAAGTGATGCTATATATACATGTTTATATATAATCTATCCAGTGCAATCACAACTGTCCTGCCAGACACTCTGAAGTTCCACCTTGGTCGATGTATTTCTGGAGTTTTAAACAGCTGTCCCACAACAGCTGCATTGGAGTAAGACTTGGGCAGGTGGCCCCAGATCAGCCACTTGCCACTCATACGCAGGCTGAGGCTTCTGTGTTCACAGTTCACAGGAAAGAGCGTGTCTTCCGTCTGGAGTGGGTGCTGTGGCCAGGTGATGGGGCAAGGTGGGAGCTGGAGGCTGGGTCATGAGGAAGAAGTCTGGCTTCTTTGTACTTCTCTCTCATGGCGTGTGTGGCAAATTCACATCAGTGTGAAAAATATTCACAGCAAGAGGTCTCATTTTCCTCCTCTCATTCCGAGAGTGCGTACAGCACACCAGCCACCCTAAGCAAGCTCACCGCAGACATTTCCAGTGCTTTAGCCAAGAGCCATTAGATGTAAACTAGAAGAGATTAATTTGAGACAATAGTTCTGTAAATGCGGTTTTTGCTTTTCCCACCAGATGGGGAAATGTGAAGTCTCTGCCTTCCTGTGCTCTCTCACCCACTAAGCAAGGGACAGTGGCTGAGTCCCCAATGCTGGTCTTGAAGACAGAAGGGGGAGGGGAAACTCTGCCTCAGCAGGTCAGCTCAGAAGACGCTCACTGAGAATAGCAAGGACCTGCAAACCAAGACCAGAAACCATTACAAACCCACTCCATGTTAGCTCTGACTGTCACCAATGGAACTATTCAGAGACCTACAGGAAAGACGGTGGTCTGTCTAAAACCCAAATAGATCCTTGACTTGATCCTGCAAAACTGAAAATAAATAAATACAAGATCGGGTGCCTGGAGGGGGCAGGATACTTAACGGAAAAAAAAAAGACAAACGCACCATTTTTCTTATGAATGCTGCACACTTCATCTATTGGTGGCGAATGGTGAGTGTGCAAGTTGCACACTTCATCTACAGGCACTGAATGGTGAAGCAAAGCACACGGAGTAGAACCCTCATCGGAGAAGAGGGGCAAGGGGCAAAGGGCAAAGGACTAGCCAATAATTGGGCTTATTTTAAACGTTTGTCATTTGCTCTAAAAATAAAAAAGAAAGCAGACCACTCCACTTCTCATCCGAGTGAATGCACGCATTTGAAGTTCAACTCCAAGCCAGCCATCTACGGTCTTAACATTACCATCAAAACCAGTCTAAATTTTACACTGTAAAAGGCCTACTTAATTTGGCAGTTAAGCTGATGTAAGAGACCCCAGGAGTCACGGCTACTCTGGATCAAGGCTGTGAAGCAGGGATGAAATGCTCTGGCGCCATAGGCGTCACCGGAAGAAGAAACAATGGAGCCTTTTAATAGTATATTTTATTTAACCCAATATCACCAATAGGCAACTGCTGGACATATTAGAACATGCAAACTCAGTATAAAATGTTAACGAGGTGAGGTTTTACATCATTTTTCTTTTGCAGTTTTGGAGATCCAGTGTGTATTATGTCTGACAGCACATCGCCGTTCATCCTAGCCACGGGGCAAAGGCTCAGCAGTCACGTGTGGTTAGTGGCTACTGTCTGCCCAGTGCAGGCTAGAATCTTTCCACCGAACTTTATTCAAAGAACAGAAAGAGTCCTCTGTACCACCGAGCAACCAGGCCGAGGGCAGGGTGCTACTTTCTAGAGACTTCTACCCGTAGAAACAAATGATGGCATGCAATCTCTCAGCCACATGGTCCTGGGGGGGGGGTCTCCCAAGGGAAGTCGGGGGCGTCGGCGCCTCAGCCCAGAGTCGGGTACAGTGCTGGAGGAGCTGCGGGGAGACTGCACTCCCTCCTCCGCTTACCTGAGTCCACGCCGAGGCCCAGGCTCTGGGCCACGTCCCCCGTGGGGCTCACGAAGGGTCCCCCGGGCGCAGCCCACGCGCCGCCCGCCGGCTCGCCCTTGGCAGCGAGCTCGCAGGGCGGGCTGCCGGGAGCAGGTGCTGAGGCCGGGGCCAGGCGGCCGGGGCGGCCCGAGGCGGCGGGCATGAGCAGCGGCCCATAGCGCGGGTCGAAGTGGGGCGCGTAGACCTCGTGCACGGCTGGCCGCGGGTAGGCTGAGGCTTGCGCGCCTAGGGCGCCGCCCAGCGCGTAGGGATGGTGCGGGTGCGGGTGTGCGTGGTGCGGGTGTGCGTGGTGCCAGTCGGCCGCGCCCTGGTGCAGGTGGCCGTGCAGCGCGGCTGGGGAGTAGGGGTCGGCGGTGGCGAAGGGCAGCTCCGAGTGCGCGGCGGCCAGAGGACTGCCCAGCGGCGAGGGCACCGGCGCCGCCTGGTACGCGCTGTTCCAGAAGGAGGCGGGGAAGCTGCGCTGGCTCATCGGGAAGGTGCCTTCTGCTGGCCCGGCATGGGAGGAAAGCGAGAAAGGAGTGTGTCACGGAGGCCGTGCCAGCCTACCCGACCCGGGGCCCTAGGGATCAAGGGCTGGAAGGCCGCGGGAGGGGCACGACCCGCAGCCTTCACCTCTGGGCGGCTTTCTAAGAGGCCTGCTGCGGGTGACGGTGAGGCCAGGGCACTGAGGAGTGGGGGCTCCCCAAAAGTCCCCCCACCCCCCCAGCACATCTGAATCAGCCAGCTTTCTAGATGGTGCCAGCAACAGAATTTCTGATGGTGGAGGAGGTCGGAGATTTTAGGACAAGAGAGCTTGCCCTCTCCCCTCTGGTCCAGGGCAGACTCTCTTTTCCAGGCTGCAGCCGAAGACCCTTGTCCCTCTGTCTGAGGGTTAGCTATCATGTGAGGGTTAGCTATCACGCAGTCCCCTCTCCCATCTCAACCCTCCCGGCTCCAGAAAATGTTCCACTTCAAGATAGGTAAATGTTAGACTGGGAGACCACGCACGGATAGACTTCCAAGGCTTGTTATTAGTGTTTTTTTTTTTTCTCTAGAAGTATTCTTTCAAATATTCCCCCGCTCGCGAGAATTCAAGGAGCTAAGTGAAGCAGGTATGTTAAAAGAGCAGCCGTGTGTTATTTGCATAGACAGCTTTAAAAAAAAATCCCAAATTTTAATTAACAAACTTTCTGATCAAAGCGAGGATGCCAGGAATAATAATAATAATAATAATAATAATAATAATAATAATAACAATTCGGCCATCAGTATCACTGTCAACTCCCTAGAGTATGGTAGCATAAGAGAAGGGCGCTTAGGTCTAGTTAGTTGCCTTGGGTAGAGAAGGAAAGGCATTCAATTCAATGCCACTTTATGGTACATCACTTCTGGGGAGGCATAGGTACCACATGCTACAACATCTAAAACGACTTGGAAATCACCTTCTGGATGGTGAACAAATGTCCCGTTGAAAAAGAATTTAGGCAGTGGGAGGGGAAAAAAGGGAAGTTTTGTGTCTAAAACGAATGCTTTAAAATCTTGTCTAAGGGCAAAGTTTGTGCAAAATGCCAGATACTATCATGAAAATAACGAGGGGGTAATAAGGGCTGTGATTCCCCGCACAAATGGCAAATGAAAATTAGTTTCTTTTCTTTCTTAAACAACAAAGTCTTCACTTCTCAGCTTAATTAGACAGCTAAGTGTTTATGGACGATTTTCTCTACCTCCGTGTTGTTGGTAATAGAGGGGAATTGCTGTTAAGGGTAATTCAGAAGGCTTGTATGTAGTTACAGTAGAGCAGTTCTCTGTATGGGATGTAGAAAAAGACTCCTCTCTTTCTTGAAATCGTTAAAGGTGTTTGGGGTCTTTGCTACGTCACTGGCTTGCACTGTAAAGAATTTCCGCTTTAAGATTTCTCAAGTATTTGAAGCTGGACACGTTTCAGGAAGTAATCTCAAGCAGATTTTGCTTGCGGGGAGGTTGATGGGCAAATTTTCAGAAATTGGGAAGGAGCCTTGTAGGTTGTTGGGGAAGGTTCTGCCCTATTGGGTGTGGGAAACCCCGGGTTTCCACAGGGCATCAAGAGACATTTCAGTTTTTGACTCTTACAGCCTTCTCTGGGGATGGTTCAGAGGGCAAGTATTATTCTAATTTTAGAGACCAGTAAATACTGACCTCCAAGAGGTTAAAAGACTTGCCCAAGGTCATATGGCTAGGAATTGGTAGGACCGATACACACACCTAAGGCTTCCAATTCCAAGGCCACTCTCCCCGCTTCCCTCCCTCCAGGCCACCGCTTTCCTTTGCCTCCTTACAAAGAGTTTTCTTTCGTCTTCATGCCTCATGCCTCCCTCAAATGCTGCCCTTCACCCCATCCCCTTCAGGTTACTGCTCTTCCGGCCGGCCATGCTTCTTTGGGACCCTGGAGGTAGACGGCTGGCAGGCAGATAAACCTCCACCGACCCATCTCCATGGGGTCCTACTCACCTCTCCAGGGTCCGGAGCTCCTGTGGGCTTTGCTGCTGGCACAGCTGGGGGTGTAGCTGCTGGGCTGGCTCAGGGCCCTACTGAAATGTTCATCCACCACAGAGCTGATGTCGCCCTGGAAGTAGGTGAAGAGCACGCATCTGGAGTTGATGTACTCAGCTTCGGGTGGGCGCTCTTTCTCTGGGCTGCCCTCCTCTTCCTTGACGCTGGCTGGGGTTTGGTTGGAAAAGGAGGAACTCCCGCTGGCGCTGCTGCTGGGGCTGGCGTTGCATTCTTGGGCTTCCTGCATTTTCGAGTAGTAGGCTAGTTTCTGTTCAGAGAGAGAAAGAGTTAAAAATCAGTTTCTGAAGAGATGGTCAGTGTAGGCTCATCCTATCCATTGAGAAACTGGCATCTCTGCCTCCACTTTGCTCTTGCTAAAAACAAACAAACAAGAAAGAAAAAACAAACAAACAAAACTATCAGTAGATGGCAACATAGTTGCCTCTCTGCCTTCAATAGTCTCTAAAGAAAATTGCCCTCTTTGATACCCTCTCTCCCCAGAATTGCAGCTGGGCTGCAGGAAAACTCTCTTAAAATGTTGGGGTGAAAATCTCAGAGGACATTAAAATGAGGTATCCATCCATCCATCCATACATCCAACAAACAAACAAACAAACAAACAAAGAGAACAAAACAAACAAACAAAAACCAGGCCAGACCATCAGGACTGTAAGCTGAGTTCAGCTTTCGGGGCTGTGCTCGGGGCATATAAATTTTTTTTAAATCAGAGCACACAAGTTAAGTTGGAAGCTCTTCTCTCCATGAGAACTTAGCAGAAGCATAAGACACAAGACTAAGCATCCTCATGACGGAACAGAAAAACAACAACAACAATGACAAAAGGAATCCACACGACACAATCAGGAATGAAGAAAAGTGCCCAGAAAACAAGAAAGAGTTCCAGGATCATGACTGGGGAAATTATGGCTCTTTTTAATAAATGTAAGTTGATTTTTTTTTGGTATGGGCACCCACAAAACCCTCCGAAGTTGGTGTCAATTGTTTGCATTCATTAGGTTGGTTTTGAGGCAAGGTTTCATACAGCCTCGGCTGGTCTGAAACTTGCCATGTAGCTGACAGTGGCCTTAAAGTAAGATCTTCCTGTCTCAGCCTCCCGAGTGCTGGGGGTCACGGCGCATTCTCCGTATTTGTAGTTTTAAAACAGATCACGTAAGGAAGGAAGAGTCAGCAAACGGTTAGCACACTAGCATCTCCAAACAGAAGTTATAAAACGGAGCCACGAAGAAGATTGGGATCCTGATGTACTCCTGAGCCAGTCATTGTATCAGCGAAACTTTAAGACCAGATGCAGCTACTGAGCACATTGTCTTAGAAATGAGCCATGGACGGGGTACAGTGCTAAATCATTCTCAAGACAGAGGTGGCCTTGAAGGGAAGGGCAGAGCCATACAAGATGAAGAGATTTTATGTAGTAGACAGGTCTGGGGTCCAGAAGGAGAAAGGATCAGCTAGAAGACCTAACTATCTCTCTTCTTTTTGAAGTGGATCGCCCCACACCCGGAAAAGGCTCCTGAGCTCAGAAGCTGGGGCCCAAAGATTCCAGTTTTTAACAACATCACCAGACTCTGAATGCCACGTTCCTACCTGGTTTACAAGGAGAAGCCATGCAATTTCTTAATCTAACACAAATTAGGACTAACTATAGATTCTAGGTTGGAAAGTTTGCATGGGAGGAAGTGTGTGTGTGTGTGTGTGGGGGGGACCTAATGCAAAATCTCATTTCATCATTTTAATATATTATTGGGGTTTGCAAACGAAGATGTCTGAAGTGTTGACTCCAACACGACGTTTGGTTTCACTGTCCCCCCAAAAGAAGACCAGGTGCTTGCTTCCAGCCTGGTCCAGAATTCTGCTGCTCCAGGTGTGTGCTTTTGTCTTCCCCTGGAATACTGTTCTCAGATTCTGCTACTTTGCCTGAGGACACGGAAGGAAACAGTAGTTGGCTACGCACACAGCCCAAGAAAAAGGGAAACCAGAAATCGGCAGAATCGAACAAAACTTGAACAGTTTGCAGGAGCGGGGTTAAATGATCTTAAAAGTGACTTTGGGTTGTCGGGATCCTGCCATTTGAGTCCCAGAAAGGCTAGCTCCTGGGGCGGGAAATCACAGCGGAATAATGCTCCCTAGAATTCTGCAAAGCACAGATCACAAGGCCGATGCGGTCGCTCTGCGCGTTTCTCCTGAAAACGAATCCACCAGTTTCGGAGCTAGTTGGCCCGACCGCCTGGGAACTGAAATGGAGGAGATTATTCCCGGGACAATCGCGGAGCTCTCCATCTGGGAACCCCAGAGGCGGGCTTTTGATTTTCTTTTTTTTGTTTTTACCCCTAAGGTCAAAACCAAAGTTCGGATTTCCCTGTGTGAGCTTTGCGGGGAGCCCTGTGCACTCTCACCAGAGTCTAAGAAGAAAATTCAGTGGGGGACCATCCTGGTCTAACTGTTCTGGGGAAGGCCTGGGTGCATATTAGCACGACTTCGGTGCCCTCTCAAGACAGCAAATGGATTAAAGAGAATTAGCTGCGGTCCCGGCATCCCGGCGTCTTTGGCTGCCTGTCTGTCGCCCCTGGCGCCCAGAGAGGCTCCGGCGACCTTTCCGGTAGCGACTACTTCTTTCGTAGTCTGGGGTGCTCCACCGGTCCCCGCCCCACCCGAACAGACTCGTACCTGGTGGTAGGGAGTGTAGGCGGCTGCGAAATAAGGCTGCGGGGGACCGTAGACCTGGTACATAACATCCAGACAGCTCATGGCTCCCCGCCGCGGAGGCAGCTGAGTGGTTTCTCATCCACGCTGTTTTGGGGGAGCTCAAGGATGCTGCAGCAGCGACGGCGGCAACGGAGCCCCAGAGTCATGGGCCGCGGGGGCAGCGCTGGGCTGGGGATGCGGCGAGCTCGCTCCCCTCCCACTCCGCGCTTTCAGCCGGGCCGCGCTCCCCGGCAGAAGCGCCCGGGCTCCCGCTAGTGCGCATTTAAACCCCGCAGCCCGTGGCGCGCTGACGCTGCGAGGGGGCGGGGACCAGAGGACAGCTACGCGGTCGCAGAGTTTCCCGGGACTCCCTCGCGGGAAAGCTTGTGGCCCGGGTGTCAGAGACTGTGGATCCTGAAAGTGGGGCCCCAGGCTTCCCTCCCGGAGCAGCGATTTCCCCCTCTCCCTTGTTTTCCACGCTGGACAAAGACCGCAGAGACACAGAGGCAGAGAGACCAGGAACAAATTAGGGTGTGGACATGGGCAGAATGCAGGAAAATCGCGGGCAGGTCTTGTGGCAGAACCTTTGCCCGCAGTTCCCAGAAGATGCTTGGAGAGGGACAGAGTTGTCTTTTGGAATCTCCGCGGGATCTAGGTTGTCACAGTTAGATTATGAAAAGAGTCCCGGGACTCCGCCGGGAAGGGGCCGGCAGTGGCTAAGACTTGCAACCTCTCCCCTTGTCCCATCTCCTGTGCGCTTTCATCAACCCTTGTTCCGGTCCCAGCACCCCCTCTCTAATTTTAATTCTTCTTGTGTCGTTCCTTTCTGTCCGCCTAAAGTTCGGTCCCATCTCGTTCTCTCTGATGCGCTTAATGAACTAACTCGATCCCCGCGGATGGCGCCAGTTCTGTGTGAACTACTTTCCAAGATTCCAAAAGCTCCTACCCAGACCCTTTATGCCTGGCTCGCCAAGACGGGGTCTCGCCCTGGCCCTTTAAAGTTCCTTAATGTTTAGAGCAAGGACTCCTTGGTTCTCAGACGCACCTAGGCGCCGCAGTCTGAGGACTTGGGTTGTCTCTTTGGTTGGTTATAAAAACTGTGATGGTCAGTTTCGCTTAAGAAGCGAGACAGTGTGAAACGTACATACCCCTTAGAGATTTCTTTTCTTGTCCAGTGAAGGCAGCGGAGGGAGTTCTTATTGCGGGGTGGGGGGAATTGGTGTCTGCTCCAAGCTCCACCAGAAACCCTTGGGGGAGGGAATGTATCAAGGGAATCTTCCATGTAGTGTAAGAGTGAGTTGACAGACACGTGGCTACCTCGTGGCAAGGTCAAAGGACCAAACGTTCTTTAGATGGGAAGACCCTCAAGACACCATTGAGAGCCAGTTTTGGGGGCTGGGGGCACAGGTGACGAACTTGAGAACCCAGAACCGAGGAATGTTCATCCTGGAGAGATGAAAGTGAACAGACGCCATGTTATCTATCTGACGGTTTAAATTCCATAACCACAATTCTCATTCAACTGCAGGCAATGAACTTTCTGAACATACTTCTTTTTGAAAAGCGGAGCATTTGAAATTAAGTTGCTTCTGTATTGGGTTTTTGGTTTGTGTTTTTTCAAAAAGGGGCTCCAGTCCAGCTTATAAATGGGAAGCCATCCTGAGGGATTCCTGAACTAACTACAATGTAACGTATTACAAGGTAAAATGTCAAAACTGTGCTGGACCGTGTACAAACTGTATAATCCAGCACTTTGCAGGCCGAGGAAGGAGAATCACCAGGTTTCAGGCCCAGGCTAGTCTACACAATAAATCACCATCTCAGAAAACCAAAATAAATATGAATAAATACAAATAATCTCCCAGTACAGTTTTTAGGGGCTAGGCCAAGGGTGGCTTAATCAGGAGGGTGGGGACACTCTGGAATTTTCCATTGTGAAGGTGCACAGGTATAGAACATCCCGCTCAGCTCTCCACTGCTCTTGGCTAAAAGAGTTTTAAAAGATGTGCATGGTGCCCTAGGCACCTGGACCACAATCCACTGGATTCAGGAGGCCTTGCTCCTAGATGCCACACACACTTGCTTCAGGCGGCCATTGGCTGGGCAAGGCAGGCTGGAAGCTAGGAGTTGGCTCAAGCCTCAGAGCTAAGGACACCTTAGTAGGCCAGGTGCCAAACAGTCGCATCTGTGAACCTGGCCCAGCCTTGGCTGCTTCCAGCCCAGCTTCATAGGTTCAAATCTCCAAATCCATCCTTGAGCACAGAGGTTTCACTTTCAAAGAGTGCTTCTTCAGGAGGCTCTGCTGCACAGAGTTGGTGAGTGTGTGTGTGTGTGTGTGTGTGTTTGGGGGGGAGTATGTTGGGGAGGAAGCTGAGAAAAAGAGAGATGAGGGGACAGGAAAAATGGGGTTCTTGGGTTTTGTCTTCTTTGCCTACTCCCTTTTAGAATAAGGGCTTAGCCACGAATGTTTAGCTACCTTCCTTCCTTCCTTCCTTCCTTCCTTCCTTCCTTCCTTCCTTCCTTCCTTCCCTCCCTCCCTCCCTCCCCCTCCCTCCCTCCCTCCCTCCCTCCCTCCCTCCCTCCCTCCCTCCCTCCCTTCTTTCTTTCTTTCTTTCTTTCTTTCTTTCTTTCTTTCTTTCTTTCTTTCTTTCTCAGCTTTGGCCTTCTAGGGAAAAATCATGACAACTTCTTCAGGTCCTCCAAGGCCTAGTAATGTGTTACATCTGAGAAGGACGACAGAAGCTGGGTAGTCTGTGGGAAGGAGGGAAAGATAACTCAATGATCTGAGGCTGCCTTTGGTCCACATGTCTCCATCCCCTCTTGCAGGAAGTAGTGTATAACAACTTTGGTAAGTAGGGATGGTCCACAGGTTTAAAGAAACATAGGGAACTGGTCTTGGAATTAGTCAGGAGAGCATTCCTTTCCACCCAAACCATAAATTAAGAAAAATTAGCAGCCTCAAAGTTTCAAAATACAACTAAAGTGAAGCATGTTGAGTGTTTTCTTTCTGAAAAGCTGTCAGGCACATGAAGGTGATATTTTTCAGCCTTACCAGACAGTTCCTAGTGTACGATGAAGTACAAAGTAAACCCAGCTTCCTTAAACCTTTTACTGTCTCATCTGTTCAAGCTACCAAGTCAGGACCAGAGTGGAAGAAACCTGTTTTTAGTCCAGAGCCTTGGAACCGGGCCGATGATTACAGACAACCAATGCTCCCTACGCCTCTCCATTCCCTCTCTCATTTCTTTTTTCAGAGAAAGACTGAACAGTTAAATGATTGAGGATTGGATTCCCATGTACAAAAGGGTCAACAGACCACAGAAAAAGAAATGCATAACCAATTGTATCAGAATGTGTTTAACTTTCTAATTACTTCAGGATAGATTCAATTTGTTGAACTGCTATGATTAGACCAAAATGTCCTTATGTCCTTTATAAAAAAAAGTTCTCTCTCTCCCTCCCCCTCTTTTTCTTTCTGTCTCTCTGTCTCTGTCTCTGTCTCTGTCTCTGTCTCTGTCTCTCTCTCTCTCTCTCTCTCTGTGTGTGTGTGTGTGTGTGTGTGTGTGTGTGTGTGTGTGTGTGTATGTATGTGTGTGTTGCATATATCCTGTCCCTGTAGAGGTCAGAAGAGGGCACAAGACCTCTAGAACTGTGTGGGTTCTGGGAACTGAATCTTGGTCCTCCGGAAAAGTAATAAAAGCACTTAACCACTGGAAAATCTCTCTAGACACCTGGAATGTCCTATTAATACACTGCTTCATCAGAATGTGGTGAATCATGCTTGAAGTCCCAGTACTCTGGTAGGATGATGCAGAAGAATTGCCATGAGTTCAAGGCTGCAGAATGAGACCCTGCATCAAAAGACAAAGCAAAGAAAATGCCCCCCCCTTCTAGCCTGCAATTCTAACATGATCTAAAACATAAAATAATGACCACCCTTCTTAAAGTCAGTCAACTAAATCTTTTTGAGTGCCCACCGAGGTCAGAAGAGTGAGTCAGATGCCCTGGAACTGGAGTTATTGATGTTCGGGAGCCACGATATGGGTGCTTTGAATCAAATGCAGACCCTCTGCAAGAGCTGAGTCCTCTAAACTGCTGAGCCAACTCTCCAGCTCCAAGATGCGTTTTTAAAACTGAGATATGAATAAGACTAGATGGGTAAACCACGCCAGGCCAGGCCCTCAGTCGCCTGTGGTTTGTTGGGATCACAGAGCTGGCACTGTTTGCTGTCATATTCTGCCAACCAGAGGGTTGAACACAATGGTAATCTCAGAGATTTCCCTCCCTAAAGCCATCTTGCCACTTTAACTGGAGAGATGTGTTTGGACTTAGGAGAGCAGCTGTCAAGATTTGGTGGATTCAAACTGTTAATAATATTAAGTGGAAACATCTCTGCAAAGCTGGGTTTTCAGGTGCGCTGTGCTACCTACAAATGACAGCCCACTAGTGGAATGTCCGTGTGGTAATTGTATTTTAGAGAAATAAAATGAGGAAAAAAGAGAAATTCATATAGTTTGAAGACTTACTAAAAAGATTTAGTGGGAAAACAAGAAAAAAAATTCAATTATTTTCATTCAAATTTAGAATACATACATCCTAACAGTGTTCAGAAAAAGTCCATGCATGGTCAGACCAGATGAATGATTGAGACTACTTGGATTACTTGATACACACACACACACACACACACACACACACACACACACACACCATTATTATAAGAGCGTTAAATTTACCTGCCTCATATTTTTGAGACTATTTTTATGTAGTTTACAAATCAATTTTATCTTTGGTGTAATAGTCACAATTTTCTGAAATTCATCTTTCCTTGAGTTTGTGTACCCATTAAGAATGGTTAAAATTATATTTATCTTTCATAAATTCGTTTTATTGGATCTCCATGAAGTACTTCATAAAAGGTATGATTATGTGAATTTAATGCATATGACCCAAGCCTTCAAAAATGATGAGTTACAGGTAGTAAAATGTATAATTGAGATAGATATGTATTAAGTACTTTGGATTGTCATAGTTTTAAAAGAGAAAAAACTGAAAGAAATTTACATTCTGTAATATTCATTTGGGTAAAAAGAGTTAAGTCAGAGAGCACTTGTCAATCATTTGCTGATAGGAAGTTGTTTTAACGTTAGTTTTTGCTTACAAACAGTTTAATCGCCTTTGATTTCTGACTGGATTCATTCCCCTCCTCATCTAAAGACATAGGGTCTAGAGATCATCTAGAAACGACCGTATTGTGAAAGTTCTCACACTACACAGGGGTGCAGCATGATTTGCAGATTGCGAAGTGGAAGCTAGCTGAAGGATTCAGACAGGTGACTTAGATGCTTGACAGTATTGGTGTTGATCCATCCCCAAACTTGTGTTTATAAACTTGACTTCAGCAGGATGTTGAAAGGATTAAAAGGGAACCACAGTACCAACAGACAGAAGGTGAGGACATCCTGGAGTATGATGTCCTGTTGCATGTTCCAAGAGGTCTCGAGACAGCTTCTTAGGAGCTCCTGGGAAGTTTCTCTTGGCATGCATGGAAGAATTTTCAAGCAACAAATGCCATGCTTGCACTGTCTGTTTATAGTTACTTGTTATTATGACTGGTTTTTAAATAAATTTAATGGTGGCATAAGTAAAGCAAGTTTGTCTGTGTCTGAAATATACAGTACAATATGAATTTATTCTTTTCAGGACCCTTGGCATACAGTTTAGGCCCAGCAAAGTAGTCTACAGTTACATTTTTGCTCTTAGCTTTACATTACCGAAGCTCTGCATGCTATCTTAAAATGAAAGTCCAGTTGTTGGCTGTGAAATCCAGACTTCACCAAGTGGCGTTATGTTTTCATGTTTCTTCAAGAGCAGCCTGAACCAACCAACCAAGTTCAGAGGAAATAATCCGACCATAACTTTGTCTAAATTTTAACCAAATTAAATGTAAATTTTAGAGAGTAGTATTCCATTTTTAAAGCCTCAAGTCAGTCTTTCCACAACAAGAATCAAAATGGACACCGGTCACGCAAGAGGACAGCAAGCTAAGTGTTCTTCTAGTTCTCCTTCTGCTGTACAGTTTTAGGGTTTGGTGGTGGATAAGTGCATGAAATATATTTGATACCAGAAGTATAGACTTTAATGTGAGGCTTCACAGCTTCCATTTGGATGCCAAACATCTGTTTAGATGTTTATTAAGTTGAATAGACTGTGAGTCTGGTTATTTTGGTGTGCAATGTTTTTATTCTTTTACAGTTTTCTTTAAATAATGAAGTTTATAAAAAACAAAACAAAACAAAACCCAGGAAATTGCCAGTTGTCCCGATAATGGAAGGAAACTCAGCTAACCATGACCTCATAAAGTATCAAACTAAAAGTACAGGTCTCAGAGTAGGCTTGCACTAAGGAAACTCCTTTCCTTCTGAAGATAACTACTGTTTATCATCTAGGCATAGCTAATTCTTTTTCCAAACACGTGCACTCCGATATGGCCATGACCTTAGTAATGTCTGTGAGCACTTGGAAGTATTTAAAGACAGTGATTCTGCAATGCTTCAGAATAACCACATGTTCATAACCTTCACTTACCCTACGGGTACTCAGTGACGAAATGAATCTGAAGCCCCACTCTACACTCATGTATCTGGCTTTGCCCTTGGGTGAGAGCTA
Organism: Peromyscus eremicus; assembly: GCF_949786415.1. Classification (NCBI taxonomy): domain Eukaryota; kingdom Metazoa; phylum Chordata; class Mammalia; order Rodentia; family Cricetidae; genus Peromyscus; species Peromyscus eremicus. Next base: position 18,415,290 of record NC_081424.1, on the reverse strand, counting down.
TTGTTATTTTTGGCAGTGGAGGTAGAAAAACAGCCCCACAGTAATGTGATATAATAACTCCATTCCTAAACAACTACTGTTGGACAAATAGGCTGTTTATGTGCACTTAAATGAATAGCCACCGGATTGGGAGATTGGTGAGATGTGGGTCAATGGATACAACCTTTCAGTTGAGCAGGAGGAATAACTTGGGAGATCTATTGTGGATCTTAGTGGTTACAGTTAACAATAATGAATTGAATACTTAAAAAGTTCTGAGAGAAACTAGGATGAGGTAGAGTGCTTGTTTAGTACACACAAGGTTCTGGGCTTGAACCTCAATGCCTTCAAAATTTGCAAACAACATGGATTTTAAGAATTTTTTGTCACAAAATCCCAAGTATATGAAGCAATTTTAAAAAACTAGATGTATTTAGCTACTTCAACATATGTATGTTGAATATACTTTTCAAAACATTGTGTTTGAATTTATGCCAAAACATAAACATTTATTTGTCAATTAGAAGTAATAAATAAAGTACTAAATTGAGGCACCAAACAGAACAGGTTAGAGGGAAAAAAAGATGGATTCGCCTTGGTGGCTGACATAGACACTAGATTGTTAACCTCAGCAAAAAGAAAATCCCAATAGTAGGTGACAGAAAGAAGTCATGTCGAAGTACTTGTTGTCAACTAGTGGTGTAGGCAAGTAGCCAGACATTGGACAGAACCCCCAGGGCACGGAAGGGAGAGCTTGCTGCTGGTTGCCACCTTAAAACACATGAAGTGTCAGCTCTGATCCCTGGGTGTCCATAGTTCTAAAGGTCACATACTTGTGGAACGCAGCCCACTAGTTTCATTTCAAGGGATATTGCCCTGCCTCCTCTGAGAAAGCAAGACAGACTCAACCTGATGAAATGATCTTTGCTACTCTTAGAGGAGGTTCAGAGGAGTGTGGCTTGAGTGATGGCCTGTAGATCAGGACCCAGACCCCAACCTTGGCACGGAATGGGGCTCCTTCAGTCCTCCGTTTATTTTTATGTACAATGAAGACCTTGGCATGGAATAGGGCTCCTTTAGTCCTCCATTTATTTTTATGTACAGTGAAGAAACTGCACTAGCTGCTCTTTAAAGACATTTATGGCACCGGTTTCTGAAATTGGAGTAAGTTCACATTTGATTTGAAAGTAATGTGTGGTGTTTATGAATATTTCCAATGTGAATATTACTTCTACCCCAAGATCCTTCTTGAAGAATTGTACATTATAAACATGACTTACAAATGAATGATTCTGGGTTCTTACCAAGCAAATGCATATTGTTTTAGAGATTTGGCTGTACCAGCCAGAAAGCACGTAGAATGCCAAGGTAGTACAATTTAACCAGAGACTTGCATCTTCTGAGCATCTGATGGGTGAAGCTGACGTAGTTGGTACCCAGTATTTGGAAGCCGAAGCGCTCATTGTGTTTCCTTTCTGTGAGCATCAGGTAACATGCTGCCAATGGTCTTTTTCTTTTGAAAGAAAGCGGCAAGCTTTCTGAACTCTCACAAACGGAGACAGAAGACTCACTGCCATTTACGGCTTTAGTGTTTATCTCAGCTCCTTCTTCTGTCCATGGAGTCTTAGGTTTGGTTTTCTTGATTGTGTTCGGTAGTTCCTGGACATTGTAGCAATTATCATTGTTTTCCTTCCTTAGTAGAATTGAATGAAGTATTTCCTCAACCTTGCTCTCCATCCTTGATATTCTTCCTTCTGCTTGGTTGAGACTCTTGCTGATGCACTGCATTGCATATTTTATCTTATTCATTTATTTTATTTCTAACATTTAAGTGCTTTTTTCAAAATGTGAATTTACTTGCTGAAATCTTTTCCATGTTGCTACTTTTTCTCCCCTCCATATTGTTGATTTTCTCTTCCATTTTGACAGTCTATTCCTCCATGTTGCTGACTTTCTTCTTGAGGTTCTGAAATGAGTTGGTCTGTTTGCTTGTATTCTCTTTCAGGTCACGGATCACTTTTACTAGAAAACTTTTGAAATCTTCATCTGGTGATTTACCTATTTCAGTGTCTTTGAGTTAAATAGTTGAGCAGTTACGGTCTTTTGGAAGAGTCCTGTTGCCTGGCATTTTCCTTTTTATTTTTCTAGCCTTGTGATTCATGCATCTGTTAGTGCAGTGGCTGTCCCTTCTCAATTTGGGGTGCATTTTCTTATGGAAAAGACTATCTGGAAGTCCCAGTTCTGAGTACCTCTTGTTGAGGAGCAAACTCTATAGCAGCAAGATAAAACTTTACAAGATCAACACTTTACAAACTTAAATAATTACAAACTTAAAAAAATACACCACCAATGACCAGGCTGCAGAATGGAAAATGGTGAAACTCTTGTAGAGTGTGTTGCAAACTTAAAAATGATGTAGGGTAAATGTGGGTAGTAGACAAATAAGATAAAGGAAAGAGACAGGGAAAGTGAGAAAAGGAAGCAGGGTTAAATAAACTAAAGGACAAAAGAGAGAGTAGAGAAGAAGGTGATAGAGGGCAGGAGAAAAGAGGAAGTGATCAAATAAAAAAAACAAAATAAATGTAAGAAGGGGATGATAGTGCTGATGAGACTGGAATCTCACTATGGGGGCTCCTTAAGAACTGAAAATAGAGGTAACCTACAACCGAGACACATCACTCTTGAATACATTCCCAGAGGCATCCAATAAAGCACACCACGGAGATATTTGCACATCCATGCCTACTTCTGTACTATTCACAATGAACTAGGAAATGAATAAGGCCAGATATCCATCAACAAATGAACAGATAAAGAAAAGTTGGTGCATACACACAGTAGAGTTTATGGGGCCACAAGGAGAAATAAGGACATTTGCAGGAAAATAAATACAATTGTGACTCAATATGGTAAGTGAAATAATCCAGACCCAGAAAGACAAATGGTACAGGTTTCTCCCTCTATGTAGAACCTAGATTTTTTTTCTCTTAAAAGAAACAGGTTTATTTGATCAAAGCAATTCTCAGATGAGTTGTCCAGTCCTAAAGATCGAGGCCGGAGAAGCCACATCCCTGAACTAAAGCAGGAGGACTTTATAGGTTGTAGGTGAGGGGTGATAGTGTGTCCACCACAAGCCGGATTTGTGCCCAAGGATAGTCAAAAGCTGAGCACTTGGGTGGGGACTTGGGCTGCTGGGGGGAAATGAGGAGGAAGCTGCAGTAGCCACCGAGAATACAGAACTGGGCTTTTTGGTGCCTTTTCTTTGTTCAGAGACTCTCTGAGCAGGCAGGGTTTGGAGAGGGAGAGAGACAGGAATGAGACTTTTTAGATGGTGCAGAGGCAAGCTGGAGGTTCCAATCCACCAGCAGTCACTCTGAAAAGCTCAGTGGAACCCCGACACAGTGGCGTCCCAGCTCTACAGTTGGACATGCGGTTCAGACCCTGTACCTTCCACACAGGAGAAAGCTTCTGTTTCTGACCTTTTCCAGTATCCTTTCATTTCCTTGGTGGGTTTCTGAAGCTCTTATTCTGCTTCTTTCTTTAAGGTAACATCTACTTTTAAACATATGTCTTAAATTAATTACGTTTCTTCTTTGACAGTTGCAACACACACACACACACACACACACACACACACACACACACACACACACACACCGCATTCTGACTTCTCCTAGCCTGAACTCCCTCTTATTTCCCTCCCTCCCCCATTAATCTCCCACTTTTTTAACAAACCCCTTTCCCATCGTCCAGCCTTTTTGTTTGTTTTTGATTTTCTTTTGTGACCCACTGAGTTTAGCCAGGACTATCCGTATGGCAGGATTGGAACTGTCCACTGTAGCCTGATGGGCTCACCAGTGGATATACAACTGAAGACGATGACTCCCCCTCTCCCAGAATCTGTCAGTAGCCAACAGTTCAGCAGTCATGGGGTAGGGTCCTATGTGCTCCTCCTTCGTCCGTGACTGACTGTTGTCCGGACCCAACCCAGTGAAGGTGACAGCAGTTGTTACGAGTTCATGATTGGGATGGCTGTGTTATGCCTAGAAGATGGCATTTTGCAGCCTTTCATTGTGTGTTCCAGCTCTTAACCTTAACCTTATAGGAGGTGGTATACATGCCTTGTTTAATGCTGAACCTTCAACTGTCACATACTCTCAGCACCCTGAGAAGCAATAAGCCTCTCGTGTACCGCCACCCACTACAAAGAGAGACTTTTCTGATAAAGGCTGAGAGTAGCATTTGTCTATGGGTATAAACATAGGTATTTAGAAGACAGTTTGATACTTTGCTAATTTAAGTAAACATCAGTGGTGAGTCCTCCCCACTCCCTGCTCAGAGGACCCGTTACTTCCACAGACATGGCATTTTGACTGGGTCACAGTACTAGGCATGGCGCTGAGGCTTTCTACTTTTCTGAACCACAGAAGAAACAGCCTCTAATTCACCATCAAATCTGGAAATACTCTCGCTTCTTAAATTTTTGGTTGATTTTGTTATCAAGGCTATACTAACCTCAAATAAAGAACTGGTGATTTTTTTTTAAATTTCCTAAAAATGCTTGTTTATGGTCAGTGTTCTACCACTACTGCTTTCGGAGGCTGACACGAAGTTGCTGAACCCATTCTCGAAGTCTTTTGAAAATACGTTGTATACATCTTTTTAAATGAAATTTAAATCTTTGTGTCTTGAAAGATTAGCATTTTAGTGAAACATAGCAGCACAGGGTTGATTCAATATCTTCTTCTGGTTCTGTCATTAGCCTTGTCTTTAGGAGGGAAGTGATGTTCTTCTTTATTATGGGTGCTTCCTATTTGTGAATGAAATTCCATAAAAATTAGAGTTGGAGAAAAAGTGAATTAGTAATGTACCATCTCTTAACTGACCTACAGTCCTAGAATTCAGCATCTTGTGGGGGAAAGTCTTGTTAAAGTTTCTGGATCTTCTTGCAAGGGTTTTGTGGAAGTGGTTTGGTGAGCAACAGCAATTATACCTCCCATCTCTTGATCCCCAGCTGATGGAAAATGAAGGAAATCTAATTCAGAGCAGGCAATAAAATACAGTCCAATGGGAAATTCCAGGAACACAGAGCATATCCCATTCAAGAATACAATCTTTTTAAAGCTCTTATATGGCTGAAAAATAGCATTGTTAAACTAGATCACCATACCAACTTGATCCAGTGGATTATCATGCCAACCAATCCAAGGATTTTTCCCATAAAACCATTGTTGTAAAAGTTCAGCCCCCTTTCAACTGCCAGAAGATTAGGTTTCTGCTTGTAGTAACTGCTCATTTATGTTCTTCATCGGCTAACAAGGACTTTCAAAACATTTTACTTCACACATTCCACTCCTGAGTAAACAAGACAGGCTTCAGTGAGGCGCTTTTCTTGTCAGGGTTAAATCTGAGACATAAGTGCACTTCAGAATTTAAATGGAGTAGAATAAGTATGTGAAGAGTGCAAGGGCGACCTCACTCACATCTGTAATTCTAGCCTAACTGCTGAGCTTTCCAGGAGAGCTTGAAGATTTACCACTTCCTCACACTTGCTCATTTCTAACTTGCAGTTGCTACCAAACTAAGCATCACAGGGTATAAGTGGAGTGTCAAGAACTGAAGATGCTGGAACTCGGAGGAAAACTTTCCCACCAGACTGCGGCACTGTAATATATCTTTGTATGCTTTCCTCTTTCGTCATTTTAAAAAAATCAAAACAACTTTTACTAAGATGCTTCCTTTTTGCAGTATATGGTCATACATTTTGACAAATAAATACAGGACACTAATCTTCATCATAATCAAGATGTGGAGCAGCTTGATCACACACAAACCCCAACCAAAATTAAACCAGACCCCCAAACTCTTTTCTTCAAGCTTCTTTCTTGCCAACCCTTGCACTCTGTCTCCATTAGCAGCTCTCTAAAAGCTGATGGCTTTTCTCTCACTGATCTTTCAACTAGTAGAATGCCTCTTTAGCAGAACCACACACTATATAGCTTTACTTGTATGGCTTCTTTCACTTAGCGGTATACATTTGAGAATCAGCCAAGTTTTAAGATTATGCTTGTTCCTTTTCAACGCTGAGGTATATTCTATTGTAATGAATGCTTCACTATTTCCTTGCCCACTCACTACCAGAAGAGTATTTGGATTCATGCCCGTGTTTTTAATTTCCATTTTTTTTTAAAAAAAATTCAACAGTATATTCACGAATAAATCCCCAACAGGGTATTTCCCACCCCAAGTTGCCCTTAGGTGTAAGATGTGAACCATTTTCAGACAGGATACCGAGCCTTCCCCACGCCTGTGTTTGCCTTTGCTACCAGGACCACAATCTGCGAGCAATGATGCCCCTTGGTTTTACAGAAGCAACGCGAAGTGCTCTCAATGTCGTATGCACTGTGTGTGTGCTTTAGTCTTGAAATACAGACCTCCTAAAGCATTCAGGTTTTAGTAACTAATTCAATTGGTGACAGTCACAATATTCCAAATCCTAATTTGGAGAACGTAAATCCCCACTCAGCTGCCAAGTGCCGCTGGTGGGCGTTGCCATGCTGCAGTGCTTGGTGATTTGGATGCCAGAGTTTCATGATGGTTCTTCCTGTGTTAAGAGCATGCACAGCTTGTGAAGGAGTGACTTCCCTGTGTACTTGCAGAACTTCTAAAAGGTGGTATACATTCACTGAAGGCAAAAGTGTAAGTAGGGTGTCTATACAGCACTCCAGTAGACTGACAGAGGATAAGACTTTTGACTCAGTTGTAAGATTCCGATACCATGAGAGTTAATCCTTTATACATCATCTTTAAAACTTGTGTGTGAGTAGGGTGTGTATGTGTGTGTGTGTGTGTGTGTGTGTGTGTGTGTGCATGTGTACTTATGAGCACAAGCATGTAGTTGCCTGTGGAAGCCAGAAGAGTGTGTTGGATATCCTGGGGTTGGAGTTACAGGTGGTTGTGAGCCGCCTAAGGAAAATTCTGGAAACTGAAGTTCCTCTGCAAACTATTGGGTAAACATTCCAGTCCCTATAGTTTTTATTTTAAAAATTATCTCTACATCTAAAACATCATTTTTTAATATTTTGGGTGATGTGAATTAAACCCAGGGCCTTGTGGATGAACAGGCAATTGTTCTTACAGTGAGCCTCACCCTTGACCTTCGTTCTTTAAAAAAGTGAAACTAAAGTTATACCTTTTCTGGAAAATTTTATTGGTAGTATTTGTAGTAATCCACAGCTCATACCGATGAACTGTCTAGCAGAAGTTAAGTATTATTTTGTATTCTGGTAATGTACATGGTTTTTCTTCAGGGACTTCTGTGGTCTGCCTTGATTTTCCTCTTACATCAGATCTTGCCTAAGTTGAATTTAATTGCTTTAACCCCTTCAGTCAGAGTTCCTGTTACTTGCTTGAGAATTCTTTCATACTTGGCATATGTCATCAGATGTCCTACTTTGAGCAAATCCAGAAAATGTCTTATGCAATTGTTATCCGGTTCTCCATAGTCATGACTCTGCATGGCTGAGGCTCTGACTCCTAGTAACACATTCAGAGCATACATTGTATTAAACAGAAAGAAAGCTTCTATTTTTCAACTAAATTCTGGCTTGTTCACTCTTTCCTTGAACATTATTTTTACTGTTTCATTTCTGAAACTGTTTTTTAAAAAACAAATGTCTAAACTAAGAATTATTTTTGCATGCCACACACAAATCACAGTTACCAAAATTATAGTTGTGATATTCTTGCTTCCTTCTCCAGGAGATTTTTTCCCCCTCTCTATTCATCTTTTAATTTTTTTCCCCACCTGTGAAAGGGTCTCATTTATCTCAGGCTAGTCTTGAACTTCTACGTAGCCAAGGATGACCTTGAACTTCTAATCTTCATGTCTCTACCACCAGAATACAAGGATATATACAAGGCGTACACTACTATGCCAGTTTATTCGGCACTGAGGATTGAGACCAGAATTTCACGAACGCTAGTCAAGCACACTACAACTGGGCCACATGCTCAGCCCTACTCCAGGAGTTTAACACATGAAATCAATGCAAATTTCCCACATATCTTTTGTCATTGGTATAGTCTAGTTGAGCTACCCTATCAAAAATTTTAAAAGTTCTTTTTTTTTCTTTTTGTGGTAGTCCTGAGGATTGAGCCCAGGACTGAGAAGCAGTAAACAAACCTCTTTCCCACTGAGCTACACCTCTCACCCTAATTCTCGCTATTAAAAATCAAATTATAGTATGTTTCTTTTACTAGCTACTAAACTAATAATCACTGCCGAATCTGACAGCAGTCATTCTCCTTGTTATTATGTCCCGTCTATTTCAATGTTGGCATTCTTGGATTGTAGTTTGAAAATCTTTCTTTTAAACCCAGATCTATCTTTGCTCCATCTTTTGTGTGTAGCACACCACTGCTGCAACATTTGCTTAAATAATGCCACCTAATTTAAATTACATTATATTATGCCACACCGGACATTTAATTCTTGATGTCATCTCCATTGTTGGGCTGTTTATTGTGTTCTACTTTTTTTTTTTTAGTTCTAGAAATGATCACATGTGGTTTTTAGTAAATATCAGCAACATTTTGTGTTTTTTCAGCTTTGCTGGAAAATGCCCATCGTATAGGCTGCTGGTGAAATACAATGGTAATAGTGACATGCTTCGAGTGTTGTGTTTCCTCAGCCTGGAGTGTTTCTTCAGTCTCCTTCAGCACAGCTCATGTCCTCATGTGGTCCAGGCCTCTGTCCAAGTGGCTCCTCACAGAGCAGCTTACTGAACGCCATCTCTACCAGCTCCTCCATGTTGTTTCTATTCTTTTATTCTACTTTCTTTATAGCACACTTGATTGACTTGTCATGTGTCTCTCCCAATGCAACAGAAGCTGCAGAAGGAGAGACATCTGCCCGGTACCCCTACTTCAACAGCTCTTCCCCCCAATCCTGGACTAAATCAAACACGACAACAACTTTTGATTATGCACCCAGCAAACAATTTGCATTGCAGCCTCCTCCTTAAGCGAGTAGATAAAGCAACGGTGCATATCGAAGTTTGTGCTCATCGCGGATGACCTCTTTTAGGACTGGTTTGTATTTTCCCATTTCCCACCCACTACTCTTTCTGCTTCTTTGTTCCTCTATTTCTGCAACATGAGAAGAAAATAGATCTGAAGTTAGGGGGAAACCATGTCCTGGGATCAAGTTAGAAGAAGAGTCAAAGTTTATTGCCCTTCTGTAAAAGAGATAACTAATACCTTAGTGAAATTTCCATTTCCATACGTTCTTTTTTTTGAGACAAGGTTTCTCTGTGTAACAGCTCTGGCTATCCTGGAACTTAATTTGTAGTACAGGCTGGCCTTGAACTCATGGAGATCTACCTGCCTCTGCCTCCCGAGTGATGGGATTAAAGGCATGTACCACCACCACCCAGCTCATTTTCATGGATTCTTAATAGTTTCCTATTCATAATCTTTCCAATTCTTAACTAAAGAATAGCTCAATGATTGTTAGTCTTCTTTCTTAACCAATGTGCTTTGCGGTTGTTTCTCTTGTTTGTCTCATATTTTAGGGTTTATGAATCAGTTTGGTAAATGTTACTAGGAAGACCCGTGAAAGGCTGTTACATTTTTGTGTCTAATTTGAATCTCTTAATTGGAGTTGAAAGTCAAAACAGAGAATGTACTCAAAATAACACAATATTGGTTGGTCAAGCTGCTTGACTATATCTGATTCATGTCAACAATGGCCTTGTTTCTTACATATTTTTGAGGGTGTGGAGAGATGCTTTATTCTCATATTTCGTATTTTGTGGAAAGAGAAGGGTAAGGAAATAGACATTGAGAAGTATAGATCCCAGGGGAAGGCAACACTAACCGTGGTATTCATTGGAAGTTGGCAGTGATTTCAGGACAGCTAGCTTCTCTGCACATACTGTGCCACAGGAATTTTACTCTCTTAAACGTTAAGAATGTTTTATGTTCTAGCCAAGTAAGTCTCACTGCTGCCTAAAACTCTCAGGATAAGTCCACTGAGTTGACCACTTTCCAGGCTGAAGGATTTGCAAAATTGATACAGAATCTTAACTAAGAAGAGAGATTCTCCATGAAGGGACGGCTACTCCACAGAGATTGTTTTGGTTAGTGGAAAGATTTCAACTTTATTCTGCTGGTGGCATGGACGTGGCTTCTGTCATGGAAGTGACACCATGATGGTAGTATGTCAGACAAACTTCCCAGGCACTCTGTGTCTCACCTTGTCCCCACTTCTGCATCACAGCTGGCTGGTGTTATGGAGTTGTGGGCAGGGATATATAGTGTGGGCCACATGTACAGAAAGGCTCCTGGACACGGACACACGACATCTCAGGTCAAGGGCATGCTGGCTGCTTTGTTCAGATACCTGAGGTCACATCTTTTCTCACGTCTTATATTTTCCTCTCTGAAAAAGGAGACTACCATGCTTTTTATTCTTGTTTCCCGACTTTCGACGCAGCTGCTAATGTAGAAAACCTCTACATGTATAAAATGCTCTATGTGGTTCTCAAGGAAGATTTCCATTAGTAGTATTGTTAAGTTTTAAAAGTAAGGAAGGGATTTGAAAGACATGAGTAATGGTGAAGTACAACACTGGAAGATCTCACATTCTAAGCAAAGGGAGAAAATGGGCTCACGTGGACAGTGTCTGAAGAAGCATGCAATGGTTGCTTGTCTGATCGCTTTTAAGTTTTCCTACATGACATTTCATGGCTCCCATGGACCCAAGGCTACTGTGAGCATTTCAAATTAGCCCCAACGCAGTGAATGAGCTTCAGATCTTTTCTCAGGCCGCCTCATTGCTCCCTTGTCTCTGGATTTCCTTGTTACTTTTCCAAAGACTGTGGTGTGTAAGGATGCTGAAACCTTGAGCTCCTCCAATGAAGGGGTAGGAAAGCGGCTTCACATGGAAGAATGCAAGGCATCTGGAAACAGTGCCCAGAGGATGTAATGTGCCTTTGTGACCAACCGACTGACTGTATCCTGTTCTCTCATTCTTTTATTCCCTCCAGACACCATTGGTGGTTTTTTTTCCAGCCCCGAGTAGTAATGACTTCTTCATCTGGCACCATCACTGGAGAAAGAGTGAGGGCCTTCCCAGGCCACATTGGTCATGGCCCATTTCTATTGGTTGGGGGGGATGATGGACGAGCAGCAGATGCTGTTGTCAGCCTGGCTCCGTGGCTCAGTCCCCAGAGATTATTGATACTCATTAGTGGCCAGTCAGCTGCTCAGTAGAGGAACCCCAGGATCAATATAGCGGCTCTCAGAAAGCAGTAGCCCCCCAGTCCTGTGCCGTAACACGGGTATCCTCATAGCCATTACATTGAAACTTGAAGCCTAATATACCCTCGAAAGCCCGCCCTCTTAGAAAGGCAGACATGTAAAATTGACTGAATCTCCCTATTCCAGAGTTTCTGCCATGGGATGCTGCCTGCCTTCTAGTCACTTCCTCCTAATCAGCTGAACTCTATGTCATAGATTTAACCAATGCACTATTCTTAGCGCATGCCTGGCAAGCGTTGGAACGGCCAGTTTGAGTCACAGTGATCCCAGGTCTGCAGGATGTCTAGTTAAACAAACCCTTTTGATTTTGCTTCATTTGTCCCCCCCCCCCCCCCGGCCCCCGAAAGACTTTCATCCAGGAACGAAGGCTGTGCTACCAACCACCATTTGCATAAGGATCTGTGCTACACTTACAAAGTGAAGACATGCTTTTGCAAGCATTGCTGGGTTTAGGGAGGGCTGGGGGTGGACCCAGACTCAGTTTCTTCTGTGATATCGTTAGATAGAGCTCATGTGTAAGTGCACAGGCCAGACCTGGATGTGGTTCTTTACTGAACAGCTGAGTAGTGTCTGGTGCATTTCGGTGAAAATCTTATTAGGCAGAAGGTAGAGTTTGGGACTGACTAAAGGCGGCAGCTGTTGTCATCCATCATTCTTTCCCTGACCAATGAGGAGAGTGTTAGACCTGCCTGCGGGTGAGATGGGCTGACTGCTAACTGAAAATGAGGAAATTATTACTCAGGCATGCCAGAAAAACCTCTGCAATGTCATGATGGAACACATGAATAAGCCAGTCTTTTGTTAGATCAAATACTTTTCAGATTCAGAAATATTTTGCTTGCTTACAGCATGGCACTACACAGTAATGTCTTAATTTATTAAATGATGGCATGGTTTACAGTTAATGTGTTATTTTGGATGAGTTGACACAGCTCACAGGGCTGCCTAAATGAATCTTTAATGTTGAGGATTTTAGATATGAAACATTGATTGCTTGAATTAAACCTGACTGCTAAAAATTTTAGTGAATTTAGCCATTAATAGAGTATAAGTAGGCTGAGTGAATTTATCTGTTAATAGAGTATAAGTAGGATGAGTGAATATTTTAAGTTAACATAACAATAAAACATTTACTTTTTCTTTTTAGCAGTGACCTCTCTGAAATGTAAAGGTGAATAGAACAGATTGAACAGGTTTCTCTGGAGAAAATTGTCATCTGCTCAATCCTGATGACTTGAGTTTCGTCGCTGGAAAGCTATTTAAAAAGATGAAGACACAGTAGAGTGCATCTGTAACTCAATCCTGTGGTCCCCACAACAAGATGAGAGACACAGGGAGGAGACTCTCCTGGAAGCTCACATGACAGTATACAATGAAGTACACAATGGCAGAGACAACAGAGCCCCTGGGACCCACATAGTTGGAGGAGAGAACCAACCTCTGTAGTTGTCTTCCGACTTCTTCACCCATGCCATGGCATGTTCAAGCCCACACAATACCTCCCCCAACAAATAAGTCTATTAAAAAATGTCAGTTCGTAAATAGATGAATTAGACTTTTTATGCAAAATAAAATGATAATGTAGTGTTTTTACTCATCAAATCAGCAAAATTTTATTTCTATTTAAAAATTTTCACACAATGTATTTTGATCATATTCCTTCCCCTCCCCTAACTCTTTCTAGATCTTCCCCATTGCCCCACTCACAAGACTTCATGTTCTCTCTCTTTCAAAACAAAACCAAAATCAAAACAAACAAACAAACAAACAAACAACAAAACCAGTAAGATTAAAAAAAATGAAGAAACAAAAAACCCTCAATGGAATCTGTTTTGTCTTAGGTGGCTACTTCTGGGCATGTGGACTGACTTGGAGTGTGGTTGATCTATCCAGTGGTATTCCAAAGGCAAATCTGATTTTCCCTTTGCCAGTAGGTATCAGTTGAAATTGGCTTCTTGGTTAGGGGTAGGACTTTGTGTCTAGCTTCCCCTCAGTGCTTGGATTTGTCTGGTTTGAATCTGTGCAGACCTTGTGCATGCTGTCAACAGTCCTGTGAGTTCTTATGTATGTTAGTCCTATCATGTCTGGAAGACCCTATTTCCACCACTGCTGCTTCCTACAAACATTCTACCTCCTCTTCTTCAAAGATCCCTGAGGCTTGAGCGGAGGGGTTTGATAAAGATATGCCATTTAGAGTTGGGTGCTCTAAGTTTTGCTCTCTGTACATTGTCCAGTTGTGAGTTTCTGTGTTAATCCCCATCTTCTGCAAGAAGATGCTTCTTTGAAGAGGGTTGAGCGATGTACTGATCTATGCGCATAGCAATGTGTCATTAGGAACCATTCTATTGCTATGTTCCTTTAGCAGAATAATAGTAGTAGGTTTTCCCCTAGGACCCATGACCTATTTAGTCTCAGATTCTTGGTCACTTTATCAGCATCAGGTATGAGTTCCATCTCATGGAGTGGGTCTTAAATCCAATCAAAGCATGGTTTGGTTACTCTCATAACATTTGTACCACTACTGTATCAGTATATCTTGTAGGCAGGTAATCCATAGGTTGCAGGGTTTTTAGCTGGGTGATATTGATGATTACTTTTCTCCTCTGGTAGTGCATGCAATACCTCCCAGCACCATGAATGTTAGTCAGAAAGGATGAAATTTCTAGTTGGGCACCATCTCAACTTCTCCATGTTCGGTGATGTAAGTAAGTGGTGATTTCGTCCATAGGGCCTTATCAGGTTGTGGAGAGTAACCAATATCATTGGAAGAGCCTGCGATGTTTGTTTTGGGAGTTGTCTATGGGACCCCTCCGGCCAATGACTCAAAAAATTGTAACAGATTCCTGGCACCAGTCTTGAGCCAACTTTCATTCATTTCTGAGTGGTTCAGTTCCCGTGAGTTTCTGCTGTTTCTATTGTCAGCACTCAGTTTTAATCCAAGGTGGTCAGATAGGATGCAGGGTGTTATTTCAATTTTCTTATATCCATTGAGACTTGCTTTGTGTCTGAGTATGTGATCCGTTTTTGAGAAGGTCCCATGGGCTGCTGAGAAGAAGGTCTATTCTTTAGTGCTTGGATGCAATGTTGTGTAGGCGTCTGTGAGGTCCCTTTGATTTACGATGTTATTTAGTTCCAGCATTTTCTCTGTTTAGCTTTTGGTCTGGATGGCCTATCTATTGGCCAGAGTAGGGTGTGGAAATCAGCCACTCTCACTGTGTTAGGGTTAATATGGGATCTTAGCTATAGAGTGTTTCTTTTGAACTGGGTGCCTTTGTGTTTAGTACATTAACATCTAGAGTTGTTATATCCTCTTGATGGATTTTCCCTTTAAGGAGAATATAGTGTCCTTTCTTATCACTTCTGGTTTATTTTGGTTTGAGGTCTATTTTGTCAGATGTTCAAATACCTGCACTTGCTTGCTTCTGGGGTCCATTTGCTTGGAATATTTTTTCCCATTTCTTTTTACCCCAAGGTGATGACTGTCCTTGGTAATGTGTAGCTAGAGTATTTCTCTCTGGGTCCCAACAAGCCCTTGCAGTCCTGTAGCCCACTTATAAAATAAACATACAGATGCTTATATTATTTAAACTGCTTGGCCATTAGCTCAGGCCTACCATTGTCTAACTCTTACTCTTATACTAAGCCCATTTCTGTTAATCTATATGTCGCCATGTGTTCCGTGACTTTACCTGCTGCCTTTACATGCTGCTCTCTGGACAGCAGGCTGGAGTCTCCTCCTCTCCCCTTCCTGTTCTCTCAATTCTCCTCTCTACTAGTTCCGCCTATACTTCCTGCCTGGCTACTGGCCAATCAGTGTTTTATTTATCAATCAATCATCCACAGCACTTCCCCTTTTTCTTTTTTTTTTCAAAAAGGAAGGTTTTAACTTTAACATAGTAAAATTACATATAACAAAACAATTATCAAGCAAGAATTACAGTTACAATATTAAAGAAGATAGCCTATCTATCTTATATTTGTGAGTCTAAGGTTTTATATCTAACTTATCTTTTATCATAACTGAGGAAATTATAACTATCTACTCTTCAACTACATCAAAGACCCCAGAAGGATATACTATTACCTGAGAAACAGGAGAAGGATGCAAGCAACTTTTGGGAGTCTTGCAGGGTAGACAGAGACAGATGGCAGCCTGGACAGTCACCTAATGTTCCTTTGTAAAGTTGGGGCATCTGTCTTCAGCTCACAGGCTAGAGTCTCTCAGTTATTTCTCTCTGTGTCCTGTAGAATGTCCGGCAGTTTCCTCTGCAAAGCAGGAACCTGAAGGACCATTTTGCCAAGCAAAGTTCAGTGGTCACCTTCCTATGGGTCCTGTATGTCCAGTCAATCAAGCAGTCTAGGCAAGAACAGTTTCTTGCCCAAATGGATATTTTTGCCAAGGTGAAGATAAACTCCATACGGAGTGTCTTTGATGCCCATCCTCCTCTCTGAAGTAAATCAGTGTTGCCAGGAGCAGACATGTCTCATTGTCCAGAAAGTCTAAATTTTTAAAACATTTTAAATGCCATGTTCTGTAGGTCTTTGAAGTGTTTGAAGATTACCTACTTAATTGATAATAATGTTATCTATGTATACCTAGAAAACAATATAACAGTAAGTTTGACTATCATAGAAGACTAATTATTAACCTGTATTTCTTAATTATCCATTACAATCTAAATGAGTTACATAAACATAATACCTCAAATGAGAATAGAAATATATATAGTATAACAAAATTAAGTTTAAACTTGTATCAATAAACTAAAATCCATAGCAATGTAAAACATTTAACACAAGTTGCTCTTTAAAAGTAGATTCAATAATCTACCCTTTCATCCTATCATATCTATATCTTATCACCTTCTTTTCTTTAGTAAGAGATTACATTTATAATCAACCTGTTTAAAATAAAAATACTGGTTTTTCTTTGTCCCACACCAGAGGGCTTTTTTGATATGAGACAGAACAATCTCTTAACCTCTATTTTTTTTTTTTTTAGCAATATGCTTGGGTTTAGAGAAGGAGTGAGCCAATTCTATCTACAAAGCCAGCTTGGTATATTTGGGAATTTGGGCATAGCTTCTCTTACTACTCCCTGCTGGAGGGGGGTGCTGCATCTTATGGGGACACAAAGAAAATTTTAGGATTATGGAGTAGTCCATGAGGGTGTATCGTCTGAGCCAGTTGCCTTGAAACCGTTCTGGATGTTGGATCATCTGGGCCATGGTGTCATCAGAGACCTTTCTGGGGGTCTTGGCTGGTCAAACCTGATGTATCTTAATCTGGAACAAATCCATAGCCTCTGGCTTTCTGTGGAAACAAAAGCAGAGCCTCCTTTCCAAAGCAATGTATCTTTACATGCAAATTTTGAAGTCAAGGTACCTTTAAAATATACATATTTGCTTAACTCAACAGCTTTTATCATCAAATGTTTTTCTGCAGTTAAAAATCCCAAAGACAACACAATCCAGATTCTCTGTGTAATATCTATCTTTATGTGGCTTATTTTTTATACTACCTTTACTGTCTCTTTAAAGACTTTATTTTTAAAAACTATTTCTTTATATAACTATATATATTTCTTTTTTCTCTCTTCCAAGCCTACGTACATTTTTACACACATTGTAAAGCATTTAAAGTCTTGTTCCATCTGAATCTGTCTTATTGTGAATCTATTGTTTTAAACCAGCATTACTAGGGCTAAAATAGCAGCTTTGGCTGGTGGCTCCGCCCACCTCAGCTTCCCAACATGGCGGTGGTAAGTTTACCACCAGCTCTGGGCCACGGCCAGCTCTGGGAGCCATCAACTCTTAGAAACAGTGGTTCTATGCTTCTATCAAAGCAGTATGTAGCCCAGAAACCTTTTTTTTTTTTTGTACTAGCAAACACTAAATCTACCACGCGGCATAATGTACCACTGTAGACGCCTCATTCCCTCAATACTGCCAGTCAAATGCGCACACCAAGAACCCTCCAACTTGAGACAGACAACTAGGAAGCTGTTTTTAGCTCCATTTTAGAATCTTTTTTCTCAGGTTTTAGGTGGAAACTCTTGCTCCATGTTGGGTGTCATTTGTAGCTAGAGTTTTTCTCTCTGGGTCCCAGCAAACCCTGGCAGTCCCGTAGCCCACTTATAAAATAAACATACAGACGCTTATATTATTTAAACTGCTTGGCCAT
This sequence comes from Peromyscus eremicus, assembly GCF_949786415.1. Lineage (NCBI taxonomy): Eukaryota > Metazoa > Chordata > Mammalia > Rodentia > Cricetidae > Peromyscus > Peromyscus eremicus. Next base: position 18,397,803 of record NC_081424.1, on the reverse strand, counting down.
TAGCTCAGGCCTACCATTGTCTAGCTCTTACTCTTATACTCAGCCCATTTCTGTTAATCTGTATGTCACCACGTGTTCCATGGCTTTACCTGCTGCCTTTACATGCTGCTCCCTGGACAGCAGGCTGGAGTCTCCTCCTCTCCCCTTCCTGTTCTCTCAATTCTCCTCTCTGCTAGTTCCACCTATACTTCCTGCCTGGCTATTGGCCAATCAGTGTTTTATTAATCAATCAATTATCCACAGCAGTAATGAGGTGTATTTCTTGGATACAGCAGAAAGATTCAGTTTTTTTATTTCAGCTTGCTACTTTGTGTCTTTTTTTGTTGGTGAATTGAGATTATTAATATCGGAAGTTATTAATGAGCATTGTTTATTATCTGATGTTATTTTGTTGCTGTGGTGTGGTTCATCTCCTGCCCCTTGACTAACAGCTCTGGGATTATTCATTCCTTGTGTTTTTGTGGGTGTGGTTAACCTCCTCAGACTACTGTTTTTCTTCTTGTGCATTCTGTCTACAGAGCTAGATTGGCAGACAGAAATGGCTTAAATTTGGTTTTGTTGTGAAATGTTTTTCTTTCTCTGTTGATTGGAATTGATAGTTTTGTTTAGTATGGTAGTCTGGGCTGGCATCTGTGTTCTCTCAGAGTTTGTAGAACATCTGTCTAGGCTCTTCTGGCTTTCAGAGTCTCCATTGAAAAGTCAGGTGTTATTCTAATAGGTCTACCTTTATATGTTTCTTGATCTTTTTCCCTTGACGTTTTTAATATCCTTTCTTTGTTATGTTTATTTAATTTTGGATTATTATGTGTCATGGGATGTTTCTTTTCTGGTCCTGCCTATTTGATGTTCTATATGCCTCTTATACCTTGATAGGCATCTTTTTCTTTGCAGTGGAAAATTTTTTATGATTTTTGCTAAAAATATTTTCTGTGTTTTTGACCTAGGTTTCTCCTGCTTCCCCTATTCCTGTTATTCATGGGTTTGGTATTTTTGTATTGTCCTAGATTTCTTGGATGTTTTGTTCCTGGACCTTTTTAGATTTTGTGCTTTCTTTGACTGAGTCATCCATTTTTTTCTACCTTGTCTTCAAGATATGAAATTTTTTATATATATCTTTTTAAAAAACACCATTTATTGATTGTTTGTGGACTTCACGTCATGTATTCCGATCTCACTTTTCTCCCTGTCCCCTGGCATCTGCCCTCTGCCCTTGCAACCTCCCCTGCAAATAAAACAAAATTTAAAAGAAAACTCTCAATACTAAACAAAACAACCAAACCAAACCAAAACAAAAGGAGAATCATCTCATTGTGGAAGCTGTCCTGTGGCCCATTGAATCACACAGTTTACTCTTTAGTCCATTCATCTTTACTTGTAAGTGTTCATTGCCACAAGTCATTGGTCTGACTTGAGGCCGCTGGTTTCTGCTACCCCACCGCTAACAGGCTCTCACTGGGGCTCCTTTTGGATATCCTGTTGTCCTGTGTCATGGAGATCCTGCTGTTTTAGGTCTGTAGGTTCGTTCCCTTCACAGGCTGCAACAGTTCATAGATGAAGTGGATGTTGGGGTGGACCAACTCATAGCCCTGGTTCTGGGTCTGGGTGGTAGATGAGTTGGTCAGCCTGCCAGCTTTCCTTCACCATCATTACACAGGAGAGCATCTCCAGTACCACCTTGGCTAGCTCACCCAATGCAACCAGCAGCAAGGAGCTCCAGGGCCAGATCTCCTGCTCTCATGTCCTCAGATCCGGCTCACCCACACTCACATCATCAGGGCCAGTTCTACTGTTTTGCCCAAGGGAGGTGCAGGGCCCTCACTCCCGATTGTTGTAGGGGACATATAAGGCAAGGGTCAGCTCTCCTGCTCTCACACCCTCAGGGCTGGCTAACCTCTGCCCGTGACAACAGGGTCAGCTCTAGTGCACTGCCCAGATGGGGTCCAGAGTCCACTTTCTTGTGTGCTGTAGCTGCTAAGGGTCAGGGTTAGCTCTCCCATTCTTATGAGCCCAGGGCCAGCTCTCCCGCCTGTCACAGGTGGCAATTAGTGAGAGAGGGAGGGCATCTTTCTCTCACCCATGCTACCACATGACAGACGAGGGGGACGGGGTCAGCTCTCCTGCTCTCACACCCTCAGGGTTGGCTCACCTGTGTCCCTGACCTGCAGGATCAGCTTTAGTGTGCTGCCCAGATGAGGTGCACACCTGTGGTAGGGTGTGGGACCATCTTTCCCTAGTGCAGTAGGGCCAGCTCCTCCCTGAGAGGTGGGGCCAGATCTCCTGCTACAGTACCCAGTGAGGGTCAAGGCCAGCTATTCCGGGTCAGTTAAGGGTGCCTGGTCAGCACAACATGGTTCCAATGACCTTCTGTGCTAACACAGGCCATGGGCATCATCACACACCCCAGCTGCAGCAGGACCATGGACCCAGCCATGGTCCTCAGCAGCAGCTCAGGCCCAGAGGCCACCATGGCCCCAGTGACAGCACAGGGCACCCAGATCAGTGTGGCCCTAGTGGTAGTATGGGCCTTGGATACTAACATGGTCTCAGGTAGCTGACCAGACTCTGGGCATCTGCAAGCCCTTGGTGGTAACAGGAGTCATGGACACCACCACAGACCCTGGCCACTGCAGGACCATGAACCCATACATGGTTTTAGGCATTGGCCTGTGCACACATGCCTTCATGGCCTCAGGTGGCAACAAAGGCCACCCAGATAAGTATGGCCCTGGCAGCAGCATGGTCTTTGGACCCAGCATGGTTTCAGGTGGCTGACCAGACCCCGGTCATCCACAAGGCCCTCAGTGGTAACAGGAACCACAAACATCCACCAAGACCCTGGCTATTGTAGTGCCATAGACCCAGATGACACCATGTCCCTTGGTGACAGTGCAGGCCACTCAGATCAGCATGGCCCCAGGGGCAGCACAGCCTTTAGACACTAACATGGCCCTAGGTGGCGGCCCGGACTACAGGCCTCTGCCGGACCCTCAGTGGTAACAGAAACCATAGACATCAACACAGGCCCCCTCGGCTGCTTCGGAGTCTCAGACCAAGACCTGGTCCTTGGCCATATCCTAGGCCTGGAGAACACCTTGGACTCTTATAGTGTCTTAATTAAGGTTTTTATTGCTATGAAGAGACATCATGACTCTGACAACTTTTATAAAGGAAAACATTTAGTTGAAATGTCATAAAAATGAAGCTTTCAAAACTGGGAATGGGCTACATCTAACCAAGTTGTTGTTTAACAACAACCAAGTTGTTGAGGTCCCCCATTGGAACCCCAAACAACCCAGATTATTGCCAAGTCTATTAGTTGCTCTCTAAAATCTGACGGTAAGTCCCCATTGCTGAAGACAACACCCATACAACTCATTGAGCATGGAGAGGTCAAGCTGGTGCCTACCTAGAATTTTCACCCCTACTGTTTAGTGTTCCTACTCAGTGGCACTGGAAAGTACTTTGTGCACTACCAGTGGAGAAAGGTAATTACCAGCCCAGCTACAAACATTTTTATCTACAGTGATGACTGATGTCTTAGTTAGGGTTTCTATGGCTGTGAAGAGACATCATGACTACAGCAACTCTTAATAAAGGAGAACATTTAATTGGGGTGTCTCACTTATAGTTCAGAGATTCAGGACACTATCATCATTGTGGGATATGGCAGCATGCAGGGAACATGGTGCTGGAGAAGTAGCTGAGAGTCCTACGTCTTGCAGGCAACAGGAAGTGGACTCAGACACTGGGTGGTATCTTGAGCATATATGAGACCTCAAAAAACTGCCTCCACAGTGTCACACTTCCTTCAACAAGACTACACCTATTCCAAAAAGGCCACAGCTGCTAGTACTGCCACTCCCTTTGGGGGCCATTTTCTTTCAAACAACCACATTCCACTCCCTGGCCCCCAAAGGCTTGTAGCCATATCATAAGGCAAAAATGCATTCAGTCCAACTTCAAAAGTCCCCGTAGTCTATAACAGTCCCAAATGTATTTAAAAGTCTAAAGTTCAAAGTCTCTTTTGAGATTCACGAAATCTCTTAATTGTAATCACCTGTAAAATCAAAATAAAAAATCAGATCATGTACTTCGAACATATAACAACACAGGATATACATTACCATTGTAAAATTTAGGGAAGGGAGCATAGTGAGGAAATACTGGACCAGAACAAATCTGAAAACCAGCTGGGCAAACTCCAACTCTGCATCTCCATGTCTGATGTCAAAATGCTCTTCAGACCTCCAACTCCTTTCAGCTTTGTTTAGTGCAACACACTTCTTTCTTTCTGGCTGGTTCCACTTCCTGTTAGCAGCTCTCCTTGGCAGGTATCCCACAACTCTGGCATCTCCAACATCTTGGGGTCTGCAAGGCAATTGAGGCTTCAACTTTAAATCCATGGAAATGGCCTCTCTAGGCCTCCATTCAGGGACACCCCTGACACATGCCTGGCTTCAGAAGCTTTCCTTTGGTGGGGAGGCCAATTCCACAATCCCTTTCTTTTATCCTTAACTCTAAAGCCAGAACCATGTGGCTGGAGCTGCCAAGTTCTACTGCTTGCTGGGGCTAGAACATGGCCCCCTTGTTCAATTACATCATCACCAGGTTTCTGTTTTTGATTGTTATCTTTTGGCCTAAGCTTGACTGTCCTTGGCCTTGCTCTGCAGACCAGGCTGGCCTTAAACTCAGAGATCCACCAGCCTCTGCCTTCTGAGTTACTGGAATTAAAGGCATGCACCACCACACCTGGCTCTAAGCTTTTCTTTAATTCCTTTTCACAAGTTGAAAACTTAGCTGGGTGAGATCTTGCCCTGAGGTCACCACTCCCTTTATTCAATTTCTTAATCTGTTTATCTCCTTGAACACAGGATTTAGCTCTATTCCACTTCCTGGTGCCCCTTTTCTCAATCTGTACATTTAGTACTTTTATTTGCTCAGCTTGTTTCTTTTCATTATAAATCTTCATTAGACTCACCATTAATAATCACACAACAGAGTCTATACTAGGCTGTTTGGAGATTTCTTTTGCCAAAGGAATTAATACAAAACTTTTCGCTTTAGCCTCAGGAAGACTCTTTGGACGAGGGCAAAAAACAGCCACATTCTTCACCAAAATATCATAAGAACGATCTCTAGGCAACATACTAAAATTCTTCTCTAAAACCTCTTGAAGTATCCCCCCACAGTTCATCAAATCACCCTCAGCACCACACTGTCTTCCATACTCCTACTAGTATGGCCCATTAAACAGTGCTTAAAGTATTCCACTGCTTTCCTAACCCAAAGTACCAAAGTCCAAATTCCTCCAAACAAAAACATGGTCAGGCTTATCATAGCAATACCCCAGTCCCTGGTACCAACTCCTATCTAGTTAGGGTTTCTATGGCTGTGAAAAGATACCATGACGATGACAACTCTTATAAAGGAAAACATTTAGTTGGAGTGGCTGGCATAAAGTTCAGAGGTTCCATCCATTATCATCACGGTGGGACATGGTGGAATGCAGGCAGACATAGTGCTGGAGAAGGAGCTGAGAGTCCTACATCTTGAAGGCAACAGGAAGTGGACTCAGACACTGGGTGTTGTCTTGAGCATATATGAGACTGCAAACCTGACTCCACAGTAACACACTCCTTCAACAAGACCACATCTACTCCAACAAGCCCACACCTCCTAGTAGTGCCACTCTCGTTGGGGCCATTTTCTTTCAAACCACTATTTGTGCCCAGCAAGCCATTCACATCAGCTCACTCCCTACCACCCTTTCCTCTCCAGAACTGCCTCTCACCATAGCCTATAAACCACTCTGCCTCCTCTCTCTCCTCCATTTCCTCACCCTATACTCGCTCACCAAAATGATGCCTGACCACTCGGTGCCAGGGCTCCTGGTTGAATCACAGGTGGCACTTGGTTGAGTCCTGCCCACTTCAGCTGCAGGCATGGTGCAGAGAGCATTGGCGATGCTTGGTAGGATGGTGCCCAACTGCCCAGTGCTGGCAGGCTCATGGTTGGTTGTGCCACGCCCCCCTCCAGACCATGAGGTGTAGTGGGGAGCTATTCATGTCTTCCACTGCTCAGGTTCAGGCCTGGCTCAGCACATCTTTTAAACTGTTGATGAGGCCTACCTTTGAGATTTTTGTTTGTTTGACAGCCTGTATGTTTTCATTTACGGTTTCACTTCCATTTGGATTTTCTTTAGTGATTCTACTCCTTTGCCAAATTTTACTATCATGTTTTGATTTGTTTTTATTGTTTTCTTCAACTGTGCATGTGTTTTCATATGATTTATTCATATCATCTTTAGGATCCTCATACTCATACTCATAATTGCTATTTGAAGTCCTTGTTTTGTGTTTCTGCTGAATTGTTTTTCTCAGAGCCTGTTGTTATAATAGAATTGCTGACTTCTGAAGGATGCATACTGTCTTGGTTGCTCATGTTGTGTCTTGTGCTGGGATCTAGGCCTCTGGAGTTATGACGTTTGAAGTGTTTCTTCTTGTCTGTATCTGGTTTATCTTTGTTGGGTGGGTGTTCTGTTCCTTAGTTGCTGTTGCTCACTGTAGGTTCTAACCAACATGGTGATTATGGGGACTCTGATAGAGAGTGGCTCTGTAGGTTGGCAGGATAAATAATAGAGATGGTCTAGAAGGGAAGGTAAAAGGGGTAGTGTGAAAAAACTAGGGAGACCCTAGGTCTACACCAAATGGCCAGTCCCTAGGGGATGGAGTCGTGTTGGGAGGAAGGGCTTCTGCAGGCAGGCTGTAGCAGGACTAAGAGTAGGTCAGGAAAGACCAGAATGGAGGATGGGGAGGAACTAAAAGGTTACCTACCTGAGTCCCCGCCTAGTGCAGCAGCTCTGGGACCCTGGTAGAGGGTGGTTCTGTGGGTCTGTGGGAGTCTCAAGGGAGTGGAGATGGGCTAGAAGGAGAGGGGCAGTAGTTGGAAAGCCCAAGACACATTTTCAAGAAATAATATTCTGTGTTTTCAAGAGTGTGATAAAACAGTGGGAAGAGTTCACAAAACTTTTATATAGGGTAATTCAGCAGCAAGTATCAAAAATCTTCAAAGTATTTATTGTTCCCCACCATTTACCTGTTTCCCCAGGCTTTCCTTTAAAGAAAACTTCAGGAAAATAGTGTTTTTGGTGGAAATTAGTGTTCCAGAGTAAATCCTTGTTTTGATATTTAGAATGAAGGTAGGTAGGCCACTTGCTAGGTAGGCCACATATATTAGCTCACTGGGAAATCTGCCATTTAATATCACCACTTGTTTGAGGTTGAATACTTCCATTGACAGAGCAGTATTCTGGAGAAATAAACTCTGGAAGAGCAACAGACTTCCACATGAATCAACACACTTTTTGTCTTAAACAGGAAGTCTGATGTTCAAGAAAATCAGAAATATAACCTCTGAATCACAAACAACATGTGATATTAGACTTGTTGACCTTAAAGAGACCAATTTAAGGGACAAGAAGATTGTGTGTGTGTGTGTGTGTGTGTGTGTGTGTGTGTGTGTGTGTGTGTCTGTGTGTCTGTTTATGTATACACATATGTTCATTAATAACCCATGAGAAGTCAAGAACATATTTATAAAACCAGAATAGCTATTATGGAGGAAGAACAGTCAGAGAATAAATATGTAGTAGATCATACTGGTGTACTGCATGGATTCCTACTTCTACGATTGACACAGTCATTGATTCATCGTTTGTGAACATTTGCAGCCAATAGCTATCAGTTGAGTTCTTCAAGCCTTGTCTAGACTGAAAAGAGTTACCTGGCCCAGGATAATAATGGAGTCACCTTTGCTTTTCAGCTATTGAAGGACTTGGCTCCAATATTTGCTTTTCCCATTGCTAGGGAGATTCTCCTGTGGAGCCTTGAACTCAGGAAGTCACTAGGGTGTGGTTTGGAGGCTCAGTGCCTGCAGGGAGTGGAGAAACTGGGAACATCGTGAATGCAAGGGTTAGGATCGATGATGCAGTTGTCATAGAGACCTCACTGAATCCAAGAGGAGATCAGAAACTAAGATACTCCTTCGCAGTTCCAGGAAGGTTGGAAAATGAGCCATATTTTATATATTTCTTTACTGGTCGATCTTTAGTGGCAAGATGCCACTAACACTGCTTGGCATACATTTATTGTGAGGTTTGCCAGCATCCCAGAGAAGCCAATGATGGCTGCCCTTCATAGGTAAAGTCAATGGTGGAAGGTGCTGCATTAGACTAATTCTCACCAATGGAGATGGGGATGATGGAATACTGTTATGGTGTAAATCTGAAAGGTCCCTCTCAGGCTCATGTTTTGAGTACCTGTCTCCAGATGGTGGCATTATTCTTTGGAGTCATTGGGAGTTAAGGACTAGATGGTAGAGGCTAGTTGCTGGGAGTGTGCCTTTGAAGTGATAGTGATAGTTCCAGCTTAACTCTCCCTGTTTCCTGCTCCACTACAATGTGAGCAGGAGGTACCACTGCACACTTAAAAAAATATTTTTAGATTTATTTTATGAATATAAATGTTTTGCCTCCATGTATGTATGTGCACCACAGGCATGCCTGGTGCTCACAGAGGTCAGAAGAGGGTGTCAGATCACTTGGGACTGGAGTTACAGATGGTTGTGAGCTGCCATGTGGTTGCTGGGAACTGAACCCAGATCCTCTGGAAGAGCAGCCAGTGCCCTTGACTGCTGACCCATCTCTTTGGCACCCCCTACCAATACATAGAGAGCCAGCTTGCCTCCCCACCACAATGACCTGTACCTTCTATTTCAGTACCTTCTATTTTCCATTTATGTGTCTTCTATTTTCACAAGCCAGTATAAGTCTTTTCTCTCAAGACACTTCCATCAGATATTTTGTCCCAGCAAGGAGAAAAGTAATTAACATAGATGCTAAAATCATAAAAGCCCAGGTGGGAGTCCTTAGCCACAAGAAACAAGGAGGGTTCATTCGTTTTTAATGAAAAGATTAGTGGGGCTGCTTGGCAGAAAGGTATGGAGATAATTAATAAAACACAATGTTCCTAAGAGCAAGATATTTGGGCAGCCACCAAAGACAGAACTCAGTTTATGCAATGAAAACAAATCAACAGAAGGCAGGGAAACTGCTGTAATAAAAAAAAAATCGAAATATTTTGCTCATTATCTGGCTGTGAGTCAGGTTTCAGTAGACTAAAAGAAAGGTCAGTTCTCCAGGAGGCAAGACTTCAGCATTAGCACAAGCAGTTTCTCAGTCTGTCTTCAAAGAGACCCGTATCTGTTTGCTTATGTATCCATACACCAAAGAAGGAGAAACATGCACAGTTTGGATAGAGGGTCCAAGGTGACCCTGATACCAGTGGAGCAAAACCACCATGATGAACCCCCCACCCCCAAATCACAGTATGGAACAAGAAACATGTGATTCAGTTCTATAGCATGTGATTGGACTGTATGAACAATTGTGAAGTTGTGTTCATCTGTGAGCACAGCTATAGTGAAACAGATAAATAAAAACTTCTGGCTGACAGGGCTAATTAAAACCGGTAATTGTGCGGTATTGTACAAATAACAGAGATTATGACCACTTTTAAATATCCAAGAGATCAAGGAGTACCTCTGAGGCATCATCCTTTAATTCATTAGTTGATACTGATGATAAGATTATGGGTAGTTTTTCCAGTCTTATCCCCTGGGCTCTTTGCCCAGTATGGGAGGAGGTCATTTTTGCAGGCTCTCGTTGAATGAAAACAGGCACTAGAGTAAAGCATCATACCCCACCACCCCAGGGCATGGTTATGCCTCCTAGAGTCTGCTGCTGTCTCTCTACTGGACAACAGAGAGAAACAGATGAGAGATGGGAAGAAAGGGAGGAGAGAGGGAGGGCTTATGACTGGGTGTTCTTCAAGGTGCAGTACATCAGCAGCGGTGATTGTGATGCAATAAGATGTGGGATACACAATGCCAGAACACCGTCTCTGCAGAGGTTTCAGAGGGTTTGGGAAGAAAAGAGAAGCGGCAAGAGGGGAATAAAAAGTATGCATCTAGAGGCACAGGTTTAGGGGACTGGATGCTTTCTATGACTTCTAGTCTTCCTCCCAAACAAAGGCCAGGTACCCTTGGCCTCCTCTTTGTCCTTCAGAGTCTCCCATGTGGCTCAGCTCTCTTGCCTTCACAGAGCACATACACGTCTTTCAGTGCTGTTCACTCTGTCCAGCACATGCTTGCCAGGTCTCCTTTAATCCCTGCCTCCCAGGACTCTGCACACCCAGCGCTCCGCACATTCCACGGGGTCAGTACCCAGCTCTTCAATGCTCTTTCATCATGAGAAGACCAGACAGTTGTTGCTAAGCAGAGTATACAGGGCACAACTGTAGCCAACTGTCTAACTCAAGATCACGCCTGGTATTTCTCAGTTTGCATGGATTATGAGTAGGGAAAGCAATGATTTCCCAGTTTACCGCAGAAGCTGGTACATCTTCACAACTTGTCAGGAAAATGGTAGCCACATTCTGTGACTTTAATTTTACTCCAACCTGAAGCATCAAACCTTTATTCTATTATTTATTACTTATTAATTTATTTATTTTGCAGAAGAGGCATTCAGTTTTCTGGGGGTTAAAGAAGTCACAATAGAAATAGCATTGATATCATCTTCATATGGCCATGTGTTTGGATTGGGGCAGGGGTGTCCTTATGTACCAACTTTTGTTCTATTTAATTAAGTGGCCCCAAATCAAATGTGTGTGCCAATAGAAGCTCTGAATTCCAAAACACAGAGATTATTTGAAATCAAATAGAGAAAAATCAAATTCTGGCTTTGCCTTTGATTGGTGTCGGGCATAGGTTCAATTGCTTTACACCTCTGAGTTTTGAACTCTGCCTCTGGGAACTGATGGTGAGGTTGTTACTGTGAATGTAAATGAGAACACATATGTAAAGGGGCTTCTGGGTGAGTGCACCAAACTCATCTGTTGCTCAGTAAAATGCGAATGCCTCCCTCCTTCCAATAAATTTCCGTTACATAGAATTGAATGGCTGGCTTTATTTTAATCAGAAAAATGGCTATAGTTAATATTTCTGAAAGAGAATCTTAAGGATCTGTGCAGTGGGAAACACACAAAAGTTGTTTGGAACTTTCCTAAAATAATTTCTGACTTTCTCAAACTGATGGCAACTAAACATTGCTGGTTATGGAGAGCTTGTCTAAGACCTGATAAAATAATTCAGGAAGTCTCATTCTTCTAAATTTTTATATGTATGATCAAATATCAGTCAATTCCCAAATCTTAATGGTAAATGGATAGGAAAGAGCCAAGTTTTAAAATGCCAAGCACAATATTAGTCAGTGTAGACGTTGTGGCTGCCCATTCGGTTAATTTTTTTGTTGAACAATGAATGCATACTGAGTTTTAGAAGGGACACTGAAACTCTGTCCAGCAGGAGGATGTGCATGGTAGAAAGATTCTCAACTTCCCGTGGTAGGTAACAGAAGAGCCCTCTGACTCTGTCTCTTGTGGCTGACGGGCTGCTGACATTTATTGGATGCTGCCTGAGTGCTAATCACCTCACTCATTTACATCCTTATCTTTCATTTCTCTCAATCATGTCTCCCAAACGGGCTATTTCTGAACTGAATGAGGGCAATATCTCTTCAGCCTGAAAGGACACAGGCTTCCCATGGACTTCTGGGAAAATTTTCATAGTTGCAATTGGTGATGAGTACCTAGGGAGCTCTGGAGGCCAAAAAAAAAAAAAAAAAAAAAAAAAAAAAGACGAAGAAGAAACAAAGAAAACACCACTGTGAGACCAGGACTTGATGCCTACCCGTGTGACCTGGAAGAATCTCTTCAGTCTCTGCTCTTCTAGAGTCTACCCTTTCTTTGTGTCATTGAGTCTTTGTTGAGCTATAATTGGAGAACTGTTTATGTTTAACATGTATGATTCATTTTGGTATTAATATGTATTGTGAAAGTATTAAAATCAAACTCATTACATTTTCATCACCTTGCCTAGGTTGCCACCCACTTCTCTCTTTCCCCTCCTCTTCCATCCTTTCTCTTTTCTTTCCCCAGCTCCTTCTCTCCCCTTAGAGCTTTTCACAGGTCACTCACCATGTCCTGTTTCCTGTGACTTGAGAACAAATGGTGTGCACTGGAAGGAGGGTGACCAAGCTCCAGTCCCACCTCCTGTGTCTACCCCAAGGCTTTCAGCTGCTTCCACTGTGAAATGTATGTATCAGACCCACCGTAGAGGGTTGTTTTGAATTTCTGGTTTTGAAACCATTACGTCACTGCAAATCAAACCTCTAGAGCAGTTCTGTTCTGAAAAGGGAGCCTAGGTCTGGGGTAATGCTCTCCTGTGGTTTCTCAAAATCCCTAATGATGTCAGTTTTGAATTTGTGTTTTGTAGATGGTGGCACATGCCAACATGAGTAGCCAAGGCATGTCAGCTAGTCTATTTCATATGTATGGACTCAGGTCTAAGGTGATTGTATATCTGCTTGGTTGCTCTGACCTCCTAGTAGATGTGCACCTAACGTAGTCTGGGGGTCATGCGTCCTCAACAAGGTGGCAAGGGTTGGAACTCAGGCAAGTATTCGTAGTGATAATGATAGTGGTAGCAGCAGCAGCAGCAGCAGCAGCAGGCTTGTCTCACACAGCAACAACCAACGAACCAGAAACGTCAGCAGATGGCGGTTTGAGTGAGGAATGTTCCTCACAGTCTTGGGTGTTTGAACACTTGACCCCTGGTTGGTGGTGCTGTTTGGGAAGGCTTAGGAGGTGTGGCCTCCCTGGAGGAAGTATGTCACAGGGCGGGGCAAGCTTTCAGAGCTACAAGTCCTCCTGCCACTTCTAGTTTGTTCTTTTTCTTCTGTGCCTGTGCCTGAGATGTGAGTTCTCAGTTCTCAGCATCCAGCTCCAGCCACCATGCCACACCTCCCTACCACTATGGCTTCTTATCCTTCTGGAATCATAAGCCCAAATCAACTATGTTTTTTTATAAGTTGCCTTGGTCATGGTGTGGTGTTTTTATCACAGCAATAGAAAGCAAACCAAAACACCAGAGATGCATGAACACGTTATTGTATAAATTTGCATTTAAGGATAAATTTAGAATTATATGAAATTCTTTTGTATGCTGAGTCAAATACTAAAGGTATAGTCTATAAGAGTCACCAGCTCTATATATCCTAAAATTTATGTATTATAATTTGTTGGAAATGAACCCAAATGTTATAACCCTCTAGAAACACCCTCAACAATGCTTGTAAGTTTGTGTCATAGGAAAGATTATTCTGAAAATTATTACAAAAATTATTTGTGGTTTTGTATTTGCTAAGGATAACTGATGTTGCTTTTAAGTGTGTTGTTGAAAAATTCAATTCCATGGCTGAGAGGTGGCTCAGTAGTTAAGAATGCACACTACTTTTGTAAATGACGTCATGTAGGGAGACTCAGCTTCCTTTAACTCCAGCTCAAGGCAAACGAATGCCCTCTTTTAGTCTCCTCTGGTACCTGCACTTACATGTGTACCCCCCCACACATACACATGTATGTTTTTTTTTTTTTTCCTTTTTTTTTTTTTGGTTTTTCGAGACAGGGTTTCTCTGTGTAGCTTTGCGCCTTTCCTGGAACTCACTTGGTAGTCCAGGCTGGCCTCGAACTCACAGAGATCCGCCTGGCTCTGCCTCCCGAGTGCTGGGATTAAAGGCGTGCGCCACCACCGCCCGGCACATGTATGTTTTAAACGAAGTCTTTAAAAAGAAAATGAAATTCCTAAATGAATCATTTTTTAACCATTTAAGTGAATTTGTAGAAAAATGACCTAGGTAAATTTTACAATCAATCAAGAGATCACAGTAATAAAACACTATTCACTCTGTTACAAAATTATGATACCAAAGCAAAGCATATATTTGAGATTTTTATTATATTTATTTGCTTTATGTGCATGCGTGCATGCATCTGTGTACTCTTACGAGTGTGTCTCTGTGTGTGTGTGTCTCTGTGTGTGTGTGCACGTGCTACATGCCACAACACATATGGGTTCTCTCCTTCGGCTGTGTGGGTCCTGGGGATTGAACTCAGGTTGTCAGTTTTGCTGACCAATGCCTTACTCACTGAGCTATCACACTGACCCACTCAAAATACATTTTCCTGCTTACTAGTTCATATTTGTAGTCATACATACCTATAAGTATATTTTTAAGAAAAGAGCTTAATATATCAGTATCCTTAACTGTCTCTTCTGCTTTTAAAAATATATGCCTCACATTTTCCTTTCCTATTGGACCCTACCAACAACAACATACCCATCTTTCTTGTTTACCATCTCACGTTTTACCAAGCGGCTCACCCCAACCCCCCAGCACTTTCCTAGCACCAATGGTGTCCATGTCCATATTCTGCTGGTTGTACTTGTTTCCTGCTTAGGCCATCCGTCCTACCTCTTCACCTGTAAGGATCCTTTGCGCACTTTCAGACTCAGCTCCACCTATAAAAATTCTCTCTCCAGAACTTCACCATACACCAAACACAGCTTATTTTGTGCTGTCCTTGGTTGTTCGATTCTTCCTTTCGCTAGAATCTGATCCTGTTGAGGACAAAGACTCCACTTCTTTCATGCCTACTAGTTCTTAATACCTAAGACCACATTTTCCACATTTTCATGAATGTGATGAACATGAATTCAAGCTAAATGCAAAACATTAAGAAAATAAGTCAACAATGCGGGTAATTAACTGAGATATTGGTCCGTGCATCTCTGGATGGCGTAGTTAACTCTGCAAGTGTCCCTGTTATTGCTTAACTCCTAGAGACCTGGCACAACACCTAACACCTGAAGGATAAGTGTAAGTCATCCAGACAAAAAGGGAGCAAGGGAGAAGAGCACAACCAGGAATCCAGAAGGGATGGCAGGGACAGTGACCCAGAGGAGGAGATTCCTGAGCTTTGGGGAACCCTCTGGTTTCCATCTTCCATCTCTCTGTAGCTGCCTGAGGATTACATGGTGCTGGCTTATCATGTGGGTTCTGGGGATTTGAACTCAGATCTTCATGCTTGTGAGCAAAGCACTTTTACTCATGATCCATCTCTCCAGATGTATGACTTAAAATATTAAAAATAGTTTATATGGCACATACCTTGATCCCAGCACTTGAGACAGAGGCAGGCAGGTCTCTGCGAGTTTGAGGCCAGCCTGGTCTACAGAGCTAGTTCTAGGACAGCCAAGACTGTTACACAGAGAAACCCTGTCTCGAAAAACAAAACAAAACAAAGTTTCTATCTTTGTTTTTAAGTAATAATAGCTAATGAATAATAATCTTATGCTGATGTGATCGCAGACTTTCTTCATCATTTCTGGGTTTTGTGACTGCTTCCTTCTTTTTTAAAAAATAATTTTTTTGTACAATATATTCTGATTATGGCTTCCCCTCCCCCTTTCCCAGATCCTCCCCATCTTCCTACCTGCCTATCTTCATGCCATTGTTTTCTATCTTTAGAAACAAACAGGCGAACAAACAAACCAGAATAAAAAACAGTGTCTAACGCACTGTTTCCTTGGTGTCCTCCATCCCCTCTGCTCTTACAGTTTTTCTGACTTCTCTTCTACATAGCTCCTGAGCCCTGGGGGGAAGGGTTTGATGGGGACATTAGATTTAGAACTGGGTGTTCCGCTCTCCCTGTCTGCACATTGCCCAGCTGTGGGTCTCTGTGTTTGTTCCCATCGACTGCAGGAGAAAGCTTCTTTGGTGATGACTGAGCAAGGCGTTGATCTATGGGCATAGTAGAATGTTGTCAGGAGTCATTTTATTGCCACAGTCCTTTCTCAGAACAATAGCCTAGGACTTTTTCCTTCTTACCCATTCTTTCTTGAGTCTCCTAAGATGTTAACCATGGAAATAAAATAATAAATGTATAAATATGCTTTTTTAAATTTTTGAGCTCTGCAGACTATCTTAACATGTAATAAGTTCCTGTGGAAGAGGAGGTGCAGATGCCAGAGAGTTCAGGAGACAAGAACATGTATTCAAATTCAGATATCTTCAAAGTACACCATGTGTTTACAAATGGATAGATAATTTTCTGCGTAATGATGCTCCCCTTACTAATGACAGGAAGGAAAAGAGGATGATGATGGTAATTATTACTTCACAGGAAAAGTCCAGATGAGGTGGTGAGAAAGAGCGATAGGATGAGGAGTGACTTTTCTCCAGTCAGAAAGGAAGTACGATATGGCATATGCTGAGCCTACTGAAGATGTAGCCTGTGGATGTTTACAAGTTATTAATGAAGTAGTATAGCAAGATGAACTGCATTAAAATATTTTTCCAACCATTCCAGAAATCGTGGTCCAAGTTGGCATGCTGGGGCTGGTAGGTGACGCACTTTGGACTGTAGTTCAGATTGCCGGGAGACACATCCTTCTCGTTAGTCTCCGGTGACAGCTCACTGTACAGGAGAGATGCACTTGTAGAGAAAGAGAGGAGAAGGAGAGGAAGATTTAGCGCTGCATATTCATGGGGCAAGAAATTCCACCCCAGCTCCAGTGTGTGTTGGCCTGTTGCCTGGGATCTTGTTAAACACATGACCGTCACTCTTCTGCCTATTTCTGGCCTGGATTTGGAACTTGGTGGCTAAGCAAACCCCAGCTGGAGCTAAAATTAGAGAGCCAAATTGTGACAAGACATGTTTATCATAAAAAAAAAAAGAGGAGATGTCTATTTAAGAAAAAGCGGATTTGCCCACGGATCAACTGGAGTCACAGGAATCTTCAAGACAGTTTCTATTCCATATAAACAGAATTAAACTGGAAAACTAGACTAGAGCCTCTGCTATTCTCATACCATAGCAGCTCAGTTTCCTTGTAAATGGTTGCATCTAGATGCAGGAAAGTCTGGGAAGTAGAAGGGATTCAACGAACTGGGACATGGACAGTAACAGTCGAGCTAACAGACAGAACTAGATCTTTTCCATCAATGTGACTTTATATTACAGAGATGTCAAAGTCGGGGGAGTTTTGATGTCATGGCAAGAATGAAGTAGTGGTCCCCGAATCAGGTGACAGATATGATAAAAAGGGATGGCCACAAACACTAAAGCAGTAGAGTAGCAACATCAGTTCTTTGTATTTATACCACAGGGTTTTATATTTATAAAAAATGTTGCAGCTTGTTCTTCAAATGTCTCAATAGTTTCTGACTGCTCACAATGGGCATATTATGAAGGAATCAGAGAGTGATTTTTTTCTCTCTACTTAAAGATCATAGACTTTAAAAAATATAACATTTTACTATTTGAGAAATGCATACAATGTATTTTGTCATATTTACCCCTACCCCATCTCTTAACTCCTCTGAGAGATCCATTCTCTACCTCTCCAACCCCTCAACTTTGTGTGATCTTAAAAAAAACCATTGAGTCCACTTTATTCTGTCTATATACTCTTGGGTATGGGATCATTTGCTGGAGCATGATTGACCAACAAAGGGCCAGATCCTTAAAGACAGCAGACTCACTTCCCTCCAGGAACCACAAACTGTGAGCAATTCCTCCTTCCAAGGACACAGCTTTTAATGGGAAAGGTAAGAAATAGATGCAGAAAACCTACAACAAAGAGAATTTATTGGTAGTTTGAGATATTTGGGAGAAGGTATTTATAAAGTAAGAAGTTACTGACTGATTAACTGTCCCATGCTTTATTTTTTAAAATGAAGTGTGTGTGTGTGTGTGTGTGTGTGTGTGTGTGTGTGTGTGTGTGTGCTCATGAGTACAGGTAATTGTAGAGGCCAAAGGCATTGGATCTTTTCAAAGTGGACTTATATCTGATTGTGAGCTGCTGTGTAGGTAAGCCCTGAGAATTGAACCTGGGCCTTCTGCAAGAGCTGCAGTGCTCTTGACCACTGAACTATCTCTTCAACACTCATACTTTGTTTAGAGAAACTTAGATGACAATATCTTCTGTGGTTATTGAGACTAGATTTTCCAAAATCAAGAGAATAATGTAAGGAAAACAGCCAAACAAGGATGACACCAATGGATGTGCCAAAATGGATGGAGGAAAGCCCACGAGGCCTCGACCTCACTCAAAGTACTATAGGCAACTAAGGAAAGCTGGGCGTGGGATGTGTAGTCTTCTCCAGGGAAGAGCAACCAATTGGTTGTTCAGTTACAAATGGTTAGGCCTGATAACATACATACTGCTAACATTATATAGACTGAGCACGTTATATTTAGGAATATATGTGTATATACACAAGCATGTATGTGTGCAATTACAATTAATGAAGAGACTCTGAATTTGAAGAAGATCAGGGAGAACAAGGAGGGAAGGAAGGGAATGGAGAGATGGTGTAATTATATTATAATGTAAAAAAATTCTATGGAAATGTTTATAAAATATTTAATTAATTCAATTATGATTAGATGTCTGGCAGACAGTTCTGTGTACTGAATAAATGGTTGATTTTTTTTTTTAAGAAAAAAGGTGTGAGGAAGTTGGAGGAGTTAGTAAATATTGTCTCTGATGGAAGTTCATGCTTGTGAGTAGTTGTCACGTGGTACTTGTCAGTAGGAGGTACATAGATGTGCTCTTCCTTGAGCAACAAAGCCATTCTGTCTTAATTACTTCTACTGCTGTGAAGAGACACCATGACCAAGGCAACTAATGAAAAGAAGCACTTGATTGGGAACTTGCTCACAGTTTTAGAGGGTTAGTCTGTCATCATCATGGTGGGAAGCAGGCAAGCATGGTGCCAGAGCAGTAGCTGAGTGCTTTACATCCTGATTTGTAAGCAGCAGGCAGAGAAAGAGACTGGGACTTTGCCATGGGCTTTTGAAACCTCTAAGCCCACACCCAGTGACACAACCTATGTTCCGCCAACAAGGCCACATTTTCCTGACCCTTCTCAAACAGTTCCATTCCATAGTGACTAAGTGTTCAAACATACGAGCCTATGGGGGCCATTCTCACCCAAATCACCACACATTCAGAATGCTGAAAAAGCCAGAAGACACAGAGCTCATTAGTGGCTATCCGCAAACCCAAGCCTTGAAACCAAACTCAGGCCTTTTCATCCTCAGTTCAGGCTACTTTTCTCCTTGAGATTTTCCCATCATTTTCTACTACTCTCCAGAGCAAGTACATTCTGGACTCTTTCTGTTTTTTTTTCAAGCGCTCTGTCTCCTCCTCCTCCTCCTCCTCCTCCTCCTCCTCCTTGTCTTTTAAATTTTATTTATTTATGTATGAATGCTCTGCCTGCATGTATGCCTGCATGCCAGAAGAGGGCATCAGATTCCATAATAGATGGTTCACAAGCTACTATGTGCTTGCTGGGAATTGAACTCAGAACTTCTGGGAGAACAGTCAGTGCTCTTAACTGCTGAATCATTTCTCTAGCCCATGCTCTGACTTCTTAAGATCATTCAGCATTTTATTATCCTAACAGACAACGCTGAGTTCTTACTTTATTAAATTCAACTCAGTTGTCACTTTCTTTTTTTCAGCTGTCACTTTCCAGGAGACTATTTCTGAATACGTCTCCTACCTCACATCATGTTAGATATATTAGTTGTCTTGTTTCCACTTTGTAATCCTCCTATAGCATCCATGCCTGTTTGAAAATTAGGTTTTGAAAATAGTCTTTTCCACTTCTCTATAAACTCTATGAGATTAGAGACCATGTTGTCTTGGTCGCATTGGTTTATTAATGCTAAGCACCACACTTTCTGACTTGTATTTAGTGAAAGAACTTTTGTTCTACTAAATCCAACTATGCTATCACAAGTACAAATTATTTTATATGCATTTTGAGGTACATATCTAATGATTTATATGATGTATTCTATGCAACAGTTAGTATAATTGTAGTATCCAAGTGGTTGAACTCTACTGAGGATGCTCGTTTGGTGTCAGAGTAGACAACCACACCCATTTATTCCAAATATTGAATGAGCACCTGCATGTACTGGGCTTGTTCTAGGCACTGGGAAAGTAGAAACAAACCTGCCAGGTCATTCAGTAGCTCTGATCAATGATTTCATGGAGCATCCATTATAGAGGTGACAGACAGACGGAAGTCTAATATGTATTAATAAGATCATTTTATCAAACCAGTGCTATAAAAACACAATAGAGGAATTATAATAGAGAGCGGGTGAGGATGCCATGATCTGAGTTGATACTAGGACATAGAGGACACAGCAAGGCCCAGTTGAGGTAAGACCAAGTCTCCTTTACAAACAAGTACTCACTATTTTTTTCCCCCTCACATCTCCATTTCACAGAAGAAAAGAGCAAGGATGGGGAGAAGTCAAGTTATCTGTTTAAGATCATGTAGTAAGGAAGTGTCACAGTGTCAGAGCCAGGAGCTCTGCGTAAGTAGTGTTTGGCTTCTTCCACACCCTTGGGACCAGGGCCCTTGGATGACCCGTGGCTGTTCTCTATGCCACTGATCTATCCTATGCCCTCAATTGCCCTGATATCCTCTTATTACCTGATCCTTCTCTGACCTCAGTGTTTCTATTCCTTGGTCATGTGGATACTCAGTTAGGAATTGGAGAAAAATAACTCAGTTGCTTGGATTCCTGTGAAGTTGTGAATAAAGGTATTTTTGTTTGAAAAAGAGAAACTTACTTAAGACACATTCAACATTTTAGAGGTTTTTTTTTTTTTCAAAATGTTTTTAAAAAGAGTTTTATTTTTATTTCAAGTATTTGGACATTTCCCCTTTGTGTATGTATGCTCCCCTCTTATGGTGCCCAGAAAGCCCAGAAGAGGGTTTCAGATCCCATTGGAACTGGAGCTATTCACAAGTGGCTGTGAATAGCCTCATGGGTGTTGGGAACCAAGTCTGGGTCTCTGTAAGAGTAGCAAACACTCTTAACTGCTGTGTTGAGCTATCTCTCTAGTCTCCAATTAAAAAAGTAGTATTTGCTTCTCGAGTGCTGGGATTAAAGGCATGTGCCACCACCACCTGGGTGGCAGAGCCAGGCAGATCTCTATGAGTTCGAGACTAGCCTGGTCTACAGAGCGAGGTCCAGGACAGGGACCAAAACTACACAGAGAAACCTTGTCTGGAAAAACCAAAGAAATAAAAATAAAAATAACACTTGTTTTTTTATTGATTCTTTGAGAATTTTATACAATGTTATATCCATCACCCTCCCCCAAATCCCTACCTAATTTATGTTCTCTCCATACCCCCTCATGGTATTGTGTTGGCTAATTACTCCTGGGTATGGGGCCTGCCCTGGAGTATGGTCAATATACCAGGTGTCACTCCATTGAAGAAAACTGACTTTCCCTCTCCCAGTCAATCAAATGCCAATAACTTCTCAGTTAGTGGTGGTAATTTGTACCCACCTCCTTTCCTCTATGCATGCTTTTGGTTTTTGAGACAGGATCTCACTCTGTAGCCCTGGCTGACATTGAGAGCTATGTATATCAGGCTGACCTCAAATTTATAGTAGTCTTCCTGTCCCAGTCTCTCATGGGGCAGGATTACTGATGTGAGTCACCAAGCCCAGTTCCTATTCACTTTCTTTCTTTCTTTTTTTTGTATTTCTTTTTTTTATATTTTTATTTTATAATTAACTTAATTTCACATATCAGCCATGGATTCCCCTGTCCTCCCTCCTCTCACCCTCCAAACCCTCCCCCCATCCACCCCCCATTCCCACCTCCTCCGTTGAGAATTCCAAAGAGCTTCTGCTGATATAGTAATATCTATTGATGTCTAGCACGTGTAATATGAAAACTGGTACATTTAGAATACTTATTTTCCAACTTAATAAAGATAATGAATCTGTATCTGTCATATGCTACCATATCACATATTTTATAAAATATAGCTACATTTTCCAAAAGAAAATTATTTCATTGAAAAAAGTGGCAGTGTTTTACATTTTTCTGTGTCTTTTTAATACCCGTCTTAACAAAACACAGCCAGAGTCTTGTACTGGCTTCTGCATTCAGTTCGTCCCAACAACCCATGTCATTACGTTAGAAAACATCACTGCTTCATTGTAAAACAGTAAAAGTGAAAAAGGCAAGTAGCATTTGAGCAAAGTCGGGACAGGTTTGTGGTCCCCTCAAATTATTCCAGGGGTCACGGCAGCAAATTTTAACAGCCTTGTTTGTGTATGCACTTTTATTTCTCCTATATTTCTGGGACTGCATCCAATGTCCCACATTCATTTATTCACAGAAAGTAGTTTACCATTTTCTGATTACCGTTTTGCTTATTTTGTCGTTCTCGAAGAAATACAGACACTCGGTAGTTTCCAGTCAAACCAGGATTATAATGGCGTACTTTTTGATGCGGTCACTGTGTGGAAAGGTGGGGAGACTCTGGAGTACACATGTTACAATGTCATACAAGGATGGGAGGGAGCGTGTGCGTATTGGAGCGGGAGAAAGCGGAGCTGAGGAAACTTCAGGAGCTGGTGAGCATCAAGAGTGTGATTCCAGACAAAAGGTGTTTTCTCAATGTGGGTTCAAGACTCAAGAGCGTGGCGTGGGAGTCAGTAATGTCTTTTGGGACATGGGAGGATAGAATGAAAATTCGGAGAGCACAATTTTCCCTCTAATGAGTGAGAAATCTCACTTGTCATCAGGGCATTTCAGACTTCATAGAATGGATGTGGTACCTCATGAGGTTTAGTCAAGGGCATGGAGATGCGCGGGGTTTTTGCAGAAGAACTTGTGAATCAGGTCGGCAGTGAGAGAGAACCACGCTGTGAGCTGTGTCTGTGAGGAAGCTCCTCAGCATGGACATCGGACTGGGCAGATGAGGGGCTTGCTCATTTGCCAGTAAACTCCTATCCAGAGGAATGAAAAGCTTTTGATATTTTATGGGGTGTCTGACAATTTTGCCATGGATTCATTTGTTGGGAAGGCATGCAATCCTTATAATTCAGAAAGCTTGTGCAAGTACCAGTGGACTCTTCAGACCCCCAACATAATTGTTTAGATGAACATCAGCGAAATTTGTAGAAGAAAATAGATGCGCCAATGATTACATGGTGAGATTGGTGGTCAGCTCTCAGTCAGTGTCCTAGGAGAGGCTGCTCTTCCAGAGGACCTGAGTTTGATCCTGAGGTACATGGTAGCTCACTCTAACTCCAGGTCCAGGAGGCATGCATGGTACTATCTTCTGGCCTCCTTGGGCACCAGACATATACACGGTGCACAGACATACATGTGGGGAAATGCACATAAAATATTAAAATAATAATTTTTTAAAAAAATTAAAAGGAGTGAGAAGGGGACAAAAGAGGGTGATGGAGTATATATGTCAAATATATTTTATATATTTATGAAAATTTCATAATAAAGTCTGTTCTAGTACACAATTAGCATACGATAATGAAATATTTAAAAAGTAAAAGCAATAAAAAAAATTCATCAGCACGGTGGGAATTCCTGGAGGCTTTCCTGGTAAGCATGCATGTTAGTCTTTTATAGAGAAACTGAGGGCAGGTGAGCCTTCTCCTGGTTCACTGCTTACATTACTCAGCTGGGGCATGACCTTGACACTTGAGAATCTAAACCGCTGCTTCTTTTCAGCAGCCAGCTGTTAACTCCAGAGGGATTCTGACAAAGGAGCAATGAGATTTAAGGCCAGCCTAGAAGATGGAGAAACCCAAAGGAGTTGGAAGTTCCATTGTGGGGTGTGTGTGTGTGTGTGTGTGTGTGTGTGTGTGTGTGTGTGTGATATTTAGTGGCCTCAAGACTCTGTTAAAAATGCAAAAATGTATGAAGCATTCAACTGTTAATGCAAGTGATTTTTAGTATATTGACCCTCCTTTGCCTCTTTTAATGTAGCCTAATTATGTGTTGGTATTAGCTGGATGTAAACCTCAGGTATTGAATGCCTTTAGCTGGTGATTTTTGCAGAATTTAAACAAACTGTCCCATGGCAATATTTGTATTTTATATACAAATATTTGTATTTGTATTGTTTAAAAATAGACATTTTTACTGTTCTTTACGCAAACCACTAGTGGGACTCCTTTCCGATTTGCTATCTTAAGGAATTTGTAAAATGTGTTCTTTGAGTCATTAACAAATTGGAACAAATAGAAAATGTGTGTGGAAAATGAAACAACTCCTCCCCCAAGCCAAACAATGAAGGACAGCTGCTCACAGGGAGGCTGGCTTAATAGAGGCACAAGTGTATGAAGCGGGCAGTGGTATTTGCCCAGACCCCGAGTCTCTTGCCGCCTTTCAGCCTGGCAGTGGTGACAGAGCCATCTGTCCTGCTATTCTGCCCTCTACAGTCAGCCATTAATTTCCCTCAAGGGCTCTAAGTGACAGCTACCTCATGCTGACCATACTTGGACACAGGACAGAGGAGCTTCCAGGATTCAAGCTTTATGACATTGAGTCCTCAGTGAAAGACTTCTACCTAAGACATGTCAAAGGTAGATAAAGGGCAGTCTTACTGAGGAAACCACAGCGGGCTGCATTGTCTTGAAGTTATTTCTCTGTATGGGCACCATAACACTTGATTTAAATATAGTGGGTTGATAACAAAATAGTTGTCTGAGAATATCGAGAAGAGATATGAACAGGTTTTTTTTTTTTGAAAGGTCAAACAAACCCTCCTGCACCTTAATTTGTGGTGATTCTCTCTCTCTCTCTCTCTCTCTCTCTCTCTCTCTCTCTCTCTCTCTCTCTCTCTCTCTCTCTCTCCTCCCTGCAGCTGTTCGCTCTTAGTAGAAATAACACGCATAAAACAGCATTCTGCAGTCATGCATTTTCCCTCTCGATCCCACTGCTTCCGGGAGTCTTCAGCTTGGGTCCTAGAGCTGTAGGATTTATGAGGCAAGGTTTCAAGGGTACACTTGAAATGATCTTCAAATAGCATTTTGATAAAAGAACAGGACATCATTGTGAATATTCCTTGAAGAACATTTGTATCTTAGGGAGAAGTCAATAATGTGACTGAAATGCTTTCCCAATAACCAGGAAACTGATTTTTTTCTAGGAAAAAAAAAAAGATGATCTTTTGTGGTCTTTGGTATACAGGAGGTACACAGAAGCTCTGTGCTTCTGTGTGTGTGCTCCAGAACAGGAAATGTTATATGCCCGAGATCATCTGAAAATATCTTCTCTGCTTGGCTAGAAACCAGGCTAAACTCCAAACAGGGGAAGGAATTTAATAATCAATATTTCTGATTCCAGTTGATGAAAAAAAGTGATTTTTAGAAAAGCGTTTGGGGAAACTTTCTAATGCATTATTAGAATTCAGAGGGTGTAGAGGAGGAGCCTGACAGAGACATGAAACTAAAAAGTTACAAAAACAAAAGGTAGATTGAGAGGAAATACAACACAGCAACAACGTTACCTGACAAGAGTGAGGGACAATGAACACACCAGAAAAGAAAACCCTGGAGCCATGGAGCATTAGATCAGGCAGTTCTCAAAGCCACTAGAATTAAGTGTATGAATATGCTGAGCATCGGCAGTAACTGACGGATTCCCATAGACAGGCTCTTCTCTGCACCCTGTCAAGGGTTAAATGTATGTCCTTGGTGCTGGAGAGATGGCTCAGCAGTTAAGACCAGGAACTGCTCTCACAGAGACCTGAGTTCTGTTCCTACCACTCACACAACTCCAGCTCCGGATGATCTGACACCTTTTTCTGAACTGTGTGGGCACCTGCACTTATGTGCACACATAGCCATAAAGATAAATCTAAATAAACATACCCTCACTGTTTCCGAGGGCTCGGAGAAACAAATTTTTTAAAACAAAGACTTTCTTGGATCTAATTATATAGAAACACACCAATGTAAAATAAAATCTTTGAATCAATTAGGGAAATTTAAAATATGGACTTAATGCTTCATGACATTGGGGGATTGTTATGAATTGTTTAAATAGTATTTAGACTATGAGATATATCAGTTAAAGCTGCAAAATGTAATGGACATGTGGAATAGTAGGTTATCTAAGATCAAGTTTCTTAAACATTTTCTACTCATGACCCTTTTTCACCAGAGAGATGTTTAAAAAAATATGCTAATGATCCTACCTGTGGTTATGAATATAAAGGAAACAAATACATTTATTAATATATGTTTAGGCTGGGCATGGTGGCTTATACTTGCTTTTTTTCTTTTCTTTTTTAACTGAAAAACAATTTTTTATACCGTATATTTTGGTCATGTTTTTTTCCCTTCCATAATTCCTTCTAGATCCTTCCCACCTCCCCACCCACCCAACTTTATGGTCTTTCTCTTTCTTTCTTAGAAAACAAACAAACAAACAAAAACAAATACCCTCCCTAAGAAACATACACACACAACCCCACCCACAAAAACACAAACGCAAAAAGCAAAATATACAAGCAAAACCCCAACACCAGAGAAATATTAATGTGATGTTGGGAATATTAGGTATACGAAATGTTTATAGAAATCAAACCCTCATAATAATTAATAAGGTATACATATGATTTTACTGTTTATTAGAGATGAAAGAAATTTTCATGCTTATGAAGTACCTGCTTATCTTAACATAAAGAATTCAATCTTGGCTAAACATTTCATTCTGCAGGACAGAGAGCACCTTCACCACTTCAGAGCTGATTGAAAATTTGATTTTATTAGACGAATTTTTCTATAATGGTTTTAAATGTACATTTGCTTGAGCACCTAAGAAACAAAGAAAAGAGTCCAAGTGTGGGAATCCAGGTCCATCATCCCAACACATAACGGTCAGAGGCAGGAAGATGGCAGGAAGTTCAAAGCTAGCCCGGTCTGCATAGCAAGTTCCTGGTCAGCCGGGGCTGCATAGCCAGGCTTTGTCTCAGAAAAACAAGAGGTTGGGTTGTGAGATAATCAACTTCCAAATGGCTCTTTGTGCTCTCTTCCTTGAGTTAGCTCTTCCTTTCACCCTATGATTTACCTGTACACCCCTGGGCTTACGCCTCTCTGCTCCCAGGGTTTCACATCATTACTTGTTTTCCTATAATCTATTCTCCCCTCCTCTTATGTCCCTCCCCAAAGGCCCCTTTCTAGTGTCTTGCTTCCACTTGTGTCCCAAGTTAGACATACAGAGACAGTTTTCACCTACTATTCAGATAAGAGAGAGAACATCCGGTGATTGTCTCCCTGGGCCTGAGTTACCCGCTCAGTATACACATTTCCGGTTCCATCCATTTACCTGCAAATATGATTCCACTTTTTTAACAGTTGCATACTACTCCATTATGTGTTTATCTCTTGATGGGCATCTAGGTTGATCCCATTTCCTAGCTATTTTGCGTAGAGCAGCAATGACCGTGAATATGCAAGTAGCTCTCTAGTAATACAAAGTCCGTAGGGTGTCTGCTCAGGAGTGGTATAATAGAGGATGATAGAACACACGTGAAATGAAAGAAGAGGAGGTATTTTGAGACTTAGAGGAGATGGAGTGAGGGGAGGCAGGAAAGGAGGATGCACTAGATAGGTTAACCAAAACTAAAGATTTATGAAAAAAACATTCAGAACAGCACTTGCTAGTAAGCTAATTTAAAATACAGCTTAAACAGCAGCAGCAAGGAGAATTACTGTGCATGGGTGAACCACGCTGTCTCCTGTCTTACTTTTCTGCTGCCATGACCAAAGACCAGGACCAAGGCAATTCATAAAAGAAAGCATTTAATCTGGGGCTCGTGGTTCCAGTAGGTTAGAGTCCATGATGGTCATGTCAGGGACCATGACAGTAGGCAGGCAAACATCCATCACACTGGAGCATAGCTGAGAGTTTATATCTGATCTACAAAGCATGAAGCAGAGAGAGAGAGAGAGAGAGAGAGAGAGAGAGAGAGAGAGAGAGAGAGAAAGAGAAAGAGAAAAAGAAAGAGGGAGGGAGGGAGAGGGAGAGAGAGAGAGAGAGGGCTAACTGGGAAAGGTAAGGACTTTTGAAACCTCAAAGCCCAACCCTGGGGACACAACTTCTTCAACAAGGCCACGCCTCCTAATCCTTCCCAAACAGTTTCACCAACAAGAGACCAAGCATCCAAATACATGAGCCTATGGCGGTCATTCTCATTCAAACCACCACATTCCCAGAAGACATGGGTTATTAATTACAGCCACAGTGCAAGGCACAGAATCTCTCCTTAAGAGTTACTGGTCAAGGAGGCCCTAAAAGGAGTCACAAACCATACAGGCTGTAGCCACGGCCCCTGGTTACCAATCCTAACTGTATGACAAGAGCCTGTCACTGAAGGCGTTACACACTTTGGCTGCAGGGCATAGAGAAATCAGCCTCAGTCTTGTTGGCTAGCTTTCACTGTGCCAGAAGGTACTAAATAGGCTGGTGAGGGAGCAAAGACATCGATGGTCTTCTACAGCATTGCATGCTGCAGCATTGACTTGCCTGGAAAGTTAGAAGAGTTGAGTCAGAGGATGGGGAGGAGGGCTGTGAAAAGTTGTCTTCTAGAGCTGACAGCTATCAGACTCATCCAGAGAATCCACTGCCCCTTTCTGGTCTCCATTGGCACCTGCACACATGTGGCACACACTGACACATATTAATAAGTTATTTTTTTATTTTTATTTTTTTTTTTTTTTGTTTTTCGATACAGGGTTTCTCTGTGTAGCTTTGCGCCTTTCCTGGAACTCACTTGGTAGCCCAGGCTGGCCTCGAACTCACAGAGATCCGCCTGGCTCTGCCTCCCGAGTGCTGGGATTAAAGGCTTAATAAGTTATTTTTAGAAAGAAAGGGAGGTAGAAACTGGGGACTATGAATAACCATTTCTATCCTGAGATCCAGTTCTCACACTGTCCACTAGGATGGATTATTAATGTTGGGCTGGAGTTCTAGTCCCCACCCTCATAGGTAGCCTTCAGCCAGGGCTCATTTAGGAGGACATAAGAAACCAGAGCTCTCTGTGGCACTCCTGGCCAGAGGACCAAGCAAGTCTCTGGAACTGGTGCCTTGGTTCCCTGCCCTGAGCAGCCTGGTCCAGTTGCTACCTCCTGTTTTGGTCATCCCCCAGTCTGAAGAGTTAACCCTAACTGACATTTAGGGAACTGAGCTTGTTTGATCTGAGTGAGGTCATTGGGTGTGGCAGTTTGGATACCTCTCCAGTGGGACTAGCTAAGGCAGTGGGTTCTCAACTGTGGGCCATGACCCCTTTGGGGGTTGAATGAGCTTTTCTCAGAGATTGCCTAAGACCATCAGAAATATCAGATATTTACATTAAAATTCATGACACTAGCAAAATTACAGTTATGAAGCAGCAATGAAAATAATTTTAGGGCTTGGGAGGTCACCACACTATAAGGAACTGTATTCAAGGGTCATAGCATTAGGAAGGTTGAGAACGATTGATGTAAGGAAAAGTGCACTGATCCATTTATGGACCAGCCAGATGTAGGGAGGGAATGAAGACTTGACTTGGTTAGAGACGTGAAGGAGAAGTAAAGACAAGAGAGGAATCAGGGAGAAGAGCCATCAGAGCTCTACAGCAACGGGAATGACTCTGTCCTGCCAGGACTAGGCAGGGGTTAACACAACAGATGGACATCGCAGGTAGAGAACCAGAAGGCTGCATAAAGGGCATTTGAAAATGTCTGAACTGTAGTCCATTAGAATCTCTAGGTAGGCTCAAAAGAGCATCTACTCATTGGGTTTTTCTTGTGGGTTTTTTGGGTGGGGTGGGGGTGATGGAGGTATATCTAGTGTGGGACTCCAGTAACAAACCCAGAATTTGCTTTTAGTCATACTGACAGCTGTTGGAGTGGTCAGTATCATAGTGTGAGGTCCCCTCTCAGATGGTTTCTAGAGAGGGAGAGAGAAAAGAGATTTACCTATCATTAGATTCTTAGGTTGAAAGACCAGTGAGCCTATCTCTCTTGGCTGTGTGTAAGGCTGAAACTGAGCTCAGGTTATGATGCCTGACATGTGGGTAGCATTTTCCTCCTCAAGAAGAAAATTATTGGTGAGAAATAGTTGTCTAAATAACATCTGATAGGGATTTATGCCTACTGTCTGGGGAGGGAGATCCACTGGACTACTGAAACTGCAACAATCATTTTATTCTTTGGTTATAGCTTCTTTTGGGGTACTTGAGATTTTGCTGGTGGCTAGAACTCTGCCCTCTTTTTCATCGTCAATGCCAGTTTGAGGATCTGGTCCTCAGGAACCACCTGGTCTTGGGAGGAATCTCTAGATCCATTATGTGTTTGGGGATGAGTGAAAGACTTTCCTTAACCATGGCTTCACCATGAAGCATTGAAGGCATCTCCCATTGTGCTGGATCTCCTCTTTGCAGAAGGTATACCGGTTAGAATCCACGAGGTGGGGTCTGCATGGCCTCCATGAACAAGAGGACTTGTTAGAGCTACCAGATCTTTTGAGAGATGTCCTTATGGTCTTCTGGGACTTGGCCCATCTCATAAATGATTTTAGGGTTATCTCTTTGGGGAAAGGAGGGTGTTATAGTAGAATTAAGCACTCATTAAGGGAAAGCCATTTCTTCTGATAAAGAGAATGGTATCTTTTCCTTGTAATCATTGCCTGTGTCCCGGCTTTAACATTCTAGTTGGGATGGGCAGTCAGGTGGCTAATGGACCACCTCCCAGGAAGGCAGAGTCACCTTAAGCCATGCTAAAGAGACAGGAGGAATAA
The DNA here is from genome assembly GCF_949786415.1 of Peromyscus eremicus. Classification (NCBI taxonomy): domain Eukaryota; kingdom Metazoa; phylum Chordata; class Mammalia; order Rodentia; family Cricetidae; genus Peromyscus; species Peromyscus eremicus. The sequence continues at coordinate 18,367,188 of NC_081424.1, read as the reverse complement.
TTTTCCCTTTAATGAAATTATGTACTTTTCCTTCCCAGAAACCCTGCCTCTAGTGCAGTTCCTCAGCAGCTGTCACATGGTTATGTTAGGTCTGCCTGCCTTTAATGTCTAACTTTCCTTTTTCTTCTTTTCTCTTTTTGTTTAGATGGTGGTCAGAGCCTAAGTATGCTTTCTCTGGTACTTTAGGCATTTTTCTCTGAAGCTATCCCCACCCCTTTTGCAACATGAGACTGTGTACAAACAGTATGCCTTTCTCTGTTGTGGAATATTATTTTAAGACATGTTACATTCGTTTATGCTGTGGAACATTTGTTTAATGATGCAAAGATGTGTGGCATTCTTTTATGTTGTATTTGTTTAACTCTGTGAAGCTGTGTTACTGTGCCTGTCTAAAACACCTGACTGGTCTAATAAAGAGCTGAACAGCCAACAGCCAGGCAGGAGAAATGAGAGGTGGGGCTGGCAGGCAGAGAGAATATATAGAAGGAGAAATCTGAGAAGGAAGATCAAAGAAGCAAGAAAAGAAAGAGAGGAGGACATCAGGGGCCAGCCACCCAGCTACACAGTAAGCCACAAAGTAAGAAGTAAAGAGAGGTATACAGAAATAGAGAAAGGTAAAAGCCCAGAGGCAAAAGATAGATGGAATAATTTAAGTTAAGAAAAGCTGGCTAGAAACAAGCCAAGCTAAGGCCAGGCATTCATAAGAAAGAGTAAGCCTCTGTGTGATGTGTTTGGGAGCTGAGTGGTGGCCTCTAAAACACCCAAAGAGTAAAAAACAACCACATTTTTTTCTTCCTCTTTTCCATCTCCCTCCTTCAGGAGGATGCCAAGATGGACAGCTTGCCCTGTGATTTTTCTTTCAAGCTCTAATAGAATCATCCTTGTGCTCTTTTTTTTTAAAGGGGGCAGAAAAAGTTTCCGTGCTTACTTTCTATTTATCTGTGTTTACTATATTTCTCTCCCTTTCCTCTCCCTTCTGAGTCCATCTACCCTTCTTTATTCATCTGTAAGTTTTCTTGCTACTTTTTTCTTCAATGTGTTGGATCTAACCAGCTCTGATTTCGTGTCTCTTTTTATCCTCAGTATTTTAACAGATATTTAAAGTTTCATGTCTGATTCATCTTTGTATTTTCTCTGTAATGAGCAACTTATATAAGCAAGCACCCTTCTACATGTTCCTTTGCACTCCATTCTTGCCTCTTGTTTCACAGCCATCTGGCAGTTTTCAAATGCAACTTGTTAATGATTTTGGTAAACAGTATTCATCAAACATTATTTAGACTCAATTATATGAGTAATTTGGGTCTTGCTTACTTTTGGCTATCTTACACTAAATCATTCTTCATTTTACCCCCAGATTTTTTTTTTTTTGATAGATAAATGTGAGTTCTCAGATTCTTGCTGGACTGAAATATACTCAGTGTTGGTTCTGCTACATGTGGGGTATGTAGGTTAAAACTAGTTTTTCTGGGGCTGGAGAGATGGCTCAGAGGTTAAGAGCACCAACTGCTCTTCCAGAGGTCCTGAGTTCAATTCCCAGCACCCACATGGTGGCTCACAACCATCTGTAATGAGATCTGGCACCCTCTTCTGTGTACATAATAAATAAATAAATCTTTAAAAACAAACAAACAAACAAAAACCCCAAAAACAAACAAATAAAAAAAACTAGTTTTCCCTAAAGTCAGGCATTGCATTTCTTTCCCACATAAACCCTGTGATGGAAGCCTACTTATTTCCGTGTGGCTTATGTGATGGTAATTTTAAACACAGGCAGTCGGGAATCAAAGGTAAATGTCATCCACTGCAAGCAGGTTTTTCTTAATGCCAGTCCTTCTGAGTACTGGAAGAAGACCTCAAATGCATCATGACTGATGTGTTTAAAGAAAACTTTTCGAGAAGGCGTGGTCAAGATTACATAGTAACTCAGCTGACCTGGGCTTATGGGAGCTCACAGACTCTGAACTGACAGCTTAGGGAGCCTGCATGGGACCAACTTGGGCCCTCTATATGTGTGTGACAGTTGTGTAGGGTGGTCTATTTGTGGGGCTCCTAGCAGTGGGATCAGGAAATGTCCCTGGCACTTGAGCTGGCATTTGGAAACTTATTCCCCATGCTGGGTTGCCTCCAGCCTTGAAGCAGGGGGAGGAGCTTGGTCCTTCCTCAACTTGATGTGCTCTGCCTTGTGCCATGGGAGGCTTTACCCTTTCTGAGGAGTGGATGGGGGTGGGTAAAAAGGAGGTGGGGGAGAGGGCAGGAGGACAGGATGGAGGAGAAACTGTGATTGGGATGTAAAATAAATGAAAAACATTAATAATAATAATAATCATGTAGTAGCTACAGGGGAGACTCAGATGGAAACAATGCAGTAAAGCCAAATACAGCCGATCAGAAATATTGGTTTAAATATTATGGCAACTCCACATAGTTAAAAGGGAGGTTTATTTTGTGGGGTAACTTACAGGTGAAGGGATAGGTAGGTTGCAGGGTCTGGGAAAGGTGAAGTGCAGTCCAGCGGTATTTTCTGGAGAACTCAGTTTGGTCTACCTCTAGTGTCCAGAATCTAGGAACCAAGAGAGCCTGCCCATCCGGATCTTGGGTCTTCAGGGCTCCTCTCTTGGTTCCGCCTTGTAGGCGTGACAGTTACCAAAGCCTCAATGGGGGTTGGCACTTCCAGGTCAAAGCTGGAAACACTTCATGGACCTAGAGGATATGACATTTAAATAACTTAGAATTCTGTTGACGTGAGACACAATTGCTCCTGGCTGCACCAATTTGATCCCGAGAGAATGTTGGGCTTCTAAGACATTTCCATTTGGAAGTTTGTCTTCTTGGCACAAAATGGCCTACTGGGTGAAGAACTGCCCTTGCCTCGATGGCTGACAGTATGAATGCTGTCCTTCTGGACAAGCGGGACACAAGGAAAGCGACCACTATACTCTGCCAAGACAGGGTAAGATGGTCTTTCAGAATTCCTGCTTCTGAAAATGGTCTGTCAGGTACTCTAGGCCTGTAGCCAATTTAAATGCACCAACAATGCTAAAAAAAATTGGATGACTGTCCAGGCTGCCAGTTGTCTCTGTCTACTCTCACAAGACTCCTGAAAGTTGCTTGCATCCTTCTCCCATTTCTCATGTAATATTATATCCTTTTGAGGTCTTTGGTGTAGTTAAAGACTAGATAGTTATAATTTTCCTTAGTTATAATAAAAGGTAAGTTAGATATAAAACCTTAGACTCACAAATATAGGATAGATAGACTATTTTCTTTAATTTTGCCAAATACAAATAGACTAGATATTATGACTGTAATTCTTGCTTGATAATTGTTTTGTTATATATAATTTTACTATGTTAAAGTTAAAACCTTCCTTTTTGAAAAAAAAAAGAAAAAGGGGAAGTGCTGTGGATGACTGATTGATAAATGAAACACTGATTGGCCAGTAGCCAGACAGGAAGTATAGGTAAGACAAAGAGAGAGGAGAATTCTGGGACGTGGAAGGCTGAGGCAGAGAGACACTGCCAGCCACTGCCATGAAAAGCAAGATGTAAGGTATGGGTAAGCCACGAACCACGTGGCAACTTATAGATTAATAGAAATGAGTTAATTTAAGATATAAGAACAGCTAACTAGAAGCCTGAGCCATTAGGCCAAACAGTTTAAATAATATAAGCACCTGTGTGTTTATTTTATAAGTGGGCTGCAGGATGGTGGGGGCTTGGCGGGATCTGGAAAGAAACTCTCCAGCTACACAGAAATGCTGTCTGAGCATAAACATTTGATTCTACCCAACAGGCATTCTCCAGTCTGAATTAATGCATTATTTTATTCATTTATTTTATTTGAAGTTTTACTTCAGCAAACCTGAGAACGAGAAGGAATCAATACTTTCACAACTTCCTTTTAAAATGGATTCTTGAGCCAGGTGTGGTGTGGCACACACCTTTAAACTTAGCACTTGGGAGGCAGAGGCAGGTAGATCTCTGTGAGTTACAGAGATATGTAGAGAGATCCTGTTTCAAAAAACAAACAAACAAATAAATAAAAAGAATTCTTAAATGAGTAAAACAGATTTTTAACAATCAGACTTTCCCAGTCTTTACTAAGCCGGCATCCACCATTGATGTTCTAGTGTGGATGGTGCGCTGAACTTCTATTATTTATTTCATTGAGAAATGCTTCTTTCTCTCTCCAAGTTATATTTTGTATACTGTAGATCATACTGGCTTGAGAAATATTTACTGTCCCACGGAACCTACTTTTAATTTTACTTCTTGGACACACTTACTATTCAAATATAAGGAGAATTGAGGACTTCTATAGTCTATGTCCCAACTTATTTAAATAAACATGACATTGACCAATGGGAATCCTAGTGTAGACATCCTTAGGAAGAAGATATTATAATGCATTAGGCAACAATGCCCTTTTCTCTGGTGGCCACATGGGGGCGCTAAAATGGGGCAAAGGTTTATTTTTTCAATAGGGCATTTTATCTTTTTAAAAGACAAATAAAAAAATCAATATGAGTGGCTTCATGGCCATTATTATTTTTTTCCAGCTCATTAAAAAATCTATTACAAAAAATGAAACAAAAGTAAACAAATAAAATCTGTCACCAATATTAGTAAACAGAGATGAAAACTTTGCCAGAACATCACCTTTACCCTGTCACAAAACTCAGGTGTTTATGATGTTCTCTCTATCAGAAAAATTAAGGTGGACCTTTGCAGTGGTTCTCAACCTGTGGGTCGAGACCCCCTTGGCAAACTTCTGTCTCCAAAACTATTTACATTATGATTCGTAACAGTAGCAAAATTACAGTTATGAAGTCGCAGCAAGGATAACTTTACAGTTGGAGGTCATCACAACTTGAGGAGCTGCATTAAGGGGTTGCAGCGTTAGGAAGGTTAAGAACCACTTCTAGAGGGAAATCTTCTGCACGTGCATTTGTTAGAAGTTCTGTTTCAGCACATTAGGAAGAACAGGCAATACTTAGAGCATCTTACGTAATATTTTATGTATATTAAGGAATGTAACATCTTCAGGTTTTTAAAATAGCAATTCTTCCTTTCCTATCTTTTTCTTCTTCTTCTTCTTCTTCTTCTTCTTCTTCTTCTTCTTCTTCTTCTTCTCCTTCCCCTTCCCCTTCCCCTTCCCCTTCCCCTTCCCCTTCTTCTTCTTCTTCTTCTTCTTCTTCTTCTTCTTCTTCTTCTTCTTCTTCTTCTTCTTCTTTTCTCTCTCTCTCTCTCTCTCTCTCTCTCTCTCTCTCTCTCTCTCTCTCTCTCTCTCAGGAAGGATTTCTCTATGTGGTTCTGGCTGTTCTGGAACTCTCTATATAGACCAGGCTAGCCTTGAACTCACAGAGATCTTCCTGCTTCTGCCTCCTGAGTGTGGTGCTGGGATTAAGGGCCTCTGTCACCACACACCTGGTATTTAAAACTATATTCTTAACATAAACACTAATGTGGTGATATTGTGTTCCCCAAAATATTGTCCACCCTAATAAACTTATCGGGGGTCAGAGAGCAGAAAAGCCACTAGATACAGAGGCTAGAAAATGGTGGCACTCACACCTTTAATCCTAGCATTCCAGAGGCAGAGATCTGCCTGGATCTCTGTGAGTTCAAGGCCACACTGGAAACATCCAGGCGTGGTAACAAGAGCCTTTAAACCCAAAAAGTGATGGTAAGAAGCAGAAAGGTATTTAAGGCGTGAGGACGAGGAACTAAGTGGGTTAAGCTTTTAGGCTTTTGAGCAGCAGTTCAGCTGAGATCCATTCTGGATGAGGACACAGAGGCTTCCTGTCTGAGGAAACAGGATCAGCTGAGGAATTGGCAAGGTGAGGCGGCTGTGGCTTGTTCTGCTTCTCTGATCTTCCAGCATTCACTCCAATACCTAGCTCAGGTTTGATTTTTATTAATAAGACCTGTTAAGATTCATACTGCACACTACGGCATTCTCTGTTCCTTGAGGTATAGGTACATCTGTCCTCACTCCCCCAGTCTCTTTGCTTACAGCCAGAGCAAAAATCTATGGATTTTGTGGTTTATTATGCTTAGTCTCAAGAACATAACAATTTAACCAAATATGCCTCCATTAAAAATGTTATTCCACTGTATAAAGTTGCTTTTAATTAGTCTTCCAGCTCTTTCCCCTGAGGTAATGTCTCTAAAACAATTTTGTCCCAACTTTGACCCAGATCATCCATGAAGCGGATGCTCATTTATTTCCTCTGCTCTACAATATTCCATCTGAGAATTTGTTCCATAAGTTATTCATTTATTTCACCTGTTTATCCTTGGACACTTTCCTCTTAACATTCTTAATTTTTTGCTCTTATTTTTTCCTCGAGCACTGTGCACACTTTCATACAATATCTTATGCCGCAAATTCAAAGTCGTTTCTATACATGTGAATCCTTTGGAATGAAGATTATACACGTTTCTATTTAAAAAAGAAACATGAACTTGTTCCAAAAACATAGAGAGGCTGTGAACTGGCAAAATGGCTCAGTGGGGAAAGGCATTTGCCACCAAACTTGACAACCTGAGTTTGGTCCCTGGGACCCCATATGATGTAAGTTGTTCTCTGACCTCCACAAGAGTGATGTCATAGTTGTGCCCACATATACACACACCCCTCACACACACAAACAAATATGTAAAAAATACCTTTTATGTTATTTCAAACTTTGAACTACAAGTGAATGTGTTTCTGTCACTTTATGCCCTTGACATTTTTTTATGTTCTTAATTTCATCAATTGCACTCATTTAAACATATTACATTACTGAACATTTATCTACATTTCTTTAGTATCTATTATGGCATTATTAGGCATGTTAAAAAGACCTTTGTTCATTTTTTTGAAGTGATTGCATTCTTCCTAGATAGAACTCCAGTTAACCATATGGATGTCTTTTTGCTCTCTTGTGGTATGCTTTGACAAAATGATATTAATTTAAATTTTTGAACATGCCATTTTCCTGAACGGGTTCTACCAGTTTATCTACAGCCAGATAATCATTAATAATGTGGACTTTCACTTGTTAAGAATCACCGCTGGTGCCTTTTGGTTTCTTTTTTGTTTGTTTGTTTCATTCAGTTTATAACAGGCTCCAAAGACAGGAAAAGTAATACCCTAATTCAAGCAATCAGGGAGGAACCTCTCTCTCCTGCTCAGTTCTGTTCAGGATGTCATAAGTCCCACCCACTATGAGGGCAGTCTGCTGCTGTTCATATACAGTGACTGATTCATCATTTGATCATACAGACTTTCATAGACACACTCAGAATAAAATTTAATCAAGCACCTGGGTACTGCATGATACAGTCAAACCAATGCATGAAATTAACTACTGCACCCATGAATAGCTCTTTGGGTAAATATGTTCTGAACAACATCAATGCATTATGTTACTTTACATGTTTCTTCTTCTTCTTCTTCTTCTTCTTCTTCTTCTTCTTCTTCTTCTTCTTCTTCTTCAGTATGTTTTTGCTGTATAATAGGAATTTTTTAAAAATTATTTTTTAGATCAGTTTTAACTTTAGATAATCTGTATATTAAAACCTGGTTTAGCTTACTGTAAATAGTTTACACTAGTATAGTGCACTTTAGAGTTAAGGTACCAACACTGGTGCATTGCTCTTAATCAAAGCTCACACGTTCAACTTTTCTTGCACTTTTTTTTGTTCCAATATCCATGCTCTCTCAGTGAGCTTAGTTGTATTGTCTTAGGTGTTTCTTGGCTGCAACGTTTTTTTTTTTTTTTTTTAAGATTTCCTCTGATATTACCTTGATAGATTGCAGGGAACTTGTCATTTAAGTGTTGGCTGTCCCATATTGGAATTTTTTCTTGTTAGAATGAGGCCGTATATTTTATAGTCTCATATAAAGTATTTTCACTACCATACAACTTACCTGTGCTTCACATAGTCAATTCCTCCTGTCTACTCTTTTTTTGTTTGTTTTGTTTTGTTTTTGGAGACAGGGTTTCTCTGTGTAGTTTTTGCGCCTGTCCTGAAACTCACTTTGTAGACCAGGCTGGCCTCGCAGAGATCCACTTGGCTCTGCCTCCTGAGTGCTGGGATTAAAGGCGTGCACCATCACCTCCCAGCTCTCCTTTCTACTCTTAAGTCATCGATTCTTTTTAGTTTAGGGTCTTGCTACACTGAGGCTGGCCTTCACCTCTCAAATGCTGAGATTGCAGCTGTGTACCACCACCAGCTCCAAATCACCAACTAGTTTTCACTTTTACTTTTGCCAGACTACTGTCTAGCTAGACTCATACATTACGTAGGTTTTTCAGACATGTGTTTGCATTTAAGTGTATGCATGTATTTTTGTGGCTTGGTCATTTCTTTTTATCACTGAGTAAAATATGCCATTTTGTGCATGTACTGTAATTTATTGATTCATTTATCTATGGAAAGACATCTTGACTTTTTTCAGGTATTTTTTGACTATCAATGAAGCTATTATATAATTTATAGACAAGATTTTGTGTAGTAATATTTTCAAATAAAGTGAGTAATATCCAGGAACACAATTGCTGGATCATATTAAGGATATATCTATTTGTGTTTGTATGAAACCATCAAATTTTCTTCCAAAGTGTCTGTGTACACACACACACACACACACACACACACACACACACACACACACACCCCTCCTTAAAAGCACTTAGAGTTCCCGTGGCTCTCCATCCTTGCTAGCATTTGGCATACTGTTTTCTAGCTATTGAAAATACCAACATGTATCAGGTGCCATTAACATTTCATGTTGCTGTAATCAGTGTTTTAGATAGTGATCTAAATCGCATAAACATTTACTTTAATTGATTACTTGTTTTTTTGTTGATCTATATGGCATTGTTTTTAAATAATTTGAGTTGATTTACGAAAATATTTTATTTGAAGACATACATGCATCTCTTTTTTTGTTTAATAGAACTCAAGTATTCGTGTAAACTATAGTAGGGAAAAGAAATGCCTTTTTCCTGTAGAAATGTATTTAGATCACTTACCCTCTGAAAATACATTGGTATCCCAAAGATTGATTTTTCATTTTCTCATGTGATCTGCTGACAAAGAGGCTTTTATTAGAAGCTTAAAATAGTATGTTTTACTTACTTAAATTAAAAAGTTTCTTTGCCAAAGACCAAATTCATGGGAGATGAAATCAAGATATTTGCATGCCATTTTAAATGGGGGGGGATCAAATAGAGGTAAAATTATGCAATTATCAGGGGGCAAAGTGTAGGATAAAAGAAGAAGACCTGCACTCTTTATTATTTGATTATTAAGTGCTTGCTGGACGGTGAATGGACTCACTCATTAAATTCAGGAAATATTTTTTGACTCATTCCTACTATATAGTAGTAGGACAGCAGCTGAGATGCCAGCAACAGCAGGGGAAAAACCAGATCCCAGCTCCTTGGGCTGGTAAATGAATTTGGATGGTGAATGAGTGAGTAAATACTAAAGCATTCTTGTAATGGTCATGTCATAAGCTCTTGCGGTCTTGAATTATTTGAATGAAATACTTGAAATTTTATTTCACCACATGCTGCTTGTGTTTTATCTGCCACTTTTTTGGAACGAATCTGCCTTAGACAGCTCTGGGCTTGGGGATATGTACGGCTGCTGTTTGCCTGTCGACATCCAGATCGTTTATTGCAGGAAAGTTGATTCTGGGATGAGTGAATAATTTCGGCTCCTCTGAGGGAGATAAAATCATCAGTAGAGCTGATGATCTGCCAATCTGCAAAGATACCCAGAAATATGAACAAATATAAACATAAAAAAGGACTCACAGTTTGCATAGTTCTTGTGTGTATCCATCAGTCACCCTAAGTGCCAATAAGCTTTCAACCGGATGTGAATGTGTCCCAGCCTGGGCCATTGCCATCTTGTTTTCCTGTGAGATGGCTTATTATGACTATTAGTTGATTAAACATTTTCAACACTCGGAGTCAATCAGTCATGTTATCTACTTGTACCTTGGGCTTCTGTTTATGGGTGGACTGTGCCAAGCATCCAGACTAAATGAAAATATACCCTCCAGGAACCATGCCTGGCATGTCTCACAACAAGCAGAAGCACCTCTCTGAAGCACGGCTGCTATGCTGTGGGAATCCAGGGAATCTGCGCTCCGTGCACTGTGCTGGGAGCCTCTAGCTGGGGTGGAGAGTGAGTGGTGGGAGAGGAATCCTGGGTGCCGATGGCTGTCATACTTCCCTGACCTTCAGGGAGAGGGAGTGGTGGGCAGTTCAAGGAACAGATGGGTGTCTCTGGATCTCTGAAGTCTGTGGGAGTCATCTTGGCAAGTATGAATTATAGCTAGCTTGATAAACCTTCCCCAGCACTGAACTTGGGGTTCTGTGGGTCAGAGGAGGGTATTGGCTCTCCAGTAGCTTGTGTTTTCCTCCTTTGACGTTCTCCATCAGATCTAAACCAGATTTTTTTTTAAAAAAATTCCTGATTGTTGCTCCATTTCAAAGATAGTTCTCAAACCCGTGAAGGACAGTGTTGGGGGTGGGGAGGAAGGTTTGGCTGGGAGGAAAGTGTTGAGATGATTCAAAAGGCTCTCCTGCTGACAGAGCAGGGGTGGCTTGACCTTCTTTAGGCCCACGTAGGCAGCCTCCTACTGGATGTTATTTCGGGTGTTGGGAAGCCTGCCTGCCTGCCTCAAAATATCTCTCTGCTGTCTTGCCAGCTTCTGTAATTCCCACCATGAGAATCATCCTCTAGTTAAAGCATTGTGTCTCCTGGTTCAGAGTCTAATCAGCCACCCGGCTGCAGGGCTGCACATTTAACCCATCATTGCCCGCCAGCCTGCAGCCTGGCTGGAGAGAGTAACTGCCAGCTGTTGTAACCCAACCCCGTTTTTCTAAGAGAAGCTTTTTCACAGCCTCTTCACATAAGTGAGGGGAAAGGGGTGCTGCAAAGCTCTGTGTGGGGAGTGTTGTGGCTTCTGTGGGGGAAGCCGCCATTGCAGGGATGGTGTCTCCACTCCCTCCTATGGGAACATCAGAAGTTATGCTAAGAGGAATGTGGACTCCAAATGGAATCAAATAATAAACCCAAGTCCTTGGGTTATGGATCAAATGGCCTTTGGTATTTATATGTATGTCTATTTATTATGTATATGTGGGGGGATAGGTATGTCCTGAACACACGTGGAGGTCAGTAGATAGTTTGGAGTCAGTCCGCCTTGCATCATTTGATTCCAGGAATTGAACCCAGATCATCATTCGATTCCAGGAATTGAACCTAGATCATCAGGCTTGGCAGCAATCACCTTTACGTGTGAGCTCTCTTGCCAGCCCCATCCTTGCCTATTTTTAAGGATGCCTGTCTACCACACATGATTTGATGCTTGCTCAAAATATCCTGTCACCAGTCTGGAGAGATGCCTGATGTTTTCACTGTAACTGCTCCTTTAGGCATGGGAAGGATGTGTTAAAAGGTAAGCCTGTTAGGAGAAATGACCAGGAATTTCTCCAAACTGGAAGCATTGTGAGAATCAGCCCATGTCACAGGATAGCCTGAGGGGAAGTGTGAAACAACTTCGTGGGCCATAACCGGGTTGACAACATAGTGCTGGAACTGCTACTGTACCACCAGGCTGTTGGAGAAGGTGGGCCATCTCTCTGGGAAGTGTGTTCGGAGGTCAGCTACTTCTTTACAATATGAAATTCTCAGGCTGCCTTTCTATCGGGTGCTGTGGCGTCCCTTGTTTTTGGCCTTGTTTTCTCTCTGTGTTCCTTGTAGGATATGGAGGGAAGACCCACACATGCACCTCTGCTTCCCTCCCTTTCCTCTGGTGACTCGCTGCAGGGTCCAGTGCTGGACACCAGCCCCAGTGCCGGACACACATCAGACTGTCCCCCACCTCTCTCAGGGCGTGCGTCTGTGAGATGGCTGTACCTCGTTCCTCTGTGCTGCCCAGGCAGTCTGGCCCAACCCAGCGTGGTTTTTCACAGTACAGTCTCTGGGGGCTGTTTTGCTGGCTGATGTGCCCAGGATGGAATGAGCTCCAGGATCCCACAGGGAGTCAAGAGGACCCCATGAAAGAGAAAAGCAGCCGATCTGAAGTCAGGGTGGTGAGGAAGTGCCTTGGAGAGAGCATGCAGAGTCGGTGAGAGGAGTCAGCCTGGGCCATCTTAAAGAAATTATGCAATGTCTTTGAGCCTTCATTTTATATCATAGTGATGGTGCCAACTGATAATATCTAATTCATAGCATATAATAAAAACTGAATGAAAAGTTTCATCTATCATAGGTAGCACTATGATTCTGATCCATCGTAGATATTTTAAATATATATATATATATATATATATATATATATATATATATATATATTAGTTTTTAAATGTATACAATCAGGATTTTGAAATGCCAGTTAGCATATGGTTGTTGGATACGAATGGGAGTGAAGCCTGGTTGGAAAGATGGGGAGTAAATTATGGAGTTAACTCGTGTTGAGAGAGAAAGAGAGAGAGAAAGAGAGAGAGGGGGGAGAGAGGATGAAGTAAGGGGCTTTAGGATAAAGTGTGAATGTATATTCAGCGAAAACAGCAAACAGATAAGTTATATGCAGGAGGTGGAAAAGAGGGACTAGGTCTTAAATTAGGTTGTCCAAAGACTTCCTAGGAGGAGATGTGAGCTTAACCGCTTAACCTCAAGGATCACTAGGAAGTGGATTTCAAAGAAACGGGGGGGGGGGGGGGGGATAAGGAGGAGTTGATAGGTTATACATTTGGAAATGATAGAATCAGGCACAGGGGATACAATCGGGAGGTAGGGAGAAAGAGGGAGAGAGGGAGGGGGGAGGGAGGGAAAGAGAGAGAAAGAGAAGGGGAAGGGAAGAAGGAGAGAGAGAGAGAGAGAGAGAGAGAGAGAGAGAGAGAGAGAGAGAGGTAGAGAGCTGAAAGGAAAGCTTTTGTGCTTGCAGAGGCTCCCTAGTCTCCACAAAACCTGCTACTGACCCAGTGGGGCACTGATGCTGCAGAGGTAGAAGTCAGTCTTCTTGTCAAAGTCAGGCCTCCAGTGTAAGATGAGGCCCGCCTACACTATGGTGGGTATCCGCTTTGCTTAAAATCTACTGACTAACAACAATCTAAAAACAACTTCATAAAGGCATCTAAAACATTTGAATAAATTTGGTGGAACCTTGACCTAGCGAAGCTGACACACAAAATTGACTGTCACACCTGTTAATACCTTTCTTTTCTTTTTTTTTTTTTCTGAGGCAGGGTTTTTCTGTGTAGCTCTGGCTGTTCTGGAACTCTCTCTCTATAGACCAGGCTGGCCTCGAAGTCACTGAGATCCACCTGCCTCTGCCTCCCTGAGTGCTGGGATTAAATTGATTTCCATCATTGTTCTGGTGTGAGAATGGCCGTTCTCTCTCTGTGTTACAGGATGGCCGAATTATAGCTTGTTTTTTTCCTCTAAAATATTGACTCTCTGATCTTAGACAATCTTATGGCACCCCGCTCTTGGCCCTCTATTTATTTATAATTTACTTATATTTTATGTACATTGGTGTTTTGCCTGCATGTATGTCTATGTGAGGGTATTGGATCCTTGGGAACAGGAATTATAGGCAGTTGTGAACTGCCATGTGGGTGCTGGGAATTGAACCTGGATCCTCCAGAAGATCAACCTGTGCTCTTAACTACTGAGCCATCTCTCTGGCCCCCTTCTATGGTGATATTTTAATTGTACTGAAATGTGATTTTATTTGTTAATAAATAAAGTTGCCTGGGGGTCAGAGCTAATAGCAAGCCATAGCAGAAGCTGGGTGGTGGTGGTGCACACCTTTAATCCCGATCACATGACAGACAGATCTCTGTGTGTTCAAGGACACAGCCAGCATGTAGACACACACCTTTAATCTCAATAACAACCATAGAAGACCTGGAGGTCTGTATAGACACGTAGTAATGAGGAGGTCATGTAGTTGGGTTTACAACCAATGAGAAGGCAGAACAGAAAGTCAATAAAAAGACAGATACACAGGAAGTAGGTCTCTTTCTCAGGGGAAGGACAGCAGCGGCAGTGAAGGGTAAGAAAGGTTTTTTAGTATCAGTTCTTAGCTACTGCTCTGTCCTCTTGGGCTTTTAACTCTGCATTTGGCTTTGTGTTTCTTATTTAATAAAACTGTTACTTCTACAACCTTCTACTTATTTATGAACATGTAACACTTGGTCTTCATGGTTCGGGCTGTATGAATTCTTATCTAGCCAATTCTGAGAGCCAGCCATGGCACTGGGCTCTGAAGGGTCCTGGGCAGCAGTGTGCAGTGGGCATGGCTGAGGTAAAAAGCTACTCATCTTGCTGTCGGCCCACCGAGTCACAGATTCTCTGCCTGACTCTGTAAAAGTGACAGTGTCACTAACAGCTTGGACCCAGTTTATCAGTGACACTGAAGTCTACCCTTCCACAATGACGTCATTGCCTCCTGGGACTTAAAGCAAAGCACACCAAAAGAGAACAAGACTGAACATGTCAAAGTAGCAACCGCAAGCTTGCCCAGCTCATCCGTAAGTTGTTGGGGGTGGGGCAGTTGCTCTCTCCCAGTCACGAGATCACCATGTCCATTCTTCTTCTCAGGACCTACAACGAAACCTTCTTGGAAATCTCCAGGGTACGTCAAGCCATTAAAATAAAACATGAAATCAAATTTTAAAAACTCAAATATCTTTGGGGAATTTGGGGATTTGCATTTCTGAGTATCTTTGACGGGGTTATAAAGAAAGCCAGTTTGGCCGTTCGTGGCACACACAATGAGACTTTGAAATAAAAGTGTTTGAGGTATAGTTAGTTACTACTAGACCTGAGCTCTTTGTCACAGTTGATCGATCTGCTTAGTAATATGAGGATGACACCGTATTAGCAACGTGAAGATAAATAACATCCTGGGAGCCTCTCCTCACCCAGTAAAATCATTTCTACTCTTCTGGAATTGAGGAGAACACAGCCTCTTTTCTCTTTTAGGAAAAGCCAGCTGTGAAAAAGCTATTATGCAGTTAAATAAAATGACATTTCTATAATCCGAGCATTCCTCTGAACAATCCTGACAGGCCTCGGGGGACGGACTTGGTTCCACTTTATGAATGACACAACCTACCGGCATGAATGTGGAACTAATGAGGAAAGACAGGACTGTGAAAGCTGAGCTCCCAGGGTCTCCAGAAAACTTATGTTTCTGCTCATAAAAGTAAAGTAGGACTTACAATAAGCAAACATTTGTGTAGATCTTGTATTTCTTCATATATATGTAGAGTGTGACTGATACTTAGTATTTTTTAAATTATTACTAGATTTATTGATTTTGTTTTATGCATGAATGTTTTTTTTTTTTTTTTTTTTTTTTAAGATTTATTTATTTATTTATTTATTTTTTTAATTTTTATTTTGCAATACAATTCAGTTCTACATATCAGCCACAGATTCCCTTGTTCTCCCCCCTCCCGCCTCCCTCACCTTCCCCCCCCAGCCCGCCCCCATTCCAATCTCCTCCAGGGCAAAGCCTTCCCCACAGACTGAGATCAACCTGGTGGACTCAGTCCAGGTAGGTCCAGTCCCCTCCTCCCAGGCTGAGCCAAGGGACCCTGCATAGGCCCCAGGTTTCAACCAGCCGACTCATGCAATGAGCACAGGACCCGGTGCCACTGCCTGGATGCCTCCCAAACAGATCAGGCCAATCAACTGTCTCACCCACTCAGAGGGCCTGATCCAGTTGGTGACCCCTCAGCCATTGGTTCATATTTCATGTGTTTCCGTTCGTTCGGCTATTTGTCTCTGTGCTTAATCCGACCATGGTCTCAACAATTCTCGCTCATATAAACCCTCCTCATTCTCGCTAATTGGACTCCCAGAGATCCACCTGGGGCCTAGTCATGGATCTCTGCATCCAGATCCCTCAGTAGTTGGATGAGGTTTTTAGCACGACAATTAGGGTGTTTGGCCATCCCATCACCAGAGTAGGTCAGTTCGGACTGTCTCTCGACCATTGCCAGCAGTCTGTTGTGGGGGTATCTTTGTGGATTTCTGTGGGCCTCTCTAGCACTTTGTTTCTTCCTATTCTCATGTGGTCTTCATTTACCATGGTCTCCTATTCCTTGTTCTCCCTCTCTGTTGTTGATCCAGCTGGGATCTCCCACTCACCCAAGCTCTCTTTCCCTCGACCCTCGCCCTTCACTACCCCCACTCATGTCCAGGCTGTTCATGTAGATCTCATTCCATTTCTTTGTCATTGGGCGATCCCTGTGTCTTTCTTGGGGTCCTGTTTTCCAGGTAGCCTGCCTGGTGATGTGAGTAGCAGTCCAGTCATCCTTGTTCCACATCTAGTATCCTGTTATGAGTGAGTACATACCATGTTTGTCTTTCTGAGTCTGGGATACCTCACTCAGGATGATTTTTTCTAGATCCATCCATTTGTCTGCAAACCTCATGATGTCATTGTTTTTCTCTGCTGAGTAGTATTCCATTGTGTATATGTACCACATTTTGTTTATCCATTCTTCAGTTGAAGGGCATCTAGGTTGTTTCCATGTTCTGGCTATTACAAACAATGCTGATATGAACATAGCTGAACAAGTGCTCTTGTGGTGTGGTTGGGCATTCCTTGGGTATATGCCCAAGAGTGGTATAGCTGGATCTTGGGGGAGATGGATTCCCAATTTTCTAAGAAATCGCCATATTGATTTCCAAAGTGGTTGTACAAGCTTGCATTCCCACCAGCAGTGGAGGAGAGTTCCCCTAGCTCCACATCCTCTCCAGCATAAGGTGTCTTCAGTGTTTTTGATCTTAGCCATTCTGACAGGCGTAAGGTGGTATCTCAGAGTTGTTTTGATTTGCATTTCCCTGATGATTAGGGATGTTGAGCAATTCCTTAAATGTCTTTCAGCCATTTGAGTTTCCTCTGGTGAGAATTCTCTGTTTAGTTCTATAGCCCATTTCTTAATTGGACTGTTGGGCATTTTGGTGTCTAATTTCTTGAGTTCCTTATATATTCTGGATATCAGTCCTCTGTCAGATGTGGGATTGGTGAATATCTTTTCCCATTCTGTAGGCTGTCGCTTTGCTTTGTTGACCGTATCCTTTGCCCTACAAAAGCTTCTCAGTTTCAAGAGGTCCCATTGATTGATTGTTTCTCTCAGTGTCTGTGCTACTGGTGTTCTATTTAGAAAGTGGTCTCCTATGCCAATGCATTCAAGACTACTTCCAACTTTCTCTTCTAGCAGGTTCAGAGTAGCTGGATTTATGTTGAGGTCCTTGATCCACTTGGACTTAAGTTTTGTGCACGGTGATAGATATGGATCTATTTGCAGCCTTCTACATGTTGATATCCAGTTTTGCCAGCACCATTTGTTGAAGATGTTTTCTTTTTTCCATTGTGCACTTTTGGCTTCTTTGTCAAAAATTATTTGTTCATAGGTGTGCGGATTAATGTCAGGGTCTTCAATTCGATTCCATTGGTCCACATGTCGGTTTTTATGCCAGTACCAAGCTGTTTTTATTACTGTAGCTCTATAGTACAGCTTGAAGTCAGGGATCGTGATGCCTCCAGAGGTTGTTTTATTGTACAGGATTCTTTTGGCTATCCTGGGTTTTTTGTTTTTCCATATGAAGTTGAGTATTATTCTTTCCAGGTCTGAGAAGAATTGTGTTGGTATTTTGATGGGGATTGCATTGAATCTGTAGATTGCTTTTGGTAAGATTGCCATTTTTACTATGTTAGTTCTGCCTATCCATGAGCATGGGAGATCTTTCCATTTTCTGACATCTTCTTCAATTTCTTTTTTCAGGGACTTAAAGTTCTTGTCATATAAGTCCTTCACTTGCTTGGTTAGTGTTACCCCAAGGTATTTTATGTCATTTGTGGCTATAGTAAAGGGTGATGTATCTCTGATTTCCTTCTCCGCTTTTTTGTCCATTGTATATAGGAGGGCTACTGATTTTTTTGAGTTGATCTTGTATCCTGCTATGTTGCTGAAGGTGTTTATAAGTTGTATCAGTTCCTTGGTGGAATCTTTGGGGTTGCTCAAGTATACTATCATGTCATCTGCAAATAGGGAAAGCTTGACTTCTTCCTTTCCAATTTGTATCCCCTTAATCTCCTTATGTTGTCTTATTGCTCTGGCTAGAACTTCAAGTACTATATTGAATAAGTATGGGGAGAGCGGACAGCCTTGCCTCGTTCCTGATTTTAGTGAAATTGCTTTGAGTTTCTCTCCATTTAATTTGATGTTGGCTGTTGGCTTGCTGTAAATTGCCTTTATTATGTTTAGGTATGTTCCCTGTGTTCCTGATCGCTCCAAGACCTTTATCATGAAGGGGTGTTGGATTTTGTCAAATGCCTTTTCAGCATCTAGTGAGATGATCATGTGGTTTTTTTCTTTGAGTTTGTTTATATGGTGTATCACATTGACAGACTTTCGTATGTTGAACCATCCTTGCATCCCTGGAATGAATCCTACTTGATCATGGTTGATAATTGTTTTGATGTGTTCTTGGAGTCTGTTTGCCAGTATTTTATTGAGTATTTTTGCATCAATGTTCATGAGGGAGATCGGTCTGTAGTTCTCTTTCTTTGTTGTATCCTTGTTTGGTTTGGGAATCAGGGTAATTGTAGCCTCATAGAAGGAGTTTGGTAATGTTCCTTCTGTTTCTATTGTATGGAACAATTTAGAGAGTATTGGTATTAACTCTTCTTTGAAGATCTGGTAGAATTCTGCACTGAAACCATCTGGTCCTGGGCTTTTTTTGGTTGGGAGACTTTTAATGACTGTTTCTATTTCGTTAGGGGTTATTGGACTATTTAAATAGTTTATCTGGTCTTGATTTAATTTAGGTATGTGGTAACTATCCAGAAAATTATCCATTTCTTTTAGGTTTTCCAGTTTTGTGGAATAGAGGTTTTTGAAGTATGACCTGATGATTCTCTGGATTTCCTCAATGTCTGTTGTTATGTCCCCCTTTTCGTTTCTGATTTTGTTGATTTGGATGCTCTCTCTCTGTCTTTTGGTTAGTTTGGATAAGGGCTTGTCTATCTTGTTGATTTTCTCAAAGAACCAACTCTTTGTTTCATTAATTTTTTGTATTGTTCTCTTTGTTTCTATTTTATTGATTTCAGCTCTCACTTTGATAATTTCCTGGCATCTATTTTTCCTGGGAGACTTTGCTTCTTCCTGTTCTAGAACTTTCAGGTGTGCTTTTAAGTCACTAGTGTGAGATTTCTCCAGCTTATTTATGTGGGCGTTTAGTGCTATGAATTTCCCTCTTAGTACTGCTTTCATAGTGTCCCATAGGTTTGGATATGTGGTGTCTTCATTTTCGTTGATCTCTAGGAAGTCTTTAATTTCTTTCTTTATTTCTTCCTTAACCCATTGGTGATTCAGGTGGGTATTGTTCAGTTTCCATGAGATTGTAGGTTTTCTGTAGTTTTTGTTGTTGTTGAAATGCAACTTTAGACCATGGTGGTCTGATAGAACACAGGAGGTTATTCCAATTGTTTTGTATCTGTTTAGATTTGTTTTGTGACCAAGTATGTGGTCGATTTTAGAGAAGGTTCCATGGGGTGCTGAGAAGAAGGTATATTCTTTTTTGTTAGGATGGAATGTTCTGTAGATGTCGATTAAGTCCATTTGAGTCATGACATCAGTTAAGTCCTTTATTTCTCTGTTAAGTTTCGATTTGGGGGATCTGTCCAGTGGTGAAAGTGGGGTGTTGAGGTCTCCCACTATTAATGTGTGGGGTTTTATATGTGATTTAAGCTTTAATAATGTTTCTTTTACATATGTGGGTGCCCTTGCGTTTGGGGCATAAATGTTCAGAATTGAGACTTCATCTTGGTGGATCTTTCCTGTGATGAGTATGTAATGCCCTTCTTGATCTCTTTTGATTGATTTTAGTTTGAAGTCTATTTTGCTGGATATCAGGATGGCTACACCCGCTTGTTTCTTAAGACCGTTTGATTGGAAAGTCTTTTCCCAGCCTTTTATTTTTAGGTAGTGTCTATCTTTGAATTTGAGATGTGTTTCTTGTATGCAGCAGAAAGATGGGTCCTGCTTTCGTATCCATTCTGTAAGCCTATGTCTTTTTATAGGTGAATTAAGTCCATTGATATTGAGGGATATTAATGTCCAGTGATTGTTCATTCCTGTTATTTTTTGGTGGTGATGTGTGTGTACTTTTCTTCATTGGGGTTTACTGCTGTGGCTTTATCTATTGCCTGTGTTTTCGAGGGTGTATCTGACTTCCTTAGGTTGGAATTTTCCTTCTAGTGCTTTCTGTAGGGCTGGATTTGTGGATAAATATTGTTTAAATCTGGCTTTGTCATGGAATGTCTTGTTCACTCCATCTATGATGATTGAAAGTTTTGCTGGGTATATTAGTCTAGGCTGACATCCATGGTCTCTTAGTGTCTGCATTACATCTGTCCAGGACCTTCTGGCTTTCAAAGTCTCCATTGAGAAATCGGGTGTTATTCTGATAGGTTTGCCTTTATATGTCACTTGGCCTTTTTCCTTTGCTGCTCTTAATATTCTTTCTTTATTCTGTACATTTAATTGTTTAATTATTATGTGGCGAGGGGACTTTTTTTGGGGGTCTAGTCTGTTTGGTGTTCTATAGGCTTCCTGTATCTTCATAGGCATTTCCTTCTTTAAGTTGGGAAAGTTTTCTTCTATGATCTTGTTGAATATATTTTCTGTGCCCTTGAGTTGGTATTCTTCTCCTTCTTCTACCCCTATTATTCGTAGGTTTGGTCTTTTCATGGTGTCCCAAATTTCTTGGACATTTTGGTTCATGACTTTGTTGACTTTAGTGTTTTCTTTGACTGATGAATCTATTTCTTCTATTGTATCTTCAACGCTAGAGATTCTCTCTTCCATCTCTTGCATTCTGTTGATTATACTTGCATCTGAAGTTCCCAATCGTTTTCTCAGATTTTCTATTTCCAGCATTCCCTCTGTTTGTGTCTTCTTCATTTTTTCTATTTCCCTTTTCAGGTCGTGGACTGTTTCCTTCATTTGTTTCATTGATTTTTCTTGATTTTCTTTCAGTATTTTATTGTTCTCTTCCAGGACTTTTTTGATTTCTTCTAATTTGTTTGCCCTTTCCTCTAATTGTTTACAGCGTTCTTCACATTTTTTGGTCTTTTCCTCTACACGAGCCTCTAGCTTCTTCATGATGACATTCATAAGGCTATTTTCTTCTGCTTCTTCCAATTTCTGATGTTCAGGTCTAGGTGTTGGAGGAGGGCTAGGGCCTGGTGATGGTGTATTGCTATTCATTTTGTTGTATGTGTTTCTGCCTTGACGTCTGCCCATCTCCTTGTGGTTCGTTCTTGGCCTTATCCACACACTTGGTTCAGACAGAGCTGACAGATTCAGGAAGTCTCTCTCTCTTGTCCAGATGGGAGCTCTCTTGTCCAAATTGGAAGTCCGGGGCAGGATGGGAGCTCTTGTTCAGAAGGGATGTCCAGGGAGGATGGGTGCTCTCCTCTCTCTCTCTCTCTCTCTCTCTCTCTCTCTCTCTCTCTCTCTCTCTCTGTGCTTCAGAAGGGAAGTCCAGGGCAAGACGGGAGCTGGGAACTGGGGGCCGGCCTCTAAGTCTCAGGAAGAGGCTTGGGGCTCAGGCGGATGGGGGTGGGGGCAGGGTGTGGAGACTGCAGGGTCTGCCAGGGGTCTTAGAGAAGGGTATCCTTCCTGGTGGGGCTGTGCTTCAGAAGGGAAGTCCAGGGCAAGATGGGAGCTGGGGGCCGGCCTCTAAGTCTCAGGAAGAGGCTTGGGGCTCAGGCGGATGGGGGTGGGGGCAGGGCGTGGAGACTGCAGGTTCTGCCAGGGGTCTTGGAGAAGGGTATCCTTCCCGGTGGGGCTAGAAGGGCACCTGCCCTGTGACCAGAACCTGGGGCCAAGTTGGGCAGGTCTTCCCCGGAGTGGCTGGTGCCCAGGGATGGGGTCAGGGGCAAGTTAGGGGACTCACCTGTGCTTCAGAAGGGAAGTCCGGGGCAAGATGGGAGCTGGGGGCCGGCCTCCGCATGAATGTTTTGCCTGAATATATGTCTATGTGCCATGCATGTGCCTGGTTCCTTTGGAGGCTAGAAGAGGGCATTGGGTTGACCGTATCTGAAGTTAGGAATGGTTGTGAGCCACCATGTGAGTGCTGGGAATTGAACCCAGGTCTTCTGCAAGAGCAACAAGTGATCTAAACATCTGAGCCATTTCTCCAGCCCCTGTATTATTATTTTTTAAATAAAATGAAGCAGTCTGTTTGGATCAAGTTCCTATGGGAAGCTTGGGGACTTTGAGATTAATTTAGTTCAACCTAGTACAGGTGATATTATTAAAGAGATATACTCAATAATGCAAATGAATTTTGTACTAAATTTCCAGTAGACTATGGGCATGAAATAAAGATGAACAATTTCAATTGGTCCTATATATCTATGACCTTACTTCTGACTGAGCATATGGAGAACAACCAGGGGGTCCTTGGCTACCAGTTACTCATCTTCTGAGACATGGGAAGATGTTTCAGTCCAGCAGTGGTTGGACTGGGAAGCTGTCATAAATCTCAGTCATTTCAAACATGCTCTGGAGAGCTATAATTATACAGTGGTTTAAGTGTGCCTGTTCCTAGGAAATCTAACAGGAATAGAATAAATATGAGAGTGGAGAGAAATGACGTAGAAGCTGAATCCATTGCAAATGGAGTGAGGTCTGAACTGGACTAGGGTTGTGTTGTTTGAGAAGATCTGTGTCCTGTGTGGATGGTCTGGTTCAGATTCCTTCATTGTCTTTCACTGAGCCTTGCTGTCAAAGAATAATTGTGTTGAGCCACAGACAGTTTTAATGTTTGCTTCTTGTTGTACCTGGAAAGGAAGTTGTTTTCAAAATAGCCTCTATGTCAGTTAGATGTCTACTCAAGACTTGATCTCAAGCCATTTTTATCATATGATATTGTTAAACTGGGAGTTAAAATTGGAAATTCAGTATGTTATGAGCAAATTTAGTACTATGTAGCACACAGTGCAAAAGCAGGAATAGTGAGGCCACATAACACACTTGGTCCTCTCACTGAATGCTAGTTTGTGTTGTAGAGAGTAGCTACACTGTAGTCTACTGTTAAGTACTTCTCCAGACCTTGCCTGCTGAGTCACTTCACCTGTAAGCATAGACTGTGAGAATGTAGGATGAGGGGCTGGAGAGATAGATAGCTCAGTAGTTAAGAGCCACACTGCTCTTGCATAGGCCCTGAGTTTGGTTCTCAGCACCCACATTGCCCAGCATACAATCATCTGTAACTCCAGCATATCTGTCATCTCTGGACTCTATGGGCACCTGCACTCATGCACAACACATACAAATAATTTAAAGTAATAAAAACAAATAATATGTAAGACAAGTGTTATTTATTAGAATTTGAAAAGCAAAGTATTTCCATAAAGTGCACTGTAGACTTGAGGTCTTCGTCATGTGACTACCATTCCTTCCTGTATGGTAGTTGAGGCTAGTGGGTGATCAGCTGGGCAAGTTGGTCCTATGCTAGAGTTTGAAGAAAAAAAAAAAACCACATGGGGTAGGGAAGAGCCTGCCACCACGCTAACCATCACAAAAGAAAAGCTGTCGCTCAGTTTTGATGACCTTTGTTGACTTTCCTTACAAAAGTGACTCTGTTGCTTCTTAGTCTTTTGCTTTTCTTCCCTTAGGATGACTCAGCATGAAGCACCTGTCATTTGTAGGTCCGTCAGACTTGCACCTTTCAGCCTCCGGAACTGCAACAACTAAATCTTTCTTTTTGTTGCTCATGTGTGCACTCGTTTGCAGATAGAATCACCTGTAGTCCAGACTGACCTCAAACTCACTCTGAAGCTGAGGGTGACCTTGAAATTTTGATCCTCTGTCCTTCGTGTCCTTAGTGTGTGTCACCTTACGCACTAAATCTTTGTTCTTTATAAACTATCAAGCCTTAGGCATTCTATTATAGCAGCACAAAATGGATTCCAATAACATGGGGTCACACTGAACTAGGGTGAACACCATATCACTATAGCATCCTGTTCAAACAGTGGGTTGCCCAAGTCAATCTGCATATCAGATATTTACATTACAATTCATAACAGTAGCAAAATATTACAGTTATAACGTAACAACAAAAATAGTTTATGGTTGGGGGTCACCACAACATGAGCAACTGAATTAAAGGGTTGCAGCATTAGGAAGGTTGAGAATCACTGTGTTGAAAAGATAGACAGAATAGGGCAGAGGTTGCTGTGATGGTACCATAAGCCACAGCATGCCAAGGATTATCCATCAAACATCAGAGACGAGGTAGGTATTGAAGTGAATGTCCTCTACATCCTCTAGGAGGGACAAATGTACCAACACTTTGGTTTCAGGCTTCTGGACTCCTGAACTGGAGAAAAATAATTCCATTCTTTTTAAGCTATCTAGTTGATGGAAAATTTTTGCAACATACTTAGCATATACCAATTCTTGACTATTTGAATAAAGCTTCCCTGAACTTTCACATTACCCTGCCTGACAAATAGCTTTAAGGGAGAAAGAATTTGGCTCGCAAATCCCAGTTACAGTCTGTCATTGGGAACTTGAAGCAGCTAGTCACATTATGTCACATTCAGGAATAGGGAGAAAGGCATGCATGCTGCTTTTCAGCTAGCTTTCTCAACTGTTATGAAGTCCAGGACCCAAACCTAGGGAATGGCACTGACCACTTCAGGTTGGATCCGCCCACATCATTTAGGGCAATCAAGACAATTCCCCACAGATATGACCACAGGCCAACCTGACCTGGAAAATCCCTCACCGAGACTCTTCCTGGGAGATTCTACCTTGTGTTAAGTTGACAATTAAAACTGACCATCACAACCCATTACCATTTCTTATAGTGAGACATCTAGGAGTGGAATGGCTGGGTAACATATGTAAGTTTTCAAGAACCCCTCAAACAGATTTCCACCATTTTCCGTTCTCATCAGAAACTATAGAAGTTCTTAGTTCTCCATTACTGTTACCATGTAGTGTTTCTGGTATTTTAAAATTATATATATTGTAATGTATTTAGCGGCATCTTTGTGGTTTTGATTTGTATTTCTTAAGTGTCTTCTATGACTTTTGTATCTCAATTTCTTTTCTCTAACTTCATGAGTGGTTAATTTTAGTAGGCTACATCATCTATTCGTATATATAATTCTTCATCCTATCTATTGTTTTTATATTTATTTGTTTTATTTTTATTTATTTTTTGAAACAGGATCTTATGTAGCTCAAGCTGGCCTTGAACTTGCTACGTAGTTGAGGATGACTCTGAATAAATGATTCTTCTGTTTCTACCTCCCAGCTGCCAGGATTATATGTCTTTTAATTTTTAATGATGTCTTTTAAAGAGAAAAATTTAAATTTAACGAAGCTCAAAAATCAATTTCCCTGTGTCTTTTATGCTTATTATGGATTTTGTAAGGGAAAAAACTGTGCCCCCAATGATGAGTATTTATTACACTTGTCTTACATCAATGTTCTACAACCCTGGTTATGCTTTGACATGTACAGTGAATTCTCACTCACATGTTGTAAATCAAAGCCATTTTCAATAACCACCACAGTGACAACCGACAGTGCTGTGACTTGACAATCCACTGCTGAGATCCCATGGATCGTGCACTCTCCTGTTGGTGTGTGGCACACGAGGAACGACAACACAGGTTGGCTCAGCCTCATCTGTCCACTTCTGCTGTGTCCTGGCGTTGTAACCACAGCCATGGAAGGAGACAATGATGGAGACAGAACAGGGAATAGGGAGGAATTTCTGCCCAAACCACAGCCACAGTGAGCTGAGATTTTTAAATAACTATACATTCCAGCTAGCACAAGGCACTTTCCACTTAAAAATGTCTTCGGCAACAGCACCTGTTATCTTAGGTGATGGGGAAATATAGGGAGAGGCCTAAGGATAGCCCAGTGGGTACAGTGCATGGATAGCACCCATGAAGTGCTGGGATTGATCTCCAGCACAGAGTAAATTGAGTGTGGTGGTGTAGACCTGTAATCTCAGTTAGGGAGGTAGAGACAGGAGAATCAGAAGTTCAGGGTGGGGCGGAGAGATGGCTCAGTGGTTCTGAGCACTTGCTGCTCTTGCAGAGGACCTGGGCTCTGTTGCCAGCACCCATGTGGTAGCTCACAATTGCCTGGAACTCCAGTGCCAGAGGATCTTGTATCCCCTGGACTCCTCTAGTACCGGGTGTACTCATGGTGCAGTGCGCAGAAGCAGACAAAACATTCATACGCTTAAAAATAAATAAATCATACGAAGTTAAGGTTTTTCTTAGCTACATGGCAAGTTTGAGGCCAGCTTAAGTTATATGAGACCGTGTCTCAAAAAACAAAACAAAAATAAAACAAAACAAAAATACCCAAGCCATAGTAAACCAAGCCAAACACAAGTGTATATGTTTGTGTGAAGGTAAAAGGAAAGATTATAAATTACTGGAAAGGAGAAAATACGTTGTAAAGCTGTAGGTGTCCCCCAATCTGAGTGTTCATTTAGCTCCTACTGAAACACAGTTCAATTCTTTTTTACTATTTTTGAAACGAGGTCTCAGTATGTAGCTCAGGTACAGTCAAATTTTTCTCTATTATTATTTTTAAATATGTTTCAGTTTATTGAGTTCAGACTGGCCTCAAACTCACAGTGCTCCTACCTTGGCCTTTGTACAGTTAGATTCTAGTTAAATTATTCTAATTATGTAAAGTGGAAACCCTACAAAAATGATGAAAATCTCAAGTGACCTTGAAGCTTAATTAGTGGCATGTGGTGTAAGTATAATATAATGGTTAGTTTTAATTCTACAAGTGACAAACTGTAGAATCACCTGGGAAGAATGTCTCAATGAGGAAGTATTTACATTTGGTTTGGCTGTGGGTGTGTATGGGGGTGGTGGTGGTTTTGATTGAGCTGATTGAGGTGGAAAGACCTGCCTCCTGTCCGTGGTGCCATTCCTTAGGTTTTGGTCCTGGACTGTATAAGCATGGAAAAAGCAGGCTGAGCTGTAGGCTTGTAGGTCTTCACTCCCCCTCTGCTCCTGACTGTGGATGTCAATGAGATATAACTAGCCACTTCAAATTAGTTTTGCCTTGACTTTTCCACAGCAATGGACTGTAACCCAGAATTATGGGACAAAATAAACCTTTTTTCCCCAAGTTGCTTTTTGTCGAGGTGATTTTTTTTTTTTTTTTTTACAGGAACAAAAATGAAATCAGGGAGCATACATATCCCAAATAGGGACTGAAATGTTTATATTACAAGCAAAACATTACACCAATTGTTTTCATCATTTAGTTTCCGTGCTTCCCAGCTGATGTCTTCTCCTTTGCAAACTTCCTGGCGACTCTTGGAGCAGAATCGGAGGACTGCAAGACAAGATGAGAGGAGGCGTTAAGGAGTTCGCATTCTCAGCTGTGAAAGGCACCAAGTATGCTGGAGGTGAGAGTTAGGGCAATCACTGCTTTGTGGCATTCCGGAAGGATTTAGTCAATTTGATTTTGTGTTTGACTCCCAGGAATGGGAAACATTTCAAGCCCACTGCTTTTTACAGATAGAATGTGCTGTGTGTTGGCCACCCAGCTGGGTGGTAGGATTTGGCCGAAGTGAAATTGGACTTTTAAAGCTGAGTGCCTGGAGGAAGGATCATTGCTCCCACTGGAGTCCAGGCCGTCAAGGTGCTGGGGAGAGACATTTGAGGAACGCGAGCACACTTGTTCCATGCTCCAGGAAGACTGTCAGGGTTCCCAGAAGAGGCTGTCTGTGATACAGCCTGTGGAAGACCAAGACCCAGCAACTGAAGTGGGAATCATGATGGAAACAAGCTAACAGCCTGGGCCTCGGCCATGCCACACCTCCGTTTATATACCCAGCTGCAGCAGCAAGGACATGTTTGCTGAGCTTCCCAGGTACAGGTGGTTTTCCACATTTCTTTTCTGTAACTGGGCACTGTTGCAGGATCTGAGTGTGCAGCTATGAGGCTCACAAAATGTCTCCCTTTGAGACACTAACACACTGAGAGACAGAGAGACTGGTAAACACAGTTTGCATCAAGTAGTGATAGGAAACAAAGCAAAATAAAAGGGGTAATGAAGGAGCTTGGAGTGACACCTTTGGGGATACAAATTACCTTTTCATTTAGTTTCCTCAGCCTACAATGCTTTAACATGAACCCAGATGCAGATCAAGACTGACACATTCCTTTGAAACATGTTTATATAGCAGCATTAGGGATATTTTGTTTCACATGTATTTATTTGTTGGGTTGTCATGATACACACACACACACACAAATTAGGATGGGTCTACAGCTCTGGCTTGACTGATGGTGATAATACACAGCTTTTGGGGGGGTCATAATCATTGAGTGTAGTGAGTTTAATTACATTATTCTGAATGTTCTTTTAAAAATTTCACTGTCTTGACTTCAAGTCATAGTAGTTCACTTGGAAATTTCTTGTTGCTTATGATGACATGATGCGGTCAGTATAATGCTACCACTCGTCAATATCTCAAGATGTAAAATACATGTAAGACCAGGTTTACTATGAAAACAGTGGTTTTAAACATGCATTTTAGTTTGTCTTCTTAATGCTTTAGATATTGATCTGGCAACTTATACAATCTGTTAACTTGGTGGATTTTTCTCTTTTCAATGGGCATATCTTATTAGCATTAGTTCCATACGAGATTTCTGTAATTCTTTTGAGCCATGGATGCATTTTGGGAGGGCTGCTCTCCAAAGGGGAAATCCAAGTAGAGACTGTAACATGCTGAAAGAAAAATCAGGTGAACAAGTTTCTCTGCCGAGCTTTCCGTACGGTAGCGGAAGTGTATCTTCATGTGTTCTTGTCCCATTTCACATGTCTGATGGACAGGGGGTGAAAGTGTCAGTCTGCATATTAACAATTGAGAAACTTAATTTCTTTATCATTTATATGTAGAAGTAAATCTAAATATTAGCACCAATACTTGTCTCTGCACTCCAGGAGGGTGTATGCCAGGCCGTTCGGTGATGGATGGGTTTGAGCATCAACTGAAGTCTGACGGCCCGTTTCCTCAGACCATATTTGGTTTGTCTTGTGTTTCTAAGAATGTTGTTTAATCTCTCATGCAGAACTAAGACATATTATTTCTCTGGGTTTTATTCTTTAAGAAGTATGTACTGCATGGATTCGTGATGGCTACAGAGGAAGAACATGATGACTTTCTGAACAGAGATGTTGCAACCAAGAGAGTCTCCAGCACTTACATAGAGGATCACAGTCCTCCCTCTCCCTCCTCCTCTTCTGACCTCATATACAAGGGTCACTCTCAAGGTTGTCACCCTATAAATTTTAAGTCTGAATTCTTTTAGGTAAATACATTCTATATAGCCTATCTGTCTGTCAGTCATCTATGTATCTACTGTGTGTGTGTGTGTTTATAGACTTGTACATACATATTGTGATGGGAACTACAAAGATAATTGGAACAAATGTTGTCAACAAAAATTGCTAAAGGAAACTATTGCTTTATTTAACACTTGAAGTAGAATTAGAAGAAAAGAATCTTGATTGGATTTTTTTTTTTTTTTTAAATCCAGGACTTGCGGCGGGATCTAAAGAGCAGGTGCATTGATTTCAGGCTTTCTAGAAAGATCTAGGTTCTCTGTCACTTCACTCTTCATGTCTCATAAGCTTGTCATTTGTTGTGGCTGCATGCGTGGAGGCGGTTGTTCCCAACTTTAGATTGCAGGTCTGGGGTGGAGTCTGAGCTTCTAGTAAGTCCCCCCAGTGATGCTGGTGCTGCAGGCCACAGGAATATATTATAAGAACTCAGCTGGTTATGGCAAAGTCACTACCTAGAGGAATCAGGGAATTCCTCCAGAGGAAGCCAAATCCCAAGGAGTTTTTGGTGTTACTTGGCTTGTTGTATATCAGCTGTCTTCTGTTATGAAAATCATGTGTTCCTTCATAGTTTTCCCAATTGACTTTTCCCTAAGAAGGGCTAACAGTGTGGACTGATCACTCTCTGGACATACACATTCCAGGTATTTGGAGAACAGCCTCAGGAAAGGCTTTCTCTGGAATCAGATATCTTCTTTGGCCACTTTCAAGGACTAGCAGTAATAACAGTCCATATGCAAGTCTCCTGATTTAAGGTAAATTCCACAAGGAGACACCACCTAGGTCAGGTGGACGTTAAGTAATAGCTTTACACAATTCAGCCCAGACCCTCCTTTCTTACAGCCTTACTAACTTTATAGACCGCTAACTCCTTACCTAACCACTTCTAGGAATATTTAGATAACCTTCTGCACTGACAGCTATGCTCAGCCAGAACCCCAGTTCAAGCCTCCCTGTAATTATCATCATTAGCAGTATCCGGCCAGGTCCATCCCCAGATGGAGGAGAGTACTTTATCAGAGACACCTCTGTATTCTCTAAGAACAGACTTAACCATCCAGGCTACCTGTTTGAGAAGGCCTGGTGGATGTGCCAATTAAGCCTTACTTCCTTTCCCAAACCTTACCTCCAGTTCCAGATCTCCCTTTAACTATCACCAGAGGTATCTAGCTGTACACAGGTTGCCTAGCGACTGAGCACACTTTCCCCCACCCTGCAGAAAAACGGCAAATAGCTTGGACAGATAGGAGCCACAGGAAAAAAGAAGATAGTTTTATTTTCTCCCATTGACCTAGCAACTTATAGATTCTTAACATTTTCTACCAATTACGTTTAAGATTATAGTTGAGCACATAAGATTCCCTCTTCTTAGATATTACCTGAATTCAGCCTTTAGTTAATTCATTTCCCCATTGGTCACTTCCCTTTGGGGTTGCAAATGATAATTAACGGTTATTGGCTCTCTATGTGATTCTTATCACCCCTCCATTTGACCCTGGAAGCCTGGCTTTATATACTAGGACTTCTAGGGCATGGAGGGACGGAGAAGAGAAAAGAGAATGGAAGAACTAGATGGGTAAGAACTTGAGAGGAACAAACTGAGATGGGGAAGAATTAGATTGAAGGGCTAGAGGAGAGTACCAGAGGAATGAGATGGAAGATGAGGAAGAGCCAGATGAGGAAGAACTAGCTGGGGAAGAACAAGTTGAGGAAGAATGAAATGATGAGAGAGAAGGAGATGGGAGAAAAGATGATTTGGGAAGGAACAAGATGGATGAGAACCTAGAAGGGGCAGAACTAGATGAAGGAATTAAGACAGAACCTAGAGGGGACCGCAGATAAGTGTAGAGAGAAATCAGGCTAAAAATGAGCTAAATATGAGAGCAGAATATAAGCTTGTAACTGACACAGAATAATAAAGTATATGGACTAAGGAGTTTTGTGTACATAGATTCATTTCTTCTCATCAAAGATTAATTATCAGCTGGTTGTAGATTCTTCCCGGACCCTGGGAGGGGACTATCGAGGGGCTGGACCCTGATGGTCGCCGATAATGCTGGTGCTGCAGATTCACGTCAAGTACTGAGAATCGCTGCTTGGAGCTAAGGGCCAACAGGAAACTGATGAATAGGTTTGACCAACTTTATCAGTGGCCAGGATTTAATTTAGATGATGGATAAGGAGTCACCTTGCCTTTCTGAGTAAGGTCTTGCCTATGCTAAAGATCAACATTATTGGCTGGCTCCTTAAGATGCTTAATGTGGCTCTGAGAAGAGACAGTCACAATATTTCTGTCTGAGAGCCTGACAGACATCTCACATCCATACACCTAAGGAAATTATCAAAGGGCTTCTTGTATCCATGGCCTCCTAGGTGGAAATGATAATCTATGCTGAGCAGATATATTGCTCTTTGATTTTGTCTGATATGTGTTTTATACACTTTTAATTGCTTTTTATTTATATTATTAATTCTATTAGGAGAATGACTTTTATCCTTCACTAATATTTTGCTATAATGGCCCATAGTTCTTAGCACTCTTTTGTTCATTTCTTCTAAGCACTTCTTTCACTGTGATGTGTGGCCCATATGTACTTGAGCTGTGACACATCCATTCAGAGGATGTAAATAGTCAATCCATAATGTGAGGACACGAAAGAAAACAACAATATTGATAACAGACAGCTATAGGATGCTGATAAAATTGCCTAAAAGCCACACCTAAGACTTGTGCTCACTTAGAGGGAGAATGATCCTAAGTACTAATTCTAAGATCCCAAGATCCTAATTCTGCAGCTAAGCAACTCAACATCTAGAAGAGACTGTGTCCCTTGGAATTGACTCATTGAAAATGAACCATGAGCAATTAGACCTTAGACCTCAATCTTGAAAACCGAGTTTCTTCTAGTTGATGTTATTACTATGGAAGACTCTGTGGTACTCTGTAATCTTGGCCATAATCTGCCAGTCACAATGAGAGGTGCTGCTCTGGCCATGAAACCCCCACAAAGTACTTGAAGCTGTTCCTCTAGTTCTCACCTTGCATTACAAAATGGCCACTGGGAAGAAAAGGATAGAAGGATTTTGGTGTTCTGGAAAGGCTAAGTGCTGCTGTTTCACATCTGTTGGAATCTTATCATGCTAAATTGTATAATGGGTCTCAATTTTGTACCCCTTGTGGTCCTACACACTTCGCTATGTGTCTGTCAGTGTTTTCTTCCAATGGGAGGAGATTCTCTACATTGTAACTTGGGGTTGACTAGTGGCTTGTTTAAGGCTACAGAATGAGGTAGCTATGAGAACAAGGCATGTGATCTTAGTGTTAATTGTCAACTTGACAGAATCTAGAATTATGTGGCAGATGGGCCTCTGGGCATGTCTGTGAAGGGCTATCTTGATTGTGTTAATTGAGGTGGGAAAACCTGTCCACTATGAGTAGATCATTCCCTAGGCAAGGGATCCTGGACTATATAAGAGTGGAAAAATTAGCTGAGCACTAACATGTATATTTTGAAGTTTTAGCCTGGTAATAAGAAGATATTAGGCTGGGCAGTGGTGGTGCATGCCTTTAATTCCAGCATTCAGGAGGCAGGGCCAGGAGGATCTCTGTGAGTTCAAGGCCAGCCTTGTCTACAGAGTGAGATCCAGGACAGGCACCAAAACTATACAGAGAAACCCTGTCTCAAAACAACAACAACAAAAGGTATTAGTTAGATTTTAAAAAATGTTCCTTAATTTTAAATATATTTTTTATTATTCTTTGAAAATTTCATACATATATCAGCCACTCAAGGACAGGCCTCATGTTCAGAAGTAGTTGACAAACGTATAATGAACTCCACAGTCTTGTTTTGTTTCATTTTTATATGTGTGTGCTTTTATTTGGCTAAAGCTTAGTGGGTTGTTTTTGTTTGTTTGTTTTTGAGTGTGATTTTGTTTGTTTTCTTGATTTTGAAGGGTTTTGTTGTCCTATTATGTGTTTGTTTGTTTTTTTAGAAAGAACTTAAAGTTGGGTGGGTTGTAGAGAAGCTAGGTAAAAAAGAAGACCCTAAGAGCGACACCCATGGAGGGCCCCAGGAAGGAAAAATAGTTAAGATCTCCTGGGTAAACTGGGAGGGGGGCAGAAGGGAAGGGATGGGGGATGAGAACAGAAGAGACTGAGTGGAGTGAGGGACAGAGAGGGAGAGCAATGGAAGAGATATCTTGGTAGAAGGAACCATTGGGGTGTTAGGGAGAAACCTGGTGCTAGGGAAATCCCCAGGAATCCACAAGGATGACCCCAGATTAGGCTATTAGCAATGGTGGAGAGGGTGCCTGAGCTGGCCTTCTCCTGTAATCAGATTAGTGACTACCCTAATTGTCATCCTAGAACATACATCCAGTAACTGATGGAAGCAGGTGCAGTGATCCACAGCCAAACAATGGGCTGAACTCCTAGACTTCAGTTGAAGAGAGGGAGGAGGGGTCACAGGAGCAAGTGAGGTCAAGATCATGATCAGGAAAACCACAGAGACAGTTGACCATGCTGGTGGGAGCTCACGGACTCTGGCCCGTCAGCCGGGGAACATGCATGGGACCGAACTAGACTCTCTGAATGTGGGTAACAGTTATGTGGCTAGATCTGTTTGGGGAGCCCCTGGCAGTGGGATCAGGACTTATCCCAGGTTCATGAAATGACTTTTTGGAACACATTTCCTAGGGTGGGATACCTTGCTCAGCCTTGACACAGGGGAGGGGCTTGGTCCTGCCTCAACTTAGTAAGCTAGACTTTGTTGACTCCTCAAGGGAGGCCTTACCCTCTCCGAGGAGTGGATTGGGGGGTAGGATGGGGAGACGTATAGGTGTGGAATAAGGGGAGGGAGGGGGAACCAGAATTGTTATGTAGAATGAAAAAAAAACTTAAAAAAATAAATTAAAAATAAAAGTTGGGTAGGTTGGAGGGAAGAGGGTCTGGAAGGACTTGGAAGGAGGGGGAAAATATAATAAAATATATTTAAAGTTAAAAATTGTCTTAAATAATAAAAAAGAAAATTTCATGTATAGATAGAATATATCTTGATCGAGTTCATCCCAGCTCTCCCCTCCAACTTCCCCTAAGCCCCTCCAAGCACATTTCCTTCAAAACTTCAGGGTCTTCCTTTTCCTCACCCATTTTATTGTTTGAGAATTTCTTACATACGTATAATATATTTTGATCAAATTCCCCACCCATTCCTTCCTCTGCAATTCCTCCTTATTCCCCTACCACTTTTCCGTCTCAACTTTATGGGCCTTTTTTTATTTTTAAAATACTCTGAGTCCACTCCGAGTTTCCTGTATGTTCATGGTGTAGGGTCACGTACTGAAGCATGGGTAGACTCAAGGGGTGCCCTGCTGAAGAAAGCTGCCCCTCTCTGAACAGCCGTCCATCACCAGCAGTGCCTCAGCTAGGTGTAGGACTTCCAGAAAGATTGTAAGAACCAGAGGTGATGAACACCTGCAGCAAAAGAGTGTCTGTGGGACATGACAGGGCCATTGCACACATGAACTCACCTTGACTGTGACTGTACCTGTAAGACCCACACATGATTAAGCCAGCCACAATCACAGCCAGGATGTGGGAGGGGCTTAGGGTGTCCCACCCCTAGCTGAGGAGCCTTGTCCTTTTAACATAAGTGTTGGAGGTGAGGAAAAACTTGACAGTCTTTCAATTTAAATTACATTAATAGTCTGATAAAATGTGAGATGATTTCATAAGCCTTGAGATAGCATACACCAGAGATGGTTTATGTTTTTAGGAACATCCTTACTTGGTGTATATTGGTCCGAGAGCAGGAAGAGTTTGTTGTTTAGAATGCTCTGGTGTAGAATGAATCTTAAAAGTTCTTATAAATAAAATAAAACCTGAGCCAGGTATTGGGGTGAACTGGAAGATCAGAGAACCAGAACAAGCCACAGCTACCTCACCTCGCCGGATCCTCAGCTGGTCTTGTTTCCTCAGACTGGAGGCCTCTGAGTCCTCATCCAGAATGGGTCTCAGCTGAACTGCTGCTCAAAAGCCTGAATGCTTAACCAGCTAAATGCCTAACCAGCCAAATGCTTCTAGTTTCTGGTCCTCACGCCCTATATACCTTTCTGCTTTCTACCACCACTCCCTGGGATTAAAGGCTCGCTTTCTGGGATTAAAGGTGTGTGTCACCATGCCTGGCCATTTCCACTGTGGCCTTGAACTGACAGAGATCCAGAGGGATTTCTACCTCTGGAGTGCTAGGATTAAAGGTGTGAGTGCCACCATTTTCTAGCCTTTGTATCTAGTGGCTGTTCTGTCTCTGACTCCAGATAAGTTTATTAGGGTGCACAATATTTTGGGGAACACAATACCACCACACTCTGGTTTGAAAAAGCTCCCTCATTGAAATCTGTATTGTTTACTTATGTTGCTTAGTCATACATGCCTCCTCAATGTGTGTTAGACTCGCCTGACCATTATGTTACTCGTTCAGTCTCCAAATATAAAGTGCCTAAACAGGAAGATGTTTAGAGTCTTTTACTAAAGTTAGTTTAGTAAAAGAGTCTTATATTCTTTACAAAATTTAGTAAAATTTAGTCTTAGAGTCTTTTACCCAAGTTTCTTTTCTTTTCTTTTATGAGGAGAATACATTCCTGCACATGAAGAAACGAATAGCCGGGTGTCTCCCCTGACTTCCACCAAGGTTCTATTCCTAACTTGAGGAAACAGCCAGCCAAGGAGGATGGCAGCAAGGTGGAAAACCTCTAAGCAACAATTAGTAATCAAATATTCCTGCTTAGTACTTGCAATCTAGTCACCCGAAGTTCAATGAACATTTCCAGAAGTGTGGTGGCCAGGTGTAGCTCTTGCTTGCAGAATGTATCCCTCCTGATGTCATGATGCCTCCACTTTGGCATTTTACTAGATCTTGTGGGACTCTGCCAAGGGTGCCAGACAGGCTTTCTGTCAGGAGTTTTTCCAGGCTACGGGCCAGAAAAATGGCTTGGGGTTGTCCAGAACCTCCTTAACTGTTCTTTTCAGCTCTGATCT
Source organism: Peromyscus eremicus (assembly GCF_949786415.1). Classification (NCBI taxonomy): domain Eukaryota; kingdom Metazoa; phylum Chordata; class Mammalia; order Rodentia; family Cricetidae; genus Peromyscus; species Peromyscus eremicus. The sequence continues at coordinate 18,330,679 of NC_081424.1, read as the reverse complement.
CTTAGGATAGCAACAGGAGGGTGCAGGACACAATGGCTTATGTCATGGGCAACTCGCTGGCTATTTATTCATTGGTTACATATATAGAAATCTGTAAGAATGTGGGCCTTAAATACCAGGGTGCAGGTTATAAAGAGGGAAAGGTTTCAAGATAGAAAGACTGTAAGAATTTCTTGAGGAGAAGTCCATGCCAAAGTGATCTGTCTTCACCAAAGGAAGGGAAAACGCTTGTAATATTGTCGGCGTGGAAGCTCCTGTGGCAGCCAGCAAGCAGCCAGTTACTTGAGTCTCTAGGCTCATTGTGGCTTTCCCATGGTGTGAACTTGGCTGGATTTGCTTTGTAACCCAGATATCCCACTGGAACTCTCAGACCTAAGACAGAAAGCTGAGCTGCCTATCGGTAAGCAATGTTTCTGAAGTCCTGGAGCCCTTTCCTCATGATGTCATCTGGTTTCAAGGCTCAGGTTGCATCTGAGCTGATACTCTTTCCATTCCGGGCAGCAACCCGAGTGTGCCTGGGGGCGCTCTGCAAAAGCCAGAGACTTTTCACTCTACTTCTGCCTGCAGATAGATGGCTTCTCTGTTTAAATCAATTAGATTAATTTTTCTTAGTCTCTGAAATACAGGCATCAGTTGAGACATGAATAGGCTTAGATGAAGCCAAGTTTAGTTGACACTTTTCTCCTGCAGATTTAATCCAGGGCCTTGTACATTCAAAGCACGAGTTCAACACTGACCTATACCCTGGGCTCTGTCATGAAACTATTGCACAGCTAACACACGACTCACAAGACACTCAATTTGGGAGTATTGATTAGCTGGGGAAGCAAGTCTCGTTCTCAGTTCCTGTCCTCTCACTTGAACTGACTTCTGGTTTCCATTTTACATAATTTCTTTTAGAGAGAGCATGACAAATTGCAATTTGGGGAGAATTTGAACTTCGAGTTGTTCCCACAAGACACCCAGAATTGGTAGTTTAGGTTGGGAAGTGCAGTTGAAAAGTGCATCAGCAGCCCTAGACCGCAAGGTCCACCTCATTTTCCACAGATCACTCGATGAGTTCTGTGGTGCTCAATTGTAGAGAGCGCGCCTTCAGCAAGACGAGCTATTGCTTTATTTTTAAAGCTTGCTATGTCAAGGCTTTCTTCTGTGACTAGGTTGGCCACCATTATTCAAGGATGAGGTCACAGTCCTTTTCTTTCCTAGAGCTGCTTGCCATTTTCTCAACACCTGCCTTGCAAGTGACAGCTCCGTGGGTGTCCTCATAAATTACAGATCATGTGCCCTGGTCCTGATGCCTTGGGACAGGCACAAAGTTAGAAACTGTCCTGTAACTTTAGACCAGCAGCCTCAAGGATGCGACAGCTGAGTGGAGAACAGAGACACACATCAGCAGGGGTCCTGTTAAGACCATCAGGCTGCCTGCCTGATGCTGACGGACAGTTTGTACCCCTGGGTGTTGTAAAATGGAACACATTAGCCAGACGGCAAGGGAATGGACAGATGCACCCAAGGAGGAGATTTTCATTTTCTTGCCTTAAAGGGTACTCTTCAGGACTGTGATCATGTGATAAACATAAGTTAGCATGTGCAAACTTGTACTGGATTTAGAAAGAGACGATCACTTGCTGATATCTGAATGAACAAGGATTTCAATTCTTTGCTTCAAATTTTTTTCGTTTTGTAGATTCCATTAGCAAAGCTGGACATAAATATAAGAACAGCAGTGTAGATAGATGAACATGAGCAGCTTTATTACCATAGGATCTCCACTAAATGTTGAGTGTCATATCTAGCACTGAGTGATAATAACTGGTATCCTCCTGAGGATGCCTTGTGCAATAGTTAGTCAACCCACATGCAGAATGCTTTATTATTTCTCATGAGTGTATAGGCCGAATGGGCAGTTCTGCTAGTATGAGCTGCAGTCTGGCGAACTGATTTTAGTCTACTGTCAGGCACGAGGCTGCAAAGGAGGATTGGCCTCCAGATTGAATTCTTTCACTTACCTGGGGATCAGATGGGAAATAGGGCAGGTTTCACTCTGTTCCGTATGTCTCATTCTCTATCAAAGGATTTTAAGAAGAAAGTATAGGAAACCAGAACTAGAAGGGTACAAGGGCTACTTCAAGTTTCTGTATGTCAAATTCACTGCCATACCCCTGCCTGGTGTGACTCATATGGCAAATTCTAGAGTCAGTCTGGGAAGCTACAAACGAGTGTGGATGTGGAAAATGGGCCATACATTCCATTTTTTTCCACAGGTGGCTGGAAGCATACATTTCCCATCTGGAAGTAAATACTTTGCTGAAGTTGAAGATACTTTGCTCATCAGGCCAGTGAGAAAACACTATGTAAGCGAATTTCAGGATTGTGTGAAATGTTTGGTGGTTGTCTGAGGGTCCCCTTCCCGATCTCCGTGCTCCTCCAAGCCCGTTAGATGTTGCTCCTCACTTGGAAGTGGTTTATTTAAACATTAGCGTTAGGACGCATGGGTCCTATCTTTGAAATTCCTTGTATGCATTATAATAGCAAGTCCTGACTTTCTTAGTTTAAGATGGGAAAGAGGCAGAAGGACCAGGAGCCTCTGTGTTCCTTGCTGTATGTAAAATATGTGTGTTCTAGGGCACCAGGCTACAGTTGACCTGAACTGATATTTTACAGCATATTTGTAGGATGAATAAGGCGCTTCCCTAATGCTATGCATATTAGGAGAAATATTAGTCAAGTTTCCTGACATAGGGGTTTTGCCAGGTGTCTAGCGGTCATGATGATCCAGGATTTTCTCTTTTGCCTCCTGCTGGAGTGGAACTAAGACCCAGGGCCACCCAAGAAGGCAGGCACTGTGCTCTGATTTAGAAGCAAAACTGGTCTCCCAAACAACTCAAACTTATTGATGGCCACGATGAACTTCACCTGCTCTGCAGTAGAGGCAATATGGGGATTGATTCTAGGCCCACCCTCCCTGTCTTCTTTCCTCCCTCCCTCCCTCCCTCCCTCCCTCCCTCCCTCCCTCTCTCCCTCCCTCCCTCTCTCCCTTCTTTCCTTTCATCAGCTGTTACTTCTGCCCTTCCCAAGGCCACACTCTGTCCTAGGAACCTGAAAATCAATGTGACTAGGGTCCCATTTCGTTAGCCAGCACCATCAAAACCTACCTGGCTCTCATCCTTTGTTCCAAGCCGGAGTCCCATATGGAATGTCCACAGACTCAAAGTGTGTGGAGGTGGCAGCCAGCCCTCTGCTTTAACAAATGCTGCGGGTGATTCAGAGACCTGCCACACTTTGAAAGCTCTGCTGCTTGGATCTTCTGGAACTGCACAGCCACTAGACACTTACAACGATAACATTTGAAGTTCAGAGCCCTAGAATGAAACTGAAAAGCCAGCTTTGGAGTCGCATCAGCTTTATTCCAAGTGCTTTCTAACCATATAAGGCTAGTGGCTACTATATTGATTGCCATAGACGTGGCGAGTTCCCCTCGGCACTGCAGAACTATCTTTCAGACAGTTATGGAATTTCCATATCTCTGGGTGACTTTCTGGGACGCTGGAGATATTTCTCTCCAGAGTGCTCCAGATTAGAATGGGACAGGACAGTCCTAAGCTCACAGTAAGATTTACTTACTTATTTGTTTTACATCCTGACCACAGTTTCCCCTCTCTCCTCTCTTTCTAGTCCCTCTACTCCTCCTTTGTTCCCACCCCACCCCACAATCCACTTCTCCTCTGCCTCTGTGTAGGACGTGGCAGGTCTCCCATGACTATCAACAGAACATGACGTATCAAGTTGCAGTCAGACTAAGCACCTTTTCATGTATTGAGGCGACCCAGTATGAGGAGTAGGCTCCCAAAAGCCAATAAAAAAGTCAGAGACAGTCCCTGTTCCCACTGTTAGGAGTCCCACAAGAAGGACCAAGCTACACAACTATAACATATATGCAGAGGGCCTAGGTCAGTCCCATGCAGGCTCCCTGGTTGTCAGTTCAATCTCTGTGAGCCTCATGAGCCCAGGTTAGTTGATTCTGTGAGTTTTCTTGTGGTGTCCTTGAGCCCTGTGGCTCCTACAACCCTTTTTCTACCTCTTCTTCAGGATTCCCCCAACTCTGACTAATGTTTGGCTGTGGGTCTGCATCTGTTTCCATCAGTTGCTGGATGACACTGATGACCTCTCAGATGACCTCTGGGCTAGGTAACAATCTGATCATAGGGGATGGCCAGTTCAGGCTCTGTATCTCAGTTCAAGCAGTCTTAGCTTGGGTCATCCTTGAAGATTTCTGGGAGATTCCCTTGTACAAGGTTTCTACCTGACCCCCAAATGCTCCCTCCCTTCCAGTACTCTTTTAGTACTTTCCTCCATCCCCCTAAACTTGATGGCTCATGTTCCCAACCGCCCTCAGTCCTCTCGTGAAATCTCTTCTATTTCCCCTCCCCAGGGAGATCTAGTCATGCCCCCTTGAACCCTCCTTGTTACCTGGTGTCTCTGGGTCTGTGGATTGTAGCATAATTATCCTTTATTTTACAGCTAATATCTACTTATGAGTAAGTACATACCATGTTTGTCTTTCTGGGTCTGGGTTACATTACTCAGGTATTTTCTAGTTCCATCTATTTGTCTTTATATTTCCTGGTGTCTTTATTTTCAACATCTGAGTAATACTCCAACATGCAAATGTACCACTTTTTCTCTATCCATTCTTTGGTTGAGGGGCATCTAGGTTGTTTTCAGGTTCTGGCTATTACAATTAAAGCTGCTATGAACATAGTTGAGCAAGTATCCTTGTGGTATGATTGAGTATCCTTTGGGTATGTGCCCAGGAGTGGTATAGCTGGGTCTTGAGGTAGGTTGAGTCCCAGTTTTCTGAGGAACCACCACAATGACTTACAAAGTGGCTGTACAAGTTTGCACTCCCACCAGCAATGGAGAAGTGTTTCCCTTGCTCCATATCCTCTCCAGCATGAGCTGTCACTTGTGTTTTTGGTCTTAACCATTCTGATGCGTGTAAGGTAGAATCTCAGAGTCATTTTGATTTCAATTTCCCTGATGGATAAAGATGTTGAACATTTCTTTAAGTGTTTCTCAGCCATTTGAGATTCTTCTGTTGAGAATTCTCTGTTTAGGTCTGTACTCCATATTTGATTGGATTATTTAGTTTGTTGATATCTAGTTTCTTGTGTTCCTTATATATTTTGGAAATTAACCCTCTGTTAGATGTGGGGTTGGTGAAGATCTTTTCCCATTTTGTAGGCTGCTGTTTTGTCCTATTGATGGTGTCCTTTGCCTTACAGAAACTTTTCAATTTCAGGAGGTCCCATTTATTAACTGTTGATCTTAGTGCCTGTGCTATTGGTGTTCTGTTCAGGAAGTTGTCTCCAGTGCCAATGGGTTTCTCTTCATCAGATTCAGTGTATCTGGATTTATGTTGAGGTCTTTCATCCACTTGGATTTGAGTTTTGTGCAGTGTGATAGATATGGATCCATTCGGATTGTTCTACATGACGATACCCAGTTAGACCAGCACCATTTGTTGAAGATGCTTTCTGTTCTCCATTGTACAATTTTGGCTTCTTTGTCAAAAATCACATGTTCATAGGTATGTGGATTTATGTCTGGGTCCTTGATTTGATTCTATGAATCTATATGTCTGTTTTTATGCCAATATCATGCTATTTTTATTACTATAGCTCTGTAGTAGAGCTTGAAATCAGGGATGGTGATACCGCCAAGGTTCTTTTATTGTATAGGATTGTTTTAGCTATCCTGAGGTTTTTGTTTTTTTTTTTCCATATGAAGTTGAGTATTGTTCTTTCAAAGTCTGTAAAGAATTGTGTTGGGATTTTAATGGAGATTACATTGAATCTGTAGATTGCTTTTGGTAAGATGGCCATTTTTACTATATTAATCCTACAGATCCATGAGTGTGTGAGATCTTTCCACTTTCTGATATCTTCTTCAATTTCTTTCTTCAAAGACTTGAAGTTCTTGTCATATAGGTCTCTCATTTGCTTGATTAGAGTTACACCAAGATATTTTATATTATTTGTGGCTATTGTAAAGGGTGTTGAATCTCTGATTTCTTTCTCAGCCCATTTATCATTTGTATATAGTAGGGCTAATGATTTTTTTTGTGTTAATATTGTATCTAGTCACTTCACTAAAGGTGTTTATCAGATGTAGGAGTTCCCTGGTTGAGTTTTTGGGGTTGCTTATATATACTATCATACCATCTACGAATAGCGGAAGTTTAAGTTCTTTCCAATTTGTATCCCCTTGATCTCCTTTTGTTATCTTATTGCTCTAGCTAGAACTTCAAGCACTATATTGAATAGGTATGGAGAGAGTGGACAGTCTTGTCTTGTTCCTGATTTTAGTGGAATTGCTTTGAGTTTGTCTCTATTAATTTGATGTTGGCTGTCAGCTTGCTGTATATTGCTTTTATTATGTTTAGGTATGTTCCTTGTATCCCTGATCTCTCCAAGACTTTTCTCATGAAGGGGTATTGGACTTTGTCAAAGGCTTTTTCAGTATCTAATGAGATGATCATGTAGTTTTTTTCTTTCAGTTTGTTTATGTGATGGATTACATTGACAGATATTCCTATGTTGAACCATCCCTGCTTCTCTGGGATAAAGCCTACTTGGTCATGGTCTATGATCTTTTTGATATATTCTTGGATTTGGATTGTCAGTATTTTATAGAGTATTTTTGCATCAATACTTATGAGGGAGATTGGTCTGTAATTCTCTCTCTTTTTTTTTTTTTTTTTTTGGGTTGAGTCTCTGTGTAGTTTGGAAATCAGAGTGAATGCGGCCCCATAGAAAGAATTTGGCAATGTTTATTCTGTTTCTGTTTTGTGGAATAATTTAAAGAGTATTGATATTAGATTTTCTTTGAAAATCTGGTAGAATTCTGTGTTAAAACCATTTGGGCCTGGGCTTTTTTGGTCGGGATACTTTTAATGACTTCTTCTATTTCTTTTGGGGTTATCGGTCTATTTAAATTTTATTTGATCTTGATTTAACTTAGTAAGTGTTATCTATCAAAAAAATTGTCCATTTCTTTTAGATTTTCCAATTTTGTGGAGTATAGGTTTTTGAGTATGACCTAATGATTCTCTGAATTTCCTTGGAGTCTGTTGTTATGACCCCTTTTCATTTCTGATTTTGTTGATTTGTATACCTGCCTTTTTGCTAGTTTGTGTAAGGGTTTTATTTATTTTGTTAATTTTCTCAAGAACCAATTCTTTGTTTCATTGATTCTTTGTATTGTTCTCTTTGTTTCTATTTTATTGATTTCAGTTCTCAATTTGATTATTTCCTGGCATCGATTCCTCCTGGGTGAGTTTGCTTCTTTTTGTTCTAGAGCTTTCAGGTGTGCTGTTAAGTCACTGGTGCGAGGATCTCTCCAAATTCTTCATGTAGGCACTCAATGCTATCAACCTTCTTCTTAGCACTGCTTTCATTGTGACCCCTAAGTTGTGCACTCATTTTCATTGAATTCTCGGAAGTCTTTAACTTCTTTCTTTATTTCTTTCTTGACCCAGTGGTAACTCAGTAGAGAGTTGTTCAGTTTCCATGAGTTTGTAGGCTTTCTGTTGTTGAAATCCAGCTTTAATCCATGGTGATCTGATAATATACAAGGGGTTATTTCAATTTTTTTTGTATCTGTTAAGACTCACTTTGTGACTGAGTATGTGGTCAGTTTTGGAGAAGGTTCCATGCAGTGAGGAGGTATATTCTTTTGTGTCTGTGTGAAATGTTCTGTAGATATCTTTCAGGTCTATTTGAGTTATAACATCTGTTAGTTCCATTATTTCTCTGTTTAGTTTCTCTGTAGATGATTTGTCCATTGCTGAGAGTGGGGTGGTAAAGTCTCCCACTATTATTGTGTGGGGCTCTATGCATGATTTAAGGTTTAGTAATGTTTCTTTTACAAATGTGGGTACCCTTACATTTAGGGCATAGATGTTCAGAATCGAGACATCATCTTTGTGGATTTTTCCTTTGATGAATATGAATGCCCTTCTTCTCTTTTGATCAATTTTGTTATGTATTAGGATAGCTACACTAGCTTGCTTCTTAGGTACATTTGACTGGAAAATCTTTTTCCAATCCTTTGCTCTGAGGTAATATCTATTTTTGATGTTGAGGTGTGTTTCTTGTGTGCAGCAGAGTGATGGATCCTGTTTTTGTATCCATTCTGTTAGCCTGTTTCTTTTGATTGGTGAATTGAGTCCATTGATATTGAGGGATATTAATGACCAATGATGATTAATTCCTGTTATTTTGTTGTTATTGTTGTTGTCAGTGTGTGTGCATGCATACGTGTGTGTGTGTGTGTGTGTGTGCGTGTGTGTGTGTGTGTGTGTGTGCATCATTTCTCTTCTTTGGGTTTTGCTGGTATGAGATTGCCTGTTGTTTTGTGGGTATAGTTAACTTCCTAGGGTTGGAGTTTTCTTTCTAGTACCTTCTCTAGGGCTGGGTTTGGGGATAGCTATTGTTTAAATTTGACTTTGTCATGAAATACCTTGTTGTCTCCATCTATGATGACTGACAGTTTTGCTGGGTATAGTAGTCTGGACTGGCATCTGTGGTCTCTTAGTGTCTGCAAGACATCAATCCAGGCCCTTCTGGATTTTAGGGTCTCCATTGAGAAGTTTGGTGTGATTCTAATAGGTCTGTCTTTTAATGTTACTTGGCCTTTTTTCCTTGCCTGTTTTAATTTTCTTTCTTTATTCTGTATGTTTAGTGTTTTGATTATGATGTGCCAAAAGGATTTTTTTTTCTGATTCAATCTATTTGTTCTGTATGCTTCTTGTACCTTTATGGGTATGTACTTTTTTATATTGAGAAAATTTTCTTCTATGATTTTGCTAAATATATTCTCTGGGTTTTTGAGCTGTGTTTCTTCTCTATCTTCTATTCCTATTATTATTATGTTTGACCTTTTCATAGTATCCCAGATTTCCACTCCCAGGTCTTTTATTATCTTCTGGTGCTTAAAGATACCTTGGCCACATCACAGGCTTCCTTTCTTCCTTGCCTTTCTCTTACCTGACATTTTTTTTCTTTGAGGATAGAAATGGAAATCAAGCAGGCTATCAGTTATATCATATTTACATGTGTTTTAACTGACACTTGGTATTTAACAATGGAATTGATCTGAAATTTTAATCAGGGACTGGAGAGTTTGCTCAGCACTAAGGGTGTGTATTGCTCTTGCAGAGGACTGGGGTTTGGGTTCCAACAACTATGTCAGGCAAATTACAACCATCTGTAACTCCAGTTCCAGGGGTCCCAATGTCCTCTTCTGGCCTCTGCGAGCACTACGCTCATGTGTACATAGCCTCTTCTGTGATTAAAAAAATAAAAGTTTTCATTCCTCTAAAAATCTTGTAATATCTAGAAGCCTACTTTCCTCCTGACCATAGTCTGCTGGGCTTGGAAGCAATTTTTGTTTAGAACATCCCGTCTCTCTAGTTGGCAAATGCACTTGAGTTTGCCACCATCCTCATCAGCTCAGCTTTCTCATTAATGTTCATTTGTCTTGCTCCCATTTGAGTTTGGCTCAGAAGCTACAAACTTCTCATGCTGTCTTCCTCATTCCACAAGCCATTGGAATTCTTAGCATCACTGTAGTTGCAGTGGAGAGCCTGTAAACATATTTTGTAGATCCTGCTGGAGGAATTAAGATGACATCACAAAAAAAATGCCAGAAGATGCTTCTTAGGTCCCTGTGGAGAGTAGAAAAACATGACTGAAATGTATTTGATCCTAATGGGGCTGATACCACCTACAAGAGTGACCGAATAACTATTGTTTATACCTCACTTAAATATTTCCTCGAATAACACTCTATCTACATGAGCCTCATGTTCACTTTGCTGCAGTTTTACTCTCTTCTGTGAGGTTATGGATAGCATCTCCTTCAGACAGAGAGCATCTCATGTAGGTGGTATTTGCTCCATTCTCAAGCCAGGACTGACTACCTTTGCTTCGTTAGTCTCAAGCTAGGTAGGTCTTGAAACACTTGTTTAATTATTGAAAAGTTTATGGTAAATAGAATGCCAAATTGATACTGGAGAGGGCAATCCTCAAAATATAGAGTTGTTCAAGAATGTATTCCTTGACAGATGAGTTAGCAAGTTAGTCCTCAACAACATAGTTTCAGAGAAGAAGACTGGGAAAAGCAGTTCCCCAGTGTAGTCCCCTCAACAAAGTCCAGATTTGATCACATCACTCATCCCAGTTTAAATCACTTACTGATGGTTGCTGTTGTTGGGAGAAAGTTGATGCTCTTCAGCCTCTTGCCACATAGTTCTAACTTGTTTCTTCTGTCCACGGATACTTGCTGGTCCTGACATGTCAGCCCCTGTTATAACTGCGCTGACTTGACCTTGTTCCTGGACCATCTTTTTCTTATGTACCCCAGCCATACTGTTTGCCCATTGCTTTTCTATCAAAATTCCATCCATCCTCTACTATGTATCTGAGTCTGTTTATGAAGCCTCTCACCACTCTATGGAGAAATCATCTGAACTTCAATATTGTTTTGAGCGTTTGCCTTTTAATAAAACACTTCTGACAGTGTGGATATATTTGGTTTTGATGTTTTGCTATGAACTTGTTGAGAGAAGGATAATTGTTTTATTCATCCTTAGTACCTACTTTTGATCCAGGCATATAGCAGGAATGTATTAAGTGTTTCAAAGGATAATAAATAAAAGCACAAAACCTTATAAATGTTCAATATTGTATATTTATATGTACATAAATATGTATACATGCATGTTAATATAGGTTCTTGTAGTTTTAAATATTGTATTGTGAAATTATTTTCCAGGTTTTTAAGTAAAAAGTCAAGAAAGTAAATATTGCATTTTCTTTTCATTGTATGTCAGTTAGATAGAGTGTTAGATAGCATGGGTGCTTATATCAGTTAGGTTTTATTCTATAAAAAAAATCCCAGAATGTAGTAATTTATAATCTCCACTTATATAATTGTTATTTAACCCATTTCCCCTCATGCATAAATCAAATAATAATACATAATATGTTGTATTTCTGTGAAAATGTGTAGCCCTTGGGACAGTGTTGTTTTTAACATGGTTTTGTTTGTTGTTTTCAATACTTTATTAGATTCTGGTATAAGCAGCTTTAGTTTCCCACTGTCTAGCCATGGTACATGCTACTGAGAAATATTTCTGTGGTAGAACAGATATATTTTAGAGACAAGTCAACTGATAGAGACACACAGAGGTAATGTCACCTTGACACATCTTGGAAAAAATTCACATTGTATAACATCAGTGAAAAGCACGATTCATCATTATTACATGTTGTAGTCTTTGCCAGGGATTATGGGCACAGTCTGATCTCACGTACTTTGTTTTATGTGAAGATGTTGCTCGGTAACCTTTGTTAAGGGAGAATGGACAAGAAAGCTATGCCAGGCATTCCTAACTCAGCTCAGTGCCATTATGTGCTTAGTGGAAAATTGGGAAATTTTACTCATGGTTTGTAGATTCAACATTTTTTCTTGGTTCTGGACTTTTTATCTGCAACACAAGATTTAAACTTGAGTCATTAAACCACAGGGCAAGTGTAAATCCTCTTAAGTTTAATTTGGCAAACATTGTTGTCTTGTAAATTACTTGGCTTAGTGAGCACTCAAAATGTGTAAATGTAAGTATTGGTTGTTCAAAGTTTAAAACCCATTATAGAAAGTCCAGTTAATAAAAGATTTCATCTAAAAGTCTAAAGTATAATGATGTCTATGTAGTTATGAAAGGATATTTATAATCCATTTATTGGATGCTTCTAAGTGTCATGTACTGTTTGTTGGTACTGGGTACACCAAAACACAGCAAAGGTCTCTTACTGTTCATGTCAACAATGAACACTGATGGTGTCATTAAGGTAATGAACCCCCCTCCAAAAAAAATATCCTACTGCATGATGACCTTCTTGGTGTCTTAATGCTGTCTGTCCTTTGCTCATATAATCAGTCTTTACCATATTCCTGGAGCTAGCCAGCAATGATTTTGCAAAAGAATAATAAAGGACACATGGCTTTACTGCCAACCCCTCACAGCTGTAATTATCTATCGACTGGCCAAACTTCAAATTCATTCCTATGCTTATGTTGGTTCTTTAATTGTAGAAGTTCAGAGCTGACAAAGAGAGAATCTAAGACTCCTTTGAATTTTGTTTTATAATTGTCACACAGCTGGATGTACCATTCCCCTGGGATCACATAGAATGGGATGGACAAATTCTCAAATGGAAAAATGAAAGTGGAGGGATGTGGGATGCTGGCTGGACAGAACAGTCACATGCCTAGAATACCAACCCTGGGATGTCTGTCCCCTCAGACACTGTGTGCTTTTTATAACTCTTAGAACATGTCCACTTCCAGCAGTGTCAATACAAATTTCACTTGCCTCTTCCAACCTTCTCAAACTTACCCTTTCCCGTCTCAACACCGTGTAGCTTTTCTGCAGCAGGTGAGGAATTGATCATAAACTGTCTAATGGCCTCTCTGGCAGACACTGAGCTTGCAGAGACACAGATGTTCTTTAGATACATCCCCCACACTTCTCTCCAGCCGCTCTCGAAGGCCTGCAGTCTTGGCTTGCCGCAATTAGAACTGTGCTCAAGTTAATGAGGAAGGAGGCCATCTAGACAACAGTTTCAAGAAACTGACACAGTGCAAGAGTATGCCTTGCCTCTACAAATATTTTTCTTTTCTGTTTTCTTTTTTTCAATCTCTCTCTCTCTCTTTTTTTTTTTTTTTTTTTTTTTTGGTTTTTCGAGACAGGGTTTGTCTATGTAGCTTTGTGCCTTTCCTGGAACTCACTTGGTAGCCCAGGCTGGCCTCGAACTCACAGAGATCCGCCTGGCTCTGCCTCCCGAGTGCTGGGATTAAAGGCGTGCACCAATCTCTTTTTAAGACTCAATGTCAGGAGGCCCTGCTGGTCAGAGGTTGCAGTCTACCATACCCTGGCAGCTTTCTTAAGCTGGGCAACATGGAGGACTCTCTCCTCCCCAGAGAGCACTTCCTGCTCTCTACCTGCCCTTATCTGGAGAATGTCTCTGGGCCAGGACGACTGACCTTACCTGAAAGCTGTCTCTAAGCCTGGCTGCCTGATGGACGACTGACCTTACCTGAAAGCTGTCTCTAAGCCTGGCTGCCTGATGAACGACTGACCTTACCTGAAAGCTGTCTCTAAGCCTGGCTGCCTGATTGATGTCCAGGATGACCCTTGGCAGTTTCCTGATAGAAACCTGCCCTGCTGCACATATGGTAACTGAGACTCGAACTACGAGCTTTGCTGTAGGACCCTGCTGCCACATACAAAGCCTTATGATAGGAGCCTGCCACTTAATGCAAATTAAGGCTTGTCCCCAGGCTTCCCATTCCTATATATTCCCTATACTCTGGAATAAAGTTGAGCTGATTCACCAAAGTCATATCCCAGAGTGCTATCTCCATCATATCCGCAGCCATCTGAATCCTGTTCCCCGCTTCTGCTCCCTCCCCACTCATGGACCAATGCATCGATGATCCCAAGGAAGATGCAGAGCTGCAACTCTAGACCAGGCTGGTCTTGAGCTTTTGGTGGACTCCTTCTTCTGCTTCTTGAGTTCTGGAATTACTGGCATGTTTCACAATGCTCAGCTTTCCCCTTGTTTTCATGATCCTTTGCACTCTTTAGTGCATTTGCACATATGTGACCTCATTCACTTTTTCCAGCTTCTCTTTTAATCTCATTGCTATTGTGTATAAATTTTGAATGGGTGAAAGTCTCTGTAAGAGATAGACACAAAAATGACAACAGAAGAGATATTTTTCTTAAAAGGGTAAAACATTGGTGTCTTAATCAAGTTCTTGTTTTAAAAAAGGACACTGAGACAAAGATGTGGATGAAAATAGTTTATTGCAGAATCTCTTTCAATAGATGCCCATTGAGGAGTGGGGAAGTGAGGCAGGGAAGGGGAGACTGGAGAAGGCGTGTTCCAAGAGCAAATGGGCAATAGAGACTCAGCCCTCACGGTGGGCGTAGGAGCAGGACTGCATTTCTTTAACAGGTATCTTTCCTAAGCAGTAAGATTGTGGGGCCTGAGTGCATCTCAAACTGGCAGCCAGACTAGGCAGTGTTGTTCATATGCTACAGCTTTGGAGGCATGAAAGATGCCAACGCGTAGGGTCATCATTTCTTCCACTTGGTTTCAGAGGGCTGCTGAGACCAGGTAATGTGGGGCAGGGCTGGAGATCCTGCAAGAAGACCCTGCGAAGTCATTGTGTAAAGCTGTGGAAGTGAAGCTTGGGTTTCGGGAGAGACCTCCCAAGATGATGGAGATGCCAGAACTGAGAGATCTCTACCAAGGGGAGCTGCGTGCAGGATGTGGAGCCAACCCAAGAGAGAGATGTATGCTGCAGCAGCAAAGCTGGAGAGGTGGAGCCACCTAAGCCCTTTGAAGTAAAGCCCAGATACTGGATATGAAGCTACAAGATTTGGTGTTTCCCATGCTGTGTTTCGGTCTTGATTTGGTCCAATATTTCCTCACTATGCCCAAATTCCTCCCTTTTGGAGTGAAAATGTATGTGTATGTTGAAAGTACATAATTTGTTTGTGATTTGGCATAGGTCACAATTAAGAGTTGAACTGGTCAAGAGACTGTGGACTCGAGTTTTTAAACAGCACTGAAATTGTTAAAAAGTATGGGGACTTAAGTTGGACTAAATGCATTTTACATGAGCCATGGGGGTGGGGCAGGCACGTATAAACACTTGTTCCTCAGTTGGTGGTTTTGGGGAGGTTATGGAACTTTTAGTGTGGGAACCTCACTGGCGGAAATACATCACTGGGGGTAGAGTGGTCCTTTAGAGCCTTGTCCCCACTTTCTCTGTGGAGCTGAGGCGTGATCTTTCAGCATTCTGTTCTTTCTCTCATGCTTGACCTGCTATTCCGATCATCTAGTCCTCTGGAACTGTAAGCCAAAATAATCTCTTCCTTAGGTTGTTTCTGGCTACACTATTTTATCACAGCAACAAAAGGTAACTAATATAGGCCACCAGAGCGGTGACAAAGCCCAGAGAGGCCACCAGCACTCCAGCAAAACATGAGACTGGAAAAGGGAACACGAAAGTGAGGAAAGACACAGCTGTATATGCGTACGACTCAAGTAGTATTGTGGATGTCAAAAAAAAAAGAAAAAACAACAACAACAAAAAAACCCAACAAACTAACAAACAAAAAACCCACCAAGGTTGTTGAGGAATTTATCCTCCCATCCTCATCAAACACTGGCTGGAAGATGCCAAGAGAGGATGAAAAGTCTAATATCCTTCACCTGCTCTGTGCAGGAGAAAGCACATAGGCACTCATTTGCAGTAGACTGTGCCAGCCTATGCTAGCACTGTGGGCCCTGATGGGAGATGGACTGGCCACTTGTACGACTCTTTGAAATGCAAAAACCGTTTGTGAATTTTATCTAACTGAGGTGGTTTGGGTCTAATATTCTGTGCTGTTATTTGGAGAGGAAAAGAATACATTCCTACAGATTATACAAAGATTTTCCTATGGAGTGAAGTTTGTGTTTCTGTAAATATGTATTTTGCATGCTTCCATGTCTTAAAGGGTAAAGATAAATTTTCAGTTCATTTAAAGAAATTTTCAGTACAGACACGTAATCTAAGTACTCCAGAGGCTGGAGGAGGTGGTTTAACGCTAGCCTTGGATACCCATTGAGACCCTGCTCTCCTCGATTACAAAAAGCAATGGATGTTTTTTTAACTCTTATATTTTAAACATTTTATTATAAATAATCACAGAGCATCTTATTTCTCTAGTTCTCACTTTTTCACCAAATATTTTTCAACCCACCATTATCAACTTATTGTAAGCACAGATTTTTTTTGGAAATAAAAGACATTTTTACTGAGTTAAGAATAAGGCACTTTTGGCAAATTTTTCTATTGTTGTTTTCTTGGAAATCCTATGAAGTTAGTGAAGTAGACTTTGCCTCATGTCTTAGTTAAGGTTTCTATTGCTGTGGTAAAACACCATGACTAAAACCAAGTTGGAGAGGAAAAGGTTTATTTCATCGTTCAACTTCATTGCTGAGGGAAGTCAAGGCAGGAACCCAAGGCAGGAACCTAGAGACAGGAATGGATGAAGAGGCCATGGAGGAATGCTGCTAACTGGCTTGCTCCTCCTGGCTGCTTAGGTTTTTTTTTTTTCTTTTTCTTTTTCTTATATACTCCAGGACCACCTACTCATAGGTGACATGGGGCTGTGTCTTCCCACATCAAACATCAATCAAGAAAGACCCTACGGACTTGCCTGCAGTCCAGTCTTATGGAGGCATTTTCTTGATCAAGGTTTCTTCTCAGACGACCCTGACTTGTACCAAGTTGACATAAAAGCTAACCAGCACACTGTTCAAACTTATGAACATCTTGATTTTTAAGTATCTGTGATCTCTGTATATTCGCTATAGAAACGTGCATCTTTCTCTGGGCTACATTTCCCTTTTGTTTTTCTTTATGTGTATGTGTGTGCAGGTGCACATGCACGTGTGGGTGCCCATGCATGTGTGTGCTTGTGTGTGTGGAGGTCAAAGAACAACCTTGAGTGTCAGCCTTCAGGCATGTGACTTCTTTTTTAAGTCAGGATGTTTCTTTTTCTTTTTAAAAGATTTATTTTTATTATTTTAATGAATGCATTGTGTTTATGCATATGGGGGGTGGTATGTGTACTTGAGTGCAGTACCTGTGGAGGCCAGAAGGGGGCCTTAAATATCCCTGGAGCTGGAGTTACAGGTGGTCATGAGCCATGGGCTGTAGGTGCTGGGAATCAGACTTTGGTCTTCTGGGAGAGCAGTACATTGCTTTAACCACTGAGACATCCCTCCAGGCCTCTGATGTTTTAAAAACGTGACTGCTGGGCATTGAACTCACATTCTCATGCTTGTAAGGTGAGCATTTGACTGTCTTCCCAGCCTTTGAGACCACCCTTCCTCTGTGGCTCAGGGATAAGTGGTCTCTTACCCTCTTAGTGGGTGAAGGGGCCAACATAAAAAACTATAAAGAAAGACCCATTGCTACTTTCACTTTGCCTGATGTATAAGCAAATAATAACACAGTTTAGCTATAATTGTGTAGGACCAAATGTAACACACACACACACACACACACACACACACACACACACACACACTCCTGCTATAGGCATTGTAGCTTGCATATGGAAGTGTAGTCTATGAAAAAAAAATCTAATTTCTAGAAGGAATAATTTTTGATTCTGTCAACAGACTAATAAGGTATAGAATAGAAACGCTATGAACATTTCACCAGAAGAGAAGCAGAGGGCTTGAGCCAGCATGCACACCCTTACAGTGAGCCAGCTGCTCAGGAAACATCAGCTTGAGACATGTCCAGATACATCAGTCTGCTCTCTGATTCTGGGCTTCAATTTACTAAGCCCTGACTGTTTAACGTCACCGAAGTTTGCGGAGACTAAAGAGGCATTGACTTCTCGGTGTAGCACACAGCTTCTCCACAGCGAAGCCATTATTCTTCACTCAATTAACTGCTAAGGAGACAGAAAACTATGAGCCCAGAAGTGAAGCCTTCCTTTGTGGGCTAATCAAAATCCAATGGCTTTTGAAAGGGGCTAGAAAAAAAAAACATTAATTAGGAAGGATGCTTAAATTTGGCATTCAAGGAAATGGTGTGTCAGGCTAATAATAAAGGCACCGAGAACAGGGTCTGTGGATCACAGGGATGTCCAGACTCTGCCAGACATACTGACCAAGCGTCCAAGTTCATTTGTGACTCTAGTCACTAGTTCACCATTCTGACTTGAGGGTGGCTTCCTACAGATCTGTTTATGTGTTTGTCTCTCTGATTTTTTTTTCCAGTGCTGCAAAAAAACAATGTGCCCGTCTACAGATGAATTGTTAAATTGTAAATACAAATGGTAGAGAGATTAAGAGATAAAGAGATAAGAGATAAAGGCAGTTTGGAATTCACAATGTCTCAGCAAACTTTTTAGAAATCGGTTTGTGCAACTGATCAAAACATTATTATTTTTTTGCTTTGTCAGAATCACTGTAGTTAGACATCGGTGATTCCGACTCCGGATCTTACGTGATAATGTGGAAAGAATATGAAGAGTGAACGTGAAGACATTGAAGCTGAAGGGATCGTGTGCTTCTAATGCCTCAGTAACGCCTCCTTGGGTTTCTGGTTTGCCTGTATTTACCTCATCTGGAGGGGACAAGTTGTGCATCTGACCTGTGAGATGTAAAGCGTGCTTACAGTTTTGTTTTTCATTCTATAAACCATTTCCTAAAGGTATAATAAGAGACTACCTAAATACTCTACTTGGAGTATGAAAATAATGAATTAGGTGGACATTCTTTATTCCATCTTATTACTAATGTTATACTCCATTTACAAGAACAATAGATTTAATGACTCACATTTTTTATCACTTTATAATGCTAACTTTATGTGTTTTATTAGTAGTTCAGATTGTGAATAAAAACAGGGTGGGATCTTTCCCCTCCTTACAGTATTCAGGGATCAGCGTTCTTAGAGAATGTTTTGGGTCAGGCTATTAATAAGTTACTGTTCCATTGACTTGCAGCTGTCAAAAGCAGGGTTCACATTTTCTCCAGAAGTCAGGCTTAAGTGGCATTCTCTTTCTGTTCTTCGGTCCTATATCAGGGTTAACTACAAAGAAGTCATGGGAAATCATGACCTGGAACAGGGATCAACAATTTTTTTTTCTGTTAAGGGCCAAACATAAATACTTTCCATTTTATAGGTCAAATCCAACACTACCATAGTAGAGTAAAAGCAGGCATAGGCAATAGCAAAGAATGGTTGTCTTAACTTACAAAGCAGGCATCCAGCCTGCAAGCATGTGACTTACACCACCATTTGTACAGCCCTAGACTGTTACTATGGAAAGAATGGAAACCAGTCTTTGTCCTAAGCGAGCAATCTCCTCCATTGCAGCAACGGATTTTTAAAATCACCTTTGTGTTTCTTAGAACAATAGAGTCTTGGAAAATTCTACCTAAGGAGCCTATTATCTTATTTGTAAGTCACTGTTCTAGACTAGAGAACAGAACAGAAACAAAAACACTAGCTCAAGATTCCTGGTATTTAATAAAGTACAAACCCCTCATTTTCTGTTTATTCAAACCGAACCAAGTTTGGAAGTTGGAGAATAGTTTTCCAATATGTGTGCATGTATATGTGTATGCACATATGTGTGTTTGTGTGTGCAGGTGCACATGTGTGGACATGTGTGTGGAGGACAACTTCAGCTGCAGTCATGAGGAAATGCCATCTGCCTCCTTTGACATGGGGTCTTTCATTGGCTTGGGGCTCAGCACAGCCATGGAGCATCAAGGATTGTTTTGTTGCCACCTCTCTAGCAATGGGATTCCAAGTGCTTCATGCCACCAAGCTGTGTGGCACAGTCACTCTCATTCTGGGGACTGACATTAGGTGCTCACTCTTGCAAGGCTTTAGTGACTGCTGTGACGTCACCCAAGCCTGGGAGAACATCATGAAGTTTTCTTGATTTCCTTATAAGTGAGAATTTATGATGCTTGTTTTCATTTTAAATTTCCCTTGTCTTGCTTCATTGAACAGTCTAATAACTTTCGTTGTTAGGTTAAACCTCCAATAAAATGTTACAGCATGGTCTAAAACAGATGAGCTTAAACTTTGTGCCATATGACAATCTCCCAAAATAAATATTTTATACATCAAAAAGTTGACCAAAAAATGCTGCCTTGGATTATGGTTTGAATGTGACCCCCACCCTCCCCTGCTCATGTGTCTCAACATTTAGTCCCAGCTGGTGATGCTTTCTGACCTGGTCGTGAAACCTCTGGGGCAGGAGGCATGGCTGACAAAACTGGACCACTTGGCAGGGGGGTGCTTGAAGGGTTACAGTTCCACTCCACTCTTGGTACTAGATCCTTACTTCCTGGCTGGTGTTACTGCAAGCGTGTGACACTATGAATTGACTAAGTCTTTCGTCACATCTTTCCTACCATGATGGACGGAGCACTCTGGACCATGGACAACCCCCACCCTCTCCGGTTTCTTCTGTCAAGTATGTGGTCCCAGCAATGAGAAAAGTAGCCAACATACTCTCTTGTCCAGAAATAAAGTATAATCCCACCCTCTAGAACCATAGACCACAGCAGAACTAGCACAAAGTTAGCCTTTTATGACATTGACTCCTGTTGCTCCTCTTGGAACGTTTTCTCCAGGCCTAAGAGTCTGAAGACTGCTGGACCACCATGTGCAAGAGGTTAGCATCATGCTTCAGTTGACAAGCCCAGCTGAGACCAGTTTTCCAAGCATCTGAAGACCCAGATCTGGGGGCAGCTGCCCTGGACTCCCCAGGTTGGCCAATCAGCCAGTTGTACACTACTCAGTGACTTCAGTTAAAATCCACATGGGGCAGGAAACCCAGCCTGCTAAGCCCTGCTCAAACTCCTGACCCACAAAAATTATGACATACAGTAAAATGGCTGTTGTTTTATGCAGCTAAGTTTTAAACTAATTTGCTATGCAGTCACAGGATCCCCAGAATAGGAGGTGAGGGAAGGCTGCACTTGGTTAGGTTTTGCTATGCTGTTTTAAAGATGTTAATGACACTTCCAATTCAAATTCTTAAACTAGGTTATAACTACCCTAGAAATACACTTTAAAACAATGTGGAACTTTCTATAATGAAAGAAAATTGTCTGCTCCCAGATAGAAATGCCTTAAAATAAAATTTCAAAAGTAAAATAAAAAAAAAAAAAGAGACCTCTGGTTGAAGATGTATTTAACTAAAAAAATTTGTAAGCAGGGTTAAAATACCAGAGAAGCAAAAACTATTTTGCAAGGTGTTCACAAGGTAGGGTTTGAAGAGTTTAGTGGAAGGCCCAAGTGCTTTGCAAGCAGACAGATCCAAGGTTATAATCCACCCAGGGCTCACTGACCGGGGCGGGTTACTGATCCTCCCTGAGCTCTGCAGAGGGGATAAAGCTGCTTTCCTCATAGAGTTACCTGAGGATTAAGAGGGAGAATGTGTACAAAGCACCGGGCAAAACACCTGCCATGTGGTGGGGGCTTAATGAATAGCTGTTTTCTTCTCTTTTTCAGCAAGAACGTAAAAACAAAACACACACACACACACACACACACACACACACACACACACACACACACCCTGAAAGCACTGGCAATCCCTGTCCAAAGGCTTGCTCTGTACACAAGAACTCTGCTTCCAAGGCTGCGGGCCCTGATGTTTTGCTGTGTGACCATTTGAACATGAGAAATATAAGATGTGAGAGGTGAACATATTTTTATGCTACAGGAATTGAAGGGAAATTGATTCCATTTCATTCCAGAAAATGCTGTAGTCTTTCAAATTTGTGGAACTTACGTTTTCAATTCTCAACATTAAATAGCAACCTGGACTTGACAAAATGGCATAACATCAATTTTATAGCAAAACTGTAGAATACTGGCTCCCCACAAGAGGTTTTTCCCTTTTCTTTCTAAAGACAGAATCTTGCTGGGTTGGCCTGCCACTAGTGGCAATTTGCAATCCTCCTGCCTCTTCCTCTTGAGTATGTGCTGCCATATGTGGCTTCCCAGAGATAGTTTCTATGGAATAAAATAACCAAAGTAAAAAATAACAGGGATTGCCAATGCTCATTCATATACTCAGCTACATTATTAAACTCTCCTTTGATAATTAATGGAGTATCAAATATAATCTATATGTGAGACAATAAAATGGAAAGCTAACTTTTAGCCTCGAATTTTCAGTTTTACTTATATCGGAAAAATAACAAAAATATTGTAGTGCTTCTAAAAAAATATTTCTCAGTAGCTAGGCTTAAACCAGTATCCATATCTTCATTTTTTCCTGGGAGTTATAATAATTGAATGTAGGTATATTCAATACATATGATTCATTAAGCTCACATGCTTTTATTTTTAATTCATTCATACTTTCATATACCCAAATCTCTAGCACACAATTTGCCTATAACCAAGGCACATCCTTTGGTACACTTTAGATCATTTTTGTACCACTTATAGAAGCTAATATGATACTTAGGTTATGTGAAGAGTGGGCAGACTCTCTCCATAGCTTGGAGAACGAGGACAAGGGAGCTGTCTGTACATGGTCAGGAGGGATGATTGTGGGGACATTTTCAGTCATAGTTGAGTTGATTGTGGTGATGTGGAATCCAAGCACATGGAAAGCTGGCAGTCTAGAAATAGATCTGGTGCCCTTGTTCCTAATGACACAAGGTTGATGTTAAACTTAGGAGAAGGCAATGGGAAAATGTAAGTCAGCGTCCGAGTGCTCAGGGGAAGCACCATGCTGCCTACCACCAAGATCAGGAAGAAAGTCCCTCCTAAGGTCGGCACAAGGAACACAGTGAAGAGCATGCCCTTGTTTGATAACAAACATCCTCACAGATTTTCAGGAAAATATATGCTATAGTACCTTTCCTAGTCCAGGTGTCAGAAAACACCAGCAGCATATATAGAGCAGACTGATTTACCCCCATGAAACAAGACCGGGCAGCAGGCAATGGAACGTCTGCCCAGCTGGAGGGCCAATGGCGAGCAACCAGGGCACTACCGCTGCCGTCACGTGCACACCACGAGGAAGCAGTGGTCTTGCCTCTGCCTTCCGCATCTACTCTCAGCTCCCGATGCTTCTTTGCAACAACTTTTGTGCCAGTTTAATAGTGTGTCCTCCCTTCTGTTAGGGTTTCCATTACCCCATCAGTTTTTTGTTTTTTCTCCCCTTTCCAGTATAATCAATCCAGCTATTCCCACCGTTCAAACAGTGCTGTTCCCTTAAGCCTGCTGCAACAAGATTCGATTTTAGGAAGGCTCTATACATCTCTGCTCCTGTCCTCTCCCAGGACTACAATTCCCCTGGGATGGTGTGTTTCTTCTATGTTGCCCTCTCCCATGACTACAGTTCCCCTGGGATGGTGTGTTTCTTCTGTGTTGCCCTCTCCCATGACTACAATTCCCCTGGGATGGTGTGTTTCTTCTATGTTGCCCTCTCCCATGACTACAATTCCCCTGGGATGGTGTGTTTCTTCTATGTTGCCCTCTCCGGTGACTACAGTTCCCCTGGGATGGTGTGTTTCTTCTGTGTTGCACTCTCCTGTGATTACAATCCCCCGGGGATGGTGTGTTTCTTCTATGTTGTCCTCTCCCGTGATTACAATCCCCCTGGGATGGTGTGTTTCTTCTGTCTTGCTTCATCTCCCCCTTTCACCTCACACCCTGTCAGGACTCTAGCATGTTATCTAATGCAGTCGGGCTGGATTGCCTTCTTCTGGGTGGGCCATGTTGTGTAGTTCAACCCCTCAGTCCTATCAATGGAGAAGCTGACAGAGAGGCCAGAGCAATGGCAGGTTTTGTACACTGGGGACCCAACTCCTCGTATACTGGAGAATTCTGGTTTAGAATTGGAGCTTGGCTATGATGTGTGCAGGAGAGTTTGGACCAATCTCTGTTGTTTGTAGAAGGAAGCCCCAGGGCTTCCTGTTCTGTATCCTCCTTCTGACTTAGGTTGGTTTTAGAGAGCACTACAGACTTTGTGTTTTCAGCATTTAAGAAAGATGATAAGAAGAAAGGAAGGAAGGCAGGAAGGAAAGAAGCAAGCAAGGGAAAAAAGAAAAGAAAAATGGCTTCATGACTTGGTTAGCACACTGCAGAAAGCCATTCAAAACTCAAAAGCCTGTGGAAGCTCTGCTAATCTACCCTGCTCAGCTGGCAGGTGTAGGAGGCTTCTTGTGTTCTGTTCGGAGGCGAGGCTACAGGCACAGCGGATGTTTCCTTTCAATGGAGGCAGAATGTTGGGCTTTAGTCTTGCCTGTTGAAAGGAGATGAAAAGAAACCTAAAAATGCTTATAGAAAGGCAGCGGGCGGACAGAACAGCGGAGACGTCACAAAAGGAAGATGTCAGCAAGGAGCACTCCTGACTATTCACTGAGCAGTTCCTAAGCAACTTTTAATGGAAGGTCAGACGTAAGCAAGATAAAGGGAGGAAGAAACAACATGATTTTACACAATAAAGTGACTGTGAATGCTGTCAGTTAAGGGGGGAAATAGACTGGTCAGTCTCCGCACTTACTGATCTGTGAAGTATTTTTTTTCTTGTGAGTGTAAATGAAAATCTTGTATAAAAGAACCTATAAATTTGAGCAAGTGTAATCATCCTGACAATGAGAACGAATACATTATCATTAAAAAGGCTTTCTGTAAGACACACTGGGATCTGCCAATGAGTTTTGATGCCTTTATTTTCCTCCAATCCAATCCATAGGCATTTCGTTTATTCTTTATTACATGAATTCTTGATGTGCATCTTCTCTGGGTGGCAAATGATGTTAGATGCACACAGAGAAAAGAGCTCTGGCCCCAAGGCACCTACAGTGCAGGCTGGCTAGCCACCCAGGGATTACAGGGCAGTGTGAAAAGCATCAGCGGGTCCCTGAGAAGCAGGCACCTTGGTGTCCCTGGGGTGTCAGGCAGGGCATCCTAAGGAATGTGATCAAAGTAAGTCTCAACACAATCTCCTCAGCTCTTCATTGCTTCTCCATTCAGATAATTTAAGATTTTTTTCTTTCACTGGAAGAACAGACATTACTACTCTTTTTCCTTCAGTTTGAGCAAAGCAACGTATTTTGAGTACTCACGAATATTTCATTACCCAAGCTTGCATGGTGCTATTAATAATGTCCAAATTTTCAAATCTTGTGCCTCCTTTAAGTCATTTTATTTGTGTGGTCTCTAAAGCATTCGACACGGGGTGCTTTCACCCGAGTTCCACTCATTTCAACAATAATGTCTCTGGAGACCCTGGGTCCCCTCCATCTTTCGCTTATTTTTCTCTCAGGTCTCCAACTGTCCTCTCAGCCACACACTAATGATCCATCCAGTAACCTACTGTTTTCCCAGGCTCCATAGGCCCAAGTCCCTTATTTACACATAGCCATTTCCATTTTGACATTTCACCATCATTCGTGATGTTTTACTGAAGTAACTGCAGCTTGCGTTCCATAAGACATGCCTGACTCTCCCAAAGGTGCACACTCCCTGGCTGACTTCAAGAAACTCGTTGTCCAGTACAGAAGGAGCTGGGTGGGGGTGAATAGGGCTGGGCCCTGTCTTGTCTGGAGGACAGAGAGGCAGGAAACACATAGGATAGGAGGGTGTGGATTTCTTTTTCCCCCAACTCTCTTCCTGACAGCAGTGAGAACTATCATCAAGTGCCAATTTGTCAATGGACACAAGATGAATGTGACTCTGATGCCTTTGGGCTTCCAAGACGAATGTTGAAGTATCTGTAGAATCAGGAATATCTTTATTTCTTTCCTTTCCTTTTCTTTCCTTTCCTTTCCTTTCCTTTCCTTTTCCTCTCCTCTCCTCTCCCCTCCCCTCCCCTCCCTTCCCCTCCCTCCCTCCCTCCCTCCCTCCCTCCCTCCCTCCCTCCCTCTCTCCCTCTCTCTCTCTTTCTCTCTTTCTTTCTTTCTTTCTTTCTTTCTTTCTTTCTTTCTTTCTTTCTGATACAGAGATCCAGAACATTCCTACATCTTTTTAAGAAAAATCTCGAGACTGAAAAATAGGAGATTTAACAATTTTGTTTATTATAGAAGGGTTGGTCTCTTAGGCAACGGTGATTTGTCTCATAATGATCCATGGTAAATTCCTAGCCTTCTCCAAAATGAGAAAACTAAAATTTGAGGTTTTTGGAAGGAGATTTTCAGGTACAGTCAGGCAGTACCAGGATAACACACAAGGCAAAGAAAGCTACACAGGAAAGTACAGTGTTGTTCCAGAGGATATACAAAGGGAGATAACCACCATAACTATGTCCCTAACCATATATCTGGATTCATGGAGTACAGTTACAAAATAAATCCAATGGTCCTTAGACCAGAGCTCCCCACAGCAATAGAGGAATTGGTGAATAAAAGATTAATACCACTAAAGAATATTTGTAAGATTTTATAAAGAACTTCAGAAAAATCCTAATGAAGAGGAGCCTTACCACAGCATTGAACAACAGTTAGTCCTGTGATGTGGTCTCTCCACAGCCTAGGTTTAGGTCCTGAGATGGGGAAGGGGTGTTGGCGACAAGAAATGAATTATCCGACCACCAGATGAGTTTCACTCAGTGGCTGGCCCTGAGTAGCTCTAGCCATCTTTATTTATACTTCAAAAACAAGCATGTTTTTCCATACTAATAAACATGTTTTTTTCACCCTCTGATGTTCACCTCTGGCAAAAACAAACATGTCAAAGAGGTTTTTTTTTTTTTTTCCTGACTTTTACATTAAAACATCTTTTAAACCAAAAACAACACTTATCATTTTGCTAGCTTGGCCAAATATCGAGCCAGGTACATCCTGTCTTTACAAAGCTAAATGTGTACACACATAGGTGCACATTTTCAAGAACAACAATATCATTCAAAACGTAACAAAACATATTTACAGAAATAGAGGTGATCTGCCTCCGATCCTGTCAGCACTGAATCAGAACAGCTCCTACGGTCTGGAGTGACATCTGACACCCCAGACAAGAAACCTGAGAAGCATCAGCTCCCAAAAAATTTTGGGGAAAAATAAAAAATCGGCTTTCCAGGGATGATCACATCTGTCCCATGCATGATTGACAAAATGACACTAAAACCTCCAAGAGAATCATCAATATCATGAGAGAGAGCAGAGCATGAAGGCCGAGTGGTCCCAGCAGTATTCTGCATTGTCCAGAAGTTCACTGGTCCTTGCTGAGAAAGACTTGGGTTTTGCCTCGTCTGGAGACCCGCTGGACAAGTGCTCATATACTAGTCCGAGACCGGGCTCCCAACAGTCCTGATGATAAGAAGAGAGCTCCGCCGGGCGGTGGTGGCGCACGCCTTTAATCCCAGCACTCGGGAGGCAGAGCCAGGCGGATCTCTGTGAGTTCGAGGCCAGCCTGGGCTACCAAGTGAGTTCCAGGACAGGCGCAAAGCTACACAGAGAAACCCTGTCTCAAAAAACCAAAAAAAAAAAAAAAAAAAAAAAAAAAAAAGAAGAGAGCTCCAAGGGACATCTTCCTTAAAAGATAGTTCAGTGTTGTGCCAAAGTAACAGTGTGTCATATTTGCAAACTTCAATGAGAACTGTTCTCTCTTTAGAAATCACATGGCTTTATGATTCCATGAATTATAGCAGAAAGGATACTTCTTTCTTTTTCCTAATGTAATTCTTTATTGATTCTTTGGAAATTTCACAACATGTACCCCAATCCCACTCACCTCCCAGTCCCTCCATATCCACCCCTCACCCCTACAGTAGTACCCTCCCAAGAGCCCCCCCAATTTAATAAAAAAATCAAAACAAACAAACAAACAAAACCCTACCTTGCTCTTCTATCTTTCCCGCCTCTCCAACATCTCTTCATTCATCCTAGTGGCATTGGGAGCTGCGGTTTGTCACACAGTGTACCTTTTTGTCCCATCAGCCATACCCATAAATGTTCATTGCAATGAGTCATTTGTCTGGTTCAAGGCCTCTGGCCTCTGGCACACCATCATCACTGGACCCCCAGTGAAACTCCTCTCTGATACCCTGCTGTTGTTCTGTTTCATGGAGATCCTGTGGCTAGTGTTCCACGGTCCCTTCCTGAACTCCAACAGGTCCTACACGGGGTAGATGTTAGGGTGGGCCAACCCAAGGCCCCGATGTGTGTCTGGAGCTGAGCTAGTCAGTCTGGGCCACTGGGACCACCCCCCTCAGGCAAGGGGCAGAGCCAGTTCTCCTAGGCCCATGCCATCAGGGCCAGCTCTCCTATGCCCTGTGGTGAGGGGGGGGGCATCTCTCTTGCTGCAGTGTCCAGTGAGGGAGGGGGGCAGGGCCAGCTACCCCAGTGCCAGTGAAGTGGGGGGGGCATTGGAAGCATGGCCCTCAGATTTTAACACTCATGGTTTCTATGGCCCCTTGAGGTGACACAGGCCATAGACATCAACACAGAGCCCAGCTGCAACAGGACCAAAGACCCAGACATGGCCCTTGGCAGCAGCTCAGGCTGGGATATCACCATAGCCCCTGCACAGGCCACCCAGATCTAAGGCCACACAAATGAGAATGGCACTGGTGGCAGCATGTGACTGACCAGGTCTCGGGTATCCACACAGTCCTTGGTGGCAACAGGAGCCACTGACATCAGCTCAGACCCTGGCTGCTGTAGGACCATGAACCCAGATATGACCCTTGGCAGCAGCCTGGCCAGGACAACACCATGGCCTTGGGTGACAGCACAGGTCACTCAGAGCAGCATGGCCCTGGTGGAAGAACAGTCCTCCAACACCAACATGGCCACAGGTAGCGGCCCAGACCCCAGTGTCCTTATGGGTGGCAACATGGGTCGTGGATGTCAACACAGATCCAGGTTGCAGTAGGACCACAGACCCAGACATTGCCCTTGGCCTGGGCTGGCCCCAGGTGTCAGCAGCCTCCCCCATCAGCCTGTTCCTCACGGTCTTCACATCTTCCATTCCACCTCTTTCCACAGCACGTGAACCAATCTGCTTCTCTTTCTCTCCCATTTCTCCACCACATACTTGCTCATCCTAATGATACCCACCTGTCTGATGCTGCAAGGCCTGAGGATGTCTTCAGCCATCCCGGACTGTGAGGACCCTGGTGGCCCTGTGGATGTCTTCAGCCAGCCCGGACTGCGAGGGTGTAGACTCCAGAAAGGATATTTCTAAATTAACATCATAGTCCATAATGTCTGCCCTAAAAGGACGGCAACAAAAGGAGTTTAACCACCCTTCTACTGTGGGGCAATCACCAGAGTCCCCTTCCAGAGATAAGATGTGTGCTACACACATTTCCTTTCAGCTCTTCTGTTAACAGAAAACAGAGTCATGGGGGATGTCAGCCTGGAGCTAGAAACTACTCTAAGTAGTGAAGGAGTGAACAGCAAGCATTGAGGGAACATCTGACGATTGACTGATTGTATTGTAAAGAAAATAAAGTATTGCAAAGTTCTTTTGATGCTTTGAAACTTCCATTTTGTTGCAATGAACAAAATCAAATTCAGACTTAGTTTGTTTGTTATGATGTACCTTAAGGAGAATAATGAATAACCAATATCTAATGAAACAAGGCCTAGCTTCTTTTTTTCCCATCTTATTTTGTTTTATTTTTTTGAGGCAGGGTTTCTCTGAGTAGCCCTGGCTGTCCTGGAGCTCACTCTGTAGACCAGGATGGCCTTGAACGTGGAGATCTGCCTGCCTCTGCCTCCCAAGTGCTGGGATTAAAAGAGTGTACCACCACTGCCTGGCAAGATAGAGCTTTTTGATTGGCATTTCAGAACTCTTATTATGAGAAATGTTATAAGCAGTTTTGTATTGGGGGAATTGTTTCTAGATAGACTGGTTATAAAGAGAAAGACAAGCAATTGTGTTCATAATGAAAGAAAGCCCTAGATCAATTGTAGTCACTGTAGTACCAAGCACTTGCATCCTTGGGAATTTGAAATGGAAATTTTTTTTATCTCTTCTAGGTATTTTGAGTTAAGATTATATGTACTTTTGTGTGTGTGTGAGTGTGTGCGCGCGCGTGTGCGTGCATACATAGGATACAACAATCTCTTTTTAAAATTTTACTTTTGGAGAACTTGATATATTCAAGTTCTATATTTATATATGATATACGAATACAACTCCCCAACCCCTCTATTCTTTCCATGGACCTTCCACTCCTTCTCAAATTCATTAATTCATGGCCTTTCTTTCTGTGTAATTATTATGTTTGCTAAAGTTTACAAACCTCTGTTCCACATTTAGTCTAATACTCAAAGACAAAGAGCCTATTAGAAAATGGTTGAATATTAATGAAATGACGGTCATATTGTCACCAAAAATGGTAACATAGATGAAGTAATAGAAATCTTATAAAGAAATTCAAAATTATGTATAAACAATAACATGAGATAGATAAACTTAGGTTTTACAGGAAAGTAGGAACCTCCATTTGTAATTCTGAGGGCTCCTTTAGATGTGTGCTTATTCACGTGATAGGGTTGCATCACTATCATTTGGTAGGAGTTTATTTTTTATTGTCGAAGTAAACACAGGTTGAAAGAGAGATGCCTAGCATTAGAAGTAACATTTTGTTTTTAAAAGGTACAATAAAAAATTTTTTGTTAAGATGTGTCAAATAAGTAGTAGCTCCCAGATAAATTGTATTTTAGCTAATGAAAATGGTGTTGTCTCTCTGCATCTCTCTGGCTCTAGGTAGAAACACGCAGCGGAGAGAGGCAGAGCTCTCCCCGCCAGGACACCTGCTTTCTGCACACTGTTCCTCAACTACTTCACATTCCCTCAGCTGGAGAGCCACTTTACCCCGAGTGTCACAAATGAAGCATTCCAGTTAAAATACTACATGATAGTCAAAGCTTAGAATCCCCTCCCCTGTTTTCCTACTTCAACTCCTAACTTCCCAAAGGGAGGAAACGTATGTTATAATTTCATGGAAATAATGTTAGAACAGAACCAAGTGTCCTATATTTGACTACTAGTAATCAATATAGTATGACTGATGCAAGATTTAACAGTTCATGATACCTGAAGATCTGATTATCCAAGAATTTCACTTAAACAGGGCCTTTCAGCTCAAAACCACCGTTTAGAATTTAGACACGAACAATAAAATACTCAATAAACTCCTGACCCCTAAGATTTGTTTCGGTTCTAAATGCTCCGTAATTCTATGAGTCTGTTGTTTCATGGTTTAGAAACTGGTATAGACTTAATGTACTTTGTGGAAGAGAATATATATATGCCATCTAGGAAGATACAATAGTCCAAAAGCGAGGTCATACTTTTCCCTACTGTGGGAGTGATGCTATATGTACCTATAATATGTCTACTTAGATACCTGAGACAGTCATGGAAAAATATTTAAAGGAATGCTTTTGAACCTCAAATAACTGAAAATTCCTCTTCCTTAAAGCATTTGAACCAATTAATGTCCTATTAAGTGTGTTTGAAGGGTGCCAATTTTTTTTTTAATCAGTTCCTAGGTGAATGTTCCTGGATATCCTTAAAAGAATCCACTGAGGTGGAGAAAAAAAAGTATCACATTTAGATTAACACTGTGTCTTCAGGGAGGAAAATTATGCTTTGCTAATATTTAACAAAGAAATTGAGCACATGTTCTGACACACTCCATATTTTAAGTATGCAGGGAATTCTAAGGAAAGGACAAAATTCCATCAATGAGAAGGTTGATTGTAGAGATTCCTTCATTAGATTAGTCACTTGCGGAGAATTTCTCTCTAGTCCAGTTAAGTGGATTTAGGGACCATAGTATCATGGCTAAATAAAGTGAACAAGTACTTGAAAAAGAGTTTATTCCTCAGTGAAGGAGGAGAAAGAGAGGAAAGGGTTAGGGAAGAGGAAGAAGATGAAGAGAATGGAGATGAGGAAGGAGCAGCAGCAGCCCCTGGGATCTCGCTTAGCCGCAGAGTCCCGGCTTAGCTTTCGGGAAGCTTTTGTTTCAATCCTCAGCACTTGCACACACACACACACACACACACACACACACACACACACACACACACAGAGAGAGAGAGAGAGAGAGAGAGAGAGAGAGAGAGAGAGAGAGAGAGAGAGAGAGAGAGAGTTTTGAAAGGACAGAAACCAACATGTAAAGACAACCCAGACAAATCAGATGACCGTGCAAAGGGACTGAGATGACACTGTTCAGTTGTTAATCACAACGGACAACCACGAGTGTTCAGAACACTGACATGGTGAAACAGTGTTTCATCTCCGTCGGTCACTCTTATAGCCCTTGAGGAACTGTGCTCATTTCCTCTAAGCATTTAACTGCTTGTAAACCCACGGCAATCCATAGGATGCCCTACAGCTTTATAATATCATCATTTCAAGATTATTGTGTAAATGCCATCATATGATGTGAGGAACTGGATTGTGCTCCCCCTCTCACACCTCACATAATTCTCTGGAGACTTATCCGGGTAGCTGTACGTCTCAGTAGATTACTCCTTTCTACTATGTTCCATGGTACAGCTGTACTGCCCTTTGTTTACCATTCACCCACCAAATGACATCAGGGTTCTTTTCTTGTTTGAGCTATTATGAAGAAATGTGCTAAATCATTTGTGTACAGGCTTTTCTGTGACCACAGGTTTGCACTTCCCTGGGATAAAAGTCTAGGAAAGTGAATTGAATCATGCAGTGGTTGTGTATGTGCTCCTTACACATGGACAAACTCACTTTGGGCGTGGTTGTACCACTCTCCATTTCTAACATTGATATGTTCATTTCCTGCACCCTCAATGGTGCTCACACTGTCTTAAACTTTCAGTCATTCTGAAAGACGGTCCAGTAATATCTTATTTTGCCTTTAATTTGCATTTTCCCAATTAATGTACTTCTTTGGTGTCTGTATATTCTCTTTTTTGAAATGCCTCTGCATATTTTTGCCTATTTTCTAATTGGAGTGCCTAAACCATTACATTTTTAAGCACTTTCAAATATGCTTTATAGACAGTGATTCCTCGTTAGATAAATGATTTGAAAATATTTTCTCCCACTCTTTGGATAGCAAGTATTTTCATCTTCTTAACAGTGTCTCTCATAGAACAAACGTTTTTCATTATGATGAAGCCTAATTTGCCAGTTTTTTTTCTCTCATGGCTCAAGCTCTTGGTGTCAGCTCTAAGAACAAAGGGGCCTAATCCCCAGTTGTGAAGATTTTCTCCTGTATTTTCTAAAAGTTTATTACTTTAGATTTCATGTTTTACTCATGAGCCATTTAAAAATCACAGTGTTTAGAAGATGTAGGACTTGAGTTAAGGTTAATATTTTGCTTCCAGTGTCCAAAGCTCTAGTTCTGTTGAAAAAAAAAAACAAACCAGTCTTTCCTCCCCAGAATTGCTTTTGGAATTTTGCCACATATTAACAGGGCACATATTTATCTGCAACTATTTCTTTGCTCTCTGTTGTAGGTCACTGATCTGTCTCTCTACTTTCTTACCCATGTCACATGGATTTGATCACTCTAGCTATGAATTTAATCTTCAGGTTAGCTAGTGATTCCCTACTCTTTATTACTCTCTTTCAAAATTGCTTTAAGCTATTAATTTTTTGCTTTTTTATGTTAACTTTCAAGCAATCTTGTCCATAGCCACAAGAAATCTTATTGAGATTTTGTAAGGAATTGCACTGAGTTTGTACATTGATTTCGGGAAAATTGACAGCTATCCTTTGTTGAGTCTTCCAATCCATGAACATGGTAACTGTCTCTGTGTAGACTGCCAATCTCTTTCAGCATCATTGTGCACTTTCAGCATATATATTCTCATATATTTTATTAAATTTATTCCTAAATACTTCATATTTTGAGAGATTGTATCTGGTATTGCATTTTTACTTCAGTACATGTTCACTGCCAATTTTTAGAAAGGCAATTTTTTTCCATTTTTGTCTTGTAGCCCTCCTGAGCTCATTTATTAGTTCAAGGGGCATTTGGAATTCCGTCAGATAATCGTGCCATTTGCAAATAGGCACAGTTCTATTTCTAATATTCTAATATACCTATATCTTTGGTGTTACAAAACTGACTAGTGTCTTTAGTGCTGTGCCCCACCATGTGATCTGCACATGCCTGACAATTAAAAAACCTACTAAACTGCCCTATAAGGCAGTAAATGCCCATCAGCCATTTATAAGAGGTCTAGTTCTTCATGACAGCGTTTGATGTTGTTTCATTAGCCTCTGGCATGACCATTTTAGTCATTGTTACAGATCTAGTGGCACGGAATTGAGTTTTAATTGTATTTTTATAGTATAACTAACGATGGACACTTAAAATGTATGCTTGCTCGGTGTCTTTAATCCCAGAACTTGGAAGGCAGAGGCAGAGGCAGGATTTCGGTGAGTTCAAGGCTAGCCTGCTCTACAAGTGAGTTCTAGGACAGCCAGGACTACATACAGAGACTCTGTCTTAAACAAAACAAAACAAAACCCAAAAAACAAAAATTATTTCTCCTCCTCATAAAGTGTTTTTTTTTTTTTCCTGGTGCAATTGTTTGAATTTTATCTTATTTTATTGTGAAACCTCTTCAAAAAAATCTAGATAAGAAAATCTCTACCTGATTTATATCCTGCAAAATATTTCATCTTTGTTTATTATTTAGTTTTATCATTTTATTTTTGCCTGGACATTGTATGAAGCATACGATGTATATCAATATAATACAAAGTGTCTACTCTCTCTTTCATCACTTTTCATCCCTCTGACCCTTCCATTCATTCCAACAAGTCTTTCCAGCCACCCAGTGCTCTGGGTTTTTGAATTTCCATTTGTAGTGGGTGGATTAGGCTCTCTGAATGTAATGAATGTATAGGTGTAGCTTGGACACCATGTATCTTACTTTGTCTCATTATTTCAGGCAATATATAACACCTTCTATCCTTAGATAATTAAAATTATTTTCTATCTTTATTGATTTACTATCGTTATCATTTTACAATATTTTAACCATTCATGATTAAATGGTTCCAAGCATCTGAAGGTAGGAACATGGTGTGTATAGAGAGTTGGGAGATCTTATCTATGTATTTATTCTCAAATGGGATTCCTCCTGTTTGCTGGGGACTGACCCTCCTTGTCCTGTCTTAATAAGTGGTACCCAATGTAGCAGTAACAGCCCTCAAACTTGAGCATTATCCTGGACTTGTATTCTCTTACAAACGATGAGTCACTACCTCTGCACAGCCGTGTCTTTCACTGTTTTTGCATGGTCACCTTTGTCCCCAGCTCTCTACCATGACACTTTATTTCTTAGTTTACTCTATCTCAGACTTTGTTGTAGTCAGAAGGTTTCTCTGGTCCCACCCAGCCTGCAGTTCCACAGCTACTTATAATTACTCAGAGGCTTATATTAATTCTAATTGCATGGCATGTGGCAGGCTTCTTGCTAGCTAGCTCTTATAACTATTAATTTCTATTAACCTATGTTTTGCCATATGTTCCATGGCTTACCGGTCTGCTGGCATGTTGTTCCTTGGGCAGCAGCCTGGCATCTCCTTCACTCTGCCTTTCTTCTTCCCGTATATCTGCCTGGATTTCCTACCTGCCTCTAAGCTGCCTTGCCATAGGCCAATGCAGCTTTATTTATCAACCAATCAGAGCAACACATATTCACAGCATGCAGAAAGATATCCTGTAGCTGGAGTTTTCCTGCCTGGCCCACAGTCAGGGCAAATCTCTTTCACCTGCCAGTCCCACAGCCTCTCAGACCCGACCAAGTAAACACAGAGACTTATGTTGCTTTCAAACTGTATGGCCGTGGCAGGCTTCTTGCTAACTGTTTTTACAGCTTAAATTAATCCATTTCCTTTAATCTATACCTTGCCACATGGCTCGTGGCTTACCGGCATCTTCACAAGCTGTTTCTCATCGTGGCGGCTGGCAGTGTCTCTCTGACTCAGCCTTCCACTTCCCAGCTTTATTCTCCTCCTTGCCCCGCCTATACTTCCTGCCTAGCCAACGGCCAATCAGTGTTTTATTGATTAATTAGCAACACATTTGCCATACATCCCACAGCACTTCCCCCCTTTTTTTTTTTTTTCAAAAAGGAAGGTTTTAACCTTAACAAAGTAAAATTACATATAATTTGGGAATTTGGGCATAGCTTCTCTTACTACTTCCTGCTGGAAGGGGGCGCTGTATCTTATGGGGAAACAAAGAAAATTTTAGAATTATGGAATAGTCCATGAGGCTGTATCGTCTGAGCCAGATGCCTTCAAACCATTCTGGATGTTGGATCATCTGGGCCATGGTGTCATTGGAGACCTTCAGGGGGTCTTGGCTGGTCAAACCTTATGTATCTTAATCTTGAACAAATCCATAGCCTCTGGCTTTCTGTGGAAACAAAAGCAGAGACTCTTTTCCAAAGTAACATATCCTTATATCCAAATTTTGAAGTCAAGATATTTTTAAAATATGCATATTGGTTTAACTCAGCTTCCTTTACAATCAAATATCTCTCTGCAGTTAAGAATCCCAAAGACAACACAATCCAGATTCTCTGTGTAATATTCATCTTCATGTGGCTTATTTTTTATATTAATTTTACTGTCTCCTTAAAGACTTTATTTTTTAAAACTATGTATTTGTTTCTATAACTGTATATATCACCTTTTTTGTCTCTTTCAAGCCTACGTATCTTTTACACACATTGTAAACTATTACATCTGAATCTGTCTTATTGTGAATCTATTGCCTTAAACTGCAGCAGCTGTGGCTGCTGGCTCCACCCACCTCAGCTTCCCAACATGGCTACGTTTACCACCAGCTCTGGGAGCTATCGTGGGTCTATGCTTTTATCCAAGCAGCGTGTAGTCCAGAAACCTTTTTTTGTTGTTGTTGTTTTGTACCTGCAAAGGCTAAAACCACCATGCAGCTTAATGTGCCATTTGTAGAGGCCTCATTTCTGCCCTACTGCAGATCAAGCACACCCTCTAGGAACCCGCCAGTAGCTCAAACCGGCAGCTGCTGCTCATTTGAGAGAGACAATTAGGAACTGTTTTTAGCTCCGTTTTAGAATCTTTTCTCAGGTTTTAGGTGGAAACTCTTGCCACCACGTTGGACGCCGTTTGTAGCTGGAGTTTTCCTGCCTGGCCCACAGTCAGGGCAAATCTCTTTCACCTGCCAGTCCCACAGCCTCTCAGACCCGACCAAGTAAACACAGAGACTTATGTTGCTTTCAAACTGTATGGCCGTGGCAGGCTTCTTGCTAACTGTTCTTATAGCTTAAATTAATCCATTTCCTTTAATCTATACCTTGCCACATGGCTCGTGGCTTACCGGCATCTTCACAAGCTGTTTCTCATCGTGGCGGCTGGCAGTGTCTCTCTGACTCAGCCTTCCACTTCCCAGCTTTATTCTCCTCCTTGCCCTGCCTATACTTCCTGCCTAGCCAACGGCCAATCAGTGTTTTATTTATTGACCAATCAGCAACACATTTGCCATACATCCCACAGCAATATCCCACAGCACTTCATTGAGATTAGATTCACTTCAGTGGTTCCGTGCCCAGTCTCTGATTCTGGAGGTCTGAGTGGATCTATTGAGTTTGTATTTCTGTCAAGTTTTTAGATGATGCTTGTGTTGCTGGCTTAAAGACCATGTTTAGAACCTCTGACTTAGACTATTGCAAAGTCTTTTGTAACTCATTACTATCCATTGCCTGACAAATGAAATCCAAGTTTCTTGCAAATGATTAGTCTACTTAAAGAGAATGAAAGTGATCCAGAAGCTGTGTAGTACTGAGGCTTCGACGACAAACAAATAAGTCTCACTCCTTGCCTCAAGACACATAAGATCTACTGGATAGACTATGTGATTGTAAGTGGCGGAGTAGTGTTGGTCTCATCTCATAGGCATAGGACTGGTGCACAGTCTAAACAAACACACAGGGGCTTGTTTAGAACAGCCTCATGCCTGGTTGAATGCTCTCCTGTTGTTACATACATGTGTGTGTGTGTGTGTGTGTGTGTGTGTGTGTGTGTGTGTCTGTGTGTGTGTGCTTGTGTGTGTGGTGTATATGAACTTGTGTGTGCAGATGCATGAGCCCATGTACATATGGAGGATGCAGTATCCTACTCTGTCCTTCTGTCTTATTCTTTTGAGACAGTCTCTTGTTGAACCCAGAGCTAAGCTGGTGTCCAGCAAGCTCCAGCAATTATTTGGTCTCCATCCGATAGTGCTGTGGTTACATGCAAGGATTGCCATGTCTAGCTTTTTATATGGGTGCTAGAGATTAAAACTCAGACATGAATACTTGCAAAATAAGCACTCTTACCTCCTGCATCATTTCCCTAGTCCAGTGTTGTCATTTTTGTAATTTTTAATATTTTTGAACAAGTACATACTTATTTTTCACTGGGTCTCACGGTTATGTATCAATCTTCAGGGCTGGAAGGACATCCCTAAAAATACTTCTTTAGGTTTTAGTGCCCGCACACAAACGCTGGCCAGAACTTTCATTTTTGCACCTCGTTCAAACTTTGGTTGATGATTGAGCCTCATCAAAGATAACTGAAATGACTTATTGGGAACGATGATCTTTTCCAGATGATGGTGGTCATGAGAACTCTGGTGGGTGTCTCTGGCAGTGAATGCAGAAATTGTATTTGACTTCTGAAAGCAAAGCAGTTTTGCCACCAGAGAGTAGGTTTTCTGCAGTTCTTCAAGTTCATGGAAAAACAGGAATCACTGTGATACTTACATTTTCCCATGGAGAACTGAACAACAATTCAGTTTCCACAGCAATGAAGTTGGAATGTCCCCTTGTGCTTAGAGACTGGGAGGACATATAAATGTCAGTGGCTTATCATGCTCAGGCCCTATTGGGACTAGAGTCTAAGTGAGATGGCTTCCATCAGGCATCCTCAGCTTCATCTTTCTATTCTTGAATCACATATAATTTGTTTTGAACTCATAAAGCTATAAAATCTGAGAGTGTCACTGAACCTCGAGAAAGGCTTTCTGCAAAGAGTTATCTTTGGGCTTTTATGAGAGCAGCATTGCCAGTGCCTACTGAGACCCAGAGAGCAAGGGTTGACCCAGAGCTAGATCCTCAGGTTTCCTTGGCTTTTATTTGCAAGAGGTCTTGTTTTATAAAGAAACTAATGCTACATTAACATCTACCAAGGCTGTGTAGCTGTGTGTTTGTCTGTATATGGAGACTTCTCTCTCTCTCTCTCTCTCTCTCTCTCTCTCTCTCTCTCTCTCTCTCTCTGGCATGTTGGATGTATGTATTTAAGTGAATATTAAAGCTTAATTGTGTGACTTTAACACGTGAAGACTTCACATTTCCCCTACAACTTGAGGGAATAAAAAGAGCCTATTATCACTTGTAGGCCAGATGTTTTGCTTAACGGAGCTGCTCTGATCCCTGCACCTGTCTGGACCAGCAGTTGTAGGATTAATGTAAGAGGCTGAATTTAAAAATCTGGACAACTGCTAGGGAACAAGCGAAGGGTGTGAAAATGAACGGGCTTCCAGCATAAAGGATTTACTGTTTACGACATCAGGCAGCACACATTATTGGCAGGAGAACATGAACATGCCCTGTTCCCTCTCTGTCCATGAATGGTCATATACATTACCAAGTGACAATAATAGGGACTTTGAGTGAATAGAGAAACAGAAGTAGGGGATTGGGGTTTGGCTTGGAGGAAACAGAGATATGTTATACCATCCCTGTGCGAGACAGCCGTAGAGTCACATGGCATTAGATATCATTTCTGGTGGATTATGACAATTACAAAATGAAGAAAACAGGCCCCACCCCCCCACACACCGTCAAGAAAGCAATGGCTGGCTACATAAAAGTAACTCTCTTAAATGATAATTTAGTTTATTCATAATGCAGATAGCAAAGCATTCTGGTCTATACAAAAAAAAATATCCAAATTCTCGTCCTTTTTCTTGGGACAAGACATGACTGGAAATTCTGACTGAGCTTGATAAGCAAGTGGAATTTTTCCTCACTTAGAGGTAAAACACAGATGCCCCCAACACGTGCACAAATGACACCCCTACATTCCCCACACTTGAGTACACACTTGCTTTATGCATCAGACTCAAACAAAATAGAATGACATCTTCCAAGTCAAGTGAATTTCAGTATGTTCCCACTTTTCAGATTATTTTTTAACTATCTGACTTATAAACTTGTGTATACATGGGGCTTTAAGTATTGAAATGACTAATGCCTTGCTTAAGGAACAAAGAACAGGACATTTTAGATGTGAATGTGTTCATTTTCCTTAAGAGGTTGACACTACATTTGCAGTCTCGCATCAGGGTTGGTGTCCAGACTGCACTTCACAGGGTACAGTAGCCCCTGGGAGCCTTGGCTCCTCAGGCTGGGGATTGTTGTAAGGATTATGAAAGCTGGTGTGTGTGAAAAGCACTTTGCAGTTTGCTTAAACATGGCTTACACATGTTAGCTCTTAGCTTTCAGTTAAATTTGTAGGAGACAATCTAAGCTGATTTGTGTGAGATTATGCTAAGAACAGTGAGGAAACAGAATCACTTACACTAAAAGCAAGTGTTGTATTTCAGATACAAAGATACATGGATTTTCTCACATGGGTTTTAGAAAGGGTGCTTTTCTTTTATGAACTTAAGTTGCAGTGGTATTCTCTTAATCTCATTCATTCAGCCAGCAACACACTGGGAACTTCTCATGTGTCAGTCTGGGGGATAGGATCATAAGCAAGACTTAAGAGTCCTTGTCTCCATAGAGTTTCAGACTACCCAAGGAAGATGGTCATCAGATAGGCAATTACATGAGGAAATCTTTCATTACAGATGTGATGTGTTGTGGAGCACAGAACAGCTGGTGTTGACCCAATGGGAAGGGTCAATCGTGGTGTCTCTGAGGACGCGACAACTGAATAGTATAGTCTCTCACATAAAGACACACGCTTGTCCTTGATTTTGAGCTTTAGTTTATATTTCTATGAGAAATATAAACTACATAGAGAATGTAATATTTCAATTACCAGATGAGGTCGGGTGCATTCAGGGCAGTATGGCTGTAGACATAATACTTCAATTACACAAAGTTTCTATGCTTTGCTCCTTCCAGGAATTTTTGTTGTTGTTGTTGTTTACAAATTGTGGGAGCCCGTTCTCGGGTTCCTCGTGGCTTTACCCAGCAGGTCCGCATAGAGGATGATTAGACCATGGGCCTGAGTGCAGGTGTCTGAGATGGTCTGCACTTGGCTGTGCTGGGGAGGAGGTCTTTTGCTCCACCCCTTGGCGTCTCTATAAAAACCCTGGGGCAGAGACAGTCGGGGCCCATTGGAATAGGTTCCAGGCCCTCTCGAGGCTATCCTTTATTTTCTATCTGTTTATCTCCGCGGTATTCTCCGCAATAAATCCTTCTATCTAATATTTCCTGCTGCTCGCACTCAAGAAAACTCTGGGGAACTGTGGGGGTGGTTGGGTAAACGCCCCACAACAAATGGTATCTCAAAACTGATGAGCAAAATGGAACATGTATTAACTCATGCAAGAAAGCAGTGGTAAGACAATTCACCATCAATAGGCTCTCCATCTTAGTCTCCTGAAGTAGCCCATCGTCCAGGGCTTTCTCCTTGGACTATGTTCACTTTCCAAGTAC
This sequence comes from Peromyscus eremicus, assembly GCF_949786415.1. NCBI lineage: Eukaryota > Metazoa > Chordata > Mammalia > Rodentia > Cricetidae > Peromyscus > Peromyscus eremicus. The sequence continues at coordinate 18,289,379 of NC_081424.1, read as the reverse complement.
TTGTGAGGGAAGTTCCCACACAGACTCCTTTCAGCCAGGCTTGGGTTATTTGCTCACTTCTGAAAATGAAAGGTCAGATTAAACCCTGACCTTTAGTCCACAAACACAGAGAGGAGGGAGGATATTGAAGAATATCTACAAAAAGGAGAAATAAGGAAGGAAAAACAAAAACACTTACTGATAACATGCTGGAACTAATCTCATTTACCTAGTGTCATGATTCTCAAACCTGAAAGTCTTGATTAGGTTTCTATTACAAATGTAGCTTCTCAAAGCAATTGCATTCATTTGCTCAATGCCGACACACCCGATGTCCAGGGAAAGGTTAGCACCTTAGATCACAGGACAAAACGAAAGCCCAATGTGGGACTGAGTTCTTACACAAATGCTATGGTGAAGAACCTGTTTGCAAGATCATTTGGGTCCCTGTTTTCTTGCTGACTGGTTGGGTCTATTCTCAATTCCTAAACAGTCTGTGTTCCTTGGTATACCATGTGACTGGCTTCCTGAATCAACAGAGAACTTTCTCATGATTTAAATTTCTGGCTTATCTTTTCTCTCATCATTAGACCCACCTCTCTACCTACCCGTTATCCCCCACACATATACATAAAGACTTATACCTTTTATGCATGCTGAGTATCCCTTAACTGAAATACTTGGATCAAAAGTATCTCAGTATCTTTTGCCTTGCAGAAGCTTTTCAGTTTCAAGAGGTCCTATTTATTAATTGTCGCTCTCAGTGTCTGTACTATTGGTGTTATATTCAGGAAGTAGTCTCCTGTGCCAATGTGTTCAAGACTACTTCCCACTATCTCTTCTGTCAGGTTCAGTGTAACTGGATTTATGTTGAGGTTTTTGATTCACTTGGACTTGAGTTTTATACAGGGCGATAGATAAGGATCTATTTGCATTCTTCTACATGCAGCCATCCAGTTATGCCAGCACCATTTGTTGAAGATGCTTTCTTTTTTCCATTGTATATTTTTGGTTTTGTTGTCAAAAATCAGATGTTCACAGGCTGTGTGGATTTATGTCAGGGTCTTTGATTTGATTCCATTGATCAATGTGTCTGTTTTTATGACAATACCCAACTGTTTTTGTTACTATAGCTCTATGGTAAAGCTTGAAGTCAGGGATTGGTGGTGGGAGTGCAATTTGTACAGCCACTTGGGAAATCAGTATGGCAGTTTCTCAGAAAATTGGGAATCAATCTACCTCAAGACTCAGAGATACCACTCTTGGGCATATACCCAAAGGATGCTCAATCATACCACAAGGACACTTTCTCAACTATGTTCATAGCAGCATTATTCACAATAGCCAGAAACTGGAAACAACCTAGATGCCCCTCAACCAAAGAATGGATAAAGAAAATGTGATATATATACACAACGGTGTATTACTCAGTGGTTAAAACCAATGACATTGTGAAATTTGTAGGAAATGGATGTAACTAGAAAAAATTATCCTGAGTGAGGTAACCCAGACCCAGAAAGACAAACAAGGTATATACTCGTTCATAAGTGGGTAGTAGATGTAAAGCAAAGGACAGCCAGACTACAATCCACAGCCCCAGAGAAGCTAGGTAACAAGGAGGACCCTAAGAGGGATACATGGATCTCCCTAGGAAGGGGAAATAGATAAGATCTCCTGGGTAAACTGGGGGGTTGGAGGGGATAGAGAAGAGGAGATGGGGGAATGGGAGCATGAGGGATCAGAATGGTCGAGTTGGAGGCAGGACAGAGGGGGAGAGTAATGAAAGAGATGTCTTAATAGAGGGGGCTATTATGGGGTTAGGGAGAAACCTGGTGCCAGGGAAACTCCCAGGAATCCACAAGGATAATGCCAGATAAGACTCCTAGCAATAATGGAGAGGGTGCCTGAACTGGCCTTCTCATATAATCAGATTGGTGACTACCCCAATTGTCATCATAGAACCTTCATCCAGTAACTGATGGAAGCAGGTGCAGAGATCTACAGCCAAGCACTGGGCCAAGCAGTTGAAGAGAGGGGGAAGGGATTATATGAGCAAGGGGGGTCAAGATCATGATGGGGAAACCCACAGAGACAGCTGACTCGAGCTCCTGGGAGCTCATGGACTCTGGATGGACCAACAGCTAGGGAGCCTGCATGGGACTGACCTAGGCCCTCTGCATGTGGGTGACAGGTGTGTAGCTTAGTCTGTTTGTGGGGCCCCTAGCAGTGGGATCATGACCTGTCCTGGTGCATGAGCTGGTTTTTTGGAACTTATTCCCTATGATGGAATGCCTTGCCCAGCCTTGATGCGGGGGGGGGGGGGGGGGGGCAGGGGGGCAGAGCGGGGGAGTTGGTCCTGCCTCAACTTGATATGTCATGCGTGGTTAACTCCCATGGGAGGCCTGGGAGGCCTTTCCTTTTCTGAATGGAAACTGAGGAGGAGTGGATGGGGTGGTGGTGGAAGGGAGGTGGGGGAGAGAGTGAGAGGAGAGCAAGGAGGGGAAACTGGTTGGTATGTAAAATAGATTTAAAAGTTTAATTTAAAAAAGTATCTCAGGCAATTCTTACTTTTTTTCAAATGGTGCTTTGGAATACTGGAGACATCAGGGAATGGATTAATTCTAAACATGAAATCAGTTTATATTTTATTTACACTATATAGACATAACTTGAACTTAATTTACATATTATTTTGTTCACAATAGTTTCATGGTGTACAATTTATCAATTGTGACATCATATCAATGCTCACAAAGCTTTGAATTTAGGTCAGATCCAATTTCAGACTTTTGTATAAGAAGTCTTCAACTTACATACAAAATAAATACTATATATAATATATATATAATGTGTTATTTCTCTCTCTCTCTCTCTCTCTCTATATATATATATATATATATACACACACACATACGTATAGTGCATGTGCGTGTGCGTGCGCGTGCGCGTGCGCGTGCGCGTGCGCGTGCGTGTGCGTGTGTGTGTGTGTGTGTGTGTGTGTGTGTGTGTATGTGTGTTTTGCCTGGGGAAGACAGAAGAGGCTGCCAGATCTTCTTCTGGCATAAAGAGTCACAGGCAGTTGTGAGGTGCCAATGTGAGTACTGGGAACCAAACTCTGGTCTTCTGGAAGGGCAGCAAGTGCTCTAAACTGCTGAGCTATCTTTCCAGTCTATATAGTCCCTTATTTGCTTCAGTGGATTAGCTTACATCGCTGTGAAGGCTGGGTAAGCAAATCTGAAACCTGTGGAGAAGGCAGACAAAAGATCTCAAGCAAGACAGGAAGTACAGACACAGTTCAAAGCTGATGTTTACAGGTGATAGTGAAGCTAGGCCTCTCACTCAAGGAGAGATTCAGACTTTGTATATCCAGTTGCCATTTGGACTCTTGAGTCAGGAGATCACTAACCCTTCTATAGGGCTTGTATGGGCTAGATTAGGCCCACTTAGTTTAATTGCTCTGTCTTAAGGTCAGCTGACTTGGGGCCTTAGCTATACCTACAAAAATTCCTTTAGAGCAACATCCAAGTTAGTGACTACCACAACTATCACCATGATCTTCTGTGTTATAATTTTATTCAAAAATTCTAGAAACGTTAGTTGATTTTCTATCCTAGGAATACACTACTCACAGTATAATTAGGATAGATTTTGTTCTTGTTTATGGAGAAATATAGACAGTCTTTAAGAATGAGGAACACACTGTTAACAGTGAAAGTTTACTTTGGCTATACAATGGCTAGTGTCTATGAGGGTCAACTTGAAAATTATCGAAAGATAAATCATAAAACTTCAATAATAGCCTGTGGGTTAGGTTGTTTATTATGACAAATGTAACAAATACATTATAACTCATTATACCATTTTCACTAGATGTAGAACATCTTATTTAATAAGCTAAAAAAAATAAAGGTACCAATAGAGACTTCAAAAAGGTGTGTGTGTATGTGTGTGTGTGTGTGTGTGTGTGTGTGTGTGTGTGTGTATGCGCATGCATGTGTGCACATCCGCACGCTGTATGCATGTGTATGTTTGCAGAGTGTGTACCAATGGGTGCACACAGGATGTTGGGCATCTCCCTCTGTCAACTCTTTACTTTCCCTTGGTACAGGAGCTCTCATTGGATCTGGAGCTCACTGTTTTCTGGCTAGTCTTGTGGCCAGAAAACGCCTCCAAGCTTCTTGTCTTGACTCAGCTCTGTTGTGGGAGGCACACATGGCCACACTCAGCTTTTTGTATGGGTGCGTGGTATCTGAACTTGAGTCCTAGCACTTGCACAGTACCATGGAGACACCTCTGTAGCCCTGGAGGTTTTTAATAGCTGGTGAATGGATGAATATAATCATTTTACCTAAAGGCTATACACATAACCAGAGGAAGGAAGCTGAGATCAAGGCACATGTATCTCACATACCATTTTATGAGATACATGTATTACTTTTTCCTGTCTCATCTAAATTCTCAAAAATAGCTATTTTAAAAGTATTTTTCTTTCTTTCTTCTCTCTCTCTCTCTCTCTCTCTCTCTCTGTGTGTGTGTGTGTGTGTGTGTGTGTCAACATGCATGTTGAGGCCAAAGGACAACACTCAGGAGTCAGTTCTTTCTGTCATCCATGTGGGATTCAGGGATGTAACTCAGGTCGTCAGACTTGGCAGTAAGCACCTTTGCCCACTAAGCCATTTTCCCAACCCAATAGTTCTCCTAAAATTAAAAATAAAGTAGACATATTTTATAGTGTCAAATGTGAGATTTTAATATCTGTACATCTGTGAAATGGCTACCTCAAAGTAGTCAACATAAGCATTATCTTACATACTTATTTCTGTGGTAAAAACACTTTAATCCACTCACAGCAGTTTTTAAGTATATAATGCATTGTTACTAACTACAGTCATCACGTTGTACAATAAACCTCTTGAACTTATTTCTGTCTAACTGGAATTGCATAGGCTTGGATCAACATCTCCAGTCTCCTCATTCTGTAGACCCCTGATAACAACCACTTACTCCCTGATTCTATGAGTTCACCTTATTATTATTATTGTTGTTTTTTTAGAATACACACGGGTGAGATAACAGAGTATTTTCTTTCTGTGCCTGACTCACTTTACTTAACACAAAGCCAGGTTCATTCACAATGTTGCAAATGACAAGATTTTATTTATTTTGAGAGCTGAAGAGTATCCTACTGTATATATGTGCCGTATTTTCTTTATTCGCTAGATTGTGGATATGCCACGCTATCAGCACTAGATAGGTTATCTAGACATAGGGTCAACAAGAAAGCACCAGACTTAAACTTCATCATACATCTAACGGGCTCAACAGACACACATAAAACATTCCATCTCACAGCAGCAAAATGCACATTCTCTTTAAGTGCATGGTACGTGTTCTGGAGGATAGGTTATATATTAGACTACAAAGCGCATCTTAGCAAACCCAGTAAGATCAAAGTCACACCAAGTACATCTTCTAACTACAATAATATGAAACCTGCCACCAGTAATAGAAAGAATTTTGGAAAATTCACAGATTACATGGAAATTAAACAGCATATTCTTGAACAACCAATGGACCACAGAAGAAATAACAGGAAAATCAAAAATTATTTTGAAACAAACAAAAACACACCATACCAAAGCTTAAGGAATTAAAAAAGAAACTGTTCTAAGGAGGAGTCTTCCACAGCAGTGAGTGCATTTATCAAGGAAGAAGAAAGATCTTATCTCTGAAAAAAACAGCTTAGTATTACATTTCTGGAAAGTGAAGAATAAATTAAGCCCAAGAATAGTACAAGGAAGGAAATAACAATGATCAGAACAGAAGTAAATACCATGGAGACTAAAAATATAGAAATTATCACTGAATCAGAGTTAGCTTTTTGAAAAATAAAACTTACAAGTTTTGAGTTTTAGTAAATTGCCTTTTTATACAATTTTTTTATTTAAAGAATATAATATATTCTTATTATATTCATATAGTATATTTTGATCGCATTCCCATATTGGTTTTTGTTTGTTGTTTTGAGCAAATGTTTAATTGAGCCCCCTCATTCAAGTCTTTCGAGTAGTAGCCTTGCCTTCTGCATGTGCTGGCCTCAGAGACGGCTATTGGGAGCAGGCAGAAGGTGACCCGGGAAGGTCATCCACTGGGTGGTCCTCAGGCCAGAGCTCTTGATTCCTAATGATTAGGGCCCCAACACCAATGCGTTTTTTTTCCAGGAATGTCTGTTTTGTATAATCAAGCAGTTCAGAACCATACACCAAACAGACCTCTCCCATATAATCAGGAAATTTCTTCACATTCATTCTCATGGAAGGTGTGCCAGGCAGGAAAAAAAAGAGCATCAACATGTTCTCAGCCTCAAGAAACTTACAGGTCAATAATAGGACACAAAGGTGTGTTCAGGCTAATGTGGTGGAGATCATTTACACAAAGATAAAAAAGGAGAGTAGAAAAAGATGAAGGAGAGGGAATTGCTTCAGACCACTATGGCTGTAGAAATATTTTTAATTAAAATGTAATTACATCTTTTCCCCACTTCCCTTTCCTCCCTCCAAACCCTATCATGTCTCCTTCCTCTATTCCTTCCATGTCCCCCAGCTCCTTTTAAAATCAATGGCACCTTTTCTTTAATTATTATTATGAATAAGCATCTCCCAGTAATGAGTCCCCTAATTGGTTATCCAATCCAATCAATAATAATACAAAATCATAAACACACAAGCAACAAAAATGGAATCTTAAAAGTATTTTTAAGAGTTCAGGCCTGGAGAGATGGCTCAGAGGTTAAGAGCACTGCTTGTTCTTCCAAAGGTCCTGAGTTCAATTCCCAGCAACCACATGGTGGCTCACAACCATCTGTAATGAGATCTGGTGCCCTCTTCTGGCCTGCAGGGATACGTGCAGGCAGAACACTGTATACATAATAAATAAATCTTTAAAAAAAAAAAAAAGAGTTCAGACCATTTTAGAATATTGTTATCGGCTACCAAGTTTTTTTCCTTTTAACTGAAAATAGATTTTTTTCTCACATAATACATCTTGATTATGATTTTTTCTCCCTCTACTCCTGATAGTTCCTCCCTCCCATGCAGACCCAGCCCCTTTCTGTGTCTCATTAGAAAGCAAACAGGCATCTAAGGGATAAAAAATGAGATAAAATAAAATATAATACGATAGAACAAAAACTAACTCGGAGTTGGACAAAACAAACCAACAGAAGGCAAAGAGCCCAAGAGAAGGCACAGAACCAGAGACCCACTTATCAGCACATTCAGGAATCCCAGAAAAACACTAACCTGGAAGCCGTAACATACATGCAGGGGACGTGGTGCAGGCCCTGTGCATGCTGCCTCGGTCTCTGTAAACTCATATCAGCTTTGATCATGCTGATTTAGAATCATGTTGTTTTAGAGGACCTTGTATTCTTGGTGTCCTCCGTCCTCTCTGGCTCTTACACTCTTTCAGTCTTCTCTTCCTTGGGGTTCCCTGAGCTCCAAGGGGAGGGATTTGGTGGAATCATCCTATTTAGGGCTGAGTGTTCCAAGGTCTCTCACTTTTTGCACAGTGTCTGGCCATGGGTCTCCATATTTGTTCCCATCAGCTGTAGGAGGAAGCTTCTCTGAACATGGTTGAGCAAGGCACTGATTTATGAATATGGCAAAAGGCTATCAGGAGTCATTTTATTGCTATGTTTTTTGTTTTGTTTTAGAATAGTAGTATTTAGTTTTACTCTAGATCCCTAGGCTATCTGGTTTCTGATTCTTGGTCACTTAAACAGTGTTGGGTATAGACGAGTTCCATCTTGTGGAGTTGGCCCCAAGTCAAATCAGATATTGGTTGGTTACTCCCATAAGCTTTGTGCCACCACTGTCCCATCATATCTTCCAGTCAGGATACTAGTGTAGAACGGAGGTTTTGTGGCTGGCGTGGTGTTTACGTTTCTCTTTTGGTAGCATGCAGAGTACCCTTCCTGTACCAAAGATATTAGAACACAGAGTGAAGGCTCCATGTTTAAGTAGGGTTTCCATCTAGGTAGAACCTTAAAGAACAGATTGTTTGGGGGATGGACTTTGCAGGAGACATCCTAGGGTTCCAAGACTCTGCTGTTAATCTACTATAGGAAGCCAGTGAAAGATCATAAGAGACCCAGCTGCTGCCTGGCACTCACCCACAGCTATGTTCTTTGTGCTCCCCTAAACCCCATGTGCCACCAACCCTGCTCTTCAGGCCCTTCATAGGACTGGTCTGATGCTCCTGCTGGGCATCCAGGCTTCCTCTAAGGGCAGCCCCAAAAGGATGTCATGATACCAGCCTTCGGGGGTTTAACACTACCTTTGGTTTGCAACAGATGGCAAGGCCCTCACTACAAGGCCATGGACCATGCCTTGTTTCTCAGACTTCACGTAAGTGCATAATGCAACAAAAACATTATCAGAGAAAATTCAAGAGTGGATATGGAAAGCAGACTGCATGGCTGGGGATGCAAGGTAATGTTCAGAGAACATAGTAATGAGAGTTCAATGACATAGGGTGTAATTGTCCTTTGTACCAGCCTGGTGTTTGCAAGGTCTTGGAAAACCTGTGAAATATTTTGTGCTGTGGATGATTGTTTGATAAATAAAACACTGATTGGCCAGTAGCCAGGCAGGAAGTATAGGCAGGACTAGCAGAGAGAAGAAAGGAAAGGAGAGGAAGGCAGAGAGGGGAGACACCAGCTGCCATCCAGGGAGCATCATGTAGAGGCAACAGGTAAAGCCACGGAACACGTGGCGACATATAGATTAACAAAAATGGGCTTATTATAAGAGTAAGGGCTAGACAATGGTAGGCCTGAGCTAATGGCCGAGCAGTTTAAATAATATAAGAGTTGGTGTGTTTATTTTATAAGTGGGCTCCAGGACTGACGAGGCTTGGCGGGAGCTGGAGAGAAACTCTCCAGCTACAATTTTGAATGGAATATTGTATTTTTCTGCTCTCCAGAGCTACATCTTGTTGACTAACAGTAGTTATGTATCACTCTTGCGGCCCTTAACAATCACGGTGATTGTGTCTATACTGACCCTAGCTTGTCCTGATTTCTTCTGGAGGATGAGCACCTATCTTTTGGTGTATGCTGAGTCTCAGACCTTAGTGCTTTGCACATTAATGGCTCCATGTGAAAGGGGAAAATTTGTAGGTGAGAGGGTCTCAGGAGCAGAAGAGGTTATCACACGGACTACTGGGGAACCATGGGGGACTCTGACTTCTGTCACATTAAGTGCAGCAGTTACAGACATGGGATGAATGCAGCAGGGATTCACCCCAAAAATCCATCATTTTTCAAAACATTGTCCACACATCTGATATGCAAAGGCACACACTTCTGCACTTCTGAGATAAATGAGTTACTTGAAAGCAAATGATTGACAGATGTTAAAACTGTTTTGTTTTTGTTTTTTTCTTTTTCTTTTTTGGTGGTGGTGGTGGGGCTGGGGAGATGGCTGAGTGGCTGAGAGCACTGGGTGCTCTTTCAGAGGCCCCACATTGTGTTTTCAGTACCCACTTTGACAACTCACAATACCTGTAACCCAGTTCCTGGGAATCCGACATCCTTTGCTGGACTCCAAGGGTGTGCATGTATGTGGTGTACAGAGGCAGGCGCTCACACATACACCTGAAATAAAAATAAAATAAATCTGAAAGAACATTTCTTGGTAGTGTGTGGCAGAGTTGGCCCCCCACACACACAATAAGTGGAGTGAAATGGAGAATTTTATGAAATGTTTTATAGTGTCTGTTTTATTTTGCTTTAACATTTTATATCATGAAAATTTCTCAAGCTTTTACACGTTCTAGGAAGACATGGTTTCAATGCTGGTATGCCTCACCACACTATATTTGTGACACACGGATCCAAGCTTTGCTCTTTGTGTGACATGAGGTTGTTCCCAGTTCCTTTCTCTGGGATGTCCCCATATTTCTGTTTAGTGAATGGGACAACATCAAGTGTGGTCCTTTCTGACTTGTGAACTCAAACTGTGAAGGAAGATATGCTCTAATCTGTAAGGCAACAACAACAAGAAATAATAAAACAAAGTATATTTATTTTTTTATTTATAAAAAAATTTATTTATTTATACTGTGATAATAAAAGACGAAAATGAATTTAAAGTACAAATATAAAAAACAAGAACAATGCACTGAAAACCAAAAAGATTATGAAATTAAGCTCAAATTCATCAAATAGTCTTATGAATATAAAAGAGTTAAATAATCAAAATAATTTACCTTTTACAAAGTGGGGAACAGAGAAAATATAAACTGCGCTGTTCCGATCCCACATTGAAGTTTTTCTTTTGATGGTATTCTCCTTTTTCTTTTGTCCGTCTGTTTTGTTTTTGTTTGCTGCTAAAGGTTGAGGATTTAAAGGCAGCAAAACCTAAACAAAATGTGAAAGCCTTATTCATGCTTTAATAAATGAATGCTGCGTTTAGAAAAGGAAACGGCACCCCTCCCGTGAGTTAATTGCATCCTGATTGCTGGTGTCAGGAGGAAACCTTGGCAGACAAAACACAGAATTACCTGGTTACCCTTTCCACATAACTCATCCCTGCGCAGCCCAGAGGAGCTCCAAGAAAAGCCTTTGTTTTTGTTACCATGGCCTAATTCAAGCCAACAAGGAGGCTGACTTTAAGAATGGCAGAGAAAGGATTAAGGTGCCAGGTTAGGTAACATTCGCCTAAAGCTGGGCTTTCAACAGAAACAAAAGAGGCACCCCAATCTCAAGGACCATTCCATTCCTCCGTGACTGGCATTCTGTGGACATTCTGTGTCGCTTTTATTTTTTCAATTCAAACGCGTTCTCTTGCTCCATCAGTAACTACTCCATCAGAAAAAAGGGCAGATGTCCACAGAACATATAAAGAGAATTCTGCTGTTGCTTCTAACTAAAGTAAATAAAAAAGAAACCCTCAACATTCATTTGTTCTTGAGTTTTATTAACAAAATTTGTAATTCATAAAACTTTAAGCAGAATATTTTCTCATGGCGATATGTTACTCTGCAAATAAGAAATATGCTGACATCTTTTAGTTACTAAATGTCATCAAGGGCCATACCAGCCTGTGTTAGAACTATGAGGTCCTTCCGTTTGAAGAGGAAAATGGGCACAGATTACACATAGATCTGTGTATGGGTGTGGTTGGAACTGGATCAGTGCAGTTCTAATAAAACTTTATTTACAAGAGGATGCAAGGAACCCTAATCTGAGAGTAATAAAGGCTTGCAATTGCAAAGCACAGTCTGCAGGCTTAAGTCTGACTTTTGAGACTAAACTCCTGATGATCCCCTGTATGGATACTTTGCTTCAAACACATTAAGTTCTTGTCCCCGAAGCACCCAGAACTTCTGTAACCCCCTCTACTAGAAGGTCATTTCCTCTGGGGCTTCTCTTTCTTTCAAGAATTTTGCTTAGTCTATCTTCTCACCATTAAACAAAGAGCTTTGCTTTCTCTTTTTAAACAGTACCCATCTTTCTAACTTTAGACCCCTAGTTTATATCTATACACAGAAACTAAGAGAGCTTTGCACTGATGGGGATTCAGTCTCAGGTGGTACCTGTGCAAGGCTGGCCACCTCTGGAGACCCAGAGAGCATCTCCTTCCACTGCGCGTCTCTGGCAGCCAATCATCCTCCAGCCCTGCCAGCCTTGTCCCCTCACCAACACTGTGTCCTTCCTGAGGGGTGAGACTTTGCTTAAATGGAACAAGAGTGATTCTCCCTTTTGCTTCCAGTCTGTTTGTGTTATTTCATAGCCTGTTCTGCAGGAGTAGAGTGAGCACTTGCCTCTAGACTCTGTCTTATTGAGCATCTGGACTCCTCTTCTATAGAGTCATTTTGTAGGTCTTATTCCATAATCTAACTTGTACCTCCAAGGGTACTGATCTACCCATGTTAGAGTCCTCTCCTTTGTTTATTTTTATTGACCAAACATTTCTGTATGGCTCATAAAATATTAAGAGCTAACAGAAATTGTGTGTGTGTGTGTGTGTGTGTTAAGAGCTAACAGAAATTGTGTGTGTGTGTGTGTGTGTGTGTGTGTGTGTGTGTGTGTGTGTGTGATGTTAGAGGTCAAATCTAAGGCTTCTTGGTGCGTAGGAATGAATGCTGCTACTGAGTTTTATTCCCAGCCCCACAACTGAGCACTTTTATGGGCTTGTGTAATATAGGGATTGTGGATTTATGAAGACTTTTTTTTTTAGCATATTCAACTATGGATACAATCTGTAAGGGACATAGGATTACTTGGGCTGAGTCCTTAGGCACATGCAAGAGAACGTGTGAAGGAGTGAGGATTTTTGTCATGGGAGACATAGAATATGGGCTGGGTAAGTGGGACATAAGGTGGAAATGCCTGCTGAAGTAACTGTAGATGAGAAGAGCTTGATGAGAGACAGATCGCTTGCACAGGAGCTAGAAAGCAGGTGAACTGCTAAGAGGCTGAAGTGGGTCCACAGTGTGGCATATAAAACATAGCTCTTGGAGACTGCTGTGTTAATCAGATCAAAATCTACAGACCAAGCTAGGAAGAACTGACATTTTAATGCTTTTGAACCCTCAAATCAATGATCACAAGAGGTTACTCCACTTAATTAGCGTTTACTTCTTGTAGCTGGTTTATGTCATATAGTTTTTTTAAACACTTTATTAGATTCATAGTAAAGTCTTCTTTCTCTCCCTCTCCTTTTCTCTCTCATATAAGAATGACACCTGTTTTTTATTTCAAATTCAGTTCTTCATTGCGGCTACACCAGAAATTAATTGATAGATGTCTTGTGGCATACAACCAACACTTGTTTATTAGTTATAGAAGAGGGTTGATGGGTGATATTGCTCTGTATGCTGTGAACGTGTTGCTCTGATTGGTTGATAAATAAAATGCTGATTGGCCAGTAGCCAGGCAGGAAGTATAGGTGGGATAAGCAGACAAGGAGAATTCTGGGAAGAGGAAGGCTGAGTCAGCCCAGCCAGACAAAGTGGAAGCAAGATACGAAGGCAGAACTGAGAAAAGGTACCAAGCCATGTGGCTAAACAGAAATAAGAATTATGGGTTAATTTAAGTGTAAGACCTAGTCAGTAATAAGCCTGAGCTAATGGCCATACAGTCCGTAAATAATATCAGCCTCTATGTGTTTGCTTGGGTCCAAGTGGCTGCAGGACTGGTGGGTGAGAGAGATTTGTCCTGACCTAGGGCCAGGAGACACAGGAAAACTTCCAGCCACAGAGGGTTGTTTTTATTGATTCTGTGACATTTAAAAACATACAATCCTGTCATCTGCAAACATGAGTTTTATTGCTTCCTTCTCAATCTATATGAAACTTACTTCATTTTCATGCCTGTTAAAATAGCTAGGATGTCAGCTCTAGTGTTTCATTTGAGTGGTGAGAGAACTTCATTGCCTCATTCTCAGCCGCTCACCATTAACTACAGCAGCTGAAGTTTGTATATTTTTTTAAAGGTGTTCTTTCTCAAGTTGAATAACTTTCCATTTATTCCCAACTTGCTGAGAGTCTTTTTAAGCAATTAATGATTGTTGGGGGATAGTCAATCACACTATCACACTATGAACCCTGAGTTTGCATTTGCACTGATTAAATCAAATTAACCTTGGGTTAGGAGGCCGAGTTAGCAACTAGTTGACAGAAAGTAATCATAGAGCCTCAGAGGGCATCCAGGAGAGATAGAGAGACACAGGAAGTAGTAGGGAGAGGTTTGGAATGGCATGGGTGCTTTTTTTTTTTTTTTTTTTTTTTTGGTTTGGCGAAGAAGAAGCATGAGTCTTTTGGGGACACCAGCAAGGAGAGAAGATTGGCTTTTGGCTCCTCAGCTTCTCTGATCTCACAGGTTTTCACCCCAGCCTTTGAAAATCGAGTCTTATAAATAGAAGGATGGAGATTTAGTTATAGCTACCTTTAGAGTCAGCAGCAGAGCCGGTGCCCACAGGAACAGAATTCCTACCCAGCTGCGGCCTGAGTGCCCAGGCAATTGCTGGCTGGAATAGCAGTAGATTAGGGCACAGCCGCTGTGCTGACGTTAAAACAACAAATGATACTGAATTTTTTTTCTTCATGAATTTATAGAACCATGTAAGTTTTCTCTCTCTTCTTTGTTTTTAAAGATATTTGTCTATCTCGTTTAAGTAACCAAATTAGTTGACATGGCATCTACTATGGGCTGATATGTTTCCTCTGAAGGTTCAAAGGTAGATTCATGCCCTGGCCTCCTAGGATTGTGATGTGAACAGAGCCTTTTCAAGATTCAAGTGTAGATGGGATTAGGTTGTCCATCTACGCATAAAAATCTAATGTCTTATAAGAGAGAGCAAATGCTACTTGTAGGCAGAAATATACAGAGGAAAGCTGCTGATTCCACACAAAGGAGATTTCAGAGCCAGGAAAATGATCAGAAACACAATCAGGACCATTGTTCAAGAAGACATAGTATTTTTTTTACATGTATTCATTCACTTACTGATAAAACATTCGAATGGATGGGGAAGTAATAGTTATCAAAATTGTGGTATGCAGTAAAGTTGGATCATTTTTTGCTGCTCTCTGTGAAAACTTAGAGGAATTTTTGGAGGAAAATGTGGGCTTCTCTAAAACCATAGCCCTCACGTTTTTAATTCTTATACTGGTCCACACTCAGCCCCCAGATATTTATCAAAGTTATTTAAGTACTGATTTTGCTACCATCAACTTTGGTTTCAGGTGAACTGACCTTGCTTGTTATTTTTCTCTACTGAGTAGTTCATCTAGGTTTTGGGGACAGTGATTTGCCCTGTGTCCTCAACTTTCTTATAGTTACAAGAAAAATAACTGGCTAACTGGCTTTTATTTTTCTTCAGCTTTTTTTTAATTGTTGTAAAATAAGGAAGGAAGAATTCCAAGTTCTTTCTATGTCAGAGCCAGATTATACTTAATCTTTTAATCTTTCAAGGTGACATTTATTTACATGGATAAAAATTCAGGTGAGCAAAGAGCACTGGATGTGAAATACATCTGCACACATCCTTGGTCTCCAGCTTCTCTTGGAGGGTTGTAGCTCATGCTCTTTCTGTGTATTTTCTGAGGGGTAGCTGAATGTTGGAGGTTAGATGGGTCTCCTGAATTCTAGACCACATGATACTGTAGCTCAAGCAAATAGCCCAGGCAATGGAAAACCCCCACATGACAGCACAGTCTCTAAACTGCTTTGCACCTTGCTTTTTAAAACTTAACACATTTAAAGACAATTCCATGTCAACTTCATGTTTCACATTCTGTTCAAAACTGTCTGGTATTTCATCACAGCCCTGTGTTAAGGCATGTTTAGCTTTTGTAAGTATTTGCTGTTCCAAAGTATGCTTCACTTACTGGTCCTGTACTCTCCATCTTTCTGTGATGTAGGAGTTTATATGAAGTGAACTCTTAGAAATGCAGAGATTCTGGGTGCTGGAATGTAGCTTTATTTATGATTAATGCTGCCAATTACTCTCCTCAGAAACCACTTCCCTTTAATATCATTGTGCACAGATAAAAGTCCTTTTTGTTTTTCCATATTCTTTCTAGTTCTAAATAAAAGGGCAGTTTGGGGTTGTCATTTGCTTTGAGTGAGACTGTATATTCTTTCTTATATTAATGATTCAGTTTCTGCTTCTGTCCCTTGTTCATTTTTTCTATTGACTAGTATTGTTTCCTGTGCAGATGAAGGGATTATCTAGTTAATAAGGGCATTATCTTCCATTTTAACAACTCAATACAAAAGCTGCTAGCTTTGCTCTCACATTTGGGGTTCACTGGTATCAAACATAGTTTGGATGCTAAAAGGTCTCCCTAAGGATCATGTATGCAACACATGGTACCCAGCTAAGGCAGTACTGGAAGGTGAATGGACCATGAGGGCTCTTCACAGTGATGGGTCCACAGTTCAATGGGCTGTTAGGAAG
The DNA here is from genome assembly GCF_949786415.1 of Peromyscus eremicus. Classification (NCBI taxonomy): domain Eukaryota; kingdom Metazoa; phylum Chordata; class Mammalia; order Rodentia; family Cricetidae; genus Peromyscus; species Peromyscus eremicus. Next base: position 18,273,429 of record NC_081424.1, on the reverse strand, counting down.
TAAATCACCAGGGTGTGGCTCTAAGGCATATATATTGCTTCAATTCCTTTGCTCTGTTGATCTATAAGATGAACAGTTCTGCTCTGCCACATACTACCTGCAATGCTATTTCATCCTCACCTTTAGCTCAAAGCAATAGGGCCAGTTGATTATGGACCAGAACTTCTAAAGCCATGAGTCAAAATAATTCTTCTCTTCTTTAAAGTTGTTATGTTGGATAGTTCCTGAAGAAATGCATTTGGAAGGTGTTTTCCTGCATGCATTTCGTGAACATTCTAGGAAAACATATCTCATGTCTAGTCTAAAGTTTATTAATTGGTTTTGACCTCTATTTTTGTATATTCTTTCCTTGGCCAGTCTGCTGGATCTGCTAGATATGAAGATCTATGTGTCAAGGATGTCTCTGTAGGACTGTTCAGAGTTTAATTGCTGGCATCATTTCCTTACAGAAGCAAATTATTATAGATTCTGGAGAAGTGAGACAATAAGTGTGGATAACTGATACATGGTAAAGAGTGGGAAAGTCAAAATGTATGAGCAAATATACAAATAGATGAGTCTGTATTGGACACCCAAGACATTTGATTTTTGCCAAAGAAACCAGAAATACACTTTGTGAAAAACACATCATCAAGTGGTGCCAGTCAAACTGGTTGGCTGCATGTAGAAGAATGCAAATAAATCCATACTTTTCACCCCATGCAAAACTCAACTCCAAACAGATCAAGGACCTCAACATAAGACAAGATGCACTGAATCTGACAGAAGAGAAGGTAAGGAATGGTCTTGAACTCACAACTCACTAGCACAGTAAAAGGCTTTCTGAACAGGACACTGATAACATAGGCAGTAAGACCAAAAATTAATAAATGGGACCTCATGAAACTGAAAAGCTTCTGTATTGCAGAGGAAACCATTATTCAGACAAAGTGGCATGATGCAGAATGGGAGAAGATCTTTACCAACTCAACCAATAGGGGATTATTAATCTAAAATATACAAAGAACTAAAAAAAAGGATATCAAGAAAACAAATAACCCAATTAAAAATGAGGTACAGAACTAAAGAGAGATTTCTCAAATGATGAAACACAAATGGCTGAGAAACATTTAAAGAAAAGTTCAACATCCAGGGAAGTCACCAGGGAAATGTGAATCAAGACTGCTTTGAGATTTCATCTTATTCCTGTCAGAATAGCTGAGATCAATAAAACAAATGATAGCTCATGCTGGTGAGGATGTGGGAAAGGGAAAACTTATCTGCTTATGGGAGTACAAACTTTTACAACCGTTATGGAAATCAGTGTGGAGGTTCCTCAGGAAGCTGAGACTAGATCTACCAATGATCCAGCTATACCACTCTTGAGCACACACCCAAAGGACCCTACATGGTACTACAAAGACACTTGCTCATTCATGTTTACTCCTGATCTATTTATAAAAGCCAGAAATTGGAAATAGCCTAGATGTTATTCACAGATGGATGCACAATGAAAATATCGTACATTTATACAACAGAATACTATTCAGCTGTTAAAAATAAACAAAGTAACCAAATTTGAATGTAAAAAGGATGGAGATAGAAAAAACATCATTCTGAGGGAGGTTAAACCAGACTCAAAAAGACATTTCTTACAGGTATTCTCAAATACATGGATGTTAGCTTTGAAGCCTTAGATAGGCACGCTAAAATCCATATAATTATAGAGGTTATGTGTAGAATCAAGGACTGTAGGGGATGGGAGAAGCTCCCAAGGAAGGTGAAATAGAATATATATTGTGGAAAGATAGGAAGAGACTGGAACAGGAAGATAAAACTGGGAGGGGGAAAGAAGAGTGGAGTAAGGGTAGAATACAGGGAGGGACAACTAATGTTGAAGCCATTTGAGGGGTCATATGGAGACCTACTGAAGAAGCTTCTTTATATATGTGAGTATGAAAAAATATATAGGAAAAAAAACCTAAATCAAGTCACCAAATAACTGGGAGACAATGTCCCTACTAGACATCTCTAGTCACCAAACAAAGCTTCCAGTGCTGGGAATGGCTTACCTCTAACAGAGTTATTGGCCAAGGGCTTCCATGGAAACCTCTGAACATCTCAAGCTAATGCCAAGGCTATTGGTTGCTCTCCCAAACTGAGGGCAAGGCCCTATTGCTGATGATAAAACTTACATATCTCATTGAACACCAAGAAGTCAGGCTGCTGCCCAACTAGAGCTTTTGTGTGCTAGTGTTCATAGTGCTGGAAGGTATTCTGCGTGCTGTCAGAGGCAAAGGTGGCTACCAACCCAGCTATAAATGGTACAGTCAGCAATGGTGACCTGCCTACGTGATGAGCTGGTGCAATAGTGGCACAGATATCGTAGGAGTAAACAACCAGTATTGATTGGATTTAAGGCCCACCCCACAAGATGGAACCCATTCCTGACACTGCTCAGGTGCCCAAGAACCCAAGACTAGGTAGGTCATGGGGCTAGGGGAAAACCGAATACTATTGTCATGCTAAGGGACAATATCAATAACATGACTTCTAATGACATTCTGCTTTACACATCTATCTCATCCAGTCTCACTTATCCATCATCAGAGATGCTTCCTCCTGCAGTAACTGGGTAGTAATACAGAGTCCCACACATTGATAATATTCAGGGTGAGACTTTGGGGCACTCAGTCCTAAATGGGATGTCATCATCAAACCCCTCTCCTCAGGGCTCAGGGAACTATGCAGAAGAGGAGGCAGAAAGATTTTAAGAGCCAGAGGGAATAGATGACTCCAAGGAAATAATACCTTCCAGACACAACAGGACTTACACACATATGAACTCACAGAGACTGTGGCAGCATGCATAGGGCCTGCACAAGTTCAAGCCAGGTGGGGTTCAAGCGCTCAGAGTGGGAAGTGGACATGAACACTCTTCCCTAACCAAGTTGTTATTTCCATTGACGACCACTCGCAAAGAAGAAATACGTTTTTTGGTTTTGTATTTTTTTTATCCAGTGGAATCTCACTGAGAATATAAACCACACTAAGGGTTGGCTCCATGTCCAACAGTATATTGCCAACACAAATGGAACTCAATGATAGTATTGTAGATTATTTTGTCTCATATTTTTTGTTTGGGCATTTTTTTTATCTTACTAGTTATTTGCTTGAATATTATAGTTTCCGAGTTTGTGTTTATGGTTTTGTGTGTGTGTGTGTGTGTGTGTGTGTGTGTGTGTGTGTGTGTGTGTGTGTCTGTCTGTCTCTGTATGCATTTTTTAATACTTTTTCATTTTTTAATTCTGTTTTTTAAAGTTTTTTATTTGCCTCTGTTTTCTTAAGAGACAGAGGAAGAAGTCATGGAGTTGGATGTGTGGGGAGGTGGGGGAGGATCTGGGAGGATATGGGGGAGGGGAAACGGTGATCAGAATATATTATATGAATTTTCCAAAAAAAGAATAATATCTAGAATATATAGAGAACTCATGAAATGCCTATTTTGGTGTGGTAGCAAACATCTATAATCCCAACACTCAGGAAACTGGGGTAGGGAAAGTGTAATTTCAGGATCAGCCTGAGCTAAATAGTGGGACCTTGTCTCAAAGGCCTCAAGTGAACAAACAAAACTCCTAAATACCAAAATAGAAAACAATTCAATTTTTGGTTGTGAGCCTAGCTTTAAACAGCTGAACCATGACATCATGAGATTTGCAGGCAAATGGATGGAGTAGAAAAATTCATCCAGAGTGAAGTATCCCAGACTCAGAAAGACAAATATGGTATGTATCCGCTTATATGTGGATGTTAGCTGTGAAGTCAATGATAACCAAACTAAAATCCATAGACTCACAGGGGTTTCTTCTATAGAGTAAAGGACTAGAGGGAACAGATAGATGTCATTAGGAAAGGGAAATACCATAGTTATGTATGGACAAGAAGGGGGACTGAAATAGGGGGATCAGATGGGGAAGGGGAGGGGAGAAGGGGCTGTTGAAGGAAACACAGGGAGAAACAGCTAAAATTAAGGGGCATTTGAGGGGTAATATGGAGACCTAACATAGTAGAAACTTCCTAAAATACATACATATATGAAGGTGATCTAAATGAAATTGCCAGATAATGGGGGAGACAGGGTCCCAATTGGCCATCTCTTCTCACCAAATGGAGCTTCCAGTACTAGGATTGGGTTATATCTAATTGAGTTGTTGGTCAAAGGGGCCCCATGGGGATCCCCAAACAAACCAGGCTGTGTCCAAGACTATAGGTTGCTCTCCACAAACTGACAGCAAAGACAACACACAGAGAGAGAGAGAGAGAGAGAGAGAGAGAGAGAGAGAGAGAGAGAGAGAGAGAGAGAGAGAGAGAGGCAGAAGGGAGACTGGAGAAGGAAGGAAATCAGTAGAAGGAAAAAGAGGAGGAGAAAGAAAGATATCATGGATGGGCGAATGTTGTCCAAGTACATGATACACTTGAAGAAGAATTTTTGATGAAACTCAGCATTATGGATGATAAATACACATGAAAGGAAGGAAAGGAAGAAGGAAGGGAGGGAGGGAGGGCAGGAGAGAGGGAAGGAGGGAGGGAAGGAAGGAGAGAGGGAGGGAGGGAGGAAGGGAAGGAGGGAGGGAGGAAAGAGCAAGGCTGATTAAGTAAAAGTTGTTTTTCAGATAAAAATAAAGGAGAAAGTTTAAGATTGTTGCTTACTAATCACCAGTAAAATACACAAAGGATATCCATCTATTTATCTAATCTATCTATCTATCTATCTATCTATCTACCTACCTATCATCTATCTATCCATCTAATTATCTATCTATCTATCTGTCCATCTACCTATCTATCATCTATCTGTCTATCTCCATCTGATACATGACTACTGACAGAGTCACGTGTTGTAAGAAGAGGGGACTTGCCATTAGCTGGCAGAGCAAGAACACTGTTTTTTCTTTGTCTGGAAACTTTAGCAGACATACAGGAAGGGAGAGTAGAATCTAATGACTTTGAAGGTAACTGTTGGAATTAAGGTTCTGTATTCTCCAGTTATTAGTATTGTGGGGAAATCAGGAATTCTCCTCTGCAGTTTCCTCATTAGTAAAAGGCAATGAAATCCAGGTGTCATATAGCAGTTTTCTCTCACAGTACTTACATCTTGAAAGTACAGCTGGCATCTTCTTAACAAGCAGAGATAAGTTTTTCCTATTTTCAGGGAAAAAAAAAGCTAACCACACAACACTTTCTTCCCTTAGTAAAAACAAAATTTAACAGAAGCCGACAGAGGCTCCTACAAGTCATGAAACTGTCACAAACCAGACAAGAACCAGGGGCCCTGTGCAGCCGGGCAGCAGAACAAGATGCTTGTACATGTGTGAAGATTCTGAGGCTCCACAGAGATGTCACAAATGTCACAGAATGGCCACTAACAGGGGCAATGGCTGGGAAATGTAGTTCTGATTACTGTGTGCTCCAGAGATGCCAGATTGCTCCATCCCAGAGCATTCAGACTGGGGTAGGAAGCTGGAGAGCAAGAGCAGTTGTGGCCAGCAAACCATCTCCAATTTCCACTAGATGAGCGAACTTTTAAATTATATTGACTTATTGCTCTATGCTCAGACACCTTGATAAATGGCTGCAGTCCTATTCCAACAGGCTGAAAAGTGTATGTATAGTTCTTGTGTGACAACATTTCAGAGTTACTCCTCCTGTCTTCTCTATTTGAAAGGTATTGAGTGCATGGACTGACATCAGACTGGGAATGAGGTGTGAGGGAAACACTCTATCATGGTATCTTACATTGGTTTCTCTCAACAGACCAGGAAGGGTTTATTTCATCATATAAGACTTGCCTTATCATACAGGCTGAGGAAAAGCTTACTCAATGACCAGCTCACTGGTAAGGACTTCTCTGGGATAGTCGACTTTGGTAGCTGCACTGGTTTTCCCATTTTTTCCTATGGCATTACAGTCACAGCCTCTTTAGGATCAGTGCCACCAGCATGACTGTCATTCAGTGACTTCTAGTTACCATGGTAATAAAAGAATTCATTTCAACCGCGGCATAATTTGTCACACAAAGACTAACCAAATAAAAAGCCACAGTTGAGTTTGGGTTATCATAAACAACTTAAGTAAACTGTGAAAATTATGTCCTGACAGTACTCTGGTATATGAACCTTCTCTTTGGGTCTTTTGATTGATGAACAGATCTTCTAACACACCCAGAGAGCCCATTCAACTCAGAAGACTGTAAAGATGGGAGAGCGAAATCTGCTTCCAAACTGGATCAGCTTAGGAAAATACAATGCTTTCGCCTAATTTTGTAATTTGCAATTAAAATCAATTAAAGACAAATTCTTAAGGTATTTTAAGTAAAAATTCTTAGAGGGGGGTAAAATTGTGATTTGGGGCTATAGGGAAAAAGAAGAAGCATAGCTGTGATCCAGAAGTCATGGAATGTCTACTGCTGCTACCAGTGTGATGTTGCTTCTGCATCAGCTCCCTTCCACCATGTCAGATGATAAGGCCACATCTGCTGGAGGTAGCTTGTTTACTCATCCTCCTGTGGTCTACAGACTGAACTGGTGAGGCAGGGATTTAGAGAGACACAGCTTTCTAACCTTACTGAGGTCAGTGTCCTCTGTAACCTGCCTTGAGTCCTGGGATGATGATCTGAATTAATAAGCACCTTTGTCCACTGGCATTCAAATGGATCTGTTAATGAGTGAGAAAACAGGATACAGAGAAGACAGTGAAGTCACAGTCTATGCGGCTGGTTGTCTTAGTTAGGATTTCTATTGCTGTGAATAGACACCATGACCACGGCAACTCTTATAAAGGAAAAGCATTTCATTGGGGCTGGCTTACATTTTCAGAGGCTTAATCCATTATCATCATGGGTGCGACATGGTGGAGTACAGGCAGACGTGGTGCTGGAGCTGAGAATCCTACATCTTGAAAGACAGGCAACAGGAAGTGGTCTGAGACACTGGGCTGTATCTTGAGCATATATGAGACCTCAAAGCCCACCTCCACAATGACACACTTCCTTCAACAAGACCACACCTACTCCAACAGGGCCACACCTCCTAATAGTGCCACTCTAAGAGATTATGGGGGCCAAGTACATTCAAACTACCACCCAGGCCCCATCTATATGAGGCTTTAAGGTGGCCATACCATCTTCTACCTGGCAGTCTTCTCCTGTCTCTGGAGCCCAGCAACTATCCCATTGCACATTCAGATTTACACATGGTTGTAGCTTCAGGTTCTTACTGATTCTGTCCATTGTGCTTTCCTTTGCCAATAATCTCTTTATTAATGTCTCAGTAAATTACTCAACTTGATAAATGTACCATTTATTCATTTCCTGTCTGAAAACCACGTGCTTTATCAGCCAAGTTAAAGTGCAATAAAATAGCAAGTGATCATTTACTACTTAATGACCCAAAGGTTCAAACTCAAATTTGTACACATACACACACACACACACACACACACACACACACACACACACACACACACACACCATTGGCCATGCGTTGCTGGAAAAGACAAGAATCATTTTGAGCATGGAAATGGAATACCAGGTCTTATTCAATGGCTTCAGCTGAGAAGGATTTGGCATGCCTTATTTAATTTGCCCAGCCTACAGACTTTGAATTCCCAAGTCCTCCGAGCTGACAAGAGCCATCTGCAAGGCTAACCTCAGAGCTCTGCCTTCAGTGGGCAGGCTCTTCCCAAGGTAGAGTAGGCTTCACTCTCATAGCTGATACTGCTGCAGCTGCTGCCAGATGCTTATTTTGGATTAAAAAAAAACGCATATGAGTTGATAAACTCTAAGACTGCAACTTAAAAATCACAAAGCATAATTACAACTATCTAAATAAACACATATGTAGGTAATCTTTAAATATGAGTAGTATTTAGCAGTGAAAATTGTGTAATTTCTCTGGAAAATGCTAGGAACTTTTCTCCTTTCTTAACTGGAGGTTGTAAGTAGAAACGCCCAATACGCTGTGGGCTCATCTAAAAAGTAAGATGTTTTAAAGAACAGACAATTCATTCACTAAGTATGTACTTAGGAGTTTCTGTCATTTGTAATATCTATATATTATATATGCGGCAAATCATAAAAGAAAAATATATACATAAATAAAATAAAATTAATATCAATGACTCACACAATCACTTCATGATGGTGAGGTCTTCCTAAGCTACATGATAACACATGGCAAGATTTACATACTACGCAAGACCACATGTCCTTGTACCAAGTTGACTATTTCAGAAATACTACGTAGTTAAAGTAGGAACAGAGTAAAGACAATGCGTCTTAAGCAAGATCAATGTAACTGGAAGGCTTCTCCCCCAAAGCCTTGCTAAAATAGAGTATTATTTTCCTCCCAACCCCAAGAAAAAGGTCAATGATTTTTCTTTTTGGCAGCTCCCGATTTGGAAGAGAAATCAAAACGCACTGCCCACCTCACTCACTCTGAATGATGCTCCTGTTCAGAGGACTGAGTACTTTCCTGGTCCTTCCCCTTTCACATTGCTGCTCGGTTTAATAGCCTTGCTTCTTTTATGGCTTGAAAACAACAACATTCAAAAGCAGAGGCTGCTTTGAACTTTGTATTTTCTCAAATGGAAAATCTTTTTTTTTTTTTTTTTTTTTTTTTTTAAAGAAAGCAGAAGTCACTGGGTTTGGGGTTTGTAACGTAACACAACAGGACACTCATAAACAGAAACAGGATGACCACAGCCAAGCAACTAACAGCTAATATCTTCAGTCACTTTTGTGTGTCTGACAATAGCGACCACACTTACATTTTTAGCAAAGAAAGACCCCTGATGTGATGTGGTCCTACTGATTTTAGCTCTCCTGTTGTACATCAGAAGCAAAACTGCCCATTCTACACAGAGGCTATTTCATATCCTTTACCTGCATCTCCCCATTTCTTTCCCAAGCTCCGTGGCCTTCACCACCTACCCAGACTACTGTAACCATTTTCATTCTTTATTATCAATTGCTTGAAAACATGTTCCTAATTCCACATATAAGCGCTATCATGCAATATTTTCCTTCTGAGTCTGGGTTATTTCACTTACCATAATATTTCTGGCAAGAGCAGATTCTCCTTCCAAAAAAATGGAATACTATTGCTCTGTGTATGCGCATGTTGCGTTTTCTTTATGTATTTGTCCATTAATTGACATTTAGGTTGTTTTTGTATGGCGACTATTGTGAATAGTGCTTCAGCAAACACTGGGGTTCAGATATTTTTACCAATCGCTTCTCGGCCTTTTGGCTAAGATCAAGTGCAGATATTTTTACCAGAAGTCAGCCCATCACCTTTGGATAAATACCCAGGTTAGTGTTCAGTAGAATATATTGTAGTCTTATTTATTTGTTTATTTATCACTGTGTTTTTTTTAATTAGGTAGTTTTATTTATTTTTATTATTTAAAACAATTATTTATTTTTATTATTTAAAACAATTTCTAACTCTGTTGGAGAAAACTGATTTTCCCTCCCCTAGCAGGTATAAATGGCAGTTCAGTTGGTAACCTTTAGCCTAAGGGCTAGGTTTTCATTCAATCATTCATTCATTCATTTAAAAATATAACAAAATAAAATATAATAAGATAAAACAAAAACTATCACGTTACAACTGGGCGAGACAAACCAACAGAAGGAAAAAAGGCCCAATAGAAGGCACAAGCATCAGAGACCCACTTGTTTGCACATTCAGAAATCCCTTGCTTTGTCACACATTTGATTGTTGTCTCTTAGAGGCTTGCTCTGAGAAAACAGTGGAGAGAAATCTGGGAGGAGGGGCATGGAGGGAGGAGAGAGGAGTGCAGGGAGTGTATTCTATGAGGGAAGAATCTATTTTCAATAAAAAAAAACTAAACTGGAAGCCATTATATATATATATATATATATATATATATATATATATATATATATATATATATATATATATATATATATATATATGCTGAGGACCTGGTCCTGTGCATGCAGGTCCTGTGCATGCTGTTCCAATCTCGGAGTTCACATGAGCTTTGCTCATGGTGCATTAGAGGGCCTTGTTTTCTTGGTGTCCTCCATCCCTCCTGGTTCTTACACTCTTTCTGCTCCTCTTCTTTGGGGTTTCCTGAGCTGCGAGGGGAGGGATTTAATGGCGACACCCCATTTAAGGCTGAGTGTTCCAAGGTCTCTTTCACCCTCTGCATATCTGTCTGTGGATCTCTGTTTCCATCTGCTGAAGGAGGAAGTTTCTCTGATGATGGTGGAGATAGGCACTGATCTATAGTAGAGCAGGCTATCAATAAGAGTTGTTTCATCGCTACATGTTTTCTCCAATAGAGTAACACTGGATATATCAACTGCTCCAGGACAGGCTTCATGCTCAGAAGTCGTTGACTGTCATATAAGTGGACTCCACAGTTTTTGTGTGTGTGATTTTATTTGGTTATAGCTTGATGGATTTTTGTTTGTTTCCTTTTTTTTTTTTTTTTTGTATGTGGTTTTATTTTGTTTTCTTGGTTTTGGGAGGGGTGGGTTTTTGTTTCTCTTTTGAGAAAACATTAAGTTGGGTAGGAAGTGGGAGGAGATCTGGAGGTACTTGGGAGAGAGGAATAATACAATCAAAATATATTTGGAAAGTGGTTTTAAATAATGAAAAATGTAACAATAAAACAAAAATAAACAATTACTTAGAGGAATATGGGTGATAGGTTACTTAGAGAAACAGAAATGACTCAAAGACCACTGTACCAACAAAGCCCACCCCAGGACTGTAACAGCTCATAAAAGCCAGGAACCTGGAGCACACTACAGGTTGGAGAGTGTCCCTTCCAAGTGACTCAGTTGGTCTAATCTTCCAGACAGTTCAGCTTGTTTCTGCTTCTTCCAGACATCTGGTCTGGCCTGAGTCATGTTTGCAGCTTGGCTTATCTGGGATGAGGGCTCAATAGTTTAGCTTGTCCCAGGGTCTTCTTTGCAGCTTGGCTTGCTTATTCTAGGGAAGGATGGACCTAGTGAATTTGATAAGTTTCAGGGACTTCCTGAAGGTGTTTTGAGTAGTTTACCTTCTGGCTTAAGGAGCTTCCTGGCAGGATGGAATACTTCAGTCTCTGGAGGAAACTTCTGCACAACCTAGAAACATCTTTTTCCCACATTAACCTGGATAAACATAATTGTTCTTTGACTGGGACCAGCAGGTTGTTCTTCAGTGACAAGTTCCTCAAAGAGAGAGAGGACCAGGAGATCAAAAGGTAAATTTTGTGAGCCTGGGGTCATTCAGTCATTCACCAGTCTAACTCAAACTTTGGTTTTAGTAAATTAGAGGCTTTTTATTAAGAAAAGACTGGCCAGGACTGAACCAGAGAGGGTTCTCTAGGTAGGCCCCAGCTTTGTTAGCCCAAGGATTATAAAAGCAAAACCCACAAAATTATAATTTGGGGGAGTCAAATTAACTCATGTACTGTCTGGGTTGTGGGCAAGGCTTGATTTTGTAACAGACATCCAGCAATGCCTTGGCCATTCAAGCAAGCAAGTGTTTCCTACGAAAGTAGAACTTAGAAATTAACCTGTTTAATCTTGTGATCTGTTACCTTGTAGGAATAGCTAAGGTAGAGAAATACTTTACAACAGTCAGCATTTTTTTTCAAAGAATAGCCCAACTGCACCATTTGGGGCAGCTGACAAGGTAGGAGCAACTTCTGCTGTGGGATGTTCTGTATGGCAAATGTTTTGCTCTGATTGGTTAGTAAATAAAACACTGATTGGCCAGTAGTCAGGCAGGAGGAAGTATAGGCAGGACAAGGAGGAGAAGAATTCTGGGAAGTGGAAGGTTGAGTCAGAGAGACACTGCCAGCTTCCACCATGACAAGCAGCATGTGAAGAAGCCGGTAAGCCACGAGCCACGTGGCAAGGGATAGATTTATAGAAATGGATTAATTTAAGATATAAGAACTGTTAGCAAGAAGCCTGCCATGGCCATACAGTTTGTAAGCAACATAAGTCTCTGTGTTTACTTGGTTGGGTCTGAGTGGCTGTGGGACTGGCGGGTGAGAGAGATTTGTCCTGACTGTGGGCCAGGCAGGAAAACTCTAGCTACAAATTTCCTCATGGCTTATATAAGTTAAAAATAATTTAATTTTTACAAGCCCAACACTGCTGTGGAACAATCTTTTTGTATACCATAAATATGTATTACTCTCATTTGCTAATATAAAGCTGACAGGCTGTAGCTTGGCAGGAAATTAGGTGGGAAAGCCAAACTGAGAATGATGGGAAGAAGGGGGGCGGAGTCAGGAGTTGCCAGCTAGATGCAGAGGAAGCAAGATGAGAGTGTCATACTGAGAAAAGGTACCAAGTCACATGGCTAAACATAGATAAAAATTATGGCTTAATTTAGGTGTGAGAGCTAGTCAGTAATAAGCCTGAGCTATCGGCTAAACATTTATAAGTAATATTAAGCCTTTGAGTCAATTGTTTGGGAAGCAGTTGCTGAGTATTTGGGAGTTGCCGGTGAGACAAAAACTTCTGCCTACACAGCACAGTAAATTTATCCTCTAAATATAATGTTAACCATCATAGCAAAGAGGATAGAATCACAGAAAAAGGAGAAAGAGGAAGTCAAATTTCTCTGTTTTCAACTTTCCAGCTTTGAATTTATATTGGAAGAAAAATGCTGCATGCCATGGCATAGGCGAGGACAAAGGGCTTTCTGAATCTCCTTTGAACTTTGTTCCCTTCAAAACAGTCATTTTCTTATAAATCAAGGGCAGATAAGAAGAATGAGCTGTTGAATCTTCAATAAAAGAAAAGTATTAGTCTATTTCAGCTGCTATAACAAAATACTGTACAGACGAGGTGGCTTATAGACATTAGGAATGCATTGCCCACAATTCTCACATCAGGGAAGTTCAAGGTCAAGGTGCTAGAAGGTTTGTGTCTGGTGAGGGCTAGCTTCCAAGTTCACTGTCTTTATATAACAGAAAGGGTAAGGACTGCTTTACTGCCTCATTGCCTGTCTGGGCCCCACTTTGAAATACTATCTTTTTTTAAAATTTTATTTTATAATTTAATTTAATTTTACATATCAGCCATGGATTCCCTTGTTCTCCCCCCTCCCGCCCCCCCTTCCCCCAAGCCCACCCCCCCATTCCCATCTCCTCTATGGCAAAGACTCTCCTGAGGATTGAGTTCAACCTGGTAGATTCAGTCCAGGCAGGTCCAGTCCCCTCCCTCCCAGGCTGAGCCATGAGACAGTTGATTAGCTTGTTCTGTTTGGGAGGCATCCAGGCAGTGGGACCGGGACCTGTCCTCAGTGCATGTGCTGGCTGTTTGGAACCTGGCGCTTATACAGAAATACTATCATTTTACAGGCTAGATTTCAACATACGATACTTAAGGGAGATACAAACATTCAAATTCGAGCATCAGTTTTACATATCTAAGTCTCATGATGCAACATGGGCTAGCTCTGCCTGAAACATTTCAGATTCATCATGCATTTGATTTTCAGTTAATTTTTGATCAATGTACATTTAGAAATATTTTACCTTTGCTAACCCTCTTTTCAATATGCACATTCAATTACATAACGTCATACGTTTACAATCTCTAATTTAAAAGGCTGGGAATTAGAATATCAGAAATTTTCATATAAAACAGTTTTTGATGCAATTAACATTTGATTTGACTTGAAAACCGTTTATTTACAAAAGTATTTAAAGCAACTATTAGATAAAATAAGGCACATTAGGAAAAAAATCACTTGATTTCCACAAATGAGCTCTCTGGCTGTCCTTGTACCTTGTTCTTAGGTATGACTTGAGGGTTTCCTTTGCCTGACAATTTGTCTGAAAGGGAGTATTGCTATTTGAACAAAATAAGGACAGTCAGTGTTCATATTGGTTGGGGTTCGGTGTATCTGCAAAGTGCTTTGAGTTTCTCTTATTCATAGAGCTATACAAATTCTCTGAAAGGAATAAGGGGATAATTGTGATCCTATGATCATAGAAACCCATATCACACATGAGGAAGCAAGATGAGTATTTACAACAAAGCATTCACAAGGATTCACACAATTCAGAACCAAGGTAAAAGGGTCTTGTGTCAGAAACAGCATTATTAGAAGGCAGATCATTACAGCTGTTGTTTAATTAATTCTTTACTGTGAGAAGAAATGCCATTGACACTTCATTATTTTGATACTGAAACCACAATTGAGAGCTTTCAAACTGTGTCTATGAAACCACAAATAGATCCCTCAATTCATTGTGAAGGGGGCTTCTATCCTCTATTGAAAAGCCCTGTCCACACGGGACGTCCTTGTAGCTCTCGCTTGATGAAGTTCCACACTTTGTCCCCGCAGGTCTGTGCTTGTGTGAACTGTGGGTCTACATTTTCAGAATTAACAAGCCGTATCTTTAGAATATGATGGGAAGTGCTCTGAAAAATGGATGACTGAAAATTGGTTGAAATCATTTTATTCAGACAAAAATTGCACTTACCACGGGGATAAAAGATGCATAAACCATAATTTTATAGAAAACAAGCTCCAAACCAAGGCTTTTGTTATTTTTGTTCTCTCTCTTTAAGTATTTGATGCAGGTCCGTGCTAAAGGGGACAGTGAGCTTCCCGGACATCTTTCCTTAAAAGAGGTCTATTGAAGGCCAAGGAAGTGATTTAAGAACTATACATTTATTTTCTTATGGTCACTTTCTTTTTTACCACGTGTTTTCAGAAAGGTAAAATAGTCACTTGGCTTTTCTTTTTTATATGTGAGCCTTTAGCTGCATTTTGTCACACAGGAAATGACTCAATGCATAAAGTGTTCTTTCCCCGTATTAATATCTTTTCTTCAGCTTCTTTCTGTCTGATAACGTTCTTTAGTGAGAAATTGATTTGCAACTGCTAGAAATAAATGATACCAGCTGTGATGGTGATCTTGCACACTCAAGAGCCCAAGACAGGAAGATTGCAAGTTCAGAGGTAAGTCCGAGCCATACACCTTTTCTCAATAAACTAATAAATAAATACACTACATAAAGTATTGCCCTAAGGAAGCCATGGATACTATAATAAATGACAATAAGAATGAAATAATCATAATTAATATTACTGTTAATTATTTTATTTATTGATAATATTATTAATTAAAGATATTATATTGTTAGTAATTCAAGCCAGAAATATATTTTAGTTTTCATTTTATAGTCATTGTCTGATAACTGGGTGTAGTGCTATTAAGTAGCAGAATGGTTTTATCAACAAACTAAATTAAGCAAATCGAGTTACTTCATGACATTTTTGTAAATGATTTTTACTAAAAGGTTCAGAATTTCCTGTTGGACAGGTTGACGAATGATCTCGAATGTGTCTGTCCTCAAACAAAGTTGTCAGACACAGTCCTTGGAGTATTTATGTGTGAATGCTGGAAGAGGTTGCTTTCAGAACCTTGAGTTGGTGGCAAGGTACCGATACTCGGGACTCATCGTCCTCTGAGGGCACAACTTCTGCTGCTGCTGCCAACTCAGACTTCATTCCAGCACTCAGTTCTCAAAATTTGGGGGAATAGACAAAGTGTATCCACTCCTTAGAGAGAGACAAGGCTGCTGGTAATCACCTACTCTTGATTTCCAACCTCATGGTATTCCACATTCTGTCAATCTCCCATCTCCACAAAGGCCACAGTGAGAGAAGTACATGACTTTTTAAGATTAACTTTTTGAATTTCATATATATGTACTGTACCTACATCATTTCATCCTCCTCTTCCCCCTCTCACTTCTTCTGTGCCCCCTTTCCTCTCAAATTCATGGTCTTCCTTTTTCTTTTCTTTTTTTTTTTTTTTTTTTTGGTTTCTCGAGACAGGGTTTTTCTGTATAGCTTTGCGCCTTTCCTGGGACTCACTTGGTAGCCCAGGTTGGCCTCGAACTCACGGAGATCCACCTGGCTCTGCCTCCCGAGTGCTGGGATTAAAGGCGTGCGCCACCACCGCCCGGCCTTCCTTTTTCTTTAATTCTATTATCATCATACATGTCTATAAATACAATCTGCTGAGTCCATTTAGTGTTGATCATATGTGTCTATTTTTAGGGATGACCCCTGAGTTTTGGATAACTAATTAGGGCCTTTATCCCTGAGGAAGATTGATTCTCTCTCAGCAATTTTTAACTGCCTGTAGATCTTCAACTGGGGGTGGAACCCTGGGAGATTTTCCTATTCACATTGACATGTTAACTAGTGTTATTATTATTCAAGTCTTGCCTAGGCAACCACATTGTTGAGATTTCATGGGTATAGCTTTACATTCATACACAGAAGACACAACCTTAATCTTACGTCAGATGTCCTGGTCCTCTGGCTCTTACAATCTTTCTGGCCCTCTTCCATGATGTTCCTTGAGTCATAAGAGTAGGGTTGTGTTGTAGATGTATTGATTGGGCCTTGACATGCCCACAGCCAGTTGTTTTCTGCATTTCAACCAGCTGTGGTTTTCTGTCTGCTGCAAAGAGAAGTTTCTTTGTTGAAGGATGAGAGCTGCACTTATCTGTGGGAATAAATATTAAGAATGCAATTTCTTAAAACCAAAAGGCTTCTATCCAGCTGATCACACTATCATTCAAGTAATGGCACAGCTTGCAGAATGAGAAAACAGTATTTCCCACCTATGCACAGGACAGACAATTCATATCAATTAATATATTCCAGTGTCTGGAATATATGAAGAACTTAAAAAGTAAACATCAAGAAAACAAAAGAATTCACTGAAAATGGGCTATAGAATGGAGCCGAGTATTCTGAAAAGGAGAAATAAAAATGGCTAAGAAATATTTTTTAAATGGTCAAATATTGATTTTTAGAATCCAAAATCCAAGACAGGTATATTCAAGTCCTTCATTCACCTAAAATAGTACATTTTGTGTAGAATTCATCATTGAACTCTGAGATATTAGCAGATTTAATGTGTGTATTTTTAATTGACTGAAAAAGGTGTCATATATATTGAGTGAAAATACTCTAGCCACTAATAAAATAGAGAAGAATCTTCCTCTTGACCTTGGTGTGACAGGATCATCAGGAGACCTGAAGAGATACCAAAACATGATAAGTAATTATTTACAGAAAAATATTTTAATGTAAAACACATGAAAATATTGTTTGAGTCAGATAGTTTAGCCTTTGCATGAATAATTCTTTAATGCTATTTCATCAGACTTTTAATTCTAACCAGACTCATTTAAAAAATTAAACTGATGTTAGTTACTTATCACCATTCTCATGCTGGAGTTATGATAGGCTGTTTCAGCCATATAGTTTTCCAGGCCAACATCAATATCCTTGCTTTGGGAAACATAGATTTGGGATTTTGCTAGAGTATTTGCTGAGGTGCTTGAGGAAATAAAGAACAAAAGCAAAAACAAAACAAAACCTTAGGGGAAAAAATTCTATAGCTACTTACGGAGCAAAGATATAAAGGCTGGTTTCTTCAAATAAGAGAATAAAAAATCCCAAAATTTCTGGATATTGTTAAGTGATTGACAAGTAGGTGCTCAATCATTTCCAGGTATCAAGGGCAAGACACACACTATCAAAGAGGCAGGATGTTGAGAATCTCTCAGCACACTCACTCGCCAGGTCCCCAGGTCAGCATTAACTCTCAGGCCACTGCTGAGATTTTGATTAAGAATTTACAAAATTTCCTAGCTCCCCCTATTTACCTATGAATTTCATGATTTTATTTTTTTAATGGCTGAATTGTGTAAATGTACCATGTTTTCTTTATCCATTCTTCTGTTAAGGGACACCTAGGTTGTTTCTGATTTCTGGCCGTTATGAATAGAGCAGCAATGAATGTGGTTGAGCAAGTGTCCTTATGGTAAGATGAAGCATCTTTTGGGCGTATGCTCAAGAGTGGTATAGCTGGATCTTTAGGCAGATCAATTCTCCTCTTTCTAAGGAACCACCATATTGATTTCCAAAGTGGCTGTGCAAGTTTGCACTCCCGCCAGCACTTTTCCTGCTCCACATCCTCGCCAGCATGAACGGTCACTTGTTTTATTTCTTAGTCACTCTGATTGGTGCTAGACGACAGTAGTTTTGATTGGCATTGCCCTCATGACTAAGGATGTTGAACATTTTTTTAAAGTTGTTTCTTCGCCATTTGCATTTCGTCTTTTGAGAGTTTTCTGTTTAGATCTATACCTCAATTCTGATTGGGTTATTTGTGTCTATTTTTATATCTAGTTTTTTTAGATATTTATGCATATTTTGGACACTAGCCCTCTCTCAAATATGGAGTTGGTAAAAGTCTTTTTCCATTTTGTAGACTACAGCTTTGTCTGAATGACAGCTTCCTTTGCCATACAGAAGCTTTTTTATATTATATGAGTAATAAATTAGGGATCATTTATTAATATTTGATCTTAGTGCCTGTGCTAATAGCATTCTGTTCAGGAAGTCTTGAATGGAACTAAAAAAAAATTATCCTGAGTGAGATAACCTAGATCCAGAAAGACAAATACGATATGCACTCACTAATATGTGGATATTAGCAAGCTACAATCTGTAGAACTACAGGGGTTAGGTATAAAGTAAGGGTCTGGGGAGGGGTGCAGATAAATTTTTATAGGAAAAAGAAATAGAATAGATAATTGTGAGTGGATGGGGGGGTCTGAAATGGGAGGATCAGTGGAGAGGAGAAGAGAATGGGGGGAGGGAGGGAAAATGAGGAGTACAAGCTAAAATTAAGGGCCATTTGAGGGGTAGTTTGGAAACCTAATACAATAGGAGCTTTCTAAAATATACACGTACATGAAGGTGATCTAAAAGAAATAGTCAAATCATGGGAGAGACAGAGTCCTAACTGGAATTTTTTTGTCATAAAAATGAAGCTTCCAGTACTGGGATTGGGTTACATCTAATTGAGTTGTTGGCCAAAGGGTCCCATGGAAACCCTCAAACAGCCCAGGCTGTTGCCAATTCTATAGGCTGCTCTCCACAAACTGACAGCAAGGCCCCATTGCTGAAGACAACAGCTACACAACTCATTGAATGCAGAGAAGTCGAGCTGGTGCTGACATAGGGGCTTCATCCCCTACAGGCTAGTGTCCTTGGTGCAGGAAGGCACTCTGCATGCTACCAAAAGAGAAATGTAGACACCACTTCATGACAAACCCTTCGACCTACAATGGTGTCCTGCCTGCAAGATAAGCTACTGCAGTGATAACATAAAGTTTGTGGGTATAACCAACCAATATCTGGTTTGACTTAGGGTTCACTTTATCACATGGAACCCATAACTAACACAGCTTGGGTGACCAAGATCGTGAGACTAGATAGCCCAGTGATCTAAGGTAAACCAAGTATTATTATTATTTAAAGAAAAAGAAAAAAAAGACTGCAATGTCCAATGACATTCTGCTATACTCAAAGCAAAGTGCCTTGCTCAATCATCACCGGAGACGCTTCCTCCTGCATCAGATGGGAACAAATACAGAGATCCACAGTCAAATACTATGCAGAGTGAGAGACCTTGGAACACTCAGCTCCAACTGGGATGTCTCTATCAAATCCCTCCTCATAGGGCTCAGGGCACCCCAAAGTAGAGGAGGCAGAAAGAGTATAAGAGCCAGAGGGGATGGAGGACACCAAGAAAACAAGGCCCTCTAAATCAACATGACTGATGCACGTATGAACTCACAGGGACTGGCAGCATGCACAGGGCCTACACAGGTCTGCACCCGATGGGGTCTTGCAGATGAAAGGAAAAGCGGACACATGTCCCCATCCATAACCCAGAAGCAATCCCAGTGGATAACATCACCTCCAAATGAAAACTTAGTGTACTCCAATGGAATCTCCCCGGGAAAACAGACTACTCTTTAGGGTAGGCTGCACACCCAGCAGTGCATTGCCAACAGAAAATGAACTCAACAACACTTTTGGAAGTTCCTTGACTTGTAATGTCATGTTAGGGTTTTTCCTTTTCCTTTTACATTTTATCTTACTATTTTTAAATGTACTTTTAATATATATCTATAGAGAGAGACATAGATATATAGATATATATTTTTTTCTTCTCTTTTAGTGCTTTTGTGGGATTCCTGAGTGTGCGAATGAATGGTCTCCATTTCTCATACCTTCTCTTGGGCTCCTCTCCTTCTGTTCGTTTGGTTTGGCCTATTCTGTGCTAGTTTTTGTTTTATCGTATCATATTTTATTTTATTATTGTCCCATAGACATTGTTTGTTTTCTAATGAGAGACAGAAAGGGAGTGGACCCAGATGGGAGGGGAGGTGGAGAGGAGGTGTGAGGAGTAGAGGGAGGGGAAACCATATCAGTACATGTTATGAAAGGAAAAAAAAATCTATTTTCAATAAAAGGGAAAAAAATCATAAAAGTTGATATTGAAAGCATGCACCCGAAGGAGAGGTAAGCAAAATAGTAAAAAGGACCTTCGTTCCCTCAGTGCGAACTTGTCTCAGATTTCAGGAACCAGAATGTCTTTTCCTGTACAAATCCAACAGAAGCCCATCATCCAGGGTCTCTGTGTCCATCCCTGGCTTTGAGATTATAACCTATTTTCTGGCTGTCTGACAGTGTCTGTATGCCGAACGTCCCACATTTTCAAAGGAGGCAGAATATCTCAAATTAGCAAGTGAGAAATCTTCTCCTGCACATGATAGTTTGACTCCATGTATTTGGAAATGGCCAACTCTCGTCGTTTCCCAAGGCCTGTCCGAGAGGGCTAAGCACACAAGTACAAAGGTTTTGTCTCCTTCTCGTCAGAGGTTGTTATGTCCAACTGAACCCCTGGGAGTTTGGGCTTCAGCGTGTTTATTGTGCATTCTTTACGCGGACAAACGCAAACACTCAGATTAGGAAAACAGCCACTCATTCCTTTTAGCAGCTCTGTAAGTACCACACAAATTGCACCCCAAATGCCTTCAGGTGTGGAGAGAAGGCGTCTCCCTTTGTGTGACTGGGAGGCCAGTAATCAGCTTGCAGCTCGGGGAAGAGTGGCCAGACTTCCTCTTCTGATCAGACAGAGATAAGAGTGAAACCCTACCTGTCGGCCTTTGCCCATGGTCCTCAGACAAAATGACAACCTTAATGGACTGTGGCAAGCTCAGTTAACTTAGAGGCGAAGGAAACCTTAACAATGAAACTTCCCAAACAGAAACCTTAAAGCAAATGCCAGAGTACATACTAATTGAATGAAAGGGATATTGGTCCTTACACAGACACACACACACACACACACACACACACACACACACACACACAGAGACAGAGAGACATAGAGACAGACACAGAAAGACAGAGACAGGCAGACTAAGAGACACACAGAGAGAGACAAGTAGGCATAGAGAGACAGACAGACAGAATCAGAGGAGACAGAGAGACAGTCAGATAGACAGACAGGGAGAGACAGAAACAAGCAGAGGAGACACAGAGAGATACAGAGAGAGAGAGACACTGAGAGAGAGAGAGAGGTTTAGACTTTAATTTAGTTAGGTCAACTGGCAGAGGAGTGTGGAGCACATACTCATGCATGTACTTATAAGTGGTGACTTCCTCAATGAGAACATGTCTGCAGGCAACACTCAGAGCTCACATGTGAGAGAGGCGGTCTTGAAGCTGGTGTCAGATGGCTGACAGGGACAGTCATGTGGCCACCGCACTGGCTGCCCTGGGCCTTGCTGAAACATTGTCACTGAAGAGTAGTATCCCCACAGAAAGCTTTCGTGGTCTCACACTCCCCAGCCCACACTGGAAATGGAACACTTCTGCGCTTTCACGGAGCACATGAAAGGGGCAGAAGAGAGGACGGAGCTTTGTGATCCTTTAAAACAAGCTCCCAAGTGCTTTGCATCCTTTGAAAGCTCTCAGGGGTTTCTTCTCAGCTGAGCCGCACTCTGGGGTACATTAACTTAGCTCTCTTTGTGCATTTCACCTGCTGCTGGGTTGAGATGCCCACACTCGTGGGCCCTTTCTAGCCAACAGCCTCGCTCTCCAGCCCAGCAACAGTGTGTGGGGCAGAGGAAGGGAGCACTCAGTGTGGACAGACAATAGGTCCATAGGCCGCCTCGTTCTATGCGCTGCTCTTCGGTAGATTTGTGTTCTGAGAAAGTCTCTTTCCTTTCTGGCCTTTGATGTCTACAGATCAATATATCAGACTACTTGCCTTTTCATGGCACTCGTCTGTAATGTTCAAATTCTGTTTTGGCAAAGCAGATCCAGTAGGCAGTATTTATATTTGCAATCCTCCCTTTTGCCATCTGACAGACTCTTTACATTCTTTCATAGACGAAGAGTCCTAAGGTCTATCATCTTTTTTTTTTTTTTTTTTTTTTTTTTTTAGCAAGCACAACCTGTTCACATGTAATTTGGCGTTTTAACTGCATATAGTCTGGCTTCCAGGTATTCCCAATAACACAGTCTTGGTTTCTTAGTGTAGCTTCATCTAGCTCAAATTTTATGATTTGCTTGCCAGAGTTGTTTCCACTGGTCAAAGTGTTTTGATAAAAAGCTTGTGACAGTTTTGAATGAAGATGTAAAATGCTTCAAGTGGCATACCTCGCCTTGGTTACTCACATGAAAGGAGATCAGAGCTGAACAGTGTTCAGGACATGTACGGTCCTACCTGTTTTTCTGCAAGGGCTCTGCTTTGCTAAGATTTGACCTAGAGAGGGAAGGTGAACACTGAAGCTGAATCTCCAGTCTAGCCAGCAGCAGAGTGGGGAGAGTTCATTGAACAGCAGTTTAAAAGAGGATTATTATTATTATGCATTAGTTATGTTTTGGTTGCTGGGATAAAGCACCATGGCCAAGGCAACGTACAGAAGGAAGGGTTTATTTTTGGCTTACGGTGCCAAGGGGTTAGAATCTGTAATGGCTAGGATAACGTGGCAGTGAATGGCGGGCGTGGAAGCAGAAGCAGAAAGCGAAGATCTCACATCTCGAAACGTAAGAAAAACACATAGAGAGAGAGTGTGTGGGAACTGAAAGTGAACAAGACAATAGGTATGCCAAGCCTGATTCAGTGACATACTTTCTCCAGCAAGGCCACACCTCCTAAACCTTCCCAAGCTGCACCACCAACTGAAGATCAAGTGTTCAAAGACCTGAGACTATGGGGGATGTTTCTCATTTAAGTCACCGGACTTTTATCTTTTTATATGAAAGCATTCCCGTCCGGTTTTCATCTCACTTCCCTAAAATTTTCCTTTATTAACCTTGTGTCTGTTCAGTTTAAGGACAAATAACTCTTGAAGGCTTATTGAAATAATCTGCACAACTGTTCCTCTCCCTGATCCATTCGTTCACCACAGTGACTCCATCTGACCATCTGAATATCTCTGTCCTGAGCCATCCATGCTGACATCAGAGTCCCATGTCCTCCTCTTGAGTCATTACCTTGTTTGTTTGGCTAACGGGTTCCAGGACTCTGCTGACAAAGAGTTAGCCACTTTTTCTGGCCCTTACAGATTTCAATGCCTCTAAATACTTTGATCCCAGTTTTTAGAAGGAAGTAGAGACTGATTGAATAACCTACTACCACCATGTTCACAGAGCAGAATAATTGCTATCTTGTAGAACTCAACCTTATGCCTACCGGTAAGTGTAGCATGGGAGAGGCTCGTCTTTGCAGCAGACGGAGACCATTACAGAAGTCCACACCTGGTCATAATGCAGAGATCAGCTGAGCGTGCAGCCTAGCCCCAGTGGATATATCTACAACACAACTCCTGTGCCTAAGACTCAGGGAATATTGCAGAAGGAACAGTAGAAATATTTAAGATTCTATGAGATTGTGTCTCCTAGAAATGACTAAGAAGCCTCACTGATGATACCTTAACAATTCAGCTGCCTAAGCAAGACTTGAACAATGACAACAGCAATAGGTTTGAGGACATGGAAGGGGGATCTTATGGTGTCCCACCCCCAAATTAAGAACTACAGGCAACTAATGACTCCCGAGAGAGGGAAAATTAGTCTCCTCCATGGATGAGCCTCTTTAATTGGTTATCCCATACAATTTGGTCAGCCCTGAAATAGTGTACACAGAACCAGAACCAAATGGCCTCAGAAGGTTTTATATATATATATATATATGTGTGTGTGTGTGTGTGTGTGTGTGTGTGTGTGTGTACTTATGCATGTATATATGCATAGATATATATCAATAATAATAAAAGAAAAGAGGCCATTAACTTGAGAGGGAGTGAGAGGGGAACATGGGGAGTGTTCAAGAGAAAGAAAGGAAGGGGAGAAGTGATGTAATGGTATTTTAATTAAGATAGTATTGTAAATATTTAAAAAATTTAGCACACATACACAATAGAAGTATGCCCATGTTGCCTTTGCAATATTTAAAACAGCTGTGAGTAGATATTTTAGTTTAAATGGGTCTGTATACTTCATTATACATGCTGCCATGCTTGTCCACCCACAAAATATGGCACGGTTAGTTTTAAAAACATTAGGTGAAATTACTTTTTTTTCCTGATATTCTTTAATTGTATGCCAAAATCATTCACACTATTCCCCCCTACACACACACACACACACACACACACACATACACACCCCAAACACACCTCTTTTCTCCCGTCTCTGTTGAGACACGCAGTGGTTATACACTCAGTCGGCTCTGAAAAGTCCTTTCTACTCTCCATGTTCAGAAGTGCAGCCCCCTCTCTTACTCTCGGCCCCTTGTGGCGCCCTCCTGTGCTCACCACAGGCACTCGAAATCCTGCGCTGTGCCTCCACGTTTAACCCCCAAATCTGGGATGGCTGTAACTGCAAGCACTGGGTGCTGGACCGAATGTGACATTATCCTCATGGCACTCCTCTTCCTAGTCACGAAGTCCAGGGGCAGCTGGTTGCTGGGCAAGCTGGCAGCACAGTTCTGTCAACTATGAAGAGCCCAGGCGATTCTCTTCCTGTCGTTCTCAGTGTGTCGGTAATGTCTCTCTTGTCACCAAAAAACCTTGTAAGGTCCAAACATGAAGTCTTCCTAGTCTCCGTCCCTGCTGACCAATACCCCTTCTGTGTTTAGAGAACTAACTTCTTCTTCTTCTACTGTTCTTAAGAGTAGAAGTGGAGGCTGGAGAGATGGCTCAGAGGTTAAGAGCACTGGCTGCTCTTCCAAAGGTCCTGAGTTCAATTCCCAGCAACCACATGGTGCCTCACAACCATCCATAATGAGATCTGGTGCCCTCTTCTGGCGTGCAGGGATACATGCAGACAGAACAGTGTATTGCCCCCCCTCCCGCCCCCTCAAAAAAAGTGTACAAGTGCCTACTTCACAGACTCATGAGTTTCTTGCTGGCATCAGCTTACCCGTGTCTGTGTATCCCTTTGCACCAGACAGTCAATAAATGTGCATTGTCAAATGTTTTAAATTGTTTAACTCAAACTGCTATAATTCCATCGTCTCACAAAGTCTCCTAATGAACTTATCTCTCAGTAAAAAGAACTGATCTCATTCTTACTGCCTGGATTTTTCTCTGAGGGGTACATCACTGCTGGGTTGGAATGCAGCTTGCGGATTTGGAATTCCAAAAAGTTCAAAGTAAACAGAACACCACAATTGAAGCCATTTAAAACAAACAATATTGCAGACGTGCTCGCACTCACAACAAAGTCAAGTGCTGGAGGAACCCTTCAGGAAGGTGTTGATTTCCTCCCATTCTTCTCATTCCTGCAAGCTTTAAACACTGAAACCAAGGACTGTTCTCTTGTGTCCCTTTTAAGCCATTCAGCTAATTCGTTCACATTCAAAGGATATTGAGCACACACAAAGCAAAACCAACTTGTGATTTCTAATATAGCGATATGCAGGCGGGTGTATTAACGCTGGAAGGGCAGCAATAGCTGTCACTCGAGTTCATTTCTGCAGCTCCTTGAGTAGAGTAACTGTCAGAGCAAAGGGATGAAAGCCATCCATGGAGCGGGGGCTTTTGTGCCAGGAGCCAGATCTCAGCTTCCTCCTGCATTGCCTCTGTCCGGACGAACTTTCCTGCCTGAGAAAAAAAGGAAGCGTTGGCATCCACAGCAATTATAGAGTTAGACCTTTCGGCTTGGTCGCTTTGTTCCGGCTGTCTCTACCTCTTTCATTTGACTTTTCTCGGTTTCTGCAAACCTTTTCTCGGAATCCTGGTCCCAAGATTCTCCTGTCTTACCATTAATGACTATAGTCAGAAATAGCTGCTTAAAGTTGCAGCCCTGTGAGATGAGACCTGCTAGTCTCTGTTGATCATTTGTAATCCTTTCTGATTCAATGCTATCAGACAGGGAGGCTATTTTAAATCGGTCAAGAAAAATTTGAGCTCTCATTTGACTTTTCCTATTAAAAAAACCTCTCATTTTTTCTCCCTTGTAAACTGGAGATGGGTTTGCCTGGCATACAAAGAAATTACTACAATAATAAGCATTTAGAATACTTGCTTGTGGACTGAGAAGCTCGAGGAACGCTATCTAGCAGTATGTGATTTTAAGATGCAGTGAATGCTCCTTTGGTTTATATGTCTAATTGACTACAACATCACACAGTGAGGCCTCCCTGTATTAGCACTGACTAGGTTTTCATTTCTGTCCTACTTGAAAATTTAGAATAATGTTAACAAGACTCAAAAAATGAATTTTTCTAAGGCTTTAACTTTCTCTACAATTTCAAGATCCATATAGCTTATAGTAATTGTAAATTATTATTGTATTTCCACAGCACTAGGAATGATTAATTTTGAAAATTACCAGTAGGATATTATAAGATCTTATGACAATTTACACGTGTTATACCACAGAGATGTCTGTGTCTGCTAACTGGCTTCATTCGATTAATTACGTCTTTTAAAAGAATGCTAAGCCTGGTTACTAACAACGTTATGGATGCGTTTGTTTGACACCAAGTGTTTTATTTGAATCATAGCGGGTGGACTGCCTTAACTGCTGAAACATTGTCATTTGGGATTTTTGTAAAATTAGGAATTAATAGATGATTGGACTGCAAGAAGCTCAAGGGATGATATTTCTATCTTAATTGTACTTCATTCTCCAAACTTCCTGATGGGATAAGCCATCAGCAGTCAATCAGCACCATGACGCCACCCCTCCCTCTGCCTGTTTTCAGGGACCATGAATATATTAAGACAGAGAATAGGAAAGGAAAGTATAGGCAGAGGCCTCACTAAGCTTGACCAGTTTTAGCATTAGGATGGACTGTGGCTCTCAGAGATGAGTACTGCCTGTGAGTAACAGGAACTACAGATCCAACGTGCATCTGTTTACATGTTTTCCCGTCAGGGAGTGAAATGAGAAATCTGTTCACCTCCGTGTGGCTACTTGATGAATGAAGCATGGGCAGGCTGCCAACTGTGTTTCCCAATCCTACGACGTCTTCCCTATGGATAGTTCATGACTTTGAAAATGGATGAATCATAAGTTTTAATTTTAAGTGGCAACACTGTTTTTTCCCTTTTGTATATTAATGAGTGTTTTGTTGGAAATTGCAAGATTCCTATCCATATGTCATTGGAAACTATCAGTGGAAATGTGGATTTTTAGCATCACTTTTATTGCCTATCAAACAACCCCTGGAAAACAGATGAGAAAAGCATACCTTGTAAAACAAATGTAAAGACTAGATAATGATCTACAGTAGCAAGGTACCTTTTTGACATCCTCACGTTTTTGTGAGTGATGTGTTTGTGCGAGTAAGTCGGCACATGTGTGTGTGTGCCTGTGCGTGCGTGCATGCCTGCGTGTGTGTGTGTGTGTGTGTGTGTGTGAATGTGCACGTGTGTGTGTGTGTGTGTGTGTGTGTGTGTAAGTGTGCTCATTGGGCAGCCTTTGCAGTCACACTTGTTTTTCCTCTGTGGAGAGATGTGCAGTCATGCATCTACATGTTTGTCGGGAAGCTGCCAAGTGCTCCTCTAGTCACTGAGACTGTTTACTAAATACGCTGCTTCACAAAAAATCAAACAATCCTATGCTTCCTTTTTAAAAAGTGGCTATGTTGCAAAATCACAAGTAACTGAGGAAAATGAATTCTCTCTACAGTAAGTGGGCAAAATTCAGCCACAAAATTTCCTTTTTAATAAAGGAAATTCTAAGGGACAGCATCAATATTTTTTCTCAAAAAGAATAAATTATCAAAATGCAAAAAAAATCTTTTATTGTGACATTTTTGCTATGAGCAAAATCTTAAATAAAGGAACTTGTAAATTCAATTAGGATAGAAATACTGCCAGGTGGTGGTGGCACACACCTTTAAACCCAGCACTTGGGAGGCAGAGGCAGGCAGATCTCTGTGAGTTTGAGGCCAGCCTGGTCTACAGAGTGAGATCCAGGACAGGCTCTCCAAAGCTACACAGATAAACTCTGTCTCTACAAATTAAAAAAAAAAAAGAAATTAAAAAAAGAAAGAAAGAAGAAAAAAGAAAAAAAGAAAGAAATAACAAATCTTGAGCTTCTTCTAGTACAAATATCTATCAATATCAAATATCTATCTATCCCTAATATTACAAAAATTCCAAACTACAGAATGACAGCAGCTAAGACAGTTTTCTTGCTCTGAGTCAAATGAAAACACTTGGTGCCAAAGAAATGCTTTCTTAACATTTTTAGCAACCGAACTTAGCATTCTTTCAAAAGACATAGTTAATTGGGTGAACCAAGTTAGCTGAAATAGACGTCTTTGTGGTAATACATGTGTAAATTGTCATAAAATCCTATAAAATTCTCCCAGGAGATTCCAAAATGAAGCCCTGTTAGTGTTTTGGAAATATAGTTTTCAACATGTTCACTAGGGTCAGAACTCTCCCCTTGGTATGGAGGAGAATTCATAATTAAACGAGGACTCTCCGGAGTTTCAGAGGATTATAGAGCACTGACTTGGAGCTGTCAGCTGTGAACTCAGAATGCTCCTGCATTAGTTGGGGTGGAGGCTAGCAGAGTCCTAAGGAAAGCCGAAGTTTCCCTTCAGCAGCAGAAAGCAGTACACCTGGGAATATTGGTTCAATCAAGGTGGCAACTCAAATCGCCCATCTCACCACCCCAAGAACATGGTTGAGGGCAAGTGTTTGTGTGTAGTGTGGTATGCTGAAGGTTTGTCATTATCACATGTTAGTAGCACTGGTGGCAGATTTTGAATATACTAATGATATCAAATAAAATAATCAGTAAATATACATACACAACTTTAGATATGTAATATAGGTCAACATATATATTCAAAGAGTGCCATGGTGTGACTACTTAGGTTTTTCTTCTTATCTTTTTTATATTTAGTATAATAAATATGTTACTGTTGTTACCATTGAACAATGTGAATTTAGAATGATGCAATTCTAGTCATCGCTATGATACTCTTTATTTTTACCCTTTTCCAGTCTGTAAAGTGTAATGACCATGGAATAAGTGGATAGGCAGCCTTAATCAGAAAAAGCTTTTCTTTGCAGTGAATGCAGAGATGTATGGCTGTTCAAGGCTTTTTGGGATATTTGCAACAGCCATTGGAAGTGGTACGTAAAAAATTTCCTAAATCTATAATTTATCATTATATGGATGATATTTTACTAGCTGACTCAAATGCAGATACTTTAGAAAGAATGTTTGAAGAAGTAAAGAAAATTTTGCCTTGCTGGGGATTACAAATTGCTTCTGAAAAGATACAAAGAGGAGATTCTATTAATTATTTAGGATATAAAATAGAGCTACAAAAAATTAGACCCCAAAAGGTGCAAATTAGGAGAGATCGACTACAGACACTTAATGACTTTCAAAGATTATTTGGAGACATTTCTCATCTACGAACTATTGTTGGGGTAAAAAATGATGAACTGAATAATTTGTTCAAAACCTTAGAAGGTGACAAGGACTTAAATAGTCCAAGAGAATTATCACCTGAAGCTGAGAAAGAATTGGCCTTGGTAGAAAAGAAAGTACATGAAGGGCATTTGGATCGTATTGATCCAAAGCTGGATTGCATTTTGGTTATTTTACCTTCTAGGCATTCTCCTACAGGAATATTAATGCAGAGGGAAGATATTATATTGGAATGGATATTTTTACCAAACAAACCAAATAAAAAATTAAAAACTTATGTGGAAAAAATCTGACTTGATTTGGAAAGGAAAATTGAGTCAATTAGCAGGAATAGACCCAGCAGAAATTGTCATACCTTCAACTAAGGAGGACATTGAAAAATTATGGACAGAAAGTGAACCTTGGCAAAGAGCTTGCAGTAATTTTTTGGGAGAAATTAACAGCAAATGTCCCAAAAGCGACAGAATTGATCTTATAAAGAAAGCTGATTGGATCTTGCCTCGAATTGTATGGGAAAAACCCATATCTGGAGTTCGTACATTTTATACAGATGCCAATAAACAAGGAAAGGCAGGTTACAAATCAGAAAATTTGAGTAAAGTGGTTCAAAGTCCTTATAATTCAGTTCAAAAATCAGAATTGTATGCTATTCTGTTGGTATTAATGGATTTTTCAGAACCTCTCAACATAGTAACTGACTCTCAGTATGCTGAAAGAGTAGTATTACATATTGAGACTGCAGAATTTATCTCTGATGCTTCAGAATTAACTTTACTATTTATTCAATTACAAGATACAATCAGGAAAAGGAGTCATCCTTTATATATAACTCACATTTGATCCCATACTGGTCTGCCAGGCCCTCTAGCACAAGGCAATGATGAGATTGATAAATTATTGATAGGAAATGTGCTGGAGGCCTCAGAATTTCATAAAAAACATCATGTCAATAGTAAAGGTTTAAAAAAGGATTTTTCCATAACTTGGCCTCTTCAGGAGGTAAATGTTCAACTGTTAGGAATTGGGACATTATCTCAGGTGAAACAGAGTGCAAGATGGCTCGAATGTATAGGTCCAGAAGGACAGAGAGGAAAATTAAAACCATATGTGACTAACATAGCTATGAACCTGTGGGGTCGAGACTTGTTGCAACAATGGAATACTCAGATTAACATCCCTCCAATCTCAGAAACAAATCATAAACTAGCACATGTTTCTGAGAAAAATATTAGAAGGCATTATTCTGAGTGGTCACCAGCCATCCATATTATACAAGAACAGGACACAAAAACTGATGATCTCCCAAAGACACCAACAGTTCTACCTTTAAAATGGTTAACAGACAAGCCTGTATGGGTTCAGCAATGGCCTTTAACAACAGAGAAACTCCAGGCTTTAGAAGAGCTGGTAGAAGAACAATTAAATGCTCAGCATATTGAAGAATCAACCAGCCCTTGGAATTCTCCTGTATTTGTTATTAAAAAGAAATCTGGTAAATGAAGAATGGTAACAGACCTTAGAGCAATTAACAAAGTAATTCAGCCAATGGGCTCTCTACAATCTGGAATTCCTTTGCCTACTCTGTTACCAAAAGGATGGCCTCTCATAGTTATTGATTTAAAAGACTATTTCTTTTCAATACCC
Source organism: Peromyscus eremicus (assembly GCF_949786415.1). Lineage (NCBI taxonomy): Eukaryota > Metazoa > Chordata > Mammalia > Rodentia > Cricetidae > Peromyscus > Peromyscus eremicus. The sequence goes on along the minus strand of NC_081424.1, from coordinate 18,241,945 downwards.
TTACAAGAAAAAGACAGAGAGAGATTTGCTTTCACAGTGCCTACTTACAATAATTCTCAACCGGTTAAAAGATTTCAAGGAGGGTCCTCCCACAGGGAATGTTGAATAGCCCAACTCTGTGCCAATATTGTGTACAACAGAGGCTTCTAGGGTAAGTGACAGTTCAGTGCTGAGCCTTAAACTGAGTATTTATACCACTCCCTCTAAGGCTCAGGGATCACTTTGGAAGATGGGTTGGATAGACTGGAAGAGCCAGAGGATAGGAAGAAGAGCTGGACAATGCTTTTGGCATGAGACAATTATGACTTTGTAGCAGTCCTAGCTGCCTGCAGTGGGTCTACAGGAGACTAGGCCAGCCAACAGTTACTCATGGGTTAGGGTTGAGCTCAGGTTGCCTAAATCCCCCAAAACCCTTACCATCCTGACTTCTGATGGAGCATGAGGGAGGGGCAGTCATTGTTTAAAGTATTGTACCCATCAAAGGTCCAATGCATAGTTTCACACACATGCCCACATAGATAAGATGAATGTGAGAAAGGGGACTTGAAGGGAGGAGGGGGATCACAATGGTAGGAGATTGAAGAGTGTAGGGGCTACAATAATCAGCGTGCTCCTCACACATGTACAATACTGCCAAAGAACAAACTCAACAAAGGTTATTAGAAAGATCAGTGTTGCTGGGGTCCAAGTGCAGAGAGCTTACTGACCATGTGCTAAGGCCTGGCTTTGATTTCCAGTACTGCATAGCAGCAGGGAAACCCATGGCAGACATGGCGTATTGCTGCTTTCTGAGACATGAGTAACAGAGTGCTTGAATACTGACCTGAACTCACAGCTTCTGCTTGCATTCACAGAACTGTGCTAGACTAGCTTAATAACTTGAAGATAGCATAAAATTACAGACTATTTATAGTTCAATGATGGATTGGAAAGGGGACTTCTCCTGAACTAACAAGGATTTGATACAGTACTTGGGCAAAGCTCCACCCTCCAAATGAACGTTATCAACAGGTGAAGAAGAAAGTGAGAGAGGCATATCACTGATATACATAACACACACAGAGCTCAAAGTGTATCTGAAGGAAACATTGTAGTATTCAGTATATGAATTTAGCAAACAGATTAGACAGGGGTAATAATAAACCCTAGCAATTCCAAAAAAAAGTTCACAACTAGCTATTACTGAATTGCTTATGCAATGACTCAATGCTTCAATTATTTTTAAATATCTTCTTATTTGTGCTGAAAAATCAAAGCCAAAAGATGTCATCTTTTTTTTGTGTGTGCAGCATTTGTACATAATGCCACCAATGGAAGGCATGCTTAATTCTTCACACTTCAAAGAAATGACCTTTAAGCCACACTTAGGGAAAGTAAGCTAAAATCTGTGGGGCATTCCAGTTACCAAGGACACTTATAATCATTTCCTTAATTGTCCTTGACAATCTTATCATTAAAGATGTGGGGCATTAATTAATGAGGGAACATCTATTCCTGGAAAAAATAGGCCTTGCAGTCACAATAGAGAGCTTATTCTTTGCACATTCTTTGTGAGCACTGTTTCTACAGTGTGGGTCATCCATGTTGCACGCGTTGCCTAGATGGCATGTAAACATTTGGAGCACTCAATTGTATGAGAATTGGATTGAATAAAATCAATGCTGATGATGCCGCAAATATGTTCAAACCAATGTTCCCTAAAGAAGCTTTTATGCCGAGATTAGTATCAGTGTTTAATTGACAGCCTCTTCACTTGGTTAATTACTTGGTCTATTGTGTCAGAGAGAAGGGGGGAAGGACAAAAGCATTTGTGTGATGAATAGCTGCCGATAAGGGAATCGAGAAAGAGAAAGCTGAACACGCTGCTACAGAATACCAGCTCACACGAAGTCTTCCTTCCTGTGCACCATCATTTTCTTGACTGACTGTCCTTAGGAAAATGGAAGTGGTTGAAATGGACCCTTTATTTCAAACACAAAGTTCGAACCTTTGTGTTTGTGATAACACAGAGGACAAACTCTGAGGCAGACCTCTTGTCTTTCTGTAGTGTTCGCTACAAATACAAAGGTTCAGAAAGTGAGATTGGAAAAAAATTAATTAATTTAAACTTCAGTGTAAATTAAACCCTTTTTATTGGAGTAAAAAATTGGAATGCCATGGAAACACATACACATATTTATTCTTTATTCTTTGGATTTATATCATAACACACACTAGCTATTTTCTAGATGTTTAAAAGCAAGAACAGTAACATCATCACCATTCTGCCGTAGCACAATGATATCTAAAGATATTAATATATAAATGGACTCAGGGTGGAAGTTAGTTTTCATTCATCTCCTTTTGTGTCAGACTCACTAGTCCTAAAGGTCAGACCAGTGCCCATCTTTGGGGAACTCATTTGGCTGCTTGGCTCTATGTGTTGTCTATATGTTAATGAGTGTTTGTATTTCCAATCTGTACATGTTTCCTGAACACCACTGTGATGTCTAGTGATCATTTTATTCTTAACATGTTAAAACATATTTCTGGTTGCCATAATCCACATTTCTTCCACAGTCCTCCCTTATTTTCTTTCTAACGGACTGTCATTCCTTCATCTGAAATGGATTCCAGAGGCCCTGTGAGTGTATTTAATCTGTCATTTCTGCTGCTGTTCATGCTTTCATGTTTATTGTTTCTTATTGCACATCATTTGAATCTCCTTACTGGGTCCTCTCTCCCATTTCCCTCTTTTATTCTGTTCTGTTGCCTTTTTTTTTTAAAGTCTAAGCACTTTACATCAACTCTTTCATTTTCATCTTTATCAAAATATTCTGCACTGCCATGAACACATCCATTTTACACCTATACATTATTATACACATAAATATCCCAAGGATCAGAGAGATGAACGCATAAGTAAGGAGAAAAACTAATTTGAAGATCAACTTCTCTGATTATCAGGCCTGTTATTTTTTCTATTAAACCCACATATGTGAAATGTTGTTGTTCTTTTTTTTTTTTTTTACTCTTTTTTGGGGGGCCCACCACCCAGCTCCCAAATAAATCATTCATGGAGGCATATTATTACTTATGAATGCCTGGCCTTAGCTTGGCTTAGTTTTTTGCCGGCTTTCCTGAACTTTAAATTATCCCATTTATCTTATTCTTTCTGTGGCTTGCTGTGTAGCTGGGTGGCTGGCCCCTGGAGTCCTCCTCCTTCTCTGGCTACTAGCTCTCTCGTTCCTTCTTCCAGATTCCTCCTTCTCTATATAATATCTCTGCCTGCCAGCCCCATCCATCCTTTCTCCTGCCTTGCTATTGGCTGTTCAGCTCTTTATTAGACCATCAGGTGTTTTAGACAGGCACAGTAACACAGCTTCACAGAGTTAAACAAATGCAACATAAACAAAAGTAACACACCTTAAAATAATATTCTACTGTGTATGTGTTTCATTGAGGACATTAACCACTTATTAATTAAATGAAAATATTAAGTTTTCTGTCAGTAAAAAGAGAGATAGGCTTTGTGCTTCCGAGGTGATAACTGGCTTTTTACAGACAGAACTTGAATGCAGATGATGACTTTAGTCTTTAGTCCAGACTTCAGCTGCATGTGGACTGGAAGCCAAATAACCCCTTGTCTTTTGTGGAGAGATCAAAAGGAGACTCAGACAGTGAACCAAAGAAGGGCAGAGGGAAAAGTATGGTCTTAGCAGCCACAATTCCATCTGTATCACAGGTACCCATTCAAATGAGCTTATGAGTTTTAAGAAAGAGATCACCAGCAAATCTGATTGCCAAGGAACCATGTGAGATTGACTGATTGACAGACAGTACAGCTCAGAGCTAAATGACCAAGCAATTCTTAGGGTTTTCCCCAATTATATTTCATATTTATTTGCTTAAAACAGATATTTATTTACTTGAAAGAGTACCAAACTAAGTAGCTAATACAAGAAGAAAAAATCTAGAGGGAGTAAAATGTTGAAATTTTTTGGTAGGGAGAAAATCACATGCCAATTCTATAATTACTTTAAAATATGACTCAAATATTTTAATTAGATGTTAGTTAATTGGACCATAATTGCATGACCTACTTTATGAATTTTGAACCCTTATTACTTAGCAGCTACATACACCCATGCATGAACACACATGTATATCAACTGAACATATATTTAAAATTCATAACTTGAAGTCTAGAATTCTCATCCCGTATCCATCCCTCAACCCTCACAAATCAGCTATTTTAAATGAATTTAAAACTATTTGTGTCAGATACATCAGTGGCTTGTCAAATCTACCTGACTCTCCTTGTCTTCTTCTACTTGACTTCCTCATAGTGTTTATACAACTGGCTAGTTCTTTTCTCAAAAATCTGCCTTTCGCAATTCCTAGAAAACCACATACACTTTTGACTTTAAGTGTTGTATGACAAGGCATTTTGGTACCTGTCTTTGTTAAAGCTAATACTTGAGTGTGTGTAACTTACAAAGACCAGAAAACTATTTGATAGTTCTGGTGGCTAAAAAGTTAAAGATAAAGGAATCAATAGGTTGGTTGTCTGGCAAGTGCTGAGTCTCTGACAAGACCTTATTCCTGAAGTCTGCATATACCTTGGATGAAAGATACAGAGAAATTAAGTGGGACCTGTCCTGGAAGCTTCCTCCCTACTGGCAAGCTTTCTCAGTGCCAGATAGTGTTATGCAGACTTCTGGGGAAGTAAAGGAATCAATAGTCTTACTAGTTTTGGGAATGACAAAACTTCCAGGAAAGATTGCCCAATGGTACAACAGTGGCATGATTATGATGGAGGTAACCAACTACACCCTGATTGAATTTAAAGAATACTCCACAAGAGTGAATCCACCCCTACTACCATAAATCTGGTTAACAACAAACACACAAGTAAACAAACACCCCATGACTGAGAAGATCTTTTGGTCCTAGTGGTGAACTGATTCTTAGCTAAATAGGCATAGCATCAAACAGCCTTCTAAGTATCTGTTTTTATTCACAGACAAAAGCTACCTTCAGCTTTAATAAGAAAAGCATCTTTTTCTAGTAAATGGAGGTGAAATGCAAAGACCCATAGCTGTACACAATGTTAATAAAAAAATGGTGGTAAAAGACACAGCTCTAAACAACCCACTTAAGAGTTGAGGAACATTGGAGAAGAGGGACTGGGAGAGTACATGGGAGCCAGAACGTTGGGAGAAAGGCTGGGAAATGCCGTCTTCTAAGAACAACACAACCATGGCAATCATGGACTTATAAGAGCTGCACCTGGCACTGGGCCTACACACATTGAAATCTCCAAACAGGCAGCAATGGATGGGGAAGGGCTCATGGGGCCCTAGCACTTTCTGAACCATTAGCAATTAACGGAGCCGGGGGTGGGAGTGGGGGGGTGCATCATTTCTAGTTGTGCACAGATTGGTGAGCCCACCTGGCTCGAATGGATACTTCCAAGTCCTTGGTCATGAAGATGGCCTTAGTTTAACTCTGCGGAGCACATAAAAAAATCATGAATGTTTGAACAAAATTTGTAGGAAGGAGGAGGAAGGTAAGAGAGGGTATGTGGGGAGAATAGCCAGAAAGTATTACATACATGTAAGACATTGTCAAAGAGCAAAAATTAATGATAAAAAAATGCACAAACTCATGGAAATCATATTAAAGGATGGATGAGTCATTGAAAAAAATTTTTAAAAATAATTAAAATTCCTAGAACTAAATTATAATGAAAAGCGCAACATATCCCAACCTAAGGGATACAATGAAATTAGCCTTAAGAGAGAAGTTTTGGGTTCTAAGTGTCAATATTTAAAAAAAAAATCAGAGAGAACTCAACAACTTCATCATGTACCAAAGAGTTTGGAAAAAATAATCTATGAGCATGGTGTGTTAGTGTGTGTCTTCCTCCACTCTTTAGAGATTTATAATTTTCATTATAGAGGTATTTTACCTTATTTGGTTAGGTTTATTCCTACATACTTTAATTTTTGAGGCTGTTGTTAATGGGAGTGTTTAATGAACTCTTTCCGCTTTCCTGAAAGTGTTGACTATTTCTAGAAGTTTTCTGGTGGGCTTTGGGGGAGTCTCATGTATAGTATCATATTATATGAAATGGGGATAATTGGACTCTCTTCCTATGTGTTTCCCTTTAGTTTCCTTCTCTTGTTCTGTTCTTCTAGCTAGCACTTTAAGCTCTGTATTGAAAAGGAGTGGAGATAGTGGAAAGCTTTGTCTCTTTCCTAATTTTAATGAAATTGCTTCAGGTTTTACTCTATTTAGGATGATGCTGGTCATGGGTTCTTCATACACAGCCTTTATTATGTTGAGGTATGAAGTGTGCTATTTCAGACTTTTCAGACTCTTTTTTTTTTCTTTCAGACTTTTATACAAAGACTTGCTGGGTTTTGTCAAAGACTTTTCTGCATTCATTGAGATGATCATGCAATCTTTGCCTTTATGTGCATTTGTGTAAATTTTTACATTTTTTTCATTTACATGTGTGAAACCTTCCCTGCATCTCCAGGATCAAGACAACTTGGTCATGGTGGATGACCTTTTTGATATATACCTACATTTGGTTTGCAGTATTTTAACTGAGAAACTGTACAATTATGTTCATCGGGGATATTGGCCTGTAGTTTTCTTTCTTGTTGTGGTGGTGTTTTAGTATTAGAGTAATACTTGCTTCATAGAAGGAGTTCAGAGGTGATCTTTTTGTTTCTATTAAAAAAAACAAACAAACAAGAAGTATTGGATAGAATTAATATTGCTAAAAGCACCATCATACCAAATGATGAAATGTATAGATTCAGTGCAACCCCAATAAAAACTCCATGACATTCTTCTAAGAAATATAAAACTCCATCCTAAAATTCATATGGATGCACAAAATACCCTGGATATCTAGAGCAATTCTGAGAAAAAAATTACAATGCTGAAGGGATACCAGATTTCAAGCTACATTATAGAGATATAGTAATCAAAACAGCACAGTAGTGGCACAAAAAGACACATAGAGATAAATGGAACAAAAAGATGACCCCAACATGAGTACATGGTTGCAAATTAAGGATACTAAAAAATGTGTTAGGGGAGGCCGGGCGGTGATGGCGCACGCCTTTAATCCCAGCACTCGGGAGGCAGAGGCAGAGGCAGGCGGATCTTTGTGAGTTCGAGGCCAGCCTGGTCTACAGATCGAGATCCAGGAAAAGGCGCAAAGCTACACAAAGAAACCCTGTCTCAAAAAAAAAAAAATGTGTTAGGGGAAATACAGAATTTTTAACTAATGGTGTTATAAAGCTGGATGTGCACATGTAGAAGATAAAATTATATCCATATTTACCACCTTGCACAAAAAAATCAACTCCAAATGCAACAAAAACCTCAATGTGAAACATGAAACAATAAAGCTTCCAGAGAAAAACAGGTAGTGATCTACAAGCTATAGGTGCAGGAAAAGACTTTTTAGAGAGAATATGACTCTATTTGCTAAGAAATTAAGACCAACAATTATCAATCAGTTGAATCTCATAAAACTAGAATGCTTCTGTACAGCAAATTAAACAATCGGTTGAGTGAAGAAGTCCACAGAATGGGATAATCTTTGGCAGTTATACCTCTGATAGATGGCCAATATCCAGAATGCAGAAACAATAACAATAGCAACAAAATCCAAACAAACAAAGAATTTTAAAAAACTCATTTTTAAAAAGTGGACTATCTGGACAGAGAATTCCCAAAAGAAGAAATAGATATGTTTAAGAAATTTCTTTAAAAGTGTTCAATATACCTAGCAATTAGGAAAGTACAAATAAAACTACTCTGAGATTTCACCTCACCCCAGTCAAAGTGGATAAGGTTAAGAAATAACTGATGAAAAATGCTGGTGAAGATGTGGGGAAAGAGCAACCCTCATTCACTGTTGGGGGTACTTCAAATTGGTGCAGCCACTCTAGAATTAAATGTAGAGAAATCTCAAAAATCTAAAAGTAGATCTGCCCTAACTATGTCTTAACATATACCCAGAGGACTCAATAACTTGCTACAAAGATATTTGCTCAACCATGTTCATTGCCATTCTACTCACAATACCTTGACAATGGGGCGGGGCGGGGATGCTAAATGCTCTTCAACTGATGATTGGGTGATGAGAATGTGGTATACACACACAATGGAATTCTATTACAGGTAAATGGATGGAACTGGGAACTACTATATTGAGTGAGGCAATCCAGACCCAGAAAGACAAACACTTTATGTTCTCTTATTTGTGGGTTCTAGCTGTGAATATTTAGATGTGGACAAATAATCTAAAGTAACCACAGAAGCTAGGGAAACAAAAAAGGACTATGAGAGAGAGAGAGAGAGAGAGAGAGAGAGAGAGAGAGAGAGAGAGAGAGAGAGTAGTGGGAGCTCTAAAGAGGGGAATAGTAAGACACAGGTGCTATGAAGGAAGAGATGAGAAAATGAAGAAGGACTTTTAATGGAGAAGGGGATGGGATGGTGATGTGGTGGGGGGTAAATAACACTGAGGATATCTGAAAAATCCATAGGAAAATGGGAAACATTATTTTGCAAGCATACTCAAATACACACACACACACACACACACATACACACACACACACACAGACACACACACACACACACCTTAAATGAGTTTACATCACACAGGGTGATAATGCTCCCACCAAGAGCCATAATCTAACAAAGACCCCAGTAACAGGCATGGTAAACTTCTCTTGGAGTTGTCGGCCGAGGGAGTATAAGAGACTCTCAACACAATGTGAGCTATTTCTATTGGCCTTGGTTGCCTCTCAGAACCTAAGTGTAAGACTACTGCTGAAGACACCACACACCTCACACATAAGACTTGGAAGAATCAAGCTGGAATGGACCTGGAAGCTTCCCCCTAAAGACTAGCCCTTATAGTGTCCACTAGTGCTACACAAATTGTCAAGAGAGAAAAGTAATCAATAATCCTACCTAGCTGTAAATCCTACAAGCCACAACAATGATTGGCCTGGCAAGATATTCCAAATGGCACAGTAGTGGCACTTTTATCTTGGGGATAACCAACAGCTGTCTCAGTGGACTTAAGCCTGGCTTAATAGGAAGGAGTTTGTATCTGGTACTATAAATGTAGCCAACAACCTGTGGCTGAAGAAGTCACAGAATATAAAGGAGAGTCTATTACTGCTGTTTTCCCAAATCAACATAATTTCTAATTGTATTCTAAATAGTTATTCCTTTACCCACAATGAGTGTAGCTATAACCCCTCATCAAAGAAACTCCATTTTGTAACAGATGGGCACAACTGATCAAAAGGTAGAGAATAAGCAGTCATGGGATGGCAAACCCCAAACAGCATATTTACAATGCAAAACCTATACCTAAAGCTCAGGAAACATCCTGGAAAAGGAATGGAAAGATTATAAGAGCCAGAGGACCAGGACTCATGCCACCACACAGTGTCTACTGAGACAATAACAAGGAAGCTGTACCATGACATCTCAATCATACAGTTTCCTGAATAATGACAGTACCAGTTAACATGTTAACATGGATAGAGGAAATCTCACAGGACCCCACACATCGATGAAAAGCTGCAGGCAAATAATAAATGCTGAGAAAGAGAGAATTAGAGATGAAAAATGAGACACTATAACAAATACTAAAGATATTCAGAACTATAAAGGTATATTTTAAAATCAATGTTAGAAAACTTAAAAGAAATGTATGATTTTCTAGATGCATCTGACTCACTATAGTCAATGTGGAGATCAATAATTTAATCAACTATAGCAATTGGATCACACCTGTAACAAACAAGACAACTGAAGCAATAATAAAATTCTCCCAGTGGATACAAATAGGAAAAGAAAAAGTCAAACTATCTTTATTTGCAGATGATATGATCATAAACATAAATGACATTTAAAACTCCAAGAGGAAACTTCCATACCAGATAAATATTTTCAGCAAAATAGCTGGATACAACTTAAACACACAAAAATCAATAGTCTTATTGTATACAAATGACAAACAGATTGAGAAAGAAATCAGGGAAACAATGCTTTTCACAGTAGCTTCAAAAATATCTTGTGGTAACTCTAACCAAGCAAGCTTGTTTGATAACCAAGTAAGGCTTGTGTGATAAAAACTTTAAGACATTGAAGTAAGAAATTATAGAAAATATCAGAAGATAGAAAGATCTCCCATGCTCATGGATCAGTAGGATTAATAGAGAAAATAGGGCCACCTGTAAAAGCAATCTAGAAATTCAATACATCAAAATTCCAACACAATTTCACAGAATTTGGAAGAACAATTTGTGGCTTTATAGAAACACAAAAAATCCAAGATAGCTAAAACAATCCTTCATAATAAAAGAACCCTGGAAGACCATCCTGATCTCAAATTGTAGTACAGAGCTATAGTAATACAAAGCATGATTTTGGCACAAAACAGACATGTTGATCCGTGGAATAGAATTGAAGACCCAGATAAGTCCATACATCTATGGACACCTGATTTTTTATAAAGAAGCCAGAAATACACACTGGAAAAAGACAGCATCTTCAGTAAGTGGTGCTGGCCAAACTGAATGTCTGCATGTAAAAGAATGCAAATAATTCATGCTTATTACAAAACATACAAAACTAAAGTCCAAATGGATCAAAATCTAAATGAAAGGACAGATACCTTGAGTCTGATAGAAGAGAAAGTGAGAAATAACCTTGAACTCATTGGCACAAAACAAAGTCTTTCCAAACAGAACACCAATAACACAGGCCCTAAAACCAACAATTAATAAATGAGACTTCAGAGAATTGAAATGCTTTTGTATGGCAAATGACATCATCATCTGAACAGAGTGGTAGGATACAGAATGAGAAAATATCTTTACCGATCACATATCTAGTAAAGGGTTAATATCTAAAATATTAAAGAACTCAACATACTGGGCATCAAGAAAACAAATAACCCATCTAAAAATGGCACACAGAACTAAACAGAGTTTACAAAAGATGAAACACAAATGGCTGAGAAACACTTAAAGGAATGTTCAACACCCTTAGCCATCAGAGAAGTGCAAATGTAAATTTCTTTGAGATTTCATCATAAACCAGTCAGCATGGACAAATCAATAAAACAAATGACAGTTGATGCTGGTGAGGATGCGGGGTAAAGGTAATCTTCATCCACTGCTGGAGGAAATGAAAGCCACTGTGAAAATCAGTGTGGGGGTTCCTCAGAAAGCGGGTAATAGATCTATCTCAAGATCCAGCTATACCATTCTTGGGCATATACCCCAAGGATTCTAAAGCCTGCTACATAGACACTTGCTCAATCATGTTCATTGCTGCTCTATTCATAATAGACAGAAATTGGAAACAGCCTCGATGTCCATCAATGAATGAACAGATCTGAAAAATGTAGTATATTTGCACAATGAGAAATTATTCACCTGTTTAAAAACAATAACAACAAAATCATGAAATTTGCAGGTAAATGGATGGAGCTAGAAAAAAAAAATCATTCTGAGTGAGGCAACACAGACCCAAAGAGACAAATATGATATGTATTTGCTTATATGTGGATGTTAGCTGTTAAGTCTGATAAACGGGATGTAATCCACATAACTACAGAGATTAGTTATGGGATAAGAGACTAGGAAGGGGAAATAGAATAGATAGCTATGAATGGACCAGTGGGGACTGGAAACTGGAGGATCAAATGGGGAGGGGTGAAGGGAGGGTAAGGGAAGGCATGTGACAACAAAGAGCTAAAACCAAGGGCCACTGGAGCGTTTGTATGGAAACAATACAGTGGAAGCTTCATAAAATACATAGATGTAACTCTACATGTAATCACAAAATAATGGGCTCACAAAGCCCTAACTACTTGATGTCTCTCGCCCCCAAATGAAATCTCCAGTGCTTGGAATGGGTTATATCTAATCAAGCTGTTGGCCGAAGGGGCCCCATGGAAACCTAAACCATACCAAGGTGTTGCCAAGGCTATTGGTTGTTCTCCACAAACTGATGGTAAGGCCCCACTGCTGAAGACCACACCTTCGTAACTCACTGAACACCTAACTAGAGCCTTCGTCTCTGTTGACTAGTGTGCACGGTACTGGAGGGTATTCTGCAGTCTACTAGAACAGAAAGGTCAACGGCAACCCAGCTACAAAGCCTTCAATCTACAATGGTGATGAGCCTGCAAGGTGAGCTGGTGTAATAGTGGCACAAAGCTTATGGTAGTAACTAACCACTATCTGGTAGGATTGAAGGCCCACTCCATGAGATGGAACCCATTCCTGACACTGTTCAGGCTGCCGGGAACCTGAGACTAGATAGGCCATAGGCCTAGGAGATAACAAAGTGCTACTGTTCTGCTTAAGGAACATAACAGATAACATAACTGACAGCATTCTGCTGCACTCATAGATCAATGTCGTACTTACCATCCTCAGAGAAGCCTCCTTCCTCTTGGAGTCGATGGGAACAAATAGAGACCCACAACTGGGCAATGTGTAGAGAGTGAGAGACCTTGGAACACTGAGTCCCAAATGTGATGTCCCCATCAAGTCTCTCTCACTTCAGGGCTCAAGGAACTCTGTGGAAGAGGAGGCAGAGACTGTAAGAGCCAGTGGGGATGAAAGACCTCAAGGAAATAGGCCTTCTAGATACGACAGGGCCAATGCACATATAAATTCAAAGAGACTGCGGCACCATGCATGTGACCTGCACAGGTCTAAGCCAGATGTGGTCCCAGCAACAAGAGAGGAAATGGACACAAGCCCCCATCCCTAACCCAGATGTTATCTCCAATTGATAGCCACTCATTTAGGATAAACTAGTTTTCTCCAGTGGAGTCTAATGGGGATACAAACCACACTTTAGGGCACTTAATGACAGGCCCACGCCTATCAGTAGATGGCCAACATAAAACAATTTCCATAGTATTTTAGAAGGTTTTGGAGGTTTTGTTGTTACTTTTTGTTTGTTTGTTTGCCATACAGATCTTTTGCTTATATATTATTGCTTCATATTTTGTGCTTTTGTGGGATTTCTCTGTGTGTGAATGTGTCTCTATGTCTGTATGTGTTTCTTTTTTTTTTTACTTTATTTTTAATTTTTATTTTGCAATACAATTCAGTTCTACATATCAGCCACAGATTCCCTTGTTCTCCCCCCTCCTGCCCCCCTCACCTTCCCCCCAGCCCGCCCCCCATTCCCATCTTCTCCAGGGCAAAGCCTTCCCCACAGACTGAGATCAACCTGGTAGACTCAGTCCAGGTAGGTCCAGTCCCCTCCTCCCAGGCCGAGCCAAGCGACCCTGCATAGGCCCCAGGTTTCAAACAGCCGACTCATGCAATGAGCACAGGACCCGGTCCCACTGCCTGGATGCCTCCCAAACAGATCAGGCCAATCAACTGTCTCACCCACTCAGAGGGCCTGATCCAGTTGGTGACCCCTTAGCCATTGGTTCATATTTCATGTGTTTCCGTTCGTTTGGCTATTTGTCCCTATGCTTTATCCAACCTTGGTCTCAACAATTCTCGCTCATATAAACCCTCCTCATTCTCGCTAATTGGACTCCCAGAGATCCACCTGGGGCCTAGTCATGGATCTCTGTATCCAGATCCCTCAGTAGTTGGATGAGGTTTCTAGCTTGACAATTAGGGTGTTTGGCCATCCCATCACCAGAGTAGGTCAGTTCGGGCTGTCTCTCGACCATTGCCAGCAGTCTGTTGTGGGGGTATCTTTGTGGATTTCTGTGGGCCTCTCTAGCACTTTGCTTCTTCCTATTCTCATGTGGTCTTCATTTACCGTGGTCTCCTATTCCTTGTTCTCCCTCTCTGTTGTTGATCCAGCTGGGATCTCCTGCTCCCCCAAGCTCTCTTTCCCTCGACCCTCGCCCTTCACTACCCCCACTCATGTCCAGGCTGTTCATGTAGATCTCATTCCATTTCTCTGTCATTGGACGATCCCCGTGTCTTTCTTAGGGTCCTGTTTTCCAGGTAGCCTCCCTGGTGATGTGAGTAGCAGTCCAGTCATCCTTGTTCCACATCTAGTATCCTGCTATGAGTGAGTACATACCATGTTTGTCTTTCTGAGTCTGGGTTACCTCACTCAGGATGATTTTTTTCTAGATCCATCCATTTGTCTGCAAACCTCATGATGTCATTGTTTTTCTCTGCTTTTTTCTCCGGTTCATTTTTCTGTTTTATCCTATGCTGGTTTTTATTTTATTTTATATACCTGTTTGTTTTCTAATGAAAGAGAGAAAGAAAGTGTGTGGATCTGGGTGGGTAGGCAGGTGGGTAGGATCCAGGAGTTGAGGAAGAGGAAACTGTGATCAGAATATACTGGATGAAAAAAAAAATCTGTGCCAATTAGGAGAGGGAGAGAGGTGGGGCACTGAGTTGGAAGGGTGGGGAGGTACAGAGGATCTAGGAGGTAAAACTGGGATCAGAATATATTATATAAAAATAACCTTGTTGTTAAATGAAATTAAAGAAAAACGACATAGTATTTTTATTATGTAACAATGTACCTCTGAAACACTTTTTCTTTGTTTTTATTTTTACCTTAGACTGTTTAGGTTTCTGAACTCAAAAACCTCCTGCCTCAACTTCCTTGCTGACATTTCAAGAAAGCACCACCACACTTAGATTGGGATTCTTTTTTAACTGCCTAATTAAAAACTATTTCTTATAATCAGAATATAAAGTTAACTCAAATTTGTACAACTAATAAAAAGTTGGTTGTTATTAACAACAGATGGAATGCATAAAGTATTTGAATTCACACGAGCATATCAATAATTTATAGTCTAGCAAAAATGTGTGCTTTGTATACATATTTTGACAACTTCTGTGCCATTATGTACTTGTCAAAAAGGAATACCAGTGGACATGATGCTCTCTGTACCGCATTGTGGGGCACAATCCCCCAGGATAACACCTTTTCTATTGATTGTCAATAAAAATGGAAAGTTTGATTTGTAACTACACATAAGAGGAAAGATTTGTGTTATTTGTTCCGTGCACCCTTTGGGGACAATATTGTAGGACACATACTAATGTCACTGACAACAGGTGGCTTTATTTGAGTTCTCCTATGTTCCTAGCCACTGAATCATCACAGTGGACAGAAGAAGGAGTATTCCTGTGAATCAACAAGACCAAAATAATACTTCAAACCACATACCACTAACTTAGTAAATAAAAAAGAACCATATAAACATCCTTGTGGTGAGATTCCTGAACAGTCAGGCATTCTAATAGAATTCCCAAGATGAGGATGAGTACTATGGTTTAAGTGTGGAAGGTTCCCCAGGCTCCTGAGTGTAAACATTTGATCTTCCACTGGTGGTGGTGTGTTGAGAAGCTGTGGAACATTTGGGACTGTGGCCTAGCTGGGGATACACTTTCCCCAGTGGTAGTCACTATGGTTCTGGCTTTCTGCTACTCCATTCCCTAAGATGTGACTGATGTCTGCCACACATTCCTACTGCCCTGCCTTCCTGGCCTTGATAGGCTGAAACTCTGAGCTCAAATAACTGTTAGATGTTTTGTCACAGAAATGAGAAAAGAACCAATACAGCGTGACAAAGGACAAACCCAGTGTAGAAAAGAACAGTAGTTTAAACCATTATTGTTAAAATATGTCTCACTTATTAATTTTATAGATTTAAAACACGTACATCATTAGATCACTCTCAGATCCTTTAGGGCCCAGCAGGCAAATGACCCCGCAGTTCAAGCTTGTGGGAGTTATGGCAAATCTATCTGTCCTACCCAAGATGCTTGGTAATGTCATTCATGTATTAAAGTTCTATGGCCAAATCTTAATATTCTCTTCCTCAAACCATCACACAAAACCCCTTTCTCTTATTCCTTCCTGTGTTTGGTCGTGTTTTCTGAGCACTAAGTGTACACAAGGTTCTTTCTTCAGACTGGAAAAAGTAACGATGCATAAGATATGCATGGTGCTCCCCTGCACAGAGCTCAGTCAAAGGTGAATCCCACTGTAGGTTACACTATTCCAGTCTTGTCATCAGCTGCCAGTCTGTTTAGGGTCTGTGTTGGGATTCTGCCACTGCTCCAAATGCATGACTGCACATGTGCAGTTCAGGAGCAAAGTAAGGGGTCTTGCATCTTATGTCATGAGTGTGCGCTGGTGATTATATGCATGAGTCATGGTCACGCAATTATCGCATGCATGGTGTAGCTCCGTAAGCCCACCTGTGCCTTAAAAGGCCAGACATAGTCTCCTTCTCTCTCTCTCTCTCTCTCTCTCTCTCTCTCTCTCTCTCTCTCTCTCTCTCTCTCTTTTCTCTCTCTCTCTCTCTCTCTCTTTCTCTCTCTCTCTCACTCTCTCTCTCTCTCTGTTCTCTCTTCACTCCACTATCTCTATCCTTCTCTCTCTCTGCTCTCTGCACATGCATCTCCCCCAGGCCTGGTTCTTTTGGGTCCTGCCCCCAATAAAGCTCTGATAGTGGGTTTTGTCATGGTTCGTGCCTCATGACCTTTCCCCACAATAACCAGTGCCGCTTATCATTCTTAACAGTCTGTCCTACTATGATGAATTCAAATTGTACTTTGCTTAGACAGTCTTAAATCCACCTCAGGATCCTATAATACAATACCATAAGCAAGGTAGCTTTAGGTGACAAACTTTTTTTACTTGGTTCTGGAAGCTGAGAAGTCTAACCTCAAAGAGCCAGAGAAATTGTTGTCTGTTGAGGACTGTTGGAACATGGTCCGAGAATGGAGTCTTGTGAGAATTCTGAGTGCTTGTTAGAACACTCCAAGAAAATGAGCTAAGAGTCTTGTGACCTCAGTTTCTTTAAAAACACAAAATTGTTCTTAGAATGTGTTTTCCTGTTCCTCCCAGGTGTAGTAGATAGGAGTGAGCTTACTTCAGCTGTTGTTATTCATATGTCTCTATGGAAAACATGTTATTGCCACATGTGGCTTGTCCTTGTGATTTTATACTTTATTCAGGTGACTCTTCCTAACCCTCAGAGTATAAATTGTCTGATGCGATGAATAAAATTAGCTATTGCATAAGACTTTAGTCCGTCTCATTTTTAGGCCCTTGTCTCCCAGTTTCACGTAGCCAATGAGAGTGGTAAACAGAGGACATCACTTCCTGGTTCACAGGTGGTTGTCATGACTGTAATATTACATTGTAGAAGGAAGAAGAGACTTTTTTTTTGGAATCTCTTTGATAAAAGTAGTAATCTAATTCAGTAGGACTCCACCCTTGTGATCTTATCATATACCCCAAAAGTCCCACTCCCTAGATGACTAATTAGGGATTAGGTTTCAACATTGGAACTTTGGAAAACACAAAGCATTCAGTTCATAGCCACCTGGAATGCCACACCCCAGGCAGCTTGCAGAACCAGTCCTGGCCTCATCAGTCTCTGGTCTCACAGTGTGGTCCTCATTGTCATGCGCAGGACCCCACTATGGCCTCCGGAAGTGCTCAGGGAGCTCATTTCCTGCTTCCTGGCCCACAGCCTCTGTTCGGCTCATGAGTTCTTCCCTCCGCTCTCGCCTCTTTCTTCAGCTACACATCCTCTAGAAGGCTCACTTGTCCCTCATCTGCATAATTTTCCTCACACACTGGACAATTGCTTCACTCACAACAGCTCAGTAGTTAGTTTCAGAAGTTCCTACGGGGACCAGGTTAAAAGACCTTTGGAGAAAATTACGAAGTCCATTTTCTACATAAAATCTAACTATTAATATTCATTTAATCAGGAACATAATGACGGTATTATACATTTGTTACTTTTTTTTGAGAGACAGGGTTTCTCTGTGTAGCTTTGGAGCCTTTCCTGGGACTCACTCTGTAGACCAGGCTAGCCTCGGACTCAGAGAGATCCGCCTGGCTCTGCCTCCCGAGTGCGAGTGTTGTGATTAAAGGCATGTGCCACCACCGCCTGACTTGTTACTTTTTTTTAAAGGAGAACATAATTTTGTGTATTTCATTTTTTGTGTATTTCATTTAGTGTTAGTTAAAAAATCACTTCTAGCCATGCATAGTGGTGCATGCTTTTAATGTCAGCATTTGGGAAGCAGAGGCGTGTGGATCTCTGTGAGTTCCAGGCCCGCCAGGGCTATATAAAGAGACCCTGGTTCAAAAACAACAAAACAAAAATAAAAACAAAAGAAGGAGAAAAAGAAAGAAAAAAAAGAAAACACTACTTTTCTGCTTGTAATTTTGAGTTAGAGAGATTTAGAAATGATGAAATCTGGCCTTTGTATAGAGAAAGAAAAGACTCTTGTGTGGTTTGGTGCTGAGAGCTCATTCACGAAATATCTGCTGGCTTGTTAGGCTTGATTCCTAAATTAGTTTTGCTTTCAAATCCAGATGTAAAGTGTGGAATGCTCCTCGGTCAAATGCAGAAGGATACACAAGGTGGCTGCCAAGCATGATGATCTCTGCAATGGAAAGACGAAGACCCAACAGAGACCTGAAAAAGAAGCTTAGATTCCACCCTGGGATGCTGAGGAATCTGGAGAGAAGCGTGTTCAGACTCTGAAAAGGGAAATCACAGAGTTCAAAAGCTACTGAGGGTCTGAGGCACAAAGGCTGTGCCCAGGCTTCTTTGAAATGACTCTTAGTTCTTGGGTATCCCATAAGCAAATCAGCCATCACACAGGAAACCTCAGTGCTACTCAGGGAATCCCATGAGTTGAAGCTATGATCAATGATATACAAATCAAATATTGCAGTCTCTGCCAATTGATGAGACATGTATGGTCCTGAGGCTAACAGGATGACAAGTGTCCACTGTCCATTTTCTCAGAGGCGGTCCCATGAAACAAGAAGGTTGTGATGGGCACAGCTGTATGGGTCAGCTGCAGTCAATCACAGAGGAGGCAGATTCACTGTCGTTGCCTGCCACAGGGACATCAAGTCTGGAATCTTTCTTTGGAGAATATCACCAGTTGTCTCTCCAGACACAGAGGTCAGTATTTCTTAGTTGTGCAGAGTTTTAGAAGGCATATATGGGAACAGCAGCTTTGTGGGATATCTCCACACCTTCCTCCCAGATTTGTTGTGAACCTAAAACTGTTCTGGGAACAAAATGAAGTTTTAATTATGGCTTTAAAAAAAAAATGGAGCCAGGTGGTGGTGGTGGTGGTGGCAGCACATGCCTTTAATCCCAGCACTCAGGAGGCAGAGGCAGGCGGATGGATCTCTGTGAGTTTAAGGCCAGCCTGGTCTACAAAGCAAGTTTCAGAACAGTCAGGACTCTGTCTCAAACAAAACAAAACAAAACAAAACAAAAACAAAAACAAAACAAAACCCAACAACAACAAAAACAATGGAAAGACACCAAAAATTTCAAATCTAGCAAGCAAATGTGATTTGAACTTTGGCAAGTCGAGATAGTTAAAGCACATGCAGTTTTTTGTTTGTTTGTTTGTTTGTTTTTCACGAGCCTCTGAGAAACAGTGGCAACCGACCCATCTGAGCAGGCACAATGCCCTTCTTAACAGATGGCCGGTAAAGAAGGCAGCCAAAAGTCCACGTACCAACAACAAATGTGCTGCCGAGTGCAAGAATCCAGGTGCCCACTGCCGAAACTGTTTTCCATTCTGCACTTGCCAGCCTATGGCAAAGAGACTGGGGAGTCAGTTGACCCTTACCCACTAAAGTGAAATGTCCAAAGAGCTTCCATGACTATAGGAAAGAAGGTTAGGAGACTTGGATGACACAGTGTTCCCAAAGTGGCATTAGGAGTCCTCATTTTTCTTGTATCCATATGAGGAAGTCTCCAGAGCCTCCTGTTAACACTATTTTACCTTGCTAAAGCTTGGGTGTCGTGCGTACGCAGACAACTTGGCATCTTTCACGAGGAGAGATGTGTCCCCCATAGAGATCCAGCACAAAGTCATTTTATCCAAGAGAAGAGATGATTATTCATTAGAGGGGGATCTGTCTTTGATCTTTGCTGTCTGCCTTCAGGTGCTTTAAGCAACTCTCTACTAAACAAATGTGGCCCCAAGCAGTTTATAAGCTGTTTGTCTAGTCTATGGGTGAAACGTCTTGTGTGTAGTGTATCCTCAAGTAAAGCATTGCAATGTGAGTTGGACATAGGATGTCAGTGTTCTCAGTGTTCAGTTCAGCAAGAGATGTAGTTCAGGACTTACCCAGAAGAAACAGGGCCCTAAGTTTGATCCTTACCACGAAAGGAAGACAATTTTAACAGAAGCATCATTTTATCAGAGTCTAACGTGAGTGGCAATAGAATGTACATGTGTATTTGGGGATGGTTTCTACATATAAAATGACTAATATATGTATATGAATGAGAGAACTATTTTAATTTTTCTGTTTTCATCCATATTTACTTTTGTTTGTTTGTTTGTTTTTATTTCTCTGTGTAGCCCCAGCTGTCCTGGAACTCACTCTGTGGAGTAGGCTAGCCTCTGACTCAGATTCATCTGCCTCTGCCTCCGGAGTGAGTGCTGGGATTAAAGGAGTGCTCCACCACCACCCAGCTGCCATGTTTACTTCTTCAGGCTACTAGACTTCCTCAGACCTCAGACTACTGGGAAAAATCAGCAGTCTCACTGCAAAATGAGACCCTTGAATTTTAGACTTCTGTTGTGGGATTTTTTTTCTTTTTGATTTTTAGAAGAGTTCTCACTTTCAAAACTCATATTTTCATACAATTATTTTGATCAAAATACATTTTATGAAATTCTCAACAAATTAATAAAGTATTATTAAACATTAACTATTCACAGCAAATGAGGGTGAGAAAGAGGGATGGTCCATTTGCTGCCATAAATTTGATATAAAACAAAAATGGCATCTCAATCTCTATTAAGCTGTGGCCTTTCTCCTATCTACTAAGAGTTAGCATATCATCTTTTACAGAAAAACTACACTCTTCCTCATACTATTTTTCAGGACCCTACTCATATTGAAGTATAGTGAATTCAAGCCATTTAAAAACACCCTGCATTTTCTATATGTTCTAAATACACGAAAGGCTTTGTATCCCATCAGGCTGGGTTGTTGACTCAACAGGTTGTTGATTCATCTACTGAATCCAATTCATAAAGTAAGCATTTGTTTTCTGTTCATGGGTATAGACACAGGGCTGTGAAACACCTCTGTAAATTCGTTCCTGAACCTACCTGGTTTTGTTCTCTGAGCTTCTAGGATTGGAAACCGGGCATGCTGACAGCTCATGCCATTTTAAAAATTAAAATGTAATTTCCAAATTAGGAAATGTTTCCCACAAATTTTGAAAGGAGACTATGTGTTGTCCATTTTGATAATAGTTTTGAGCTGCTCATTGTGGTGTCATAGTGTATAACGCTAACTTAAAACAACGGAGTGTTAAAGGCAGACGTGATGGTGCACACCAATAATCCCAGCACTTGGGAAGGCAAAGTAGGAGTAAAAAGAGCTCACGTTCAGTCTGGCTCCATAGTGAGTTTGTGGCCAGCCTGGGTTTCAGCCTGTCTCAAAAACTGAATTAGGAAAAAAAAAAAAAAAAAGTAGCTTTAAATTTCTGTTTTATAATCAGAATCTATACTAAAAAGTTTAGTTAATTTAAAATTTATAACGTTATGGCATAATGGGAACAAAATCTGAAATTTTATAGACGTTGAAAAGTATATTTAAAATGCTGAAAAATAAATGAGGCTAGTGCAAGAGGAGTTTGAATTTTGGGGTAGTGCTGCCCTCTAGTGACAGTATCAGAGAACTTGTTTCATCCGGTTATGATTTAGTCAGCTCAAGTTAATCCAGGCTCATTTTTCCAACCCTAGTTGTACTTCAGAATCACCTGAAAAGCCCATAAAAACCCAGTTCTACAAGTGCTGTGGAAGTAGAAGGAAAGGAAAATGTCCATGGGTCAAATATAGGGTAAAAGATAATATATATAATAATATATTATATATATATAATAATATATTATATATATATATAGTGTGTCTTGCATCAGAAGGTTTTATACAATACCCTGGAGACTCAGACATGCATCATATTAAGAAGTGCCAGTTTAGCCAGAGAAATCAAGTCTTAATAAAAACAGAGTTGGCTCTCAGCTCCAGAGCATTCAGCACAGTCTCTGTTGCTGCTTCTGCACTTCTGTTATTAGGGATACAGCTCCAGCCCCAGTCTTGAGTAACTGTTGCTTCTGTACCATGCATGTGCAACACTCTGCACCAAGATGGGTGCAGAAACATGTATACACACACAATTACAAAAGCCAACTCTTCCTCCACCCCCACCCCCTGCATTTCAGCTTCTTGCCAATTTCCAGTCAAAACACAGCTTCATTATTAAAATTCAGAGATTCCAAACTGATGCCTACCCTGTTGAGGAGAAAGGGACTGGAAAAATGGGAAGATGACATTGAAAACAGCACCTCCCTCCCTTCCTCTCTCTCTCTCTCTCTCTCTCTCTCTCTCTCTCTCTCTCTCTCTCTCATGTGTTTCTTATATTCCTGACTAGAATGTAGTTACAAAACTAAAGGAAGTTTTTTTTGAGGCTTATGGCAACACCTGGCTGCTGGATACTACTTAATAGGCATTGTTTAATGAATGAATAAATAACTGAATGGAAATATGAATAAACATGTTCACTTGTGAGACAAACTAAGAGAGAATTGAATGTTCATGAATATGTAAGGTTCTTCAATAAAGAACTGGTACCCTCAAGATAAAGGAAGGGAGAGACCTGTTCAATGAAAGGTTAAAAGATAAACATGTATGATCACCAAGTGTGATGTGAGTATGAAAGAGAAAGGACACTTTGTAGAAGCTGTGAATTGTATCAAACCCTAGATACTGCAAGACTGGCCTGAGGCGTATGAGACATGACCATAAACAAAACTAATTGATCATCATCTGTGGAATATTCTGGGGACTCAATTCATTATTTTGATGGTTGGAAAATAAAGGTTAAGACTTAGTCATTCAGCTTTCTTTTCCTACACAAATGGTATTACTGGTAACCACATAACTCTCCTTCTGTAGGACAAATAAATAAGAAACTATGGCAGAGTATCAGCCAGCCCCCAGTGAACTAATTGTTCAGGCATTTAGCATCAACGGCTGCTATTGGAAACAAGTAATGGTGAAATTAACCAGGTGTCTCTGTGTAAGTCCAGGCCACCTCTTACAAATGCACTTGTTGAGAAAAAAGTGAAGTTAAGCCTATCAGGCCCCTAAGACCAAGTACCAGTATATAATATCATATACAAATATCAATATACAGAGGACCAAAATATTCTTAAAATATAGTGTAGAGATACAACCAGTACAATCCAGAATTCCACAAGGCAATAAACTGCAAGGGAAAGGTAAATAGGAGTAGGAATCTATAAACCAAACTGTCTTAAAAGACATGTCAATCAAACGTAATTGGACCCTTTCTGGAAATTAATTTAGACATGACAGCTACTATGCAATGGGAACTTGAAAACTTATTGAATATTAAATACTAATAATTTATGTGTGTAATAACATTGTTCTCTTTTTTAATTTGTCTTTTGAGACAGGGTCCTGCTTTGCAGCCCAGGCTAGCCCTCCAATTTGTCCTCTTTCTGCCACGGCCTTCTGAATGCCAGAATCAGGGATATGTGCCACTAAGCTTGGATTAATATTGTTTTCATGTATCAATACAGGCTTTTTCTTTTATAATAAACACTAAAATATTTATAGTGAAATAACACATGAGGTAGACTTTAAGATAACACAGCTGTGGGGAGTTTGGTGAGTGAAACACTTTAGTTTGACCATGTGTAGTTCATTTTTGTTTGGCTTGAGACACAGTCTTGTGTATCTTAGGTTAGCTTTGAACTTGCTGTGTAGTGCAGATTGGTCTTAAAATGTGTTGTCCTCTGACTCCAGCTGTTGGATCATATGAAATGGGCTAATATTTTCTTTTTTCTTTTTGTATAGGTTTGAAATAACCCATAATCATTGACCAACAAATGGATCATCAGGACAAGGTAGTTGTTGCCAAGCCTGATAACCTGAATTCAATTCCCAGGACCCATATGGTAGAAGGAGAGAACCAACTTTCATAGATTGTCCTCCAATGCCCATACACATACCATCACCCACATGTATGCCCTTCTACAACAAGCAAACACAATTTTAAAATAAATTATCCATTATGAAACTTAAAAAGAAATTTTATCTCATTTTTGTAAAGCTCTGTAGTTGTCCACCACCTCTGGCCCTTACATTTCCCTCCACCTAATTCTACAATGATTCCTGAGCTTTGGGAGCTAGTAGTGCAGTATATATGTTCTATTTAGGGCTGGGTATCCTTTGGTGTCTTATTCGTGCCTTGGCCAAATGTAGGTCTCTGTGTTGATCACCATCTACTGCAAGCAGCTTCTCTGTTGAAAGTTGAGAGATGCCCTAATGTATGGGTATAATGATAAGTCATTTGGAGTGGCTTTAATGTTTTCTTCACTTAGCAGAGTAGTAGTAGTAGGTTCTTTCCTAGGGTCTATGATCGGTCTACCCATATGTTATTGGCCCAGTAATAGTGTCAGGTGCAAGTTTTATCTTGTGGAGTGGGCTTTAAGTCTAAGGATAAAGCAATTGGTTACCCCCAGCACATTTGTGCCACTATAGCACTAATGAGCAGTGTCTTGTAGCTCACAGCTGGGTAAGATGATTATTTTTCTCCTCTGATATCATGCATAGCAACCCTCGGCATCAGAAAAGGTAGCCAACACAGCTGAACATCCCAGGTAAGAACGGATTTGATTTCTCCATAGGTCAGATTAACATATGAACTCACAGTGGATATAACAATATACACGGCACCTGTACACACCCAAGCCAAACCAAATTCTATCATGGAGAGGGGAGCTGGGCACAAAGTTCCACCCCTAGCTGGGGAGCTGTTGGTAATTCTTAGTGACTGGGAAAGAAAGGGTGAATTTCCTCTAAGAAGGTGCCCCCTGGTGAGTCACCATACTCCAGTGGAAGGCCACACATACAAGAATATTTGGCCAGCATAAATTGGCCTTGATGGGGAAAAAATAAAAGTAAAAAGGATACTAAGTTGAGTAGGAAGCAAAGAGGTTGAGTGGATTTGGGAAGAGTTGGGGGATGAAGGCTGAATATGATCAATGCAAACTGTATAATTTTTTTAAAACTAGTAAGAATACACACACACACACACACACACACACACACAAATATGTATGTATGTATGCTCTGTCAGTAGGATGGGAAGGAGATATTGGATACTGTGGAGGATTTTATCATGAAATTTTTATAGATGAAGAACAAAGGAGGGCATGTTTCTAGGCATTGCACTTGTCCATGACATTCTGAATGGTCCTGTTCTTGGCTACAGAAGCCAGCATGTCTAGAGTAGTTCAGTTTGCCCAAACAAAGACTGGAGACTGCCACTCTCCATATGGCATGAGCAGAAAGGAAGGAGGGGAAGAGGCTGCCAGGTGCAGCTGCATTAGCCCCTGAGAATGCTTTCGTCTTGTTTCCAGGCACACCTGACACCATTCCTACCGAGAAGATAGCTCCACCTGGGACCTGCGCCTTCTATGAAAGATGAGTCATGGTTCTTTAAAAATTGAAGATCATAAACTGTTGGGAGTATGTATGTTGGCTTTGTGGTCCACATCCCATCAAAATGGTGTTGGTGTTTCCGAGCAAACTGTTTAAATCACAGAGAAGTGAAAGGCTGATTTGTTTTATAAACCTGATAACCTACTCTTCTAGAGCCAGTAGAGGGAGCACTGAGCACGAATTTGTCTATCCAGAGGAGGACCAAGTTACTGCCATCAGACAACTTTTAGAAACTGTCTCTTTAAGGGCTTGACTGCTTCTTCACCCTTGTTTTATAGACCCTGCACTTGTGCATTGATGAGAGTGTTATAAGAAGGCCCTACTTCATCCGCATCCACATCCACATCTCTTAGCGATACAAAGGTTCTTATGATAAGTTGGGGCCAGAAGACATGAAATTAGGATTCTCTTTCTAGTGATTTCTAATTCCCCCCTCCTTTTTAATTTTCATCTTATCTTCCCGCATCGTTTAACTCGCAATACTTCTTTCTTCTTTATGTTTATTTCCTCGTAGCTTTGCCAAAAGTAGGATTAAGAATCAGTCTACATTGTGTCGAGCCTGATTTAGATAAACACAAATTCATGAGCTGGGAAATACCCTCTGCTCTTTCCAACTGAGCTGGCTGAGGACACAGACAGGTCTTACAAACTCTTCCAGAGGATGTCTAGGACAAGTGGGCTTCCACATCCGCTTAGTAGCGAAGCATATGGGGGCTTTTGGATTGGTGCTGGGACAATTAGCAGGGCGAGGCAGACTGAGCCACTTCAAGTTTTTTCTACATGCTGCCTTTGAAAATGAACCAATCCATAAAAACAAAGGCTTAAAGGGACCTCAGGAACAGCTGATCCACTTTGGCCTAGTTGGTAACACTCTAAGAACACTCCAGCCCAGCTGTATCAAATGCTCATTCTATAAAAAGCAAGGGAGACCGTCACCAGCTTAGCTACCTCGGGGACAGTGAGTGACCGTCCTGGGCATCAGCTGCTTTGCCATCTGACAGTTCTACAGATCACAAGGAGAACACTTGAGTCCATATGCCCCCACTGAAATCACCTTACTGTTACCATTTGGTGCCATCTATGTTCATCTTCAGAGTCCTTCTTGTAGAGAGAAACTCCCTTGCACAGGAAAAACTGAATTTTAGATTGCTCTTGTTACATTTTAACACGTGTTGCAGTGATCCCAATATATCATAAAAATGTGGTTATGGAGGAAGGCTAGAGATGCTAAAAGGGTCCAGTGAGGAGTCTATGAACCAACTCCAACAGCATCATGTAGGAAATTGTTAAAATTACATTTTTTGCCTAAGATGCTTGATGCTAGAATAATTTAAAAATTAAAAGCACTGGATGCATATTTCATGGAGTAGTTACACTCATATTAATTTCAATGCAAATATTTTTTTTACTTTTTTTTTTTTTGGTTTTTCTGAGTCAGGGTTTCTCTGTGCAGCTTTGCGCCTCACTCAGTAGACCAGGCTGGCCTTGAACTCACAGAGATCCACCTGGCTCTGCCTCCCGAATGCTGGGTTAAAGGTGTGTGCCACCACAATGCAAATATTATTGTCTTCATTTTATATTACTGGCATACAACCTCCTGTCTGATGCAGCATCTATCAAATCACACAATAATAGACTGGCTGTTTGAAAACTTAAGAAGGAACAAGACTCTCAGGGACCCTCTCCATCATGTGAACTTATTAATAATGGTGCTTATATCTGTAGCATCATTTTTACTAACATTTGCATTTATTGCAACAGGTGATTTAATTTGTGGAATCCAAGTGTCTATTTAAATTATGAAGTAATGCTGGCTGCTGGTATGTGGGTTCTTGAGCTGAGCACACTCTCATGATCAATGCAGTGAGATAACTCAGTTTCCCATCATGTTTCGCTTTTTATTTATTCTATTGTTATCAATGATAAAGCATGTACAATGATATTTAATCTTAATTTAGCATGGGGTTTTCTTTTTCTTTCATCAAGGTTTGGAATGTTTTTCAATACCAGAGCACTTGCTTAGCATGCATAAGGACTTGGGTTTGATACTAGTGTGTGTGTGTGGGGGGGAGAATATAAACCATGAAGTTAGCTGAAAACCTCAACATCTCATGATTAGAAATTTTTGAACAGAAATTGAACATCTATGTGATTAGACTAACTTTATATTCTAAATGTTTTAAAGATGTTTATTAACGTAACACAGTAGAATTCCATAAAATTATATAAACGATTATAATACACTTATAAAAACCAATATTGAGAAAGATCAGAATTGATAAAGTTTCATTTATCTTGAAGATAGCAGAAAAGGGGACAGTGAAAATATCTTGAAGATAGCAGAAAAAATGAAAATACATTCCAGTGGGAATGACCACTAACTCCTTTTCAGCAAGGAAAGCATTTGAAGTTTCTCTCCATGCTTCTCCTCTGCAGTCTGAGTGCCCTGAACATGGAGCCATATTTTATCAGATTACATCCTCAGTACATACACACACAGCCCCTAAAGATGCTCTAGGATTGCTTGCTTTCTAAGTCACTAAGTAAAGGAAACAATTCAATTCAGATGCCCATGGAGCACCTACTATAAACCAAGACCCCCGACACACACATACATGCCATGCAAGAGTTATGGCAGTAAAGAGAAAAGGCCTTGTTCACAGAGGGGTTGGAGGAGGCAGACTCTAAATGTGAGAACAGATAATGAATAATTTCTGAGAGGTCTAATTTCTAAAATAAATAAAACCGAGAGAGACCGAGAGAGGATAATGTGGGTGGAAGGAGGAGCTACCTTAACTTGTGTGGCCCAGGAGAACTCTAAAGAGGATGGGTCCAGTTATTAGTGGAATTGTGAGAAAGAGCTCCCATCTGGGGACCCTAGAGGAGTATTTAGGAAGCTGACGGAGAACTCCAAGCGCATCTGTGAGGGTCAGTGGAGTACATGAGAAGGACCATTTGGAAGAGCAACAGGGAGCCTGGAGTGTAGAGGTGGGGCAGAGAGGCAGACAGCGGTCCTGAGGGAGGAGGAGGAGGAGAGAAAAGGAGGTAGACAATGTCCTCATTTAGTGTCATTGTTGCAGATAGATACAGGGTGTCATTTTATAGTAACCGGTTTGATTAGGACTCTTGGCTGTCCTACTGCCCCCCCCCCCTGCCCCACACACACCTCCTGAGTGCTAGGATTGGAGGAGCAAATCACCATGCCTGGTCATTCACCATCGTTCCTATCCAGGTATTGAGATACATTTTGTTTTTATTTTATACTTACAATTCATGAAGTAGGTATCCAAAGTATCTATTTTCCTTATTTTACAAAGAAAGAAACTCAAGATAAAGTAGCCAGTTGAAATTGAATGAAAGCAAGCAGATCAAATTGTCACAGACCACTGAGGACATTAATGTCCTCACACCATCAGTCTTCAGTAAGAAGGGAAATAGATGTCTGTGTCTTGCATAAGACTGGAGAACTGATCAACTACATCAACCCTTGGTCAAAGGCACATCTTTGTCCTAATGTAAGGACAGATGTGTAACAAGGTCTAAGGAACAGACAGACACAGACACTGTTTTCTCCATTTTTTAATTTCTAGGAACACTGCAGATATATAGCATGTGGTACCCGGAGAAGCAGCTGCAGGACTTAGCATAAGAGAGGATGAACCTAGGACAGCTTCACTGAAAACAACTGTGTCAGCGACTCCATCAGTCCATTTCATAAACATTGCTAGACCGGGGCCCCCAATAGCTGATGATTATGCTGGAAATGGGGACACTGACAGGGAGATCTGGAAAAAGTGAATTTCTGATTTTGCAGATCCTTTAGAGCACCTTGTCGAATGTGGTGAACCCCTTCAATGGGGTTTATTTTATAGGGAAAAAATGGTCATGGGAAAGGAACCCAGGTGCCAGCAAACAAGGAAGCTTGGTTTTTCTCAGGATCGGAACAGCGTTTCTGCAGCTTTGGGACCCTGGTTTATAGAGGACGATGGACGTATAGACTATAAATCAGGGCAACAATAAATACTGTCTGGAGCAGGGCTGTGGAAGTCTAATGAGACTCAGGAAGAACATTGGTTCTTGTGCCTTTTCCAGGAAAGAGCAACTAATTTAGGCTGAGCACTCAGTGAAAATGGAGGCTTTTTTTTTTTTTCCTTTGAGAGACATTTAGCTCTCTGTCCCCGATCAGTCTAATGCTGTACTTGAAAACAACCTACAGACTGATGGCAGAAAGTCTCTCTCACCTTTGCCTCCATTTGCTCTGTTAAGGACTTCCTTTCAGGTAGGTACTAACACAGCCAGCTTGAAATGCTAAGTGATGTTTGACCCTTGCTACTTACTTATTGGCATTTGATTTTGGCTGTAAGCAGATTTTTTTTTTTTTCATCTCAGTGAGAACTGATTGGTACTTAGGCTTCACTTAATGCAGTAGTAAAAGATTTAAAAGAAGTGTTACACGATTGCTACAGTGTATTTTCAGATACTAAAATTGGAACAAAGTGGAATAAGGGCCAGGTGGCAGTCGCTACAAACTGTGCTAATGGCTCCATCGACAGATGTTTAATGTACTTAGAGTTATCCTCCACATCCTACTGTTGCTAACACATTTCCTCCCATACCTCCTCTCAACACAAAAATTTTGAGAGGAAAGGAAACATTAATAACCCCAAAGTGTTTAATTTTAGGAGATATTTAAATCTTAATAGTGGTCATAGGCGACCTATGCAAGCACTGGATGGCTTATTACAGGCTTCAATAATTTTGTTGCCATAATTAGTAAAAGTTGTTCACCAAGAGAAGGCTTAAAATGTATTCATGTTCTCCTTTATTTACCTTTGGACTGAATACGGCTTTGGAAACATTTTTCAAAGGAACAAAATACAGTGATGCCTTACAGAGATGCTTTAGTCTTGGATGCAGACAAGATCCACGGACTGCATCACTGTTCACGTAAAGAATGCTGCTTTGCCAGTAAGAAATCTTAAGCTCTGGATAGTTTCAGAATCTACAGTTGGTTGACCAGGATGTGATAGATTAACTTGTGGACAGCGAGGCAGGTTTTGTTTGTTTGTTTGTTTTCGTTTTGTTTTGTTTTATAGTACAGAGGAGGGAAGGATGTAGCTAAAGTTTTCCTGCCTGGCCCACAGTCAGGACAAATCTCTCTCACCCGCCAGTCCCACAGCCGCTCAGACCCAACCAAGTAAACACAGAGACTTATGTTGCTTACAAACTGTATGGCCATGGCAGGCTTCTTGCTAACTGTTCTTATATCTTAAATTAACCCATTTCTATAAATCTATACCTTGCCACGTGGCTCGTGGCTTACCAGCATCTTCACATGCTGCTTGTCATGGCGGTGGCTGGCAGTGACTCCCCCCACCTTCCTGTTCTCTCTATTCTCCTCTCTGTTAGTCTCACCTATACTTCCTGCCTGGCCACTGGCCAATCAGTGTTTTATTTATTGACCAATCAGAGCAATTTGACATAAAGACCATCCCACAGCAGAAGGACAAAGTGGTGAAGCCCCCTGGGAATAGCACTTCCTCTAATGAATACATTGGGGCCTTTATTGTTATGACACTTCAGTCTTTACATCAGCTAGATGACAGAGAAAAGGAGCCTGGAGAGACAAGCTGCAGAACAGAAAGCTTCTGTGAAAGAGAAAAGTACACAAGTTGGATGGTTTTGGAACGCAGTGGCTGTGGCCCTCTAGGGTGTCTTAAGTCAGCTGCCAGGGCAGCTCATGAGAGGAGCAGTCTGCTCAGCTAGCTCTATGGGAAGATTGAAATAGTCATTTTTTTTCATTCAATTTCTCTATTCTCCATCATTTTGGATTTAAAGATTCTTTCAAATTTTTAAGATATTTTTTCTAATGTGGAGTAAGAAACGTATATAGAGGAAATGCACAGATCCATGAAAGTCATGATATAGTCCTACTTGTATATTGTCCCTTGATGAATTATCGTCTGTTTTATGATTCAGATTTTATTTATTGAGATTGAAATGTAAGACAGTTGATTGAAAAATGAACACGAGGAGGTGAAAGACAGCTTCAATCAAAGCTACAAAACATAGATTTTCTACGCCAAGCCTTGTTAGTGATCAACAACAACCAGAGAGTGAGTAACTTCACCTCTAAAGCTAGAGTGAGGTAGAAGCTGCATATGATGGCTGACAGAGCTTTGGAAAGGACACAGGGGCTTTCTCCATTGTGTAAGGCTCAAAGTCCCTCAGCGTGTGTGGTCATCCTTGGAATAGCATGCTTTTGATTATCCGATCTATGTCATATAAGAGACATTCTCTGACTTTAAAGGGCTTGATTCATATTATACTTGACAGATGGCCTCACTCACTTCTTTTTATAGTTGAAGACAAAAGGCAAGTTAAGGGAGAAACAAAGCCAAGAAGCCCAAATCGTTGGTCAATAAGAATCAAAATTTGTAGGAATTCTACTTCTATCTAATAACAATAAT
The DNA here is from genome assembly GCF_949786415.1 of Peromyscus eremicus. NCBI lineage: Eukaryota > Metazoa > Chordata > Mammalia > Rodentia > Cricetidae > Peromyscus > Peromyscus eremicus. Next base: position 18,209,859 of record NC_081424.1, on the reverse strand, counting down.
TATGTTAAAAACATTCATTTTCAGCCACTCTGGAAGTCACCAGGGAGAGTTCTCAAAAAGCTACAAATAAATTTATCATATGACCCAGATATATTTGACATACTATTCCACAGGTGCTTGCCCAGCCATGTTCATTGTTGCTCTATTCATAATACCTAGGATATGGAAACATACTAAATATCCTTTAGCTGATGGATGGGTAGTGAAACTGCAGTATTATACACTATAGAATACTATTCATCTGCAAAAAAAAATGAAATCATGAACTTTGCAGACAAATGAATGGAATTAGAAAATGTTAAATCGAGTGAGGTAACTCAGACCCAGAAAAACAAAAACCACATGCTCTCTCTCTCATTTGTGGTTCCTAGTTCCAAATTGTTAAATATGAGTATATAAAGTAGGGTAACCACAGAAACTAGAGAAGTAAAATGATTCCATTTGGGTGAAGATACAAGTGATTTGAAAGTGGGAATGGGCAGGGCTTTATTTGGGATGGAAGAAGGGATGTTAATACAGAAGGAGAGGGAGGGAAGGGGGTAAAATAACACTAAGGATATCTGGGAAAGCCATAAGGAGCCATTTTATTATTTATTTACCAAAATTACATATACCGCATAGAAATCTATGAGTATACATATACACATATAGTTCAAATGAAGTTCTCCAGTTTGGACTGACAATACTCTCCACAAGAGCCGTGAATTATCTTACAGAGAGAGAGAGAGAGAGAGAGAGAGAGAGAGAGAGAGAGAGAGAGAAACCAGGTATGAGAAAACCGCCTTTCAAGTGAGCCAAAGAGACTCCCAAAACAGTACAAGCTATTGTTACCTCCCAGAGGTTGGAGACACCATGCTCTTCAAACACAAAACCCAAAGGATCTTGAGGTGCCCAGCCCCAACTGATATATCTACAACATAACTCCTGCTCTGAAGGCTCACTGAACATCACAGAAGGGGGGCAGAAAAAAGGGCAGAGGACCAGGAAAGCTGCTGTGAGATTCTGTTTCCTAGAAATGACCAGGAACCCTCACAATGACACCTCAACAATACAGCTTCCCAAAGAAGACCTGAGGAAGTTTAAGAGCAGTAGCCATGCTAACATGGAAGGGGAAAATCTCATGGGGCTCCACTCATAGACGGAGAACTACAGGCCACTCAACAATGAAGAAAGTCAGATAAATGGTCCTCCCCAGGGATTAGGCCCCCTAATTGGTTATCCAATACCAAGTGGTCATCCCTGAAATCATATACATACAAGTAACGTATGGAGAAAGTGGGGAGATTGGAGGAAGTAAAGGGAAGAGAGAAAGTGATGCAATTAAATTTTAATTAAAATAATAAAATGCTAGACATATGATTTAAATATAATAAGTTAACTAATAACTGAGTGTTAGAAGAAAAACAGCATCTTAGCACAAAATCACAGATGAAAAATTTCCATAGCACTCAGAAATACAAAAAATATTTTGTGTCTTCTCTGAAGATGTGTGGACTTCTAGTATACCTCTATAATGAAGAAGACAGTGAAGTAAAAGATGAAGATTCCATAGAGAGGATGTCATTAAAATGAGGTTTTTAAGTGGATGCAAATAAAAACACAAAGGAATAAATCATCATGACAATGGTATAAAATATAATGGGAAACAAATGACTAAGACACTCGTATCAGCCGTGTGTGTGTGTGTGTGTGTGTGTGTGTGTGTGTGTGTGTGTGTGTATGTGTGTGTTGCAATACTGGTCAAAGATTTAAAGAGAGATGTAAAAATAAATCCTCTTTTGAAACTCAGAACTTCTTATTCAGTGTGTGTTTTAATATACACGAGGAGGAATATAATTTTCAAGAAATTGAAAGTGACGATGGTATTGATAATAAGATTGGTTCTTTAGAATAGTGTTGAAAATTTAAAAGAAAAAATGTTAAAAGCATTCTTTTTCATTTTAGCACTTTTTAAAGATTTTGTGTGGTGATATATTATGTAATCTAATAAAATTTGCCTGAAGACCAGAGAACAAAACAAGCCAGGCGGTAGTGGCACACGCCTTTAATCCCAGCACTCAGGAGGCAGAGGCAGGAGGATCTCTGTGAGTTCGAGGCCAGCCTGGGCTACAAAGTGAGTTCCAGGGAAGGTGCAAAGCTACACAGAGAAACGCTGTCTCGAAAAACCAACTAACCAAACAAACAAACCAGAGAACAGAACAAGCCACTAGATTAAACATAGAGGCCAGGCAGCAGTGGCACACACCTTTAATCCTAGCACTTGGAAGGCAGACAACAGTCTAGATCTCTGTGAGTTCAAAGCCACCCCGGACTGCATGAGATTGATTCAGTTTAGGAGAGAAACAGAGTCAGGCAGTGGTGGCACACACCTTTAATCCCAGCACTTGAGATCTCATACCTTTGCTTGGGAAGCACACACGCCTTTAATCCCAGCACAAAGAAGGAAGTGATATGGCTCTTAGAAAAAGGTATATAAGGCGTGAGGAGACAGGAACTAAAGGCTTTTCAGGCTGAGGAGTTCCAAAGGTAGATGTAGCAGGGGCTTGTTCCTTTGCCTCTCTGATCTTTTCAACACTTACTCCAATATCTAGGTCTCGGTTTTTATTATAAGATCTCTAGAAATTTGAGCAACAATTTTGTTCTTATTTCTGAAATTATGTATATGTGTGCATGTGAAAGTGGGTTTGTGCCCATGAGTGTAGTGCTTGCTGAGTCCAGAAGATAGCGTTGGGTCCCCTTACACTGGAGATACAGGTGGTTGTGAGTCCACTGATGTGGGTGCTGGAAACCAAAGGGTGCTGGAAACCAAACCTCGGTCCTCTACAGGAACAGTACTCACTCGATCAACTGAGCCATCTCTCCAGCCTCCTGGCTAGTTTGGCAAAGCCTAGAGTCATCTGAAAAGGGGAACTTCAACTGAAGAATTCCCTTGATCAGACTGGCCTGTCGACATGTCTGTGAGAGATTATCTTGACTGACAATTGGTGGCACCATCCCTGGGCAGGTGGGTCTCAATTGGAGAAGAAAGCAAGTTGAGCATGAGCCAGAGAGTCAATTAGCAAGCAGAATTTCTACATGGTTCCTGGCTTCAGGTCTTATGTTCTCTTTTTATTTATATTTTCCTGGTTATGCTATCAGTATAAAATATAGAAAAATATAAAGAGAAAAACCTAAAAGTGTCTCATTTCTTCTACCATAATAATAGTCATTTGTATTTGGTATATTTCCTTTCAGTGTATGTATTTTTTAACTGTATCATACCTTGTAAATGATATATTTTCCACTTGCCAAATACTAATTTCCACAAATATTTTCTCATGAAATAAAATAGTCCTTAAATTAATTGGCCCCAAGTCGAGTGTGATGGGACATACCTTCAATCACAGAACAGAGGGAGGCAGAGATCTGTGAGTTCAAGGCCAGCCTGATCTACATAACAAATTCCTGGCCATCCAGGGGTGTGCAGTGAGACCCTGTCTTTTTTAAAAAGAAGTGGCTTAAGTACAGCTCATAATACTTCATTGTTGGATGAAACAATTTTCTCATTGTTATACATTATATTACTTTCATAATCCTATGGATATGTGCAATGAGAAATAACAGACATTGTTCACATGTCAGTATGCATAGATCTTAAATCTATAAATAAGGATTGGTAGAAAACAATAAAAATATACCATTAAACCATTGAAACATAATTATGATAATTTTGTGGTAGTAAGGATCAAACCAAGAGCTTTCCATGTGCTAGGTAAGTGTTATGCCATGGAGTCAGATCCCCCGTTCCCTAATGTCATTCATATAAATGAAATTGTGCTCACACAAAGCAATTCACACAGTCCAAGAACATAAAAACAGAGGATGCTGCCCAAACAGTCCATGGTACAGCTTTGGCTGCATTCCTTAAAGGTGAACATATTACCTATATTTTGCCATAAGTGTCCCCTACCTAGGAGTGCATCTAACAGAAATAGGAATACATTTGCCAAGAGGTGAGTCAGAACCAGCCTTAGTGGTGAGAACAAAGCTGACAGCGAATGGGGAGAAATTGTGATGTCCTCACCCAATGAGATAGGTGCACAGCAGCAAGAATGAACTGTTCTTGTTGCACAAAACCATGGCCAGCGTTACTTTTAGTTCCCCTACAGAACTAGATGGTGAGTTGTTGAAGACATCACACACTTTGGATGCAGGCCACAGAGAAATCAAGTGTGAACTGAGCTGCAAGCTTCCTGTTCACTAGTATACATAGTGCTGGAAGCTCCTGTGCAGGTTGCTGGGGAAGAGACACTATTAATGTAGTGTTGAAGTGATGAGAACAGGTTCCCATTGAATGCCCAGGACTAACTGGGACACCTATACGGCCCCCTTCAAGGCCCAGGGGACATCAGGAAAGAGATGGTGGCAAGATTGTGAAAGCCAGAGGAGAGTGCTTTGAAATGCTGGCTTCTAAACAAGGCATGGCTGTGGCCATCATGAGTACTCAGTATCTGTGGCTATCTGCATAAGACCCACAGAAGATGGGGCCCTTCAGTATTCTATTGTGGAGGGGTGCAGGAGCTCATGAGACCCCCTGTGGAGCAGCTGTAAGTAGCTGGTCTGCCAAGAAAGGGGAAGTTACTTTTTCAGTGGTATAGTCATGGATAAGTTTTCCTTGATCCAATAAGTAGCAACTCAGACACACACACACACACACACACACACACACACACACACACACACACACACAAATAGGAGAGGGACTAGTTGGGAGGAAGAGGGTTAGCAAGAGGGGGAGGAGCTATGAGAGGGTGATTGGGGTGAATATGATCACAATACATTGTATATATATAAAATTGCAAAACAGAAAGAATATCCATAGTTCAAAAGTAAGAAGTTGAGCTGGGGAAGCCAGACACTTTAGTACAGTTCAATTTAAATCATGTATAAATAAGCAAAAACTATCTTTTCTTCATAAAGTCAGGTAGTAGTTGCTATGCACTGATAATGACTGGGGGAGTGGAATGTTTTAGGGTTTTGGGGTGATGGCGACTTTTGCTTTCTGACCCCAAGGCTGGCTGCACGAGGTGTATTCATTTGTAAAAAGTCATTATGCAATCTGCTTACAGTAAGTGTCATTGTTTTTATCTATACTGTTGTTCAGTGCAATGATATATTAGAACGGTGGCCAGCAGAGAAGGCGTGGTACTGAAAAAAATAAAATCGAGTACGTGAATGAATTTCAAAGGTATGATTTTCAAGAGTTTGCCAAGGAAGAACAGCATACTTTTTCTGAGTACTATTTGAGATTTAAGAAAATAAAACAATTTGCCTGTGTGTCAAGAAGTTTTAGAAAACATGGTGCAAAAGAAAACTAGGTAAGCAATTTTATGCAAGTCATCACTAAGTATATAGATAATTACATATTAATATTTCTCTACAATTTATGTTAATATGATGACGATAATACAAGTATTTTCTTACTTTGATGTTTTAGTATGTTTTAAAAAACCCATATTTTCTTACGTTTAGCTTTGGAAGGTAGGATTTGTTTGCCTTTATTTTTTTTTTCACGTTTAATCTCAGTACCCAAATCTCCACATAAATGTAGCCACTTCCACCTGTAAAGAGCCGTTCTCCTTCCAGAACTAAACAGATTAGAAATTGCAAAGCGCTTCTGAGTTTAATTCCCCATAGAGTCGTTAGGAGAGTTGCTTTGGGTTATCCTGGTGACATTTATTAAGATCAGAAAGCCCAGAGATAAGACGATCAGAAATGTTTGTTTTACTTAACTACGCAGACCCTTCCACACCTGCTCAGCCCAGTGATCCAAACTCTCTTCCAATTGCCCATGTCAAATGTTCAGCAGCTGGGAGGCAAGAATATACATACTACCTTAAGGAAAGTGCATGTATTTTACACTTACTTTCATGCATGGTTTACTGAGAGATTAAAACTGAAAAACACATTTGGTAAATCAGTCTATTGAAGTACAGGGACATTTTCATTAAATTTACTATAAATAAAATTAATTAAAATTATTTAAATTAATTTTTAGACATTTAATCTTTAACTTTAATTTTTAAAATCCTACCATCTCTTCTGCTTTGGAGAACTATACTACTTAGGAGGAGAATAAACTTAGTCCCTTCTTGTATGATTTAAAAATTAAAAACACTTCTCAATTGCTTAGCAATCGAATGACTTACCAACATTTGAATTTCTTTTGAGTTTTAAGAGGAAGAGGGCAAGTTAACTTCTGAACAGGATTTACTAACATATAACGTCCTTTTTTGAAGAACTATACCTTTGTCCCTGTGACAAACTCCTTTTATGCACATCCTAGAATTTTTCCAACCATCTTTCTAAAACCAAAACTTGCCTCCTGTGTTAGCTCCAGTAGGCATCGTTTGAACTGTGTTCATGTGCATGTAGCGTGGTGAAATACGTATACACACACATATATTTCTTCTCCCTGAGGTTACTCAACAAACAGGAGCCCACAAGCGTGTGCTCCGTCGTTTACTGGGGCCCCGTGAAAAGCCCACTACGTTCACTATGCACAGCTCTGGTTAAACATTGTCCTAGCGTTTGCTCTGCGCCGTCTGTTGTTTTTACGCTGAAGCTCAGCCCAGGTTGGAGGCAGTATTGACTTTGTAATTAAACCATTTTACCTTCAGAATTTTGTAATCACTGCATTTAAAACCATCTGTTGTGGTGAGAAGGTAAACTCTTCCCCACCTCAAGGTACAAAAAAAAAAAAAATACAATGACCTTATTTTTAACTCCAGAGTCCCATTTATAGGACCCTATTTTCCTAATGGGACCAGGAGGTGAAGGAAGAGGAGAAATAATTCTTCCCAGGAGATGAAGCGGGGGTCGGGCTGTCATAGAATTAAAATTAACTGCAGGTGCATGTTTCTTGTCACCAGGAGCTCCTGTTCAAAGATACTACCTTTCCTCCGTGTGTGCTGACTTAGCATAGTTTATTAGAGGTAATGTGATATTAAAGACAGGTTTGGATGTTATTCAGTGTTAGATATGTTTCTTGCATATGTTCTGTGGCCTCAAGAATCTAATAGGGTGTGTTATCTACAGATACTTACAATAGTGAGTTAGTGAGTTTTCCAGGAAAGAAGAAAGTATTTCTAGAGGAAAATTTGTGCTTTTTATGACAAACATTGGCTTGGTATTGATAGTTGGCGGGCCCTGCCTCGGATCCCAGAAATAAGTATCAAGTGAAAGGTGGGTAAACTCACATCCCCCCACGCTCTGAAGGAGAGAATGAGTGGTCACATCCCCCTCCAGCCTTCAGGAGCTGCAGTAAGGAGACTGGGCATACCTACTCCTCCCCTCGGGAGCCACATAACCTACAAAACCCGAGACCCTGTCATCAATGAAACATTGGAAATGAAAGCACATGCATTCTGAGGTCATTTGATGTCTTTGTAAAATAACGTCTCAAGGTATCTGGTATAGTTAGGAAGCAAAATGAGCAATCTAGTTTATTGCAATCAGTGCATCCATCTGAAGACACTTAAGCCCCAATGTGGTTCTTTAACAAAAACTAATTGATACGTGATTAAAAGCGGTCCTTAAAAAGCAATTTTGTAGTAGTTCTGACATGTATTTTATATGTCTATTTCAGATAGGAAAAAATAAGAAAATAAATGCCAATGATGAATGATATGAATGATGATCAAAGTCTCTCTCTCTCTCTCTCTCTCTCCCTCTCCCTCTCTCCCTCCCTCCCTCCTTCCCTCTTCCTCCCCCTCCCTCTACCAAATAATTTGAAGGCTTTCAGTCAAGGTCACATCAGATATTCTGCCTACACAGTTCACGACAAGCCATCAATAGATGACTATAACACGGGGAAGGTATCAGGGTGAGGAGAAGCGAGAGTAGGTAGCAACAGGCCACAAACAGTCCAGTTCTCGGAGGAACCACAAAACTTCAGAAGGCATGCTTTAATCTCAAGGGGCCTAGTTCTAACTCCAGCCGCTGCTTCTTACTGGATATGTAAGTGTACAGGTTCCTCATTTGTAAAATGGAGAGGACGGTGGCTCCTGGCTCCTGGGGCCGCTGAGGGAAGGCATAAAGTGCAGCTCCCAGGTACACAGCAGACGTTTGGTGGATTTCCACGTCCAGTGCACTACTGATGGGAGCACATGAGTTTCTTATTTCTATTTTATAAATTCTCATTTTATTAATTTTAATTATGTCTGTGGAGTGCACGTCTGTGTGGGGGCATGAGCTCATGAGTGCAGGTGCCTGCGGAGAGCAGACTCAGCAGATACCCCAGGGGTGGGAGTCCCAGTTTTAGTAAGCCACCTGTGTGTATTCAAGTGGGCACACACACATATACAAATTAAAATTAAACAAACCTTTTTTTCCTCTTTTTTATTATTAATTTTTTTTATTCATTTTACATACTAATCACAGATCCCCCCTCTTCCCTCCTCTGGCCCCTCCAGCCTCCCTCCTTCCCTCCCCTCAAAACCCACCCCTCATTCCCTCCTACAAGAAGGTAAGGCCTCCTATGGGGAGTCAGTAGAACCCGGTACATTCAGTTGAGGCAGATCCAAGGCCCTCCCCTTGCCTCAAGGCTGTGCAAGGTGTCCCACCAAAAGCAGTGGGCTCCAAAAAGCCAGCTCATGCACCAGGGATGGATCCTGATCCTACTGCCAGGGGGGCCCTTAAGCAGATCAAGCTACACAACTGTCTCACTATGCAGAGGTCCTAGTCCAGTCCCGTGGAGGCTCCACAGGCGTTGGTCTAAATTTCATGAGAGCCCACTAGTTAAACAAACCTTTAAAGACAGGCAAAATTTTCATAAAATTTGGTCCTACTTATATTTAAGGGGAAAAAAAGATGTATTTTTATTTTGATTTGGTAATATGAACTCATAGTTATTATAATAATCCTAAAACCTATTGAAAGTATATAAACCCATAATAATGCAGAAACACGCTGGAAAATGTATGAATCAAAACCTAGGGAACCATGTTAAGTGTACGAGCTTGAAAGAGCCCGAGGAAAGGAAGGGCAAAGGACTGGAGACTTGTCAATACCTGGGTTCCTATCGGGTGCAGAGTAAAAACTTCTCTTTCACAGTACATAATCAGTTCAGAAAAGCAATTCTTTCTAGAACATTGAATATCACTGGGACTGCTTGTGCCTTTAACATCATCTAGTTTACAATCCCCATGAGCTGAGAGGGTCCCTAGGGTATACCCATGCTTATGAACCTGCTCCTAGCGTCCTATCTAGGTGTCCCCTCCGAAAGTCATAGATCATTGGTGCATGCGTTCTTGACAAACTGCTCCACAGACCAACTACTTCTCCTGAGTCTTGGAAGGTGTGGGGTAAAAGTCCTTAAAATAGCTTTGTAGGGAAAACTATGCGGTCAATACAATTCATCCAATTCATCGTGAAAAGATCTTGTTATTTATTCCTTGGGGATTTTTATTTGTTTCTCTAGGTTTTGTGTGATCCTGTTAAAAATATCCTATCATTAGTCTTTGTCCTGTTCTGATACTTTTTCTCGCTCTTATCAGCCTGTGTGAAATGAAGGTGATCAGAGGCGAGAGGGAGCACGGGAACCCATCAGCTGTGCCGCCGCCGCCAGATTGTTCTCCATGGCCTGTCTTCGTCTTGCCAGGAGCCTTGCTCACAGAGCCTGGCTTTGATCTGACCTGACTCTGTTTGACAAAGCCGGTTGCAGATGCTCTTCGTGGAGACAGCGACTTCAGACAATGCCGTGCTGGAGAGACGCTATCTTCTACGGTGTGTACGTGGACAGCTATCTACTCCAGACACACTCGTTCCTAGGAGTCCTAAAAATGGGGTGACTGTGAAGTGGAAGGCATCTATTTACCTGAGTTACAACAGCCCTCTTAAGACAGACCAAATTTAGCAGCAACCACTGAGTGACAGTTGTATACAGTGAAATATGAGAGTCATACTGGAGGGATTATTAGCTCTTGAGGCTGTTGCTGAACTGGGCTGAGCGGCTAGGAAAAAAATGTGCTCTGTCTTCTGCCAGAACACCCCCAGCTGTTGACAGTGAGCAGGATTACAATACATGGTTGAAAGTGAAGTTACAGGGATGGGATCTGAGTCCTGAAATCCCATTCTGACTTTTGCTATTTAGGAAGGAGATTCAGATTTCGTGCTGGCCACTGTTGGTGGAACAATGCTGTTCTCACAGTGAGCATATTATGTCCAAGGTGTGAGTAGTTCAAGTTGCCATAATGTGCAAAGTTGTCTTTACACACATTTTATACCTGCAAACGTAAAATCCATGTAAAGCTCCCCAGCTTCCTTTCCAAATGTCTATTCTAACTACATAGACTTTCACCGAGTACATACACTTAGGGTCTGGTTAATTTTGGTGTGTGATGGCTTTTGGTTTGCAAGGGTTTTTTTTCCTAATAAAATTTACAAAATCTAAAACAGAAACCACACTTTCAGAATTGAACATATGAATTTGTCAGTGTCATAAGGATGAACTGGGCCACTTTGTCACATCTGAGCTGGTGAATTGACATGGAAATAATCCTTGTCTGAGCAGAAGCGTCAAAGAAAATGGCATTGCTATGTAATCACACATTTTCATGTCAAGGCTTAAAGTCTTAGTCTTTAGTCTTTCAAAGTTAATGAATAAAACTGGAGCTCTTACTCAGCTTCATTTTCCGTTAAAAATTGAAAGAAGATAGACTTATCTCGAAGGCTCAAGCAATCGCATTCTCAGTGACATCACTTCTGGGGCTTTGTTCAAGCTTCCCATGACCTCTCACCCATCCACCCACTCCTCTTGTCTTCCAGATGTGAGGGCTTCCCACATTCTGAGTTTATTCATTTACCTCCATGGACACATTCTCCAAATATTTTCCTTTTATCCAAATTAAGTTTTGGTTTGGGACCGTCCATATTGTCTGCTATATTTTGCATTAATATCTAAAAAAGTTATTGTGTACCTGTCTTTTACTGACCAATACCTACCATTTCTAATGCAAAGCGGTCTTTCAAAGGCAAGGCAAGTATTCAGGGTTTGACTCTCTCAGCCCTGACTCAACAGATTAAAACAGAGCAAGCAGGAGACTTTTCAAGAAGGCACTGATTAGTTAGTTCCTGGTTATCAGCAAAACATCAACAATCTGTAGGATATGGTATCACAAGCCCAATTTAGTGACAAATTTTGAGTACAACCTATAGTATACAGTATTTTAGATTTTTTTCTAATTATTATAACAGTCATCATTTAATGGATACAGAAAATTATAAACTCAAAGTCTCCTGTAGTTTCTCACATCATAGAAAGTCACTGTCAATGACCTGAAGTTCAATTACTCCATTCTCCTTCATATTTATGCCAAACTGCACATTTTAAAGAAAAAAAGCATGCTTTTATACATATTAATTTGTCAGTTGTTCTCTCATACTACTTTTTTGTATGTATCTGTCTCAAATGACACTAAGTTTTAAAACTCATTTGGGGAAGAAAGCCTTAATTTTGTACACTGCTTGCAGAAGTATCTAGGTACATCCTGTGATCTACCAAAATAGCAAGCTCCATATAGAAAACAAAGATTGTTCAGTGACAATATGATACTCCTAAACCAATTTTTCTCACCCTGAGGGTCATGACATCTTTGGGGCTTGAATGACCCTTTCACGGGAGTCACGTATCAGATATCCTATATAGCATATATTTACACTACAATTCACAACAGTAGCAAATTATGGTTATGAAGTAGCAACGAAAATAATTTTATGGTTGGAGGTCATCGCATGAGTAACTAACTGTACTAAAGGGTTGCAGCATTAGGAAGGTTGAGAGCCACTGCCTGAAATGATAATATACCAGTGGGAAGTCTGCCGGGGATGTGGTCCTTACATGTCTGCGTTCAACAAAGATTCAGTATGAAAGCATAGAAAGTAACTGCTGTCAGCATAAACCTTTTCACCCCATGCACTTTTGTTCTTTATACCCAGTCAAACATTCAGTATTTTCTATGTATGTATGTAATTCTAAGTTTCATATACTTTTATGTTGTAATGTACTTTAAAAAGTCTTTCTATGTACTTTTCTAATTTTAGTAGTTCCAATTCCTTTCATGAACTCATCATTTCCACTACAGAAAGCATATAAAACTTATTGGGAGTCATTTCTATCTCATCTAAATGTCTGTTTTTTTTTAAATTAATAATTTGGACACATATGACTTGCTTGGATTGGAGCAGATATGCAAATTCACATATCTACCTTGCCCTAAATTTGCTGTCTTGCTTGCTTTCGCCCTCCTTTCTCCCACTGTAGTAACCAGGGCATAAGGGCAGCTGGAACATGTGGCCTTCTATTTGATCAAAGGTAATGATCAACCAAGCCCAGAGGAAGATAGGTCAGCTGGCCTAGCTCAGCTGCCTGATAGAATCTTTGTACCTTCTCTCCAGTTGTGAGTCCATCTGTGCCATCGCCAAAAAGGAAAAAAAAAAAAAAAAAAAAACCTCTCCGGAAGTAGAGCGGCTGGTGCACCGGGATCAGAACATTTAAAATGGTTTCAGATACACATTGGCAGGAGTTGTCACTCGATGGTTAGAAATCTGTCCTGTGACTCCACAGAGCCACAGAATGTTTGCTTCTGCGTGTTTGCTAACTTAATTTATCTATTATCTTCTTTTCCTATGTCATCATTCTGACTCCGTGGTTCTCTTTTTCTCTTCTTTGCATTTTAAGCAAAGGGCACATATCTCAGCTTTATGCCAAGAAACCCCAAAATGTGCTTACGTAATCTACAGTTTATGTATTTACTAGTCATGGCTTCCAGAATAAATGCTCTTTATTTCTTTATTTTTTTTATGAGAATGATGTAGGGGCAAATTTATTCCAGAATGCCTTAGGTGTTTGTTGCATTAATTCGTTTCTTGAAGCATGTGAATAAAATGTATAAAGTATGGTGGAGTTTCTATGAATAGTCTTTTGGATACATGCCATTCAGGTGGTAATAATACTTAACGTCTCTCAGATCATGCAGTACAACTTTATTAAGGGCCACTGAGATTTTTGGGTCATTCAGATGCTACAAACTCATTTATTCCCCATGTCTGATTCCTTGCCTTGTTTCTGGTTCCCAGGACACAGATCTTAGTTGTTTGTATGACAGTCAAGCACCAGATAGGAAATGAGGTCTGTCAGGCAAAGGCTGTTGGCTCTGGAAACTTTTCCTCCCTTTCTTCAGATGACAAGCCTTGGTGCTTCACAGTATGTGCTTTGTGTGTTGATTGATCTATTCATAAAAGAACTTAGAGCTGCTAATGAAAGGTAATGACAGTTGGCAATATGTAAGGCAGAGTGGATAAAGAATTGTCGCATCAGCCACATATGTCAAAGCAGAAAGATGAAAAAGGAAACTAGGGTATGGCAATTGATTTAAAGAAATGTGAACACTTCAGCAGCACAGAGATATTAGAAGAAGGGAGTCTAAGGAAGTTACATGTTCTGACAAGGCTAGTTTGACATTTATACACATTCACGGAGCCAGAAGGACAAGCGACTAAACCTTCAGCCAATGAAATACACCAGTGGCGCATGCCTTTAATCTCATCACACAGGAGGCAGAGGAAGGCAAGTCTCTGTCAGTTCAAGGCCAACCTGGTCTACAGAGTGAGTTCCAGGTCAACCAGGGCTACACAGAGAAACCCTGTCTCGAAAAACCAAAAATCAAAGCAAAAACAGGACACTATGACACATTTCTAAACCTGGCTCAGTGCTCTAGATATAAGCATCCTCGGGGGTTTCCTTCCATCACTGCTTTGTCCGATGCACATACCTTACATGAGCAGCGACTTTACTGCTTGTAATCATAAGACTTATCTTAATGTCTACAAGCACATGCCAGTGGGTCTCAGAGATGAGCTGGAGATCAGCAACGAAGTGTGTGGGGGTCTACTGTACCTTTTACTGGATAATAAAAAAAAAAGTGTAATGTCTGCTAGCAAGCCTGCTCACGGTTACCTGTGGCTGAATCACATCATTCTGCTTCACCAGGAAAAATGATTTATATGTTTTTGGAATCCTCTCTAACTCAGTTCAGACACTCTGAATGATGTGAGATATATCCATTGACTTGGATTTCGTTGCAATCCTGCCTTATTTTTGTGGTGTTGTTGCTTTGATAACGGGGCTTGTTTTGGGGATGAGGAACACTAAACTTGGAGGAGGATACACAATCTGGTTGCACCATTTTATTGCTGATGTACTAATTAAGAGATAATCAATCAAATAAGGAACTGGATCTGATGTGGATTTTTATCTCCACTCACTAATTTCTTGCACTATTCCAGAACTCATTTGCCAGGATGGGGAGACTTTGAAGAACAAGGTTTATCAACAGACACACGTTGCAAGTCTTGATGAGGTACAAGAAAACATGGTGGGCAGCATATGCAGAAGATGTCATGGTGCTGCTGATACTGCTCATAATTAAAAAAACACCTTAATGACCACATGTGTATAATCCAACAATTACAGTTCCCAAGAGTTCTAGAAGGAAAGTAAGTTGGTTGGGGCATGCTCCTAAGGCACCGCAAGGTCCACCTTTTTAAAATGGTTATTCCTCTTTCTGCTCTTCATTAGGTATCACTCCAGGAGCGTTTCACTTCCTTCTGTAGCTCTTAGTCAGTTAGTAGCACATGCGCAGTCTCCTGATCAGGTTTTTTGCCTCCCATCTCTTGCCTCCTCCTTCTCTAATGCTCCATCAATTAAATATTCTCTGTGCTTTCTGTTTATTCCTTATTTTTAGCATTTTGGTTTCTCTATATACCCATGATGACCTCAAAATCACTATGTAGCCCAGGTTACCCTCAATCCTTCGGTCTCAGCCTCAACTGATGGTATTACAGATGTACATCCTCACACCTGGCTAGTAGTCTGTTTTTTAAACTTATCACATTTATTGCAAGTGTTGAGGCCTTAACTGTATCATGCCTACAATACCATAGTACATTTGCCACTGATTAAGAAATTGTAGTAACCCAAGGAATTTTAAGAACCAAATATAACTTTCATTTTACACCTAAGGCTTGGACCTGGAATTTGCTTCTGCTCCAGTAGACAAAATTGTCTCCAGCAAAAATAGTTCAAGCAAAAGATTTATCTTTGCATGACTTGGGAAAGTCTTTGATGAATAATGCTTACTCTGACCTTTGACAGGAAATTGGATTTGATTCCTTGGGAAGGTCCATGTGGAAGATGTGTCTGGATAGTTTCTCTTGTCTAAGGGAATGTGAGATAGCCACCCAACATTGCAAGCAGACAAGTTGCTAGGCTATTGAGAGGTTTGTTTGCATGGAGGAATAATTTCAAGGGAGGAAGCCATATGTTTATAACCTCATCAATACTCACTGAACTTGAAAGTATGAATTGTGACATAGCCATTGATAGTGGGTCAAGTTGTGTCCTCTATCATGCCCAGACTTCGATAGCATGGATGCTTATTGCTGTTTTCTCTCACTTACACTTTACTTGCTGCCCATTATGTGTGGCGTTTTTAATCTCTTACCTACTCTATTACAATCCCTTCATAGATCTCCCTGTCTCTAAAGATATAGTTCATTTGAACACAGACAGATGTTTGTGTTTTGAAGGTCTTTTAGGAAGATTCAGACCAACAAAGCTATTGATTGACAATAACCTCCTTTTAAGATATTCTAAAGCAGTTTCTCCTAATGCTCAGCATGAATATAAACCAATATATTAAATATTATTGTGAAAATTATTAATGTGTCTTGTTAATATTTTAGAAAGAATTCTGTCAGAATAGTGAAATACATTAGTCATATCTTAAGAACTTTGCTTTAAGTATTTTTAATGTTAAGCTCCATTTCTCTAACTCCAAGGCAGGCAAAAATCATATGCATACCCCCAAAATGCCATTCACTGGAAAGACTAACAGCCAACTAGGATAATACAGGCATTAGGCATGGACACAGCTGAGGCTGAAACTATCCGAGAAGTTTAGTCCTCCACCATCTAGACAACTCCTTGTGATCAGGACTATTTTATACTTGAATTTACATATTAAAGTTCAATGAAAACTAAGATGGTGTTATTATTTATCATTTCCAGTGAGCTAAGAAATTATTCTTCATAAAGACTATAAACCACTTTTAAAAATAGTGAAGTTGGGAAGCTGGGAGATGGCTCAGTTGGTGAAGTTTCCTGCCAAGCCAGCATGGGGACCTGAGTTCAGATCTCAAGCACTGAGATATTCCCAGGGCTGGGGAAGCCATGACAGTCTGCTTCTTGGAGTTTGCTGGCCAGCCACCCTAGACATACCTGTCTCAAAAGAATGAAGTGCAACTGAATGAGACCCCCAATGTTCTGTTGTTACGATAAACATTGAGACCAGAGGCAATGTGGGTGAGAAAGGGGGTTATTTAGTTTACGATTCCATTCAAGGAGGAGCTCCAGCAGGAGCTTGTAGCAGAAAACAGAAGAATGGTGATTTTTGACTTATTCTCTGATGTACAAGCTCATGATTAGATAGTTGTCTTGATAACCCAGGACCTTCTATGGATGGTGCCACTCACAGAGGACTGTGCCCACCTTTATCACTCAAGACAAACTCTCACGGGCACACCCACAGAACAACCTGGTAATTACCTGAGTGAGACTCCATTTTCAGCGGATTCTAGGCTGTTTCAAGTTGACAGTAAATGTATACTAGGACGGTTGACATTGACCTATAGCACACACATACACACACACACACACACACACACACACACACACACACACGCACGCACACCAATTGGCCAGGGCTGATTGGTACTCACCTATAATCCTAGCATTCGGAAGTTTTCTGCTTCCTTCTCTCCTTTAAAGGAGGATTGTGAGTTCAAGGCCAGCCTGACCTAGGTAGTGAGACTCTTTTGAAGGGGTATATGTGGTGGGGAGATACAGTGGTTGGGAATTGATTGTTATAACATACTCAAATGAAAAGACTATACAGCTCCCAACAATTTTCTGTCAAAATCAACTATACAATACAGAAAGGTTCACAAGCAGTAAGTATATACCAGTATGTACAGAGATGAGTTAAATCATGTATCCACACGGACATTTGTATATGTATAAAATTATACATGTAGGCTTTATTTATGAGTGATTGTATGTGGGACTTCCTTTCTTTTTTAATTCCTAAGCATCTTTACTATTGTTATTAGGAAAAACATTCTCCATCTTTGCTGAGAACATATTAATTACTGCCTAACTGATCTCTCTAAAGAGGCAAACATTGCTAGTGGGATTTCATTTCTCTTTAACTCTTAATAGCACTAATTCTGTTTCATTCACTGCTATATTGTCCAACCAATGCATATAGATGAAATCTTAATTTTAAAATTGAGGAAGCTCTCCTCTTTCAAAGGTAACTTTTTAAAACAATTTTTATTTGAAAGTTTTTTTTTTCCATTTTACGTACCAACCACAGTTCCCCCTCCATCCTCTCCTTTCCCTAATCCCTCTTCAACTCCCCCATCCACTCCTCAGAGAGGGTAAGGCCTCCCATGGGGAGTCAACCAACTCTGGCATATCAAGTTGAGGCAGGACCAAGCCCCTCTCCACTATATCGAGGCTGAGCAAGGTATCCCTCCATAGAGAATGACTCCAAAAAGCCAGTTCATGCACTAGGGATAAATCCAGGTCCCACTGCCAGGGACCCCTCATCAGTCCGGTAGGATTTGCTGAAGGAGGTGGAGGCAGGAGGATCACAAGTTTGAGGCCAGCCTGCGCTACACATTTTAAAGCTTGTTTTTTAAAAATTTTAAATTAAAATCATATGAAATAGTGTGCTCGCTGTCTCTTCCTTGTGGATTGAAATGGGGGACGGCTCCAGCCTGCCTATCTGCTACCACCACCCCTCCCCCACAATGGTTATGCATGCTAACCTTCTGGAACCCGGAAGTGACACAAGATGTACAGGAAGTCCTCCAGCCACGGCGACCTGGGCTGTTGTGAAGAGTCGGATTCGCAGGCGGTTGCTACGGAGACTCCTTTGGGGGAAACCACCCGGCTCCATGTCTCACCAGGAGGCAAAACCTTCAAGTGTGGTCTTAGAGGATAAGAAGGAAGGGAAGGTTATCGAAGTCAAAGTCATCGCACAAGACGGAAACGAGATCCACTTCAAGATGAAAATGACCACGCAACTCAGGAAACTCAAGGAATCCTACTGTCAAAGGCAGGGCGTCCCATCGAACTCGCTGAAGTTTCTCTTCGAAGGCCAGAGGATCGCCGATAACCACACTCCTGAAGAGCTGGGGCTGGAGGAGGAAGACATGATTGAAGTCTACCAGGAACAAACGGGAGGTCATTCCACGGTTTAGATGTTCTTTGTAAATTTCCTTTTCCCTCAATGCCCGTTTTATTATTATTATTATTATTTTTAAATAGTTCTTTTGTAATGTGGTATTCGGAGTGAACATTGAAGACTGTCACACCATCTCTTTAGAACATCTGGCGATCTGAATTCTAGTGATCGGTATTCATTATTGGTTGTTTTTATGTTGCTGATTTTGGTGACCAGACCTTCCTATTGCCCTCTTCTAAACTGCGTATATGCACCACGCACGAGGCTACCCTTCTGAGGGCCAGTTTGAGCTTTCCTATGCTTTCCAACCAGCCAGCAATTCCAGCATGTGGCTGCTTCACAGCTGGCCTGTGATTTTCAGGGGATAGATGGATGTTTTCAGAGACCTGAACTGTGGAAAACGACCTCTCTTCGGGTTGAAGCTGCTTCTAAAATCTGAGGATCGGACCAAGAACAGAATACCAGGTTTGGAGTCAAGATGACATGGAGTCAAGATGATACGGTCAGAGTAACAACTAACTGTAAAGGCAGCTTCGCTGAAGAGAAAGCATCTCGAAGATTGAGCCCGTCTTGTCAGGGGAGCCCAGATATGCTCTAATTTTCATCAGCAGTTAATAAAAAAAGTTATTCATGCAAAACATAGTATGGAATATTTTAACTTATTGAAAAGGATGTCTACTATCACATCAAACATCAGGGCATTTAAGGTCAAACTTTAACAAATATAGTCTGTCAAATTTGTTTCACTTTTTTAGAACCAAGGTGTTTCAGATACAAAATTAAGCTCATGACCTGATCTCATTCTTCTCCTCTCTTTTCTTTTTTTTTTTTAAATATTTATTTTTGTTACTTTTATTTTGTGCATGTGAATATGAATACAGGTCCCATAGAAGCCAGAGGTGCCTGATTTCCCTGGAGCTGGAGTTACAGGTGGTTGTGAACCACCCAACATAGGTGCTAGGAACTAAATTTCAGCCCTCTGCAGGAACAGTACTTAGTGTGTGCTCTTAACTACGGAGCTATCTTTCCAAGCTTTTCTTCCCCTCTCAGAAGTAATCATTATCCTGACCACACATATATGTATGTATATATGTATGTTTGTGTGTGTGCATGACTATGGTTACTTATATACTACCCAATTTCATGTTTGTACTTTTATAACATGTTCGCTTATAAATAATAATTTTTATGGTTTTGAAACATATATAGCTATTAAAATTTATTCCTTTGAGCTGTATTTTGTCAACATTTTCAACTTAATTTTATTACTGTGTTTAGATTTCATTACTGTTTTCTTGAATTATAGTGTTGCATTGCATACATATTTGTTCTTTTAAAACTCCACGTATGTTGTTGACATTTTCTTTGAGCCACCAACCAGCTCCCAAATAAAAACACAGAGACATTATGAATTATAAATGCTCAGCCATAGCTTAGACTTGTCCCACTAGCTCCTTTAACTTAATTTAACCTGTTTCTATTCATCTATGTTTTTCCCTGGGACTTTTTACCTTTCTTTTGTTCTGTATGTACTACTTTCCTGCTTCCTCCATGTCTGGCTGGCTGGTCCCTCGTCTCTCTGGCATATTTTTTTCTTCCCCTAGCCTAAATTCTTCCTTTTACTTACTCTCCCTGTCGATAAGTCCTGCCTATACCTCCTCCCTCACTATTGGCTGTTCAGCTTTTTTATTAGACCAATCAGGTACCTTAGGCAGGAAAAGTAAAACAGCACACATCCTTACTTAATTAAACAAATGCAACACTTCTTTGCATAATTAAACATTCCACAACATATTTATTTATTGGAGTCAAGATGATATGGAGTCAAGATGATACAGTCAGAGTAACAACTAACTGTAAAGGCAGCTTCGCTGAAGAGAAAGCATCTCGAAGATTGCACATCATAACGTCTGTCTCCTGAGGAAAGGTACAAGCACTTGTTGAGTGTGTATACCTGTCATGGGATTGTACGGGGAGTATATGGGGGAGGTTCTGGGGTTTCAGGACAGATTTAGAGAAGGCAACATCTGTCTAGAAGGTTAAACAAGGATCCTCGAGGCTCAAGAGAAGCATAAGGAAGAAGAATAAACTTTATTGAGCTTATTGAATTCTCGCACTATTAGCTTTCTCACCTCGGTTCAGTATCAGTTTGGGCCTTTATGTGTCTAGTGTTGGACTTTATGTCACTTCTCAATATCGCTTTGCCTCACATTAGAAAGACTCTGAATTGAGCTTAAAACTTCCATTAAATAATGTTCTCTTTTCAATGTAGTTTGTATCAGATGCCAATGTCTTGAAATATCATATAGCTATTGTAGCTACTTGATTTTTATAAGCGTTTCTGGCTCTATTAACCATTTGTCTTTCCCATGCCAACACTTCCTAAGCTGGTCTACAAAACACAGTGCAGATCCAAAATAGCAGAGTGGTTCCCTTTGCTGTCTAAAACTCCCGTAAACCAGATTGCAGACAAATTCCTCCAAACCACATACACGACATTAATCAATATTAGCCCCAAGTTGGAAAGTTATGGTGAATCTTACACACAAGTGTGGACCTTGTTCTAAGGTCAAAGGGGAACCAGTGAAGGATCATAAGTAGAGGCCTGATTTGTACTCTAGAAGGGATGGAAGGACTGATGGAGTTGAGACTAAAAACATCAGCCTCACAAGCAATGAGAGTTTGCTCTGGGCTGTGAGGAAGGTGAGTGAGCTCAGGAATATAGCAATAGAATGCCTAGGAAAGGGCACAGCAGGGAGACTTAACAATGACCTCAGGTTTGTCACTTTCACAGCATAACAAGGTCCAGGGCCACATGATGGGATGTGATCCAGAAGGAAGCAAATTTCCAGGGTGTGTACATAGAGGCATCCGCAGAACACCTATGGGGGGTTTCAGCAATGACTGTTGACATCTAGCTTAGTGCATTGGGAGAATGGTTTTGGCAAAGGTTTCCCTTACAACTGTGAAAACAAACAAACAAACAAACACATCTTGTCCCTAACTTTATTGCTAAAAAGGCATTAGAAATGCCCAACACGTGAATAATTTCTGATTGTTAGTTTAATATGTTATATATACTTTTTCCTTTTATTGAAAATAGATTTTTTTCCTCACATAATATATCCTGATTATCATTTCACCTCCCTTTACTCCTCCTAGTTCCTCCCACCTCCCCTCCCATCTGGATTAATCAGCTATACTTTATAAATACGAATTAATTGACTTTTAAAATGAAAAAATATTCTCTCACTTGTGGAAGTGTTTACTAAAAATTTAATGTTGTTAGTGTTTATTGCAGATCTGTGGAAAACAAAAACCATCAGACTGAAATAAACATTGATACAGCCCCTCGTAAGACTGCTGATTCATAGAGGAAAATTAATATCATTGAATGATATCAGTAGAATATGTGTACATATTGGTTGTAATTTTATTTTTATGTCAAACAAGTAAACCATATTTTATCCCATAAGGGTTGCTTTTGTAAAATTACTGTGCAGAAGTTAATGATATACGAGATCTTGCATTTTCTTTTATTTGTATATAACATTCTTTTTTTTTTCAGGAGTTCAAAATATATTTTATTACTAATCTCAGAGTTCACATCAGTGGCACTAAAGAGAATTCAATACTCAGCAAAATAAAACATTCTTATTTAGAGTCTCTTCCGAGAGAACTCTAGCAAGAGCGCAGTCTACATTTCACATAAACACACAAAAGAACGGTTTGCACTGAATGATTCTATGAGGTTAGAATAACGGTGATGATAACAGCTGGCACTAAGGGAGCCTGGGCATGTCGGGAACCATAGTGCTAAACAGCTCAATTATCTCATTTTTCAGATGAGGAAAATGAGCATCTGAGAAGCTAAATTACCTGACTTACTATACACTAACAAAATCCCTAACGCAGATCTGCTGAACTTTGTCATGCTTTAAATAGCTGTGTATAAATAAAACACAAATATGAAAATTCCATAATGAAACCCATTTTTTTGTAATTTAGCCTAAAAATTAATGAAAATAAAGTGCTGTGTTTGTCCTGTCCAGAAATCATATTTTTGAATCAATTTTATCTCTTAACAAGAAGCTGGAAACTCATTCCTGTGCATTTCAAGAAGTGAGTCTGGGACTTAGGAACTGTTTTTCTTAGAACTCGTTGGGCATGGCCACACCATCCTGACACATCTTGCTCCCTACTGAAGACTTGTGCAACAGCAGTAAGCCCGGCACAAGCCTCACAGGCATCACACTGCATCTCTTAGCAGTCAAGTTGTGCCAATGACTGGCTTGGAGAGGAGCAGGTCAGGATTCACAAGTCGGTTCCACGGCACTTTGCCCTTGTGTTTCTTAGAGAGCAACCACACACGATAGAAACACAGCTGTGCCATGGGATATTTCTTCTCTGGGAGAGGTATGCCCTCAGAGGGTTTTCTCTGCTGGTTTGTTGTCCTGTAATCCCCAGGCAAGCGACTACTCAGCTATCCATAAAAACACAGCAAGTATCATTCCCAGGTAGAGTCTCTAGATTCTAAGTAGTTTCCTCAAACAACAGAAAGTCACAATGGATGCTGTGAATTGTAAAGGGGCCACACAATGAATAATGGATGAAAAACTGCCTATGTGTCCAACAGCACCAATGCATCATCCCCCATATACACAAATACAAAGGCGAGAGAGCTTGACAGTTTGCAATCTAAAATGTGGGGACAGTTTTATTTTCCACAGAGGTCACATGCAGAGCGTTAATAAGCTAAAGCACACAAATCCAAATGACAAGTGCTGATTAACGAACTGCCCACGAAGCTCATATTTGCCTCCGTGTGCTTAAGGATGCTTAGAGGCTGTAAATCTCTGACCCTCACCATGACTATTGATTGGTGAGAACAGCACCCTTGTTTTGAACTAATAAAAGGCATAGCTTCTCTTTACTTTAGAGCGGATATCATATTGAGTAGTTAATTTTTCACTTTTGTAAATGTGTTCGCTGATTCCTTGAAGGTTCCACAAGTATCTTAAGAAAAGATGAAAAACCATAGTGTTACACTGAGAGATCTTGGTTTGGGCCTCTTCCTCTTCAGTTACCTTCAGCTTCAATGTGAAAATATACCAACAATATGAGAGGACAACAATGTCCTCTGAACGCATTAATACACGTTTCTCTTCCTTGTCACGTTCATTTTTCAAGAGAAGTACTATGAGATTGAGTTTGTGGCTATGTAGTAGAGAACATGGGGCATGAAGAGATGCCTCAAGCAGTGGAGCACTTGCCAGAAAACATGAGGACCCTGAGTTTGATCCCCATCACCCACATAAAAAGCTAGACATGGTGGTGAGAATCTGTAATCCTAGTGCTGGAGAGGCAGAGATGAGGGGACCCCTGGAATGTGCTGGCCAGTCAGTCTAACCAATTGGTGAACCTAAGGTATAAAGAGAGATCTTTCATCTTCTCAGAAGCTCAAAGTGGAGGACAATATGGACACCCAACTTCAGCCTCTACTCTCCACATGCACATACAAACATGTACATGTACAAGCACCTTCACACTTGTATACACACAGAGCCAGGCACAGGAACACACAGATACACCTCAGACACATGCACATTCACAAAGAATACAGAATTTTACTAAAAGTTGCTCATATTGCCCGAAATCATTATTTTTGAAGAGATTCATCTAGGCAAGATTGTACATGCCAGATATCCCAGCATTCAAGATGCTGAAACAAGAGGATCATGCCATAAAGGCCAGCAAAGGCAACTTAGTATAAACCTGTCTCAAAAAAAAGGATAAAGAATCACGGGGGTATGGCACAGAGGTCAAATACTACTGGAAAAACTTTTATTAAGACAAACTCTCTTTAAACATCAAATACCTTAAAAACAGTGAGTACATTCATCATAGTTCACTTATAACATGTTTTTCAGCCATTTGTCCCTAAAATCAAGGAAAGACTGAAAAGTGTTTTTATTTAATTGATGTGCTTTTGAAGCATGCAGATTGTGCTCTTTGCCATCTATAAACTTGAGGATTTACTTTAAAGTTCAATAATTGAATGAGATGAAGCAATAACCTTTCATTTAAATTCATCACTTCTTATCTTTCCCAAAGAACAAAATGTCCAATGTGGCACAGTCACCATTGTTTACTTTTCTATGAGGTCTTTGCTGAAGTTTTTAAAACTTACCCTGGATTATACATCTGCTGCCACAAGACAGTGTGAACAGTTTGTTAACAAGAGCACAGAGCTATTGTGGTGATTACGTGGAAACCAATGTCTCTCTGTGTTAAGTAGAAAACTGAAGTCCTGTAATATCCCTTTCCAGGGGATTCAAGCATATCACGCCATGTGCTTCCTACAAAAGCAAGCAAACAAACAAAACAAACACACAAAGAAACACCTTTAGGTTTGCGTTTCAGAATTTATTTATGTCCAGTGTTTTCTCTTTCTCTTTTCATCCCTTTGTGCATTTTAGAGGCTTAGAGAAGGAAAATGCACTACCTACCTACCTTGACTTTCAAGAAATGTGTATTTCATAGCCGGGCATGTTGTCCCACTCCTTTAATCCCAGCACTCAGGAGGCAGAAGCAGGTGAATCTCTGTGAGTTCGAGGCCAGTGTGGTCTACAAAACGAGTCCCAGGACAGCTAGGGCTCTTATCATACAGGGAAACCCTGTCTTGGAAAAAGAAAAAGAAACGAAAGTAGAAGAGAAACATGCATTTCAAGAAACTGGGAAAAAATTAGAGATGTAGCCTAGTAACAGACCTCTTGCTTCACTGTGCAGGGCCCTGAGTTCAATCCCCAGTGCACAGGTAAGGGGAGCTAGGAGGGGGTCTGAAAGTTCTTACCATCAATAATGACATATTCTCTATCATATATGTGTGTTTAGACTGACTGAGATTGGAGAAATAATATGTACATAAGGAGACATTATCATATGATATCCCTTTAATGTCTCCAGCTTGCATCTAAATTTTGTGTTATCAGTTAAGAATAGACTTAAAACTTCAAAAAGCATAAGAGTATTTGCTTATCCTATCGTGGTGGATTGTATTTGTATGAGAACAGATTCAGTTCACCAAAAATAAAATGTATCAGCCTAAAATTCACTGCTACTCAACTTTATTTGCAGAAGACTTGCACACTGTAGTGGACTGAAAGCACATGGAGGGAGGCTGCTGTATCCTGATTGGCGGAACAGAGACTACATCTAGCAAGGGCTTGGAGGGCAGATGCTGTGGGCCCAGGAGCCCTGCCCATTGTGCTACATTGTCAGGACGACACAAGTGCTATTCCACTGTTCTGTGGCAGGTCTAGGGGCCTGACCTGTCAGTGTCCTGTTGGAGGACACTGGACCCTCTTCCAGAACTTATCCTCCCCACCCCCACCCCTACCCCCCGGCTCCCCTGTTTCTTGGGATTAAGTTGTTATAGTCACATTTCCCAAGGAGATGCTTGAGTTGATTAGAGTCTGTCTAATATAAAAATCTCCTATTAGTCAAAGTTTGGGGGGCAGTAATCTCACAGCCCACTGCTCTACTTTTCCTTTCTTCATAGAAGTGTTCCTGGTTTTTGAAGTGGGACAGTTCTTTAATGTGTAAATCTGTCTCACACATCACCGTATTTTCACAGCCCTTGTCCCAGCACTAGATGCTGGTGTCCTTGCTCCTTAAAACACAGTGGCAACCCTATTTCCATAGCTCTCATTGGGTGAGGCTTTCAGCATCTCCGGGATTCTCCTTTCTTAAAGCAGGAACAAAGAGAAAGACTTTTTGCATTACAACTATCGTTGGCTTTAATGTACAAAAGCTGCCAACATTTTATTGGAAAATATACTTGTGAGCATATAACTAGAGAGATCTCTGATTTCTCCTAGAAGAAAACTACCTGGAGAGATGGAAATAAACCAGCTGCATTCTGACCTGTGATTCCGTGTAGAAAACACAGGGGTGTGTGTGTGTGTGTGTGTGTGTGTGTGTGTGTGTGTGTGTGTATTTGCAGCTATGACATATGTTCTTGATCTTTTCCCCTGTAATCAGATTGGTGAATCCCCTAAATGTCATCATAGAGCCTTCATCCAGTGACTGATGGAAGCAGATGCAGAGATCCACACCTAGGAACAGGGCTGAGCACCTAGAGTCCAGTTGAAGAGAAGGAGGAGGGATTGTATGAGCCAGGGTGGGGTAGGGAATGGGGAGCATTGGTCAAGATCATGATGAGGAAACCCAGAGTTAGCTGACCCAAGCTAGTGGGAACTCACGGACTCTGGACTGACAGCTGGGGATCCTGCAGGGAACCTAACTCGGCCCTCTGAATGTGGGTGACAGTTGTGTGGCCTGGGCAGTTTGTGGGGCCCCTGGCAGTGGGACCAGGATTTATCCCTGGTACATGAACTGGCCTTTTGGAGCCCATTCCCTATGGAGAGATAGCTTGCTCAGCCTTGATGCAGAGGGGAGGGGCTTGGGCCTGCCTCAACTTGATGTGCCCAACTTCCTTGGCTCTCCATGGGAGGCCTTACCCTTTCTGAGGAGTGGATGGGGAGGTGATATGGAGGAAAGGTGGGGGAGGATCAGGAGGAGAGGAAGGAGGGGAAACTGTGGTTGGTACATAAAAGGAAAAAATTTTAAAATAAAAAAATTTTTTTAAAGATTCACTGAATCAACTGAAACATTTACCTGTCTTTAACAGAGTCACAATTATGCACAATTTGAAGAGAAAAACCCTAAGAGTTGAGTTTTAAATGTAGCATTTTAAAACTTGGGTTTATAACCTTAATTTTGCATTTCATTTAAGCAAAGTTTGAATGGCTACTTTTTTATAATGAACACTACAGAACTTCCATAATGTTCACTTGGAAGCCACACAAGATCTTTAAATTGCAATTAAAATTAACAAAAAAATATGCTCCAAAATGTTGTGAGCATCGAGGCCTTAGAACTACAAAGGAGCGATTCTTTTTTTTTTTTGTTTTTTGTTTTGTTTTGTTTTTCGAGACAGGGTTTCTCTGTGTAGTTTTGCGCCTTTCCTGGAACTCACTTGGTAGCCCAGGCTGCCCTCGAACTCACAGAGATCCGCCTGGCTCTGCCTCCCGAGTGCTGGGATTAAAGGCGTGCGCCACCACCACCCGGCTAAGGAGCGATTCTTAAATGATGAGCATAAGCAAATGTAGGTAAGTGTGCCATATCATGGTCCCTTGTTCCTCTTAGGTGAAGTTTAACGCATCTCTCCTTTGAATCATGTAGGATTTGTACTGCCTATCTAGAGGCATTTGTAAATATGTCACAGGAAGGCAGTTCTATTGGAACTTAGTGTTTGAGGACCAAGGACTTTAAACTAAATCTTGCACAAGAATAGTTCTATAAGGCAGAGCCATCTTGTGTGAATACCAATAGTTGGGATTGGGAAACATTGTCACTCATCTAACAAACACAGACTCCAAGCCCGTTCTCTGGGACAAAAGGAAAGTTAGTCATGTGTTGCTTCTTGAAGTTAGCATCAGCCAGGAGCATATGAAGCCCAGGGACGCTTCTCATCTGTCTTTTGGGTTTCTGTATACACCTTGGTCAACTATTTCCACTCGATACCTTAAAATAAGCCTAGAGAACTATCATACACTACATTGTCTGAAAGAATGCTCATATGTCTTTGAAAATGCTCTTATAGTTATGTCTCCCACGTCTATCTGTGCTCAACTATTGGGCATTTATATAAAATAGTTTTCCAAATAGTTCCCAGCCTCCTCTTTCCAGTCTGTCTCTCTTCATCCCCAAATGCTGGAAGATGCTCCTGGAACATCATTTATTCAATGCTGTTTTTCTACCCTTAAATCTTCAGGGTTTAATTTCTTATCACCCCACCCCTTTGTCTCCACACCAGGATGTTTTAAGGTACGGCAGTGCCATCTTCATTTTTATATTTTTCCATATTATATAACACAGCATCTGACAATGCCTTGAAATTTTTGTTTGTAACTCTCAAGAGCTGTGTTTGAACACTCCTTAATGCTGTTACTTCATTGCAAGCCTATAGTTTCAACATTCTTTGTAGTCACACCATATTATTATTGGAAGGAATAGAACACCTAGCTTCGTATTTCTTGTGATTTGCTAATACTGTGAACTTTCTCTTCTTGTTTGTTAGGTCATACCGTATGCTACTAAGTGGGCATGCTACTAAGCAAATGGTAGTAATATTCCAACAAGTCCACAAGCAATTGTCAATTTCTTGTTGAAAACAGGTTCACAGTTTATTTTTACCAAAGCATAGCATTTATACCATGGATATCAGGCACTATAAAATCTTATGTACCTGGAGCTTAATAGCGTAACCTAATTCTCTACACAAATAGTATGAGGTCCATCATAATAAGAGATTCTTTATAGTTAATAGAAGTTTTTTAGTGTAGGCCATGAATCTCCCAGCCACAACATATGGAAAAGAAAAAGAAACATATATAGATAGATGGTGCTATCAGTTGCATGAGCTTACCCATAATTCACTTCTGAACTAGGCTTTGCATCCAGAGAATCCCTGAATACCTATTCCTTCCCAGATGTTTAGCAAGGTACTTTATAAACAAGTGCTTTTAAAAGCACGGAAAATTAAACAGTCTGAGTCTCTTAACATGTACAGGCATGAGTCTGACACATAAACACTCTCGAATTATAGTGTCTTAAGCAGCAATTTATTCTTTCATTTCATACCCCAAATACTTCGGCCTGCAAGTCCCCACATTCTTCAGGAACAGTACCAATCCCAAGAGCAACCACACTTTTGTGAGCACTTCCACACATTCTTTTTTATTTCCTCACATCATTTTAAATAAAGAAGGAAAGTGTTTATCATTTCTATTCAGTTACATAGAATTGGAACACTGCTATGTAACAGAAATCACCACACTAATGCACAAGGAAAGAAAGTCAAGTCACTTTGGTCTAGGCTGAATACATTTAAGTCTTGACCTTGTAAACATTTCCACAGGAGGTAGAACATAGACATTTGACTTTTGTCAAATAAGTGATAGTAAACAATGATTAGGAGAGCCTAATAAATTAAAGATATTGTGAAGGCATTGAATATATTTTCTTGTTTTAGAAACCAAAGACGAAGGAACATAGATACTTTTCAATAAATTAGAAAGTGAAATAGTACATCTTTGGAATGTCTGCATCTTCAGATTTCCATTGGCTTCATTTGATAGTGTTTGAAGTTATGATCAATAATGACTTCACATTTTAGCCTCTTTGTGTGCAATACAAGTATCTCCATTTACTATGGCATTGTCCCAAGTATCAGCGATCTAAAAAACACGTCCAGCCACTGAATCATCTTTGCTCTCATGGCAGCTGGGGATGGATAGTGACATCAATGCAACTGAGAATTTGAGTTTCAGCTGCATCTCACAGTGTTTCTTTAGGTGCCTCCAGCTGCTGTCCCCATAAATACAGTGTTGATGGGTGGTAAAGAGGACACCATGTCTCTATTGCTTGCTCCATTGGAGTCCAGAGTTTCTTGCACTGGGTACTGATTAGAAGTTCCATACATACACTGGGATGAAGATGAGGAAATCTGGGTTTGCAAATTGGAAGCTAGAAGGGAAAAATATAATTAACAGTTGAAAACAAATTGACACAGTACCACTCAATTTGAACCTCTTTATGTTTTTTTTTGCATTTAGCATACATCAGCTATTTCAAATGTGAATGTTCATGATTCACTAGAACAATAATATTTTCTTCTATTTTTCCCATTTGTTGTCCTGTCAGGTACTATTTCATAAAGGAAACTCAATATCATATTACTCCTGTCACTAAAATATGTCTCCCGTCTGCTGCTGCCTTCTGCCTGCACCTCTGATCACCATTGCTTCCTGACCAACATAGCAGCCCCATGCTCTCATCTTTACTTCGGTCTCTTGCCCTCCAGGGAAGAGCTAGAAAGATCTTGGTGATGTATTTCTACTCTTTTTTTTTCTTCCAGCCAACCATGACTTACTACACTCTAGGAACAAAACCCAGTCTCCTTGCCATAACTCATAAAACCCTACCTGAACTGACTTTTAAAATTCACTTTGCTCCACTCTCCCCCTTGTTTACCTGCTCAAGGCACATGGATTTTCTTTCTGCCCCCAGAAATTGGTAACTTGTTTTCTGATCCCAGAGGCTCTATAATGGCCATTTCTTCTGTCTAGATCGTCTCCATCCAATTTCCTCAACGCTTCTGGATTGCCCAGTTCTCAATTTAAATGCTCCTGCCTCAGGATTCTACTCCTGACACCTGTCTCAAACAGTTCCCACTTTGCCAGCTGCCACTTTACACACTTCGGAGAAGCTAAAGTTACCTTTTAACAAATTGCTTTAGGTTAACATTTTTAGTAACGGGTTTTATCATAGCACCTATGGTCTTTATACTTGTTCTGGTTTGTTCCCGTCTCCTACCGGCCTTCCCCAAACTCCCTTCCCACTCCAGCTGGTTTCCCCTGCTCAGTTAATTCCAATGTCTTACTGTCTCATCACATGCATTCCATTATATATATACATATATATTCCATATCTATTAAGTTATTCCTCCTTTTTCATGATCCTATATGCATACACATATATAAATGTACCTCTCTCATATATATATATATATATATATATATATATATATATATGTGTGTGTGTGTGTGTGTGTGTGTGTGTGTGTGTGTGTGTGTGTACATACATAATTACATATATATACTTATTTAAATCCAGGTTCCACATATGAGAGAAAGCCTGTGATGATGAAATTATCTTTGTAATGCATACATTTGCACATTCATTGCCTTACTCTCCCCTTCTAGAGCATAAACTTCCTCCAAGCAGAAACTGTGTCCTGATTCCCTCAGTATCCTCATACCTAGAGTCTGATATACAGTTGCTCTACAAAGCCTCATGAACATATTCAAGAGGTCCACATCCTTCTGGCATGGTTGATGCCTTCCCATTGTCAAGGCAATGCATGCTGTCTCTAAGGATCAGGATGTATAACTAATGAAGACAGTGAGTCCCAGGCCCCACTGGGCTTGTTCACTCACTCCCTTCCTCTTCCACTCTGAAACCCAGTTTGCAGTCTGCTCAGTAGGCAGCTCTGACAGCCAAAGCTTAGAATCCACCCTGCTTCCAAGCCATGTTCCATCAAAGCTTCCATTATCTCCACAAGCAAACAGAACTAACAGTAACAATAGCAACGCAGCACATTTTAGTCTGGTGGTGAGGAAACTTCCTGAAGTGGAATTTTCTGCTTCATTAGAGTAACCTAGAAGCAATGACTATTAGCAGATAGCAGGAGATGAGCTGCTAGACCACTCAGGGCACATTTGTGATGGTCACAGGAAGGGAAGAAGTGCTTCCTATTGAATGATTGGAAAAGTACACTGAGTGATGAGAGATGGAATTTATTTCATTTTCCCCGTGCTTCTATTGGGTGTCCTATGCCCTTCACTTACACTAGTGTAAAAACCAATTCCACTGAAGATTTAATTCTCTCATATAAACATGAACACTTTTTTTGACACTTGATGAATGCATACTTTCCCTTTGATACTTCATTATTCATTTTCCAAACTAAACGCACTCATAGATTTAGGTTCAAAACATACGTTATGGGAAATAACTTATTAATTCAAGTGGACTAAATGTATGTACAGATTTAAGGTTGTTAGTTTGGTGCTAGAGGTCAAACCCAAGGCTTCACACATGACAGTCAAGGGGTCTGCCACGGGGCCACACCTGAAGCCTCTGGATTGGTTTGTACTCTTCCATCACTCATGGATTTGCTAAGCTCCTACCATGCAGCCAACTAGTGGTGCAGTTGGTGGTGCATCTAGACCCTTCACAGATGAGGCTCAGGTTGGAAGAGGCAGCTGGAAGACTTCATAGCAGGCACACTGATTTGCTCACTTTGGCTTGAATTGTGTGTTATAGAACAATAAACATAGCAACATTTTCTGCCATGGTATTCAATCTCATTAAAAAAAAAAAAAAACTAAGAAAACGCTAGCTGCTACTATCACAGGATAAACTTTTGCAAACATTCCCAGTGGTATGGGGTACTGATGGAGATTATGGGGTCTAAAGATAACTCTTGACACTTCCTTGTGAGTCCAATGATAGTCATAAGAGAATGAAGAAAATGTGTCATTCCTGTTCTCATAAAGTTCACTACTATTTAGAATACCTTGGAACCAGCTATACTAAAATTTTTATACATAATAAACATAAGTTATTACTTTTTGGAAGGAGCAATAGATCTTAAATCAGGCATGTACTAATCATACAAAGAATAAGGAATGGAAATTCACTCTTCACTCAAATACAAAAACAACTTCAGATCCAATGATAAATTACCTTAGGGCCACACATGCCTAGTTCACCTGTACACTTCCCCCCAGATCATTCTGTATATCTGAAGTTTGTCACTTCTTAAAATGCTTTCAATGCCTATGAAAACAATTTACCTACTACAGGAGTCCGACATGCAACTGGAGAGGCTGTGTCTGGATAAAACGAGTTGCTCTGTTTCCGGCCACTGTCATCTAAAATGTTAAGTGGGTCATGGATGTCACTGTAGGGAGGCAGTGAGCGAACACTACTAATGACGGAAACATGTTGGTTCACCATCGATCCGAGCCTCTGAGCTTCTGAGTAGTTTATATTGTTTCCATAGTATCCTAGAACAGAACAGATCAAGAATACTCTGTTTACTTTTTACTGAATCACCCCAGGAAAGGTGATTCAGTAGGAACAACAGTGGAGTATAGTCCTAAAAACATCAATGGTTAATATCATTTCTATTAGTAACTTGAGAGTTGGACTTACACTTTCATATGGCATGGTTTACTATTATATTTTTGAGTTAAAAGGTAACGGGCATATTATTCATTTTGAGACTGACTATATCTTTGCCATATTTTCTTTATCTAAATTTATAAAGTATGTTTATGAAGAAAGACACAAGTACTGTTAGCTCTTTAAATGATACTTCTTCTCAAACACAGTTTCTATTTACAGAATCATGTTCCTGAGAGAAAGACTGGCCTACACCTAGGAGAAAGTCTTTTGGAAAGTTTAATGAATTCAGAGGTCTTTCACTTTCCTTAACTTCAGGTATTTTGTCTTGTTTATAACCAAACATGGAATATTGATTTTAGAGCCAATCTTTAAAATGTGCTGTTAATTCTCTGGAAGACACAATTTCCATTAAGAATATTTTCAAATGACAGAATATTGTTTGGATGTATCTGGCATAAGTTTTCACTGTCTTTTAAATCATGTATGATAGACTTTAATAAGTCCACCAGAATTAAGGAATATGTTTGGGTGTGGCAGACACATTCTGCAAGGGTGAAGATTCTGTGATTTTTTTTACCATTTTTTACTAGATGGCATGATGATCAGCAAAGGTGAAACTCAATATCAGATTGCTTTACTGCCTTTTCAAAAGTCAGAGAATGTCTTTAAAAGTTATATACCATTAGGAGAATTAGAAGGCAGTGTTGCTCCTTGGCAGCTGCCAGCTCCTGAATTACTAAGGAAATTGAAGCTTCCCGTGTTCAAAAACTGTATGCTCTGTGACTCCTGTGTGTGTGTGGATGGTCCGTAGCTGGAAGGTGGTCTGGAATTATATGGAGAGCCAGCACAACTGCCACTGAAGAAGTCTCTGGAAAGCTGCTGGTCAGTCCAGGCCATGCATCTCCCATGCTCTGCACGGTGAGTATAGAGGTTTGATGAAGGGTGAGACTGTGCCCTGAACACAGTCTGATAGTTGGAGTTGGTCCCATAAAAGTCATGGTTGGCTGGAGGGAGGGTAGGATAAATTGGCTCTGGATATGTTGAGCAGTGTGTTGGAACTGAGAGAACTGAGCCCACACTTGGGGGTCTGCCTGCCATTGGCCCTTGGTTAATGACACTTCCTCGGCTTGCCATGGCTGGAGAAATAGGTGGTGTCATCAGATGGCCAGTACTCTGTGAAAGCTCTATTTGACCTGGAAAAAAAAAAAAGAGTGAGAGGATTCTGTGAGTAGTCTAGTAAGCAGACGGGATCATGGCTTTAAAGGTATTCAAACGATTTATGAACGTGCCCTATGTTCCAACTTAGTAATTCCCATTTTCTGTAAATAACTGAACTGGAGAACATATAGGCACATGTATATTCACAACACAACTATATTTAGCAGCAGTGGTAACTTGGAGTTGGTAAGAGTAAAACCTGGGATTGTTTCATTTTCTCATAGGGTGGGGGAGGTGGGGGGATCTGGGGTAATCTGGGAGGAGCTAGAAAGAGGAGGGAGAATAACATGATTAAAATATACTGTATGAAAAAAATCTTTTTTTATTTTGTTTTTTTGAGATAGGGTTTCAATGTGTAACCTTGGCTTGTCCTGGAACTCTCTCTGTGGACCAAGCTAATGAAAAATATTTTTAATTGGAACTCACAAGTAGGAAGGGCAAAGGAGTGTGATTGTACCATAACAAAAAAGAAATGATTTGATCTTTAATAATAGAAAAATGCACTGATATCGTAACGCCCATTATTTCAGAGACAGCTGAGAACATCAGGAAACACAAGTGGTGAGCGATGGGATTTACAAATGTCTCCAACTCTCTGGGCTTCCCTGTGGTTTAATTAAACCATGGCATTAAAAGGCCTTCTTGTCTTAAAATTCTGCATGCCCAATGAATTAATGTATAAAATGGGACATTTTTAAAAAGCCCATGAGCCAATGAGAAGATTTAAAATATTCTCTGATCTCCAGTTCAAATCACTGAAAATTCATCCTGCTGTAAAGCATAAAATTATTGTATAGCTGTCCTATACAAGAGACAACCTCACCAAAGCCAAAATCAAATAAGCAATCCAGTTTTTAAAGGCAGAATTTTGCACACAGCCACCACCCAGACCTACATCCTGGGCCTTGGGTTGGCCACCCTAGGATACCCACAGGATCTCCATGACTCAGGATGATGGCAGGATATTGAGGGGAGTTTCGGTAAGGGTGCAGTGATATGGGGCATCAGAACCCAGAGGCCTTGAACCAGGCCAATGACTCATTGCAATGAACATTTGCAAGTAAGCCTGATTGGGCAAGAGGATGACTGCATGACACACACCACAGCTCCTAGTGCCACTCCAATGAATGAAGAGATGATGGAGAAGAGGGAAAGGAGGAGAGCAGGAGCAAAGAGTTTTTTAATTTTTTTTGTGGTGGAGGGCACTGCAAGGGTGAGGGGTGGGGGAACACAGAGGACTTGGAGATGAGTGGAATTCGGGTGCATGATATGAAATTCCCCAAGAACCAATGAAGAAATTATGTTTAAAATAATAGGCAAGAATCTGGAAAGTCTATCAATCGAAATGTTCTTTGTGTGTTATTAGTTTATATACAGTAAGGGATTTTAATTTGAAGTGCAATGCAGTATATTTTTATGAAGTAAATAATTTGTTATTAAAGAAAAAAGGGAAAGACACGGTTTTGCTAGACAACCCGGGCCAGATTGAACTAATGACCTTCTGACCTCAGTCCCCTGAATGCTGGGATTACAGATGTGTGCCACAATGCCTAGAAAGCAACCCATGTTTTATCTTTAATGTATCCTAAAGATTTTATGCATATCTAAGATAGGTTTTCTTCTATTAAATGAAGAGACCTATTCATACTTCTGATATGAGTTACTGTCAATGCATGATAATCACATGAGTAATGGTATAAATAGCAATTGCAAAATGTCAGAAATAAAAACTCATAAATTTAAAAAACGGATTTTTTTCTTTTATAATATAAAATGTTTTTCTCTTTGGCATTCCTGAACTTGTGAGTGTTAAGAGAAATGGGTCCACTGAGATGTGCTGGAAAATGTAAGGTGTGCTTTCTTGCTTCTCTTCATACCTGTAAGTGGCATATTCTCAGCATTCTCAGCTGGGAATGGGTGCAGAGCAGGGGGTATTGATCCAGGCTGGGCGGGAGGCAGAGGGACGTAGGATGTCTCCACATGGCTTTCATTCTTCACGGTATCACTGGAAAGTGAGCTGCCCTTATTACGGTTGGCCAGAAAGCAGGAGCTCGGGGAAGCCATGAAGGCAGCTTTACTGGCATCTGCAAATGTTATTTTAAAGAGACAAAGACAGGATTATGAAATACTCTTCGTTAACAAGCCCAAGCAAAAGACATTGAAAATGGATCTTGGTTGAGTAATGAATCTGGAAACTCCACAGGGAACAGGCTGGAAGGCTTTGATATTTATGGTACTAGGTTTGGTAGTTTATGGTCAGGTATATTCTGAAGGGCACTAAACAATCCACTCTGGGCTAAACAGGCTTCAAAAGGCAGGTTTCTCACCTGAAATAGGCTATCCTTCCCCCTCCGATCTCCTGTTATATTTCTACATGGTACTGCTGCATGTGCTGTTTTGAATTACAAGGATTTTTTGTGGGTACGACAGACACTTCTCTAACTTTATCTAAAGTCTCAGAAATTAAGAATGTTTAGTTGTATAAACTTCCAGTTTCCATTGAGGAACTTTCACTGCTGTGTCTAAATGAAGGGAAGAGGGTGCTCCATCAATGTTCAGCTAGGACGCTTGTGGTGCTGAGCTTGGAGGAAAACAGACTATATGAATGAACCCCCGTGTGCACCTACAGATCCTTAAACTTACATTTAAATAAAGGAATATGAAAAGTACAACAGCTGTTGAAGTTACCTGAGTTCTTCATATACTTGTCCAGTAAGTTCTGCAGTTCCTGCTCTTTGTCATTATTAAATTGAGTCTCCATGGCCAGGAGGATGTATTCATCCAGAAGCATCCGGATCAGATGGAAAGAACCTCGTTTATAGAAGAGGAGGCATGTACAGACAGAAAGTGGGGGAAGGAGGGAGGAAAGAGGGAAAGGAGGGAGGAAAGAGGGGAAGGAGAGAGAAAAGGAAAGAGAAAACTTATCTTTGTGACCATCTCACCACACTTTACAAGGCACAACTGAAATAAACAAACACGTGTTGGACTTTCAATGACCTGCTAAGACCAACATGCTTAACTTGGGTCTCTAATCTTTCTGTGTACCTCCTGCTCAGCTCCCTGTGTGCACTGTCCTGCCAGCCCTTTGGCCACTAATTACATCAAAGGAGAATGTGGATGAAAGTGAGACAGGCTTTATGCTTTAAGAGGGCACCCACCGGAGCATGATAAGCCTGAGCTGTGGAGAATGACCTCTCTTCTGCTTGATTTCTGTTTACTTTGCACTAAATAATTAGACGATGGCCAACGTTGTCTGAAAATTTTATCAAATAAGATGTCTTTCCAGCTTGAACCATATTTGATTTAGAAATAAAAGCAAATGAGTAATTTTCATGTGAAAGGCAGACCTGCAAACTTTTAACTTCTTTGAACTGCTCAGCAGTTTTCCTAACAAAAGTCTTTTCTTCGCGCTAAAGTCAGGCTTCAGTGCCATGCATTTTAACAAACACGGAATATAAGAAAAGCTATTTTAAATAATAGACTATTGTTTTTGACCTTGCAACACATTATTTAACTTTAATCCCGTTGAACCCTAGATGAAACTTGAGTTGACTCTAACCTGTTTTGTAACATGAAAAGTTTTTAAAATCCAATTCACTGTCTATACATTTAGTATTATAACTGAAAGTTAGTAAGCTCACAGAAAGGTTAGGGCAAAGACAGTACTCAATTTTTGAAAAGGCTAACAGCCCAGTTTACGTGGTGGGTTTAAAGATCAGGCAAGACAGTTCAGAACCTTAGGAGCCTGTGCCTTCTAAGTTACACGTTAGTTCCTCAAATGCAACTATGTGGGTACTGGGGAAAGATGTAAGAGGCAGTCATGCTACATAATGATGGGTACTGGGGAAAGATGTGAGTGGTCCCCATGCTACATAATGATGGGTACTGGGGAAAGATGTGAGTGGTCCCCATGCTACATAATGATGGGTACTGGGGAAAGATACAAGTGGTCCCCATGCTACATAATGATGGGTACTGGGGAAAGATACAAGTGGTCCCCATGCTACATAATGATGGGCACTGGGGAAAGATGCAAGTGGTTTCCATGCTACATAATGATGGGTACTGGGGAAGGATGCGAGTGGTCCCCATGCTATGCAGTAAGTAGAGCCTCTGGGGAACAGTGTCTCAGTTACGGTTTGTTTTATACAGAAAACCTATGCAAGCACTTCTACAGAAGGTTCACATAGGGGGAAGTGTTTTGATTTGCACCAGCTCTTCTAATACCTATACCTTATGAGAAGACTACTCCTCAGACTGGCTTAGGCAGTGTCTCAAGGAGAGAAACTGTGAGCATTTGACACCGCAGGATCTGATTCCCCAACTGTAGCTCCTAGCTACCGCTCTCAACTTGCTTGATAGTCAGACATGTTTTGAGAAGGAAAAATAAGCAATAAGGTGTCGACGATGGGAGAACCGAAGAATGAGTGAAATCGTGCAGAAACCAATCATCGTAAGGCACACTGAATACCGAAACTCGACGCGTTGTTCAAGGTAAGGTTGTGCATTACTCGGGCACCAAAAAAGCTCCACTTCAGCAGAAAGTCTTGCGCCCTCTTCTTCAGGGATCTTCCGTTTTGTTTGCTTGTCTAAAAGTAAAGGAGCAAAATGAAGCTATGAACTCGGCCACGTCACTGCGCATGCGCCCTGTTCAGATGCCTGGGAAGACAAACAGCCAGACAAGCAGATGGACAGCGTGGCTCCATACTTATTTCATCAAATAAAATGATTGCCCCCGGATTTTTAACTTCAGTCTGTGGTTGGTTTTTTGGGTTTTTTTGTTTGTTTGTTTGTTTGTTTGTTTTTCATCTTGTTATTTCCAAGGCACTACGTCTTTATTCTTTTATAGCTTGGTTTCCTATTAGAATTAGATTATAAAGTGAAATAATTCACAGGCTATTTTTTTATCTTCAATTGTTTTTGATAAAGCTTTAAGAAGGACAGGAGGTAATGTCTGAAGCGAGGGTTGTACTTTTCTGTAAATGATTAACTGACTCCTCTGGTCCTGAACGAGAGTCTGTTTTCCTTCCAGAACAAAAAGTCCCCAGACTGTAACCAGTTTCCTTGATATGGAGTGGCTCGCGCCAGCTAGTGAGGGACATATTTGTTCTCAATGCCTCTCTTCATGATGGATGGCTTTGAGAGCTAACTGAAACTGTTGAAGAAACCAAACAGAAAATGTAAAATTGTGACCTTCCAGATTCAGAATTTCAAATGTATATATATATATATATATATATATATATATATATATATATATATATATATAAATCACAGTTCCAGTCAATGTTAAGAAAATTCGTTTGTTTGGAAAGACTCAAATCTTTCCAGTTTCTATGTTTGTCTTTAACTACTGCTATAGTTCAGGTGTAACTTTATAAACGGATAGAGGAAAAAGATAGCATCCTGTAGCTGACTCCGTGTTCAGTACTTTCAAACTGGTGTGTTCCTAATTTTAATATTTGGGTCTTTCAATTTTTTAGGGCTTCAAAAACTTTACAAAGCATTTTAAATCAGCATACAAGCTATTAAATATCATTATGGCACAGTTGAACAAAGTGTATTTTAGTAGACGCTCCTTCTCCTCATCTCTTTGCCCTCCACTGTGCTTGAACTCCCCACAGTCCCACCTAAGTCTCTTACCTCTCTCATGTCCCACGTGTCCCTTTTCCCACCTCATCCTTTCGTATCACCTGTTCTCACCCTTTTTTGCCTTTACCCACAGTTACACTGTAATGCCTATGTACTTTCAGGCTCTGTCTCAGGCTCATGTGCGAGGACAAACACTTGCTTTTGTCTTTTGGGGCTTGGATCACCTCACTTGATACTGTGCTTC
Source organism: Peromyscus eremicus (assembly GCF_949786415.1). Lineage (NCBI taxonomy): Eukaryota > Metazoa > Chordata > Mammalia > Rodentia > Cricetidae > Peromyscus > Peromyscus eremicus. The sequence goes on along the minus strand of NC_081424.1, from coordinate 18,169,635 downwards.
CCAGATCCAGCCATTTTCCAACAAATTTCATTTTTGTTTACAGATGAAGAAAATTCCACTGGATACCACATTTTCACTACCCATTCATCTGTTGATGGCCATCTAGGCAGGTCCCATTTCCTTTTTATCACAAATACACAATACACGATTTAAAAATCCACAGTCTGGATCTTTTTTACACCAGTAAAAATAATAATAATAATTACAGCCAGTTTCAGATTTTTTCTTAAAAATACTTTCTGAATTACTTATAAAAATACCTTAATCACTCTCTGCTCGACCACAGTATCCAGCCATTCAATAAATGCTTCCACTGTAGCATTCTTCTTAAGGAGATCCTTCAGTTCTTGGAACACAGTGATAGAGTCATCTGCCAGGTCAAAAGAAGAGAAGGAGGAGCAGGAGGAGGAGGGAGGAGCAGAATGAGAACAAACAAGAGTTGGGAGGAGGAAGGGGATCAGTGGGAGTGAGAAGGAGAAGAAGGGTTATTAAGGATAAATATGATCAAAATACATCATATACATATATGAAAAATCTCATAATAAAACTTGTCACTATGAATAGTCAGCATGCAGTGATTCAAAATTAAAATATATCACACTACTTTGAACCCAAGATAGAACTTTGAGCTACAAATAATTGGAAATTTTATGGCATAAAGAGGAAAGAGAGATGAATAAATATGTGACATGTATTAATTTCTTTTTCTGATAATTGTAACAAAAATGCTTAGTCATCATTGTATCTGTTTTGGGATACACTGAAATACAGGTTTATACTTTGTATATGTAATTTGTATACATGTCCTTGATGGGAATAATTACTCTAATGAGTATTTCTTTTTAATTCAGCACTTTTATTTGCTGAAAGTAACTTATTACAAGTGTTGAAAGCTAATGAATGGCCCAGGCTAGGCTTGTTGATTTTCTGCTTTGTGAAAGACTCTATCTTCAACAAATTAAGCTCTGCACTGCAGAACTGAGCCATTTACACAGATGACATTTCTCAGAAAAATTTAAAGAGATAGTCTAGGATTATCATACTGTTGAAGAGTTTGGGGTCTGCTGAACCCCGGGATGTAATGTAGCTAACTGAAATGAGGCTTGATGTCGGACTCCAAGAACAAGCTTGTGCCATATCCTGTAGGAAGCTGCAGGGTGTTCTCTCTTAGCAGACAGAAAGTGATGGGAAAAGAGTCTGCTGCTGTCCCTTAGTATTGAGCACAGATGCCTAACCACTCGTATGGGTTGGGTTAACTTTGTCAAATAGTCTAAGGCTAAATCAGATCTGTATTTTTAATAGCATTGTGTTGAGGCACAATCTTAATACGTGTCATACACTGTATAATGGCAGGAACACAGGACATAAGCAAATGTGATTGTATGTCATTTAAAAGTGGGAGAAAATTCAGAAAACTCAAAGCCATATGGATTATTTCCAGGTTATGTATTTTTGGTTGTTTCTAATTAAAAATATTTCCGTAAGAGTTTCTCCAACAGATGTGATTTTGCTGTCAGGCACATTCAGTATCATCCAGAGACATTTTTGGTTGTCACAGCTGGAGAGAATGCTGCTCATGGCACCGGGTACACAGCCAATGATGCTGATAAATGTCCTACAATGAATGACACAGCCTCCCTGCCCCCCAGATAAGTTACCTACCAAGGGGTCGATAGTGTCAGCTAGGAGATTCTGTTGTTAGCTAAACAGACTCACGTTCACTGTAGATGTCAGATTCCGTGTCTGTACTGCTGGGGATGGTGAGAAGTGCCTGAGATCCGATACTATTTAAGTCAACCTTTTCAATATCAGATACCATGGAATTTACCACATGCTGGTCAAAGAGAGCTGGCCTGGCGATCTGCACATAGACAAATAAAAAGACACTGAAGTGTATCAGTCACAGTCTGCCTGAGAATGTCTTCAGCTTTGATTAAAAAGTAGTTTCTTGAAGGAAGACAATCATTAATAACTCTTGAGTTTATCTGTGTGTAAATACATGTTTGTATGTAGTTGTATGTATGTGTCTCTGTAGAGGCCAGAGGTCTACATTGAGTGCCTTCCTCAGTTTCTCTCCACATTATTTTTTGAGACAGAACCTTTCACTGAACCTGGAACCCATCGATTGAACTAGAGCGACTGGCTGGGAAGCCCCAGGGATCCTGTCTCTCAGTCTTCTCTGTTCCGGCTTTATGGGTATAAGCTATCACAATGCCTGGCTTTTGTGTAGGTGCTGGTCCTCATGTTTGTATGGCAAATACGTTATTGTTTGTATGGCAAATACTTTATTGACTGAATTCTCTCCTCTGCTCCAGCTTTTCCATCATTTTAAATTTAAAAACAATAACTGAAACTCATGATCAGCTTTGAGATAGATTTGAAATTTCATTTGAGATTTACAAAATGAAAATAATATTTTTGATCCATCATCACACAGCAAGAATGATTAAATTTAAATATTAATTTAAAAATAACATTTTAAATGTTACGTTTCTTATCTGGACCTATCTCTAATGTGTTTCTTTTTTTTTAAATTCAAGATACCGAAACCTTCATAGAGCCAATAATTATAGTGACAGTGACAAGTGTCTGTGCTATTTCTATGTATGAATTATTTTGCTGCTCCATATTTGACAGGGACTGTCAGTTGCAGTTTAAAGAGTAGAGAGCTTGAAGGTTTAATAACGTTAAATATCACACAGCCAGGCTGGAAAGATGGTTCACAGGGTAAGAGTATGTACTGCTCTTCCAGGGGATCCAAATTTTATTCCCAGTACCTAGTCAGTCAGTTCCCAGACACCTGTAACTCCAGCTCTGGGGTACCCAATGCCTCTGGCCTGTGCAGACACCGATACTCATGTGCACATCCACAGACACACATATATTGAATTTAAAAGATAAATGTAAACAAGGAATCAAACAGCCTCACTGCTCCTGTACTCATGTGCACACACACACACACACACACACACACACACACACACCAAATTTAAAAGGTAAATGTGAAAAAGGAACCACACAGCCTCACTGCTCACAACTTTACCTTGTACCAGTTGATATTTTGCTTTTGAGACTACAGTAACATTACTTTTGAAATAAATTAGAATCACAGAAACACTGCAAAACAAGTGTAGAGAATTTCAGAGTGCTGTCCATCCAATTTCTTATACTATATACATCCTATTACATGGGCATTATCTATTTCTGAAAGCAGGATATTAATGCGTGTACTGTACAGTTAGCTAAAACACAGACATACAGATATAATTCTATACCTATGCATCCTCTCTCAGGTCTAGTATTTGCTCTAGGTTACACATTTCATCTTGATGTTGCATGCTTCGTTTCCTTCAAATTGTGAAAGATCTTTAATTGGAAGAGTCGTTCCCTTTGACTTGGGTGACTCATATTCTCGGCGGACCCCATACCTGAGCAAGATGCAAGAAAGATGTCTGTCGCTTCAGAGAAGACACGAATCTTCGCACAATGGGGATTTTCTTGTCAGTTAGGGCTTCTGGCAAGTTTTCCAAGGATGAAACAACCCACTGTTCCCAATTTTTAGCAAAATTTCTTATGTCTGATAGCAAGCTACAAAGAAAACGCTGGGTTAGGTGTTGCATTGTTCAAAAACGTATTGAATATCTGCATTTCAATGGATGGATCCTGTTGGACAGCGCTTCCAAAAGCATGAATTTGAAACCTAACAGACTCAGCCTGGAGCTGCTGTATATGATCTTAATAAAAATGCTCAATTTCCTCAAACTCCAGCTTCCTCATCTATTAAACGGGACTAAGAACAGTATCTGGTCATGGGATTATTTTAAGAATTACATGAAATGACTCATGGGAAATATCCTTGTTTGAGCCTAGCCCGAAAGTAGTAATCAATAGGTTCCTTATTATTATTAACTCACAATTCATTATTTTCTGTGAAATACATTTCTTGGGAAAATGTGTCAGCTTTTTGTTACATATTTGACTTCTTAGATGATACTATGTTGAGACTGTAAAATTATATGTATTTAATCAGTTTAATTAAATATATATTCTTATCATCCAAGTATAATTGTATGTGACAGGTGATCAAAAACGTACTACTTATAGAATCCACTTAAAATTGCAAACTTTGGCAGCGTGTAAGAACATATAAATATTTAAAACTCTAAAATCCTCATATTTGTTTCGCAGAAGCAGTCTATGTGTGGTTGATGAGTTTGTATGTGGGAAGCAGTGATAAAACATAGGGAAAAGCCGAGTTTCGGTCAAACTCTGGGGTCTAGCTGCCGCTGGGACATTAATGAACTCTCCACATCCAGCTTCCTCATTTGGTAATTTTGGATTATAATATTCACTCTTGAATAATGTTTAAGCATTTATTTTTCATTTAACGATAATGTGTGAACTAAATAAATGGCAGTATTCTCTGAATAATGGGAAAGTATGCCTTCCCTTAAAAGGAGAGCTCTGAGCCGTACACAATAATGTGGAAATGTTCTCGGAGGAACTGCAACAATGTTAATATTGTGCTTTCAGTTTTTCAATTATCTATAGTCAAAGGTATTTTGAGAAAAAATGATTGAATGAAGCTCAGCTGTTACTACTGTTTTAGATAGTCATGAATTATCATGTGTAAATGACTCAGAGTATAGATTAGATGCTTGAAGTGCTCCATGGATAATTGAAAAAACTATTGACCAGACCAAGGCCAACTATTACATAAAGAGAGAAAAGATGTCAAAAATAAATATTTCTATCAACCAATGTGCATTTGATCACTACATGAAGGCATAATTTAGTTTGTGGCCTCTGTCTAAAAATAACTTACATTATTTCACAGACTTTTTTTGAGAGAAAAATTTGCTCATTTCCCCCCAAAGTTATGTTTTCACCCTGGAAATGGCTGTGTTAAAAATCTCCCCACACATTTTAAATAAAGTATTTAAGATCTTATTTCTTTACTGAAAGAAGGTCGTAATTTCATTATGCCACTTCCTGATTTTGCAGATTAAGTTAATCATCTCCAAAATTCCCTCACAGATTTCATTATTTTGCTTATTTTTCCCATTGACTATCCCATGCATTCTCCATCTAGTCTTCATTGAAGAACTTTGAAGCACATTGGAGGTCGACCATGTTTGGATACCAACTTTTTCTTTCACTTTGGCAGGTCTCACAGTGAAGATATTTTAGGTTTTCATTTTACCCATTTTATTCTCTGATGCCCAAATATGAAGACCCCTTCCAGGTGATAGAAAGAAAAAAAAAGTATTCTTGATAAAAGAATGAATTCCAAGCCAATGTTTTTCATTAACATGTGTATGAGGTGAAACTGCTATTCTTATGAGGACCTGTCTTGTTTTATTAGCTGAACATACCTTTCAGGCATTTCTTGCATTGTGGCAGGAATGAGGACATCTGTAAGAACCTTAACCAAAGCAAACAGAGTTAATATAAACCTTTAGAAATGATTGTGATTAGAGCTTTGGGAGAGTGGGCTTGTGTCTTACCACCCAGGTTTAGGCAGAGCTAAGAACTGAACCAAGACCTCTAGGACGCTAGGCCAGCAATCTGCCCGGCGAGCTTCATCCCCAGCACCAGAAATGATTATTGATTGATTACTTTTACTTGTTACTTTCCTAGAGAGTAACATGATTTCTTTCTGAGGGTTAGAATTTTCTCCCACAAGAGTGGGTATGTGGGATTTGTATGTGAACATAGGAGACAGTTAACAGCCCTCCTGTGAATTACTCGTGGATTGGTCTTGCTAATCACACACTGTTTTGCAGACTAGCAGTTAGATGCTGTCTGTAAGTGGGGAAAAACCTTACAGATGCTCAGTTTACACTGCTTTATTTGCTGTGCCCTTTGTGCCTCCCTGGTCCTGCCATGAGGAAGAGAACTAAATGTCTTTATTGATACTTAGAACAGGACATTCTTGCATTGGGCTAAAATTTTAAAAATAATTTGTGCATGGGTTGGGGGAAAGGTGGGTGTGTGAAAGTTATTTCTCAGAAGAGCTGAATTGTTATCCCAATGGGGTCGCTCTGACGGTGACAGCTGTGTATCTGAGCCTAGGTCTCTCCCGTGTTCATTCAGAGCCACCTTATGTCCACTTTCTCAAGTGGTGAGCATTACAGACAATCGCGTAGCGCAAACTGAATCTTTCTTTGTAAATATTGGCATTTGTTTAATAAAAAAAAAGAAACAAAACAAAGATGGTCCTTGCTCTTTCTTGTCCATCAATGTGAGCCTGAAGTGAAGGCGAGAAAACCCTGCACTTGGCTCTGCATTCTCTCGCTTTGTGATTACTGAGCAGAGAATGAACATGTGGCCCCTCACTTCCTATCCTCAAGTCAAGCTGTCAACTGTTTGCAAAGCTGCCTCTGAATGATATAGCTGGTGTCTCCTCTAGTTTTCCGAAAACCTGAGAACGAAGAAGTAACTAATTTGCCCAAAATGTTTGAACTTTCTTGCCAACTCAGAATACGTTCTCAAAGGATAATTTATGGTTTTCCATATAACAACTTGGCAGGTAAATGCAGGCAAGCTCATTTTAAGGTGCAATATTATTCCCCCCCCCTCTGTTTGGGCCTTCTTACAACTGTGGAAGATGTTCTCTCCCTCCCCAATAAATGTTTGGCTGGGTCAACCAGGTTATCTGTCCCAGGATCTGTTCTTGTGACCATTCTGAAGAAATATGTAGACTCTTATTGGGTTAAGGACAGAAATGGACATTAATGCATTTAAGTTAGAGATTTTCAAGGTGTTTATCCAATGAGAGTATTTAATTCTGCTTTCTCCTGAGATGGTAGATGTTGTATTATGTTAATATGAAAACATCTCATAGAGGTAAACAAAATTCCATAAACTTTTCAAATATTAGCCACCACATCTTATTTTGGATTGCTCTTAGATGTAAACAGACATTGAGTTGGTTTTGTTTACTGTAAAAAGGTTTTTAAATAATTGTAAATATTTTACAAGCATTCAGGGTGTAATTTAAGGACATAAATTCTTCATGCTTAAGGCAACCCAAGGAGCTTACCTTATAAAGAATTGAGTCACAAACACAGAAAATGTCAATGATAACAGGATTTTCCAGCAGGGGAAGGAGATGGTCAGGCATTCCTTGCCAAAAGTGCAGTAAGAAATGCTGGATCTAATTGTAGAGCAAAGAGCACATTGAACTTATTAAGAACAGGATGTGAATGTTTGCATAATGCCATAGAGAAGCATTCTGTAACCTCACCTCTTCAAAGTTCCCATTGATTGCGTTGTCAAGGATACACTGGCAGTGAGTTTTGTACATCATTATGAGAGTATCAACCTATGTTAGGGAAGAAAAAGCTTAACTAAGGAATTTTTTAATTTGTTATTTATTTATTTCATACTTTGATGCTCCTGTTATAGGCCAGGCATTTTGCTCAGTGCAAAGGACCTAGAACAAGGAGCAGATCCTTACTTATCTCAAGATTACTGCCCAGCAAAGGAAAAGGATGAGGAAATTGGTGATCTGATGCCATACAACATGATAAGATGTAACATGATACAACATGCTATTAATAAGAGCATTTTACAAGGTAGTAGCAAGGGAACCATTGGCTAAAATATCATCTTAATTTTCTGCATAAAAAATATGTTTTATTAGAAAAAATGAATGTACAACATCAAAATGCATCAACTTTTTGTTGTTGTTTTTGAGACAAGGTCTTGCTATGTAGCCCTGGCCAACTTGAAATTCACTATATGGACCAAGCTGGCTTTAGACTCACAGACATCTGCCTGCTTTCCTCCTCCCAAGCGCTAGAATAAGAGGTGTCCTACCACATATCTGACCTAAACTACATCAACTCTTTGGATGCTGGGAGCAGTGTGGTGTAGTGGTTTCAGGTTTTGACTCTAGAGTCACCTCAATAAAAGTTCTAAATGAATTAACACACACAAAGTGGTTAGTGTATGTTTGAAAAAAGGATGAATGTTAGCTCTTTGGATCACAGCAGCATCTTATGGTGGTGTGGTCATCGCCTGGCCTACCATTTTGCATTTTACCTCTTATTATGAAGACAGCATCCATCTTTATGGTCTAGTTTGCCCCTAAATAATGACAGCATGAAAATTAGTAGTCTCTTTCCAAGGAGTTATGTTGACCACAGGATATCTCCAGCAGGATGTTCGCATCAAAGCAAATGAAACTTGCTCTACACTTTAGGCAAAACTGTTATTTTCAGATAGGTCACCAAGGCAAACCTTTTACATGAGAGTAAGGACAGTATGAAGGATGGAAGGGAAGCCATAAGATTTTCGAAATCCTGATACTGTTAGGAAATACAAAGGGTATCAGTGGGAGAAGGGAAAGCAGAAAAATGTAGGTAACTTGGGTACGTATATGATCAAAGTGAGTAATATACATGTATGAAAATTTTATAATGCAATCACTTTGTTCATTTTACATAATTTAATAAAAATTAACATGTCGGGCTCCAAAATCTACTAATATAATTACAAATTCTAGTTTATGTGTTGCTTTTTTTCAAATATGCTGCTTTACACACAGCTCAGCCGACATTTTAGATCTTATCATTAGTATTTCATGTGTTTATCCAATATTTACATGCCTTATGACACTAAACTTTAATTGTAGTGTACTTGCATTCTTCAGAAACACATTTGATTTTATTTTCTGAGGATAGATGTCATTTTAGTCATTACCAGAAAGAGTCAAGGCTCAGGTCAATTATAGACAGTGAACAGGGAGTGGAGTTGACCTCCACCTTGAGTGACCACAACAGAATGAAAGTGCAGTCCCCCCCCCGCCCCCCCCCCTGGCTGTTGGCAATGACATTTACTGGGATCAGCTCCTCACTGAGCATTCTCCACTATTTCTGCCCCTGGCTTCAGTCCCAACCTCTTTCTAGGATCTGATAGATAGATCACCTGTGGATCTTGGCAACTGTAGGAAGGTAAAAGGGCTAAGCTGTATTTCAGGACAAAGAGAAGGATGTCAGTCCCTGGACTTGTGAAAGAGTTCACTGGGAATGAACTTAGAAGGCAGGGGGTCTCATAATCAATCACCCTGGGTACCTGAGTGAGAAATGACCTACCAGAATTTTAATGTGAAAGGTTGGAATTCCTCGGAGGCCAGCAGAGAAACTGAAATAAACTATTGGCCCGTGTGCCTCACCTCTCTATTTTTCTCTGTCACTTGCCTCCTTCTCTAGTTCTCACCAGGTATATTTACACAGTAAACATTTTCATGGCATGCTTGCATGCAAGCAACCCTCTCCACAAAGGAGAGCCAATAGCACTCTCCCTCCAAGAAATGAAGAAACACTGATTTCCACAGCTCCCCCCCGCCACAAGCTCCCACATGTTAACATTGATTCCAATTTCTCTAGTATGGAGTAATTATATCTATAAATAAAAAGTGTGCTAACCTAGAGAACTGTGATTTGAAGTGTGAAGAGAAGGGAATGGATATATTCAACATCTGAAAATTATCTTCACTACTTGGTCTCTTCTTACCTGGCATGGTCGTTATGGCATTCAAATGGGTCCTATAGTTACTCTGCATCTCTATTTATGTATCAATAGTTTAAAAAAAAAACAACATCCTATTTTTGTTTCCTCTTTTACAAAACTCCTATTGCTAAAATGATTTAGTTGAATATTAATGACATCCTTGTGTGTTTGTACCTCAAAATATGAAATGTGTCAAAAAGCACTTTCATCCAATGTGAATATAATGAGCTTTACTTGAAAGAAACACATAAAGATTGTTAAGCTCTGATTCAATAATGGTACCCACTAATAAAGAGCCAGTGATTCCCCACCAAATGACTTTAGAAGTGCAGAAATAAGAGAAGATTTGGTGTGAGACATTATTAAAGATGAATTGGAAATTCTTATTGAGGGATACTTATAGGATGAACCCAGTGAAAACAATTCTCCCTTGACATCTTGTGTAGCCCTTACATTTCCTTAGCATCTCCTTCATTGCTAGGAACAGGTTTCGTCCTAGAGAAATGTTCGGTGACTATTTATTGAAATAAAATGGAACTAACAAAAAAACATAAAGCTTACCACTGAAAATCTGGATGCAATAAACACAGTATAGTTTTTTTCCTCAATTTTGAATTTTAAATAAAAATAATCTTTAGCCTTTTGGGATTTATTTTACCACCTTCTGATTATGCACTATCATAGAGATGGTAAATAATTAATTGAAAAGTGTTTAATCAATGTTAGTAAACATTTGTCTCTCCTATAAATCAATCAATTCTGTTTGATAATGCAGATTTTTGACTGCTTCCTGCAAGTGCCATAAGATTCCTAACGAAAGGAGATACGGAGCCAACATATCAGAAAATCGATAGGGAAGTGCCTTTAATTGATACCTTGTCCTTAGAAATGCATCCTTGGTACACAAGATGTTGAGCACTGGGGAATTCTGGAAGAAGTGTTCCTGTTTTTGAGCTAAGGGAGTATTTTCGAGTAAAACCACCCTGTAATTAACAGAGGCACAAAAAGAAATGTCATGGTTATGAACTCCAAATTCGGTAATGAAACAGAAATGAACATTTCAAACTGTGTACATTTAGAGGTTTGGGTAAATTGTATAACCGAATTAACCAGATAAATCAGCCAATTTGCTCCCAAATGTTAAGTAACTTCATCATCAAAATATTTTCCCTCCCACTCGGGAGTTTTGTTTTGAATGTTTGCCATTTTTAGAGAGCAAACTTAAGTTCATATTTGTTAATGGTACATTTTGGAAAGTCTACTGCTGGAATTGCTAAAATTATTTTAGCTGCAAAATCAAGGGTTGCTGGATCCCAACTGTGTGCTTCCCAGTAACATAAGCAAGATGATGAGAACTAGATCCACTTGCTGAGTCTCAGGTGGATTAATTACTGCTAGGACTTTATCAGCATCCAAGTCTTCTGGTTTCCAAACTTGTAATTTGAACTTCTCTACATCAGCGCCCCACACACTGAATACGGAAGTTTGTCATTCTTTTGCATCTCTGGAGGAAAACAGTCTTCAGCAAATTCCAAAAAAAAAAAAAAATTGCACAGACATATTGTGTGATATGTGTAATACTGCAGACACCTGTGGGAAACCCACACAGGAAGAGTGGATGTCTGTTTATAATGTCCCACAGGCCAGAACTGATTGTTCCCGCTCTAGAAACAGAAGTTAACCAACTTTTCAGAGGAAGTTATCCTTGGGAGGAAGGAACAGAAGAACCAGGAGTTCAAGGGCAGCCTCCATGGCACAGAGAGCCTGAGGCAACCTTGACCACCTGAGACCCTGTTTCAGAAAACAAAAATTAAAACTAACAGAAAAATTTGAATAGATGTGGTTACAATCAAAAGTTTGAGTCAGGAATAAAATTACAAATATGGTAAAGGATGGGAAGGAAGGAATTTTGTCCTGTCTTCTAGCATCTCCAGACTTCTGGGTTTCTCATGTTCATCTATGTCGTGTTGAGTAAGTTTACTATACTAAAGATTGATTACTGACGTACACATGCAGGGTTTCCACCCTGTCTTACCAGTACCAGGCTTTGAACAACCTTCTAGAATTTTCATGGTAAAACAACAAAAAAGTTTGGAAGACTCTTGAGTCTTTAAACATCAAATACTTTAAAAATCACTGGTTTCATATGGAAAGATTCTATATAAGCATGTAAACCAATTTTATATTAACATGCAAACCAGTTTTTCCTAATTGCTATAAATTTTAGCCCTAATCTCTATTTTCAAGCGTGATAAATATTAAATAAAAACTTAAGAATAGTCAAGAACTATTACAGAAATAATCTTCATATGCTGATATAATTGCAAGTTGATTTCAACCCACTCCATTTAATTAGTCTTCATAATTCAAGATTTATTTCAAAGATTTTCTATGCTTTCGGTTTGCCATGTATTTTGAACACTGTCAGTGGACCATCAAAGATGAGTACTGTAGGCCAAAAAGAAAAACAACGCTGACTTAGGAAAATAAAGAATTTTGTTTTTGTTGTTTGTTTGTTGGTGTGGTTTTGTTTGTTTGTTTGTTTGTTTGTTTGTTTTCAAGATGAGGTTTCTCTGTCAACAGCCCTGACTGTCCTAGAGCTCGCTTCAAACTCACAGAAATTCATCTGCCTCTGACTCCTGAGTGCTGAGACGAAAGCTATGCGTCACCATGCCTGGCTAGAATTTAGAGGTTTTTGTTTTGTTGTTGTTGTTGTTGTTGGTTTCTTTTTTGGTTTTTCGAGACAGGGTTTCTCTGTGTAGCTTTGGAGCCTGTCCTGGAACTCACTCTGTAACACAGGCTGACCTCGAACTCACAGAGATCCACCTGCCTCTGCCTCCCAAGTGCTGGGATTAAAGTCGTGCACCACCACCACTAGAATTTAGTTTTTAATGAAAGGACAGTTTTATCCTCATTGTAAAGCCTGAAACATCAAAACTTCTAGGGGAAAAAAAACAGCATAGGCAGTACTCTTTACAATATCAGTATAGGAAAGGACTTTCTGAATAGAACTCCATGTGTATAGGAATTAAGATCTACAATTTATACATGGGACCTCATAAAACTAAAAGCCTTCTATACAGCTAAGGCAACAGTCAAGCAAATGAAGAGGGAGCCCAGAGGCTGGGAAAGGACCTTTGCCAGCTAGCTATGCATCTGAGAGAGGATATATATCCAGAATGTAGAAAGAGCTCAAAAAACCAGTCAAAAATCACGATCCAAATAAAAAGCAGACTGTAGATTTGAACAGAGAGTTTGCAATTGAAGAAATAAAAATAGCTAAGAAATATCTCAAAAAAAATTGTTCATTTTTTTCTAGCTGTTAGAGAAATGAAAACCAAAGCAACTATGAGATTTCATCTTACCCCCCGTCAGAATGGTAAAGATCAACAAAACAACTGAAAACAAATGCCGGCCAGCAGGTCGAGGAAGGGAACCCTCATTCACTGTTGGCGGGACTGCAAACCGGTGCGGCCACTATAGAAATCAGTATGGAGAAACCTCAAAAAGCTAGAAATGTATCTACTGTGTAACTCAGCTATTTCACTCTTTGGAGTATGCCCAAGGGACTAGGCATCCTACTTCACAGATACTTGCTCAGCCATGTTCATTGCTCTATCCACAATAGCTAAGAAATGGAAATAACCTAAATGTTCTATGACTGACGAATATATAATGAAAATGTGGCACACGTACACTATGGAATACTATTCAGCCATAAAGAAAACTTAAAATCATAAACTTTTCAAGTAAATGGGTGGAACAAGGAAATATCATAATGCGTTAGCCCAGACCCAGGAAGACAAACACTCACATGTTCTCTCTTATGCATAGTTCCCAGCTCTGAATTTTTAGATCTGAGTATGTAACCTAGAGTAACAGCAGAAACTGGGACAGTAAAGAAGGACCAAGTAGGGGTAGGTGGGGGGAGGTATTCTAGAGAAAGGAGTAGCAGAGCACAATTATATGAAAGGGGAAATGAAAAAATCGGGGGGGGGGGAGCTTTTAAATGGGGAAGGCAGTAAGAATGAGAGGGAGAGAGGGGGTAATAATACTAAGGAAATTTGGAAAAGCCATAGGAATCATGTTATGTTTACCTAAAATTATATATAATGTATATAAGTTGTATATATATATATATATATATAACATACATACATATGTATGTATAGCATATATGTAATTTAAATGAAGTTATCTCATTTTGAGTGACAATGGTCCCCCAAGAGTCATATACTAGTTAACAAAATCCTCAGTACCAGGCTTGAAAAATCTTTCAAGCTGTTGGTCAGGGATATCCACGAGATTCCCCTCCAGCCAATGTAGGTTAGCACTGTGTCCCTTTGTTTCCTCCCATAGTTTACAGGTTAAGTCTATGCTGCTGAAGACACCGCACACTTCATATGTGAGACTTAGAGGAATGGAGCTGGAATTACCCTGGAGGCCTCCTTTCTGAGAACTAATTCTCATAGAACTTGGAGGTAGTATACAAGCTGCCAACGGAGGAAAGCAAGTAACAGTCCTAACCACCTGTGGACCTACAAACCACAACAATGATCAATATGGGCGAGACATCCTCAAAGGTGCAATAGCGGCACTCTTGTCTTGAGGGTAGTCAACATCTGTCTAATTGAACTTAGGACCTCTTCAATAGGAGGGAGTTCATGCCTCGTACTGTAATTCTAACCAACTACTCATGGCTGGTGATGCCATGGAACTTAGAGAACCTACTATTGCCATTTTCCCAAACCTTTTTGGGAAAATGGCATTTTGAACTGCATTCTAAATACTATACTTATCTTTATAACCACAGATAAGTGTAGCTTCACCCCCACCAAAGAAGCTTCTTTGTGCAGTAGATGGAGATCACTACAGGAAGACACACTGGTCAAAATGCAGAGAATAACAGACTGTGAAGTGCCCAGTCCCAATTGATAAAACATAACTCCTGCACCTACACCTCAGGGAACATCATGGGAAAGGAGCCAGACAGATTGTAAGAGCCAAAGGACCAAGACATCTGGTGAGAGAATGTGTCTTCTATATAGAACAGGAAAGCCGTACTATGAAATCACAAGATTATGGTTGTGTAAAGTAGACCCGCATAATAACAATATCAGTTGATATGTCAGCATGGATAGGGGAAATCTCACAAGGTTATACCCCTAGATAAAGAGAGCTATAGATAATTAATGACTTATGAAGCAGGGAGAATCAATCTTCCTCTAGGATGAGCCTCCTAATTGGTTATCCAAATGGTCAGCCCTAAAAATATCTGAATATGAGTGACACTAAATAGACCCAGCAGGTTGTATTTATATATTTTTGTGTATGTATACATACAAAAATAATAATTAAAGAAAAATGAGGAGAAAGAGAAGAAATGAAGTTGGAATGGGTTGGAAGACAGGTGGGTAGATCTGGGAGGAATAAGTGGGTTCCGTGGGGGAGTGAATATGATCAAAATACACTATATGAAGTTCTCAAGGGTTCAAGAAAATATTGTTTAAAAAGTTAGAAAGAAAGTAAGGCTTTCTCAGAGAATGGAAGCAGGATGAGCTGGATATCACCAGGGTTGCTCTGCAAGCTTGCAGAGTATTGCAGGCTGAAATGAAAGAATGCCAGAGAGTACCTTACTCCACACGAAGCAATAAAGAGCTAAGGAAAAAGGTAAATAAATACAAGGTAATTACAAAAGTCAGTTTCAACTCTGCTTTCTGTTTTCACTTGAGTTAAAAGACCAATGCATAGAAAGAAAAGCATTTGCGCTACTGTAACTTTTGTTTGTTACCTCCACATTTTGTTTTTTATATAACTTCATAAACAATAACTGTCAGTGAATGTTTGGTGTCACATATGTATAAAGTGTGATTTGTAATACAACTGAAAAGGATAGGGATGGAGGTGTAAAGTAGTCATTTTCAATGTGTCACTGAAATTTAGTTGATTTAAATTCAGACTGGAGTTTTATAACTTTAGGATACTAAACATGATACAAGTAGTAATTACAAAGAGTCAGAGAATATACACAAAAAGAGTTGAGGAGGAAATTTTACTCTAAAAATTAACTAAACAGAAAAAGGGTATAGTAAATTGAAGGACAAGGAGTGGGGTAGGTCATGCGTGTGTATCTCTGTGTATTGGGGTATTATAAATAAAAATTTCCCAACAAAATTGCTTAGCATGATAGAAAACATCACAGAGTAGAGTATATGCTTCTATCTTAATAGTTGGAAATCTTCACATTGGAAATACGTATGTGTAATTGTAGCTAGCAGTACAGGCGGAAGATGTCCAAGAGGCACACCAGCCCATGGAAAAACTTTTAAAACTACATTTCCTTGGTTATGCTGGGAACTGTGCACAAAGATGGCAAAAGTCATAAATGATACTATGCTCTCTGGAGTGTGTGGCACAGGACCAGAAGGGACTGGCTATCTTTCCGTATCCTCCTTGCTATGGTTGCGCTACAGGAGATGCCAGGTTATGTACTACAGACTGGCCACAGAAGTCTGCTTTGTTTCTTTGGGTTTCTGTTGGGTTTTGTTTCATTTTCTTCTTTTGTGGCTGATGACTTCAGTATTTGTGGGTAAACTATTAATCTTATTGCTAGGAGCCAAAAAGAAGGAACCTACAGAAAAGAGACAAATGTGGTTATAAGGTACGAGTGTCTGACTTGTCAGGAGGACAAAGAAAGGAACTAAGTGGCCCGGGGTGGCTATGTGATGACAAAGGAGGACATGATAACAGTCTGCAAATATTTGAAAAGCATATCCCAAGGAGGGAGAGCTTGAGATTGATCTTGATATAACATTGTTCAACCGGCCATGAATGGTTAATGTGAAGGAGAAACAAACTGGCTCTCAGGGAATTTTCTTCCCTTTAGTTTATGAAAATAAGAGATTATTCTCCAAGGGATGATGGTGACTGATATTCTAGCTGTTTGAGACAAAATTTACCCCAAACCAGAAGAATCACAGGAAAAGGAACCCACACTACTATCACCACCTGATATTTTTTTGACAAGGATGCCAAAAATACTCAGTGGAGAAAAGGCAGAATCTTTAACAAGTAGTGCTGGGGAAAGAGGTTATCTACATCTTGAAGAATGAAAGAAGATCCTGTTTTCATCCTGAACTACATCACTTGCAAATGAATCAAAGACCTTGATGCAAGATTTGAAACTCCAAGACTGCTAGAGAAAAAAGTCAGGAAAACCCTTGAAGAGAACGAAGAAGTGTCTAAGTACCCATCTAGTTGCTTGCAAAATAAGGCCAATGGTTGACAAATGGGACCTTATGAAATTCCAAAGGTTCTATATAGCAAAAGAAGCACTTAAATGAGTCAGAGACAATCTGCAGAGTGAGAGAAATCCTTTCTGGCTATACATCTGACAGAAAAATAATATCTGGTTATACAAGGAATTTTAAAAACTAAACAAGGAAACAACCCAGTTGAGATACAGAATAAGAAATTGAAGCATGCTCCCCAAAGAAGAAACATGAATTTGATAGCCGAGATGACATAGTGGATTAAAAGACTTGCTGTGCAGGGTTTGAATCCTCGTAAGTCACATAAAGTCTCAGAGAGGAAGCCTGTGTCTGTAATCCTGACTCTCCTAAGAGAAGAGAGGTGGAGAAAAGTGGATCCCTTGGATCTCTCTGGCCAGCTGACCTGTTATACACAGCAGCAAACAAAGAGACCCTGTCCCCAAGTGGAAGTTGAGAACTAACACCCACTGTTTTCCTCTGACCTCCTTAAGCACACTGTGGTATGTGTGTGTCTGCACCCTCTTACACAATTGCACACACACATAACACATGCAACATATACACAACTTTGAGGATTCTATCTCAACCCTTTATAATGGTTGGCCTCAAGAAAACAAATGACAACAATGCATTGTTAATGGGTGTGTAAAATGGGCAGCCTCTATCAGTGTGGAAATCAGTATGGGAATTTCTCAAAAAAATTAAATATAGATCTGCCCTAAGACTCAGCAATACCACTCCTGAACACACGCTCAAAGGAGTCTACATCTTATGACAATGGTGTGATAAGGAGACAAGAGAGAGTAAATAAAAAATCATTTATCTACTCAATTTAATAAGAATTCCTACCTTTACAAAAGAGAAACTTGAACTGTGGGAAAATTATTAAAAAACACTAAACACCATATTGCTCAAAAAAACCAAGAAGTCAATCATTAATAAAACCAATCTTCTGTGGAAACCAATCCAGCCACAAACCATTGACCTAATCTGTCCTGCCTGCAAAATTTGCTAGGGAAATGGTGGCACAAAACTTGTGGGAGTAGTCAGCCCACTCCACAAGAAGGAACCTATACCTGACACTGTTTTAGTAACCAAGAACCACAGACTAGATAGCCCAGAGACCTAGGGTAAAACCAAACACAACTGGTATTTTTTTTAAAGTATCAATAAAATGACTCCTATTAGTAGTCTGCTAGAATCATAGCTCAGTGCCTTATCCAGTCATCTTCAGAGGGGTTTTCTCAAGCAGCAGATGGGGACAGATGCAGAGACCCATAGCCAAACATAGAGGGAGAGAGTCTAAATGGGAAGTCTATCAAATTATTCCCCTCAGAGCTTGGGGAATCTCATCCAAGAGGATGTGGAAGAATTATAAGAGCTAGAGCGGGTAGAGGACATTAGGAGAACAAGGCCCTCTGAATCAACTAAGCAAGGTGCATATGAGCTCACAGAGACTGAAGCAACAAGCACAGGGTCTACATGGGTCTACACCAGATCCTATATATATTATAACTATCAACTTAGTATTTTTATGGGGCTCTTGACTGTGAGAACAAGTGGGTCTCTGACTCTTGTGCCTGATCTTGGGACTCTTTTCCTTCTGTTGGGTTGCTATGTCCAACTTCGATATGAAAGTTTTTGCTGAATCTTACTACATTTTATTTTGTCGTGCTTGGTGGTTGTCTCTTGGAAGCCTGTTCTTTCCTAATGTGAAATATAGAAAGGGATTGGATCTGGAGGGGAGGGGAAGGGGAGGAACTGTGAGGAGTGGAGGGAGGGAAAAGTATAGTCAGGATATATGATATGAGAAAAGAATCTATTTTCAATAAAGGGAAATACATTTTTTTAAAAATAACTAGTTTCTAACTTAAAACAAGAGAAAAGCTTTCCTTCATAGGATAATGTAATTAGGTTTCATTTTATTGCAAGGAATTAAAGGATTCTGAGAAATTCTCCACATTTAAAACCTGTATTTATCAACTAAAAATTGTTCTCTCTCTTTTTTGTTGTTTTATTTTGTTGTTGTTGTTGTTGTTTTTCAAGACAAGTTTTCTCTGTGTAGTTTTGGTGCCTCTCCTGGATCTTGCTCTGTAGACCAGACTGGCCTCGAACTCACAGAGATGTGCCTGGCTCTGGGATTAAAGGCATGTGCCACCACTGCCCAGCCTATCAACTAAAACTTTAAGTCAGTCTGAATTCATAAGCTCACAAAGGAACTGGCTTACTACCCTCCTTCTGTCTGTGTTTTCTTTTCAATTGTTGTTTAGCTTCTGCTGTGACTTTGCAAAGCTGTGCAGAATGGATACTAAAACCCTGTAGACTTACCATCCTGACTAATACATGAGACAGTCATGTATATGTTTAAGCAGCCTTTGCAGCCCTCCTTACTCAAGCAAGCTACCTTCCCTCTCCCCTAGGAGTAGTTAATAATCTGGGTGTGGTCTAGATCACTCCTATTCATACTTCAAAATGTATTTTCTAGGAATATGTTCTGGATAATATCCATTATTTAAAATTGGCACCATAGAGTATGTATCCTACATTACTGTCCTTTGTCACCCACTCCCTAGGTGTTTTAGATGACTCCTAAAGACAGCTCATTCATTACGATTAAATCACAATAGATGTTTAAATTATTTTCCATCCTTATAGATGCCCCTTTGTTCTCTGATGGTTTCTCTAGGAATGCCATCATCAAATATGGCACCTTCAACTTCATCAGATATTGCCTCTGACAGTATTCATTGGTGTTTTCTTCAATATTCCTAACTACAGCATTTCTTCAGACCTTTTATTGTTTCTAATCCAATAATTGTGAAAAGTCACTCATAATAGTTTTAACAAATTTGCATTTCTTCCTTTCTTCTTTCCTCCTCCCTTCCTTCCTTCATCCTTTCTTTCTGTCTTTCTTTCTTTCTTTCTTTCTTTCTTTCTTCCTTTCTCTCTGTCTCTGTCTCTGACTCTCTGTCTCTCTTTCTTTCTTTCTCTCTGTCTCTGTCTCTGACTCTGTCTCTCTCTGTCTTTTTTTCTTTCTTTCTTTCTTTCTTTCTTTCTTTCTTTCTTTCTTTCTTTCCAGTTTTTTTTTTTCAGACAAGGATTCTTTGTATATCTCTAGCCCAGCTGTCCTGGAACTCCCTTTGTAGACTAGGCTAACCTTGAACTCCCAAGTGCTGGGATTAAATGCGTGCACCACCAAGCCTGGTTTGCATTTTTCTAACAAATATTTGTATTGAGCAAATTTTATTGACAACTTTTATTGCTAGTACTCAAAATATTTATTGATCATATGATATGAATGCTAGCCAACCAGAATAGGTGCCTTGAACATCATCACTTTGTCATAGTCATTTTTTTTTATCGTTATGTGAGTTACCTACTTTATACTTGGCTATATGTCTTTTTAAAAAATGTTTATATTTTGATTTTTAATTATGTGCATGTGTGTAGTTGTGTGTACATGAATTCAGGTGCCCATGGAGGCCTGAAGAGGGTGTCAAATACCCTAAAACTAGAGTTTTAGGAGGTTGTGAGTCACTTGATGTGGATGCTGGTAACCAAGAACTGGTTAAGAAAGTACTCTTAACCTCTGAGACATCTGGTTAACCTAATCCTATTACATTTCTAACATGCCAAATTTTTTACACATCCTGCAGCAGCACTTTTCAGCAGAACTTCTAGGATAATGTTAATGTTCTGAATTTATTCTGTCTAGAATAGTAACCGCTAACTGCATATAACTTATAAGCACTTGAAATATACCCAGTGTGACTAAAAATTTCAATTTTAAGTTTTGTTTAATAGCTTCACATGATTAGTAACTACTGTAACCCAGAGTATAGTTATAAATACTATCTCTATCTAGACAAGTCATAGGTCGTAGAGGAGAACATGATACTCTCATTCTGCTAAATGTGCATAGTATTAAAATAACCCCTAACAACTCATTTCTATACATATAGATTAGTGCATCTTTCAATATTTAACAGAGAAGCTTTTTCTTGTATTAGATAGTTATTAATACAGAGATCTACAACTAGCCAATGTGCAGAACATAAGGAATTATGTAGTACTCAGCTTTCATTGGGACATCTGTATCACACCCCTTCTCTTCGAGGCTCAGGGGTCATCATAGTAGAGGGTGTCAAAAGATTATAAGTGACAGAAATTGTACACACCTGTAGCAAAACAGTATTTGCTGGAAATAATAGTGCCTTTATACAAATTAACTCATAGCGCCTGTGACCACATGCACAAGATCTGCACAAGATCAAGCCAGCCAAAATCCCAGCATGGTTGGAGGAGGAACTCACAAAGTCCTACCCCTAGCTGAGGAACTATTTGTAACTGATGTTTGCTGGGGGAGGGAGACTCAGTTTCTTCTTAGATGCCACCTGTGAAAACCTATCCAAGTTTCATTTGACGAGGGTAAAGGGGGGAAGCAGATTTGATAAAAAAAAAAAAATTATATGCATGTGTGAAGTTCTCAAACAATAAAAGAAGAAAAAGCAAGCAAATGAAACTAGCAACAACAACAACAAAAAACAAGTAAATCTATGGGTTTTATATCAACTAAACTATAAAAGCTACCATCAGCATCTCTTTCTCTCAAGCACATATATTAACATAAAATCAATTTTGTAAGAGATAAATTTTTGTTTTAAAATGAACATTAAGCATAATGGTAAAGAATCAAAATGACAATAACAACAAAGATAACTTTGTTTTTCTCTCAAAGACATAGTTATAATAATTTGTGTTACCTTTTGTTTTGATAACCCAACTTCCTCTAGCAAGGACTTAAGGCAAGTCTGGAAAATACCTTCCTCCCTTTTTATTTTGGTCAACACTAATCACACTCAATCCTTACACCTACTAGGATTTTTTTTCAGCTAATGAATTTCTACTGCATTGTCTTTTCTGTCTATAGTTGAGCTTATATCAGAGTCATAATATTTGGTATCTACTAGACATGTCCTTTTATGGTCTCTTCTAAGTTTATGCTTCTCTTAACTATTATTTCCTGTATTTTTTTCTATACTGTTTATAGCTATTTTGATTATTTTCAAAAAATTAATTACCATAGAAATGTCTCTTAGAATATAAATATATACATAAGTTAGAAAGAATTGGAATATTTATGATAACTAGTGTACTTAATCAATAAAATCTCTTTTAATTTTAATTTTTATATACACATGTTTTTTAAAAATTATGAATGCTTTTTAATATTTCTGCATTTTTGCTGGCTCCTGCCATTCAAATTCTATAATATCCTACCATTCTTATTTTCTACAGTTTCCTCATGTCTCAACAGAAGACCCATGAGAAATGAAGTAGTATCAAAAATTATTTGAATTTTCCTACTTCTCTCAAGAAAATACAAAACTAATATCTGTCACCCAAAAGAGTTCCGGCATGCAGTGGGCACCTGGGACTTTAGGACTGCATTTTTTTCCCTAGGAGTGGCATTTGAGAATAACTGACTTTCCTAGAGAAGAGTCGCGTTTCCTAAAGCTCATCGAACTTCTTTCTTCCCATGCTCCTTCACGGCACACGACCTGAGAGAGAAACACCACCTAACAGAAGCTGCCTCAGCCTGTTGTCACAGAGTTTGCATCCTCATCTGCTTTTCCTCTCTCCAGGTTGAAGGGAAGAAGTGCACCTCATTCTCAAGTCTTAGCCGGGATGGTGAGTATATGGGATTTTATTCTTTATTCTACAAAGTTTTGCAAAGCTTTAAATACTTCAAAATGTAAAAGCAAACAAAAACTGGCCACAGCAGAAGCTAAACAACAATTAAAAAAGAAAAAAAAAACCGAACAAAAAACAAAGAGGGCAGTAAGCATAGTTACTTTGTGGTCTTACGAATTTTGATTGTCTTAAATTCCACATGAATATCTACATACTACCTTGTCCCCTGGAGACTGTGGTACCATGAATATGTGAATTAATAGCTTTGATCATGGGTTTAAAATGCAGAGCCCTATTGTGATTTTTTTTAAACCCATGCACCTCTTAGCCTCGCTTACCTTGGCTGTAAATCAACAGTATTGGCAGCTCCTCAACCTATCTCAGAATTATTAATGTTCAAATAACACTAAGTATACATAGATTTGCACTGATTATTTCTTGTCCTTAGCAAACAGGAATTGTTGATTACCTTAAGCACAAAATAACTTTAAAATTTCAACTTTGTTGTGCAAATATCGTTTAAAAATCACTTCAGGTAGGTGGGGGTGCAGCTCAGTAGTAGAAACTGTCTAACACATGCAAGGCCTTGAACTCGGTCCTCTGCCTGCAACAAATTACTTAGTTCTTAGCTTTTAAAAGGTCCTTTCTTGTGTCGATATTAGTCATCATCACAAACTTGCATTACTATTGTTCCAGGTGCCTGTAGAAAACACACAGTCCATATAACGTGCCTAGAATAGTTTATTAAACTCTTCACTAGCTAAATCTGAATTAGGCATGTAGTCAGCTAAGGAGGAAAAGGTAGATGTGAGAAGCAGTTTCCTTTTCCTCTGTGGGCTAAGATGTGCTGTCCACATGGCAGATCAGCGGATGGATCAGAAGTTCTGCCACACCTCATCGGACGAGAAGAACACCTGAGCGAAATCACTTAAAACCCCTATTGGCTGAATCTTTAATGAACCAAAATGTATTTCTAAGTCAATATTTTTGCAGTTTCATAATTGTTTATTTAATAAAAAGCCATTATTTCATTGATAAAAGAGCAATCTGGAGTTTATTACATAATTAACCATTAACTGTTTTAAAAGTCCTGGAAAGAAACTGGTCATTTCAGAAGGTTGGGGGCTTTTATTATTTTTTTAAAATAATGTGCTTGCATTATTTCATCAAATTAATGGAGTTACACTTTACCTTGTGTTAGGATTTACTGTACAACACACTGTCTTGTGCATCTAGTTCTGTGGCACCTTGTATTAATGATTAGTTAAACTGAAGATAATGAAGGTCTTATCATGTGCCTAATTAGCCATGCAGTCACTAATGGTAGTCTAACTCATTTAGATAAAGTCAGTTTGCTGATCTATTCTTTAAGGAGGGCTTGGAGAGGAAGCCAAGGGGAAAAGATTGCATACAGTGTGTGTGTGTGTGTGTGTGTGTGTGTGTGTGTGTGTAAGTGCACACACCTGTGGGTGTGAGAGAGTGCATGCGTGAGAGCTCATGCATGTATGTGCGTGCATGTGCATGTGTGTGTGCATGCATTTGTGTGTGTATGTGAGTGTGTGTGTGTGTGTGTGTGTGTATACAAAGTAGCAGAACAGACCACAACGCAGTATAGTGCTGGGGCTTCTTGACAATTCTTAAAAGTTTTTCCTGAATTAGTATAATCCAAACACCAGTTCTTTCTGTATCCTCTACTAGAGTTTTCTAATTGTTGAAGTCAAAATTCTTAGGTCAATAGCGGTCTACTTTTCAAGTTCCTAAGTCTGTGGTATTAGATCACTGAAAATTATCCCTCCCAAGTGAATTGGAAGCTGTTGAGCAGGTCTATGCAAACATTCTCACTCCATCTGACTTAACTGTATTTGGAATCCTTGTTTCCAAGTAGCTCCCAATAAATAACATTTGCTTTTATATTTAAAGAACAAAACTTTTGAGCTTCTAAGACACATAGCAGAAACAGAGACAAAAAGCATTCTTACCTCATTCTTCAGTTTGCTCCCCGAAAACCTTAAAAATCATACATTTTCCATTAGTTTGAAAGAAATTATAATTATAAATTATAATTATAAAGAAAACACAGAGGACATTAAAAGTAGTCTGTTCACAACATCATTACTGCTCAAATGTCTAAGAAAAAGTGGTTTTGTGGAGGAAATTAAAATAAAAGATATCTCAGGAAGTTGGGTAAGATTTGAGGTAAACAAAAACACTTTATACTAAAGGTTTAGATGTGTCCTGGCCTGTATTTATGTTTCATTGTGGGTATTCACTAGTAACCTGCTACTGCAACATCTGAATTAATCTTGACATAACTCAAGTGACTTATTTTTTCCCTAAGATGTTTCACTTTTAAAAAGATTTCTTCTTTTAAGAATTACAAGTAATTTAATCCCAGCACTCAGGAGGCAGAGCCAGGCGGATCTCTGTGAGTTCGAGGCCAACCTGGACTACCAAGTGAGTCTCAGGGAAGGCGCCAAGCTACACAGAGAAACCCTGTCTCAAAAAACAAAAAAAACAAAAAAAAAATTCTCAGTAATCACAACACAAGGAAGTCTCGGGAGCAGTTTTAATTAGTATGTATCAACATTCTTCTAAAATTTGTGTACCCACTGGTCTTATTGACTATAACCTCACGTCTTAATATCCTGCTCCAGATAGTCAATGGCAGCTTAAAACAATGTGTTCTTTATAGTAACATGGATTTTTGTCACAGAGACTCAAATGGGACAATCATATATTACTGTCTTACTAAGATGGTACTCAAGATTATGTGTTTAGCAATTAATATAATAACCTTTCTGTGTTGGTAAGGTAGTATTCAAGTGCACAGTTTTTTAAAATAACTGTATCTTTAAAACTATCACGTTTTTAACTTTATTTTTATTGAATCCAACCTGAAAATAGAGCCAATCTTATAAGTAAATGAGAATATTTAGAAGATTTATTTATTTTTACATTATATGAATGGGTGTTTTTGACTGCATGGATGTCTGTACACCATGTGTGTGCTGTGCCCGTGGAGGCCAGAGACAGCATTGGATCCTCTGGAATTGGAATCTTGAACGGTTGTTAGTTGGAGGATATGAGTCCCCTGCAAGAACATGTGCTCTTAACCCTAGAGCCACCTCCCCAGCTCCTGAGTAAGTGCAAATTTAAAGGCAATTCTACTTCCTTGAATTCTCTTCCTCATCTTTTGGGGACACCTAATTCACTGTTATTTTCTCACTAACCATTAAAATCGTATAATTTATCAAGTAATATAGACTATATGGTGACAATGTTCACACAAAGCTGATGTTACGTTTGATGATTAGAAGAAAACATTTTCATAATAAGCAAAATTACGAAGTCATTTTATTGAACAGATATTATGCATATTTAAAGAACTGCAGAGATGCATCTTGAATGTGACATCACTCTACCTTGTCAGGCCCTTTCCAGAATAAACGGAGTGGTAATATGCACTGGTCTCTTTGATGCCAATCCCATAATAATGATACCTAGAGCAAGACATGAGCCATTTCTGTGTTAGTGAAAGAGAAAGGAAAAGTAGGAATAACTGAACCAACCCAGTAAGGACTGCCACCCCCAGAAGACAGTCTCTGGGCAGTATCACTGCCCACCTTTCCTCCATGCTTTCCCATCTACATGCATCCAGGGTCAGGAAGTGGGTGAAACTAAGGGATGAGGCCATTTCCACTGGACTCTAGACTAACTGTATTGTCAAATGCTACTTTTGGCATTCCCATATCAGCGTAGAGGATAGAGATATGTACTTCAAGCCACTCTTTTGTCATCAGGAAATTTTTTAAAAAGGACTTGGTGTAGTAGTTCCATACCTAAATATTTTGATGGCCCAGAACAGAAGTACATATAGAATGTCAAACTACTTAAAAATACAAATCAATTAAATGAACTGCTACATAAGATATTACTGTGCTATTACATTTACAGGACACACCCATGATGACCTAGCAAACAGACTTGAATTTAGGATTCTTAGATTCATGGAGCTCCAGGTGAGAGTGTGATGGCTGGGGGAACCCACCCTTACACTACTTCTCAGCTCTTGCTTTGTTCACTAGGTGGAGGAGAGGGAGGAATACTGTACATTCTAGATCCTTCCACCACTCACAAGTTTCCCATAGCCACTCCTCAGTCTAGGGTCATGTACATGAGTAGGGCAAGGTAACCTCCTGTGGATAGATTGGGAGCAGGTCCCCAGAGCTCAAGAAAACAAAGCTGTTTAGGGGAGAAGTGTCAGGCCTCCACGGGCCCCAAGGGAGAGATGCAGTCTATGGATGAAGGCAATTCACTCCTTCATGAGTGACACATGGACTTCCTGATGCTCTAGGAAAACAAGCAGCTGAAAGACACTGGGATCAGAGCCTCCAAACATAAGGCCCGTGGCAGCAGAGCTGTTTATATTGACTCAAGGTCACTTGAGTTAGATAGTGGTTTTTAAAACTAATGTGTATATATACATTAAAATGATGTTATAGTTGAGAAACAGGTAGAATGATATTTTGTAAGTATGGAAAACAAGATTTAAAGTCTCAGTTTGGGTAAGGAAAACTGTAGCCTCAAACAGAAAACTCCCAAAACTGCTCCACTTTTATAGATTGTAAAAGCTATACTATGTGATACAAGGCAAGAGGATCCCTATGGCATATTAAAACAAGCAAGGAGATGGAAAAATAATAAGTCTATGAAAGCTCAGAAACACTGAACTGATTTTACATTTCTATGGTAAAAGAAAGAAGTTTAATTAATAAAGTCTTGATCAAAAGAAATGCAGTAACAGAAACCGTTAAACAATGAGTAATAAACAGTAACAGCAGTACTTAAACTATGAATAAACTAGTAGATTTAGATACATTTGGTCATGGTCAGATATAGTAGTGGAATTAGGATTATGAGCTTGGGGGTTTGAAATAAGTATTAATATTTCCCTTTTTAAACTTTAGAACTAAGATACCAGTCCAATGTCACTGCACTAGAAGAAATAAACAAGTGGGAACCAAAGACAAGAGAATCTTTTTAAATGGAAAAAATATCATAACTTCACATTCTTTTGCAAAGCTTACTATTTGTTCGCTTGCCTTTGCAGTTTAAACAACTACACTTCAGCCACTTGCTAAAACAATATACGCTAAGCATCGCTCCAAACACTGATAAACCTATTAGAACTCCTGTCTTCTTGTTTCTCATCTCTAACCCCCCTTTTCAACCTATAATAAAATAATCCTATCCCATGGTAAAGCGGTTTGCCATGCAGTCCATAAAGAACTACATTGCCTTTGCAGGTAGCACACAACCAGATAAATCAAAGAGGTAGCCATGAGTTCAATAAACATTAGAGAATGTCTATCACATCTGGCCATTGTGATAGTTGTCAGAATAATGATGAATGAAATAGACATGGAAGATAAGACCAGCTGTTCATCCCAGTCCATGGTCTCCTGAGCTAGATGCCTGCTGGTCCTGCTCTAGTGACCACACTGATCGCCACAGAAGCAAGTACATTTCCAGGTTCTAAAATTACCTGCAGTTGTATTTGTTTTAAATTGCAACATCCTTCAAGATCTTGGCTAGTGTGGATTTGTATTTTTTTCCTATTCATGACATTAAGATTGTTTCATATGTATTTACTACTTTCTTGTTTTTAGAAAATGGTTTTATTGTTTATTTTTTATTACCAATCCAACCATTAGAGCAAGAAAGTTCACAAATAAAAGATTTTGTTTCTGCTTGAATTCAATGTCAAGGTTTTGTGCATTTTATTCACTAGTCAAATTTAAGTGACATATTAACACAGACACCAGGGATCTGACTTGGTCAGTGGTCTTCACCTCTACAGCAGAGAAGCAGCAGCTTTTCTCATTAGCAATGTCTCCTTATTTATGACTGATGAGATGGACAAACGTATCCTATCAATGCCATCTTATGAACATGTCTAGAGATAGGGAACCATTGAAAGATAGTCTTCCTTTCTTCAGCTGTAATCTGTGTTCTGTGTGCTAGATGGGGACACTCTATTGGTGACAGATAGAGGAGGGTCTCTGTCCTTGAGGAGTTAATAATAGTCTTGGAGCAAAAAAAGAATGAAAAAAAAAAAAAGGTGATTCCAAATTAACACAGGCTACAGTTGAAGTGGGTGATAGCAAATGATAATAGAAGTTGTTGCCATTTATTGAGTTCCTGCTCATGTAAAGAATTTTGTAATTACATGATTTCAAATGCAGTCTATAAGGAGAATATTATCCCCACTTCATAACAAAACTTGAAAAAAATCGGTGAGTTACGTTAAATTTTATTTATTATTTTTGTTGTGTATGTAGACACATGACACACGAGTGTGTGTGTGGTATGGTGTGACTGTGAGTGCCTGTGTGTGGAGATCAGGAAAACTTTCAGGAATCAGTTCTCTCCTCCTACCATGATTTCTAGAGACCAAGCTCAAATGTCAGGCTTGCATGACAAATTCTTTCACCCCATATGCCCTCTTAACAACCCTGTGGTTCATTTAAAGGTTATTTAACAGCCTTATTGGGTTGAAGGCAAATTCAAGGCCACAGTTTCCCAGAGCACTCTGTATTCCAACAGTGCATGTTGCCCTCAAACCCAAAATGCAGAAGAAACAACTAGTTTTGTATCTCAAGCTTACTCACCATCAGAAATTCTTAAGTCAAATACAGTTTGAATACGTGTACACTCATGCACACTCTCTCTAGGAGTCATCCTGAGTTAGAGTAGCATAAATAATCAAGTGAATCCCTAGGACCTGGAACATTGATTGGGATGTTTCATATTTGACCTTCCATGTGTAAATAAAGCCTTCTAGACTGCAAGCTTCCTGTAACAGGAAGTCAATAAACTTGTTGAATAATTGAATGAATATGTGGAAAAAGTTTTAAAGGCAACAATGGGCCATAAACTATAAAAAAAATAACTTGCCAATTAAGGTCAAACATATATAGTCACGTATGTGTGATCATCATAAGTCTAAACTTATTTTATCTTCTGTAATATAAGAATATCGGTGACTCCTTTCAGCCAGTGAGCATGTTGTAAACTTACCCATTTCTGTCTGGATTACTTGCTCTCCATAAAGAGCTTGTGCTGGCTCCTACTTTTGTTCTGTTGAACTCTTCACTGGGAATGTCTCCCTCCCTTCCTGGGATAGGATCTGTCTTAGTCAACTTTGAGGGATATTGTTAGCGTGCGGAACTGCCTAGCCTCTGAGACAAAACTAATCTCTCTGTCCACTGAATTCCACTCTCAGCTATTTAGCCCATTGTGGCCTTATCCCTGCAATCATTAGTATCTACGTCCCACGGCTTAAGCACTAAGATTTGAGGAAATCCTCAAACATTTATAAATCATTGTGTTCTAGAGATTGGAAAACCAATAAAACACAAACTTTCTTAAAGCCAGTAGTTTCTTTAGTAAGCACCTGTCACTGTGAATTTCTACGTTACCAATAAAACACTTGGGCAAAGCAAAAGTTGCGTGTTTGAGTATTGTGTAGGACAGACGTGAGGACAGCATGTTAGACAGGAAGCTGGTGGCGACACACAGCTCAGGGTTTTTATTCTATCCACTGCCGTGCTTCGTACCTAGCTTCTTTGGGAGCAAATAAAACAATTGTCTCTCCTTAAGCTTTCTTTTGGTCTAACAAGGCACCTGTTATCGTCTTAGTTAGTGATGATTTAGTGTCTTTCAGAAAAGAGAGGAGATAGTGCACGAGCACTCCTGTCTTCCTAGAGTTTATATTTAACCCCGT
This sequence comes from Peromyscus eremicus, assembly GCF_949786415.1. Classification (NCBI taxonomy): domain Eukaryota; kingdom Metazoa; phylum Chordata; class Mammalia; order Rodentia; family Cricetidae; genus Peromyscus; species Peromyscus eremicus. The sequence continues at coordinate 18,139,365 of NC_081424.1, read as the reverse complement.
AAAACTGGGAGGAGTGGTTCATGCAGGGTATGCATGGATTCTTCGTCTCCGCTGCAGCGTTTTACAACACTGCTTTGTCATTAATAGATTTTGCTAAAATAAATCTTGCTAGGAAGTGTTTCCAGAAATATTACAACAAAAGAACCTATGCTAACACGTGGTGAATAAGAATGAGATTTGCTTGACTGGTTTGATCTACGTACCCCTACCTGCTGCTTGTTTTATGGGCCATTCTAGCATTTCACAGTTCTTTATCACTATATGATTACATCCATTTTACTAAGGGAAACAGGTTATAAATACCACTAACATTCTGAGTATAACTGGCTATGTTCTCTAGAAGAAAATATTGGTCACAAAATTAGTCTTTCTAATTTTCTGACAAAATTGTATTCATTCGTTAGCAGCAACTGTCCTCTGACTTATGCTTTATGTCAAGGGACTGAGCTCATTTGTAAATTATGAATGCACAGGAATGATTAATTAACTCTTAGGCTCATAATATAACTGTAACAGATCCTTAGTATATGAGGTGAAACCATTACATCTCTCTTACACAGCTAGCATGTTCACATTGTGCCTAGCATTTCTCTTCATTAGCTGATCAGCGTATACCTATGCTTACATTTCTTCTTCTTCTCATCAGTTCTCATATAGAATTCCTGAAACATATGTTCCCGCTGAGCTAGGAGCCCTGGTGTTCGCTGTTTACACTACACAAATGATAACCGATAAGGAAATGATGCGGTTAAGCTGCTCAGGGACTTGCAATAACTTGCTGTGATAAGAGCAGCTGTCATATCAGTTTTATTAACCCACTAAATCACCTCCAATAAATAAGATAATAGCTTTTGCCCATCATGTCTGAAAACCAAGATTTGGTTGATCAAAGTCTACCAGAAATTAAAATGTAACTGATTCAAACAGTCCACCCTGTTCATGCTATCTATTAATGAGTTCACCCATCCCCCTTACATTGTTAAGCTATTTTGAGCAAAGACACATATAGGCTCTTTTTGTTCATTTTGTGTCCCCAGAGGCTAGCCACTACTGAGAATGTAAATATGATGCTTATTAATTAATATTAATAGTGAAAATTTTTAACAGCAGATAACTTATCTTATAGTTCTTTATACCCCCAAAGCTCTTAAGAACCACGCTTTGTACCTCAATTTCAACTTAAGGTATTATTCTTGAACTATTTATAACCATAAAATATGCATGAGTTTTACTCTGTGGTACCCATAGAATTTCATTTTTTGAAGTTAAAATGAATTATTGACAAGTTCATTTATATTTTAAAGTAATTTGACAAATATTCAGCAATTGTTTAGAGTACTGTATTAAACACCTAGCAGAAATAATGGTTGGAAGATAATTTATTTGCATAAAGGATGCTTAGGATTAAAATTAAGAGGCTGAGAATTCATTGGTGATGCAAATTGGCTTTCATATACAATATATATCTCTAGGATTCATGAGATGACTATATTAGAGAATTTATTAGAGAAAATTTTATTTACTAGAAATAAATTAGAGAAGATTAATGAAACATTTTTGTCTTTAAGAAAAAATCTGATAGTAATGAATCTTAAGAACTGTTAGAGCATCGGGCTGCGGTGGCACATGCCTTTAATCCCAGCACTCGGGAGGCAGAGCCAGGAGGATCTCTATGAGTTCGAGGCCAGCCTGGTCTACAGAGTGAGTTCCAGAACAGGCATCAAAACTACACAGAGATACCTTGTCTTGAAGAAAAAAAAAAAAAAAAAAAAAAAAAAAACAACGACAACAAAAAAGAACTGTTAGAGCAGTGAAAGAATTTTTAAAAATTTAATTTAAAAAGACAAAGATAATAAAAAGTTCAACAAATTAATCATTTTGTTAATATGACTGATTTTTAGAAACAAGTGGGTTTTCCTACTTTTAATACTTGATAAAGCATAAGCTTTAAAGCAGTTGAACCTTCATATAAATATTAGCATTGTTAGTGGGCTGTATCTTTGTAGCCTTAAGCAAGTCAATATCCTTCTAACTACAGTTTCCTTATTTATAAAACATAGTAGTTCCTATCTTGTCTCAGTATTATAACTCTTTTCTAAAAGTTGAAAGCATAGTTGATCCTCCATTAATATTATTTATATATTATTTAATTCTCAAAACAATGATATAAGGTATCATACAGCCACTTTACTGATAGAGGCTGAGTGATCTGTCCAACGGTCACACGTCCACAAATGAGAGCACAGCATTCACCCTGATTTGTCCGACTTTAATTCTTGCTCCAGCTATTAGGGATGCTATCTTAGATGTACTATCTTCCAAAATAAAAAAAAGATGTCTTTTAGAAACAAAACCAGGAATGTTACCTGGATAAGAATAATCACATCAAAGTATTACCCATTTCCAAGATGCATCTTGCTATATCTTCCAACATACCTAGTTTACACAAGGGACATTATTTCTACTTACAATATATAAATACCTGGAAGGGTGATAGCCATGTCATAAAAAGCAAATGGTATTTCAACAAGGCAGAAAATCTCAAATTGTTCATGCCTTGAGCATGTCTATGGCTCTTAATTATCAAATAAGTTGCCAGAAGTCTCCAAATGTTGCTATATCAACGTAAGAACTAGAGTGTGGCTGTGTCACAATGGACATGGTTAATGATTCATCACTAATCCTAAAGGCTCCTTCTGGGATGAATTGACTTTCTCCGCAGCCTGCCCGCCTGCCCTCTTGCAGATCCTGTCAAGAGGACTGCTTGTGTTGCTTTGCCTCTTTGCCCCTATCTTTCTACTTCAAACACTGTCTGATCTCACCTCCACTCACAAAACACAGTGCTTTAGAAATCATCAAACCAAACTGAGCCTAACTTCACGTAAAGCTGACTTGGTTAGAAGGAAAAGGCTATTTTTTTTCCTGTTCCTGTTGTGGTATTTTATTCTTCTTTCACAAGCCAAGGTATTTTTTAAATTAATTAAAAAATCAGTGAACTAAGGATTGATTGACAATACATTATTTGTTAGACAACATGAAGGATTAAAAGCGAATGAGAAAAAGTATCTGTTCTCAAAATATTATTGCTTAGGAAGGGGCTAAATTAATGTCATATTGAGATAGATACTAACAAACAGCTATGAGAGTGTGAAGAGCCTATGCAAATGAACAGAATAAGAGAATATTCAGAAGAGAAGGTTCAGGACTCATTCCTTTAAGTAGCTAAGATTTCAAAATACAATTACAAGACTTCCCTCAGAAGGGGAAGCTACTATAGAGGAGAGGCAGTTTGGGTGATTTAAAGGGTACTGGGTGATAGTTTAGTGATATATCCTTAGTGATATTTGCGTAGCAATATACTGAGAAACAGTAAGATAGGAAAATGGGTTGAAACCAAGTCATAATAGACTTTGAATATAGAGGTAAGAAGTTGTCTTTAAGAGTAGAAATTGTGAAGCAGTGAGATGATTTAGCTGATAAAGGTACTTGCTGCCAAGCCTGACAAATTGAGTTCAATCCTAGAAAGTACATGGTGGAAGAAGAGAATTGACTTCCAAAAGTTATTATCTGACCTCCACATGTGCCATGCATGACGCATGTATAGACACACAGACATGCACACACATACAGAGAGAGAGAGAGAGAGAGAGAGAGAGAGAGAGAGAGAGAGAGAGAGAGAGAGAGAACAGAGAGACAGAGAATGAAAGAGAGAATAGATAAATATAGATACTTTTTTAAAGAGTTGAAATTGTGTGCCTGGGAAAGCCATTGAGTGCGGGAGAGATGTGATTCTGTCAGAACTCTGGAAAGCCAATGTGGAAATATTGTATTAAATGACTAGAAAGTCAAGGTGACACTATGAAAGTGAGAATGAGGAGAGACAAAGTCAGCAGAATTCAAAAAGTAGGACTTAGTTTTTTGCAAGTGGTAGAGCTGGCCAGTGCAAGGCACAGCCACTAGACATGCACAGGTAGGAGAAATGTTAACTATGGCTAGTTTTGAATGAGGATGTAAAAATATATACGGGATTTTAAAAACTCAATATGAACAAAACAAAATATCTTCTCAAAATTTTATATGGATTACTTACTGAAATAATTTTTGATATACTGGGTTAAGTAAAACTTTATTAATTTTAATTCCATTCATTTCATTTTACTCTTGCTATGGTTACCAGAAAATTTTAAATTAGTATGGGGCTGTACTACCCTTCCATGGGTCAGCACTACACTGAAATTCAGGAGACAGTCTGTAAGATAGGATGATGGAGGAAACTGGGAGATGAGTGACTGAGAAGCCAGAGGCCAAGGTTCTGTGTTGAGGAGGGGATTGCCAGAAAGAGCAAGCACTAGGGAGGAACCAAGAAAGGTGAGTAATTGTAGAAATAAGCTATTTGGGTTTTTACCCAGTTACAGAAGTGTTTGGGCAGAATAATGCGCCCAGCAGTGGGAGAAGTGAATGGTATCTAGTCTTTCAAGGAAAAAGAGAAGAAAAACAAAAACGTGATGATGAGTATGACAGGTATAACCTGCTGGCTTTTTCAGTCAGTCTGAAAAATCTGATTCTGTTAGAAAATGAAAACATGGACAGAAGAATCACTGGTGAGCCTGAAATGCAGATCTGCAGAGATAGGTCTAAAAGAAAAGCCAAGAATGCCCAGATGCAGGCCGCATACAGCTTATTGTATGTTCATATTAACAGTGAGAGATGATCGAGCAGGTTGTTATTAATGCCTTTTGTCTTGAATGGTGGAAAGGGGATGTGAAATGGCTGAAATGATCATCTAAGTGAGAAAAGTCTAGGAAGAATGTGGAGGACAGCAGAGCTCCCCTTCTCTTGTTGACCTTGTCCTTGAGGGGATGTTGTTGATCTCATTGGTCATTAAATTTTGTCTTGTACATTCCTTGTTCGTGACACTGGTGACTTCCACAATGGCTTAAAATCATGAAAACTATTCACTTAACCTATTTCAGGAGAAAGCATGATAGATAATATGGGTGGTCTTCATAGATGTTTCTTTCTAAACTTTATTCTAATATATACCCTTTTCTTTTATTCTAATATATACCCTTTTCTTTTATGTGTTTTCCTAGTTCATCTACTTCAAGAAAGAAAATATCTGATTCCATTCACTGATAAAGACAGTTATCTTACGTCTACAAGTATAAAGGAGAACCCCATTGTTCCAGTCTTACTTTGAATGCCCTCTTGTTCCAAGTCTTCGTGTTGTCAGGAGAGGAAACTTTTGGCGAATTGTCTATAAAAGAAAGATAAAGTTTGTAACTTGTGTAGCTCTAATGCAAGCCATTCCTGTCCTACTAATTTAAGAAAGTAAATGGTGGACTAAAAGGAACACTTAAGCTACAGGAAAGTAATACACGTGTGTTGATAAGAATGACATCGATTACCATGGAAGAGCCTACCAAGATCTATTTTTGCTTGATGTAACTACCGAAGCAATAGTTACTTTATTTACACACGCAGGAGGACTGTTTAGATTCCTCTATAATAATTCCATTCAGGGGTTTACCCCCATTAAATATCCATCACCATTCTGAAAGAATCCTTGGATCTGAAGAGAGCTCCATGGAAAATTTGATGAAATTAATTACTTCTAGTTTTATCGGATGTTCAAGGTGCTCTGTGATTCCCACTTAAGGATAATTGCCATAAGGTAGACTCAGAAAAATTGTAGGACTAACATGGACATCTAAAACTGTCTCATCCAGCCTCAGAGGGTGCACTGAGCCTTGAGAAGACCGATTATCAGCAAGTATAAAATAAGCTAATCACAGGCGTGGTTCTAAGCCCATGAGCACCACGCTCCATATTACACTCTCTTACAAGAAAACATGTTTTCAAAATAATTAAACTACTTTTTAACATTATTTTATCTTATATGCATAGGTGTTTTACCAGCATGTATGTCTGTGTATTACATTCATAGACAGACTAAAGAGTCCAGAAGAAGTATGGGATCCTCTGGAACTGGAGTTATAGAGGTTCATCTGGAAGAGCAGTCAGTTCTCCTTACCCCTGAGGCATCTCTTCTGCCCCCAAATAAATTACTTCTTCAAAGTATGGAGTTGAGCCACTGTTAAAGTGGCCTTTTAAAGGGGGGAGCTAGGAATAATGATGCATGCCTATAATTCCAACACTCAACAGGCTGACCAGGGGAATCACAAGTTCAAGGCCAACCTGAGCTACATAATTAGTTTAAGGTCAGCCTGGGGTACATAGAAAATTCTGCTCAAATCACTCGTCTCTTCCTGCCCTGAAAACCTGCAAATCTGGACCATCATTCTTATTGTTTTCTAGGCAGTGAGTTTTCTACAGGTTAGGATCTGGACTTTGGAGACCAAAACTTCCTTCAGTTCTGCTAACATATCCTAAACCATCAGAGGACAGACAACTGAAAGGGATTTCAAAGATGAGTGTTTTACCAAGGAATTAATATTATTTCCTGGTTCTCAAAATGATATCAACATATGTAAGTCACCTAATGTCAGATTCATAGATTCCCATCCTAATGATAGAAATGACAGAAATTTAACCAGTCCCATCATAAAAATGTTAATTCTATGGCATAAACATATTCATACTGAAACAAAGATTTAAGACAGCTACTTAAGTAGCAGAATAAAAATCTATCAAAAACTCAATATATTGGCTGGACAATATAAATAATGAGAGTCTGCATTTATGAGTTCGCCTTCACTTACTTTTGCTTCCCAATGTAGTTTAACTGTATTCTTGAATGCATCCTTTGTGAAGGAACATGCTACTGTTTTATGGAGCTTGCCTTGAGCTCACAATAGATCTGATAGCCAGTATTTGGAGACTCAAAAAAAAAATCAAGATGTAAACATATAGCAGTTCCAAACGAACACTAAGGAAGCTCATTTATGCTTGTAAAGCAAATGTCTTAACATTCTCTGAAAGAGCTCATTCAGATGAATTGTTTTACACATTGTCAACTTAATTTGTTAGTTGTAAGGTAGTAGCCAATATATGTCATATACCTTTCCAAAGGTGGCCGCACAAGCTGGTTCCAGTTTCTCTTTCCTACAGAAATCTAAATAGTGAGCATAAAGAATGCACCGTGGGAGGCAAACTCCTTCACACACTATGTAATTGTCTTCAAGCCTGAGAGGAAAGGGCAAGAATTAGGTCAAATCTTTTCAATATTACCTCCCTGCCCCCTCAATGACTTAATGCTCTTTTTGAAAACAGACTACACAAGTGAATTAATGAGCAGACATAAATGGGCTTTCTTTGTCCGGATGCTGTTTAAAATAATACCAGGATAAAAATAACCAAAAATTGTATGCTATATATCTCAAAGTTGTTGAGAGGAATTTGAATGGGCTTTCCATAAAAAAAAAAAAAATCATAGCAGTTTATGGCTATGGATATACTGCTTACCCCATTGTCACTCTCCAGTGTTTACATAATCAAAACGTAACGGGGGACTTAAAAGATGTGTACAAAGGTTATGTATAAGTGTTAATTAATTCCTAAGAACGGAAATGCTCTTGATGATCCCCCTTAACTTGGCAAGCCCTAGAAACAACGTCTGGAAGTCACAAACAGAAGGAAGGTCTGAAGAAGTATCAGACACCCTCTACAGATCTGGACAAGCAAATGGCAATTTCTAAAGAGGGCCACCTCTAAGGGAATGGTAGGTGACCTCTAGGAGCTGAGGGCCACAGTTCTACAGTTCAGGGAGTAAATTCTCTCAACATCCAGTGAGATTCGAGAAACGACAGCAAAAAGGTCTCGTGAAATTCCAGCATCAACTAGTCTCTTAATTTCTGTCTGGCAAGGCCATGAACTTAGTGCCAAGGTATCCTGTCTAGACTCCTGACTCACAGGAGCTCCAAGGCTATATGTTTGTGTTGTAAGCAAGCACAGGCGTGCCACTACATAAACACAAACAAAACGTAAGGATTAATTTTAGAAGAGTAAGAACCGTAGTGATCAGCTGTTAGTACAATTACAATGTGATGTTAATGTAGAAAACCCTCCTTCCAGGCCTCCATTGAAAATGCTGGGTCTTACTTCTTCATAAATTTTCAGTGTTCGGTAGTTTACTGTTTGATCTAGGACTATACATGGAGCCATTGAAGATGCTACATTTTTAAAAGAATATCCTCAATTCAAAGGGATTGCCAGGCTTCAACTTGTCAATCATCAGACACCCTTACTTTCATCCACAAACTATTTCTGAATCCTGAACAACAAGAGAAAACATGGTACTGTATTTGTTTGGAAAAGACACCAGGGTAAACTAACTTCACAGAAGCTGAAATGATGATCTAATTCCACTCTGAAATCTTTTTCCTGTGATTAAACCTATGGTCACCTAAATCATCTACTATACCTAAAACAATATGTCTCTATAGAAGTCTCCAAATATATAACAACTCTGCAGTACAGATGTAACTATATAAACTTCGAAAATCTGGGTAGATTTCCATTTAATTTCAACTAAATTTAATGTAATGAACATATTTGTGTTATAATTATCTGAATGACAATCTAGAAACCAAAGCTTCAAGATTCAATCCCCTTTTTTCTAATTGTTCAGTAAATTATCTTTACTAAAATGCACTTATACTAATTTCATGCTTAATAAAATCATAATAATTTATAATACAAGAAAAATGTAAATATAGTGTTATTCAGATTAAAATTGGGTCAAGTCTTTCAAGATTTCAGATTTAACATACTCTCAATGCACACAAAACAAAAGTTAAGAGACTTAATCCATGAGTTTCAGACACCAATTGTTCTTTTAACTAAAAATATCCAAATTAACTAGGATACTCTTTTAATTAATAATATCCAACCCAACTAGGATGTAGTATTTCAAAACAAATAAATTTGCCTACCTAAAATTGAATAGCTAATTGACAATAAAAGTTGGAATTAATATGCCATATTTTTATTTTGATTTTCAGTTCTAATTTTACCACTCCCAAGACAATTCTACAGCCTTAAAGATTTTTCAAAATCCAAATAACTTAAGGTTTTAACTCATTTTTTAGAATATTGGGAAAATCAAACAAAAATGTAAGAGCTTTATAGTCTTCAAAACATGAAAATTCTTGTGAGAAATAGTTATTTAAAAACTTGCATTTTAAAGGTAGGAATATAATACCCACAATCCATTTATTTGGGTAATTGTTTTTATAGTCATTGCTTTGTTTTCAAAATACTGAGTTAAGCTAGACATATATATGGTAAGAATTTTAAACAAACCCAAGATGGTTTCCAGTCACTCAATTTGAACTGAAAACCTGGAAGAGATCATTTAAAATAAATACAAAATCCAAACATTTTCCCAGTTACCCTTATGACAGCAGCTGTTTCCTAAACATCCCAGATAATTTCTCAATTACTTACACTTCCAGTATATTTTTAACTGGTAATCATGACAACAGACTTCAACAGTCAAAACAAAACTTTTCAGGAATATTTGTTATATATTTCAAATGTTGGAAGGGTTCAAGCATACAGTTTCAGAACTTCAGGCTATGCAAATTAGAACCTACTGATTAAATAATAAAAATAAAGTTTACTAGAATTTATAGATTCTATTTTTCGATTTTTTTCTAATTCTTAGATAATACTAGATAGCTAGAAAAAATAACTAATCAGTAAATAAGTAATCTTTCATTTATTATTCTGAATTAGGGGAGAAATTTGTGCCCTTAATTCTTCACATTATGCAAGAGTTCTTAATGACACGGTCTTATTTTAGATGTCTCTTCCTTTTATACGAGTGTTACAAAACGCTGTTAATGTGTAGAAGACCTGGTGGTAATCTCTTAGTTTTAAAAGATCTTAGGCAAAACTCAATTTGTAATGTTTTGCTATAGTAAATCATAAATGTGATATATTATAAAAATTCAAAATTGTTTAATCATGACAGCTTAACCGATTTTTCCGTTTTTTACTTCTAACTCAATCCATCTATTTTCTGACTGACACAGTATCTGCCCTCCACTTTTTGTTATTTTGAAGGATCATATCTGGAAAGCATAAAAACACCAAATAAATAGATTCCATGCTTAGCAAATAATCACAGAAAAAATTCATCACTGTGGCTTTATTAAAAAATGTATCCTGTTTATTAAAAAATATATCCTTTTTTATCATGATCAGAATATGGATCGTGTGAACAGGCAGGGAAAAGAAAATGGATGCATTTCTCATGGGTCTTTTAAACTTGTGGAAGTTTTAGGGAGAAGCAACTTGGGCAAAGACAGGGTCCTAGAGACACCGGGCTGGTGGACTTCAGCGGGTGCGCGCGCCAGGGCCGGCTTACCACTGCAGGGTGAGCTGAGTCTGCTTCTTCTTGTCCTTCATGATCTGCGTGATGCTCTTCTTCTGAGAGAGCTGAGTGTCGGCCGCTTTGGTCTTGCCCTCGTGCGTGTCCGCATCCTCTTCTTCCGAGGAAAAGTTACCATTGCTTAAATGCATCTCTGAGGGCGAGTTTAAGGGATGACAAAGAACAAGAGAACATGCGATCAGTCCGGTGGCCTCCACGTCTACCTGCTTTGCGTTGAACGGGGCGCCCGAGGAGGAGGAACAGGGAAGGAGTTGAGCAAAACCCTCGGAGTTAACAGTGGTTCCGTTAACGTTTTTTCCTGGTGAAATAAAATGGTCCCGACAGAGCGCCCCACTTATGTGTGTATTCAGAGTGGATTTGTTTTTATTGTTGGACGTCCTTGGGACTCAGCCACTGTCTGGCCGCCGGCCGGGGCGAGTGGAGCACTCACCTGATTTGACTCCCACCTGCAGCCTGGGGTCTCTGCCTTTCTCCCCGCTGCCCGGGGCGCCCGCAGCTGCTCCGGCAGCCAGGTACGCACTGTCCTCGGGGTAGACCAGCAAGCCCTTGCCCAGCAGCTGCGCGCAGCACTCCTCCGCGATCTCGGAGGGAAGTTGAGGCGAAGGCTGCTCCTGCACGAAGGCGTCTTCCAGCTCAGGGACCTTGGCCATCCTTTCCAGCGCTTGGATCTCGGCGCCGGCCCGGAGCTTGGCCCAGCTCGGTGTAGAGCCCAGAGCCCCGGGGCGGGGCAGGGAGGGGGGGAGGCGGGGCTGGGGACCTGTGGCCGCTGGGCAGGGAGGAGGCCGCAGGCTCAGAGCCCCCCGATGGCCGAGAGGGGACAGGGTGAACAGGCACCGCACAGATGGCCGGGTGGAGGAGGGAGGGTGGAGGCAAGCTGCCTTTTTCCGAGCGGCTCAGGTCTGGGCAGAAGCTTGCTCCAGCTCACTTCCACCTGCTGTCAGTCACGCCTGAGCTGTTCTCTCCTTCATTCGTTCTCTCTCACCTTGTTCCTAGGCCCAGAACGACTTCTCTGCGGAAAACTTCCTGAAGGATCCCAGAAAGTTTAGCCAGCTCTCCTCTGTACTGGGACAAGAAGCTTCAACTGTCCTCACCTGTATTCTCAGGAGACCTAACCTAAGGCACCCGTCAGGACAGCCTTGACTCTGCAAGCGTAGGACAAGAGGGAACAAAACCTAGAGGACCACCCAGACTTCGCCAGTCTTCGCACCGCTTTGGACAGATGTATTTCCAGAATAATCCAAGGATAGAGGAGCACCCTCTTCAGTGACTGGAAGGCAGAGCTGGTCACATCACCCTGCTCTGCACCGTGCGCTCTGCTCTGCACCGCGCACACTGACTTGGACCCTTGGGCCTCACAACCCTCTAAGCTCTGGAGATGGGAGGAAAAGATCCATTTCCTTGCAGTTCTATTACAAAAAAAAGATTTGCATCCTTCACAATTTTTCATTTCATGCCGTCATGCCAAGCAGTGAGTGGTACAAGGGATGTTTGCTTAAATTTAATCACATTCTAGTCCAAATTGACGAAAGTCGTGTTTGTTTTTTTTTAAAAAGTAAGTTGAATTTTCTTTAAAGAAGGGTGCTATGGGCGGATTTGGGATCCTACTGACCGGCTGACACGTGGTTTTCCTCATTCTATTCTATATCCTTGACAAACAGGCCCTCCAGGAAAAAGATAGGATCAGGCACTGGTTCCCATCATTTCATCACAGCCAATCCTGTATCTTCGTTGGGGGGGCATTAGAAAGAGGTATCAGCCTTGAATTTAGCATGAAATAGCATTGAATTGAAATCACACAGACAAAACAAAATGAGACCTGGAGTGGTCGATAACTGCAGGGCCAGTTACAGGGAGCAGTCTCCCCAAGAGCAGCGTTCCCTCAGGGCCCCTGAAATTGTTCTTGGGGTGCAGCTTCCCCATTTTCAACAGCACTTGCTGGAAAAGGCGCCGCCTCTCTCAAAGCTCTCCTCACCAGTTTCCTGTGGTTGCTGAAGGCAGGCTGGAGCCGCACCTACCCACACACCCCAAGTTCTGAGGCTATTCCCTAAGCAGGACAGCTTGGCATATTTGTCTTCTCTACCCAGTCCTCTGAAATCCTTGGAGCCTTAGCGTGTAGGTCTTTTCACTTCAGTGCTCGCATGTACAGCGTGCTACCTTTAACAGAGGTACACTCAGGTGCATTCTGCCACGCAAGTCCTTTTTGTGTTCACAAAAGGGCTCTATCCACTCATGTCACATAACCATGAGAGAAATGTTCAGAAAATGACTGGAATTTTCTCCTTTAATTTTAAAATATAGACCACTTGATATTCAGAAGGTGTGTTTGTGTATGTGAGTCATATAGACACTAAGTGAATATTTGGCAGTTTTCCAATTAAACTGATCAATGGAAATGCAAACTAGTATCTGATAAGGCCCTACACAAATTTTTGGCCATAATTTAAAGTAAAAACTCTGCTTTTCAAATCACCATTGAAGTTCTTCGTGCTACTCTTCAGAATTAAGAATTATTAGTAGGCATGAAACAATTAAAGGTGTAAATCAGAGCCGGGCGGTGGTGGCGCACGCCTTTAATCCCAGCACTCGGGAGGCAGAGCCAGGCGGATCTCTGTGAGTTCCAGGCCAGCCTGGGCTACCAAGTGAGTTCCAGGAAAGGCGCAAAGCTACACAGAGAAACCCTATCTCGAAAAACAAAAAAAAAAAAAAAAAAAAAAAGGTGTAAATCAGTAATCAATAATCTTCCAAAATTAAAAATCCCAAGACAAGGTGTCTTCAATAGTAAATTGCACCCAGAGTTTAAAGAATTGATGTCAACCTTTTCTACAAGGATACAGTGACAGCAGTGCTCAGATGATGGGGCAAGACGGCCCTTATCCTGGCTGGCCATGTGTGATTTCAATAGCCCCGGTTTCCATGGGGATGTGTTCTAAGGTCCCCAGTGTTACTTGGAACTATAGGTGGTATCAAACTCTGTCTATGCTTTTATTCCCTATATGCCGTGCAGTGTTACCATATGGAACCAAAGCCCGTCTGTCCTTCCATGTTTTGTGTGATGGTGTCTTTTCTGTCTCATTAGTCTTTCATTTGGGAGTCATAAGAAAGTAAAACAAGGGTTAATGGAGCCCGAGCCCTGCAATACTCCAAGAGTCCATCACACAACCCAGAAAGCATACACAGTACAGATATGCTAGACAGAGGGGTACTGTTCCTTACCTGGGACAACTTGGCATCCTTGTCTCTACCAAGTCCTCTGAAAGTCTCCAAGCCTGCTTGGTGTGTAGGGCTTGCCTCTTTAGTGCTAATGTGTAGACACACTCAGGCACATTCCACAGTGGAAGTCCTCTGTGAGGGTGTCCTGGGGCAATTGATACATAAGTAAGTAGATTGATTGAGGAAGACAGGCACCGACTGTGGGAGCATCATCCAATGGGGGAGGAGGCCAGGGAGAGCGCACAGGAAGAAGGTAAGATATGCACATGTGTGCTCAATTGTTCTTTAGCCATTGCATTTCCTGCAGGGACTCTTGCCCATAGGTATAAGATTTCAGATTCTTCAACCTTTGACATGAACTTGCACCATACCTCTCTAGGAGAATTCCAGGCCTGCAGCCTCAGACTGCCACTATACTGTTGGCCTCTTTTCCTTGTTCTGAGGCTTCCAGCTTCTTGAACTAGTCTGGTACTTGTTTCCATGGTTCCAGCCTGAGGTTGGCCATCGTGGATCTATTTCTGCCTAAAATTATATGTGCTCATCCAATGAACCCTCTCATAACAATGTATATACCATTGGTTCTGGTCGTCTGGAAAATAACACACAATTTATGACAAGGGCAGAAAGACAAGCCAATGAAAACTTTTCAGTTAACATCGCTAAAGCTTTATCAAAGAGTGACTGTAGAATCCTACTTTATAGAATACTCAAAAATCAAATTAGACTAAAGCTCTAAGTATACAATCTGCAACTGTACAACTCTCAGAGACCTTGACATGCATATCCCTGGCCTTGAACTTGGCCCAGCCTTCTTAAACACAATGGGATGCAAGCAGCTAAGGAAAAGTAGACCAACTGGATTCCTTCAGAATTCATCTACCTGAAGGTAGACAATCTGTGTACACAATGGGAAATCGTTAAAAGTCATCCCATAAGATTTGAATATTTATAATACATAAAACCTTTTACAGCTCCAAGATCAAAAGACATTATCCTGATTTCTAAAATGAGCAAAAGAAAAAAGGAGAGGATGCAAAGTAAGGAGGGAAAGTGGATGTGGGAGGGGTTTAATAGGATCAAAATACATTGTATGAAATTCTCAAAGAACTAACAATAGCTTCAAAAGTGTTCTAAAAATGAATGAAATGTTTACATAGGCATTTGATATTGGTGTGAAAGATAATAAGTATCACTCAAATTAGGAAAATGCACATTAAACCCTCTGTTAAGTATCAATTTATACCCCCAAAGGCTACTACAATCTTATAAATACAAGGCATAGAAAATAATTGTTGGTGAGATTGTGAAGTCATTGGGACCTTCATCCATTGCTGGCAGAAATATAAAACAGATGAAGAAAAATGAACATATGATCCAATAATTTCATTCTCAGATTCTCATTCCATTCAAGCAAATGGAAATTAATATAAAAATGTTCATGATAGCATTATGGATAATACTCAAAAAAGTGACAAAATACAAATGCCTAATCAGTTTCTGGATAAAGAAATTCAATGTGGTATAACATACAAGGGAATAGTGTTCAACCGTAAAAAATGAAGTACAAATATATGATATTATTATGTGTGATCTCTAAGAACATTATTCAAACTGAAAAAACTTACATACAAAGGACAATGTATTATTACATTCACAGGAAATAATCAGAGCAAGAAAATCCATAGAGACAAAAAGTAAATTAATGTTACTGTCAGGACCAGAAGTAGGAACAAATGAAGAGTTCCTCTTTAATGGGTACAGGCTTTGTTTTAGAGGAGAATGAGATTTTTCTGGAACTACATAGTGGTTGAATAGTGTGGGCATATAGAAAACTATATAATTATACACTTCAAAATGATTCAATTGGGAAATTTTATCTCAACAAAAAATACTTTAAAGCAAGGGAGGCAATATTATAAAGAAATAGCTTAAGAATCCGCTACATTCTGACCAAGTAAGAACTACTATTTCATCTGAGAAGGAAATGTACAATACTTGAAATTTTTCCATTCTTGATTCTCAAAATATGAGCTATCAATCTTGAAGTAGAAAAGCCTAGGAGATAGTTTAGTGCCCTAGGACCCTCACTTGGTTTGGTGTTATGCAAACACACACACACACACACACACACACACACACACACACACACACACACACACCCCTTGTAATAAATGCACTTGGCAGCTCAGGTTTTTTACCTGCACATATTATGCGTACACACCCCTTTGCAAACAGTGCAAGTAGCATTTGTTTTCAACCCCTAAACCCTCCAGCTACACTGGGCTACACCCACTCCCATCTCTGAACAATGGCATAAGTGTCCATGCCCTTGGTAATGATCAAATTTAGACGGTTTCTATGTGAGTGTATTCTCAATGTGGCTAGGAAGGAAGAGTGGGAAAACCACTCCAGGCTGAACTTGTTTTGGGTGCATGTACAGCAAGGCAAAATCATGTCTTCAAGTGACCTTTAAGGGAGAATTCCCTATTTACTATCTTATGCACATGCAAAGATATACATATGATTAAAATCAGTTGTATTGGGGGAAAGGACATCGGAAGCAGGAAAAAAAATGTGTGACCTAATCTATCAATCAAAGTAGACAACCACTCAAGTTATGGCACTTAGTAACCAGTCCCTCCACTTGAACCTAATAAAAGAAAGCCCTGAGAAATAATCAAAGCCCTTGAATATCTTCACTCATGAGGCCCATTGCAAATCTTAACAATGTATCCCTCTTTAAACTGTACTACCTCTTAACTCCAAATAAAAGTGTCTTGCTTCCTTTAAAAATCTGTGTGGACCCTTATTTTCGATTCTTTGAATAAAAGAAAGGCCAAGAACTTGGAAACACCTCCCAGACCCAGCCAGAGAGGGCAGTCTTGCTATATAGTCAGGTTAACATAAACTAATCATGCCTCTGTTCCTTTTCAAGCTGGTTCCTTCCTCCTTCAATCGTAATTATGCTACATGTTGTCATTTTGTATGTATTGAGTGTGGGATGGGAGAGAACGATGGGGAGTAGAGGTTAAAGGGGATAAGTAAGGAGAGAAATGATTTTTTAAAAAGGCAAAGTGGAACTAGAAAGTCAACAAATAGAAACTATATCCATTGGTTAGAACTTAAGAGATCAGGCCAGGTGGTGGTGGTGCACACCTTTAATCCCAGCACTCTGGAGGCAGAGGAAGGCAGATTTCTGTGAGTTTGAGACCTCCCGGCTCTACAGAGTGAGTTTTAGGACAGCCAAGGCTACACAGAGATAACCTATCTCAAAAAATAAAAAAAAAAAATTAAATTAAATTAAGAGATCAGGCTAGGAATGGTGGTGTACACCTGTAACCTCATTACAGTAATTGGAAGGTAGAGTCAGAAGTATCAGGAATTCAAGGTTATCCTCAGCTACATAAGAAGCTGAAGGCAAGCCTAGGCTACATGAGACCTTGTCATCTATACACATGTTTACACTTTGGGAACCAAATTTATTGCTCCATGTAGACTTAGCTGTTCTTCTTTCTGTAACTATCAATCCATGTAAATAATAAATAACTAGGGTGAGAGACAGGAAAGAGAGTTTCAAGGAGGCTACAGTCAGGTTCCAGTGGGGCAGTGAACAGAGGTGGGGCTGGACATGAGGCCCAGAGTGGATGGCCTGTGCTGGTGATGGTTGTGGGAAGAAGGAGCATTTCCTGGTGACAAATAGTAGGTCTTGTATGGAAATGAAGTTGTTTTTCAGGAGGGTAACAAGTATTTTCCATGTCAGAAATTTCTCAGCTAGTTGCTAAAACTCACCACAGCCATGGAAAAACCCAATTACCAGATCATAACAACAACTTTCATGAAAATCTTTTCAAAGACAAACTGGACTCATGTCTTTCAATTCCAGAACAGGGACTTCCCCTTTAAGAGTGGGTCCTGAGCCACAGTGTTTCAATACCTGTCTAAATGTCTCATGAGGCAATCTTATTCCCTTGTAATTCTTCATCACCTGACCCTCATGAAAGGTTGATTCAATTGTTCATCTCTTATTTGTTACTAGAAAAATTACAAGACCAGAATAGTTTATGCTATAGGTGTTTGCTACCCTTTGTGCTATTCTCTGGATTAAAGTTGTTTCAAAGTAAAACAAAAAATATTAAGCCGATTGATTTTTCAAAATCATAAGTAAGAATAAACTCCTGGTTATTTACTAATAGAAGATACTTGCAAAATAATAGATATGCATATTTGCACAGAAAATAAGTTAATACTTGAGAAATACATTTTTATTATAATGCCCTTGTCAAAAATGGAGGGGAAAATACATTTAAAATATTTGAATATTCACTCCTTGAGTCAAAGTAAAATTATTTTTTTACTATTTTTAACTGGATGTTTGTTATTTTGTTGAAGCTTAGCATCCAGTATCTCTTTCAGTCAGTGTGGTCTGACTGTGAAAGAACTGTTTCCCATGGAGTGTTGGACTTGGTGCAAATAAAAAATGGGAAAAGTACAATTTGCAAATTGTATGAAATGCTAAATATGTGTGCTAAATGGCATTTGTCATATGGTGGGTACCTAGTAAATATTTTTTTTAAGATTTATTTATTTATCATGTATACAACATATATGACTGCAGGCTAGAAGAGGGCACCAGATCTCATTACAGATGGTTGTGAGCCACCACGTGGTTGCTGGGGATTGAACTCAGGGCCTCTGGAAGGGCAGTCAGTGCTCTTAACCTCTGAGCCATCTCTCCAGCCCCCCTAGTAAATATTTATAAATGGAAAGTAGTTGCAGTTTTACATCCTTTTTTTCGTTTAACCCAGAGCTAAATTTATCATAATACTGACTCCAAAATAAGTACCTGTGATAATACTCTTTGTATGGTAGAGGAGGCAGATACGGGGAAATGCAGGGTAATAAATACAGCATGTGTTACAAATACAGGAGCAAGGACAGCTTTGGTCCACAGACAGCAAGTGAGTGATAATTTTAGTGAGACTATCACTTCTCTAGACTTGCAGGAGTTTTATTCATTCACAGTGCCACCGAATACAAGATGTGTTCCAGATAGAGAAACAGAATAGGCAGAGGCACAGAGGTAAGAAAACATGGGCAAGTGGAAGAGAAAGTACTAGGGACAGTCGGGTGAAGAGCAATATGGTGGAAATGGAGGAGCAAGAGCAGATGAAGTTTTAAAAAGCCTTTTCAAGCTCAGATATACAAACTTTATTATAAGGATCCAAATCTGGGGGTGAAATTCAGAAGTGAAGGTTAAAAGGATAAGTCAATTATGGGGGAGGGAAGTTGGAAAAACCGGGTGAGCAAAGAAGGTGCAAAGTAAACAAGACAGGAGCAAGTGAAGACAGAAGGAAAAGGCTGGCTGAAGATCCCCTAGCAGATATTTGTATTGTCACAGTACTATCTTCAAAGGTTTGTGCATCCTCTATCCCTACGCGAGTCAGTTCATTGCCATCTCGACTCTTAACTTTGCTATCAACAAATGTGCATGAGTTGAAAAGCTTTTATACAGTAGGGCTCTTGCTGATGTTGGAAGCCTTAGGACCACCAATCACCGTGTGGTCTGACCAGGCTAGTTTTTAGGAGATAAGCTTGTTATTGCAGCTGACACCCAGGGTTATACTAGTCAGAGAGAACTTCCTGACCTGAGGCCTGTGGAGAGCAGAGCCATTCTGGACCACAGCCTCAAGCATGAGCTTCCATGGAGCATAGAAAAGCTGAGCCCAGCCTACATAGCTGACACAAAGGTGTAGCAATTGATTT
This sequence comes from Peromyscus eremicus, assembly GCF_949786415.1. Classification (NCBI taxonomy): domain Eukaryota; kingdom Metazoa; phylum Chordata; class Mammalia; order Rodentia; family Cricetidae; genus Peromyscus; species Peromyscus eremicus. Next base: position 18,120,035 of record NC_081424.1, on the reverse strand, counting down.
AAGGTACTAGAATTTGGATGGTTTATTATGTGGCAAAAGCATGCATGTCTATGGACTGCTGAGCTTCACATTTTACAAAAATGTGTTGACTTTTGCAATGGGAGAAGCAGTTTGCAGAATGAAGTGGCATGTTGTTTTAGTTTTAACTTTGAGTTTTGGTTTTTGGTTGGTTGGTTATTTGTCTGGTTTGATTTTTATTTGTTTTCTGTTAATAAAGGGTCTCATGCAACCCAGGCTGGCCTCAAGCTTACTATGTAGCCAAGGACAACCTTGAACTCCAAGCGCTAAGATGACAGATGTGCTCTACCATGTGTATGCAGCACTGGGGATGTAGCCCAGGACTTCACGAACAATAGGTCGAGCCATGTACTTAGACCCCTGTTTCTGGTTTTAAGGAATTTTTTTGTTTGTTTGCTTGCTTGCTTTCAGTTTTTAGGTGAGGAAAGAATGCAACTCAAAGGTGAGGAAATTTTTCATAAAACTTCAAAGTGTTCATATAAAAGTCAAATGTAATAATAGACACAAAAATAGTACTTGAAAAACAGCTTGTAGGTCTGTGTATAAGTGGATGAAATGAACCTTATTAACTATTTTATCTTTTATTAAATTCTTGCATTGTTTATACACAGAGAGACATATGTGCACACTTCATTTTTGGGAGAACAATTTGGATATAACAGTATACTAGAAAATACTTTCTAAATGGTCTGGCTAAGGGAAAAAAATGTAACTTTTTGCATACAGATTTCTTCTTCTATCCCAAACTTAGAGAATTCAGCAGTCTCTTCTGGAAGCTGTTCATGCAGAGTTGCATTCTGGGTGCAAATAGAATAAGATCCAAATATAAACCCTAAACCTTTTAAATAAATTAGGTATACTTTAAAACTAGAAAAACTTGAGGTCACTTCCACAGTATATAATTGAAATCTTTATACCACAATTTTCCTAGTGTCCCTCTCTGGGGCCAAACTGTCCATTACACTATTTTAAAGCTCTGAAATAAGATGTTATTTTATAATGCACTTAATTTTATAACATACTGTGGCATTTGTAAGACAAAGACAATAAGCCAGTTAATGTCATATCAATGTTCATTTGGGAGGAATGAGCAAAACCAGAATACTTTTCAGTGTTTATATCATAATAATTCTGTCCTAACAAAGCCAATAAATAACATTAATGTTACATGCTTTACATATAATTTTAACCATGTTTAATTTACTGTAATTAAAAATATAGCAAAATTAAATTATTTTAAAAGCGACAGATTAAAGCAAGACATACTTTAGATAGTGTGTGTGTGTGTGTGTGTGTGTGTGTGTGTGTGTGTGTGTGTGCATGTGTGTCTGAGACAGGGTTTCTCTGTGTATCTCGGGCTGTCTTGGAACTCACTCTGTAGACCAGGATGACCCTTGAACTCAGAGATCCGTCTGCCTCTGCCTCCAGGAAGTTGGGAGTAAAGGCGTGTGCTACTACCGCCTGGTGCATAAATTTGTTAGGCGTGATATGCCACATCTATTTTTGATGTCTTATAGTCCACAGTGGACTCCCAACCTGCTTTTCTTCTCCATGCTTCCTTGTGCCATTGCTTAGCCAATCTTTTCCCTTGGAATTCTTGTTAGAGGATATTTAAAATTGTAGCTCTTTTTCCTGAGTATTCAATGTTTGTATTTTATAAAATTGCTATGTGGATGGCTAATTGTAATCATTTTGGAGATGTTATCATTTGACTACTAAGACTTGTAATTTTGATGAAATTCATTGCTTTTTAAATATAATATTCAGATCAATAACTCCTTTTAGAACTTGCATAATTTTCTTAAGCTAAAAAAGAGGGGTTTTAGCCAGGAAGGGTGATGCACACCTTTAGTCCCAGAACTCACGAGACAGTGACAGGAGGATCTCTGAGTCTGAGGCCAGCCTGGTTTACAGAGAAAGTTCCAGCATAAGCCACAGCTACTCGGAAAAACTCTGTCTTAAAAACTCAAAATAATAATTAATAATAATAATAGCTTTAAGTTAATAATTTTGTTTCAGTGTCACTAAGTGGAATAGACAATGGTTGTACTTCAAGACGGTAAATACAGTGCATTTATTTCCCATCTGTCACTCGCCTTGAAATCACATGAGTCCAATATACCTTCTTTATTGAACAATTTATCAAATGGAAGAGCTGAGTGAATGCTACTCTTTCTACAACATTGCTTTTGGATGCCAGGGATAGATAAATAACAATAGAATGATATAATAAGCAAGTAAACATTACATCAAGACAAGAAGAGGGTTAGGTGTAATAGAACCAAGGGATTTGGTGTTTCTTGAAACTAGACTATCTACATCAGAATTACCTGAAGTCATAGTAACCTGAGAGTCAACGAACCAATGCATTACATGGATTTTATCGAGACAGTGTTGGGTGCTATAAATTTCTCCATTACAACAAGGAATGTTTGAGACTGTGTTACAACCCAAGCCAATATCTAGAAATGGCGAGAGCTAGTACAGGACGCCTTTAACCACATTACAATGTAACATGGTGCTTATTTAGAAGGACCGGGTGGAGGAAAGACTTGGAGCTGGTGGAGAAAGGTGATCACTTCCCTTCATCATACTCCTAGTCTTTGATGCCAGACATCTATAAGAGGCTGTGCTGCACCCAGCATACTGAAATAAGCATCACAGAGGCCAGCACACCGGAGACTCTAGTCTTGTCCAGTGGCAGCCTATTGGGAACACCTGTTGAAAATTCTCCAGGACACATTCAGCACTTTCACTGCTAATGCACTCATCACAGCATATTGCTAGTTTTGCCTTCTTAATCTAACATGTAGCCTGATTTCAGGAAGTTATTCAATCATTCTCCAGCTACTGTTTCCATTTCCAAGGATAATTAGTGAACTATTAAACTGAACATTTCATGTAGAACATGACATGTAGAAAATTCTTCTTAGTTTATTTTAGGTGTATTTGTGTGAGACCAGTAATTTAATAATCATTTTAGTAATTTAATGATCATTATATGATCTACTTGTATTTTTTTTCAGTTAGTGATCTATGACATCACAAAGTAAACTTTTGATTATTTGATATAGAGTGTGACAAGATAGAGTTATAAAATATATATAAGTGATAGAATCCATTTTAATTATTTTATATGACAATTGTTTGCTCATCATAGCTTCATCTTAAAAAAATAAAACAGGTAAATAAGCATTCCAAGCTAAAATAAATAAGAAGAGCCATCAATTAGAAACAGAGATGGAAAATAAAAGCATTGACATTGATACTTATAAGATAAAATAATGAAATACCATAATTATAAGATAAGATAATGAAAATTACCATGATCAGTCCTTCAAATGCAAAGGCCAATTGACCATTTTCCTGAAGGATGCAGTACTAAAACTGTGGGTTTCCATGTATAATTCAAGCTGTGTTGAATTTTAACAATGTATCTTTCAGTGTTGATTGGATATATTATAATATTAAAATGTTGCAGGATAAATCAGAAAAAGTGTAACTGAGTATCACATGTCATCTTTAAAAAAAAATAAAACGGCATTCAGAACTCAAAATAAACTATGATAACATTTACACTAACACAGAAAGCAAATAGTTACATATGATTACACCTTTTAGGTTGATCTATTTGTAATTTCTCTTTGTGTAGATTCCCAGAAACAAATCACTGACAAGCAGGACAACACAAAAGCAGATGTAAAACCACAATAAATATAAGTCTATTTATGAACTTGAAATCAATGTGAACACAGCTTTAGAATTAGAGAGTGAGTAAATAAGACCTTTATTTGTAAAGCTTAGCCATAGATGTATTAATTTACAACTTAATCACATTAGAAATGTAACTATCTGTTTATAACTATGAATTAAATTTGAAGAAACACATGAGAGACATGACAGCTAACCATTCCCTTTAGAGGTAGTAGGTAAAGTCATCAGGTCATTATCTGACTTACAGGTTGATCTTATAAGGAAAATTAAACTAAGGGAAATTATCCTATGATGAGTTTCCATTAGATAGTTGATGGATTGCCAATTGCCTTCAGTACTCACTTAGTGTTACAAATGAGAGGATTGAGGAAGACCATAAAATGAAGGAAATTGCAATCACTGATACAGGAAGTGATGAAGTGGAGTAAGGATTTTAATAGAGTGAGGGTCAAGTATGGGTGATTTCTGTTTTGACCCTGTTCCGGTATAACGATGATGACAAGCCTGTGGAAAGAAGAAGTAATTGTATCATGCCAACAGTAGGCATCTTTTAGAATTCCAATCATTTCATCATCTATGGTGAGGTGACTGAATCTAAGAGTCTAAGCTGTAGCAATTGGAATCATGAAGATGTGTGTAAACACGAATGCACATGGTGGATAATAAAATTCTGAATTTTCCCGTAAAGTGATCATAAAATGACCCTTCCAAGTTCATGACCTCTTCTCATTTTGTTAAGATTCATTGCGTCGGGGACTATAAGACGGTAATGTCACCACAGTGTTGTTCACTGGGCAGCAAACGTGGGATGTACTTTGCGTTGACACTGTGCCCTGAAGGAAGTAGATCTCCTGTCAGAGGTACCCTTTAATGTGTGCACTGAGACAACTCATCTGTGCTTGCTAAGGATGAAGGTTGCATCATCTGCCCAGCCAAGTGACCTGCTCTACACAGAGGATTCCTGACTTCCAATAAGTTCACAAAGCTGCCATCGATCTGTGCGTCGTCCTGAGATGTAGCAGGAACACAATAAGTGAGGATGGGTTTATGGACACTGAGAGATTTTTTAAAAGCATCTCATATGTCTGAATGCAAATTCCAGATCCAGAAAGAATAACCAAGACAAACTTAAAGGAATAGAATTTTGGGGAAGGCTGGGAGGGGGGACAGGAGGAGGGAGGAGAGGGTAATCTGTGGTTGGTATGTAAAATGAATAGAAAAATCTCTTAATAATAATAAACAAAAAAGAAAAAAAGAGTAGAATTTGCTGTAAATGGAAAAATAATGGAATAATAGCATCTGAATGCTACAATGAAGCTAGACTGGATCTGTAAATTCCTTAAAAATGGCAAGATGACTGCAAAATTCCTCAATATCTCCACCATTATTAGTACCTTGTAACATGTCACCATGACTGAATACCACACTGCTCTGTGTTTGCATGCAAAATAATTACCTTCTAAGCATATAGGACTATCACCAAATATATGTTGAGCTATTCCAGAATCAAACCAAAATGAAGGAGAATTACAAACTTCCAATATACAGTGTCACAGAGTAAACATTTTCATCCCCCGAAGGGAAGAATTTATGCATAAAAAGGAGGGATGAGGTCAAAGCAAGTCTCATATCCATCAGAGCAAACAGGGTGTGTGGTGTTTGGATATGAGCTCTGAAGGGCTTGTGTAGCCCTGCCTTTATGGACATTGCTATTTGCAGCCCAGATGATCTTTGTCTGGCGTGATTCTCCTCATTGCCTGCCACTTTTCTAAGCAGACGTCCTGGCCTCTCCAACATCCAGGAAGGCTCTACTGATTCTCAGGTTTCACTCTCAAGGCTTCAAACATTATCTTCCCAGGTATTTCCTGCAGTGACCCTCACCCTGTCACACATTAACTATCCCTCTAGGTCTTCCTTTGAAATCTGATTGGAAGCCTCCATAATCTATTAGCTCTTGTATTCCGCAAATCTACAAAACCAGCAGCATATGGACAAGGCCAATCTACTGTCTGCTTGAATACTAGCTGGGACCCATGGACCATGTCTGTAGCAGCTACTGAGTGCTTGAGCGAGCAGCTGAATGAAGAGAGACACTTCCCTGTGCAGCCTGTGTAATCAGGACACCTCCAGAGCCACTGACTCCTCAATGAAGAACGTGTGTGTGTGTGTGTGTGTGTGTGTGTGTGTGTGTGTGTGTGTGTGTGTGTGTGTGTTCATACAATGTACTCTGATCGTGGTTCTAGAACTGAAGTAGTAGTCATTCTCAAGGTCCCATATCTACCAAGTGTGGTGTAACGAAAGCAAAATTCAAAGCAATCTCATTCCTTCGAGGATTCAGCAAATATTGAGTACTCAGAATATACTAAACACATGAGATTCATCAGTGAATAAGTAGAAATGATCCTGTCTTTTAGGATCTTTCATTCTGGTGAAGATAATGGGCACTTTAACACCATCATGAGTTTAAAAGTTGTAATAGAGTAAAAGAGCAAACCTAAGAGAAAAGGTCAAAACAGCCAAAGACAGAGGCTGAGAAGATAGCTTAGTGAGCAAAATGTTGGCATTGCAGGCAGGAGCACTGAGTTAGAGCTCTAGAATCTACACAGAAAAAGATGTCTGCGGTGGTCCATGCTTGCAATCCCTGTATGGAGAAGTAGATGCCTGGGGCTCCCTGACTGGCTTGCCTAGCCTATTTGACAAGTTCTAGGCCAGTGAGAGACCCTGTCTCAAAAAACTGAGGGGATGGCTCCTAAGAAATGATACCCGAGGTTGTCCCTCTGCCTCCATGTGCAATGATCCATATGTGCATGTGTGCCCTCACACAGAAATCAATAGAGATAGATGGAGATAGAGATAGATAGATAGATAGATAGATAGATAGATAGATAGATAGATGGGTGGATGTGTGGATGGGTGGATGGGTGGATGGATGGATGCATGCATGGATGCATGGATGCATGGATGCATGGATGGATGGACGGATGATGGATGGATGCATGGATGAATGGATCGATAGGCAGGCAGGGAGATAGACAGACAGACAGATAGATTAAAGAAATACCCTAAATGGAATCAAGAGTGCTAAGAGTGGGCATGCTACGGAATAAAGACAAAGACAAATAGTAGCTTTGAATAAGGAAACCAAGGTAAGCATCATTAAGATGAGACTCAAGTGAACACCTAATAACAGTAAAGAAGTCAGCAAAGTTGTAACAGAGGAGAGGATTCTTGGCATGGGAGACAGAGAATAACATGTCAAATCTTACCTACAAACGCAGGTGGCCAGTGTATTGGGAGATGATAAGTAAAGCTGAGATGAGCAAGAGTAAAGCAAGAGAAATGCTAGAAGCATGATAGATCAGACCTTGTAAGAACTTCAGAATTTTACCAAGTGTAGTTCAGGGTCAAGAAATGGCAAGATGCAAATTACATTGCAATCTTTATTTTGACGCTAAGAATGGGCTGAGAACGAGTTGAGAATGAATGTACTTGTTGGATGTTACGGCTCAAAATGCAATCTTATATTAAAAAAATTTTTAGATACCGCTTGAACTCATGAGTCAAAATGCAAGCAATGATTAGTTGGGCATTGTCTCTGCTCCATGTGGTATTAACTAAGATGCTTTAAGGCATTTTCTGGTGGGAGGTCTGCTCCGGAGAATCTGAAATGGCTTGGCTCACATCTCTAATGTTCTCTAAGGTTCACTTGTTTCAACTAAAGCACCAAAAATGACCTCTGCCACGGCCATCTTTAGGCAGTTGGATTGGGTCCCAGAGAAAGTGTTCCAAGAATCAGAAGCTGCTCCCTTTTAATACCTAAGCCTGGAAATTGTCATAGTGTCACTTCAATGCTATTGTAGAGGCAAAGCAATTACAGAGATCCCCCGAATTAGAGGAGAAAGCCATAGATCCCCATGCACAGGGTGAGTAACAAATAGTTCGTGGCAGCTCTGCAGTCCACCCTGTGGCCATGATTTGCTGACATTACTCCCATTTAAATACACCCATTCACTTCCTGAGGTGGTTTGAATGAGAATGGCCCCCATAAGCTCATGTATTTGAATACTTGGTCTCCAGTTGGTAAAATTGTTTGGGTAGGATTAGGAGGTGTGGCCTTGTTGAAAAAGTTGTGTCCCCAGGGTTGGGCTTTGAGGTTTCAAAAACCTCGTGTTATCCCCAGTTAGCTCTCTGCCTCCTGCTTGTGGATCAAAATGTAAGCTCTCAGCTACTGCACTAGCCCTATGTCTAACTGCCTGCCTGCTGCCATGCTCCCCATCATGATGATCATGGACTCTAACTCTCTGCAAAGGTGAGCCCCAAATTAAATGCTTTCTTTTATACATTGCATTGGTCATGTTGTTTTACCACAATAGCAAAGTAATAAGACATGACATCCTCTTATGCAACCAGGTTGAAATTTAAGGTCTAAGATTTGGATATCTAGACTATATTCTTTCTCAGTCTTTAAACTGTGAGATTTCTATCTAATAAAGGTAGACATTATGCTTTGATAGCATTATGAGTGCTTTTAAATCATCTTTACAAAGAACAACTTTGGTCTCTTTTTTGGTCTCCTTTTTTCCTCACAAATCTTCCTTTGCAACAGAAATAGTTGGCTTTCAAGACTATTGTCTTAGTTATAAGACTTTTTATTATCTCTTTCTGAGAAAAGATCTCACAATGTAGCCTAGGCCGGCTTCAGAATTACAATCCTCCTGTCCCAAACTAACAGGTGAGTCTTGGGATTATAGGTACACACCACGATATATGTGCTTATTTATAATATTTTAGAAGTCTATTTTCTTAATATCCAATTTCCTTCTAAATACTTAGCCTTATACACATAGATTAGTGAAGCTCCTACCTCTCAGCAAAGAAACAGCTTGACCAAATGCAGAGACTGTGATGGTGGAGTGCCCATTCCCCAGTCAGATATCTGTAACACAACACACAAGTCTCAAGGAACATCAAGGAAGAAAGTGTGGAAAGACAGAGCCAGAGATTCAGGAGGACTGCTGCAAAACAGAGTCTTCTGGACAGAATAGGGATGTTGCACCTATGAAGTCTTGCCTACATAAGACCTACACAGAACCACACCAGTCAATATCCCAGCATGGAGGGGAAGAAGAATCCACAAGGTCCAATCCCTAGTTGAGGAGCTATAGGCAGTTGACAGTTTTCTTCAGGGGTAAGCCCCTTATAAGTTGCCCATGCCCAAGTGGTCAGACCTACTACACCCATGTGCAAACAAACAACACTAACTGAACTCAGTAAGTGTATATATAATTATAAAAGAAGAAGACATTTGAGAGAGGGATGTGTGGGAGAACATGGGAAGAATTGAAGGGAGGGGAGAGAGCAGAAGACGTGAACAAAATGCATTGAACTTGTGTATGATAGTCTCAGAAAAGCATTTTAAAAAAACAAAAAACTAAAAGTCTACTTACTTGATCTGGTGTTTTGGCTGTAGCAAACAGTGTTTCAATAAACATGAAAATGCAGGTGTCTTTCACGCACTGATTGTTTGCTTTGGATATAGCGGTTCTGTTTTTCATTTATTGAACAACACCCACACTGTTCTCTATTGTGGCTATACTATCTTTTTTTTTTTTTTTTTTTTTTTTTTTTTTTTTTTTTTTTTTGGTTTTTCGAGGGCTATACTATCTTATATTCCCACCAACAAGGACAGAAGTGTTCCCTGTTCTCTACGTTTTGCTCAGCATTTCCTTTCTGTGGTTTGACTTTGGCCATTCTAACTGGGGTGAGACAATAGATCACAATGATTCTGAGATGCATTTCCCTGATGATAAGCAAGTCATGTTGGACATTTTTCATATACTTCTTGACCATTTTTTATGTTTTTGACAAGTATTTGTTCAGATAATCTGCCCAGCTTTGAGTTAAACTATTTCTTTATTATTATTTTTCATGTATTATATATTTTTCATACATTATAGAGATTAATACTTCAGTGGATAAAATATTTGGAAGTGTTTTCTCCAATCCTTCCTGTGGCTTCACTCAGTTATTACCTTCTCTGTGCTTCTTAATGTGATACAGTCAAAGTACTGTTAAATGGGAGGGATAAATTCTAGGTTTGTGGTGCTGGGGAAATGACTCGGTAATAAAGAGCGTACACTGATCTTACAGGAAGCCTGACTTTGGTTCCCAGAAAGCACCCATATCAGGCAGCTCACAACCATCTGTAGCTCCAGCATGCAGTGGATCCCACGCCTCTAGCCTCCATGGGCACCTGCACACATGTGCACATACCCCCATACACATACAAACAACATTTGAATAAAATAATCTTTTAAAAAATCCTAGTTTTCTCCATAGCACAGTAAGATGAATTTTGTTTGCAACAGTGCATTATCTCTTTTATTTTTAAAGTATGAGAAGAGAGTCCAAAAACTTGCAACATAAAGAAACAGTGAATGTTTCTGGAGATGGAGATGACAAGTTCTATGATTTGATCATTATAAGCTGTATACATGAATTATTATACTATAGCCTATAAACATCCATAGCTGTCATATATGAATTATTTTTTAATTTAAATTTTTTCTCCAGAACTTACTTAATTTCTTTGTTTTTATCACCATGAGAAAATTGTTAAAAGAAAAAAATAAAATACCTTTGGAGGGAAATGAAGGCAGAAAGACCTCTTTGGAGGATGCTGTAACCCTCTAAACATGAGATAATGCACAGTCCAGATCCTGCTGTTTGTTCATGAGTGAATTTCTCATGAGGATAACGGCAGAAATTATTTTTTCACTAGACCATATTGACCCAATCAAAATATAATTGTGTGAGTCTATTATTTTGTGATTCTATTATTTTGAGGTATCTTTCCATAGCATACATCCATTGAAAAGGTCTCCAACCCAAAATAAGAGTTTAACAAGCATAAGTTATTGTCAATATTGTTAGTACTTCATGAAAAAAAAGAGTGTGTACTAAATACTAGCAGTCATAGGCTTCGCTGCTCTTTCACTAATTGAAAAATGCTAGTGTGGAGTAACCAGTAGGTGGGGATATTGACCAATATTTTTCTAGGTTATCGCAAACCTTTCTGGAAAGCAAGCTTATGGGAAAAAAATGTGCCCTATTATTGTACTATAATCTATTTTAAGGGAATTTAAAAGACATAACTTTCAAGTATTTTTTAAAATATGCATAATGACTGATTCAGCCTAGAATGTGAACTCACAGTTCCTACTTCAGCCTTTGCCTCCGGGCCACATGGTGCAATCTAAGTTGTCTCCTCCTCAATTAAGCAAAGTGCATTGGTATGAGTGACATTTAAGTGCCTGTGTGTCAAAAATGTAATCATAGAAAGCCTAAGTAGTTATTCTCTTTCTTGGTAAGAGTTACAGAGCAACTTCGGTGATTTCCCTACTTGTGACCTTCATAAAGGTCCCAGGAGATCAGCATTATTAGATTGAGTCTACAGTTAAAGGAGCTGAGAAAATGTATTGCTTAGCTCAGCTCACCCAACTAGTAAATGATGGAGTCAGAATGTGAACCCACTGTTGGCTGATCTCATGCTTTATTTTCCATTTGCCTAATAAGTATTCCAAATATGTTTGCTGAATTTTCAAACTAAGTTAAATATATGTTCACCCATACTCACTGCAAGGCACCGAGCACAATAGCTAAGCCAAGGAATCAGCCTTAGTGCCTATCAACAAACACATATCCATATACAGAAAATGTGGCGCATTCACACCACTGACTATTATTAACCACATTACTAATATCGTTAGCCACAAAGAAGAATGAGATTTTATCATTTCAACAAAATGGGTAGGACTAGAGGACACTGTGAGAAATTAAATAAGACAGCCACAGAAAGACAGAGGCTATATATTCTGTCACACATGTGGAAGCTAGCATCATTTCAGTTTGAGTTTTATACAACAATTCAAGCTCCATTTTCATGTCTTTGCTTAACCTCCTTATTTGACTATCTCCTTATCTTCTTTGAATTGCTTGGCCATAACTATAAACATTCTGTTGAATTCTTTGTAAGTTTGTGCATGTCATGTTTCATTAGGGGCCGTTACTATAGGATTTGTATTTTGGAGAAAAGAAATATTATTTTGGGTTTTCGTCTTCTTTTAGCTCCTGTAGAGTTAATTTGTTGATGGGGTTCTTCTTTTGTTTCTGTCACCTTTTTTTTTTTTTTTTTTTTTTTTTTAAGCAGAGGTTGAGGAGGGGGCTACTTCATAGCCGAGTTGAGATTTCAATTTCCTGTGTTCCTCTGGTATCATTATTCCTGATCTTCTGCTTGTCTGCTCAAGCAGGATACCTTCAGGGGCTTAGGCAAGAAGCCTGAGTCAACTTTCCCCTGGCAGTGTAGTCCTGGGTCTTAAGGCCAGATAGGGCAACTGGATAGCAGCTGACAGCGTTCTAAGTTTGCAGATCATGTGCGGTAGCCGAAGAGCAGGCTGGGATCGGAGGAGTCCCAAAGAGAGGGAGTGGGGTTGGGAGAAGGTGGTGGTCCCTGGAAAGCCCACCCAAACCAGAAAAAATAGCTGAACTTTGTTTTTTTATTAATTAGTTTATTTTTATATGTGTGAATGTTTTTCCTGTATGTACACGTATGTGTGCCTGGTGCCCGAAAGAAGACGATGTGGTCAGAAGAGAGCGTGGGATCCCACGGAAGCAGAGATACGAAGAGTTTGTGAAGTGCCAGGTGAGTATTAGGAACTGAACCCAGGTCCCCTACAAGAATAGCAAGTGCTTTTCACTGCTGAGCTATCTCTCCAGTCCAAAGTCTGTCTTCTTGTATGTGTATGTTTTGTTAGACAGAGTCTTACTATGCAGTCTTGCTGGCCTAGAACTCACTATGTAGACTAGGCTAGATTTAAACACACAGATCTGCCTACCAGTTACTGGGGTTAAAGGCATGCATCACTATTTCTGGCTGAACCCTTGTTTTTAAACAAGAAAGCACTCAGAACAGATATGACTAAAAGTTGTCGTATACCTTATTCACTGGAAAATGTATCTAGTATTATGACATAACTGTTCACATCACTGATAAAAGAGAAAAAACTATTGGAATCCTCATGCATTGCTGGAGGGTGTGTAGATTTACACAGCTTCACTGAAAATCATTTATCACTTACCATTTCATTTAGCACATTCTATTGAAGCTTAAAATGGATCAGTTCCTGTCTAGGGAATGGATCCAAAATAATATACACAAATGTTCACTGGACACATTGGAAGAACATTCACAGAATTATTATTTTGATGGTTCCAATTAGAAAACATCTGAATATCAATAAATATCCCAATGGAAACTAAATTGTAATTTTACAGTGTAATTCCATACAGTGCTGAAAAATTAACTACAGTTTGTGCAGCAAAATGGATCAGTCTCACAGTTATAATTCAAAACAAGAAAAGCAGACACTCTGCAAGTACATTTGTATGAAAGTTAGAAACCAGACAAAGCCGTATGGGATAAAGCTGCAGGAAGATAACAGCTCATGGAGAGGTATAAGGGCAGTTTCTAGGCTGATATCAGCATGCTCTATCTTGCTCTAAATGCAGCTAAACATATACTGAACTTGTAAAACTCAATCAAGGAATACACTTAACATTTTAACATTTATGCTCTTACCTGTACATAGGTTGTATTTCAGTAGAACAGTTAATAAATAAATGTTCAACTTGGTATAATGTAGGAAAAATGGAAAACAAGAATGGGAAATATGAAGGGAGGGGGAGGAAGAAGCTCCAAGCAGCTGCATAGGAAGAGAGAACGTTAGTGGAATACTTTTCCTCACCATGTAGTTGGTAGCTTGCAAACCAAGGGTAAAAGTGGAGAGAGACAGACAGAGAGAGAGACAGAGACAGAGACAGAGAGAGAGACAGAGACAGAGAGAGACAGAGACACAGAGGCAGAGAAAGACAAAGAGAGGCAGAGAGAGACAGAGACAGAGAGAGAAACTTATTTCAATCTGTGCCAGTAAAGTGGTGGGATGACAGGAAAAATAGAGAGAATAGTGAGCTGAGGAGTCAGCAAGCCAAGATACTGAAATAATTTCAAATTACAATAAACAGTACCCTGTATGTAAATGAACTGATGGACTGATTAAAGTTAGAGAATTTGGAAATTGTTTTTCAACATTTAATTGATTTTATTTTGAAAATTTCATGTATAAGTTTTGTATTTATATCATTTCCACCACACTCTCTACTCTCCCCAACTCTTCCCTACTTGTCTTGGTTAGTTTTTGTTGTTGTTTTAATTAACTTGATAAAAGCTAGAATCATCTGGGAAGAAAAACCTCAAATGAGAAAGTGCCTCGTCAGATCACCTGTAGGCAAGTATGTGGGGGTTTTCTTGATCAGTGATTGATAGAGAAGTCGAGTATGGTACCATCCATGGGTAAGTGGTCCTGATCTGTAAGGATGGTAGCTGAGCAAGGCAGGAGAAGCAAGCCAGTAAACAGCTTTTCTCTACGGCCTCTGCTTCAGTTCTTCCCTCTAGGTTCCTACCTTGAGTTCTCTCCCTGAGTTCTGCCTTGACTTCCCTAAGTGATGGAACATGACCTGAGAGTTGTAAACTGAGCTAAAACCTTTCCTTTTCAAGTTGCTTTTGGTCATGGTCTTTCCCACAACAGTACAAAGCAAACTAAGATGCCGGTCCCTCTCAAATCCATGGCTTCTTCAATTATTATTGATAGATATGAAACATATATTATATATAATATTGTATATTTCACTTACTGTTGTCCATGTATAATGTGTTGAGGGCTGATCACTTGAGATTGGATATCCTGTCAGGTGGCTCATCCCTGGAGAAGACTGACTACCTCCCTCTCTAAGCGGCCATTAACTGCATGTAGCTACTAATCTAAGGATAGGTCCTTGTGAAATTTCTCCCATTCATGTTGGTGTGTCAACTGGTGCTGTCCTTATGCAGCTCTAACATTGTTAAGATTTTCAGGTGTGCTGCTCCTTGTCATGTATAGAAGACACTACCTTTTTTTAAAATTTTTTTATTAAGAAATTTTTTTCATTCATTTTACACACCAATCAAAGGTCCCCCTCTTCCCTCCTCCTGCCCCCCCAGCATCCCCTTCCCAACCCACCCACCCCCACTCCCAATCACAAGAAGGCAAAGCCTCTCATAGGGAGGCACATCGAGTAGAGACAAGTCCAAGCCCTTCCCCCTGCCTGAAGGCTGCACGAGGTGTCCCATCATAGTTAGTGGACTCCAAAAAGCCCACTCATGCACCAGAGATGGATTCTGATCCTATCACCAGGGCCCCCCCCCACCAGGCAGATCAAGCTACACAACTGTCTCGCCATGCAGAGGGTCTAGTAGAAGACACTATCTTGCAGTAGATATTCTTCTAGTTCTTTGGTTCTTGCAATCTTTCTGCCCCATTTTCTGTGATGTTCTCTGAGCCTTGAGTGTAGGAATTGTGTTGTAGATGAGTTAGGTTTTAAAAACAACTTGAGTTGCACAATGATCCCAAGAAAAACATCTAAAATGCAATGGTACATTACGGCTAAAACATGTGGAAGATATATATCAAGTCAATGGTAGCCAGAAGAAAACTGTTGTGCAATTTTAGTATAAGGCAAAATAAAATTTTTTTATTTTGACATGTTAATAAGGATGAAGTGAAAAACCCTCCAAAGATAGAGCTACTACACATATGTGAATAAGCCTACACACACACATATATGCATAGCTAGTAATATAGCTTGAAGGTACAGAAACACTGGCTATCTCCATCCATCTAAGCTACTATTTCTAATGCTGTGAAAAGACACCATGACCAAGATAGCTTACAGAAGAAAGAGTTTAAAGTTATAGGAGAATGAGATTACCATTTCAGATGACCCTCACGGTGAGGAGTATAAGAGCAAGCAGGCAGGCACAGCACTACAGCAGCTGCTGAGAAGTCACATCTTTATCCACAAGCTCAAGGTCAAGAGAGCTAACTGAGAATGTCATTTTGAAACCTCAAAGCTTGCTCCCAGTGACACATCTCCTCCAACAAGGCTACACCTCTGAATCTTTCCCAAACAGTCCCACCAACTGGGGACCAAGTATTCAAATATATGAGCCTATGGGGGGTGGGGGGACATGCTCACTCAAGCCACCAAACCATCTAACCTCCGTAAAGTCTGAGAGGTAAAAGTCCTGGCACACAGGAATAATACCCTGACTAATTCACTAATTACTTAGTTCAGCCGGATGCTTTCTATTTTATGTACACACAAAAATCCTTTTATTAAAAGCAACCTATTATCATCTTAAGAAATAGTTCAGGAAATACTAGTCTAAAATTTGAATTATTTTCCTATGTCTCCAGCAGCTCATGTGAAATGTTTCATCAGACTTTCCTGGGGTCCAACCTAAGAAGTCATCAGACATCTCTCTTGCTAACATTCTATCATTGACCCAAATCATATCTCCTTTATTTTTATTTATCTTCTATCTCCTGGAAGAGGTGTGTGTGTGTGTGTGTGTGTGTGTGTGTACTAAAGAAAATTATGATGGCTTTTAATCTAACCACAAAAATAAGATATAAAAAAACACTAAGTAAAGCCGGGCGGTGGTGGCGCATGCCTTTAATCCCAGCACTCGGGAGGCAGAGCCAGGCGGATCTCTGTGAGTTCGAGGCCAGCCTGGGCTACCAAGTGAGTTCCAGGAAAGGCACAAAGCTACACAGAGAAACCCTGTCTCGAAAAACCAAAAAAAAAAAAAAAAAAAAAAAAAAAAAAAAAAAAACCACTAAGTAGGAGACAGTAATGGGGTTAATATTGGAAAACATTAATTATTATGATTTTCCTGTTTTTCTCTTCACTGGCTTTGAAGAAAATCTGGAGGAACCTTTGATCCTCTGTGTTTTCCAAGATCTTTTGTGTGCTATTAGATTCTGGTAAACAGAATGACAGAACCACGAAACACAAATCAAGCTTCAGCCATAACTCATTAAAATATTTACATACTTCATAGAAGACAAATGGTTTGCATTTTATCTTTTATCCCACATTTCTGAATATCTTAAGATAAATATAACAGTACAAGATACTGAGATATATTGCATTACGTAGTTTTCTTGACAGTTTATCTGCCAACTACAGACCACACAATCAAGCAGTCTGAGATCTTCAGTCTGGGAATCTTCAGGGAATTTATGACAAAAATGTAGAAGGGAAAATGAATGAATTGTAGGACTGGCACTGTTCTCATGTTGACCAGACAGACACTTGACCTGTGTAAACGAGAATCAGAGGTTTGTCTCTCCTACTCCTTTGTAAATTGCAAATTCTATTTATGTCACAGAAATGTTTTTCTTGGTAGAAAAAATTATTTATAGATAAAAGTAGTTATTTCTAGGGATCTGACTTGGAATTCTTTGAGAAAGGGCTTTAAGCATCAGAACACTATGTGTCCAGGAGGAATTTGTTCTACAAGTGTGTATAGCACGGCAAATATTGGCCAGTGAGCCTGACATATGGGAGCTGGTCTTGAATACAAACCTCAAGGGATGAAGATGTGTGAAAAATATAGGTGGCTAGGAAATTGTTACAATGTTTGATTGTAATGTTGCAAATATTTAAACAGAAGTACTGACTTCCATGAGAAGGAAGTAACACAGTATTTTTCAAGTGCTGAAAGAAACCAACTGTAAAACAGAATCCAATTACCAATGAAAAGGTAGGTAAGGTAAGAAAGGAAAATCAAGATGTGGACAGATGAATGAAAATCCAGGGAATTTATCTCCAGCAGAAATAAAATAGGGAATTATAGGACATTCTTTTTGTTAGTTTTTTGTTTCCTTTTATTGAGAATGGATTTTTTTTCTCACATAATATATCCTGATTACAGTTTCCTCCCAGTCAACTCTCCCCAGTTCCTCCTTCCCTCCCCTCCCATCTGGATCCACTCCCTTTCTGTTTCTCATTAGAAAACAAACAGGCCTTTAAGAGATAATAGCAAAACATTACCAAATAAAATATAATAAGATAAAACAAAAACTATTACAACAGAGATGGACAAGACAAAAAAAACAGAAGGAAAGAGCCCAAGAGAAGGCACAAGAATCAGAGACCCACTCATTCACACACTCAAGAATCCCATAAAAACGCTAAACTGGAAGCCATGATACATACACAGAGGACCTTGTGTAGATCCGTGCAGACCCTGCATAGGCTGCTTCCACCTCTGTGAGTGTATATGAGCTGTGATCATGTTGATTTAGAGGGCCCTGCTTTCTTGGTGTCCTCCATACCCTCTGGCCCTCTTTCCACCTCCTCTTCTTTGGTTCCCTGAGCCCTGAGGGAAGAGATTTATTTGTTGGAGACATCTCATTTAGGGCTGAATGTTCCAAGATCTCTCACTTTGCATTATGTCTGGCTATGGGTCTCTGTATTTGTTTCAATCTGCTGCAGGAGGCACTGATCTATGAGTACAGCAGAATGTTATTAGGAGTGATTTTTACTGCTACTTTCTTTTTTAGGAAAATAGTACTTGGTTTCACCCTACGTCTCTGCCTGGACTATGTAGTCTCTGGTTCGTTGGCAGCCTAGCAGTATCGAAAATGGGTTCCGTCTCTTTGAGTGGGCTTTAAGTCAAGATATTGACTGGTTGGTTACTTCCGCAAGCTTTATACAGCCATATGCCCAAGCATATTTTGCATTCAGGACACCAAACATTTGTGGCTGGCTTGGTGTTTACATTTCTCTTTTGGTAGCTTGCAGGGTACCTTCCTGTACCAAAGATGCTAAAACATATGGGTGAAGGCTCTATTTAGGCTCTTTGTCAACTTCCCCGTGTTTTATGAGTCTTGTAGGTGTTGTCTTCAGTAATGGGGCCTTCCTGTCAGTTTATGGAGAGCAACCTATAGTCTTGGTAATAACCTGGGTTGTTTGGGGATTCCTATAGCACCCCTTAGACCAATAACTCAATTAGAGGTAATCCAATCCCAGTACTGGAAGTTTTATTTGATGAGAAGAGATGGCCAGGTGGGATTCTGTCTCATCCATTATTTGACAATTTCATTTATTTGTATGCATTTTAGGAAGATTTCTTGTATTTAGTTTTCATACTACCCCTCAAATGGGCCTTAATTTTAGCTGTCTCCTCCCTTATCCCCTTATTCCCTCCCCACTTGATTCTCCTGTTCCAGTACCATCGTCATCCATCCATAACTATCTGTTCTATTTCCCTTTACTAACAAGATCTGTCTCTACCCTCTAGTCCCTTACTCTATACCTAACCCGTGGTTCTACAGATTGCTTGGTTGTCACTGACTTAACAACTAATATACATGTATAAGTGAATATGTACCATATGTGTCTTTCTGGCTCTGGAATACCTCACTCAGTATGATTTTTTTTCTACTTCTATCTATTTGCCTGCAAATTTTATAATGTAATTTGTCTGTGTCTCTCTGTCCCTGTGTGTGTGTGTGTGTGTGTGTGTGTGTGTGTGTGTGTGTGTGATTTATTAGAATGACTTATAGGCTGTGGTCCAGCTAATCCAACAATGACTGCCTATATATGGAAGGTCCAAGAATCCAGTAATAGTTTAGTTCATGAGGCTGGATGTCTCAGGTGACCTTCCATATAAGCCAGGATCCCAAATAAGTAGGCTCTAATGCCAGTGAAGGAATATATATATATATATATATATATATTTCCAGCATAAGGTGTGGGCCAGATTAGAGGGGTGTCTTCCCACTTCAAACATCTAGATTAGAAGTGGGTCTTCCTACTTCAAAAGATCCAATTAAGGAAAAAAAATCCCTCACAGGTGTGCATAGCCCTTTTGGGTTTTAGTTAATTTCAGATATAGTCACAAGAATAGCCAGCCATCACTTCCTTTAGTCTTTGCCAACAAGTCACCTTGCTGGAAAGACTGGCTAAGTTGCCAGAAGAAAAGTCTACACAGACTCTGGAAATTTCTTTGCTTCTTAACTGATTTATTCTTCTTCAAACCTTATAATACACATGTATGTATATATGTATAGCTTTTAATTGTTCAATAGAATGTAAATGTTATGAAGGATATTTTCCCCTGTTGTATTCTTTCTATTTCTCTGGTATCTAGGGCAGTGTCTGATACACAGAAACCTCTGAGTATTTGCTGAGTAAATGAATATACTGTAAGCACAGCTTGTAATATCTCATCAACAATTAAAGAAAACATTTACATAAAAATGGGTAATTAGACTAATTTCCTGGTAATTATCCAATGCTACTAGATGAATCCAGTAATAGTTTAGTTCATGAGGCTGGATGTCTCAGGTGACCTTCCATATAAGCCAGGATACTGTTCCAAATACTACACTTTTCATAAGTCAGCAGCATAAATGACCTAAATCCTCTCTGTTCTTCCTCAAAGCACCAAATCTCTGCATGATCATTAAGTTCCCTCAATATCTCAAGAAATTTGATAATGGACTTCAGCAGAAGAATAGTTACAACTCCATTTCATTCAGTTCTAAACTTTATTTTTTTTGTTTTTTTTTTTACTTTGTATATTTAGAGGAACACACACACACACACACACACACACACACACACAAAATGTAAAGACAAATTGATGGATTTGATGAGTTAAACTACTTATCTGTTGAAGAATCTAGCCAATTAGAACTCTACATATCAATTAGGGAAATTTATCTCCCTAATTAGTTATCTGCTATATTCTGGGTTTTATTTTTACATAACAGAGCAGATGAAACAGCAACAGCTTCATTGACTCTACAGAAAAATTGAAAATATACTTTTACATTCAGTGTGTGTGTGTGTGTGTGTATGTGTGTGTGTGTGTGTGTGTGTGTGTGTGTGTGTGTGTACACGCACATGGATGGAGGTCAGGGGACAATGTGGAAATCTGTTCTCTCTTTTTCTCTGTGGGTTTTAGGGACTGAACTCGGGTCATCAGGCTCAGAGGCAAGAGAGGTTACCTGCTGAACTATGTCACTTGCCCTAAAGAGAAGATTTAAAGGAAATTTTCAACGATGACTTGCCAAGTAAAGCAGCCAGGGCTACAATAATTTACCAATCTGTTTATCCAGAATTGTTTGCTTCTGTTCAAGGGAGTAAAGCTGCTGATTTTACAGAATCACAAAGTTTGATTTTTCTCTCTTATACATTATCTCACTATTCAAAATCTCTAAGATCTTATTTGGTTTGTATTAATAAATAAACATAAATACCTTGATTTCTGGAAAAAAAATTTCCAGGCTAGCCTTGAAAATGCTAAGTAGTCAAGGAGGACCTTAAACTTATGAAGCCCCTGCCCTTGACCCCAAAAGCTGGGATCACAGGCAGACACCACCATCCCCTGTGTTTCTGTTGAGAGGATCGATCATAGGACTTCACACACACAAGGCAGGCACTCTAACAACTGGCCTACATCCCCAGCCTCTGAACAAATTCCTATAGCCTTCTCCTAGGTCAGAGTCTCTGCATTTGCTGTCTAGTTACTTGTTATCAGATACGGCCATTCTTTGCTACTGACCTGAACAAAGAGCTGCTTATGCAGCACATGTAAGAGGTTATTTACACTTAAAACACAAACATGGCACATTAGGAACATACACTGTGAACATTTGAAACCTGTCTGTGGGAAACAATAACAAGCTGGTGGTGGGCAGAATGTTGGCTTACACCAGCCAGGTGTGGACTTAACTTCTTTCCTCTTAGGAGAAGAACACAGAGAAGGAATAGAAAGGGCGGCAGGTGTTGCTGATCCTCCCTAAACAAAGCCCTGTTCTGACATCACAAACAGGAGGAAGCCGATGAAAACCTGGAGTTTCTGCTTTTAGCTTGTGAGTTGTCTTCGTCATGACTCATCCTTCATAGTTCTGGCAGGTTTTGTGGTTTCCTAATGCTGTTTCTCCACCCAGCCAGGAAGGGTAACCTAAACTATATCAACCAATTTATGTATTTTTCTTACATATATGCTACTTACCCAGTACTAGTTCGTACGTATCCACTACACATATGCTCTTCATGAGATAGTGAGCATCTTGTAGAGAATGTATGAGCACGACTTCTGTCCTTACAGAGCAAAATGGGGAGAAGGCCAGCAAGTAACATCTATGGGTGAAAATTTTGACAGATACTGTGGAAAAAAAAAACAGTAAGTTTACTGAGGAAGTCATGATTAAACCAAAATTTTTTAAATGGCTGAAAATACTCTAATATTAGTATCTTCACATAAAAAGAATATTTGATGCTTCTTCAACTTTGAACCTAACATAGATACCTGGGTAAGCAGAAATGAGTTTCTCCCCCAGTTTAAGCATCTGTACCCTGTACAGAATGTTCTATTGTGGTTCATGAAGACACAGAGCTAGAACAGCTTAGGATTCCGGAAGCAACTCTACTTTATGAATTCTACACTATTTACCATGTTTGGTCTTAAGTGGGCTTGCACTATTCTACACACATCAAGCACTGATGGGAAAATGTGACATCTACTCAATCTATGAGTTTTTGTACCACCAATAAAGTAATGATTCATAGATTTGTTTTTCATTCACTTTACAAATTAGATTGATATCAAGAGAAATTTCCAGGGACTGGAGAGATGGCTCAACAATTAAGAACCCTTGCTCTTATTCCAGAAGATTCAATGCCCATAGGGCAGCTCACAGCTGTCTGTAACTCCAGTCCCAGGGAATCCAGTGCTCTCTTTTGGACTCTGCAAAGATCAGGCATGCATGAGGGACACACACATAAAAAATAATAATTCAGTTTTTTAAAAAAAGCTTTCAAACTTACCCAATTGATTACACACAAAGACTAAGGCTTTGTACTTTGCTAATGAGTCCACTGAACATACAGTTTGCAATATAAGATTTAGTACCAAAGAGAATGTGAAGCAATGACTGAATTCTAAGATAGATAATGGTTAGATGCTTTGGGACTTTTATTCCATTGCCTGTTTTATAGTAGTGCTAAGTTGGCGAAATCGTTTTTATAATTGGAGCTGTAATCAAGTTAAAGGGAAAAGATAAGGAACAGCTAGCTACACAGTTCTTGAGATCAAGAATAGGACTACATGACTACCTAAAATATTAAAACTCTTCCTTTAAGGTATGTGTGCCTGCGTGCATGCATGCATGCATGTGTGTGTGTGTATGTGTGTGTAGCATGTGCATATGCAAGTGTGTGTTATACAATACACATACAAGTTACAACCAATAACAGTTAACGTTTTTTATTACTGGTCGAAATTAGTAGCAAGGATAGAAATTGCTTGGAAAAATAAACATATGGACTGATCAGAACGAATAAACACTATAGACTGTTGTGACCGATTAACTTTAGCAAAAGGCTACCATTCTGTACTTCTTTTGGTGGTAAAGTATGTACTTTTGACCTCATAAGCAGTGACCTAAGCTGAGGTCTACTCTAAGTGGGATGAGAAATAATGTGTGGGTTATCACATTTCACTAACTATCTTTTGACTAATGCTAAACAGTTACATGTATCAAGCACATGATGAAGTTGTTGGTGGAAGATGAGTGAGGATGCTTTGCTTTACAAACAAAGGCAGGATCGTTATCTCAAAAAAAAATCTGTGTTTCAGGGAAGCAGGATTCAAAACCTGTTCTAGCTGATAGTGTTTCTTTACGTGCAGATGAACAGAACCTTTTGGATAATCTGACAAAACCACTGAATGCTCTCCACATATGCCCATTTACTCAAAATGTTTTTATTTTACAATTTCAAGGAATTCACTGACTTTCATGAATTCCATTCAGAGATCTACTACATTATCATAAGTAAGAGCAGAAATGTTGATCCAGTGTGGTGGAGTACAATGATGAGATACTGAACTAAGTGATCTCCAAGCCAGCAGAATGTAAACCTGATCAGGAAAGAATTCAAGAAGACCAAAATTTGATTGGATTATTTTATAAACTTGTTAAGGACTATTATTGACCTTTTGCATATTTGATATCAAACATGATGACATAAATTTAACTATATGTATAACTGAGTCCACTAGATATTTAAGTCTTTGCCTTGTCATTTTATCTCCAGTAGAGACTCCACTGAACTTTGTGATTTATGGTACAGTGATTTCATTACAGTGCCTAATACTATGTGATATGGATTGATAGTTTTATTTTTATGAGTGATCATAGCAGCAGCAATAGTAACAGCAGGTGAACACGTCTAGTAAAAAAAAAAAAAAAAAAAAAAAAAAAAAAAAAAAAAAAAAAAAAAAAAACAAGAAAAGAAAAGTGAAGTAGATTTATAATGTGAAACAATGAGTCAGAACTCATTCGTAAGTTCTGCTTATTGTTCCCTTGGCTGTAGATCCTGTCATCTACCCTAGCAATATTGATGTTGGCTTCTTTCATTCTAAGGCAGCTGTTCTGACAGGCTGGTTCTTTGTGTGGTAGACCAGATGGTTCCCTGCCAACACATTCAGTGCTCCTCCTGAGTCCTGCCACACTTACCTCTCCCAAGCACTCTTGCAGATAACTGAAATACTGTAGCTTTAAATGTATACCTTGACGATGTATTGAAGTTATTGAATTATGATTGAAGTTATTTCTGAAATTGCAAGGAGCTCCGAAAACAACTCTCTGTGATGTCATTGTTGACATGAAAACTGATGAAGGAGGAAAGGGGAGTATTTGGCTGAGACGGGTGAGTGGGCAGCTGACAGTGTGGCCTGGGAAGCAAGTGCTAAAAGAACAAAGGGGCCCAAGGTCACATTTTCAGAAGTTGCCTCAAGTGCCGATGCTGTGTTCTGTTGCCTCTGGACCCAGAGTCCCATTCTGAGTCTGACTCGGTGTTCACCAGTACTTCATCAGCAGGAAAGCCACCCACCTGTCAATGCAGCAAATGCATGTTAGAACAAAGCATCTTTAATCATTGATTTGTTTTCCTTATTATAGTTGTAGGATGGTGCCTTTATGAGGGTAGCTTGGGTAATTATGTCACTTTTATGCTATTCTCTTTTGGTAATATTAATGGGTTATCTCTTTACACAAAAAATCTCACAAAATACAGAATCTTCAGATTGAAAGAATTATCAAGCTACTGTCATCATTAACTCCTATTTTATAATTTCCTTCAAGAGTTTTTATCCTGCAGAAAGAGTTGCTTATGGTAAAATTCATGATCTTTAGAAAAAAGTCATTTTTATCATGTGTGTTCTTGAATGAAGAAAACCTGTATGTTGTAACAGTAGAATCTAAATAATGGCTAATAGCTTTGATTCTAATCTGAAAGTAAACTATGATAATAATAAAAACTGTGGAAGTCAAAATAGAGTGTACAGGACTGGGCTGTAGCTCAGTGGCAGAGTGTATACTTAGCATGCACAAAGTACTGGATTCTATTTCCAGCACCAATAAAGGAAAATATGATCAATGAATTTCTGAAGGAATTAATATAATCTCAATCTCCCTTCAATCTTAACCCAATAATGAATTTTCATTCTGGGAAGACAATAGCTAAATAGTGTCCTTTTGCCAAAAAAAAATCTGCCAGAAATGAATTTAACACATTTGAAATATTTTTCTGAACAATTACTTAGCTAGCTATGGATCCAAACTTTGAAATTTAATCAACTTTGGCTTTCAAGGAAGAGTAAGGAAATAATTATTATCTACTATAATAATAAAGGAACATTATAGTTCTATTAGCTTATCTCATAGCATATCCCTTAGCATCTTAATTATCAAAAATGAGAAAATGTGTGTTCAGAGATTTAACATAACTCACTCCTTGTTGCATAGATGGGTGATGGGAAAACCTACTTCTGTCTCTCAGCTTTTGAGGTTTGAGCCCTTTCCACCAGCTGTTCATAGCAGGACAAAGTGCTTTCTAAAGCTTTCCTTCCCCCTAGCTTTGGAGGCAGATCTACATAATATTTATCAAAATGGGAATGTTTATGTTGTGTCAGATTATAAGAATACTAAGTAGTTATGAAATTGCATGTCAAGAGAAGTTATTAGTATCAACTCTATCAAGAAAGTTTTTTAAATGTGTGATCTGAACAAGCCATCCTCAGATTCAGTCCAAGGTGCTTTATACCCATTTGTAGCTGGCCTCATTTGCTTCTCTGCTGCTGTGATAAAGCATGCTTGTGGAGGGAAGGGTTTATTAGGTTTACATATACAATCCATCACTGAGGGGACCCAAGGCAGGAGCTTGATGCTGAGAAGCTGAGAACCTGGAGGGACGCTGCTTGCTGGCTTGCTTTCTCTGACTTGCTCAGCTACTTTTTTTTAATACAGTCCAGGCCTTCCTGGCTAGGGATGGTACTACCTACCCACAGTGAGCTGAGACCTCCTACATTAATTAGCAATTAAGAAAATGCCCACGGAGCATACTCATAGACTGAGATTCCTTCTGCCCAGAAGGAAGGACTCTAGTTTGTGTCAAGTTGACAAATCTAACCAGCAAAATTGCTTTGCCAGGAAATTATGAGTTTTCTAATTTTAGCATAATTTTACCAAAATCATCTTTAAACTGACAATTTTATGAGAACTTTGAGATTATCTGAGCGAAATAACTGCATTCATAAGGTCACAAAGTCATTCAATTCCACATACACACTTATGCAAATAACAAGAGAGTTGAGTAAATGCAATTACTAAATAGTTGAAAAGTCTACAAACTTTTGTGCGTTTATTTAAGGTTTGTGGACACCTGAAGTCACTGTCTCGCATTCTATTAGAAAATGCTGTCACCAGAAAGTAGAAAAGTCTAGAAAACACTTGTCAAGACATTTGGATAATGGGAGTGATTATGATCAATGTGTGTGGTATACTTTGTAAAAATGTCACAATGAGACTGTTATTTATATAAATTATATACACTAACCTCGGGAAAGAAAACACTTGACACCACATAATGAGCTGTGACTGTACTACTCAGTCAGCCTAACTTCATACCTTTCTGAATCTACAACTAATCTGGATCATTTAAAATGCAACAGTCACTATTATGCTATTGTGTTTTGAAATTCCTTTAGAGATTTATCTACTACCCTCCAAATAACAGAGAGATGGTAGACCAAAGACTGCTTTCCCCTGATAAACCTTTTACAGCAAGCATTATTTTATCCATCAAGCTAGTATACATGATGTGTATGATTTTTTCATATGATATATTTTAATCATATTCTTTCCCATCATCTAACTGCTCCCAGTTAGATCATCCCCACCTTCCTAATTACCAACATCATTTTTATTCCCCCCCTCTCTTTCAAATAAAAAAATGAAAATCAACACAAAAGATAGATTTTTTTAAAAAAAATACCAAAACCAAACAAATATGGCCAAGTATTTTTTAGAATGATTTTGAACAATAAACTTTAAACTCATCCTCAGTGGTCTCAATGGTGTCTAAGTCACTGAAGTTTCTGGACCCCCCTTAAATTCCAAGAGCTAACCCTTAGGGATGGAAATACGGCTCCACAGTTAAGAGCATTTTCTGCTCTTGCAGACGATGTAGGTTCTGTACCCAGCACCCACATGGCAACTTCAATCATTTGTAACTACAGTTCCAGGAGATTCAACAGCCTTCTCTGCCCTCCTCTCTCTTCAGGCTTCCACAGGCACCAGGTATGCACCTAGTGCACATACGTACATGCAAGCAAAACACTTGCATCAAAGTAAATCTCTCTTCTTTAAAGGATACGTGTTGTCAGGAGGGGCGCGCGCCTTTAATCCCAGCACTCAGAAGACAGAGGCAGGTGGATCTCTGTGAGTTTCAGGCCAGTCTGGTCTACAGAGCAAGTTCTACGCCATCCAGAGCTACATAGAGAGACCCTGTCTCAGAATAATCAAGCAAATTAAAAAGGATACATGTTTCATTATGTTATTCTTGATGTATAAGTATTTAAAAACATGTACAAAATTCATATAAATAAGAAATGAACAGGTCAGTGATATAAATGATAGTTATCTGTAACAGACCTTCCTTTCCTCTCTGACAAATCCCACCCTGTTTTTAGTTTTGCCCAGCTGAACAAAAGCCATTTATGTTTACTACGTGTAACTCGGAAATAATGAAAGCCTAAATCAACTGAATTTCCCTTTTAAAGTTGAGATTTCTAGGAGAAATAAAAGCAGGATGATTTTTTTTCTAAATAGCTGATCAATTACACTTAATTTTTTTTTTTTTTTTTGCATTGAGAGCAGCACGTTTAGAAGACATAGAACTACCCATTTTATAAGAAGGACGTTCCCTTTTCGGCTTCTTGCAAAAGGTCCTAAACCTGTTTCAAAAGAAAAGCCAACAGGATGCAAAGCCTTTGACATCCCTCTGGAGTAAAAGAATACAATGTCCCAAAGATCTGTTTTCCCATTCTATCAGCACACTCCTGTGTTTACAATTCTATCAGGTATCTGTAGCTCTCACATGTCCACTGTTGTGTGGCTCAGCACCAAAGACTGTTAGAATCTGACATGCTCTTGTTGGTGAGAAAACTGTTTTCACTGACGTCAAGAATCTGAATACTGGGCACTTCTGGCCCTTGACATTGCCCTATGCTTCCAAGGCATTGAGGGGAAATGGGACTCTTGTCATTAGCATCTGCGAACTGAGTGGTTCCTAATAATTCTCATGAGCTGAGCAAATAAGACAGAAGCATGGCACTATTAATTATAGTAATTACCTGCTTCCTGATTATTCTTGCTACCTCCCAGTCTTGCCACAGCCCAGATGACTTTGTGGCTATCACTTCTCCTGGACATGTCATGATTGGAGGTTTATTTGCCATTCATGAAAAAATGTTGTCCTCAGACGACCATCCCAGGAGACCACAAATCCAGAAATGTGTTGGGTGAGTAAAACTAAGAGGGGGGGGGGAGGATTAGAATTCAAGATTGTGCTGTAAGATTAATATGTTCAGATAGTTTGCTTGTGATAGCATTTTAAACAATAGAACAAGAGTATATTTTGAAGTTGTATCTGGTTAGTTTTGTGGTCCTTACAATAGATTCAACTTCCAAACACAGGGGTAGAGAAGGCTTTACAGTAATGTACTTTTTTAAACTATGCTTTTTAAAAAATCTCCGAAGCCACTTGGAAGGACACTGTAACTTGTTCTGCACAACAGCAAGCATGCCATGCTTGTATTTCTGTTGCCGGCAGCATGTACATCATTATTATAAGCATAGGTTTCTTGTTTTATGCCTTATTTAAAAGTCCACGTTTGAGTTTTTCATGCTCACATTTCATCAGTGCTATATTCCTTTCCCTCTAGAATAATCTCATCCTTTGCTAATAAGTTAGGACCATCCTCACATCAGAATGCTCCATTTCCCTTTTAGTGAACAAATTGCAGCAGGCAGAATAATTCTTTTCACAGTGTCATGTGCAAAACTAAAACTGGGGGAATGGTGTTACAGGTGGATTTTTTCTTTTTAAGGAAAACAAGTGTTTTAGTTAAATTTCAGTTTTAGGACACAGTTTTTGAGAAATTGACTTGCAGTTCCCGTCTGTAAAAAAAAAAAAACGAGACCAGATAACCTTTAGGGACACCGGCAGCATCAGTGTCAGTTGGTATGACAATGTGACCCTCAAGCCTCCCTGTGCCTCTTAAAATTCTGACTACAACCTGATATAATCTTAAATTTCTCTTTTATTTCACTTTTCTGTTTTGTTTTGTTTGTTTTGCTTTGAGACAGGTCTCCTTATATATCTCAGGCTAGCCTCAACTGTTGCTCCCTTTTGCCTTGACCTCCAGAGTGCTGGGATTTGAAACATGTATCCTGCTTATTTGTTTCCTTATCAAAGAGTGCTGAGATGGCACAAAATAATAAGTGAAGATTTTCAGTGCATAAAATTGGCACCCAAAAAATTGAAGCCCATAATTTTAAGCCAATAACCAACAATAAATCTAAATGTAACATTTGATCTAACAAACTTCTTCCAGGAAGAAAAAAATCACAAATAAATTAAATGTTTGACTGCATTGTCACACCTCAAGAGAAATGTGTTTTACTAACACCAAGCCAGGGGCTGGCGTCACCTGGCCCCTGTTCTGAGCACTGGGGACACCAAGGTCATTGAGTTTACATGTAAGGGACTATGAAAATACGATATGGGTTAATTATGAGGTAATCTACTAATCTTTTCTCTCATTTTCAATAAACATTCTAATGATTTTCCACATTTTATCTTCAGTCATCCCACAGTGACAAATAGTAATTTTCAAGCAATCCTAACTTAATGAGCTCTAAGGAAACTTTAGAATCAAAACTCTGAAGTCCTCCTTTATCCACTTAAAAAGCATCCACTGATCTTTTATTTTACATGAGGTCATACATGTAATGTTTATGTACAGTAGCGAATGAAATAACAATGAGTCAGGATTAAATTACTGAGGTCCCTAAAATAATCCCAAAGCAAGATGCATGAGAGAAATGTTCTCTGAAACAGCTGTGTCTCTGATCTACACTAGTCAGCATTCTCTGAATAATGACTGGGCTTTATCCAGTAATTCTTAAAAGTCTCATTTATGTGTTTGGACATATATATGTATGTAACAACAATTAGTGAAAAAGAGGCCATATATTTGAAAGAGAACAAGGAGATGCAGCATATGGGAGGGTTTGGATCAAGGAAAGAGAAGGAGGAAATGATATATTTATATTATAATCTCAACAAAAGAAATTATTTTTAAAAATAAAAATTTGAATTTATAAAAGTCTCATTTATCTGATTTCCAACCACAACAGATTAAAACCAGAAAACTAAAAGATAGGATTTAAGTCTAAGAAGTGTCTGTATTGACAGCAGTAACATGCTGACATGAACCTACCAAAGGGAGCAAAACTCAGCACACCAGATATCACAGAACGTTAAATTGTTCAACACGATCCCAAGATTCGTCAAGAAAAGGCTAAGCGCTGTGCTGTAGACTCTTCTTATGAAACGTGGGTTTCTAACATTATCCCTTTTAAGGGTTTCCATTAAAATTATTTTCATCGGGGGAGTGGGAGGAAAAAGTTGGAAGTGGCTATGATCAAGGTACATTGTTCAAAGCACCACAGGCAACTAATGGCTGCTGGGAGAAGAAGGAGCCTCCCCCAGGAATGAGTCTCCTTATTGGCTATCCAATACAGAGTGATCAGCCTTGGAACCATATACACACAAACAACAAAAGTGAATTCAGCAGATTATATTTATATATATTTGTACATGCACACATATGTATGTAACAATAATAATCAAAGAAAAAGAGGCCACTGGCTAGATAGAGTTGGGAGGACATGGGTTGAGTGAACAGTAGTAGCTAGGAGGCACTGGAGGGAGAATGATACAGTTATATTTTAATTAAAAATGTACCTTTCAAAAATACATTGTTTACATTTATAAAACTGTCAACAAATAAATAGAAGGTATTCTATTAAAATTATTATCAGAGGGGAGGAGAAGGGAAAAGTTGTTTTCAAATAAAGTTCATATTTTTCATGAAATCACCTGGACTCATCCAGAAATTATCCGTCAAAGGGCAGAGGTGTGGGTGAGGTGAGCTATCCCATATCAATAGATTAGTCACGTCTTGTTTCAGAAAATGCTTGTTTCTCCACAGCTTTGAAATATCAGCATTTCTTCAAGCTCTGGCTATGATACACAGCATTGAGGTGATCAATAACTCGACACTGTTGTCTGGAGTCAAACTGGGGTATGAAATCTATGACTCTTGTACCGAAGTCACAGCAGCCGTGGCAGCAACTCTGAGGTTCCTCTCTAAATTCAACTGCTCTAGAGAAACGGTGACCTTTCAGTGTGACTATTCCAGCTACATGCCAAGGGTGAAAGCTGTCATAGGGGCTGGCTACTCTGAAATATCCATGGCGGTCTCAAGGATGCTCAACTTACAGCTCATGCCACAGGTACATTTTTGGTCTACTTCCTTCCATACATTGATTTTGATTACATTTGTTTTTAGGAAAAGATTGGAGAAACCTGGGAATTAGGTAAGGGGTAGTTTTTGCAATAGACAGGAACTAATTTCTGACAGTTTTTAACTTGATATAGAAAAGACACCTATTTCTGAGGGCTTCACTTGCTCTGTTTCCATAGTAACATCAGCTAGGTTCAAAGAAGGCAATGTAACTAAACACGGTTGGGTGCTAACATGAGTTGATCTTCTTATAGCAAAAGAATTTAGGAGAGGCAATAGAAATCAAAGGACAATGAGCTTACCATAACCGGCTCCTGTGCCCCACAAACATAACACAGATTCTATCTGCTTCCAGGTGAGTTATGAATCCACGGCAGAAATCCTGAGTGACAAAATCCGCTTTCCTTCATTTTTACGGACTGTGCCCAGTGACTTCTACCAAACTAAAGCAATGGCCCACCTGATTCAACAATCTGGATGGAACTGGATTGGTGTCATCACAACAGATGATGACTATGGAAGACTAGCTTTGAACACGTTTGCAATTCAGGCTGCTGCCAACAACGTGTGCATTGCCTTCAAAGAGGTTTTGCCAGCCTTCCTCTCAGATACTAGTATCGAAGTCAGAATCAATCAGACACTGGAGAAAATCATTGCAGAAGCCCAGGTTAATGTCATTGTGGTGTTTCTGAGGAAATTCCATGTTTTTAATCTCTTCACTAAAGCCATTGAAAGGAAAATAAATAAGCTCTGGATTGCTAGCGATAATTGGTCAACTGCTACCAAGATTATCACCATTCCTAATGTTAAGAAGCTTGGCAAAGTGGTAGGGTTTACCTTCAGAAGAGGAAATATGTCTTCTTTCCATTCTTTTCTTCAAACTCTGCATATGTATCCCAATAACAATAACAAACCCCTACAAGAATTTGCCATGCTTTTTTCTGCCTGTAAACACATCAAAGATGGTGATTTGAGTCAATGCATTTCCAACTATTCTCATGCAACTTTGACCCATGACACTACCAAGACTGTTGAAAACCACTTCTTCATGAGAAACGACTTTCTCTGGCATTACACTGAGCCCGGGCTCATCCACAGCATTCAGCTTGCAGTGTTTGCCCTTGGCCATGCCGTGCGGGATCTGTGCCAAGCCCGAGACTGTCAGAAACTTAACGCCTTTCAACCATGGGAGGTACTAATTCACATATCCAAGCCCATTCACCTACTATCATTTTCCTTCTTGATTTATTTTACAAAGGTCCACAGTACTTACTCTTAACCTTATCCCTTCTACAAGTGAAAACTGTCATTTTGTAACCTATATTGCTAATATAACTTTTTATTCTTGAAGATAGCTATATTTTATCCTCATTTCTTTCCTTAAGCCTCAAAGCTCTGTTTTATTTTCTGAGGAGGTTCTGTTAGTAGTGCTGTCTTCCTCTGTGGGAGCCTGTTTTCAGGTTCCTCGTGGCTTTACCCAGCAGGTCCTCATAGAGAGGATGATTAGGACCACCGGCCTGAGTGCAGGTGTCTGAGATGGTCTGCACTTGGCTGTGCTGGGGGAGGAGGTCTTTTGCTCCACCCCTTGGCATCTCTATAAATACCCTGGGGCAGAGACAGTCAGGGTTCGTTGCAATAGGTTCCAGACTCTCTCGAGGCTGTCCTTTATTTTCTATCTGTTTATCTCCACAATCTAAATCCTTCTATCTAATATTTCCTGCTGCTCGCACTCAAGAAAACTCTGGGGAGCTGTAGGGTTGGTGGGTAAACGCCCCGCATTCCTCCTCAGACATATGGATTATTTTCAATTCTTGATATGCATTATGTTGTTTAATTATTTTTATCCATAAGAATTAGACTGCACAAATTGAAAGACTATTTTTGCAATCGTTAAATACAATAATGTTTCCCATTTCATCTGATATGAAATGTTTCAGATTTGATATCTTAGGTATAGGACAAAGTCTATAAGTAAAATTAATCTTTGCTTATACTTGCCTTGTTCATATAACTTAAAGGTGGTCTTATACAATATTTTAGTGTAGCTATGTTGTTCCAGTGAAGTCAAGTGTAGAATTTTTCACTTGTACTATCAAGTTGGTGCTCAAAAACTCAGATTTGCAGCATTTTGGATTAGGGATACTCCTCATGTATGTGAGGAAACTATAGACAAAATGCATCATAAATAAACATGACTTCAGTCCTGGTCTTCCTACATCCCCTCTAATTGTAAGGCTGGTACATTATATTCCTATCCTTTAGTCCAGTAGTTCGCAACCTGTGGGTTGTGACCTGTTTGGGGGGGGAGGGGTGTCCAACCACCCTTTCACATGGGTTGCCTAAGACCATCAGAAAACATAGATATTTGCATTATGATTCATAACAGTAGCAAAATTATACTTACAAAGTAGTAGTGAAAATAATTTTATGGTTGTGGATCACCACATAAGGAACTATATTAAACGGTCGCAGCATTAGGAAAGTTGAGAACCACTGCTCCAGTAAATGTTCTTACTCTCATAAGTAGGATGCTGTCTGTAGAGTACGCACGTGTGTGTGTGTGTGTGTGTGTGTGTGTGTGTGTGTGTGTGTATGTATGTTTTAAGATTTGTGTTTTTGTTTTACGTGTATGAGTGTTTTGCCTGCGTGTATGTATGTGCACTGTGTGCAAGCAATGCCTGCTGAAGCCAGAAGAGAGTGTTGAATCCCTGGAATTGGAGTTAAACATAGTTGTGAGTCACCATGTGGGTGCTGAGACTAGAACCTGAGTCAGTTAAAAAAGCAACCAGTGTTCTTAACCACTGAGCCATCTCTTCATCCCCCTCGAGTCTCCTTCAAGGGAATGTTGTTAGGTTTATTATATTATCATAATTTAGGTTTAAATGGGACACCAAGTGTGCATGCAGTAATGTTTTCCTTTCTTTTCTTGGATTACTGTGAAAAGACTTAAAGTTTAATATGGCTTGGGGGCTGGAGAGATGGCTTAAAGGTCTTAAGACAGTATCATGTTACAACATATATGTCCTTTAGAGTTAGAAGTGAGCAGAGGGTAGAATAGAATAAGACAGTGTGGATGGTATAAGCGCCTTCTAGAATATTATTGGTATTTTTGTCATCATCACTTTTATTGCTATTGCTTAGAATCGAAACAATGGCCTTGTGCAAGCTAAGCTTGTGCTGCCAGGCGCTGCATCCTAGCAACATCATCAGCACCTGCAACATCAGCACCGATGCCTGCGGTAACCTGCTTACTCATTCAGATGAATCGCTTCCATGTTTGTCTGTTTGTTCTTACTTTGTTGTTGTTGCTGCTGTTGTTGTCTTGGTTTTGTTTTGCTCTGGGGTTCTGGGAGCATCCTCCCTCTGAGCTGCAGACTCAGCCCTGGAACCACGTATTTGAAATTGCTCATTTTTAAATTGTGCTTACTTTTATTTTTAATAGATGCATAATCATTATACATGTTGTGGGACACATATGGCTCATTTTCAGGGATTTTTTGCTTTATAAAGAGAAAGCCCAAACTCTAATAAAGATGTAAATGATTAGTGATTAGGTTCTTCATTGAAAGTAAAATTCTTCTACATAGGATACACATATTTCTAATAACTTTTAAACATCTACTTGAAAGCACTTCCTTAGTGTTATATAAAGTTCTAATGAGGGATTGGGGAAGAAAACTTTATATTACCTTTGTTTAGACTCCTCTCCTTTAGACCCCTACATTCCATATGGCATTCTCTATACATTTCAATACTTCTCACCTAGGGTACTGTAGAAAAGCACTTTTTGGTTTTAAAAAGTAAGCTATTATACTGAAATGACTGAGCTGAATTTTAGAAAAGAGAGACTGGAAGAAAAATGGAGACTAGTCCTTGAACCTACAGGATACAAGAGAAAATAACAGGAGGAATTTTATAAGTGAAAAGAAACAGAAACAGACAGAGCTATTTATTTATCTACCAAAGATCTGAAAAGTATTTTATATCAGAAATATATCTCAAATATTTTGAAAAAACTTGAGAAAATAGAATCTTAATGTTTTATTTAAACACTAGGAGCTTGAGGTCGTTTCCCACGCCTCTGAGAACCTGTTAATTTAGAAACAGACTGAAAAGGAGGAGACAGGGTGAGGCATTTCTTTGATCATGATGCAAGTGAGTCACACAATAATCAGTGCCAGGTTTGGGTGACAAGTCCTCCAATCAATGGCCTTTTTACATAGAAAATCTTTATAAGACATTGAATTTTAAAACAAACATTAACATTTGGGATCCTTGATCAAAGATGCATTCCTAATTGCTTAACCCCCTAGCAAAATGCCCTAATAGTAATATACTTCATGAGTGGTTTTAGATCCAACTAAATTTAGATTCCAGTGGCATTAGGACACTGCTTTGGCTGTGTTTGGTGAGCGCAGTGCTCAGGGACAGCACACAGTCACCGCTATTTTACATCCATAGATTTTTAGCATTCTTCAGGTGTATGCAAGCAAAACTTCTTCATGTTGTAGCTAATGGTTCGGTTTTGGCTCCTTCTTCCATCCCGTCCTATATAAAGTAATGAGTGGCATGGCTGGAAGGAGAAAATGTTAACACACATCTGAGATGAGAAAATATTAACAGCCACACATCACATGTTTACTTAGGACGTATTTGTTAGCTGCCTCCGTGTTCCAGGCACTGTGTTGTGCGCTGCAGGTACCCTGGGGAGGAAAACAGAATCCCCTCCTACAGCAGTCAATGTGGTATGTAATCAGATGATTGCCAAGCTGCATGCTGCACAGGAGGGCACACTGCGGCATGTCATACACACGCCAGACAAACATGGCAGCACAGCACATAACCCAGGCAGCAAGTTCAGCCTTAGCAACTTAACATTCTCTGAAGCCCAGACAACTTCACAGGACTGGAGTCTTGAAGGGAAGCTGGAAACAAATGAGACCAGGGATTCAGGTGGGGCACTTTGTCAAAAGACTTGGCCGGAAAGGACATCTCAAAATTGGATATGCAATTGAATTACCGCAGAACTGGAAAACCTGTCTTTTTAACAGCATATCAGGTGATGCTCCAGTTGCTGATATAGGGAATCTGTGAAGGATGCCTAGAGTTTGGATGGTAGAGAGCAAAACGGGGACCAATTAAAAACTTTTTAGGCAGCAGAGTGATGCCCTATTTTCCACTGCAGAGACAGTGTTTTGAACATTAGAGAAAATGGATGAAGAATATTTAGAATAGATTAGATGTTTTTTGTTTTTGTTTTTGTTTTAAAGCAAAAACACAACAAAGATGTCACAAATGATTCCCAATCAGGACAGTTAATACCGTGTGTTAAAAATGGAAACATGGAGAAATGTGGAGGTCTGGTGGGGAAAAATATAGACCTTCTATTTTGGAGATGGTGAATTTCAAGACCTTAGAAGACATGGAATTACGCAATGGTGGCTTCATATCAGTCTGGAAGTTGGGGGAGGCTTGAGCGTGACCTTCAGTTGTAAGGGTAATAGTAGCTACTGATGTTAAGTCTGTGCTGCTGGGATTTTGAGCTGGAGATGGATCACTTTTTATCTCTACAGTTTGTGGGGAGGGCCACAAAACTTATGTTTTATGCTCTACCCTAAGGGAGTGGAGGAGGAGATATACTTGGAGCCAAGTCGTAGAGGTCAGGGAATGAGAAGAACTCGAAGTTAAAGTATTTGCCATAGCCACTCCTAGAGCTGGGAGTGAAACTGTCAATCTTGGTTTGCTGGGTGTTTTGTTATGCCACAGAAAATTTGACTAAAGAAACAGATATGGTCTGGACACTAGGACAAAGACGTAAGTCTACTCTTCCTGATGTGCTCTAATTTGGTCACATGGATACAACTTCCCACAAACAAGCTTATGTAGAGAGATGGAGCACGCATCAGGTGCTTAGGGAAACGGAGCCCAAGATAAACACATTATGTTAACTAGTGTGGGCCCCAGCCCACGGTCTTAAAAACAGAATATCAACATACAGAAGTGAATCCTATAATAGAAATGCCATTCTCAGTCTCTAAATTTTGTGGTGTGGACTCCAAGTTTAGTCCCCCTGGGGGGGGGGGTCGTAATTGTTGGAAAATAGCACTTCATAATTTAGAAGTTCTGTTCAAAATTTACCTTACTCCAAAGTCGATGTTCTGACGTCTTTCCTAAGTAAAGGTTTTCACTGTTATTTTCTTCTGCCCTCTCAGAGCAAGCATAGATTGTGCATGGCTATTATGCAATGCTATTGTTATTTATAGAACATATCTGGATCAGATCTTCATATAAACTATAACTAGATTCAGGGAGGGGGAAGCAGGTGGAAATTACAGTTTAAACACAAGACTAAAAAAGAGATCTGCTTCCTAAGTCAGTGACTGAGGCTGATGTGGGAGCACTGCTTGAGAAAGGAGCACTATTTAAAGCGGTGCATAGGCAGAAGGGGGGGGGAACACTGAAGCCATTTTATTTATTAAAGCAAAGCTCTTTATCACTGAAGCTCTGATTTATTCATTTAGTTTCAGTCCCTCTAGTTTTTTTTTTTTAATTCTGGTCAATGTTAGAATAAAAAAAAAAAAGTTTTTTTTTTTTTTGAAGCCAGGTCTTATGCAGTCCAGGTTGGCCTTGAACTCCCAGCCCCCCACCACACACACACACACACACACACAATCTGAGTCCTGGGTTGACAGCTGTGGCACTGAGGATTGAATCCAGGACATCATACACGTTATGAGAGCGCTCTACCCTCTGAATCACACCCATAGCCGGAGAATAAGATGTCATTTCTGTTGTTAATTCCATCATAATAGCTCTGATGCATTCTGCCTCTTTAAAGCAATTAATTTACATTCACTAAACAAAGTAATAAACCCGTGGGGACAAGTAATAAAATCAACACATACAGCCAGGCGGTAGTGGCGCATGCATTTAATCCCAGCACTCGGGAGGCAGAGCCGGGCGGATCTCTGTGAATTCGAGGCCAGCCTGGGCTACCAAGTGAGTTCCAGGAGAGGCGCAAAGCTACACAGAGAAACCCTGTCTCGAAAAACTAAAAAAAAAAAAAAAAAAAAAATCAACACATACTTTGAGATTTTGCTAAGGCAATATATTTGGTTATTACGTGACTATAATAGATAATGAATACATTTACCTAAAAATGTAAGTTGATTTTTTTTCAGTCTAGTGACAAAAAAATAAAGCATTTCAAATTAGTCCAAAATAGATGGAGAAGAATAATTCTATTCAGATAGAATAATGTCTGCCTCATCCTATATATGTTTAACCCACCAAAGCCACATAGAACCGTGGACTTAGGCAACCAGTGGGCCATGATGAGTGTGTTGAGAGAGGGCACACACTGTGCTTAGTCATCAAGTAAACAGCAGACTACACTCTCCTAGTTTCAACCCCACTGTCCTTTCTGTACAGCACAAGCTCAGTGTGGCTGCCGTAGCCAGCAAAGCACTTCGTGCTCCAGCCCCCTTCGATGCCGGTTCTCACCACACCAACTGGACAGCAAGGCAGGTCATTTTTCAGTTACATTTCTTTCTTCCAGAATGAAAAGAAATCACTTTGTAACTTCAGTTAGAAATAGAGTTCAGAGGCCACTTGACTGTGTGCTCATCACTGAGACAGACTTAAGAAGCATCAGAGAAACAATGACAAGGAGTATTTTACCATCACTATTGCGCGAGCCATGACAGAAGGAGCCAAAAGCCCCCACCTGCTCCACAGAACCCATCCTGAAAATCTGCCACATGGACACGTGCAGGTGCTCAGATTCCAGTTTCATAGGCTAGAAAAGCTATCATCTCTAAAAAACTAACATGCTTTTATAATTTCACATGGGAAAAACTTCTGCAGAGATCAAATCTAGAACCTGAGAGAAGGGGCAGGAGCACTGTGGTGATATTGGGTTCCCCAAAATATTGTGCACCCTAATAAACTTACCTGGGGTCAGAGGACAGAACAGCCACTAGATAGACATAGAGGCCAGAAAATGGTGGCACACACACCTTTAATCCTATCACTTGGGAGGCAAAGATCCATCCGGATCTCTGTGAGTTCAAGGCCACACTGGAAACAGCCAGGAATGGTGACTCATGCCTTTAATCCCAGGAAGTGATAGCAGAAAGCAGAAAGGTATATAAGGCGTGAAAACCAGGAACCAGAGCTAGTTAAGCTTTTGGCTGGTTAAGTTTTCAGGCTTTTAGCAGCAGTTCAGCTGAGATCTATGAGGCTTCCAGTCTGAGGAAACAGGATCAGCTGAGGAATTGGCGAGGTGAGGAAGCTGTGGCTTGTTCTACTTCTCTGATCATTCAGCGTTCACCCCAATACCTGGCTCAGGTTTGTTTTTATTAATAAGACCTTTTAAGATTCATGCTACAGGGCACTCTTTCTTAAACAGTTCTATATATTTAAGCATGCCCAAACAATGATCGAGAATCGTCTTTTTTTTTTTTTTTCTTTTCAGTTTAAGTAATATTCCTGAGGATGCAGTGTCCTCACTGGGATAAAGGTTGTACCGAAACTGCCCTGTTCACTCATGTGTTTACTTTTCACAGCTGCTTGACGTGCTGAAAAATGTGACATTCACCGACGGAAGGAATTCATTTCATTTCGATGCCCATGGGGATTTAAACACTGGTTATGACGTGGTGCTCTGGAAGGAGATCAATGGCCTCATGACTGTCACAAAAATGGCAGAATACGACCTGCAGCACGACGTCTTCGTCACCACAAACCAAGAGTCAAAGCGCGAGTTCAGGAAACTCAAGGTGATTTTGGCGTAGGCTGCTTTGCTGAATTCAAGTCAACTAGTATCTCACCTGCGAAGTCCTGATCTCCAGCAGGGCCTCCGACGATCATCCCACGGTTCACTGGCCGCCTTCCCTCCCTGAATTCCATGGCCAACTAGCATAACACTCTAACACATACTCTCCATGCTCTCATTCCTCTCTCTTCAGTGTTCTCATTTCTGAGTATTGGCAAAATCCCTCTCACTATGAGGTCAGCTCTGTGTGTGCCCCCTAAGTAGGAGAACTTGGGGCAGGAGAGGTGGAAGTACAAACCTTGTTCATTGATATTAAATATATGAGCCCCAGTGTCCAGTGGACCTTGTGTGGCTAGGCAATCAACCCCACTATTCCCCGGCAGCATTAAGTCTCTTCTCTTGCTAGCTGGCCATTTCACACTCTCTTCTGACTTCACTCCATCGCCTCCAGTGGATTCCGCTTTCTGTTCTATAAACACGGAAGCAATAGGAAGAAGAACTATGCATATCTGTGCCTGTGCTCCTAGATTCCATCTGGCCCTGTGGATGGACTGCTTTGCTTGTACCCAAAGGCAGTACCTCCACTTGACCTGTGGGCCCCAACCCTTTCACTTGTTTAAGGACTGGCTCTGCCCACTTCATATTCTCCTGCATCCTCTGTGATGCTCTCTTCTGCACTGTCCACATGCTGATATAAATCTGCTTTATTTCTCTCATATTCAGAAGGCAGCAGCTGCATTGATTTCCCGCATCCTCCTCCAATTGATACTCAAGCCCCTATTTCTCTTGACATCAAAACTCCTTGAAAATAATAAATATCTGACTGGCTGCAATTCCTCTCCTTCCATTCTCTTTTAATCTGTAAGAATTGTTTGTCTAGCTCCCTTATACTAAGTCCAAATATCATCCTAATTCATCTAACAGCTGCACATTCTTTCCTCCATACCGTGGGCCTTCCTTGCTTCCTAGACTCCACACTCCTTTGATTTCCCCGTGTCTCTACCCACTGTTTCTGTCTCCTTTGTTGGTCCTTATCTTTCCAA
This sequence comes from Peromyscus eremicus, assembly GCF_949786415.1. Classification (NCBI taxonomy): domain Eukaryota; kingdom Metazoa; phylum Chordata; class Mammalia; order Rodentia; family Cricetidae; genus Peromyscus; species Peromyscus eremicus. Next base: position 18,078,592 of record NC_081424.1, on the reverse strand, counting down.
TACCTCTAAACACCGGAGTGCCTAGGCTCAGCCCTGCTCTTTGTTGTCTGTTTAGGGACCTTATCAGGCTCCTGTCTTTAAATAATGTCATTCTGTAGGAGGCTGGTGGCTCCTTGATTTTTATCTTTTAACTCAAATAACTGCCCAGCCGGCATCTCTACATGGATATCTATCTGATGGCTGTCCTCACCGACTGTCTCCTAAACAAAGCTCCTGATACTCTTTCCTACAACTCAGAAAATGGCCACCTTCCTTTGTCGGTAGCCCACGAGACACCCTGATAGGATGCTTGTCCCTGGTCTGTCGCACAACACACTTGTCACACTGCAGACTCACTGGAAGTTTAACTTGCAAAATGAGTCTGAAGTCTGACTACTGTTTCCACCGGGATATCCACTGACACTCCACTGTGAGGTCCAGTCACTGCTCACCCAGGTGGCAGTGAGCTTTGTGACTGTTCCTTGAGCTAAAAAGATAAAAATCAAGAAGCCATCAGCCTCCTTGGAAAATGCAATGATTTGCTCGGAACTCTTCTACAGCATCGTACTTCTTTACAGGTAAAAGCTGGAGTTGTTTTGTTTTGGGGTGTGTGTGTGTGTGTGTGTGTGTGTGTGTGTGTGTGTGTGTGTGTGTTCCCTCTCCTGCCTCTATCTAGCATTTTCCTGTCCCCACCACCTCCTCTCCTTCTCTCTTCCCCTTGATTTCCATTCCCCTGCAACTCCACAGCTCTTCCTCTCTGTCTCTTGATGGAAGGACCCTGCACCTGCTGCATTCTATTTTCAATTGTCACACCTGAATCAGGCATGATGGTGAGTGCCTTCCATCCCAGCACTTGAGAAGCTGAGACAGGGGAATCGTGAGCCTGGGTTAACACGGTGAGATCCTGCCTTAAAAAAAATCACATCTAAGCTTATAACGTGATATAAGTTAACTGTCAACCACGTGTTTAGCACCGTGTTAGATCCCCAGAAGGAAGAGAGAGAGGAAGAAAGGAAGAAGAAAAAAGAGGGGAAGAGATTTTTAAAAAAAGGAAAGAGAAGAAGAGTGGCCAGGAGAGAGGAAACATTATATTGACAAGCTCTCTACTTCTATTCACTTCCTGTCTTTGATTTTTTTTTCTCCCCACTTGTCACCATCTCTCATTTTGTCCATTTTGCTTATTTTTAATCTTGTTTATGGTCAACTTTGTCAGTTAGAACTGAAGACCTTCGAGAGGAAGGATTCTGTTTCATTCTTTGCTATGGCTCCAATTAGAATCATGCTCCGCACACTAACGGTCACCCAGCAAATATTTAGTGCACAGAAGAATGAATGCAATCGTGTTAGAAGCCATTTTCTTCAAGTTCATTTCTCCTGACAGATGTCTTAGTAAAGATGTCTCTCTTCCTTGGAAGACAGAACTGCGGTCGTTCCTTGTGCTCTCAAAGTCTCCCATCTTCTCTGATATTGCAGGCATCATCCAGCACCATCCGAGGAGCCTTACCTTATGCTAAGCCCTGCAGCTCACTCCGGGGCTTTTTAAACCATGGGCTGCCTCACTTTCTCACTGAATCAAGAGCAGAGTCTCTACTGTTTTTGTGAGAAGCACTGTTTTTCAGTTGTTACAAGATGTATCTCCATTTTCTGTATGGAAGAATCAGTGAGACGCAGGGATGTACCCTGAGGGGTGGCATGAAGCTTTACTACAACAGTGAGGATTTAGTAACTAGGGGAAGGGCTGACCAGCAGAGGACAAGTCTTCCTTCTGGGAGGAGATGTTCATACACATCTAGCCTATTGCAGAAACCAACAATATCAGAGGTCATTTGGTCAGATTTCAAGATTGTCAACACACAGGCTAGTTGGAGTATCACTTCTCACTGTCCGAAACATCAAATAATCTTACATCTATTTTAATTTCAAAGTTATTCACATCAGACTCTAAAATGCATTTACTATCTCTTTATGTGGAGGGAGAAAACGTGCTATATGTTCCTAAGGAGGAAGGCAGAATTATAACCTAAATTTTTGTGATGATTTCAATATCAGCTGCAAGGACATGTGGTGTATATATACAACAAATTGTCAACTGTAGAGAAGAATGAAATCTTGCCATTTGTAACAAAATGAGAACTTTAAACATTATGCTAAGAGAAAAAAGTCAGACACAGAGAGGCAAGAACCATGTATTCTGTCTCATATTTGAAAGCTTATATAGCCATGCTGAGGGTAGAGTAGTAATTGCTGAAAGTTAACAAAGGCAGGAAGCAGATGAGCAAAGGCAGATGGATTTGACTGATACACATTGCACATATGATATATTGAAATACCACACTAAATGCTATCAAAAATAAAATAAAAATATTTTTAAAGTATTATTTACATATTTTGGGTTTTTTTTTTAAACCAACATTCTAACAGTTTTAAATTCCAAATTTTCCCCTGCTTTGTTTTTTAAAGGTATACAGGATGTGCTCCTTGTATGCCGCGATTCGGACTTTCTTCTAAAATTAGGGGCTGGAGAGATAACTCAGTGGTTATGAGCACTTGGCTGCTTTTCTAGAGGACCAGAGTTTGGTTCCCAGAACCCACATCAGTGACTCACAACTGCCTGTAATGCCAGCTCCAAGAAATGCAACACCCTCTTCTGGTACACACACACACACACACAGACACACACACACACACACACACAGTCACACACACATACACACACACACATACACACACACACAGAGACACACACACAGTCACACACACACATACATACACACACAGACACACACACACACACAGTCACACACACACACAGTCACACACACATATACACACACACAGAGACACACACACAGTCACACACACACAGACACACACACACACAGTCACACACACATACACACACACACACACACACACACAGAAGAGGGGGGAGATTCATGAACATAAATTTTTAAAATCTTGTTAAAAAATACAGAAGTCCTATTTTTCTTGCAGAATTTTTCCTTCAGCATAAAATCGGAAATTCCCAGATCTTCATCTCCTTTTTCAGCTTTACAAATAATGTGTTTTTCCCTCTGCTGGGGGTTCTCTGAAAGAGCCATTTTCCATGATTTACTTATAGAAGCAAATGTCACTAGACTTAGTAGTAAATTGCTGTGGATATTGCTTTGTATACTGTGAATGTGTTGCTCTGATTGGCTAATAAATAAAGTGCTGATTGGCCAGTAACCAGGCAGGAAGTATAGGTGGGACAAAGAGAGAGGAGAATGCTGGGAAGAGGAAGGCTGAGTCAGGAGTCGCCAGCCAGACACAGAGGAAGCAAGATGTAAAAGTACTGGTAAGCCACAAGCCACGTGGCAACTTGTAGATTAATAGAAATGGGTTAATTTAAGATATAAGAACTAGATAGCAAGAAGCCTGGCATGGCCATACAGTTTATAAGTAATATAAGTCTCTGTGTGTTTACTTGGGTCTGAGTGGCTACAGGAGCCCGGTGGACACAGGAAAATTCCAGCTACAATGAATGCCTTTAAACCCCAGGAAAGGCCAGCTTGGTCCACATAGTGAGTTCTTTGCCAACCAAAAACCCAGTAGGGGGAAAAAAGTTATAAAAGATCCATAAAGTAGTTTTTTCATCCAAAAATATCTCATATATTTTAAGCTTGTTCCTGTTCCTTAAGATGGGAATGCTATGAAAAAGACCAAAAATGCTACTTAGCAAATATTTAAGTAAGGAATAGCTAGGATAAACCTCTTTTTTAATTATTTGGTGGTTTTATTTTTTCTTTTACTGTAGCAAATTCTATCAAAATGCTCCAAGGAATGCAGTCCTGGTCAAATGAAGAAAGCCACAGGAAGCCAACATATGTGCTGCTATGACTGTGTGAGCTGCCCGGAGAATCACTATAGCAACCAGACAGGTAACCGCAGGCATCACCCACTGCCAGTGATGCCTCTGAATTATTTCCCTTAGGCTGAATATTAATCTTAGCTTTGTCTTTTATTTCATGTGTTTCTTTCTATTCCATTCTGGATATCAAACCTTGGGCTTTGTGTTTACTAGGTCCACATTCTACCACCGAGCTACAGCCCCAGACCCTCTCTAGGCCCATGCTCTACCACTGAGCTACACCCCCAGACCCTCTCTAGGCCCATGCTCTGTCACTGAGCTACAGCCCCAGACCCTTTCTAGGCCCATGCTCTATCACTGGGCTACAGCCCCAGACCCTCTCTAGGCCCATGCTCTACCACTGGGCTACACCCCAAACCCCTATCTAGGCCCATGTTCTATCACTGAGCTACACCCTCAACCCTCTCTAGGCCCATGCTCTACCACTGGGCTACACCCTGAACCCCTATCTAGGCCCATGCTCTACCACTGAGCTACACCCCCAACCCTCTCTAGGCCCATGCTCTAACACTGAGCTACAGCCCCAGACCCTATTTTTATTTGTTCTTGTCCTCAAGAGAGAGATTCTGAAACAGTCTTGCATGATTCATTTAGCTTGGACGGGATTACAAGAATCATAGGTGTAGAGGGAGGAAATGGCTTACGCTGTGTCTAATTCCAAAACTACCTTCTTAACAAGATCCCTAAACTGCCACCAATAATAGCAAGTTCACAAGAAACTAGTATCTCTCCAGAGTATATAGATTTCCTGAAGAATCATGGCCCAGCTGGCCTTTTGACTTTCTCTGTTCTACTTTCCCATCTTCCTCATAGCTTCCGTTGACCTTCCTCTCCCACATTCTTTGGGTTCTGTGTAGGTTTTATTTGAATAAGTAACCAATATGACCTCCCCCGGGCTTATTTTTTATACTGTATTGTGGACAACCACCTAGATTAAATGTTTGTGATGTAACCATTCTCCTCTCCCTGCTAGATATGGATCATTGCCTTTTATGCAACAATGAAACGCACTGGGCCCCAGTAAGGAGCACTACGTGCTTTGAGAAGGAAGTGGAGTATCTGGACTGGGATGACTCTTTGGCGCTCCTCCTCATCGCCCTCTCCCTACTAGGAATCGCCTTTGTTCTGGCCATTGGCATAATATTTACAAGAAACCTGAACACACCAGTCGTGAAATCATCTGGGGGATTAACGGTCTGCTACGTGATGCTCATCTGCCATGCCCTTAACTTTGCCAGCACAGGCTTTTTCATTGGTGAACCACAAGACTTTGCGTGCAAGACCAGGCAGACGCTGTTTGGCGTGAGCTTTACCCTCTGTGTCTCCTGCATTTTGATGAAGTCCCTGAAAATTTTGCTAGCGTTCAGTTTCGATCCCAAGCTGAAGACCTTCCTGAAGTGCCTCTATAGGCCAGTCCCCATTGTCCTCACCTGCACGGGCATTCAGGTGGTCATTTGCACTCTCTGGCTGGTCTTGGCAGCACCTGCTGTGGAGGAGAACATCTCCTTGCCTAGAGTCATTATCCTGGAATGCGAGGAGGGATCCGTCCTTGCATTTGGCACCATGCTGGGCTACATCGCAGTCCTGGCCTTCGTTTGCTTCCTGTTTGCATTCAAAGGGAGGAAACTTCCTGAGAATTACAACGAAGCTAAGTTCCTGACCTTTGGCATGCTGATTTACTTCATCGCTTGGATCACATTCATCCCTGTCTATGCCACCACATTCGGCAAGTATTTGCCTGCTGTAGAGATTATAGTCATTCTGATATCCAATTATGGGATTCTGTGCTGTACATTCTTCCCCAAGTGCTACGTTATTCTTTGCAAGCAAAAGACTAACACCAAATCAGCCTTCCTCCAGGTGGTTTACAATTATTCGTCTCACAGTGCCGACACCCTTGCCTTGAGTCATGTTTCCCTAGCCAAAATTCACCATGATACTGCAATAACCAATCCAAGCCATAATGACAAGGTTGCAGGCTGTCCCAACAGCAACCATAGTCTGGCACAAGTGTTTGCTCACATAGTTAGGGAAGACGCTACAAAGGTGTCTAAAACTTGGCATCAGAAAAGAAGTTCGAGTATATGAATGAGTTCTTGGGGGAGGCCACGATCCCTGAGGAGATGCTTCTAGTCTTCGTTGTAAATTGTGTACGTACGTTCCCAGCAAATACATCTTGTGTGGTTTTGCTACCCTTTGCTTGAATACTCGCTCTGTTTGACCACCTATAATAAGAAAAATAAAGCTTTCAGTATTAATCTCCCTTTGTTTTCTATTACTTCCTTCAGCCTTTATCTTGACCAGCCTTCCTCTTAGGCAATTCGAAGTCAATACATAACACATCAGCCTTTTTCCGTCCCCTGCTGTTCTCACTGAAAGAATGATACACAGTGTTGGTGGCAGCGCTGGTTACCTGTGGAAAGTTCAGGAGCCACAACAGAACCTGGTTACTTAGTAGCAGAGAACTTTATTGGGGGAGGGGGACAGGGACAAACGGACCAGGCCTGGGAAAGAGCACGTGCAGAGGGCAGAGAAAAAGATGGAAGGGGGGAGCAGAGAGAGAGGGTCTGCATCCGGATTTTTAAGGGCTCCGGGTATGGAGCTACGCCACGCATGCACTGATTGCGTTAATACGCAGCCACCAGTGCACACTCACGATGTAAGACGCAGGACCTTTTGCTTAACTCCTGAACTGCGCATGTGCAGTCATGTAGCTGGAGTGAGGGCAGAATTCTAACACTCATACCTCTCTGCATGGGCCCTGCTTCTTTTTCAAGCATTGTGATCCTTCTAGTCTACTGAAGTTGAACAAGTTTTGGGGCAGTTCCTACATATCCAGTAATATACTAAATGCAAAGGTACAAGAAGTTACAATGGATCATTTCTAGTCTCCAGGAGCTGAAATTCCACGGGAAGACAGGTATCTTCAATCACTGTACAGATCCTTTATTTATAATGTGTACAGAGAACTGTGATAGTATAGAGTAATTACAGCCAGCCACCTAGGGAGATGAAGGCAGGGTTTAGAAGGCTAAGTCGGGGATGTGATATTATTTAATGCCCTAAAATATGAATGGAAGTTAGGTAGTCAAAGAATACACAGAAAGGGGGAAGGAGGCTCTACAGAAGAAAAGTAACAAGAATACATGTACAGGGACTACATCCATTCTTTCACTGCCCAGGAATCCTCTCTAGTATGTGGAGTCAGGTCAGAAATAAATGCCACAGCCTGGAGCTCCTCGCTGAGGAGTTCAGTCTTTAACTTGCTTGGTGGCTGTCATGGTGTCTGGCTAGGTGATAGTTGACTCAAAATTCTTCATTAGAAAGATCCTGCTGGGTGGTGGCTCACGTCTTTAATCCCAGCACTCGGGAGGCAGAGGCAGGCGGATCTCTGTGAGTTCGAGGCTAGCCTGCTCTACAAAGCAAGTTCCAGGAAAGGCGCAAAGCTACACAGAGAAACCCTGTCAAAAAAAAAAAAAAAAAGAGCCTTCTGATACAAGATGGCAGATATTATTAAGAGCAGCTAGTATCTGTAACAGGAATTGGAAAGGAGGCTGTGTATGTGTTCTTGAGCTGGGAAGGAAGTAGCCATTTATTTCAAACTACTGGTGAAGGATGAGTTATGAGGGTCTATCTCGGTTTACTGGAAGGTGATAAGGGATCCAAGAGGAAGTGGGGAAGGGAGAATGTTGAACTTGAAATGGTAGAAACCATCTAAAGATATATCAAGCATTCACATGGAGACTTTGAGCTCAGTGGACAACAATCAAGGCTGGTAGCAAGGACTCGGATGCCAGATTCATATTACTTCTATCCTTTAAAGAGCAGATTAAACAGGGCTGAAGTGTTGGCTCAGAGGTTAAGAGCGTTTGTTGTTCTTTCAAAGTACCTGGGTTTGATTCCCAGAGCCCACATGGTGGCTCACAACCAACTGTTAACTCCAGCTCTAGGAGATACCCTCTTCTGGCCTCTGAGGACAGTAGGCACGGTACACGTACCTATATGCAAGCAAAACACCCATACACATAAAAAAAAAAGCCATGAAATAAGTAAATCTAAAAGAAAATGTTTAACCACATAAACAGTTAGGAGGCCTTGTCTCAAACAAAGCAAAAACAGGCTTGGAGAGATGGCTCAGTAGTTAAGGGCTTGTTGCTCTGGCAAAGGAGCAGAGTCCAGTGTCCAGCAACCACCCTGAGTGGCTTACAACCTACAATTCTGGCTCCACAAGAATCTATTGCTCTATTCTGGTCTTCACTGAGACAATAAAACACACATACACATAAATAAAATAAATAAGCCTTAAACACACACATACACACACACACACACACGCACACGCACACGCACACGCGCGCGCACACACACACACACACACACACACACACACGAACAATATTGTCCCTGATCTGATTTTCTTTTTAGCTGCCATTGTCTTTTTTCCCCTCTTTACAACCAAAGGGAGAATGTAATTGTCGTGTTGGTGACTTATTGATGACAGATTAGTTTTGAGACCATTGAACTGTCAGCTAGGTAGAGACCACTTTGTTGAAATAGCTCACAGCAAAGTTACAGTGACACTTTGTCTCTTAGATTTAATTTATAATTTTGTGTCTGTTGAAACGCACCTTCTCAGTCCCTCGGGTGGTTCTAGTCTGATATAAGCCTTTTGTCACTTGTGCTGTCCTGAGCAGTGTTGGCTTCCTTTGGTGGTGTGTCTTTCCTGGTGTGACTGTTGTATCTGGATGGTTCTGCCTCAAGCAGCCTGTGCTCCCTCAGCATGCCCTCGCCTGTAATATTATCATCTCCAAGTCTGTACTTTGGCCTAGATAACTCTCCAAACATCTTCCCTGCACAGGATCAGTCTAGCCTACTCACTCACCTCTCTAGACTTAAAGGTCAGTGTGCCCAAAATGAAGTTTGTGTTTTACTTCCCTTTAATCCCTCTTTCTTAGTTCCTATTTCTCACCATGCTATCCCACTGCTGGACTAATTGGACATCTGGGTTTCATTCTTTGACCACATTGACCATTTCACCCTCTTATACCTTTCATTTGTCTTGTAGCTTTTATTTTCTTATTCCTATATTTTCTCAGAACTTAGCCATCACGTGCCAGGCATAGTGGTGCAAGACTTTAACTCCAGCTCTCAGTAAGGAGGAAGGTGGATATATATGAATTTGAAGCTGGATGCGTCTACATAGTGAATTCCAGGCCAGCTAGGGCTATACAGTGTGACCCAGTCTCAGTCTCTCTCTCTCTCTCTCTCTCTCTGTCTTTCTGTCTCTGTCTCTCTCTCTCTCTTTCTCTCTGTCTCTCTGTCTCTCTCTCTGTCTCTCTCTCTCTCTCTCTCTCTCTCTCTCTCTCTCTCTCTCTCTCTCTCTCTCACTCACTCACTTACTCACTCACACACACCATCACCACCCTGCTGTACAGTCTGTCCCTGCTGTCATCACTTCCTTGATCAAGTCCTTCATCGCCTCTTTCATAAATTGTTGCAACAGCCACTGATTTGACTCTGATCTCAAATACCTTACTGTCAAGAAAGTAGATCTCTCCACAGACTTCGTGTTTATATTACACTAGCTCCATTTCCACACAAAGGGGCCTGCAAGGGAGCTTTTCATGTTACTCGCATATTCCAAAGCTTGTAATAAGTCAAAGGGCTTATCCTAATAGCTACGTTCTCCACGTTCAGCACCAACTTAGGCTCTGCTCTTCCCAGCGCAGTAACCTTATAAAGTGTTAGAGATAGCCCACATCATGCTGCTTCATGCCTCCAAGCCTGGACTCCTCTTTGCACTTCGTCTTCTTTACCTGTGACTATCTGAGGTATAGCTAAACCCACCAGACACAAAGAAACTACTTCCTCTTCTAATACAAGAAATCTCTGCCTTGATCATAGCAACTATCACACATCATTGCATTCCCTTGGTTTGTCTTCATTTATTCAGCTAATGGCTTCTGAGTGCCTATACAATAACAGGCATAATCTAAACCTAGGAAATACAAAAAAACACTAAGTGACTGGTGAGTTCTATGTTCTCAGGAAGTTTACACTCCAGTATTTGCGACATTTTGTAGTGAGGACAAGTTCTACCCTGTACTTGCCCATCTGCTACCAGCATCACCAACTCCAAGACCCCAGAGTCCTTATAATGTCATGTCTCTGCTGCTGAGAGACCCTGCTCGAGATTCCCACCCAACACATAAAATCCATCATCACAGCTCAATCCTTCTCAAGTAGTTCTTTTGTACCCACTTCATGAAACCCCCAGAGACCACCAAGGAGCCAGTTTCTGATGCAAGCACATGAGGTCCTTTTTATTGTCAGGTTCGAACCTGGGCCACTGCCCAGCAGATGGAGGGAAATATGGTGGGGGGGGGAGGTAGAGAGTTTTTATAAGAAAAAACACAAGCCGGGAATTACATGCTTTGGCAACTTGAGAATGGGTAGAAGGGATATGGGACAAGGTGATCTTTGAAACTATTGGTCTAGACATTTGGCTTGAAACTATTGGGTTGAACTTTTTTGGCAGGCTGCTCAGCTGGATTATCTAGATATCTTCAAGGCCATAAACCACAGATAGAATGTCTGCAGGAACATGCTGCCCTGTATCTCTTCAAGTTGTCACGGCACATTCCTGAAGTCCTTCCTGGAACTGAATACAGCAGGCACTCTAAGATGTGACCCTGCCCTAAGATGGAGTCTGTATTGCCTTCACATCCCCCCCTTCACAAGTACCAATGACAGGACTCAATCATGAGTCCTACCTGTCAGAGGTTCAAGGTATTGGGACCTAAAGACCATTAGCTAACAGATTTTTCTGTATCTATTACCATTCTTAAGGCCCTGTAGTTCTGATCTTTGAGTAATACTTCTTTGGTTCTGCACAAAGAAGGTCAAGTTGTTAGTTAGTCGGCAGTGCTGTGTCCTTACCCTGCAAGGAAATGTCACGAAACACGACAGAATCCACTAGTAAGAGTTTTATTAAAGATAAAGGGACAGAGAGTTCACAGGCCTGTAGGAAACACGTGTGTGGAGAAGAAGAAGAACCGGGAACATGGTGCCAGATTTTAAAGACTGGGCGTGGACAGATCAGCGTCACTACTCCACGCAAGCGCGTAGATCACATGGCCACGTTGCATGCCTATATTGCCATGCAACGCCACGGATCCTGGTCACGCGAGATGCCTTGACCCGGAAATGGCTATCTTGACCTGGAACTGGCTTGGCAGAAGTGTCCAGGTCCGCCGGGGATCCTCGTCACGCGAGATGCCCTGACCCAGAAATAGCTATCCTGATCTGGACCTGGCTAGGCGGAAGTGTCCACCGGGCATATGCAAACACGCCCGACCGTGGGGGCGTGTTGTGAACCCTTCACAAGTGTCTTATCTCATTGCAGAACCATTTTAGTTAATAAATTTATCAATTGACAATTCTGAACCTATTTTCCTGGTGTGTCAATGGGCATTATAGTTGGCCATCTTGCCTCTATGCCAGGGAGTTTCCTTTTTACCCAGCATTTCAGCCTTATTCTGGACAGGGAACATGGGATGATATATTCTCTTCTGGAACTGCTTCAAGCCGGCTTTGGGACATTGTTGTTGGGGCCCAAAAAAAGGCTGAAGGCTGATTGAAGGCTGATCAAAGGCTGGGCAATGGGGCATTTGTCAGAAGCATTTGTCAGGCTAGCTGATCCTGTAGAGACAGGGAACAATCATAGTAACACTGTCCTAGTCAGGAAAATTTAATAATCTCTGATTGCATTTACAATTAAATTTTACCTCCTTGATAAGCAATAGACATTTTTAGAAAGAATATGTGGTGGTAGGGGGTTGGTGGTTGATTACTCAGCCTGAATATACTCATATACAATATGACAGTACTAGACTGGAGAGATGGCTCAGTGGTTAAGGGCACTGGCTGCTCTTTCAAAGGACAGGGATGCAATTTCTAGCACCCACAAGGTGGCTCACAATGGTCTTTGACTCTAGTTCTAGGGGATCTGACATCCCTTCTGGTCTCTACAGGTACCAGGCATGCAAATGGTACACAAATACGTACAGACAAAATACTGACAGACAGATAAAATAAGGTTTTTAACAACCAATGTGGTGATGCCATCTTATAAAACTGTTAAAGGGATAAAGCATTCTGATGCACATCAAAATGTTAAGAAATGACTATCCTGTTGGTGGTTTCACTGACTCATAGCTCTGTTGACATGAAAATAGTTTCTCCTGTTGATCTGGAACCAAAACAGCAGGATGGCTTCCAGATTCCTGGGTTGCTCACACAAAACAAAAATTGCAGGGGTGGGCCACCAACAGAGCAACAAAAGACACATTGTTCTATGTAAGGTGTGAGCTTTACTTCAGGTACAGAGCTCTGGACCTTTATGCCAGTGGAGTGAGAAACAAAGTTCAGAATTATTTGAAGCTGAAACTACATCCTTGTCACCATGTGAATCAGGCAGGGAAGACAATGGCCACTTTCTTGTAAAATTTTCCTTTCACTGTTGAAGCTCTTAGATTCCAGGGGGAGTAAGATAAATAAGCTTTTTAATCTCTTTTTGAAATAAAGGATTTATTACCTTTTTAATATAAAGGTAATACCAAAATGTTTTTTTTTTCTCATTCAAAAACAAAAGCAAGAAAAACGCACAAGAAAATGCCCGCATCTCCAACCACCCAGAAGCCGGCCACTTCTTTACAGATCATCCTGTAAAGCCTAAATCATTACTCAGACGGATACTTTGCCATTAGTCAAAGCCAACTGATTTAGAATTCAGGGCACTTAGAATCCAGTGTCAGAATAACTCATAATTATCCTCTTATCCTGTTCTCAGGGACATACATAGTAAAATATTTTATCATCAACATAGGGTGGGGTACAATCCACATTGCACACACAGTTTTTATTGTTAGGAAATCAGAAGTCAGTCAGCTCAGGTTTTATGTCTCTCAAGGGCAAAGTCCAGTGTAATTATCACTCGTGTGTCTTAGATTTCATACAAGCCATCCCCAATTTAGAACTCAATAAATGCTGAATGAGCCATCAAGATTCTTATATACAGTCTTAAAATCTTGATCTGCCCAGTAACTCAATGACATCTTCCCAAGCTTATCCTCTCATAGTACAATATCCTCCTAAGAATTTCAAACAGCTAGAGAATGAAGCAGTTGCTTGTTCAGTGCTCAAACTACCCGTAAAAATAAAATAAGAGACGAAAGATGTACAGAAGTTTGAAAACACGAAGCTTCCATCATGACACTACCTTTGTTATTCTCCCCACCCCCTTTATATGAAAAGAAAAGATTTATTTCAGTTTACACTTCCAAGTCACAGTTTATTATCAAGGGAGTTGGAGTTGTAGGGCAGGAATCTAAAAGCAGGAACCAAAACAGAAACCATAGGGAATGTAGCTTATTGGCTTGCTCACTGGCTAGTGCTTAGCTGGCTTTTTAAATTACAGCTCAGGTCCACCTGCCCAGTTATGGTACCACCCACAACGGGCTGAGCCCCTGTCACACACACACAAACCCATCAATCATCAATCAAGACAATCTCTCATAGACATGTCCACAGATCAATCTGTTTTCAGGGCAATCCCTCAGTTAAGATTCTCTTCTCCCAGGTGACTCTAGGTTGAGACAGGTTGACAATGAAAAGTAGCAGCACAGGAAGGTTCCAGTTAACTCTACTGCAGCAGTGATCATGATGATAACAGTGTTCAGGCATGGCAAGAGGATGTATAGGAAATTCTGTTCACAGGTATGGAGCTGGGATGGTGGTTACCTCTCTCTTCTGGTAGCATACAGAGCACCTTCCAGTACTGCGAACACTAGTCAGTAGGGGGTGAAGACTCAACATAGACGCCAACTCAACATCTCTATGTTCAATGAGATATGGAAGTTTCCTCTTCAGCAATAGAGCTTTATTTTGTGGTTGCTTTCCACAATAGCCTGAGTTGTTTGGTGGGTTCCAATGGGAACCCTTTGACCAACAACTCAATTAGATGCAACCCATTCCCGGCAGTGGAAATTTTACTTGTTGGCTAAAGATGTCTAGTTGGTGTGTTTGCCCCCATTATCTGGTGACTTTATTTGGATTTCATATATATATTTAAGATGTTTCTACAGTACTAGGTTTCAATATGGCCCCTCAGATGGCCCTGGGTGTTAGCTGTCCTTTGCTGTGTCTTTTCCCTTTCTCCCACCTCCCCTCTTCCTCTGTAGAACCCTGTTCCTGTATGGCCCTGTCTCTCCAGAACTGTGCATTCTGTTTCTCCATCCTTCTCCCATCTCCCTTGGTCCTTTACTCTGGACCTAACCTCTGTGGTTACACAGATTGTAACATGCCGACTGGAGGTGTAAAAGCTAACACCCATATGTGAGAGAATACATACCATATTTGTCTTTTAGGGCCTGAGTTACCTCACTCAGGATAACTTTTTTTCCTAGCTCCATCATTTACACGTGTATTTCAGGATTTTGATTTTTTTTGGACAAGTGAATAATATTTCCTTGCATAAATGTATCATATTTTCTTATTCATTCATCTATTGATGAACATTGGGAATGTTTCCAGTTTCTGATTTTTAGAATAGAGCAACAATAAACATGAATAAGCGAGGATCTCTATAGTAAGATGTAGAATCCTTTTGGTATACTCCCAAGAATGAAACAGCTGGATCTTGAGGTAGATCTATTCCCAGCTCCCTGAAGAACCACCACACTAATTTCCATAGTCATGGTACAAGTTTGCACTCACGCCAGCAACAGGTAAGTGTCCCCCACCTGGAGTTTGCAGGGTCTGAGGCTAAAGAATCAGTACTAAGTCACTTGACTTTCATGTGACTCATTACATTTTCCAATTTAGAACATGAAGGACCTGGATGAAATTATGTTCAATGTTCCCCTGAGTCTAAAGTCTATAGCTCCAGATCCATCATAAGGGACTTCAGGGCAGAGGTACTCCTGCCCCTGTTTGGGTGTGCTGTTTCTGATTTTGCACTGAAGCACATCTACTCCCTTATAAAGCAGTTACTAGTTTTGCTCACAGTTTTCCTCCTCTATATCCCCAGTGCAATGCGGTGTCCAGCCCATGAGCACAATTTTACCTTTTATGGGAAAGTGTACTGTGTTGGCTAAATCAACAAATGTGTTTGATCCTTAGAAGAAAAATACATATCGGCGTGTTCATCCGATATCACAGAGAATGTGATGATCCCAGAGAGCAATCCTCAGTCATTCCACTCAAAGTGAACTCAAAGACTTGACCATCTTTGCTTTCTGCTTATGGAGAAGAGAAATGACATAAAAGCTTTTTTTTCCCCCTTAAGTCATTAGCTAAAAGAAACTGAAGTTTGGAACACAGCTCATGCTTCTGTGAATGCTAGGACTTTCTTTTCTTTCAAGCAGCCTTCCAAAATCAAACACACGCACAACACTCACACACACTTACACACACACACACACACACACACACTCACTCACACATACACACACCCCACTTGTCATTTACCCTTCAAGGATGTCGAGAAAGTAAGAAGACTGTTCTAAGACACTGGCACATTCTTTTCTTGTTTTCCTAGAAAATACAACGAGCTGCTCTTGGAGGGAATATGAATAAGCCAGTGTCTGAGTGAGTTTCTGTGAGGTCCCAGTTCTGTGTTTACAATAAAGAGCTGGGTAGGGAAGCAGGGGGGAATCTATCCCATTGTCCACAGTAGATTACCAATTTATATAAGATATACACTTAGATGTCACAGAGATGCTTCTATTTCCTCATGGCTAAATTGTTTTCTCAAATTAGATATTGAGAACTTGGGTGAGAAACGTGAAGGAGGAGGGTTGGTCACAGATCAGGTAAGTCTCCCAAATACATCAGAAGGAAAAATGTGTCCACAGCAGTTCCCTTGCCAGGTAAACATTTGTATTTCTTTCCTTGGCATTATATTTAAGTTATTCCTTTAACATCTCAAAAAAAATTCTTCTTTATTTTTCTACCAAATTTCAACGGCACTGTTTTTTTTTAAAGAAAGAAAGAAAGGAAGAAGAAAAGAGTGGGATAAAAGAAGAGGGAAGGAAGAAAAGAAAGAGACAGACTGACAATGAAACTACTTGTCTAAGGGCAGGCGAGATGGCTCCAAGCTATTAAAGGAGCTTGCAGCCAAGCCTGACGACCTGAGTTTGATCCCCTGAGACCCACGTGATGGAAGGAGAGAAGTGACTCCTTTAAGTTGTCCTCTGATACCCACATGTACGTATACCATGGAGTGTACCAGAACAGGGAGATAAATAAATGCAATTTTAAAAACTAAAAACTATGATTCTGGCCTATCATATGAGGTTATTACGAAGATAAAAACGTAATAACACAGGGCTGGAGAGATGGATCAGTGGTTTAGAGCACTTGTTCTTGCAGAGGGCCCCAGTTCAGTGCCAGCATTCCCAGCATAGTGGCTCACAATTACCTGTAACTCCAGTTCTAGAAAATCTGATGTCCTCTTCTGACTTCCATGGACATCAGACATGTACAAGGTCCACATTCATACATGAAACCAAAATATTCATGTACATAAAATAATCTAAAAATTTCAAAGATAATGCACATTAAAGTACTTTGACAGCTGTACATCACTATTCAAAATATTATTACTGTCACCATTATAGCATTTGTTTTCACAATAATTTTGTGATGTAACTCTAAGGAGGAAGTTAAGAAGAAGCAGTGTTGAGTGCCTACTTATACTCACACAAATTGAAATGAATTCATGAACATGATCCGCTACTAGACGACCAGTTCACACACAGTAAAATTGATTTAAAAAAACAAGATTTCTGGAATTCTACAAGAACATTTCCCCCATGTGCTTGCCCTACACTGCTTAAACTTGAAGAGAAAGAAAAGAGAGAGAGAGAGAATAAGTTATCTCACAGACAGCTGAGTGAAATGTTCAGTTCCCATCACAAACCTGCTTCTCCGGAAAGACAAAACAAGACGTGACGAGGAGGAAAGAGAGCCTTGCAGAGCACTCACACATGAGCAACAAGACAGGTGTGCTCAGTGTGACCAGGGTGTGAGCACGGGCCTAGGAACACGTGGAGGGACAAGGGGGAGCAATTCCTTTTACTAAGCCTACGTAGAGGCAGATTCTGATAGAAACCCCACAGTTATAAATCTGGACCTCCAAAACAAGTTCTTCACTATACAGAGATATCTACAAGACATTCTTTGCAACACTCCTCAAAATAATAGAAAGCTTTGAAAATTAAAGAATTAAATTTCCATAAATAAATTATAGTACAATTTCTCAATGAAAGATTGTTTTTAAAAACTTCTTAAAGCTGAGATAAATTTTACATGAACAGGTATTTAAAGGCCCTGTAAAGCATTAAATGAAGAAAGAATAAGTTGAAGAGAATTTCTTCCATAATTGGTAGATAGATGAGAGAGAGAGAGAGAGAGAGAGAGAGAGAGAGAGAGAGAACCACACACACACACACACACACACACACACACACACACACACACATCCAATTAACAACATTTTTCTCTAAACATTGCACGACCAGGTAGATTTCCATTTGCTCTGTTTTATTATTCTTTTCATTTTTATTAACAATGAGTACATTTTGTTTAAGAATAAAAACATAAATAAATCCCACTTTTAGCATGCCCATGTATCGACTTGGTAAAATTACAATGGAAATCAAAGAAATGCTTCAGGAAATAAAACAAACACTATGACTAGTCTAAGGTAAGGATAATGAAGAGAGCTGGGGATGTGCCAGCAACAGTCGGTCCTTCCGGATAAGGCACCAGAGATAAAGGGGAGGTGATGCTGATGCAGCAGCGAACACCCACAAATCCTAAATCCACCCTTTTGATTAAATAGGGCCACATAGATCCCAGGATATTAATGTTTGTTAATAAACATAAGGCGACAAGTGTAGTACAACCAAGAGAAAATGGATTTTGATATGAAATTCAAGTTAGGCGTGATGACTCATGCCTGCAATTTCTTTTGCTTTTCTAATCCAATGTAATTTTTGTGATTTTTAAAAATTAAAATGTAATTTCATCATTTCTCCCTCTATCTCTTCCCTTCCGCCCATTCTGTATTGCCCCCTTAATTCCTCCCAAATTCAAGAGCTCTTTTTCTTTATTATGGTTAAATGTGTAAATTAATGCATAAATATATAGGAGCAGCTGAGTTTATTTACTGTTGGTTGTGTGTATACGAGTTTGGGACTGAGTAAGCAGTTAGCAAGCATCTCCCTGGGGATGACCATGTCTCCTTGTCTCAGCAGTCCTTCGTTGCCTGTAGTTCTTTGTCTAGAGTGGGGCCTCAGGAGATTTCTGCCTCCTGAGTTATTAAGTCCCTTGTTGTCACCGCCCAGGTCTTATTTAGACAGCTATGTTGTTGAGGGGTCATGGGTTAAGCTTCCACCGCATCTGTAAGAGACAACAGCGATAAAAACAGCAACAGGTTTTGAGGTCCTCTGGTTCTTACAATCCTCCCTCCCCCTCCTCTGAGATGTCCCCTGATCCCGAGGTGTGGGGATTACGTTATGGATGTATCCGGTGGGACCCAAGACTCCTTGACCAGTAGCTCTCTGCATTTCACCAACCGTGGCTTTCTGTAATGGTGTCTGTCCATCTGCTGCCCAGAGAAGCTTCTGGGATGGGGTGAGAGCTACATCTATCTGTGGGGCTAAGGATCGACACTCAGAATGCAGTCAAGGAATCGAGTTTAGTAAAGGGTCACAATTGTCATTTCCATATTCAGGAAGCAGAGGAACTGGGATCATAAGGTCAAGGCCAACCTGGGCTACAAAGCAAAACCTTAGGAGGGAAGCCGTAGAAGAAAGAGAGGGAGGAGGGATTGTACAAGCCAGTGGCGGGGGTGGGGGTGGGGGGTGGGGAATGGGGGGGGTGGGGGGGTGTGCAACGCACAAGGGAACCCACAGAAACAACTAACCTGGCCTCATAGGGGCTCACAGACTGTGAACCAACAACCAGGGAGCCTGCACGGGACCGCCCTCTACACATGTGTGACAGCTGTGTAGCTTGGTCTATTTGCAGGACTCCTAGCAGGGGAATCAAGGCCTGTCCCTAATGCTTGAGCTGGCTTTTGGCAACCTATTCCCCATCTTAGTATTAGTCCTTCCTCAACTTGACATGCCATGCTTTGTTGACACCCATGGAAGGCCTGCCCCTTCCTAAACAGAAACTGAGGAGGACTGGATGATGGGGGTAGGGACAGAGGGGAGGTGCGGAGAGGGAAGGGGAGGAGAGGCGGGAGGGGAAACTGAGGTCGGGATGTAAAATAAATGAAAAATTTAATTAATAAAGAAAAAAAAAACAGAGAGGCAAAAACTTGGCCTCACTTTTTCCTCTGACATGAGAGAAGTCTATGTTTAGAATTTTTCACTGACAAAAGAAGAGGAGAGAGAAAATGTACTACATAAAACTTCGGAATACGGACTGTGAGTTAGTTGAGGACGGGAAGAAGTCATCCACTTCATTGGCCCAGACCGGAATTCCCTTAAGCGCCAATTTGAGGATATTGCTGCCACCTAGTGGGCAATTATATTTTTACTTTTTATTATAGCAAACTGAGACCCTCAAGGAATACTTGCAAAATAATTTCATAAGTGCTAATATTTACGTCTCGGTATAATTCAATACTTATGAATAAAAGCATAGACATAAAATATTTACTTTATTAATTTACTTATATAAATAATTAGAAGTGGTAACATAATTAGAAGCAAATAATTTGTTTCTAGAGTTTTAGAGAAAAGAATACAATTTTAACCAACAGCAAGATAATAATCTCCCATCTTTTACTTTGTATACTTAGGGTAAAATAATTGCATAAACTGTCTTTTCTTCCAAATGTAAATGTAATGTGCATACACAAAATCTTCATTAAGTATTTAATACCATTTGTTAATTCATTCCAAATTTGTTAATATTTCCCCTTCATACAATCAGCAATAAGTTCCATTCAGAATGTTTGGGGTTTTCTATAATTGCGTCAGGTCTTACTGACAGTTACGATGAGCAATACCCATCATAACTTAACTCCCACCTGAACTCCACATACTAACTCAGAACCAAGTTCGAATGTTCATTGATACAGGAATCTTTGCACTATAAAATACAAGAGAAATTAAAACTGAAACGTAAAGTCTCATCCAATCTTTGTTGGAAATGTATGCATCATCTAAATGTGACTTCCTAAGGCAAAGCCTCTGTTGTGCTGTGCTGACCATGGACACAGCCTCCGTGTCTTCTAGAAACTTGACTAGCATTCTAGGAAAAGTCAACCCCGGTCTTTGCCTAGAAAGTGGTTAATGGGAAACAGGCTTGTTTCACACCAGGCCAGAACACACTGAAGGGGCTTTGCAGGTGAGCAGAGGAAGCTGAGCACAGGAAGGGTGTGCTGTCTCCCAGATACAAACTCCACTCCTCCTGGATTATTCAGTGATGAAGACAGGAAGGACGAAGAAGCATAAGCAGGCTGCAGGACTGAGGAGTCTGAAGCATGCTGATTTCACTGGATTCTTGATGAGCAAGCAAACACGCCTTAGAATTGGCATTGGGCTGAAGGAGAAAAGAAAAAACAGAAGACAGAGTACCACAATCAGTAAGCAATCAAATTTAGGCTACGGATGAGTTGTTTACTTAGTATTTTTAATTTTGTTTTCACCTATGTTTAAAGTTTACTTTTATTTTTATATTATTAAGTTTGTTCTTTGGCAGTTTCTTACATGTACATATTGTATTCTGATGGACTCTCGCCTCCAACCTTCCTCATCTCCCTCCCAACCCTGTGAACCCCTCTCCTCCCTGCAAGTCCCTTTCCCAGGCTGGTGACATTTTGTTTATTTTGTGTCCCACAGAGTTCAACCAAGGCCATCTGTGTGACCATGGATTTGAGACCATCCACTAGAGCTTGGTGGCCTCACCAGTGGATGCATTGACTGAAGATCATGACCTCCCCACCCCGTGATCTATCAGTAACCTGTAATCCAGCAAGGAGAAGTAAGGCCATGTGCACCTCTCAGATCTACACTCCACTGTTGACAGGTCCTGTCTTATGCAGGCCACTGCAGCCGCTGTGAGATCATGATTACGATGGTTGCGTCAGACCCTGAACACTTCAGAGCTCTTCCCCTCATCTTCCAGCTCCTACATTCTTACTGGCCCTTCTTCCACAATGCTCTCTGAGTCTTAGAGGCGAGAGAGTAAATATCTTGTACAGAGCTGGGCACTTGTTTATCATGTAGTCTCGGCATCTTGAGCAGCTGAGCCTAAGATGGGAGGCTTCATTGGAAGGAGAGGCTTTTCTGTCTGAGAAGTGGCACTTGTCTATGGATATAAACACAAATAATTTGAAGGCAGTTTGGCGTCATGTCAGTTTAGCTAAACAATGGTAGTAAGTTGCCCACTCAGGTCTATCATCTCCCTAGCCGCGTGGTTTTTGCTCAGTTTATAATAGCAAGCACACCACTCCTGTGGCATGGACCTCAGATTCAACCAGAAAGTGCTTGGTTATCCCCATAATAGTTATGCCCCGATGGACACATCTTGCCTACAAGGTTAATATAATGGTTTGTACGGTCCACAGCTGGGTGAGGTTTCTCTCCTAACAGCCTGTATAGCATCTTACAGTACTATGAAAGCTAGTCAGCAAAAAGGAAGATTCCAGCCTGATTTCTCTGCGTCTTAAATCCAAGGTATGTGGTCGCTTGTTCTGGAGACCAATAAAGAGAAAAGGCAGCACCTCTTTTGTTTTAGGAGCTTCTGGAGCCTCCCTGGGGAACAGTTCATAAGGAAGTGTCCTACACCTGGTACTAGGATTTTTGCTGAATGACCTCTAGGGTCTATGTGCAGAGTTATCTAGACATGCATTGCCCTGTCTCTCTTCTAATTTTATTTTGTTATATTTTTAGCTGGTTTGCACCATCTGTCACTCACTTTAGCCCAGCCATACTTGTTTTCTAGCCTTCGACGGAACTTCCCTGTGCATTTCCTCCTTTGTAACAACTCTTCCTTCTGTCAACATGCTCTCCTTCCGGCTAACTCCTTCACTTTAAACTCCATGCAAATGTCATCTCTTCAATGAGTTCTTCCTTGATCACTCCTTGCAAAATTATTGTCTACTCCCT
This sequence comes from Peromyscus eremicus, assembly GCF_949786415.1. Lineage (NCBI taxonomy): Eukaryota > Metazoa > Chordata > Mammalia > Rodentia > Cricetidae > Peromyscus > Peromyscus eremicus. Next base: position 18,056,512 of record NC_081424.1, on the reverse strand, counting down.
GTACGGTACTCTAAACCTTCCTTCAGTCTTACCTATTTTAACTTTGTCACATAACTTCTTAAACCTCAGTCACCTGTTACTTAATGACAAGTATATGTTTGGAGACACATATAGACGGTCAAGTTCATCACACCAGGAACATCATAAAATGTATTCGCAAACTGATGTGGCATGGTATTCCTAAGCAATGTCACCTTACAGGACAGTGTTTGTGTGCATGATATAATTGTAGTGTAGACTTCGTTTCTATGAGACTCATTATTGCATTGATTTTTCTGTTTGTCATACACTTTTTAATATCTGCCTCAATAAAATAGAGCATCCACTCAAGAGAACAGAGAGAGGTTTTTTTTTTCCACTCACTGACGTAATCACAAGGGCCTGGAACTTTAGTTACTCGGTTGATATTTTGTAGTAAGCAAAGATGAAAAGAAAGTTAAGAAAATCTTCAAAAAGTAAACAAAAAAGCAATAAAATGGGAAGACCGGGAAGAAAACATGAAGATCCAACACAGCCACATTTAAACAAATCTTCCAGAATAAATGCAGAAAAAGTACTGGGGTGGAATTTATCAGAGAAAATTTTCAGGAAATTATCCACTACTTTCAATTCTAAATAATGAGTATCCATAGCATGGAGCTCACAAAATGTCAAGAACTTTGGATCTACACCAAAATACGTCATTGTGAAATCTTAGATTATGGCAGAACCAAAGGAAAAATCCCCCCCCCGAAAAAAATTCTAGAAGAAAAAAAAATTTTCCTAAAATTAGGAATCTCACAGTGCCCAACTTCTCAGCAATAACCAACACTGGGTAGAAACATAAGTACAGTTGGGAAGGGTACCGTCCTGTGGCAACCTCTTCAAATCCTGAAATAATGTTCTTTCTATTTCAGAGCCTTACACCAAGCCTCACTAAGGGTAAGATTCCTTTTCATTATCTTATGGGATGAATAAATATATCAGCACATTTAACATAACAAGTAGCTTCCCATTCTAGCACTACCTTAAGTAAGCAAATGCCATTTCCCTATTTTACCTAGAAAATGAAGAATCTCTTCATTACATTACATTAATTTTCCTGTAAACTAAGAATGGAGGACACACCCTCAACCTGATCACACCTACCTTCCTGAACTGTGTTCACATAAGGAAAAGGAAACTAAATGGTGAGGTGGAACACAGCTGTAATGTCAGCACCTGAGAGGATGAAACAAAAGGATCAGGAATTAAGGGTCAGTGTGAGCTACAGGGGTGGAGGCTACTTTCCTCGGCTGTGAATAAGGGTGTGTATGCAGGGATAGAGGAGGACAAGGAAGGTGTCTGCCACATGTTTTAAGAACTGTCTTTGGTCAAGACCGGTATCCACGTCTTCAGCTGTGGTGGTAAGAACTCAGATCTTATATTAACACTTTTCACATCCCCAAGTACTGGAAGTGTTCTGGTCTCGAGCAACGTCTATATAAACCTACACTTGGGAAGTAATTGCAGGACTTTCACTAAATTTCTGCTGCTCCTTTGAGATCTCCTCCTCTTCCTTCTTAAAGTTCTAAATGTCAGAAAAGCTTCAGAATGTTCCTTGATAAAAACAAAAAATACCCCCATTTTGTTGTTGCCTTTTCTGTTGTTGGTGTCCTAAGTGTTTGCTTCTTGGATGGTAGGTGAGCAGGCCTCACACCTCACAGGAACTACACACAGTTGGTAAGTTTACCCCAGCACTGGGGACCACTGAGATGACTCTGCAGGAAAACCATCATTTTGAACTTTTCCCACTGAAAGATTAGTAGAAGGTCAGAAAACAAGTTAGTTAAGGTCCTCCTAACACTTTCCTCGGGAGAGAAGACTTTCCTGGCAAGGGAACATCATCCCAGATAGATTGACAGTTCCTTGGGGCAATGTTGTAACTCAGTTTTTGCATCTTTTGTCTTAGACTAAGACAGACCATACAGTTTTCAATTAAAAAAAAAAGGAAAGGAAGAAAAAAAGAAAGAGAGAGAGAAGGAAAGAGAAAGAAAAAAGATTAACCCATACCAATGCTATTCCTGGGCACAACAGTGTGTTTTAAGAAGTAATCATGGTAGATGGAGAAATCAGGAATGTAAACTATATTAATAGAGAACACAATTTTGAAGGCACGATCCTGAAAACATTCTTTTCAAATAAGTGACATGAATCTTTGGGTTGAAAAACAGCCCAAAACCAGAACGGGTCAGCTGAAACTACTATGGATGAGTACCCTCTGTGAAGGGTACTGGCTATGTGCTGTCATATCAGAACCCAGAGCACAGAGCAAACACTCACTAAATATTGTTTAATGAATAAATATGATATCCTGGCTGAAAAGAAATAAAGGAATACAATTATTTTATCTTCTATTAAAATGATTCAACTATTTTTTAATTTGTTCTAACCATAGAGCTAAGGAAAACATTTCTTATGCAGCTGTAAATAATTCATGTAGAGTTCTGCCCCAAAGAACTCATAGCTTAATCCTGCCAGGGGTAGGGAATAGAACGCAAGTTATTCTTTCTCTTGTGACCTGAGCTCTTATATCCTTGCTCTGTGCTGTGTAGGTCTGTGATACCAAGGAAGCTTGAGTATATGTGCACAACCTCTTGTTCACTCCAGGTAAATGAACTTAGTTAGTTTAATACTTTATGGTGGACTATTAGCGATGAACTATTTCTCAAAGATAGTTCACTCTAGCTCTATGGGTGCTTCCCCAGTGATGCGAAAATAAAATATTTTAAAAAACATTTGAATGGTGGGAGAATTGTCAAATAACATAATGGAGGAACCATTAGATATCTGTGGTAATGCACTCTCTCACGTTCAGTTTGGTTCCATCAATTTTTATCTGTAGACATGCTATATGCTGGGCAACATAAGCAGCACTGCAGATACAAGATAGAAAGGGATGTAGATTGTGATGTGTTTCGGTCTTTTTCTAAAACCAGCCTCGATGAAGTCTATTTTAGTTTGCTTCAGTTGCTATGATAAACATATCCAAGACAGGAACTCAGGGCAGGAGCCTGAAGACAGAAACTGAAACAGAGGAATGCTCCATACCAGCTTGCTCTCCACGGCTTGTTCAGGTTGCTTCTTATACCACCCAAAAGCTGCCCAGGGGTAGTTCTACCCACAGTGGGCTGGACCTTGCTGCATCGGTCATCAATTTTACCTACAGCAAAATTTTATGAAGGCAATTTTTCAGTAGAGGTTCCCTCTTCCCAAGTGACTCTAGTCTGTGCCAACTGGTGAAAACTAACCAACACGAAATCTCTTCTATTTTGAAGACTTGAATTCATCCATTCACTATTCAACACCTAGTTAGCATCTACTAAGTGCCTATTTTTTTCCCTATACATATATACTGGGAACATAATAACAAATCCTTCTGGTCAGAGAACTCACAGATGTCTACAAGGAATTTCATAAATTGAAGTGCCCTGGGTTCAGGTACTAGGGAAAGAAATCACGTCTTCTAAAGCATTATTAGAGAGTCAGACCTCAGCATTCCAAACGCCCCCGGCCTCACACCCAAACCCTGCTCTTGCTTACTGTACCTTTTCACTATATTTTTCTTTTATCCGCTACTCCCCATCTAACATCACTGCTTATCCCAGCTTTGAGAAATATCTGGTGCATCGTAGGGCTTGGATAGCCAAGGCATAAACGAACAAAAGACAAAGATTCTGTTTTTACAGATGAGATCAAGATTAGTCCACGATTGTTACATGTCTCCGCTTCACAGGCAGTTGTGAAGACTTCAGCCGCGCTCTGGCTACAGTCACTAGTCCACATGTGGGAGGGTTACAGAATTGCTCCTGCGAGCTCCTTAGTTTAAGAGGAGCAGGACGTTGCAGAGAAGGCCTGCTTTCAGTCTAGTTAGAGGGAAAACCAACTAGACATCCAGCTGCAGGAACACGACTGCTTAGGGGTGTGGAAGGAATCTTTAGTTTGTTTAGAGTTCCTGCCCTTGCTTGGTGAGACTTGATGTTTCCTGCATTTGAAAGTCTATAAAAGGTTTAGATTTATTCTCTAGTGGGACCAAGGCCAAAATCCTGATGGAAATCCCTCTCTACTCAGTACCAAGAAATGTCTTTTAAATGAGTCCTGTGAGCTGTCTCAAGGGTTGGTGGGTCTGCGCCCCAAAATTTTCACTCGGACCCAGGGCGTCCCCAGGAGAATCGTCCTGTGTAAGGGCTGAGGCTGGAACAGTGAGCAGATAGTGCGCAGCTCCAGTACAGCATCCAGAGCAGGGCGGGGCGGGGCGGGGCGGGGCGGGGTCCTACCCCGGAGCTCTGGAGCCGGTGGCTGTAGGTTTCAGAGACTGTGATGTGCAAGATGCTCTGGGTCCGCAGCAGCGTCCTGCGCTTGCAGTTCACCGTCCTCCGCGCCCCTCAAACTGTCTCGAGCTGGCCGGGATGGGGTGCCCGGGTCGCGGGCCACCCCTGTAGCTCCAGCAGCCAGAACCCCAGCGGCTCTGAGCCCCCAGGTTAGGGTAGGGCAAGGCTGGGAGGGAGGGGGCTGCGAGAGGGCGGGCCAGGGGCTCGGGCTGGAGGGTGCAGGCTTGCGGATGCGCTAGGCTTCTGGTCCTGCCTGTCGCTTTCACTACAGGGAAGGTTCACAGGATTCCCGCCCAGTACAAGCCTTCGCAATTCGACAAGAAAATCCTGCTGTGGACCGGGCGTTTCAAATCCGTAGACGAGATCCCGCCCCTAGTACCGTAAGTGTGAAAAGGGGTCTTGGCCTGGGGGCCTGGGTTTCACCGCGGGGAGACACAGTGTCCAACCAGTGTGCTGGCTGGCCAGGGGCAAGGCAGCCGTGGTGCTGCAGAGTTTTTCACACTAACACAGTCACGGGCAATTTACAGCACTCCCCTAATGAGGGTAAATGTCAAGGTGCTTGACTGGACAGTAGGAAGTTGGGATTATCGAGGGCACGAGCTACATGAAAACCTAGGAGTCTATCGGGTGGTTCCCAGCCTTATAGACACGGGTTCCTGGAGAGCTCTGAGTAGGCTGAGCAGTGGAGTACTGTGATGGTCAGCATCAACGTGACAGGCTACAGAATTGCAAAAAAGACATTTCTGAGCATGTCTGTGAGGTATTACTAGATTAGGTTAACTGAGGTAGGAAGGAAGACCCACCGGTGGTGGGGTGTGTGTTGGGGGTGGGGCGGTTCCTGGACAGAATAGAAAAGCCGAGCACAAGCATTCTTCACTCTTGACTTCCCGTGGATATGCATGGCCACCTCAGCTACAAACTCCATGCTTTATCATCCCCCATGATAGCCTACATCCTCGATCTATCCACACCATACCACAATGACAGCCTGTGAATCAAAGTAAACACATCCTTAATTTGCCTTTGTCAAGGTACTTTGTTAAAGTAATGGAAAGTCATTCAAATACTTAAGCTAAACTAGAACCTGGGTGGTGGTGGTTGGGGTGACAGAGACAGAGAGGGGCCAGTGTCAGGGGATGGGTCCCTACTGCTCCATTGACAAGGAGAGAGTCCTAGATAGGACTATTTGGCCACTGGAGAGTAGCCATCTGGTACCAGGTTTCCTGGCGCTGGGAAGCTAGGCAACTTCAGTATGGTTGGTCTCATCATAAATGGCTTCAAGTGAAGGGAAGAGAAGAAACGTGTGCTGGAAAAAATGCACAATACCCAGTAATTCATTGTGAAGCATTTCCTTGCTCTTTGAGAAATAGTTTTTTTAAAAAAAGTGAAATTTTGAAACCAACTTAAATGTATTTTCTAATATTGAAAACAAATTTTACTGTCCTTGAGATTTGTAGACTCCAAACTGCTGAAAACATGAGTCTCAGAAAAATTTCAGGTCAAGTTCTACTTGTTAAAATTTAATATTTTAGAGTCAAATAAAATGTAGAAAGAATATAAGTAGAACAAGAAATAAAATTCCACCCTCAGTTGGTTTGAGTTTTGATATGTATTTATACTAAATTAAGAAGAATCTGCAATGTTGCAAATTAATTTCCAAGAGAACCTATTTCCGTATTGCATCATCACAGCCGAATATGGGAAAGATCCACATTACAGAAATAATTTAATTCCCCAAGGATCACAGTCAACAGAAGTAACATACATAGGGGCATTGAACAATGAATGAGATACTTATAAAAGCACTGTAATTTTGAGCTCAGAGTGTTTGTGTACTTTTCATTTTATTATTTTCTATAATTTTTTAGAGCTTTGCTATTTAGGAGGGACACTCTGTTAAGATGTTAAGCTTGCAATGTAAGGAATGTTCTTCTCTATGATTTTAATAGACAAATAATTAACAGGAGACCTAAAGTTTTTGCACTGCACACTGATTGTATTTATAGTAACTGTGTTTATTCTTTTTCTTTTGTTTTTAATTGCTAAACTAACTCTGTATGCCAGATCACAGCTAGATAAGGTTAAAATGATCAGCTTTTAACCAGCAACAAATACAATCTAATAATGTCTCTCTGGACACTAATTGAACCTGTTTGCAACTGACATTTTAAGCTTAATTCTGCCTAAAGTATAATGAAAACAAGCTATTGTGGGGGTTTTTGTGATTTTTTTCAAATAATCAGAGTTAAAGTTTTCCTTTTCAAGAGAAATTTAACATGTCTTTATTAATTTTTAAAAATGTAACTGCATTATAACTAATCATATATAAACTTTATACCAGATAAGAGTGCCACTCATTATTTTCAAGAGTCAAGAACCTTATGCGTATTGATAAATTGTTACTTAGTTATCATTGTAAATTGGTAAAGTTTTGTTTCAATATAAAAGCACTCAAAGCTTGATTCCCATTGTAACAGTTTTTATTGCTAAAATCTAAGGCAATTAATTATACTACACTTGCATGTAACTAGTCTCTTTGGAGAATAAGATAGATAAGACAGGACAGGAAGAAACTGAGAGGTTCTTGAAAGAGAGTGTGGGAAAGGGGGTTAAGTATAAGCTGTTCCAAATGGCTTCAATTCTTTTATCCCAGCTAAGAAATAACAAACCACAGCCCAACACATTGCTAGTGGTTTTACCTTGATCAATTAGAAACCAAATATATTACACTGGTTTCATAGTGGCTACCTTTAGTTTAAGACTGAAATCTGAATAAATGTGTACTAATTTGAAATTGCTAAGACAAATGGGCTAGCTTTTGGTGTAGTCTTTTAGGACTATTGTTTGCATTTGGGGAAATATGTGGGCTATTCAAGCAATAAATCATTATTTATCATGCTCGTCAGCAAACTGGATCGCTTTAGAATTAACAAATACTAAAATATCAGCAAATATTAAAAATAATTAACGAAATGCGCATCTCGGTTTAGGCCTGAAATGGTAGCTGCCGCCAGAAACAAAGCTCGGGTGAAAGCGTGTTACATAATGATCGGGCTCACGATCGTTGCCTGCTTCGCCGTGATTGTGTCGGCCAAAAGGGTGAGTGTCTCCCTAGAACAAACACCCCGTGGGTGGTGGGCAGGGGAGGAGGAGCAGGGGCAGACCACTTGTCTACCTTCTGGAGGCCCAGGGTTCTGTCCAACTCTACAGGGTTGGGGGAGAGAAACAGGACTAGTTTTAAGAAATGTGATGGACCTTGTTCTGAACTCAGGGATTGACTATGCTTTACGAACAAATTCATCTTTGGATCCTGGATCCACCCACATACATATATCATAAGAGACACAAATCTGTTCATGAAAAATTGGATCCAAAATTAATTGGTCAAGAGAGACAGAGGGGTTTTTTTTTTCCACTTGTAAAAGAATAGTTTAAAATCTGTTGTGCAAAAGTAAAGCGGACTAGCTCACTCTCTAAATCATTACGTAAGTAGCAGTTGCACAGACTTAGGAGACAGAAGAGTGAAGGTATGTGCCGCTGCTGCCTGGTATATATATTCTCTTCTAAACGATGAACACTGGGGTTGCTTGTTTTGGTTAATCAAATAAATGACCCCCTTCTGCCAGTTTCTCAGGCAGGTGAAAGGACTTACTTCACACCTCTCCTGCCTCCTTCAGCTTCCCATTCACAGCTGCACAGTGAAGACCCCAATCCTGCACTCACTCCTTTGTATAAGTAGTTAAAGTTCCAACCCACAGATGTTATGGCTAGGGTTTTCCCAAATGCCCTCTGGCTGAAACCATTCTGATCCAGCCTGGCATCTCTCTCCCATCCTTTGCCAGCACAAGCCTTGAGTTACACTCATTTCTAGTACCTGAGGATCTCCCTTGAGCTTCAGTGTTTGAAGATACTTCTGATACGTTTTACCCAACACACATGTCTATTTGAACTAAGAGAGGTGGCAGTGGATTCCTGGTATTAACTATCCAGTTGAGTAGAAGTCGAGCATCTTGGGTGATTTATTTACACTGAAACACTGAGCCATTTTGAGGGGTGGGGATATTATCTGTGAGAGTTGCTTAAGGTACCTTTTCCTCCTTCTCACTTTACAAAGGCTTTTCCACATATCTAGCAATGATGTAAGTTCTTCTAAATAGTCCTGGTGTGTTGTGTTTTGTTTGTAGGCTGTAGAACGACATGAATCCTTAACAAGCTGGAATCTGGCAAAGAAAGCCAAGTGGCGTGAAGAAGCTGCATTGGCTGCACAGGCTAAGGCTAGATGATGCTCTAAGTGTCAAAACACTCACTCGGGCCCCATTACTATTATTAGAAACAATAAAAGATTGATACAATATTTGCTCTGGTTTTATTTGGGTAACAAAAACATTAAGACCTTTTTAATGTTTTAGTGAACATTTACTAACACCCATTAAAAAAGAGTGCACAAAAGTATAACTATCTTGGTAGATTTTCACACAGCACACAGAAGGCGAAGGGACCCTAGCCCGCTCGAGCACGTGGCTCTGGCAGGCCTTTTCCTTCTCCTCCTTTCCCTGTGCCTTGCTCAAAACCACTAGATTGCATTCCTAAAGCTAGCTGCCACGGTCTGTTCCCTTATTCGGCCACTTCCTGCTCCTGAGGCTGACTACCAGGGTCCAGCAATCAGAAGCCCCCTTTGGTTCACCTAATTAACTTGTTCAATCAAAATTAAACACCTCGTCCTAACACAAGTTTCCCCCTTTACCTTCATAAACCTTCATTTGCCTATGTGCCACATCTGTGCCCCTCTATCCAGAGGCAGTTTTGTCCCTCTGGGACAAATATCCCTTCCCCTTTTCCCTTGCCCCCTTCCCCTTCTCTCTAGTCCTCTATCTCCTTTACCACCGCATCCTAGCCCATTCTAACACAGACCTCCCTCTTTCCACCTCTTAAAAATCACACCTGCAAGATCATTTGCTGCTGTTTTTCTGCCTGAGTCAGAAAGCAGCCACTTTACTTTTCTTTCCCACTCAATAAAGGATCTCTCTGTGAACACTGGTCTTTGGGTGTTGTTTGTGCCAAGTCGGGGGTCCAGGAGGAAGCCCCTACTGTTGGGGGGGATGTCCTTCAAAAGGAAGCCCCAAGTGAGTGAAGTCCTGAGTGTTTGTTGACATGGAAACAGCCATGAGGAAGATCCAAGCCCTTGGACCCATGGGAAATTAGCAAAGCTGTTCTCCATATGGGCTGGGCTTGAAGTTGGGAAAAGCATCTTCCTCTGATCCAAGTGCCAGTGTTTACAGAGGACTGATCAGTGTGTACAAACACCAGCAACTGCAGCTTCCTTCTCCAGATGTTCACAGTCCGAGACAGCTTGCCAACGGACACCCCCCATGGAGACTAGCTAACCTCTCCCTCTGCTGTACCTAACCAACAGGGTGTGGTGGTGGTGGTAGTGCCATTGCACCAGTGTGCACACTGCACCTAGCAATTGCTATAATTAACGAGGCAACTCCGTGTAGTTTATCTGGTAATTAAAAGTTTTATTTCAAGGGTAACTTACAACCAATAAGGGGTCAATTACAGGATCCGGGAGAGATGAGGTACAGTCCAATGTAGTTCTCTGGGGAACTCTGACTTGGTCTGTAAATCCAGCCTCCAGGACCACGAGGAGCTAAGAGAGTGAACACATATGCATCTCGCATCTTAAGGGGTCTCCTCTTGGCCACACCCCAGGGGCACGTCATAGGCAGGTGTGGCAGTTACTTGCTGCCACACTAGGGGCAGTGTTTCGAGGTCAAAGCTGGAACAGCTACCCACTACACCTGACCCCAGCTTTTCTGCAATGTGCCTGTCCTTTCTTCCTTCCCTTGCTGCCCCAGTCAGGTTTCCAGATCCAAATTCCATGGACTACAGCACTGGTAGGCTCACTGCTCAAAATAATTCATCAACAGAACTTCAGAACTCTACTCTCTCTCAACTCAGAACACCTAAAAGGTGACCATCGTTCTACATTTCATTGTTGATTAGTTTTACCTGGTTTTGAACAAGTAGAGATGGGATCATATAGTATGTGTTTGATGTGTGGACTCTTACCATTACATTATGATGTTCATGCACAAAGTGTATACTTACATTGCTCCTTTTTTTGCTAACTTTCATCAATCAATGGTACCCCGTGCATGTAACCCATGCACCGTGGTGACTGAGGTAGTATTCCCATGAAGTCAAAGCTAGTCTGGGCTATACTGTGAGACCTTGTCTCCAAACCAAGAAACAAAAACCCCCGCATACTAATTCTCAACCCAAGGTCTCTAGTATTCGGTACCTGAAGAGTCCCTTTAGTTATGCTTTCACTAGTTGGCAATTAAGTAACAGATCCGAAAAGTCTAAGAATTATTCCAGAGTTTATTTCATTGATGAAGTATTCAAATAGTAATCAGAAAAGCAATTTTAAAAACAGAAAAGGAGCCAGGCAGTGGTGGTGCACACCTTTAATCCCAGTAATCAGGAGAGGCAGAGGCAGGTGGATCTCTGAGTCTGAGGCTAGCCTGGTCTACAGAGTGAGTTCTAGAACAGTTAGGACTACACAGAGAAACCCTATTTCAAAAAATAAATAAATAAATAAATAAATAAATAAATAAATAAATAAATAAATAAATAAATAAATAAGGAAAAAGTGTCAATAGTCTTCAAACTTCTTAAAAATTATGTACCTCGTCCTCACATGTTCTTTATTTAGCATTTACCTTTTAATCATGTTTCTTTTAGCTTTACAAACAACTTTCTTAGAAAAAATATAGAATGTCTTAATAAATATGCTTGAGGGGGCAGTATAGGAAAAAAAAAATACAAGAAACAAAAAACCCAAACCAAAAAAAAAAAACACTCCCCAAAAAACCCAGAAACTAAAAAAGTAAAGGCATAAACTTAAATAAATGAAGGCACACAAATCAATGTAACCAAATTATCTGAGAGTAAATGAGATAAAAGAAAACAAGATGCAAGAAAAAAGTATTAGAAATGGCAAGTGAGGCAGAAGCCTACCTCCCAGACTGTTAAGAGAATATGGTGGACTAGTGCACTTCCTGCTTCCTGCCAAGATGGAGGATCGAGGACTCAATGTGCACCCCTGCCTAAAACACCAGAGAAAAATGTGGACAGACAGTAAATGCCGTGGACAGTCATTTGTAAAACGAAAGGGACCTAAGACTACCCCATTTCCCTTCCTAGAGAGTTTAAAGATGGCCAGCAGGACAGGAAACCCCTGAAATCTGAGCTAAAAAGTCAAGACAGGCAGAGCTCATGACAGAGCACAGTAGGCAGGCATAAGGGGATAGGGCTTCAGACTCAACGGTTCCTCTTGTCTTCAGCCAAGTTGAGCAGGTGTAATGACTACCCAAGGCCATCAAAATAACCCCTGAAGGACAAGAGAAACCAATCCCTAGGACTCACCTGTGGCTGAGTCAGTCACCTTATAATTCACAGGCTATGGCAGATGCTCAGACCAGCACTGCCCCTACAAAGTTTAAACAAGCTTGTAAAAAACAATTGGATTTCTTTTGCCCATGTAACTTCATTGCAGGCTGTGTGGCGTGGCGGCTGTTAAGAACCAGTGCTGTAGTAACTCCAGGGGCAGTCATCTTTACTATCGTGATTTCACTGCTCTGGGATATGTACCAGAAGGGCTCAACTCCATTAGCCGTCACACATACACCGGTCAAAACAAAAGGAAATACCATCTCCTTCATTGGAATGGCTGTTACCAAACAGAAAACAAAATAATAAATGCTGGTTAGGATGTGCAAAAGAGAGCCTGTGCATACTACCGATGGGAGTAAAATTAGTAAGGCCAGTCTGGAGAAAAGTGTGCAACTTTTAAACAAAAAAAACTACCACATGGGACTTGTCCACTTTGCCTGACAATTTCTCTATTTTCAATAGTCTTTGTGAGATACACACTACTGTGGTAGTATAAATAAGATGTCCTCTTATTCATGTCAATCTTATCTCTACGTTTTGGTGTTGTTTATTCTATAGATCTAAATTTATTCTAGCATAACAGTTGGCTTGTGACACTGATTAAAACTATATAACAAAAGTGATAACCCCCCCCCCCAAAAAAAAAGATGTCCACTGTAATTCTGGCATTGAAATACTTGGTCCTTGGTCCCAAGTTGGTGGTTGTTTGGGAAGTACAAGAGGTATGGCCTTGCTGGAGGAAGTATGTCACTAGGGGTGAACTCTGAGGCTTCAAAAGACTGCTACTGAGCACTCCGACCCCATGGAAGTGTGAGTCTTCCTTCTGTGAGTTGACTGGACCACAGTGCTTTATCACGGCAGTAGAAAAGCGTCTAGTCCAGCGACCTACTGTGCTTATGAGGCACCACTTAAACACCTTCACCTCATTAAAAAATCACTGTGACTGCTGATGTAACTGATTTGACAGCTAGCATCCTGCTATTTGCTCTATTTTTTTTTGGGGGGGGGGTCCCCTTTCTTCTCTTTTTTCTACCTAGTTTTGAATTAACTATTCTTTATGATTCTTGTTTTATTCTGTTGCATCTGTTTTTATTCCATTGAGAATATACAATCTTAGCAATAATAATGAAAATAAACACACATAATAAATGCAACTGCAAAACAGTATTTTATTGTGTTTAGTAGAGTGTAACATTTCATAATATTGCATAATGCTCAAATGTTTGTTTGTTTGTTTGTTTAGTTAAGTGAGAATCCCTCATCTCATCTCACTTTCCAATCAGGAGACAACAGCCTTTTAGGGCCTTACTATACTGGCTCCTAACAGCATGTCACATTTCAGACAACAGCAGTGCTATGTACTGAAATGAATACGAGTTCATTTTATTTCACAGTATCACAATAAGCAACCAGTAGGTTACTGAATTTAGAACACTAACAAAAATCCACACATTTTTACATTTACTTTTTCCATAATACTCCTTTATAAAGAAGAAAAACTATAAAAGCAGAGGTAATAAATTCTTTAGTTCTTCACCCAGTGAGTCAATCTTAGCTGCAAACAGGTTTCAGGAACCAAATGAGAAGCTATTTCTGTGCCAGGAGATTTACTTTAAAAACAAAAAGCAAAACAAAAAATACCCTGTTTCAGTGCTACCAGTAAGTGACAAATGACATTAAAAACTAAGAACACTAAAAATGAGGTTAGAATAACCATTCAAAAACTAAACAAACAAACAGTAAGAACCTAGGCCAGTGTATCAAGTGTTTATAAAACAAGTGAGCATGATTGCATAGTTCAACCAGTAGAAATTCAAGTTCAATTAAATTTAATTAAATGGGCCAATTTAATTAAACAGACTCAACTATTTTTCTTGGTATCTGCATTAATGTCGAATACATTCCCTAAAACACATTTTACCTTTTTTTGGCACAGTATCTATCATATGTGTGTGTCATAAATCTCAGAACAGCATCCAATTAAGTTGTGTCACAAGGGACAGTATTATGATGATGAAAACAAATTTTGGGGCATTTTAAATGGCACACTTACAAAGCTATCTTTTATTCTTGGTTCAACAAAAAGGAACTAAACCTTAAAGTGGGACCAAGTGCCCTTCACATGCAAATCTAATCAAATTACACAAGATACAGATCCAAGAAATTAAATGTATATTTAAATATTCAAAATATGATCAAGTTCTGTGCTTAGAAAAACAACATTTGTCCCACTGGTACTTTCTAAAATCTCCTATGATAGGTCATTCATTCTATGTGTCTGCAAATAATTTATATACATATATATATAGTATATATATATATATATATGTATGTGTACATGTACACACACACAATTTCTTCTATAAGAACTACTTTTTGGAAGATTGGCCTAAGAGATTTGTTATAGTGACTACTGGGTCCTCAAAGCAGGCACAGCTGGCTAGGTTTGAAGTATGCTGCATCAACAAGTTCAACTAACTGATTACAAAGAATCGAATACCCTGTCATCTTATACTTAGAAACATTGGCACCATAAGACAGTGTTTATTTGATAAATGCACCCACCAACTTGGTAATCTTTCTATCACTACCCTGTTTCTTTGAATGTACATATGTAAAAGGAAAACCTTTTATACTTAACTCTTTAACTTCCATTACAATAAAAAGGGCAGACACAATCCTCTACTTAATGTTACAGAAGGACTGACAGATGCAATCAGCACTATGGAAACCATTTAAACCTACATTTTATGGTTGTAGGCTTTTAGTGTCTTGCCACAAGCTTAGGTTCATGATATACAATTTACAAAGTGTCCTACTATTTAAAAGTACTCCTATATACACATTCCTTAGGTCACATGCCTCTGATTTCCAGCAGAAACATTACAAATGCTATCATAAATGAAATCTTTCTTTACAGAGTAGACTATGAATCATATCAAAATTGTTTTAGTTCCCATCTTAAAAGAGTTATAAATTAGGTTTTACATAAGTATTCTTAAGTATGTAATTGGATATATCCATAACCTACATATAACTATAAATCAAAAGACTGAATTTGATAATCACACATCTGCTTAGAAAATTCTACCTAGCACAGTTCTATGGGGATAACACATACATGTGTAAATAAATATAAATTTTCTATCAAAACCTTTTAGACTTTCATATTTCAAGAGACTTTTTGCTATTAACTCATAAAACACAAATTAGACTGACCAATCTGATACAAAGGTCACCTATCATATAGTTCATAATAAATAGCAGTATGACTTGCTGTGTATTACCAAAAGGAAATATTCCTAATATGGACTTCTACACATTAAATAATCCTTAGCAGTTTTCATTAGTATCACTCATTTAGTAGAAACATTAAAATGCATTTAACAAAATTTAGTACATGACAAGGTGATTTCTTCATGAAACTTTTGTCATTTAAGTACTCAAGTTCATAGCTATAAGAGAATAAAATGTTTCAAGATCTTCTGAAAACTCAGAGAAAATAATTAGTTTTAGGTATGTAGCTACTTTAGTTTCATGATCACCTCTCTGTCATGATCCTCTTTAAAATGAGGAGTGAAAATAAACATTATTTCTAAAAGGATAGCATATCTGGATAATATATAAAATATACTAGAATAATAGTATTTTATGTGAACAAGACAAATATTTAAGTGTTTTATAGGTATATAGTGTGATCAAATGAACAGCTTCTCTCTTCATAACTGCCACATTTTAACCATCAGTACACTATTTCTTCCATTTTATAAATAAATTTTGCAAGTTTTCTGTTGCAACCGTTTGAAGTATAACCTACAGCACAGTGATTTATAATCTAAAGTAGAGATTATTACATTCTAATTCAGCTCTTATATGACTTCATGCTCCTGAAGCTTCCTTTTATTTTGATGTTTGCTTCAAGACAGAGGTAGATTTCAAAGCCTGGACATTGCCAGACTTCCTGCCAAAATTCCATTATCAGTATTCACAACACTGCTGCTGGGCAGTTTTCAAGAATACTTGAAAAGTTCAGAACCATTATATAATACCAAGCCCTCCTTTTCAAGCTTGAGTGAAATAATTGCATAATGTATATTCACAAAGAGATATAAAACTCCAAACAACACAAGACAAACACAGCTACATTGAAATGAACAATCAAAACAACAAACAGAAATCTATAAAGAAAGGGTGCATCCAAATAAAAGCTTTTGTTTCATTTTTGCTTTTGAAAAGTGCATCCATTTTTTCTTTTCCGTATTATATAAAAACATTTCTACCAACCCTGGTAATGTGGAAGAGATATCAGAAGCCAGACATTTCAGTCAGTCATTGTCACTACCACCTGTTAGAGGTGAAATCCTTCCATTGGTGCCTCCTGCTGCTGAAATACAAACTGTTGCTGGTTTTCATCCACCTGTGGTACAATGCTGGGATCATCATCTTCTACACCAAAATAGTGTTCAATCAGATCAAAAGCTTTTTGATAAATTTCCTGATTTTCATGACTTTGCAGAAACTCAATTTTATCCAAGCCTATCATAGAAAGAATACATACAAGAAACAAATTATTATTAGGGTTTCAGTATATATTATATGAAAATAACAAATCAACAGCATTCATTCACTCCACTAAGATTAAGAGATTTTTTAAATTTATTTTTTGCACAAATCAGTGAGTTCACACTTATGCCTTATTCTTTAAGAATGACGAGTACAGAGAACTAGAGATGTAGCTCATTTGGTAAGAATGCTTGACTACCACACAGGAAACCCTAGATTCAAACACCCTTAGTGCATAAAAGCAGG
The DNA here is from genome assembly GCF_949786415.1 of Peromyscus eremicus. Taxonomy (NCBI): domain Eukaryota; kingdom Metazoa; phylum Chordata; class Mammalia; order Rodentia; family Cricetidae; genus Peromyscus; species Peromyscus eremicus. The sequence continues at coordinate 18,039,896 of NC_081424.1, read as the reverse complement.
CAGGTGGTACATGCCTGTAACCTAGCACTGGGCGGTATAGGCAACAGGATCAGAAGTTTAAGATCATCCTTGACGACACAAAGAGTTCCAGGACAGCTCAGGCTCATGAAATCCTGTCTTTCTAAAGAATAAATAAATAATAAATAAATAAATAAACAAACAAACAAGCACTGGGGGTAAAAGTGCAGGGAAGTACAATGTGATAAAAGACACACATTGAGGAGGAAGGTTACAAGCACCAGCCAGCCTGCTGTGCTCTTGACTAAGTTCGATTATCTGCACTTGAGTTATAAAAGTCTAGAGTAACTCCACAGACCCCTTCCAGAACAACTATGCTAAATAATGAACAGAAAGAGAAACGAAACAAATGCATAAACTAAAACACATCGAACCAGAGGGTTTGGGTATGAAATTCATGCAAACCTATATTAGAATCCATGACACTTCACAACGAAATACCATATATGGCTGTTACAGAATGTCCTAAAAGTACAATCTAGAAGAAGCGTGAGAAAAAACTTCATTTTGAAAGGATGAAAGAACCGTGTAGCATCCTATTTTATTGCTTTCAGAAAAAAAAAAATTCTACACAGATCTGAGTGACGCTAGAATATTTTCCATTCAAAGACAAATGACTTTGGGCCAAGCAGATGACTCAGCAGGTAAAGGTGCTTGCCATTCACACCTGGCAGCATGGGTTAGAATCCTGTAGCCCCTGGGAAATGGAAGCAAAAAGTGACTCCACAAAGCTATCAGAAGATACTCACATGTGCACTATGAACTCATGTCCACAAACCACCCTAATAATAACAACATGTCTAAATGTTTAAAATGTAGGGTAAGGAATAAGCAAAGCAGTCACCATCTCTACATACAAGCACAGAACACCCCAAACTCCAGTATAATGTGGGATTAAAAAGACTGTTAATAAGAAAATACTGGTTTTTTAACTTAATTTTTTTATTTCTGTATATGTGTGTGAGCAAGCTTGACTTTCTGTGCATCACATGCATGCAAGAACCTAAGGAGGACTGGATCTTCAGGTCACCTGACTGAGGTTACAGGAGATGGTGACCTGCCCCGTGTGGTTACTGGAACAGAATCTGGGTCCTATGCTAGCGCAGTGTGCTGGCTGGATTGTGTCACCACGACACAACCTATCTGAGAGGAAAGACCCACAACTGAGAAAATGCCTCCATGACATCAGGCTGTGGAGACCTGCGAGCATTTTCTTAATTAGGGATTGATGTGGGAGGGCCCATCCACTGTGGGTGGTACCACCCCTGGGCAGGTGACCCTGAAATGTATAAGAAACAGGCTGAGCAAGCCATGGCAGCAAACCAATAAGCAGAACTCAGTGATATCGTCTATATTTTGAAATAACAGTAATATATCTCAGGCTTTGTTTAAGAATTCCAAGTAAAAGCTTAAATCAGTGTACAAAAAAAAAAAATGGCACTTACTAGAGAACGGTGAATATTCCTATTAATAAATCTTTTAAAAATCAAGCCTGATGACCTGAATTCAACCCATGAAGTTGTCCTCTAACCTCCACAAAAATGCCATGGCACACAAGCCAATGGACCCCAGCTTGTACACACAATAACAAGCTAAAAAAACACCACTGTGAAAACAGTAAAGTACAGAACTAAATAAAGTACAATAAATAGTCAACTGTGATTAGGAAATACACTAATACAAGAGAAACAGCACTTTCTTTTTTAATAATTTATTCTTACTTTATGTGCCAGCATGTATGTCTATGTCTATGTGAGGGAGTTAGATCCACTGGAACCTGAGTCACAGAGTTGTGAGCTGCTATACGGGTGCTGGGAATTGAACCACTTCAATTCTGGAAGAGCAGCCAGTGCTATTAACCATTGAGCCATCTGTCTAGCTCAGAAATGGCACTTTCTATACAACATAAACCAAGAAATTAACATAAAAGCAATTTATTGACATCACTTTACACAAGCCAATGAAAGGAAATACCAAGTTATAGAGGTCCTTTCATACACACATAATTGACACTGTCAATTAAAAGCCCTTAGGTAAACAAAATGAAAAAATAAACAATGTGTGCCATTGATTCAGCATTTGCATTCCTGAAAATTTATCTGGACATACTGATTCAGCTGAATATGACAGTCAATGCTTCTAATCACAACTCCCAGGAAACTGAGATGAAGGCCAGCCTGGGCTACACAGTGAGTTCTAGGCCTGTCTCAGCTACACAGTTGACAGCTGGTATCCAAAAAAAAAAAAAAAAAACCCAAACCAAGACAAAAACTGCTACCAATAAATAGAAGAAGTAAATTTACAAGCAGAAAGATGATTGCTTTGGCTTTTTTAAAGCACTAAATAATTTGGAAACTAATGGCTAATTACAAGTATGTAACTAAAACTACTAAAATATTGCTTAAACTACACTTACGCATCTATTCAATACCTTATACATCTATGCAATCATGGAGAAATGTACAACACACATTACTTAAATCAATGTAAAGTACTTGTACAAAAGGGAAATATAAAAAGGAAGGTAGATACGGGAAGTTAAACAGTAAAAAGTAAATGAAGAAGAATTCTACAATACAAGGTATGGGTAACTATTTTCAAATATTTTTCAAATATTATACTGCTTTTATAATGGAAAAAAAAGCCATATAGAATGGGGGAGGGTGGAGGTGCAGAAGGGGGATAGCCACTTAGGGCAGATAGTTAAGAATAAACTATAATTGACTTTCACCTGCCTACTTACCATAAGCTTCTTCAATGAGCGCACAGTAGGGATTGACACCCACTCCACTCTGCTTAGACTCTTGTTCTCCAAGACGTAAAATGTTTTCAAGTCCATTCAAAGCCACTTGAACTATTTTGGAGTCCATGACAGTCAAAAGGTCACAAAGTGGTTTAATGCAGCCCAAGGTTACCAAATACCTTCACAGAGATGTTAGAGAGAGATGAAGGAGGGAGGGTTTAAAACTGTGTATCATAGTAACACAGAACCAGAATGAAATGTTACAACCAGTAATGAAAGTGTTTCTATACACACTTTTTGTTGTTGTTCTTTTTGAGTCAGGGTCTCACATGTAGCCCTGGCTGGCCTGGAACGTACTATGTAGATCAGTCTGGTCTTGAACTCACAGATTTAACTGCCTCTGCCTTCTGAGTGCTGGGATTACAGACAGGGCTATGTCACCATACCTGGCTTAAACTCAGGAAGTTTTTATTTACATTGCAATCTTTAAATTGTTTTCTCCTGTTCTCCAGTTTCACATAATTAGCAATAATGACATTACAAAATGTCCACACAGACCAACACTTAGATGATTTTGCAGAGGAGGGTTAGGAATAGTAGGTTCCACCCTTTCTTTTTTAAAAGTGAGACAGTGTGTTCGTCTCTCCTTCCCTCCTCCCTCTTGGTTTATTCGTTGGGAAGGTACAAATGGAGAAGGAAAGGGAACACCCAAATTCAATTTCAAAAGATTTCTTACAACAGCATCATAGCCAATGCTCTGAAGCATACATTATTATTTCAGAAATACAAAAGATCACAAAGAAGAAAACAGGTTACCCTGGTAAATGTTAAGAAGTACAGTTCGCTGGGCGGTGGTGGCGGCTCACACCTTTAATCCCAGCACTGGGGAGGCAGAGCCAGGTGGATCTCTGTGAGTTCGAGGCCAGCCTGGGCTACAGAGTGAGTTCCAAGACAGGCTCCAAAGCTACACAGAGAATCCCTGTCTTTAAAAAAAAAAAAAAAAAAAAAAAAAAAAAAAGTACTGTTCATAGAAATATCCCTTAATTTCCTAATGCATTATTATTACCTACTTTCCACTTCTTATATAAATGAAGTGATTTTTTTTTTTTCACTTGGCAAAGAGTTCACATAAACCACAAAGGGTTCTACCTGTTTTTAACAGGCTTTGGAGCCAGATTGTATGGTTTCAAATCCTAATTCCATTTAATTAGTTATGTAACTTTGAGCAACTTCTCTCTACCTCGGTTTCCCAACAGGAAGTATGTTACAAAAGTTTCTGCTCCTTTGAAAAAGGAGTGTGTGTGTGTATGTGAGTGTGGGGGGAGCAGGGTGGCTGGGCATCTGCTGTGCAAGGGTTCCCTGGGTTCATTCTTGGAACCCACAATGAGAAAACTGATCCCACAGTGTCATCCTCTGGCTGCTTCCACACATACACTGTGACACACACCCACACATGAAAAAAAAAGAAGGTATGCACTCCATTTCCCAGTAACTGAACAAAAACATTTCTGAGTGAATAATATCTCATAGGTATGAGGTTAAATGAAATAAAATATATAAAAATACCTGATGTAACCAAAATGACTTAGCTACCGGAACAATAACTGGCAATAGTAAGCACAACTATTGTGGTAAGCATGCTGAATCTAATCTGAGATTAAAACATTTTCTTCCCGTATACGTGTCTACTTTCAGCTTAACACAGATAAAAATAACAGAAGCAATTAAAAAAGACACAACAAAGCAAAGTCTGTTTATTACTGCTTATATTTATGACACGATATAAAGGAAATACTATTTAAAATAAGGGAGAACAGAAAAGGAGCAGGCACAGACGCTATCTCTATACACAGACATGAAGGTTGGCAGTATACGTGAAGGTACTGAAAGACAACTGGTCTACCAAGACACAGTGGCACATTTATAATCTCAGCACTTAGGAGCCTGGCCAAGGAAATAATGAAAAGTTGTTACAAAATGAAAGGTGAATAATGAAAATAACTGTTAGCATGATAAAGTTACTTTTTTCCCCTCTGAAGGGCACTGTGGCACACACCTTTATTCACAACAATCAGGAGATAAAAGCCAATAGATCTCTCTGAATTCAACGCCAGTCTGGTCTACATAGTAAATTCTAGACAAGCCAGAGCAACATAATGAGATCCTGTCTCAATATACATACATACATATATACATACATACTCACATGACACATACATGTATGTATACATATATTTTCAAATATTGTACTATTTTTATAAGAAAAATGTATGCCACTGAAAAAGGCACACAACAGTGAGAACTAGTCTCTAAAAACAAGAAACAAACAAGATAATGATCTAACATTTGGTGGATTTAAAATCCTTTGCTTTGCTTAGATAGTATCATAATTTATCATTTTATAAGTTTTTAAGAGTTATATATTTAATAGAAAATATTTCTTAAATAGTTTTATGGGAGGATTTTTAAGAATGAGAAGATTATGTAGAGAAATCAAGTTTATTTGAGGTACAACGTCTATCTTTGCTACAGAAGTCAAAAAGATGGAAGATACACAATACACAGAGACTGGAATCAAGACTTGAAAATGACAGTTACAAACGACAGCAGCACCTCATTCTAACTGAGACCCCAATGTTCAGCACTGTGCTGAGCACGTCAAGTGCACACGTTTCACTTTTCATATGGTTACTGAATTCATTAGCAAGAAGAAACTCGACTAGAAAGATTAAATGATTCTGTCAAAACTGATCCTGTGACAAGTTTTACCGAGGGACAGGACTTGACCAGGACTTGGCCAGGCTTACTTAAAGTCATGTACCAACTATGAGTGCTGTCAGTAATATACATAATAAAAGGCACAGCTAACAAAACATGGTATAGAAGGAAAAAGACAAGTCGTGCATAAAAGCACTACACTATGTACCAGCAAGACAACAACCAATAAACAAATTAAACCATTAAACAAATGCATATGTTAATTTTACTTTAAACAAGTTGATAGTCATATGTCTAACTTCTATATAATAGTTAATTTTGTGATTTTAATGCTTAAAACAAATCTAATGCTCATGACAGTGTATTTCTGCAAATCAACAAATTCTTCCCATCTGAATTTCTAATCTCTGCCAAGGAAGATGGAGTTAACTTTCATGTAAGTAAAAATAATGAAAGAAACCAGAGGAAAGAGACAACAAATGCTGTCGTCTCGTGTAACTGCATATCAAACAGACATAAAGATGCTAGTTTCATCCATCAATGAAAAACATGGTTTATTTCAAACTGTCTGATTCACACTGAAAGACAATGTTAAAGAATCTGAATCCACCTGATTTGCTCTGGAGTGCCTCCCGATGTGGCATTAGTTATGGCCCACGCGGCTTCTTTTCTGGTACGAAATTCTGCTTTCTGGAGAACCTCAATCAAAACCGGGAAAATACTTGCATCTATGACAGCCTAAGGAAAAGGACCCGACAAAATCAGTGCCACTGCTATTTCAGAACTACCGTCACGGGCAGCACTGAAATGAAGAGGCTTTCTGTGAGCAGCCCGAGGACGGCTCCGCGTACGGGCAACTGCTGCTCTTAGCAGAGGACCTGGGTGTGGTCCACAGCAGCCACATCGGGTGGCTCTCAATGACCTGTCCCTCCTGTTCCAGGGAACCCGACACCTTGGCTGCCACGGGCACCTGTACACGTGGTGCTTTACAGGCACATAATTTTTTTACATCTTAAGGTGTGAGAGGTTTTAGAAAGATTCTGTTTGTAATCTGTCAATACTTTAACTGACTTCTTTTGTAAAAAGAAATGAGCTTTTTTAAAGAATGGAGAATGTGTCAGTAAAATATAGACATCAAAAGTGATAAACTGCAGGCATGTGACTAACCAAATGGGTAAGCATCCTTTGGCTCAAGAAAGCTGACAGAACCTAATAAACACCGAAAGCCAACAGAAAGATGGTTCCTGATATTTAAAACTGATGGAAACCCCGCCCAGACAGGGTCTCCCATACTGCCCATTCTGGCCTCAAAAATCATCATCCTGACTCAGTCTCAAATTTACACCTATGCTACACCTTTTTTAAAAAGCCTTTTTTCTTCCTAGACAAGGTGTCCCTATCTATAGCCCATGTGGCCTCCAACTGTAACCTCCTCCCGCTTCAGCCTCTAAGAACTGGGACTACAGGGGTGGGCCACTGTGCTCAGCAGAAACTAACTTTACATCTCAGGTACGTCTACAGATGTAACGAGCATTCCTCACTGGGTTACTAACCACAAATGCTTTCACTTAGAGAAGGAAAGGCCATGCTGAATGCCGGCCATCCCAGCCCCGACCCTCCTACCGTCATCTCAACTCTGAAAGGCACTTACCTGGATCTGAGCTCTGTTTCCTGCAGTGATGTTAGAAATGGTCCAGCAGGCTTCCTTTCTAATTGACTCCTTTGGACTACCCAACAAGTGTAAGAGGCAGGGCAATGCAGAACAGTTCAAAATGACCTAAAATGGGGAAGACAGAAAACAGAAGGGGCTTTAGTATAAATGCAAACATCTTATGAATTATTACAAGTCCAGAAGTCAATCTGAGAAATGAAGGAATAAATTCCTGTCAAGATGAAAACGGGGCAACTGTTAACTTCTACACCCTGCCGTTAGCAGGTCTGACCTAGTGCTACCGTAGGTCTCCACTGCAGTGGAATCAGACATAGCCACCAAACACACAAACTAAAGTAACACAGCTATCACATCATCAGCACAGATTAGGTTCGGAAGACTACTACCAAGTAGGGAAGTCTTGAAACTCAAAACTTGAAAGTTATGATTTCCGCTCATACCCATAGAAATATCTGCAAAGTTCAACTTAGAAAACTACTTGAAGAATGACTTAGTGACAGAAGATAGGATTAACCTCATTTTTCAAAACAAATGACTGAATGATATTCTTTCCCAAACCTATGTATAGCATTATAAAAATTTTCAAGTACAGAATAAATCTATTCTGTTTTGTTTTTAGAATTTGGCTTTTATAATGAAGTATTATCTAGTTAGGTGTGTGGCACACGCCTTTAATCCCAGTATTCAAAAAGCAGAGAGGAGTAGGTTTCTGTGAGTTCAAAGCCAGTCAGAGCTACTAATGAGACCCTGATGACCATCCACAATGATTTTGATTTAGTGAGGGTGGAAGGTATGCAGCATTAATATCTTGAAAATTTAGCTGGTAAGTGCAGTGTATAGAGAACTACCCTTAAAATGGGCATTATTGCCTGTTAATGATTATTCTTTCAAGAACTGTGGTAGGTTATCAAAACAGAAACCTATCTGGAGTCAATCTTAACATCTTCCCATTCTCCCAAACAGGTATGTGCACACACAGTTAATCACCAATTCTGGAACCATTTCCTTGCTAGCTTTCCTTTGGTCTTATAATCTGATCCTTAAGTCCTATAACCTACTGACAACAAATCACAGCTGCTATTCTAGCTGTTTAATGGTTACTGAACATATCTCATGAATCTACCTTTCTCCTTATGACTGTAAATCTCATCTCATCTACTCAAGTACTACTCTCCTTATTCAGTTCCACTCATCTACACAACTACAGATTTCTCATCATACCCATCTTATAAAACCTTAATGCACTCACTGGATGATCAGCTCATAGCACAAGCATTTCCTTGTTAGTTTGTTTTGTTTGAGTCTCAAATTCTACTGAGTGAGTTAGCTGGGCACCCTGCTTTATTTCAATGACTTCTACCTAGTTAAGATTCTGAATCCTAACATCTGGCTGTCCCACAGCCGAACATTAGAAAGATGGCCAGCCCAAGTTTGAGGTCTCCATGGGGTCCCTCCCCTTGAAGCTCCTCCAGCTGAAGAAGGGGAGGAGGAATTGTGGGAGCACACCAGGAGAACAGGGCCCAAAGGAGCTGGGAAATCAACTAAGCAGGGTTCGTGGTGGTTTACAGAGACTGGTGGCAGTCACAGAGCCGCTTCAGTCCTGTGTGTATATGTTATGGTTGTCGGCTTAGTGTTTTGGGGGGACTCTTGACAGTGGGAGTGGGGGTGTCTCTGACTCTTTTGCCTGCTCTTGAGAGCCTTTTCCTCCTACGAGTTGCCTCACCTAGCCTTGATGTGAGGGTTTGTGCCTGGTCTTACTGTACCTTGTCGTGCCATGTCCAGTTGATGTCCCTGACAGGCCTGCTCTTTTCTCGGGGAAGTGGGGGAGTGGAGGTGAGGGGACAGACTGGGAGGAGTCGAGGAAAGGGAAGCTCCAGTCAGGATGTATTGTATGAGAGAAGAATAAATTAAAAGGATTCTGAATCCTCTGAGCAGAACATTTGGTACATTTTGCACTGACAGGGCTCTATGATAGTACCTACCCAATTAGGTAACTGAAGTTGAAAACTGTGCTTACTGCCACAGATGCCTATACAATTACAGTAACGAGGCCTTGATGAACACATAATCAAGTGATATGAAACAATGTTAACAATGTGTCATAAATTCTCAACTCACCTGTGTTTGAATATCATCACCAGTCACGATATTACCAACTGCTCTTAATGCAGGTGATACAACTTTATAGTCATTGTGCCTAAAAATAAAAATACAAGTTTACACACTAACAAGTTAAAAGTTATATAAAGCTGAAAAATAGTACAGAAAACTTCCACAGTCTTCACTCAGAGCTCCTACTCAATTTTTACTTACTAATATTTTAAAGACAAAAAAATACAATCCAGTATTATAAATGCTATATAACCTCATTATATCTTATCAGGTGACACATTATGTATACTCTGTCTCATTATTATGGTACTGAACTCTGGTCACTAAGATTGTATATCATGTTATTCTTCTTTACTATTCTCAATTTCTCCTTTATTCTTAGTATTTGATGAGGAAATGTTTGAGACCATATACAAATCCCATTCTTTAACCTATTTACTTCATTTTAGAGATTATAATTACATTTCTCCCTTCCCTTTCTTCTCTCCAAACCCTCCCATATACCCCTCCCCTCTGTCCTTCAAATTCATGGTCTCTTTTTTTTACAAATTGTTATTGCATGCATATACATATATGTATACACATATATATTCCTAAATATAACTTTTTCAGTGCATATAATGTTACTTACATGTATATTATCAGGGCTGACTCCCCTTTCCCCCACTAGTGCTAGTATCTGTACGCTCATTATCTGAATTAGTAATTGTTTGTATTTTTTTAACAACCATTTTGTAATGCTATCATCTCGACCATATGCCTTATCTACCTATTGACACATCCACATATTTTAGTGTGGACTCTGGGGTTGTTGCTATTCACTAATTTATTTATTTATTTATTTATTTATTTATTTATTTATTTAAAGATTTATTTATTTATTATGTATACAGTGTTCTGCCTGCATGCGTCCCTGCAGGCCAGAAAAGGGTACCAGATCTCATTCTGGATGGTAGTGAGCCGCCCTGTGGGTGCTGGGAATTGAACTCAGGACCTTTGGAAGAGCAGCCAGTGCTCTTAACCTCTGAGCCATCTCTCCAGCCCTCACTAATTTATAATAATACATTACTGTTATTTATTTCCAAGCTCATTATTTTCTGTGTTCATCTCATTTTTCCTCATTCTAATCCAATAATTTCTCTAGAAAAACTACTTTCCTTAAAGGAACAGTGATGTTTAGAAACCAAGAGCTGCACCCTGAGTGTGCTCACCGTATTTCTAGAGAGTCCCTGGTCCAAAAGCCTCCATGCACATATGCACACAGACTTAACCAAGAGCTGCGCCCTGAGTGTGCTCACCGTATTTCTAGAGAGTCCCTGGTCCAAAAGCCTCCATGCACATATGCACACAGACTTAACCAAGAGCTGTGCCCTGAGTGTGCTCACCGTATTTCTAGAGAGTCCCTGGTCCAAAAGCCTCCATGCACATATGCACACAGACTTAAACAGCTCCTTATTTGGAAAGCCATGAGTTTCCACTGAGGGATCTAATTCTAATCTAACAGCAAAGGCTTTTTCCCTTCATATTTTCTGACTAGAAGCCAGGTGCTCTAGTTCACATCTTCCTACATAATCTGACAAGAGAGACCACCGGGTCATGAGCTTTTGGCTCTAACCCTTGTTCTGGCCTGCTTGTCTACCCACTCTGGTAGAAGTCATTCTCCAGCTGGGGCCTTGACCCCCACTGCACCTGTCTAGCTTTTGCTGACACTGTCCTCCTACGGAACATCACCCCTTGAGCACAGCTCTGTGCTTTGTGCCATCTGCCTCACTTGGGCTAACTAATGGCCTTTTGTTTTTGTTCTGTTGTTCTTTGAGACAGGGTCTCACTATGTAGCTCTAGCTGATCTGGAACTTGCTATGCCTGAAGCTCAGAGATCCACCTGCCCCTGCCTCAAGTGCTGGGACTAAAGGCATGAGCTACTAAAGGCATGCCTAGTTCACTACTAACAGCTTTTTGACAAAACAAAGACAATTGGAAAGAAGGTTGGAGGATATAGAAGCTATAACATCTTTTTAAACAAAATTTTCTTTTAATTTCTTTGCATGGAAAAGCTGTGATTTTAAACAAAGGTAATGATTGGCCAGTAAAAGAAACACCATGGAGACACTAAATGAATTTCCTGGCTTTGTACTCAAGTCAATTATTGTAAAGAATAATAAACTAGATTATTGGTTCTGTGAAAGCAGTAACTGTGTTCTTTCCCTAATAACATTTCACATGTCACCTTTGGTGCTAACAGACATTCTATAAAGGCTTCCTGAGTTAAGGCTCCTACATAAAGTTTCATTCATACAGAGATTAACTTATAAAATAATTTCCTTGCACTTCAGAATATATATTGAAGGACCAGTATTTAAGGATTATAGCTACTCTAAAAAGGGTGGAGTTAGTTAACTTTTAAATTCTTCCTAACGATGGTGACTTTTGAAATGTTTAACACCATGATCTTAACTGTTAAACTTAATATACAATCACATAACTACTAAGTATAAATTATAGTTACATCAAAAGTTCCACCAATCTTCGACAGACTCCAGAATCAATGACTACTTGAATTTTATCATTGGGTCCATCAGAGAGATATGAAAGAGCCCAGCACACATCTGCTAACACATCTGGATCACTGCTAAACAACAATCGTGATAAGACATTCAAGCAAGGTGAAACCTGTAAGAAAAAATGAGTTAATATTTAATTATTTTCTTTAATATCAAGGTTCCTTATCAAAATGTAGAAATTTAGTTAAAAACCAAAATCTAATACAATTAAAGTACTAGAGAATTGTTCTATTATTTCAAGATTATGATGAGGTGTATGAGTATCAATGATTATGGTTGCTATTAATTGGTTATTGAATAAAACATGTTAAAGCAATAAAATATATATCTTTAGTACCTCCTTTTGATATTTAAGCTATATACATATCTAGACTAAAAAGCCTAAATGCTTCATGTTTACAAATAAATTTAATTAGTTTATTTATTACACGTGCTCAACACAAATAAATTGAATAATTAAGCAGCAAAGATAGAGGAAATGTAAAAACAAATATTCTGAGAGGTTTTCCAAAAGAAGCCACTACTGATAGTATATATTTCTTTCTTTTTTTTTTTTAAGATGCTGGGGCTTGAACTCGAGGCCCTGCATATGCTAGCTAGCCATAAGATAGACTATCTATCCTGGTCTCAAACTTAAATCTCCTGCCTCAATGTAGCATTACAGGTATGTGCCACCATACCCAGCTCCATTTCTTCTTACTGTAATGAATAATGTCATATATCTTCAACTAAAACAAAACAAAACAAAATTCAATAGGTGTGTTCTAATGCACACCTACAATCCCAGTTCTCAGAAGGCTAAGGTAGGAGGACTTTGAGGCCACCTCCCACTATATAATAAAATACTGTCTGAAATAAACAAAATCCAAAGAAAATACCAGCTAAAACCATGACAAAAGAAATGCCTTAACCTCTCTAGCACCATAATTATTTTAATATCTCATATTACTACAACTAATCAGTGTGAAAGTAAGCAAGGCACTTTATAGCTCTCAATGACTGTTTCCAAGTCTGTGAAACAGAATATTAAATCACATCAATTCTGTGATCTTTGCTATTTTCCTGTCAGACAACTCTAATTCAAATACTATTTGCTAAACTCTATGGCATGAAAAAAATTACCTATTATCCATATATCCAAATTTCTTCACTTGTAAAACAGACATAATAAAGATCTGTCAGATGTGCAAGAATGCATATAGCTAAGAACAATGCCTGGTATACAGGAATTACTCAAATATCAGCTCTTGTCCCCCATTACCAGTACTGAGTCTCTTCCCAACTTACTTTGAATTTTTTTAGCTGGCAACCTCACAAAGCCCTTAATCTTATCCCTCAGATAGGAGATAGAGTAGTGGCTTCCATTCTCACTCCTTTCCTGTTGAAGATACATCCTAAGCTACCAGTGGATGCCTGGGATCATGCATAGGTCTGTATTGAATATTTTCCTATACACATAGACACAGATGTAATAGCTTTCTAGTTTAGCCAAGCACTTGCCAGGCACTGAGGTTGAAGTTTCAACAACAAAATTAACATGACTCATTTTAGTTCTTTATCATTTTATGGACACATGATTTTTCTCTTAGCAGATTTCAGCAACCTCAATATAACTTTTTCTTTTCTTATTAGTCCTTTCATATTTGCATTTAGAAGAGAAGCACTTCACAGCATGAACAAAAAGTGTTTGTAACAGGGTAGGAGAGCAAAGGTCTTGTAATGGTATACAGAAAGGAATACAATGTAAGGCTCATGAATTACTTATTTTTGGGTTTCCCGTTTGCCATGTTTGCACCAAGAGTAGTTGAAAACTCAGAAATCAAAACTACAGATAATGGTAGCAGTACATATGTTACAAATGGCAAACTTAAAAAGAATCACAATGTTTTGATGTTACTTTTCCCTGTACCTCTGAAGACTGAAACAGTACATAAACTATATCTTCTGAAACTGGTTTTATTTTTGCTGCATCCTTCCTCTAAGGATAACTGTAGGGCTCAGGTACAGAAATTGGCTTAGAAAACACATGTGTCCATCCATAAGTTAGTAGATAGAATTAGCACAATTGGATCCTTCCTCAATAACCATGCCTCCACCTGTGCCAACAACCTTCATGAAAAAGGGAAATGCATCAAACAGTTTGCTTTACTTATATTTTACTTTATTTTTTATGTGTATGGATGTTTCCCTGCATGTATGCATGTATGTCTGTCCATCACTTGTATGCTTGTTGCCCTCAGAGACCAAGAAAGGGCATCGGATCACCTGGAAATGGACTGACAGATGGTTGTGAGCTCTACTCCCCCACTGGAACATTTTTTTGTTTTTTTGGTTTTTTTTGTTTGTTTTTTAACTATAGAGATTTCTAAGTTTAAAAAACTCAGGATAGCTGATATATATACTTTTGTGGAATTAAAAAACAAAGAACTAGGGTCAGGTGTTGTGACACATGTCTTTAATCATAGCATTTAAGAGGCAGAGGCAGGTGGATCTCTATGAGTTTCAGGTCAGTCAGGATTGCATAGTGATACTATGTCAAAAACAACCAACCTACAAAGCTCTAGAGTTTATACAAGCAAGCTAAAAACAATTCTGTCCCATAGTCTTGTCAGAAACAAGGAACAGTAACATAAATTTATCTTTGAGGAAATCAGTAGATACTTAAAAATCTTGCCCACAATGACTAAATTAATAAAAACATGACTGACAAAGACAAAACAAAACAGAACAAACAAACAAACAAACAGAAAGCCAACAACCAACACTTAAAGAGAGAAGTGGCAGAAAAAGCCAATTTATTCCCCAGTACTTTTTAAAATGCCTTTAAAAAAAAATGGTCCCCTGGTGCCACAGAAGACAGGAGACACAGAGCTGCAAGGAAGGGAAAGAGAGAACATGTGACTAGAGCTCAGACCCTGTGGTCTCCATCAACAGGGAGGTGACTAGCATTCAAAGACAAACACTGTGATTTTACTTTAGGACAAAGGGACAACAAAATGTGAGCCATGCAAAGGGAGTGGGTGTCAGGCAGAGGGAAGGCTGAAACAAAGCCACGAAGGGATCAGAAAGCGCGTGACAACTTCTCTTCCACTCCAGGACCTAGCTGTGTTACCTACACGAAACCTTATCGTCTAGCAAAAGAATGCAACATCTGTTTCTGGAAAGCACAACACACTCAGAAAACACTCTAAATGAAGTTCCCTAAAGATTCTAAGGTTTCAAAAAAAAAAAAGATACTCAGGTTTCACTGCCCAATTAATCACCCCATATCAAGGCTCATTGATAACAGGCTGTACACATACACCCATTTTCTAGTGAGTTTTGTGCCTTGGTCCTAAATCTATCCAAAGCTAAGGATCAACAGATAATAGAGGCTGAGGACAGCACCCATAAAGAAAACAAAACAATCCAAAGAAAAAGACACTAGAAAAAAATCTGTCGTCAGACAGAGGTTAATGAGAGAGGACAGAACTCTGGGTAAACATGAGCAACCAAAGATTAAGAGAGATAATCACTGAAAATGTGATGTGCATAAGAAATAAAATGTCATAAAGTGAGCAACAGAAAGTCTTATACAACCACAAAACTTATCTTATCCAAAAGTCCATTACAATGTGGGGTTTACATTTAAATGGGAGAAGATTTACTTTAAATTAATATAAGTAACATATTATGTCAAAAGAAAAAAAAGTAAAATAAATGGGGTGAGCAAACTTCAGGGCGGCTATGACGGATTACAATATTAAGTGCATTAGTCAGTAGAGAGCTCCCAGTCAGCACTTCATAAGCCAAGGCGACGTGAGAATCAGCCCAGGTGCTGCAAAGATGAGTTATTACTGACACTGCTCTTGCAGGCTGGAGTCACCCAGTACCCACACCAGGTGGCTCACAACTGCTAACTCCTGACACTCTCTTCTGGTCTCCACAGACACAGACACACACACACACACACACACACACACACACACACACACACACAAACATAAACATCTTAAAGAAGAGAAGCAGCCACGTACCACTGTAAGAACAGGCAAGCTGGGCCGGGCGGTGGTGGCGCACGCCTTTAATCCCAGCACTCGGGAGGCAGAGCCAGGCGGATCTCTGTGAGTTTGAGGCCAGCCTGGTCTACAGAGTGAGTTCCAGGAAAGGCGCAAAGCTACACAGAGAAACCCTGTCTCGAAAAACCAAAAAAAAAAAAAAAAAAAAAAAAAAGAACAGGCAAGCTGCTCATGTGGTAGAACAGTGGAACAGTAGGTCATCGGAGGACCAGGAGAGGAAATTCCTGAAACATTTTTAGTGGGTGTGTGATCTCAAAACTATTTTTATAATTAATAGTAAAATATTTACTTTGGTGACATTTAAACTAATGGATAAAAAGTAAATGGTGGGTAAAATTGTTGGAACCTGAACACAATCCAGGGCAGAAGTAGCAAAATTCATTATACATCATTATATTCTTCACCTCCAACAAAAAGGAACATTTGGAAGAGTCCATTTAAGAAACACCTTGAGGGCCGGGCGGTGGTGGCGCACGCCTTTAGTCCCAGCACTCGGGAGGCAGAGCCAGGAGGATCTCTGTGAGTTCGAGGCCAGCCTGGGCTACAGAGTGAGTTCCAGGAAAGGCGCAAAGCTACACAGAGAAACCCTGTCTCGAAAAACCAAAAAAAGAAAAAAAAAGAAACACCTTGAATTATGCGTAAAAAATAAAAATTTCAATAAACTCACCCCTTGCGCATATGCCCCATGAATAATTTATCAGATGAAATGAGAAACATGTATATAACACTTCTACTTACAGAAATACTTGCGTGGTCTGAACAAGCACTGTCATGACTGAGTCGCACGCATACTGGATTAGCTACTTTCCTCACTGACCGACACTTCTACCTGAATGACTTAATCCTTATTCAGTCTTAAGTATCTGGAGGATAGTTTAGAAACTACAAAGTGAGTCTGTCATTCTAAGAACTACAATTGACTGTATTTCTTGCCAATGATTACTTCCAGATTTCAAAAACTAGAATTCTAGAAAACTTGCATCTTCCCTTTTGAGTCTGACAGCTTGCTAGTACTGACGGTTTATATATATATATATATATATATATATATATATATATATATATATATATATATACACACACACACATATATATACATATAATTTAAGGGACCATACTTTCCAAATGGCCAAAGCACAGTGTTCTAAGATCATGTGTGAGAAAAAGACTCTTCAAATTCAAGGTAAGACTGATGGATCTGAATGTACTAGAAAAGAAAAAGTTCACTGGTGGAATTTTAAACTCCTCAATGAGAGAAACTCCTAAGAAACTACCACTCTGATGGGCTTTGACACATGCCTTTACCCCAAGCCAGGGCAGCCTGGTTTAACATTTCCAGCCCAGCAAAGGTTACACAGTGAGGGCTTGTCTCACATAAGCATACCACTTCAAGTTTTGGTATAGTATCAAAGAACATCCTTTCAACTATCCAAACAAACATCATATTCTTCAGCTAAAATAACACAGCACAGCAAATTAGCACAGAGATTTATCCCAAAGTCTCTGTGTCATTTTCCATTTTCAATTACCTAACAGTGGATCTGAACAACTACCTTAAACGTATGGGGGTTGGGGAACAACTTCAATTTCCTAAAAATGAAAAGAACTAAACTGCAAACATTTCTAATTCAACTCTAAGATATACAGACATCTGGTTACAGTGGAGTTTCTGGCCAGAGGATCTAGAGGCAAAAGAAGAGTAGCAATCTATAAATTTATTTAATTTGCTGAATGTATAAATAAAGTCAAGTTAATAGAGAAAATAACAAAAATCAAGAGTCTACTCAATCTCAAAAAACCTTATCACAAAGAAACTTACTTATGGAAACAGATTTCTTAACTTGTATACTTCAATCATACCTTACTGAAATTTGGAGGAGGGTTTTTGCCTCTACATAAATTTGAGAGGGCCCACACAGCATTTCTGGTGGTTGTAAGTCTGTTTGAATTTGTTAATAACCTGCCAAGAAAAGAAAAAGAACTGTCATTTTATATTCCCTTTTCCATTTCAACTATTTTCTTGTGATAACTAAATTCTCTGTGATAGACTTTATAAGATATTTCAACTGATCAAACAGAAAAGGGGAACTTAAAATTCACTACAGTTTCATTAAAATTATCATAGTTCTATTTTCTCAAGTCTGAATCTAAGAGCTAAACACTTAAATCATAACAGACTGAAAATAATAGATGTCAGAAGAAATGTACACGATTACTTTGTTAAAATAATGAAAATACTACATTATCCAAAATCAAGAAGCAGGGAATATAGTGTCATATTAAGTGAAGGTCAGCTATTGGTAAAATAAGTTTTGTTTTTATTTTAACAGGTTTTACAATGTGTGTTGTTAAAACTGGTTTGCAATGAATCCTGATAGATTTTAAGAAACTGAGTATCTGAAACAAGAATGTCTCTTCTCTGAGCTCCCTGTGAAGTTATTAACAGTTTCCCTACAAACACAACACGCTTCATTATTCTGGTGGTTTGAATGAGACTGTCCCCCACAGGCTCATATATTTGAATATTCAATGAGAGAGCCAAGCAGATGCCATAACAGGCTGCTCAGTCTTCTGCCAGACATCAGGCCTCAGTGTCCGTTTCCTGAGACTGAGCAAGCAGTTTCTGAAAGAACCACGAACAATGAATACTCAATCTTCAACGCCCCTGACAGCAGGGATGAGAGAGACAGCAGGTACCAAGCCTGGGCCATCCCCTACAGTATCTCAAGGCAATGACCAAATAGTGACAAACCCTCTATACCCTCCCCACGTGGAGCTTGACCAAACTTGCCCAAAGATGGTAAAACTGTAGCCCTAGCCAATTAGAAATGTACTAACATAGTTGCCACTTGCCATAGTTGCCAATCATAGATAAGATGACCCAACTGCTTCTAAAACTCCCCTTAGCTGTGCTTAAAAGGAGCCTGCACATTCCTCTTGTCATCGTTGCTATTTTGTACAGGTGAACAACCCCACATATGCTGGTAGAGTAAATAAACGCTCTTGCTGATTGCAGAAGTGTCTGGTGGTCTTTTATGGGACTTCTGGAGGACCCTAGAACGTAGGTTCCCCCCAACCAGTGGCTATCTAGGAAGGATTAGGAGGTACGGCCTAGGTGGGGGAGGTGTACCACTAGGGGTGGACTTGAGGCTTCAACAGCCTTCCACCACTCCAGGAATGTGAGCTCCTAGCTGCTGCTCCAGCCACCATGCCTTCTCTCTGCCATGATAAACTCTAACCCTCTGAAACTGCAAGCCCAGCCCAAGTAAACTCTTTTGTAAGATACTCTGGCCATGGTGTTTTAGCACATCAATACAAAAGTAACTAATAGGATTATTTATATGTTCTTTGTTAATTTATATGTTAATTATGTCTAAATAGGAGACTTCCAAGATAGTGAGATGAATTAGCAGGAAGGCACTAGCCACTAAGCCTGACTACTGGAGTTCCATCCACAAGATCCATATGATGGAGGCAGAGAACTGACTTCAACAAGCTGTTCTCTGAACCCTACAGGCACACACTAAATGAACAACGGGAGATTCCCCAATGTAGTTTTGGGTTTTTTTTTTTTTTTTTGTTGTTGTTGTTTTTTAACTTTTAGGGAGGTATGGACCCTGGTGACATCATACTATGTCTTTATATCTTAGAAAAAGAGGACACACAGCAAAATTAGCCGGGTAATTTCAGGAGTTTTTTGAGCTGCTACAGACCTTCACAAACCTGCTTAGGTATATTGAGAACCTAGGTTGAGGAAAAAAAAAATATCCCATTTTGTAATGACATCAGCAAAAATGGCAAAGAAGAGAACCCTAAGAAGCTTCTCCCCCGCCCCCCAGAAGCACCACAAACAAATAGCAAACAACAACAAGTTGTAAACACTGTTATCAACTTTGTCAGAATTCTGGAAGACCGTCAAAAGTTTACAGCCACTGAAGGACTGAAATGTATCAATGAACCTTTCTTGTATTTTAATTCATCCTTGCTCAAACCCATCTCTCTAACCTGGCAGCTGACTTTAAAATGGAATCCTTTTCCTCTGGAGGGTCCCTGTTCCAGAGCAAGCAGTGTAAGAGCATATACCTTGTTTCCAAGTGCTTTTACATGTGGTGTCAGCTTCCTGGGGACCCTGAAAAATGGATACAACGTGTATTTGTCTTTATTTTGCCTATCTGAGAACTTGCTAGAGGTGGAAAAGTAGCTAAATGTCTCTTAATAAAATGCAGAAACCTAGAGCAAAGAATATAGGGCAAATGGAAGACACTGAAAACATGGAAAAGAAAACTAGGGCATGAAATACTCTGGAGGAATAAGCCGTTAGAAGAGCTTTGGTATATCAGACATCTAGATAGTCACACATCTTCTGGTCAGAGTACACAACCAGGAAGACACCTGGGAAGGCCCCAGCTATCGCCTGATTTGCAGGCTTAGCATAAAGTGCTGAGTCACAGTGGTATCTGGTGCAGCTGAGTGACACATAGCTGACGACGAAGACAATTTTTAAAACCTCTTTTTTTCAAGGGCTGGAAAGTCAGCTCAGCCACTAAGAGCACTTATTGCTCCTGCAGAGGACCCAGGTTTGAGTCCCAGCATCTATCCGGTGATTCACAACCAGTGATTCTTCACAACCAGTTGTAATGCCAGTTCCAGGGGATTCGACTGCCCTCTTTTGATCTCTGCGGACACCAAGTGCATAGGTGGTACACAGGCAGACATGCAGGCAAAACACTCACATAAAGTAAAATGAATAAACTAATTTTGAAAACCTCCCCCTTCTTTTTATGCCTTCAAACATTTAAAATGCTGTTAAACCATAAGTCCCACTAAACTAAAGGTACAGAAACACTAGAGACTATAAATATCCAACAACACAAGCTTTACAAAGTTAACTTTAAAAAAAAACTTTAAACAAGCAACTATAATAAGGATCCTTAGAACCCAAGAGAAGATAATCTGAGTTCTATTATAATCAAAACGTGCAGTTTTCAACAAGAAATTTGTTAGAATTCCTGGCCACTCCCCCAGCTACAGGACCACACATGTGTTGTCCAGAAGTCAGGCAAGATGCTTAGTCATCCTAGGGTCTTACATTATATAACCTGAGCACAGCGTGTCATGTAATCTATGTGCATGTGCAGGCTTGGCATAGCTTTATAAGCCCACATACACATGTGGCGGGGGTGGGGGCACTATAAAAGCCGGTGCCACCTATCCCTTCCCTCTCTTCCTGCACGGTCACTCCATAGGCCTATGTACACCCCTTCTGTTCCCTTCCCTTAATAAACTCTTATAGTGGGTTTTGTTGTGCCTCGTGGCTTCTCTCGTACAATAAACAGCACTGCTTAATAAATAATATTGGGTCACTAAATAAACAACAATTAAGAGGCATACAAAGAAAAAAGAAAAAAAAAGAATTAGACATTGGATTTTACCATAAATACTTAAATACTAAACTAAAAACTAAAGGATTCTTAGTGAAAGAAAAACAATGAACAAATAGAAAATTATCAATATGAAAATTATAAGATATTAACAGAAAGTATAGGTTTGAAATTAAAAATTCACTAGGGGCTTTCAACAGCAGATCTGAACAGGCAGAGAGAATCCATTTATTATCTGAAGGCAGTCTAATTCAAATGACGGGGGTCTGAGAAATAAATGGAAGACAAAACTATAGAGAGAATTTAAGATATCCATGGGACATAATCAATCCTACCAATATATGCATAATGGAAGTACAAAATGGAGAGAAGAAACAGAGCAGAAAGAATATTTGTATCAGCAAACCAAGAAAGTGAGAATTCCAAGAACAAACTCAAAGAAATCCACACTAGGACACACAATCAAAGTCTCAAAAGCCTAATGAGGAAAATATCAGATGTGAAGGAACAAGTAGCCCACCGTGTGTCCAAAGGCTCACTGGTAACAACTGTTTTCTCATATAGAGGACGAAAAGGCAACAGGGTGACATATTTATGGTGCTGAAATTAAAAGAGTCATTCAACACTCTATCTAGAATCACTATCCCTTTGTCAGTGTTTCAGGAGAAAGCAGGGATTCCTTGTCAATTTTATATGTCAAGGAAGGTCATCAATGGCAGGTTTGCTTCACAAGATTGGCTAAAGGAAGTCTTTCAGGCTGAAATAAAAGGCCAATCCAGAATGGCTAAAACCACACAAATAAAGAACATTACTAAAGATCATGACATGTGAATGAGCTAGACGCTTTTCCCTATGTGACTTAAAAGACAATTTAGCAATAGACCACAATATATAATGACTTAACTTATGGCAATAACAACTTAAAGGGAAGGACAGAGCTGAGTTTTGGATAATTTCTTAAACTAAACCAGTGAAAATTCCAAACAAAATTGTTGTTAGTTTAAGATGATAATTATATTACCTCAAATAATCAAAAGGAAAATAACTTTATACAATTTTAAGCCAATAAAGGAAAAAGACTCAGAATGAGCTTCTAACAAGTCACTCACTCTGGCTTCACTACTGAATAATATGAAGCATTAAGGAAGAATTCAATATTTCCCAAGCACCCGGACAATGTCACCCTCAAAGCAAAGGCAAGGCAAACCTATAGACCAATATTCCTTATGAATGTACATATAAAATTTTACAATAAAATTCTAGAAAATTAATTCCAGGAAATTTCATTTCATAATTCAAATTATTAAAGAATATCACCTGATAGGATTTTATTCCAGGAATTCAAGGATGGTTCAATACATGATTATCAATGTAATAAACCACATTAATAGGATAAAGAAAACATGATCACTGATACAAAAAAAATTAAAGGCACCCAACATTCTTTCATAATAAAAACAAACAACAAAAATAAAAGGAAATAATTTCAACAAGATAGAAGGAAAACTGGAGGACAGAAAATGAAACTATTTCTATTTACATGTGATATAATCTTATATACAGAAACCTAATGATCTGTAGAGACATATATTAAGACCCAGTCTAAAAGAGGCAAAAAAAAAAAAAAAAAACTCTACAAGTTATAGTAAGTCAATTCACACAGTTGTAGGGTATACAATCAACAGCTTAAATTAACTGAATTCCCATATATTTCCTATGAATAAGCTTTTTTTAAAAAATCAAGAAAATGCTTTTATTTACAGTAAAAATATAAAGATGTTCTTGGGTTAAGAATGACTAAATCCATTACAACTTAAAAACACTGCAAGAAGAAAACATATAAAATGCATCTAACCTATTAGTATGTTTGGACCTTAATTAGTCTCCAAATTTCATGCTAAAGATTCAAGTGATAATAGAACCTTTTGGAGGTGGTACACAGTAGAAATAGATTAAGTGACTGGAGGAATGACTTCAAGATTTGGGGACTCTGGCCCTTTCTGCATGTTAAGTTTGCTTCTGGACCACTGGGTCAGCAGTTTCACCCTACCACACATCCCTGTGATGATGTTGTCTCTGTAGAGATACAAAGTAACTCTGCTGCTAAGTAATCTTATACCTAAGTCTCTGAGACTGTGAGCCAAAAATAAACCTTTCCTCCCGACAGGTTCATCACAATGATAGAAAACTAACATACCTACCCAAACAGCTTAGCAACCCAGTACTCTCCAGAGGATCTGTTGTTTGCTCTCATCTTATGGCTAACTAGCAGCTGCAGTTTGCCACTACTGCCTGGAATCATGAGATATCACTCACATAGTGCTGATCCAGGAAAAGGTCAACAGTCAAAACATAGCTTCCATCAATGTACTGCACTGTTAAACCATAAAGCCAATAAAGCATACGTTCAATCAATGTAAACTAGAGATTGCCTTAGAATAAACTTAATCAAGGCATAAGACTTGGTTAAAATTGATTACAAAATATTTAAAGATCTAAATAAATTATATTGCATGCCATGTTTCTCTTTTTAAACACTTAATATTATTCTGAAAGCAATCTGCAGATTCAAAATGGCAATTACATTTTACAAAAATGGAATGTTATTCAGCCACAAAACAAAATACCACTACAGAAAACAATGCAGGTGAAAACAATACATTAAGAGAAACAAGCAGGACACAAAGGTCATGTTGTATTATTCAACTTATGACATATCCAGAAAAGGTAAAGGCATAAAACAAATTTTAGTTCCCAAGGGTGGTGCAGAACTGGGATGTGAATGCTTAATGAGCATTAGGTCTCTGAGCTGAATAAAAATTCAGGAAGTAGACAGTGCTGATAATTGTGTTAACAGCAGAAATATACTTGATGCCACTGCATAAAAGCATATTCAGTGTGGTTAAACTGAGCTGGGCACAGCAGCTCATTCATCCTGTAATCCCAGCACAAGAGGCTGAGTTAGGAGGATTGCCAAGAGGCTATCCTAGGATACATACAAAGTTACAAGCTAGACTTAGCCAAGTGTGAGACACTATCTAAAAAAGAAAAAAAAAAAATCTTAAGGAAGAAAGGGTTTATTTCAGGCCACAGTGTGAGGGTAAAGTTCATCACGAGGAAGCCCTGGCATTTCTCAACACAGTGAAGTCAGCATGTACAGTCAGGAAGCAGAGAATGGTGAATACTGGCACGCAGCTCATTTGTCATGTTTATTCAGCCCAGGATCCCAGCCTATGGAACAGTACCACCCACCTCAACTGAGTCTTCCAACTTCAGTCAATGCAATCTACAAACTCTATCACAAGCATGCACAGAAGTTTGTCTTGAGGTTAGTCTAGATCCTCTCCAGTTGACAATCAGTATTCACCATCACAGATAAAATGGTAAAGTCTATGTTATCTGTATTTAAAAACAAACTAAACACTGTTTGAAGATTTTCTTATAAGTAGATGAAGCCTCTAAAGAATACATCTCATTTTAAAACAAAAGTAATAAACTTTTTCCTTTTTATACTATACTATAGCAAGTATTTTCAGCAAATATTTTAGGATTTTCTGTAGGTACGCAATTCCACTGCCACAAAGCAAAGCAAAAGAAAACAGGTTAACAAGCCAGACTAGGCTTGAGGGAGGAAATTGGCAAACCAATTATGTATTTATCTTGATTTAATATGTCATTGTGAAAAAGTACAAAATTATAAAGCTAAATTACATTTAAATAAAGTTTTAGCATATAGTCTATAGAACTAAGACTTACATTTACTAAGAATCAAATTAGCAAAAAAATAAGTAAATAAAACTTCAATCATGAATGATCAAATTACACATTATTAGAAAATGTATATTTACTTAAATATTAGCAAAATGAATTTTAATGTAACAGACAGATAATTCATCATCATTTTTCAGCTAGTGACAACATATGGTAGCTAGCATGATTTATTTTATTTCTTTTTAAACTTTCCAATATTTTGTTTGTCCTCTCCCCCAGACAGGGATTCATGTGGCAGAGGATGACCTTGAATTCCTGATCTTTCTGCCTCCACCTCCCAAGTGCAGGGATTATAGGTGTGCCTCACTATGACACACTTCTCAAATTCTGAATGAAATTTTCAATTTCTGTGGTCAAATTTTATAATGAAACTCTGGTATTTTCAGACATTCTTTGTAAAATGCATTATGTAAACTTCCAGCAGTACACAGTTAGATAGTGGAGTTTTGTTCTCTCTTAGATTTGCTCAGTCAGCACCAACAAAGACTTCTGTAGAACGTTTAAGAGACCAGAAGCTAACAAGTGCTTACTACTTCATAAACTGCTACCAACCTGATAAATTTCCTAGAGAAATAGCACCCAAAGCATAAAAAGAAACAAAATGCTCAGTTAATTCACAAATCAAATAATCAGATCAGAAAAATGTCACATGGAAAGGACAATGACAAAAAAGTAAGTCCACAGCAGTAAATTGTAGCAAACAATTCAGTGACCTGCAAGCAACTGGTTCTTAATTAAGTTTAATTGTATGTCATGCCAAGAAATCATTTTTATGTTGTTTATTAGAACAAAGGGTTGCACACTAATCTAAATGTTTAAATTTATTCTATTTAATTCCTCCCCAAAAAGGATGGAGAATGCCACAGAATGACAGTTATTTTTCTTGTAATCATCTCTTTGATTAGTTTTTTTTCTTTCATAATACTTGTCACTGACATTTAACCTAGTGAACCTTTCAGTGAATGCTAATTATCTGTATACAGAAATCTCTCTTTCAAACAATTTCTGTAGGTTTTTTTTAAAGGACCTTAGATTATAGTATGATGTATTTTTAAATGTCAAGCAGCTAAGACACTCAGCATTTAAGAGCACTTGCTGCTCTTCCAGAGGACTGAAGTTCAGTTCTTAGCACCCATATCAAATAGTTCACAACCACTGTAACTCCAGTTCTAGAAATTCTGATACCCTCCTCTGTCCTCAGGCACCTGCACTCACATGAACATGCTCCCAACACAGACACACACATAAATAAAGATAAATCTCGGGCTGGAGAGATGGTTCAGAGTTTAAGAACACTGACAGCTCTTTCAGAGGTCCTGAGTTCAATTCCCAGCAACCACACCATGGTTCACAACCATCTGTAATGAGATATAGTGCCCTCTTCTGGCATGCAGGAATATATGCAGACAGAACACTGTATATATAATACATAAATAAATCTTTAAAAAAAGATAAATCTTGTAAGTAAAGCAGCCAGAGAAGTAAAAAAGTTGCTTAAGTAAAAAGTAACTGTCAAGCACTAAAACAAAAATCTCTTATGGTCATTCTAATGCAGACATTTCAAAAACAAATATAAAATTCTGCAGACATCATGAATACACAATTTGTTTCAGTATTTCAGTGTTAAAGATTCCATTTTATGAGGCCCTGGAAAAACAGGGCAGTGGCTAAGAGCATTTGCTGTTCTTGCAGAGGACCTGAGTTCAGATCCTAGCTCACAATTTCCTATATATAACTCTAGTTTCAGAAGTCTGACACCCTCCTTTGGCCTCCATGGACAAGTGTAGTCTTGTGTACACGCCCCTGTCCCCAAATACACACGCAATATATACATAATATTTTTAATCTTAAAAAAAATTTTCATGCTATGGAACCACTTAAATGTTATTATATTATAAAGTAGTATATATCCTTGTTAGAATTATTTTAGCACTGAAGTCATCAAGTAAGTGATGACTACTAATAAGTACAGATTAAGAGAACACAGAAGACTCTGTGTGTGTGTGTGTGTGTGTGTGTGTGTGTGTGTGCGCGTGCACACGCACACACACGCGCGCAGGGATTCTCTGTGTATCCCTAGCTGTGCTGGAACTTGCTCTACAGAGCAGGCTGGCCTCAACTCACAGAGATCACCTGCCTCTGCCTCCCGAGTACAGGAATTAAAGGCATTCCACCACTTCCTGGCATCATAAAAGACATTTTAAAAAAGAATACAATTTGATTTTTTTTTTTTTCTGGTTTTACCTACTTTCAAGTAACTTTAGGCCTGGCAAATCATAAGTAAAAACTACAAAATAAAACATTGTTTGAGAATTTAACTGTTATATAGAAATGGAGGAGTATATAGCTTTCTTTTCCAAATGCAAAATTAACTTAATTATGATAAACTGAAACAAAATACTTACTCTAAAAGCGGTGGAAGTATCTCACAATTCAAAACAAAATCCCTGCATTCTGCATTGTCACCAGCAATGTTACCAAGTGCCCAAACAGCCTGAGAAAAATAAAACAGTGCTCTTAAGACAACATCCTAAGCCAGACACTCCCGCTAAGAGTGTTAGTAAAGCAACAAAACCATGGTTTTCAAGAACATGTGAGAAACAAAGGCAAGGAAACAGGACAGGAAAGGAAAACTTTAAATGCAATGCTATAGCATTTTCAATCCTAAGTTAAGGGCACTTAAGAAGTTTCCCTCACATCCCAGTGAACTCTCAGTACTCTTCAAAGAGAGCTGAACAAGTCTGTCTACTCTGAATCTACCAAGAGAGACAAAATATAGCTAGCAAATTTTCTCATTACTTATACTAGAGATTTGCTCCTCTGCCAAGAATATTCTAGCTAGAATGGTACTGATTTTTGAATAAGAGAGAAAAATACATGGACAAAATATAAATAATAACTACGATGAGAATTAGATGATCACTAAAAATTTAAGATTAATCAGTTTAGTATAGTTTTAAAAGTAAATGGTAGTAAATTTCAATTATATGAGGAACTATCCAAATGAAAATTATCATTTTATCATACTCTAACTTTAAAGTTTTCATGGAAATACAAAAGCATATTGTTTTCAACTGGGAAAGTCTTATTTTAGAATTTAAAACATGAATTATTATTTTTAATATCTACTTGAGACCTAAGATTAAAAAAAAATTAAAACAAGATAAGGAAAAAATTACTTTGAAGATAATTCTTTGTAGCTAGAGTTTTCCTGCCTGGCCCACGGTCAGGGCAAATCTCTCTCACCTGCCAGTCCCACAGCCGCTCAGACCCGACCAAATAAACACAGAGACTTATACTGATTACAAACTGTATGGCTGTGGCAGGCTTCTTGCTAACTGTGCTTATATCTTAAATTAATCCATTTCTATAAATTTATACCTTGCCACGTAGCTCGTGGCTTACTGGCATCTTCACATGCTGTTTCTCATCGTGGTGGCTGGCAGTGTCTCTCTGACTCAGCCTTCCACTTCCCAGCTTTATTCTCCTCCTTGTCCCGCCTACACTTCCTGCCTAGCCAATGGCCAATCAGTGTTTTATTTATTGACTAATTAGCAACACATTTGCCATACAGAACATCACACAGGAATTCTTACTATCTGAAATAACATTATCAAGAGGGGGGCAGATGTGATGTGTGCCTTTTATCCTAGCCAGTACCTAGGAGGCAGAGGCAAGTGGATCTCTGTGTGTTCAAGGTCAGCCAAGGCTACATAGTAAAGCCCTGTCACCATACCTTAAAAAAAAGTACTCTCTCTCTCTGTTGGTGGGGCTATATATTTTTTTATATGCTTTGACAGGTAGTCCCCTTTCCTTACTAAAGTAACCAAGTAACCCAGAAGCACATAAGAACCAATACACAATGATGTTCACAACTATATTATTAACACTAGTGAGCTAGAAATAGCTAATGTACAATTAAGGACTGAATAATGAATGATTGAAAAATATGAGTTTGTGTTGGATAATTAGTAACCTTTTCTTGGAAGAGTAACCTCATAAGGAAACCTTCCAATATTAGCGTTAAGTGGATACAAAATTTCATGAAACTAAATGATGAATGGAACAGGAGACCAACAGATGAACATGCAGAGCAAAACCAAAAGTACCCAAAACTTGAATTTCTTTGGATGGTCTAATCATATTATCAGATTTTCTCTCTTAGAAAAAAACTTTGAAAATTTACTACTGAAATCTATTAAAATGATTCAATTCGAAGTAATACACTATTTTCAAAAAACAATAAAATATGCCCTGTACATGCAGAGAATGAGTCCGAGCATCCCAGACGTAAGCCTTACAGGCATCCATGATGCACTCCTTTTTATGTCTCAATGTGCTCTATCATAAATAAAAACAGTAGATCCTATGCTGAGACCAGTTCTCATCAAAAACCCAGAATCATGGCTAAAGTAGTCCTCTCTCCCACTTCTAATCTGAGACTCAAAAAAATTAACATATTTTAAATAAATGTTAGGCAAATTAGGAATAAAAATGAGTCAAAATGGAGGTCAAAATTACAAGTAGTATTTTCAATAGAAAATTTAAATCTCTACATACAACATGTGGCATGAGTTAGAAACTTACCTGTTCCTGCACATCTTCATGTTCCGACGTGAGAAGTTTGATAAAAATTGGAACAGCTCCAGTTTCAATCACTACCTTGGTGTGCAGAAAAGTTCCAGAGGCTATATTAGTTAACGCCCAGGCAGCTTCAAACTAAGGAATGAAAAGGGAAATAAAAGAAAGCATAAAGGAAATGTCACAAGAGAAGAAGAAATAGAGATACTACTTACAGAGTGAAAAACTCATAAATGCTATTTGTTTCCTGGGGGATCATGTCACCCCAACCTCATTTAAGAACATAAAAATTAGACTGCCAGACATTTAGGTGTTTGTTCAACATAAAGGTTTTATTACATTTGCTAATCTTTCACACAGCAGAACCTCTGAAAGACTAAGGAAAAAACCCTGAAGAAATAATTTATATTTAACATCAATGGCGATACTAGCCCTCATCAGTTGTAAATAAGGAAACACATGGAAAGCAACTGCAAGTTTACAAATTTCTCCTTGATATCCCTTAGGAGAATGCATTCACAAAGACCAGTAAAGTCACAACCTACTGAAGACCTGTCGAAACTGGAGTGCACAGCTATGACTTTAAAGGTGGGAGAAGCTGGAGTGATCGCTCTGTGGTGAAGAGCGCATGTGCTCTTACAGGGAACCCACGTTTGACTGTCAGCACCAAAACCTGGGGTCTCAACCTGCCTGTAATTCCAGATGTGATGCCTCTGATCTCGGAGGGCACTGGCACTCATGAGCAACATAGTCACACACATAAACACAACTGTATTGTGTGGTAGTAATGACAATTGTTTTGATTTGTTAAAAATGTAAAACAGCTGTATATTCATTTGATGTCCCCTAGTTTTTAAAAGCCTCATATCTACTTCACATTTTAAAATGTGTGCATGCCTAATAAAAATTGTCTATAGGGCAATGTGTCCCACAGGAACCTCGTTTGAACTTAAACAGTCTGAACTAGCAGAATAATACCCACTTGGGTAACAGTATAGAGCTATCCCCAAATTACACTAGTGAATTTCATCAGAATCAGATAGAGTCGATGTTCCTGCATACACACCACTGTTTACACGAGCTGTGCTCTCATGAACTACTCCTCCCTTCATCCCCATCAACTGCTCCATCCTCCTCCTGTGTTCCCCAGAGCACTTCTCTCACAGTTCTGTTGTAGTGCTAAGCACACTGAGGTACTTCCTATCTCTCGGTACGTTTACCTTCCACAAGGTAGCAAACTTCTGTAAGCAGAAACAATGTCTTAATTTTGGACTTATATTTTTATATAGTGCCTGGCTCTCAAGTTAGCATTCAATAATTTTATTTATTTATTACCATTTATTTCTTTTTTCATTCACTGGAAGTAAAGGGCCAAATAGTAATAAATATCTTAGACCTGTTTCAGTCTATACTCACAGATTACATAAAGCAGAGACTAAAATCCTATTATTTCTAATTCAAAATAACTGACCTGAAAATAAAGTAGCCTTTTCCTCAGAGACTCTGATTAGAAAGTCTAAACAGGTTTTTCACATTCACATGTATTACATAGTCTTTTGCTTATGCCTAAAATAGGGGCCTTTCCCAAACTGCTCAAACAAGTGGACCACTACTCAGAGTTGCAATTTCAATAACTGTGTCTGAACAGTCTTCACTACTGACAACAGCACTGATTTCCAAATTCTAAAACATAAGTCTGATTCTAGAGTATACACCGACATCAAAGTGAGAGAATGTAATCTCTTTTTGTAACATCAAAATGTTGGCAAACAGTAGCAAATGATTTGGGAGATTATAACCATATCTGGGTTCAGAGATAATGCTCCCTAGGGGAAAAAAACCTAAATTTGTTCATATTTTTTGTAAGTTATACCAATTTATTCTTTAAAAAAACAAAAAAGATCAGCTAAAAACATTTTCAGCAGTTATTTAAGAACTTTATTTAAGTTATTTAAGAGTTGGATGTAGTGGCTCATGGCTTTAACTCCACCACATTACCAGGGGCAGGCAGAACTCTGTAAATTTAAGGCCAGGGCTACTTAGACAGACCCTGTCTCAGAAAGAAATAAAGAAGTTTAATAATGAGATAAACACTTTAATTTGAGTTTTTTTTTTGTTTTTTTTTTTTTTTCGGTTTTTCGAGACAGGGTTTCTCTGTGTAGCTTTGCGCCTTTCCTGGAACTCACTTGATAGCCCAGGCTGGCCTCGAACTCACAGAGATCCGCCTGGCTCTGCCTCCCGAGTGCTGGGATTAAAGGCGTGCGCCACCACCGCCCGGCTTAATTTGAGTTTTCTAAAAGAAAATAGTTTTTAAAAGGCTGATACCTATAGAATTTCATTAATATTAGCTGCAATTTTATGTTTCCTGAAACTGTTCAATAAAATAATTCCTAACAGAAACTAGCAGTGTAGCCATGCCTTAGCCAAGAGTGATACCTACTTTTTCTTTAACTGTCAAGTATTTAATGAATGCTTACAATATAGTCAGCACTGAAGCCATTTCCACTAGAAACTCAGTCATTTCTAGAAGATTATGAAAGAAAACTTCAGACTCACTTGTAAAGTACAATTTTCATTTCTTTCAAGAAATTTCACAAATCTCTGTACAACTCCTGGTTTCTGTATAACTTGATCTATTGGTGGATTGGGTTCTAAGATTTAAAAAAGAAAGGTTGTTACATAGACAGAGAAAGACAACTGATCCCCGCTTCATGCAACATGGTATCTTAGTTCCTTTTCCTTGTGCTGTAATAAAATATCCTGACTAAAGACTTAGAGGAGAAGCCAGTCACACTGGCAGGGCTGGAAGCAGCTGGTTACACTGCACCCAGGGAGAGCAACAAGCCTCCTCTACTCAGTTCACCTCTGCATCTGTACAGTCCATGCCATCGGGGGACGGTGCTGATGACAGCGGCAGGTCTTCCCATCTCAGTTACGGTCATCAAGACAGTCCCGCTCGGGCATGCTCAGAGGCCTGTCTCCTAGGTGACTTTAACAAATTGGAAGTAATGGAACTACCACAGATGGCATAGGAAAGTTTCCCTAGGTTTCGCTGACCTAAGTGTAAACTTTTAGCTGGATATAACTGAAGACAAATATTCTCATTACTGCAGTACTTTTTACAAAGCAAACTCTACTTTTTCATTAATTGCAATGATAGGAAATTAAAATATATTTTCTAATATGAAATATATTTAAGAGATCATCCTTACAAAATGAGAGAATACTCACAATACAAACTGAGCAAGTCCCCACTAAATTCTTATAGCACTATCTTTGATTTTTGATTTCCAAGGATGTTCCCTCACTAGTAATAATATCACTCACTTACCTGTCTTAGTCAAGATTTTGTTTTGTCTAGATATTATTTATTATTTACAGTAACGCTATTAGATTATCTAAAAATCTTGAAATTTTTTTCATGAAATGCAGACTTTTGAGAATCATAAATCCTCTTGTAATTGATGTAAAATTCAAACAAACTTATTTCAAGTACTGACCAGCTACATAAAAGGAAATCTTTCTTATACCTCTGCTTCAATAAACAGTACCAGTTCAGTAGCTTCTAGGCTGGTGTTCCTATAAGTCTTCTATTCTCTTCATAGAAATGTACCTATTTTACCTACTAGTCACTCACTATTACCACTTATAAAACTTCACAAGCTTCCTAAACTGAATTCTTTTCTCCTGTGTTCCACACATACTTTGTGTGTCTATTAGATGCACTTGTTTTTATAACTTTTTTTTAATGAAGCACAGCTGAGTCACATACACCTATCATGCTCAACCTGACTGTACTAAAACAGCTGTTTACCAAGTCACATGACAGAGAACTCTCATTCTCCCTGTGACTTCTGCAAAGCTGGCAAAACTATGTCCATTAAATTTTTTCCATGTGTTGTTAATAAAAGCCCAGACTTCAAAATGTCCACCCTCCCCATCTTACAAAACATTATTAGACACTTCTACCCTTTACCCTCTACCTTTCAAAGTCTCAGAATTTTAGGGGTAGGGTTACCAGCTTCACCTTGTTTCTTTTTCTATTGGAAAACTCTACACTTTCTTTTGTTTTTGAGGAGAGGCGCTGAGATAGGAGGTGAGAACATAGGACGTGTGGTCAGAAGGCAGTGAGAAACGGACACGGAACCATCAGCTACATCAGTGTCCCCAGGCCAACAGACACAGACCTGTCAGTTACATCACAACACAGACGCAGCCTCTTCTGGCAAAGTTCAAAGCAACAGTTTATTACTCCATCCAAAAGAGTTCAATTAAAGTGCACTAGAATTACCAGCTAATTTAACACACACCATGAACTGCTGTTAATAATACATAACAAAATAAGAGTCTACATAAGTTTATAAAGGTGATGAGCTATCATAAATAAGATTCAGAGACACTTTGGCAATTTAAACAAGCAAAATAGGAAAATACATGCTTCAGCAGTGAAAACAAAGAGCTTTGGGGAAATTTAGTAAAACTGGAATTGAAGTGTAACCCGTGATTTACATTTGCAAGCGTGGCTCTGATAGGGAAGCAGATAAGGGGATTTTAGCAATGGTTATTATCTGACTTGAACCCACGCTGGATTTAACGGCAGGCTGTGCAGTAGCCAGTGACACACTCAGTCTGCTTACTGGAAATAGTTAGAACGCTGCTTAGCTCCCTGCTGTTTCTGCTTACAGTTCTATTCTCAGCTGCTTTCCATGTTTTCTATACTACAGGTTAAGTAAAAATAGAGTAAATCCAACATTCTCCTATCCTTGATACATTTGGCAGGAAACACTTATAACCTGTTTTATGTCTAACTTAGGTTAACATCTACTAAGAAGAAACAGTGAAAATAATTGGCATATAAAGTTTAATAGAAACACGACAGTTTGAACAATTACAGAAGATAAAGTTGTCTTACTAGAAGAGTCTCACCTCAGAGATTGCCGTCACAGATAACGGAAAGATTACTTAAACTCCTTCTAACTAAGTTCTTACTTTAAAGAAAATAAATTCAATAATGATAAGATTTGATAGAAAAGTAATTGAGAGCAACTTCAAAATTCCCAAACATAATCTACAGAAATCCTATCAGTTTGACACTATGCATATGTCAAAAACAAATCTTGAAAGAGAATATAATGAAAAAATCTGAATCATGTAAAATAACCATCAACTTAAAAAATATACTAAAATGCAGCGATTAAAAGAAGTCATTCTTGATTGTGTAAGTATTTCTGACAATTGCTGAGCTACTGGAAGATGAAGGATGAGATATAAAAGTTACATGTATTTATTAAAAATTAAATCTATGTGCTAACTTTTCTCTTATGAAATGTTTTCACACTTATTCCATGTGGTATGTGTGTTCCTGTTCACAAATGACTGCATGACACTGTACACATGAAGAACAGAGGGTAACTTGGAGGAGAGGCAGTTCTCTCCTTCAAGCACACAGGTTCTAGAGATCAAGCTCAGGTCAGTTTTGTGGCAATCGCCTTTACCCACTGAGCCCTCCTGCCGGCCTACCCTATAACTGTTTGTAACACACTTACTCTTCATACGTAAGAGAGCAAGACAAAACCCTTGGAATCCATGCTGAGCAAACAAAACTTCATTCACTCCTCACGTCAGTCAATTTTATCTTTCTTAGGAAATTGAGGCAGGGATTCACTGTCATCTGCAAAATCTTAACAGTTTCAAAATTCCTTACAATTCAAATTACTAATTCTATAAATTCTACATATGAGACAATACTAATATTAACTGGATAAATAAATTGGCCAAATGAACTACAAATGGTCAGTAAATAATGAAAGAGCTGGGTGTATCTGAACTCCCAGCATTTGTGAAGGTGAGGCAGGAAGATCTGGAGAGTTTGGGGCCAGCCTTAGCTACATGGTAAAACCTTGTCTCCTCCAAGTCAAAACTGAACAAATAAAAAGTATGTCTAAAAAATATTTCTATAAGGAATTATAGCCTTATTTATTGGTAACAATTATTTTTATACTTGCTTCTTTATATTCTACAATTTGTAATTTTTTCTACAATGTGTTTAACAATATATTTTTTAAAAGATGATACTTTAAAGTTTTTTTTTTAAAGACAGGATCTCTATGCAGCCCTGGATGACTTAGAACTCATGATGTAGACCAGGCTGGCTTTGAACTTACATAGATCTACCTGCCTCCACCTCCCAAGTGCTGGGATCAAAGGTAAACACAACCAAGCCGGGTGCTGAAGCAGGTGAGCCTACCTGTATGATTTGGAGGCCATCTGGACTTACCTAATGAGCTCCAGATTAGCCAAGATTAGATAGAGACCCTCTCCCAAAGAAAAAAAGCAAAATGAAAAAGGTGTACACAACCATACCAGGCTAAAATACATTTTAAAGAGAAATTAAGACCTGTCTCTGGTTTAAAAAAGGACAAAATAAGTGTCTCAAACTTTTAAAACTACAACTCTCTCATAAAATAGTGTACTGTCAATAAGAACTGGGAATCACTCTTGCCTTTAGAAAGCAGCTTTCGGAATTTCTGTGTTGCTGTCAGCTGCTGTTCAGCATTACTAGAGAAAACCATCTGAATCATATCTGCGGTGATCACGTCTTCCTAAAACACAAAAATAAATTAGCATGCAACGATTTCTGCGTGAATATTAATTACATTATTTGAGGTCTATTCTGTCTCTGAAGTACCACAGAGCACAGCACAAACACAGTTTTGTAAAGGATACCTCTGGAATGGGCACAGTGGAACTGATGTCTGGGTCCTGGATGGGACTCTCCAGCATACAGTCATCATTTCTGGGCAAAGAGACATTTCTGCGTTTGAACAACTGCAACAAAGAGAAATTATTTTATAGACCGAGTTTTCCAAAACATTCATAGGATTCATATGAGTAAACAAAGCAATTTTTATAATTCAAAATATTAAACAGACATTTACATTTTATAGGACTTGAAAAAACACATATTTCTTTATTTGATTACTAACTGTTGAAGAATTTTTCTAAGAAAATTTTTATTATGGGCTGGAGAGATGGTTCTATGGTTAAAAGTGCATATAGCTCTTGCAGAGCACCAGAGTGAGAGTCCCAGTACCAACGCTGGATTCCCAGTACCCAAGCTGGACAACTTATAACCATCTGTACCTCCAGCTCCAGGGCACCTGATACCTCTGGTTTCTATGGGCAACTGCACTCATGTGCATATATCCTCACACAGACATACACATATACACACAGTAAATAAAAACATCTTAAAAAAGAGAAATATTGATTTAAAAAGCAAATCACACAGTATAAATAGCATGCTATAGAGTTACTATAGCCAATTAACAAGCAATAGGAAGCTGGATGTGGTGGTGTATGCCTGTATCCTAGCACCTGAGGTAGAGGCAGGAAGATCTAGAATCCAAGGTCATCCTCAGCTACAAGAAAATCTGCGGTCAGCCTGGACTACATGAGACACTGTCTAAAACAAAATAAAACAAAAAAGCAATAGGAGAAATTTTTCAGGAAAAATATCCCTGTACTTAATAAAAATAGAAAGATAAAACAACCAAACAAAACCTCCTTGTGCTTTGATGACTAAATAAATACAGCTCTTCTTCAGACTGTACACACTATTTTTAGTCAACAGGTGTTTTGTTAGTTTGTTTGCTTGTTTGTTTTTTGTAAGTCCTGCAAGACACTGCAGACAGGAGCTGAAAAACTATGATTATTATATTTCTAAGCAGGCCTTCTTAAACTTTTTTGAATAGTTCTTTTCATATATCATTTTTAGTTTGTTATTGAAGGACTATTTACTTATTTATTATTATTTGTTATTATAAGGGCTACTTATAAATATCTCCAAATCTATAATGGAATGAAAAATGCTAAAAGTACTCTTCAATGACTTTATATTCTTTATGTTGCATATGCAAAGTATAAATAGAGGCTACGAAATAGAGAAATATATTAGGAAATATAGAAAGCATAAAACGAAAACACAGAAAAATGACACTAACTACCTGAAGACTTATGAAATCCACAAATGCATACAATGTGTTTTCTGAGGACAAATTCTATACTGAAAACTGGAGGTGATCTAAATGACTCAAGGTAAATATTTTTAGCAGCAGGGAGAAATACGGTAACAAAATGTTTATTAACACAAGAGGAAAATCACTCTAGCCAGTAACTAAACAAGTACAAAATTCTAATCAGTGAATTTACAAATATTATTCCAGGGACTTAATTAAAGAACAGAGTTAGCAAATCCATTTTCTCAAACACTTAGCATTTGAAATTTTCTAAAACCCAGCAGTGATAACTAAACTTGCAAACCTCCACATGAGGTACAGATTAGACAAATGGATGGACGGATTTGCTGCTGCTAAGCAACACTAAATATCTGAGAACTCCTACCTGTTCTTCCCTTTTTTGTTTTCGAAGTTGTATTCCTTCCTCTTCTCTTCGCCGTCTCATCTCCTGAGGATTTAAGGCTTTGTTCTTATAACTTTTCATTCTGTAGTTATCCTTCCCTGGACTAGCCATTGAATCTTAAGGGAAGAAAACAGATAAGGTTAACTCTCAAAACAATGTAAGAGGCTTAGTATAGGCAGCTAAATTTAAGCTCACCGATTACATTAGACCAATAAAACCCACTTTGAAACTTACAGATTAAAAAATACATTCTCTCACTCCTCTATCATATTGGAGGAAAATGACCAAATATTTTAGTATTTATTTCTTATTCTTAGCACATTTCCTGATGCCTTAAACTTGAGACCCTAGCAACTTACTTTTAAAAGAGGTTTAGTCAGCTCACAGATCTGGAGGCCAGGAAGGTGCAGCAGATGCCCTACTTGTGATGGAGGCTAACTCATACAGAGCCGAGGAGCAGAAAGGCAACGGGCATTGATAGAAGAGATAAGAACAAAGCGGCTGGTCCAAAGGGCTCTATACTGCCAATGAAATTTGGACACAAATTTTGGCAGGAACAAATCACAGCTAAGCCTTAGCAATATCAAATGAGTAACAAATTTGGGTCTAAAAACACCAATCACCCTTATTTTACAGAGACCAAGACTGAATAGCTTTACCCTTTGTGGTATGTTAACATTTCTGAAGGACATGCACCTTTCAATCACTGTCAGGAAACTCATGAATTGTCTGGTAAAAGAAACTTCTGAATTATATACTGCTGGCAAAATCAAGAAACAGCCAGTATTATACGTCCCGTTTTCAATAAAATATGGTGTTAGCACCAATAAGCACACTCCAAGTGTTTATTGGAGTCTGGCTTCTTTCATTTAATTAAGACACTGCCAAGGTCATGGAGGTCATTGTGTTATGACTGTACTATCAGTTTTCAGTCCTCTATTATAATTAGTTCTTAGGAAGCAATGAAGTGCTTGTACATTGTATTTCTAAAGTTCTATTACAAATGTATTTTAAAATAACAACCGAAAGTCAAGTGTGACGGCACACACGTTGAATGTCAGCATTGGGAGAGAGAGGCAGTTGGGATCTCTGTCAGTTCAAGGCCAGCCTGGTCTGATGATCTACACTGAGAGTTCTAGGCCACAGAGAGGTACACAGTGAGATCTTATCTCAAAAACACAACACATATAAACACAAGTATTTTAAAGCATAAATATTGTTGTATTTGAAATATACATCAGTTTCATAGTCAGAAATTTATAAACCTTTTAGTATAGTAATATTATATTGATAGATGATATGAACATTTTATGCTTATGTCATAACCTATTCCAGGCTTACACATGAAAACTAAACAGTAGTCTAAAGCAGTATTTCAATTATAAGTTAAATGTGACAGATACTTAGTGATTACTTAACACACTATTGTGATAAGTTTGAAGAACATACCCAGGCCTGACCAGAAACTACTGTAATCAGTTGCCTGGCAGTGGTGGTGCACACCTTTAATCCCAACACTAGGGAGGCAGAGGCAGGTGGATCTCTGAGTTCCAGACCAGGCTGGTCCATGGATAGAGTTCCAGGAAAGCCAGGGCTACCCAGAGAAACCCTACCTGGAAAAACAAACAAACAAAAAAAAAGTAAACAGAAAAGGCTTTCATTTATCTGTCATCTCTGGTAAAAGACGCTAATTAGTTTACAGATGTACAAGCAATAAAGTACACTAAAAGATATGCATTAAATCCTGTGAGAGCACAGTAAGATACAGCAGTTAACGGTCCCTTAGGAAGCTCAGAGGGGCTGTACTGTTACTCTCTGTAAAAGGATGGAAAGGGATAAAAAGAACAAGCATTTCAAACAGAAAGAATATACGAAGGAAGTCTGGCATAAACATAGAGCAGTAAGAAATACAGTGTGCCGAAACAAAGGACTCAAGGGGAAAGAGACAGGCAGTGAAGGTATACACAAAAAACAAATACGGTCCCCACAATCCAGCTGAGGCATTCAAACTTGGTCCTACGGAACAGAACTAGAGAAATTAAGGGGAGAAAACAAGGGAAATCTCAATGAGCGCACACGCTGCTGATGTTAACTGCAGTTGTTGTAACAGATGAGTACTGACTTCAGGACACTGTCTTGAGCTATCCATGGTTGAAAACACAGGTCAAACATAGAACAAGAGTCCTGACTTAATCATCCAATGTCATGGAGAGCCACAAAAAGAAAGGTGACCAGGAAAACTCTTCGTGGTATTCACATTTCAGTGAAAAAGGGCAAAAGAAAAGGAAACCAGAAGAAACAGGACAGAGAAGAAGAGAGTAAGAGAAAATAAGGGAGTGAGGTGAGTGCAACAAAGGGAGCCAGAGAAGTACCTGAGTGGTACTGACATTAATAACACACTCCTAAATATATTTACTCTTTCATTGATTCATCAAGAAAACAAGCCAAGTACCAAACCAGGCATCAGATGTGGTAATCAGACGCCACAGGTAAAGACAGTGAAACAAAGCTCACTACTAACGGAGTTCAAACTAGAATATAATGGGCTAAGGACTCAAGAATGAGGGGAAAGGTTTGTGATTGGAGGTTTAGCTTAGTGGTAAACTACATGCTCAGAATATATGACACATTTATAGCTGGTAAAAACCCAGTTTTAACATATCTAGTATGTTTCAGGAGTTCATATATACCTATGTGGTGGTTTGAATGAGATTTGGTCCCCAGTTGGTGGAACTGTTTGGGAAGGATTAGGAGGAGGGGTGTCACTAGGGGCAGGCTTTGAGGTTTCAAAAGACTGGAACATTCGCAGTGTCTCTCTTCCTGCCTTGTGGCTGTCTCAAGATGTGAGTTCTCAGTTACTGTCCCAATGCCACGCTGTTGGCCTGCTGCCAAGCTCCTTGTCATGATGGTCGTGAACTCTATCCCTCTGAAACTGTAAGGCCCAAATAAACTCTTCCTTCCTATAAACTGCCTTAGTAATGGTGTCTTATCACAGCAACAGAAAAATAACTAAGTCAACCTACAAACAGTAATTAGAAATTGTTAAATCAAAGTTAATTAATAACAATGTATGCATTATTATTCTCTATTTTATATATTAGGGACCTTAGGCTGGAGAGATGCTCAGTAGTTAAGAGTGTATATTGCTCTTACAGAGGACCCCAGTTTGCTTGCAATGCCCAAATCAGGCAGCTCACAACTCCCCATAACTTGAGCTCCATAGGAAGCCAATGCCTCTGGCACCTGCACTCACATACCCATACCCATGGATAAATAATTTAAAATAATGAAAATAAATTTAAAGGCAAACGTATCTTTAAAAATCTCTCTAATCGCACTAACAGCTTAGGCTTACGTAGAAAAACAAAGGGAAAAAATAGTTTCTGAAATAACTCAACATTACTTACTATAATACTCTATTTGTAGAAATCTTTTAAAATTTTCTCAACTACATACTGGCATTTTCTAGACTGCTAGCATTTAAAGATTTTTGAGCACACATTTTTTATGTATGTGGAATGTATCTCCATCTTCAATATTTATTTATTTATTTGTGTATGTGTATGCTCATATGTGTCAACAGCAGAGGTCAGCCTTAGGTTTTGTTCCTTAGGTGTCATCCACTTTTTAAGACACGGACCTGTGGCTTGTTATTTATGCTGGCCCTCAGGGAGCTCCATGGACCTCCCTGTCTCAACCCTAGCAATGGGATCCCAAAAGTGATCCATGGCTGCTTTATTTTTAAAGACAGGGTCTCTCTTTGTAGCCCTGGCTGTCCTTGAACTCAAAGAGATATGCCTAGCTCTGCCTCTCTCTCAAGTGCTGGGATAAAAGGCGTGCGCCATGTCCGCCCCAAGTGCTGCCTTTACATGGGTGTTGAGGATTAAAAGGTCCTCATACTTACCTAGCTACCTCCCCAGTCTTTTCAATACTTGTAGCAGGCTTTCTTGGACCACCAGCCCCCAAATCATCACACGGAGACTTACTATTAATTATGAACGCTTGGCCTTAGCTTGGGCTTGTTTCTAGCTAGCTTTTTTAATAATCTATGTGCTGCCCTGAGGCTCGTTTACCTCATCTACATACTGTCCTTCCTGCTTTCCTGCTTCTTCCAGCTGCCTGACCCCCCCCCTCCCCTTTTCTCCCTGCCTGCCAGCCCCATCTGTCCCTGCTCTGCCTAGCTATTGGCCATTCAGCTCTTTATTAGACCAATCAGGTGCCTTAAGCAGACAAGGTAAAACAACAACACATCTTTACATAGTTAAAACAAATGCAGCATAAACAAATGCAACACACCTTTATATAGTTAAACAATTATTCTGCAACACAAGCAAATGCAACACATTTTTACATAAACAAATATT
This sequence comes from Peromyscus eremicus, assembly GCF_949786415.1. Taxonomy (NCBI): domain Eukaryota; kingdom Metazoa; phylum Chordata; class Mammalia; order Rodentia; family Cricetidae; genus Peromyscus; species Peromyscus eremicus. The sequence goes on along the minus strand of NC_081424.1, from coordinate 17,997,496 downwards.
CTACTGCACAACAAATATTTATCTGCATACATGCATTACTATCCTAATTATTATCCCATTGTGAAAATTACAAAACTAGCCATTTTCTTCAAGGAATCAACTTCAAATGTAAACGAATAGGAGTTCTAATCTTACTTTTCACATTTGTTTGGGTCATTTTGGGCCCTTCTCCACCACACTTTTGCATTCTAGATGCTTCTTAGATTATCAACAAATTTATAATCCAAATAAAATGTAGCTCCAAGAACACATATATTATTTTCTTTCTTCATTGATACTTTCTGTATCTTTACCTTCTTTACTGTGTTATCTCACCCAAAGAAATCTAGTTAGCTGGGAAATAAGTTTTTTAAGGACTGAAATCCAAAGGCTTGAATTTCACAAAAAATTTTTTGAAATATAAGAAATGCTATTCAGACATCTGAAAATTGCCAAACTGGGTTTTGTTTTTCTTTCTTTCTTTTTTTTTTTTTTCATTCATAAACTTATTTTTATCCACTTCTTACAAAAACCACACTGGATAAAGTTAAGCACATCATTGGAATCTGAACTTCCAAGGGTCTTTGTTTTTCTGATATTTGTGAATGCAATTTCATTTTTCTGTGCTTGGACACCTCGTTAGAAAATGACAAGCCCGAACAGAGAGGGGAGTGCCAACTCTGAGCCCCCACAACCAGACAGATAGTGTGAAGCAAAGTTTTCCTGCCTTCCTTTAGTAACCCTTTCTCCTACAAAACACTAGCCATTATTGAGTACTGAAATTGGGAGACAAGTCAAAAACCCTTTTGTCTTTTTCCCTTGTTGTTTTGATACGTAGAAAAAGCTCACGTGTAAATGTCATAGTAGACATCTCGCTACGCCCTCTCATAGCTTCCAAATCTCTCCATCTATTATGCATCACATTTTCATCTTGAAACAAGGAAGCCAGCTGACAGTGCGAAGCATGGAAGCCAGGGTGGCTGGCTTGGGGGCTGAAGGCTAAAGCCGCCTGCTGGGGTGCAGCACGGAGGGTCCCCACGCCGTCCGGTCCCTCCTGAAGGCATGCCCTTACGGTGACAGCCGTGGCACACGCCGGGATGACCAGAAGACGAAGGCGTACGGAGGAAAAGGACCGAGCAGCAGGGCGGGAGCCCGGCGGGGCAGCCCGATCGCGGCCACGCCCCCACAGCGGCGGCCCTCCTCCGGGGGACCCTGCCAGACGGCGGGTCGCGGTCCCCGAACCCTGCTCAGCCCCGCGCTCGCGCGGCCGGCCTGCGTGTCACTCACACTTACCCATGCACGCGGTCCCCTCCCGAGCCCCGACCTGCAGTCTCCCGCGGTGACCACGGCTGCTGCGGACGGCACAAGGGTGGACGCTCCGCCTCGGCCACGGCTCGCAGCAATCGGTGAAGCCACCCAAGATGGCCGCCTCCAGCGCCCCTTCCCCAGACCCTGAGCCGGCTCCCAGAAGCCCTTGCTCTCGCCGGCCGTGGCGGAGGGGGCGTGGCAGCCAGCTTGGTGGCGGAGGGGCGTGGCCGCCCAGCGGGTGGCTCGCAAGGACTGCATCCTGCAGCTTGCCCTCTGCCGGAGCAGCTGCGTTGACCCTTTAGGTTGTAGCAGCGTGTCGAGAGTGTCACTCGAGCTCTCTTGTGTCCGTTCGTTCAGCTACCTCTCCATTCTAGACTAGTATTTTGAGAGTGCTGGGTAGACCCAAGAACCGAATTACTCTCCGGGACCTAGCACCGGAACTGGTTTTTAAAAAGCAAAACAAAAACTCAAGGCTCATGAAAGGTCACATACAGCCTTTTGCCTTCTTGAGCTTTACAAACGTCTGACGATGTGCTTGTGCTTGTGTGTGTGTGTGTGTGTGTGTGTGTGTGTGTGTGTGTGTGTGTGTGTGTAGCTTAAGAAATAATCTTTCTTTCTTTCTTTTTTTTTTTTTTTTTTTTTTTTTTTTTGGTTTTTCGAGACAGGGTTTCTCTGTGTAGCTTTGCGCCTTTCCTGGAACTCACTTTGTAGCCCAGGCTGGCCTCCAACTCACAGAGATCCGCCTACCTCTGCCTTCCGAATGCTAGGATTAAAGGCTTGCGCCACCACCACCCGACCAAGAAACAATCTTTCGAATTTAATCATAAGGCAGGTCTTACTGTGTAGCCCTAGCTGCCTATCATGTAGCTCAGAAATGGTCTCCTACCCTCCTGCAAGTCTCCTGCTTCAGCCTCTCAAACGCTTCTTTCCAGTTTTGAATTTGCCATTCTTTTATAATTTTCTATAACACCTGAAGGTTTTCCACAAATGTCATTTCCTATCAATGCAAGAATTAACTCCAGATGAAGTACTCTATAAATTACAGCAAACTCACACAAGCCCCATAATCCACCCTGAAGAGCTACAAGCAGTAGTGGAGGAGGCCGACTAAGGTCCACGGGTAATGGTAAGCTCTGAGTATGCAAGGTAAATACCATGGTTCCTGCCACTAAGAAGTTTTCAATGTACTAGAGTAGCTAAATCGGTTATGTCTAGTAACTGAAATATGAAGAGATACAAAGTGATTCTTTGACTATCCATATGTGTAACTGAGAAGGGAAGCTTAACAAAAGGAACCTGGATAAGACTTTTCAAATATTAATACCACAAGCAGCCTGTCTGGCCAAGCACGAACACGTTCTAAAGATACACTTGTATCCTTTGCCTAACAGACTATTAGAAGTATAATCCCACAAAATCAAAATTTCTCCAGCAATCTCCTGTTGGGCAAAGGAATGGCTGATGAGGGTGGGACAGCTAGGGAGGAACCTGTGTCTTGAAAGAGTCACAACTTGTCAGATCACCTTGCAGGACAGACTTGGAGCTGAAACAATGGTGAACAAAGGAACATGCCATGGCCGGACTGATGAGTCATGAGTACTTCTGGCCTTGTCTTTAAATACTACCTCAAGTCAAGATCCCAGAGACGGACTTGAGAGATCGCTGGATCTCTTTGTCTCCCTTCCCAATATGGCCACATTGAATAAATCCCCCTTTCATGCCTGTCATTATTTATTTGGCTCTTTTCATCAACTTACTGAGAATAGGGGGCCAGATCTAGGTGTTGGGGTGTAAGCTGCGATCCTCAGTTTGGTAACCGTAATCTTAATTCCTCTTCACATTTCTTTCTTTCCTGCCTCATTTAGGTAGATGGAGATTGCTGTTGAATTCCATGCTTTCCACTTTTCTTATTTTGCTTCTTTCCTTATTCCTGCTTTAAAAAAAAAAATGAGAGGTGGTATTTGGCAAAATGGTCTCCTACTTTAGTTCCTTCAAAATTAATTTCCACCTTTTGTCTTTTCCTCCTTTGTGTAGCTCTTGTTAGCTAGGGGAATTCAACTTGTTGTCTAATTTGGTGCTTTTAAAAATTTTTGTACTTTCTGATTTCCCATCTCTTCTTTTGTTCTATTTCCTAAGAAACTTCCTGTTGTATCCTCTAAATTCCCACTGATATACTTAAAACTTGTGATAGTACTTTCTAATCCAAAGAGGTGCTTGTGTTTTTAATTTAGGAATTAAGTATATTTTTATTGTCGCTTAGAGGATATTGTGGCTTTAACTTCTCCCCTTTTATTCTTATGCTGCATTTCTTCAGACCTAACTTTAAAAATATTGTTTTGAGGCCAGGTGAGGTGATGCACACCTTTAATCTCAGCACTTGGGAGGGTGAGGTAGGTGGAAGTTTGTGAGTTGGAGGCCATCAATATAGCAACTTTAAAATCAGTCAGGACTATACAGTGTGACCACCTGAGGAATCAGCCGACTTCCATCTTAGGCTTGAAAGCTATCTGATAGTAAAGACTGATGGACTAGCCTGTCTCCATCTTAACATTAGAAGCCATCTTGTTACAAGATCAAAATTAGTTACTCCTGTTTTCTGTAAAACTTGGGTTTAATCATGCCTTGACTTATTTTCTGGAATTTGACATATTCCACACCCTATACCCTAACCTCCACCCTGATAAGATGTTCTGCCAAGTTTCTACATAACCAAAATTCCTCTGGAAATCCCCTAACTTGTGAATACTCCCCCTCCCCCAGTCTTGCAGGTTTGGGGCCTATATAAACCTTCTCCTGTGTTCAATGCTATTTTCTCAAACCTTACGTTAGGGAAACAGCCCTCCCTGTCTGTCAGAAAATAAAGCTTGCATAATTTGACCAAAGAATTTGGGTAATGCTCTTTACTCCCATTTGGTGGAATTAATAAGACAAACTAGGTTAATTCTTGTCTATGATTAAACTTTTGTTTCTCAAGGATTGAGCTATGCCTCACCTGTAACCTTAAATACAAATGGTTCTTTACTCCCTGGCTTTTCCAGGAAACAGCAACCATGTCTTTGTTTCAAAAGTTATTATGACCATCTTACAACCCGACCTTTGTTTCAAAAAGTTATTATAACTACCTGTTGTTATTACTACCTTGTTATGACCACCTTGTTATGTTCTGCTTTATCACTCTGCCTATTTGCCTGCCAAATCTCCCATTTGGAACTCCCCTACCTGCTGTGGAACAGTCGTTTTCTAAACTATGAGTTTACTCTCATTTGCTAATAAAAAGCTGATTGGCTGACAGCTGGGCAGGAAGAGATTGAGCTTGGGAGCCAGACTAGGAGAATTCTGGGAGGAGGAAGGATAGAGTCAGAGAGTGGCTGGCAAATGCAGAGAGGCAAGATGAGAATGCTGTTTTGAAAAAAGGTACCAAGCCACATGGCTAAACATAGATAAGAATTACGGGTTAATTTAAGTGTAAGAGCTAGTCAGTAATAAGCCTCAGCTATTGACTGAGCTTTTATAATTAATATAAGCCTCTGTGTGGTAATTTGGAAAGCAGCTGTTGGGTATTTGGGAACAGGCAGTCAAGACAGGAAACATCCATCTATACCGACCCCTGAGTTATAAAAGCTCTTATCTTCCCCACATCCAACGCTGACCTCTTGAACCTCACCTTAGGAGGAGCCAGGTTGTATACATGAATTCAAAAAGCTTGCTTTAATTAATTTGGTCATGTGATTTGGGTCAGTAGTCTTTCTCCTCCAATCTTTGGGATTAACACACCCTGACTCAAATATGTATATGCTCCATCCTACCTGATTTTTGGCTCTACTCAATGGCCTGGTGATCCTTAAATAATAGACTCTTGAAGGACTAACAGCCTAGAACAAAGAGCCTCAGATGAGCTAAGAAACTCCTGACTCAGCATAGGAATAAGAATACCTGCCTGACAAGATAGTCAACACAGTAATGACAACATCAGTTAGGAGCTGGGAGACTCTTGACGAGAAAGCCAATATGTGATCAGAACTGACATTATTCTGTAGATGGATTTTTCTTTGGGCCACCAGCTCACAAAAAATGACATGGAGACTTCTTATTAATTATGAAAGATGGCTGATAGCTTAGGCTTGTTTCTAACTAACTCTTATAACTTAAATTAACCCATTTATTAATTTACTTTCTGCCTCATGGCTCTCTTACCTCATCTCCATATTGCCAACCCTGCTTGCTCTGTGTCCTTGATGTCTCGTCTCCACCTTCTTCTTCCAAGCATCCTCTATGCCTGGGAAACCTGCCTAACTATTGGCCACTCAGGTTTTTAATTAAACCAATCACAGTGACACATCTTCACACAGTGTAAAGGAATACTCCACAACATTATTCCATTATTCGGCTGGCATTATATTTAGCCCTAAGACTACAAGGAATAGATCTACAGATAAAAATTTTCACCCCAAAGGTTTCCTTGTCTGCCCTATAAAACCCCAAGCCTCCTGTGCCTGGGTGTACATCTTCAACTTCTGCAAAGAGACTCCTGGCCTTTCATTGTCCCAGGGAAGGACATCTGCTTCAGTAAAGGCCAGTCTCCTCTTTGATTTTCCCATTGCCTCCATCAATCCTGATCTAACAACTCATATTTATGAATAAGACACTGAAGTACCTGTATACTTATTGCAAGAAAGCACACACCAGATAGGCTTCTTTGCGCATCAGCTGGTGCCTTCTCCACCAGGTAACACAAGGGGAGGACTGACTTTCGTCAGGCAATAGTGTGCCCCTCCCTCTTTCTCTCTCCCCTCTCCTTTTTCCCTCTGCTTTATCCTTTCTCATTTCTCAGGGGAGGAATTTTCAATCTTTTGCCTTGGAGACACACACCAGGCCTCAGGATGAGATAAGATAAACAGGTTTAAGGGATTCACTGTTAGCCAGAACCATGGCATTTCATAAAGTTCCTCTGTAGCAGGCTTCCTTTTGGGCCAACCAACCAGCTCCCAAATAATGATACAGAGACTTATTATTAGTTATGAATGCTGGGCCTTAGCCTATACGTGTTCCACTAGCTCTTATTACTTAAATTAAGTAATGTGATTCTCTTCATCTACATTTTGCCTTGGGGCTTTTTTTATCTTTCTTTCATTCTGTACGTCCTACTCCATGTTTGGCTGGCTGGCAGCTGCTTCTCTTTCTCCCTTGTCTCTTCTCCCTTCTCTCTCCTCAAGAGCCTAGATTCCTCCTCCTATTTATTCTCTCTGCTCGCCAGCCCTGCCTATCCCTCTACTACCTAGCTATTGACCATTCAGATTTTTATTAAACCAATCAGGTGCCTTAGGCAGGCAAAGTGAAACAGCAACACATCTTTACATCATTAAACAAATGCAGCATAAACAAATGTAACTCACCTTTTCCTAGTTAAAGTCATATTCCACAACATTCCTCCACTTTGCTTGAACTGTGATATTCTCAAAACTAAAGTAATTTGGTGTGCAGAACTCAAGTAGCATGTTTCTCTAGATTCCTGCCATTCCTGTTCTATGAACTCAAAACAGTGTCTATCCAGTAGAAATGTTTATGCACCACCTGCCATTCTTTTAACTGACATCCTGGTTAGTTTTATGTCAACTTGACACAAGCTAGAGTTATTGGGAAAGAGGGAACCTTCATTGAGAAAATGCCCCCACCAGATTGGCCTGTGGGCAAGCCTGTGAGGCATTAGGCATTTTCTTGATTAATGATTGAAGAGGGGGTGGAGTGGGGGCTGGAATGGGGTGGTGTCCCAGGATGGGGCGGTGTCTCCGCCTATTGTGGGTGGTGCCATCCCTGAGCAGGTGGTCCTTAATTATACAAGAAAGCAAGTTGAGCAAGCCATGAAGAACCATAAGCAGGGAGCCAGGCGATGGTGGCGCAAGCCTTTAATCCCAGCACTTTGGAGGCAGAGCCAGGCGGATCTCTGTGAGTTCGAGGCCAGCCTGGTTTACAGAGTGAGATCCAGGACAGGCACCAAAACTACACAGAGAAACCCTGTCTCAAAAAACCACAAACAAAAAAAAAAACATGCCGGGCGGTGGTGGCGCACGCCTTTAATCCCAGCACTCGGGAGGCAGAGCCAGGCGGATCTCTGTGAGTTCGAGGCCAGCCTGGGCTACCAAGTGAGTTCCAGGAAAGGCGCAAAGCTACACAGAGAAACCCTGTCTCGAAAAACCAAAAAAAAAAAAAAAAAAAAAAAAAAAAAAAAAAAAAAAACCCATAAGCAGAACGCCTCCAAAGTTTCTGCTTCTGTTCCTGCCTCTGACCCCAATCAGAGATGAAGTATGACATGAGAGCTGTAAGCTGAAATAAACTTTTTCCTCAAAGTTGCTTTTTTCCGTGGTGGTCTTTTTCTCTCTCTCACAGCAATAGAAACCTTAATAAAACAACTCATCTACCCTAGAAATAGCTAACCGTGGGTTAAGAGAAAACTTTTAAAACCTTATTCCCACCATTCTTTCCTTGAGACCTCTAAGGACTCCCATTCCGGCAAAAGGACCTGCACCCTCCTCAGTGCACTTCGGCAGCTGCCTGCTGTCTATGGCATTAATAACTCAATACATTTCCTATCCCAATGGGCAGTTGACCGCAGAGTCCTCCTTGAACCCTGAACAGAAAACTTTTAGTTCATAGTTCAATATTTGCCTTTTTCTACTTCCTACTTTCAACCCAACACCTTGACACCAGCCTTATCCATTGTTGGGTTCATTGCCTCTATGAGTTATTTTCTTCACGAACAAAACCTGTCTTGGAGCGAAAGATGAGTCATGTCAGAAGCCAGTGATGGGGAAATCTGGAGGCAGAGTTTTAGCTACCCCTTGTTAAGGCATTCCACAAAGTTTTGTTTTGTTCGCATGCATTAGCCTTTTGATTAAAATGATATTAATCCTGGTAATCTGAATGTATGTGCCTTTAGTCAAAGCCTACATCAAAACAAATAAACCAATAGCTTCTCTTCAAATAGCACGTTTCAGAATTCTTTCTTCCTTCCTTTCTTTCTTTCTTTCTTTCTTTCTTTCTTTCCTTCCTTCCTTCCTTCTTCTCTTTCTTTCTTTCTTTCTTTCTTTCTTTCTTTCTCTTTCTCTCTCCCTATCTCTTCCCTTTTTTTTTAAACATTTTAAAAAATATTTTTTAAAAGATTTATTATGCAGTGTTCTGCCTGTATGTATACCTGCATGTCAGAAGAGGGCACCAGATCTCATTGTAGATGGTTGTAAGCCACCATGTGGTTGCTGGGAATTGAACTCGGGACCTCTGGAAGAACAGCCAGTGCTCTTAACCTCTGAGCCATCTCGCCAGCCCAAACATTTTTTTTCCCTTTAGTTTTGTTTTTCAATACATCCCGACCAGTTTCCTCTCCCTTCACTCCTCCCAGTCTCCCCACTCCACTTTCCCTCTTCTCTAGATCCACTCCATTTCCCTTAAGGGAGGAATAGGCCTCCCAGGATATCACCTGAATAAGGCATAACAAGATACAATAAGATTAGGCACAAACCCTCATATCAAAGCTGAGCAAGGCAGCCCAGTAGGAGGAAAAGAGTCCCAAGAGAAGGCAAAAAAAAAAAAAAAAAAAAAAAAAAAATCAGAGACACCCCCATTTCCACTATCGGGAGTTCCCTCAAAACACCAAGCCAACAACCATAACACATGCATAGGACCTAGTACAGACCCATGCAGGCTCCGTGATTGCTGCTTCAGTCTCTATGGGCCCCATGAGCCCTGCTTAGTTGATTCCGTGGACAGTGTTCTCCTGGTGTCCTCAACCCCTCTGGTTCCTACATCGCCCCCTCCCTCTTCTGTGGGTTCTCCTAGCTTCTAGGTCAGGGACCTGATGGAGATCTCCAGCTTGGGCTTTCTCTCTCCACTTAGTGTTTGTCTGTGGGTCTCTGCATCTGCTTCCATCAGCTGCCAGCAGAGGCTTCCCTGATGACGACTGGGCTAGGCACCAATCTATGATTACAGCAGAATATCATAGGAATCATTTTATCGATTCTGGCCTCCTCCTCTATTCTAGGTCTCTGGTCTATCCAGGTCTTGGGCTATTCAGCTTCCAGTTTCTAGTCATCCAGGCAGTGTGGGGCAGAGGCTCCCTCTCCTGGTATGGAACTCAAATTAGACCAGTCATTGTTTGGCCACTCCCACAAGTTCTGCGCCTCTATTGCCCCAGCACAAATTATAGACAGGACAGAAGGTTTTGTTTCTAGGTTGGTGTCCCAAAATTGGAAGCCTTGCCTGGTTACAGTAGATGGCCTGTATACCTTTCTTCATTAACCAAACCTGTCTTGGAGGGAAAGAGGAGTCACGTGGGAAGCTGGTGATGGAGGAAATGTGGAGGTGGAGTTTTAGCTATCCCTTGTTTAGACATTTCACGAAGTTTCCTTTCATTCAGTCCTTCAAGTTCTTTTCCAGAAGTTTTCTGAATATTTTTTTGTACCTCTGGAGAATTGACTTTTTTGTTGACCTCCTCAGCCAATTGCTAGTAATCTGCTCGTTTTCTAGCTTTCAATGTTCTGTAAGAATACCATTTGCTCTTATAATGACTTCTGCCCTTTCATTCTCCTTTAGTAGATTCAGAGAATCAAAAAATATATTTTGCTCCTTGTACCACATTTAACCATACCCCCATCATTTAAAAATATTATACTCATCAGATTATGTCATCCTCCTACTTAAATACTCTAGTAGCTCCTCAGAGGTCTTAAGTGAGTTGAAGACCCTGAAGCTCTAAGCTTATTTTGTAATCCAGTAGTTCTCAACCTTCCTAATGCTGCAACCTTTTAATATAGTTCCTAATGTTATGGTGACCCCCAACCATAAAATTATTTTCGCTGCTACTTCATAACTGTAATTTTGCTAATATTATGAATCGTAATGTTAATAACTGTTTTCCAGTGGTCTTAGGGCCACTCTGTGAAAGGGTCCTTCGACTCCCCGCTAAGTGGGTCCCGACCTACAGGTTGAGAACCACTGTAGTAATCACTCTTCTAACGCGTTATGGTTTAGTCACAAAACATCCCTGTTGCTCCAGGCTAAGGCTTCTTTCTTGTTAGTTTCCCTCTGTTCATCAGGATATCCACCTTGTTAAACAGAACTTGCCCTAACATCAGATAGCAGACTTCCTAACATTAATACTGTCTCTCTAAAAGGAGAGCACCTTATGAGGAGACTTCCTGACGACAGCAACCTCTGTAACTCAAGTTTTATTTTCTTTGTAACATTTACGGTGTCCATTTGTTTTTCTTGTCTCTGCCTCAGCAGACTATCCTATGTTTTGTGTATCTTAGTTAGCAGGGAGCCTCCAGGTACAAACAACACTTCTTGTGGGAACTCTGGGGAGACTGTCACTACAAGGAACAGGCAACTTTGTAATCTTGATGAAGGAACGTGCCTTCATTAGCCTGCAGAGCATAATTGAGAGGCTGACACTAGACCATATGTAAATAGAAACACGTGTTTGCCCTAGGAGCCGACGTATCCATGTACTCAGATTTCAAAAAATCTCAGAACCTAGTTTTTCTTTTAGCAAATCAGGCGTGGAAACTGCGGCGGGAGGCTGGGAGGGACCAGGGATGCTCTAGCAAAGGATGCAAAAAAAAAAAAAAAAAAAAAAAAAAACCCTCACCGCAGGTCCCAGAATGCATCACCGCTCCGACGGATCTGGAGAGGGGCATGCTGGGATCTCCTTCCCGGCGACTGAGGAAGGGCTGTTGTGCGTGCGGCACTGCGGAGGGCCGTCGCAGGCCCGGGGTCCCTCTCGGTTCGCGGTGGGGCGGAGTCCCGGGAGGCCGGGCCCGCGGCGCTCGCTGGGGCGGGCTGTGCGGGCCGCGGCGCCGGGCAGTGGTGGCTCCGGCGGCGGGGAGGGGCGGCGCTGCAGCCGCGGGTCCCAGTCCACAGGCCCGCCCTGGGTAGCCGCAGATCCGGTTCCCGGAGCCCGGTGGGACGTTGGCGCAGAACTTTGTCAGATTCGGGCCTGACCGCCTTCGCCACCGGAGTACCCAGGCTAGCCCTCCGCCAGCCTGGGCCTGTCTCGCTCCCAGCGTATCCTTTATCTGCCGTGCCCCAGCCTGTGTAAGAAACGAAACTGGGTGCCAAGAGAACCGACTTCCTTCTCGAATCAGACAATTATTTTCCTTGTCTGGAGAGAAACGAGAAAAAGAGAAAAAAAAAAAAATGTAGAGAGATTTTGTAAAGCTGAATTTAGATGAAGGGGATAATTGTCCTCCTTTTTCTTTTCTGGGATTAAATACTTGACAGCTAGGTGATCGTCTGGCTAGGAAAGTGGTGTGGTTGCTTGAAAAGGTTTGTTTGGTTTGGCTCTTTTTAAAACACCTTCCTATAAGTAGTCAGCATTCCATTAGCCCATCAAATCTAAAGTCTCGGGACGTGTTGGACTTCAGAGGACTTCAGAGGAATGAGCTGTTAGCTAACATAATGAAACCAGCGTCTGTAACCCAGTTTGCTAGATTCTGGAGTAAGTGCTGTTTTCCCACAGCCTTTCAGCTTTTGCCTTTGGACTCTGCAGTATGTGTTTGCCTTCCGTTACTTTCTGGCTTTCGTGACCTGTCTGATCCAGGGTTTCCATGTATGCAAAGTGATACATGTAAAAAACGGTAGCTGTAGTGTTCAGTTTGCCATATGTAAAGCTCTGAAATGTTACTAAGGTGCATTTACCCTCATAATACTGCATGCAAGTAAGTATGTTGATCAGTAGTAGACTGTTGTTTTCTTTTAACTTTATCTTGCATGGACAACTAATAAATAAATGTACTTTTTTACTACTTCTTGGACCAAACACTTTGAGTTTTCGTTGTGTGAGATGGAGTCTCACTATGCAACACTGACTGGTTTGGAACTCACTGTGTAGACCAGGCTGGTCTCTAAGAACGGAGGTCCACCTGCCTCTGCCTTGGGAGTGCTGGGATTAAAGGCGTGTGTGCATCACCATGCCCTATTGAAATGTTTTATTCATTTTTTGAATTTTACTATTACCTTTGATATCTTGAAATTCAGGCACAGGTTGAATAAATATCCTTTTCCTAAAATTTTTGGAAACACAAGGCTAAACACAAAATTTACGAATGTGTCATGTATATCTTGTGTTTCCATGTATATTTATACATGTATATTTATATTTTCAGCATGCCTGTGTTTTGACTGTCATCCCTCACATGAGATCAGGTCTAGATCCACTTGTGATGTCGTGTCAGAGCTCAGAATTTTTGGATTTTGGAGCACTTGGAGTTTGGATTTTTGGATCAGAGATACTTAACCTGTAGTGAGGTTTTGGTTGAGACTTATAAATAACTGTGTACATTTAAGGAATGATAAGTATTCTTTGCCAAAGCTAAATACAGCTCCAAACACTCCAAGAGTCCCAAATCATTTTATGAAATATGCTTTTCTTCAACTCTCACTGTCAGACTTACGACTTTGTTTCATGTCTAGGTGCATGCCCCTGCCATGCTCTCCTGTGACATATGTGGAGAAACAGTGACCTCCGAACCAGATATGAAGGCTCACCTCGTTGTTCACATGGAAAACGAAGTTATATGTCCGTTTTGCAAGTTGTCAGGTGTAAACTACGATGAAATGTGTTTTCATATTGAAACTGCTCATTTTGAGCAAAATACACCAGACAGAAACTTTGAGAAGCTAAATGCAAGACAGTATGAAAATCCAGACAGTAAGAATACCACCCTGCAGAGTGCAATGGAAGTCAATTCAAGTATTCATTCAGCCTGTGCGTCCAATTTTCCAAAATATTCACCTCAAAGCCTTCCTAGAGATGGGATTTTAAAACATGAAGCTTTTCATACAGAGAACATAACCGAATCTAGAAAGTACCCGAAAAGCCCAGAGAAGCAGTCTGGATTGTCTGTGGTACAAGGACCAATTTACGGGACAACGTACAGTCTCCCCGAATGTCCATTTTGTGGAAAAATAGAGGGGCGTAGTCAAGATATGGAGATGCATGTAAAGACAAAGCATGCCAGTCTCTTAGAGGCGCCATTAGAAGGTAAAGTGTTCAACTTATTTAAATTGTTATAAAAACAATAGTCTCACTTTAATCTGTGGTATCAAGTTGGCTTGTTCACTGTTACAAATGTGCTTTTAAGATTCAATTTCTGACATATCTTATTCAGTTGCTTTGAAAATATATTCTCAGTAGTAATCCTTAACTTAAGCTGTTGTCCACCCCTATGGCTTACCCTTTAATTTTTGCAGGATTTACATTTTAGATGTGTTTGCTTTCCATCTGTTTCCTACAGTGGTATTTTTTCACTCTGAGATAATAAAGGTATGCACTTATATTCTTTTTTGTTTGTTTGTTTGTTTTTGGTTTTGGTTTTTCAAGACAGGGTTTCTCTGTGTAGCTTTGCACCCAGGCTGGCCTCGAACTCACAGAGATCCGCCTGGCTCTGCCTCCCGAGTGCTGGGATTAAAGGCGTGCGCCACCACCGCCCGGCTTGCACTTATATTCTTATTTCTCACACTTTTATTTCATTTGAATTATGTGTATGTTGCGTGTACTAGTGTATAATGTGAGAGTTCGGAATCTAAAATTTTCCTATATTGATTCATAATAATTTTTAAGTTATTATATCTGTATGAGTCCATTTCTAGTCTTCCAGCTCCTATTTACTTAGCTATTCCTTACTACTCTGCTACTTTAATAACTATCATTTTGTAACCTGTAATTAATATCAGAGAGGACAGTTCTTTTCATTATTTCCTTAGGCATTCTCACTTTAAAGATTTTTATTATTGATTGTGTGTGTCTGTGTCTGTGTCTGTGTGTCTGTGTGTCCATGTGCAGGTGCCTATGGAGTCCAGAAGAGGGAACTAGGGTTATGAGTGTGTGTGTGTGTGTGTGTCTGTGTGTCTGTGTGTGTCTTTGTGTCCATGTGCAGGTACCTCTGGAGTCCAGAAGAGGGAACTAGAGTTATAACTGGTTTTGAGCTCCCCAATGTGGTTGCTGGGGACTGACTTCTGGTCTTTGGAAGAGCAACAAGTACTCTTAACTGCTGAGGCATCTCTCCAACCCTTCATTACTTATTTGCTTAATTTTTAGGACCATTTTATTAAATTGCACGCAAACTATGTTGAACTGTTGTTTGACGTTAAGTCGTAGTCCATTTCCACATTAATCCGGGTTATCACTTATATCCCTCCACAGAGACTTCTCACTTTCTTCACTGTTCGTGCTCTTTTATTTAATTTACTTTTGCAAATTTATAGACACATTGTCAATGTGTCGGTGCGCTGATTCTCACCTAGGAAGTGTGACTGTGAGTGAGAAAGAGTCCCGTTGTCATTAGTAGAACAGAGGAAGTCAGAGTGGTGAGGTAGAAGGAGAGGTAAGTAGAAGAGGGACATCTGAGAAGACTTCAGATGTTAGCAGATACTGGCCGTGTTGATAACGAGGATGTCAGTTATGCTGTTGTGGAGCTAAACTGGAGTAAAGGAAAAGATTAGTCTGGGTGAAGATCAGGGCCCACTCCTGTTCATACTGAAGTTAAGAGGGAGGGCAAGATACTCGTCTAGGGCTGACATTTTCAGAAAGTGAAACTAAGTATTTATTATTTAAGAAAAGATTAGCTACTGAAAGTTTATAGTTCTATAGTCTGGAAACAGACTAGTAAAGTGGTGCAGCTTTTGAAGAAGGAAAAAACACTGGTTTGAAAGGGAGCGGAGGAGACGCGTTTTCTACTTCTAGGACTGTGGTGATATATTGTGTACCCTAATAAACTTGCCTGAGGATCAGAGGACAGAGCCAGCCACTAGATTAGACATAGAGGCCAGACAGAGGTGGCACACACCCTTAATCCCGTCACTTGAGAGGCAGAGCTCCGTCTGGATCTCTTGAGTTCAAGGCCACACTGGAAACAGAGCCAGGCAGTGGTGGCACACATCTTTAATCACAGTACTGGGAAGCACACATGCCTTTAATCACAGTACTGGGAAGCACACTCGCCTTTAATCCCAGGAAGTAGCGGCAGGGCAGAGAAAGGTATATAAGGCGAAAGGAAACAGGAACTAAAGCAGTTCATCTGAGACCCTTTCGAGTGAGGACTCAGAGGCTTTCAGTCTGAGGATTCCTGGAAACAGGATCAGCTGAGGAGTTGATGAGGTGAGGTTGGCTGTGGCTTGCTCTGCTTCTCTGATTTTTCAGCTTTCACCCCAATATCTGTCTCCGGGTTTTTTATTTAAAGACCATTGAAGATTTGAACAACATAGGACCATGAAATAGAAAGCCCTTTTGTTAGAGAACAAGGCCCACTATTCTCATTAATAACCGGTTAATACAAGAAATGAAGTGACTATCCAGAGAACACTTGGGGCGGCAGAACAGCTGGCCGGCTGGTGGCATGCTATGACTTCTGTGGCTTGAGGCAGGAGGAGGTGGGAATGAGAAAGTTGATAGCTTGCGTCAGCGCAGTTGAAAAGAGTGCCAGTGGTTAAAGACTGCTAAGACCCAGATGCTGGCTGATTAGAATTGAGTCATTGCTAGTGTTGGTGCTATGTCAGCCTTCCAGGAGTCCATGAATGGTGATGGCTGACCCACGAGACGAAGACTTCTGGTGGCAAACCTTCCTAACTCTTTAATATAGTTCCTCATGTTGTGGTGACTGCCAACCATAAAATTATTTTGTTTGCTACTTCATAACTGTAATTTTGCTACTGTTATGAGCCAAAATGTAAATATATGATACACAGGATATTTGATAATGCAACCCCCAAGGGGGTCCTGACCCACAGTCTGAGAACCACTGGTACAGACATCCGTGAATGAGGCAGGAGTTAATGTTAAGATGCTGATGATTGCCAGGTGGTGGTGTGTACCTTTAATCCCAGCACTTGGGAGGCAGAGGCAGGTCTGAGTCTGAGGCCAGAAACAGCATTAGAAATCCTAAGAGGATTTCTTCAGTTTGTAGATTTTTGGGTTTTGTTGTGTGGGCTTGCTTGTGTGTGTGTGTGCATTTGTGTACATGTGTTTGTGTGCGGTACGTTAAATTACATTTTGAGCAATAATATGTGTTCTCAACATGTACTTATACTTATTGGTATTTTTGTAATTTATTTTTTAAAATAAATTCCTAAAGCTGCAATTGCTAAGTAAAAGCACACCCACACTGTTATATTTAGTAGATATGATTAGCTTTCTTGCTTTTTACTTTGATTAAATTAATTTAGAAGCTGGGCGGTGGTGGCACACGCCTTTAATCCCAGCACTTGGGAGGCAGAGGCAGGCGGATCTTTGTGAGTTCAAGGCCAGCCTGGTCTACAGAGCGAGATCCAGGAAAGGCACAAAGCTACACAGAGAAACCCTGTCTTGAAAAACCAAAAAAAAAAAAAAAAAAAAAAAAATTAATTTAGAAATACAATGTGACTGTATAGCTCAAGCTGGTACTGAAATCTGAGTCTCCTGCCTCAGCTTCCCAAGTACCTGTGTTTTAAAATTAATATTTTAGTCTATTATGAAAGTTTCCTATAATATTATCCGTCCCCATTGAAGAAGCTGTGTGTTCCCTTCATCATGGCAGTTTTGCTTCCATGTCAGACCGGATCCTATGTGTATAAATTGCTCACTGCTTTCTCTCTGTGTAGGACTATAATTCTGAGCCCCTCTTCTCCACCTGTTAGAGCTAGGCTTTAGTCTTGCTATGATAGTTCTGTCTGTCCTGGCCTGTTGGAGTCATCTCTTTAATTTCCTGTTCCCAAGTAGGCAGGATGACTTCTGTGCTGAGCTTTGGGCTGGACACCTGAGATCAGTAACTGACCAGTTTTCATGGTGAATACTGGGAAGTTAGCACCCAAACCCTCCAGATTCATACCCACTTGGTTTTGGTTTTGCTTATTTCAACCACAGATGTGAATGTTTATTATTTTCTTATTATAGAGTAGTAAGAGAGCTCTGTACTGTTATCAATCTCTCATTTTGTCTCTAGAACCAGATAAGCACTTACTTCATTATTTAACCCATTGTGCCATACTCATCCCTGTATGCTCTGTTTCACAACCAAAAATCCAAGTCTTACAGATTAGCTGTCACCATCCAGTATACTCACCCAACGCTGACATAAGCACCACCAGTGTTCAAACAATATTCTAAAATTAATACAAATATTAATTTCAAAATAGCATATCTTTAGTTTGTGTATCTTGTATTTTGCCATAGCACATGTGTGGAGGTCAAGGGATGACATTTAGAAGTTAGTTCACCATGTGGGTCCCAGATACCAAGCTCAGGTCATCAGGCTTGGTGGCTAGCACCTTTATCTACTGACCCATCTCACTGGCCCCCAGAAAAGTAGTTTTTAAATACAACTATAAAGAGCTTTTGTTTTTACAATAAGGTTAGAAAGTCTTTGATATGTTTGGTTTGTTTGTTTGTTTATTGAGGCAGGGTCTCACTGTATAGCCTTGGCAGGCCTGGAAATTGATGTGTGGGCCAGCCTGGCTTTAACGTACAGAAGTCTGATTGCCTCTGCCTCCTTAGTGCCATGATTAAAAGTGTGCACCACTATGCCTGGTGACATGTTTAATGCTAACTACAAAAACATTTTACTCATCGGATAAAGTTGTGAGATTGTAAATAGTCCTTGGTGTGGGATGAAAAGTTTGAAAGATCTACAAATTAAATGAGCCTATCTGTGTCTCTAATCCAGACTGCCATCAACCATTCTATGACTGTCCCATGTGTGGACTCGTCTGTACAAATTACCATATTCTCCAGGAACATGTGGACTTGCATTTAGAAGAAAGCAGCTTTCAACAAGGTATGTTTATGTCTAAAAGTATTTTAATTTCTACTTCCTAGAATACACATTTCTGTTAGGTTAACGATACAGTGAAAAAAGCCATACTGTTTAAAAGTGGATCTGTTCTTTACATAATTCTTATGTAGCTGCACTGCTTTCCCTGAAGATGTTTTACAGAAAAGTTGTAAAGGATGAACTGTGGAGACAACATTCAAACCAAGGTTTTACTTGACATGTAGAGGGTTCACCATTTAAGATAATGCTTTTTAAATCATTTGTCATTTTGAAGTTTTTATTGACAAGGTGAGGCCATTCTTGATGGTTTGAAGTAATGAAGTTAGCATTTAGCCAGCAAAATTTTTGAACTAAGAAGCTGCCAATTTTTAAAAACTACATGAATTTATGTGAGTCTTGTAGCTATTGTGTGACAAAACTTTTCTGGGGAAGACAGAAAAAAAGGGAATCTGTCTATGACAGACTAAGGTAGTGATACTACCAACGTTGGCGGGTCAGTGAGTTTATTGCAGTTACTCAACATGAGGATGGGTGAGGAGTTACTTATAAGAGCAGAAATGACTGAAAGACAGCTGCATCCCCAAGGCCCACCCTGTCATGTGGGATAGCTCACAAAAGCTGGAGCACACTGCACACAGCCTGCAGGCAGCTCACCAGGTTAGAGAGTGCCCTTTCCAAGAGATTCAGTGGGTCTAACCCTCTCCTAGACAGCTCAGCTGGGTTCTGCTTTTTCAGGCTGCTGGTCTGGTCTGAGTCTTATTTACACCTGTGCTCCGCTCACTGAGTCTTTGCAGCTTGGCTCCCTTCTATCTGAGGGGGACCCTCCGCTTTTGTTGCTTACTCTGGCAGGGAGGGGCCTAGCAAATCTGGTCAGTTTCAGGCACTTCCTGCCGCTATTTTCCTTAAAGAGCTACCCTGCATGATGAAATGTTTCAATCTCAAGGAAACTGTTACACAACAGTAACCTAAAAGTTTTGATATGTGTGTTCAGTTGGTTGCCTGGCATCTAAAATTACTTATCTGTTTAATAATGACTTCACAAAATTTGTCTTATGTTCTCTTTTAAATTGTGTATGTGTTCATGTGTGTCCTTTGACTCTGGGACTCTTGTGAGCACCCCTACAAGAAATCTTGAACCATGGACCTCAGACTGGGTTCTCTGTCCTTTCCAAACTGGTTCTGGCATTTCCAACTTCTTGGTCTGAATCTCACTACTGACTTCTCTGTCTCTGGCTATCAGGAACTTTTTACTAGTATCTTCATGTGACCCAATGCCCTCATAACTCATGATGTTTAGTGATGTTCTCTCTGTCTCACTCTGGCTCTGTGTGTGTGTGTGTGTGTGTGTATGTTTCTGTGTCTGTATGCCTGTGTGTGGTGTTTCTGTCTTACCCTCAGTCCTGTTTTACTGGAGAACCCTGAAAAAATAAAGGAATCTAAGAAACAAGATACTATGTTGAAGCTACTGAGAAAAGAATCTGAGTTTTACTGGGAGAGAGTAAACAAGTCATTATGCTGTAAAATTATTCATCTTGTTTGGGTAAAACTATAATGAAATAGTTGGAGGTAGTGAATATATAGTTTGCAATTCTTTATTACTTTCTTCTTTCTTTATAATTTCTTTAAAAAATGAATCTCCATTAGTTGTATTCAGAGGCATCAATGAAAAGTGTCACTTAACCTTTCAACTTTTTTTTTTCTCAGCAGATAATACTTCCTAATGTTGTCAGGAAGATCAACTCAGTTAGTTAATGAGAAGAGCTTGTTACCGCCTGAGCGCTAAGTGAATATTGGTTGTTACTCTCTAACAGGCATGGACACAGTCCAGTGTTCTAGTGACCGAGAATTAGCTCACCAGCTTCAGCAAGAGGAAGACAGGAAGAGGAAATCTGAAGACTCAAGACAGGAAAGGGAAGAGTTCCAGAAGCTGCAGGTACAAAGACTAGTAACAGCTTTACTGAGTAGAGTTCTTATTTCCCAAGTGAGCTTTTGAGATGGCAACCTGTATCTGGAGATACGGCTCCACCATTAACAGATAAGATTCACAGCCAAAAAGAGTTCTACCTAGCCTGTCCATGTTATGTAAAAACTGCTTTTATCTGTGTACTTTATAGTTTGTTGAGGCGGGGGTGGGGGGGTGGGGGTGGGCACTTAAAAGTAGCTATTCTCCAAAGCAGGAGAGATGGCTTAGCAGTTAGGAGTGCTTGCTGCTTCGGCAGAGGACAGTTATAAGAGATGTAGAATTATAACTGCTTATAATTCTAGCTCCAGGTGATCCCATTTCTTCTTCTTACCTTCACAGTCACACACATACATACACACACACACACACAAAATAAATTTAAAAGATAAATAAATAAATAAGATGTAGCCATTCTTCACTATGTGGCACATGCCTTTAGTCCCAGCGTTAGGGAGACAGAGGAACATGAATGAACCTCTTGAGTTTGAGGCCAGCCTGGGACCCATTACCAAAAAATCCCCCAAACAAAACAAAGCAGTGTACCATCTGTTCAGATACTAGAATAATCATTTCAGATAAAATATGTGAAAATGTTCACAGAAAACACACAGGGGTTTGTTGTTTTCTTTTTTCTTTCTTTCCTGTGTTTAAATGAAGAATCAAAATAAAGAGTTTAGTGATTTGCCCCAGATTAGACAAAGATTAGGTAGAAAAATGTTCATGTAAAACTATGCAAATGAGGGGCAGATCGTGATAGTGTACTAAGAACTTGCCTGTCTGTTTACTTAAAATTATTGTGTATCTCTCCTTAGTCTTAAATTCCCTTAAAGATCACAATTTCTGGATTGGAGAGATGGCCCAGAGGTTAAGAGCACTGGCTACTGTTCTAGAGGACCCAGGTTTGGTTCCCAGCACCCACATGGCAGCTCATAATTTCAGACATTTTTATTTAATGAATGTTCAGAGATTGGTGTTTCATGATGTTTGAGGGCATATTTTCCTTAGTGGGTGTAGTAGCTATTGGATTAAACTTGCAGCATCTGAGGATTTTTAATGCATTAAAAATTTTAATGCATGTTTCTTCTTTTTCATTTCTAATTTGTGGACTATGGCTATTTGTACTGATAATGCTTGTGGAGTTTTTAAATGCCATTTGTATGTGTTAATAGACTAGTATAAATATAAACGGTTTGTGAGTGAATAGATCTGAAAATGTTCCCAGATTTACATACATCTGAAATCTGAAAGCCTTTTTTTTTTTTTTTTTTTCTCTCAGACATCTTACTCATGACTATTTTTCCTTGAAATGAGTTTTGGAAGATCTAACTTAGGGTTTTTACCACCTCACAATTCATTAGTTATTCATTTATAACTTAGGATTTTTACCACCTCACAGTGCACTAGTTCTTCATTTATTTGCAAACTGCTTTTCATATCAGAATTCAGGTGAATGAGAAGAATTGTTTTTTTCTAAGTCTTTTTCTTGCCGTACACACTAGTTCTACAGCACCGCAGCCATGGTTGTCTACATTAACAACTTAAGGGAGGGATGACTAATCTGGACTCACAGTTTCCGACTGTCATGGTGGGAAACACATGGAAAGGCCATTCACGTGACGGTGGACCAGATGTGACAGGAACCGAGCCTGCTTCTTGCCGGCCTCCTTTTGCCAGGGAAGCACAACTTCCCACACGTCCACAACCTCCCCAAACAGCACCTTGGTCTGGGACACAGGTATTTAAAACATGGCCTGTTGTTTGGGTACAATGCCTTTTGAGTATCAGCAGTAAGGAAGTCCCTAACGTTTAAGGAGTTTTGTTACTGTGTTAGTTACTTGTTGCTGTGATCAGATGCCTGACAAGCAGCAGCATAAAGGAGGGAGCCTTACAGTTGGGGGGGATGCAGTCTGTTAGAGCAGGAAGACATGGCAGGAGGAATGGGTGCTCACACTGCATCCACAGTCAAGGAAGCAAGAAAATGGTTACAGGTCTCAGTTCACTTTGTCCTTCGTGTTCAGTCTGGATGATGGTGCAGTACACATTCAAAATGGGTTTCCCACTTCAGTTAACCAAATCTATAAGCTCTCTCACATTCATTCCCTGGGGTTGCTTTCATGGTGATTTTTGTTTGTGTGTGTGTGTGTGTGTGTGTTCCTGTGCCCAATGCCATAAAGCACACGTGGAAATCAGAGAACACCCTTGGGAATCAGTTCTCTCCCTCTACTATGGGTTTCAGAGATCTAATTCAGGTCATCAGCCTGGCATGGTAAACACTTTTACACACTGGGTCATTCCAGCAGCTCTTCCTGCTGATTCTAAATCTCCTCAAGTTGACAGTCAAAACACTGCAACTCTGCCATTTGTCAACTTGACACCCAAACACATCATTTTTAAACCATAGTTTTTCACCACTTGTCTCCTGTGACTATCCATCAGTCCAACCTCAAAAGTCCCCATAGTCTTTAATAGTGTCAGGACTGTTTGAAAGTGTAAGTATGGAGTCTCTTAGCACACTCAGGAGGCACTGTCTTTTT
This sequence comes from Peromyscus eremicus, assembly GCF_949786415.1. Classification (NCBI taxonomy): domain Eukaryota; kingdom Metazoa; phylum Chordata; class Mammalia; order Rodentia; family Cricetidae; genus Peromyscus; species Peromyscus eremicus. Next base: position 17,974,916 of record NC_081424.1, on the reverse strand, counting down.
TTCCTTTTTTTTCCTTTTTTTTTTTTTTTTTTTTTTGAGACAGGGTTTCTCTGTATAGACTTGGAGCCTGTCCTGGATGGGATCTCGCTCTGTAGACCAGGCTGGCCTAGAACTCACAGAGATCCACCTGCCTCTGCCTCCTGAGTGCTGGGATTAAAAGCGTGTGCCACCACTGCCAGGCTTCAGGCACTGTCTTAACTGGAAATTCCTATAACATTACAATTTAAAAAAAAAAAAAGTTTCATGCTATCTCATAATGTACAGTGCATTTGTTTTTACTGCAGAAGATTGCATAGTCTCTAATACAGTACTGTTCAAAAGTCAAAGCACAGAGTCTTTTGTGAGGCTCACACAGTCTCTGAACTGTAAGCCTCTCTAATATTACAAAACAAGTTTCATGCCTCTACCATATGATGGTAGAGAATAGATGTTCTGACTCCATAAAAGAAGAATGGGGACATAGCAAAAGAAATATCAGCCCAAAGCAAAACACAGCCCAGCAGACCAAGCACCAAATCCTGCAGCTTCATGTTAGGCATCTGGGCCTTGTGATGGAATCACTGGGCTCCAGAGGCCTGGGTAGTCCTGCCTCTCTCGCTCTGCTGCCTCTAACACAAAGAGCCTTTCTTTTGGACCATTTCACTCTGCCTACAGCTTTCCTCAGTAGATGTCCTGTGGCTCTGTCATCACCAGCATCCTAGGATCCTATTACAACTTATGCTTTACCCTCACAGCTTTACTCACTGACCTCTTAGGGCCTCCTTGCTGTGACTGCTGTGGGAGGACCCCGCCACACACTCATGGCCTCAATGGCTCTCTAGACCCATGGTGCAAGACCCAGTGAGTCTCGTATCATTCATGCCTGCAAAATCAGCACCACTTCGACAACACTCAAATTCTGTTACTTTCTTGGGATGGAGCCTGGCCCCTTGGACCATAGTTGCATTTGACCTTGAGTGTCAACCATGGGAAAACACTTTCCTATATGATGGTTTTTGATTAGGGAACCCTTCAGTGGCATTCTTAGTTTAGGCCCTCTCCTTTGGAATGAATTGCTTTTCTTTTCATTAGATAGAGCCTTTAGTGGATAAAAGTAAAGAATCTTTCCTGTTGTCTCAGGGCACATTTCTCTCTTAATGTGCTTGTCTCTGTAACAGTTTTCTTAGTTACTACTGTATTGCTGTGAAGAGACACCATACCAAGGCAACTCTTATAAAAGAAAGCATCTAAGTGGGGTCTTGTTTACAGTGTCAGAGGGTTAGGCCATTATCGTAGTGGGGAGTATGGCAGAGGCAGGAAGACTAAGAGTAGGAGCTGGGAATTCACCTAGATCAGCAGGCAGCAGGCAGAGGGAGAGCCTGGGCCTGCCATAGACTTTTGAAACCTGAAAGTGTACCCCAAGTGACACACTTCCTTCAACAAAGCCATACCTACTCCAACAAGACTACACCTCCTCATCCTTCCCAAACGGTTCCACTAACTGGGGACCAAGTCTTCAGACGTAGAGCCTATGGGACCATTCTCATTTAGATCACCACAACAATTAACTGCTGCTTAAAAAAATAAGTTATTTGTGGGTATGAGTGTACACATGCCATGGCAAGCATGTGGAAGTTAGAGGAAAACTTCTGAGAGTTGGTTCTCTCCAACATTGGGTGTGAGGTTTTAGATAATCAGGTTTCAGAAGCAAATGTCTTCACCCACGGAGCTATCTCACCCTGCAGCTGCTTTCATACCTGTTTTGTCTGTAACTTTGAGCTAACACTTTTCCTTACCACTTCATTTTTCCAGCGCTCTGTTCTACCTTGTGCTCTACAGTAGACCTACATAAGGGATAAGCTGTAATCATGATGCAGTCTGAATGCTGTCTTGTCATACCGGTTCATGACTCCTTCAACTTGAGTGAAGTTCTTAGCACACAAGCAGGAGGAAGCTGAATTCTTTGCCAGAAGATAGCCTGAATGGCTTCTAGCCCAGTCTGCCTCCGAAACCACCTGAGCCAGTCCTCCCTCCACTCTACATTTTTCCTGGCATTCTGGTCTTCCCATTCTATCAGAATGGCCCCTTACGCCCTGCTTCCAGTATTCTAGGGCTTTTTGAGCCTGAAGTTCCAAACTCTTCCACAGTCCCCCTCAGACAGGTTCCGGAGGCCTGAGACCTCTGTGGTTGTTTACTCCAGCAGACGCCCACTCCTTCAGCTTTCCTACACCTCACTTGGTGCTTTGCTCAAATAACTGACGAAAAGCACCTTAGGGAAGGAGGGTTTCTATGAACAGGCTGAGGAAGGTGTGGCTGCTGGTCACGTGACATTCACAGCCAGGACGCAGGGACAGATGGTCGAACATCTTGATCCTTTTTATTCAGTCTGTGAATTACAAGGGATGGTGTCATGTTCAGGGTGGGTTTCCTGTCTCTATTAGCTCAATCTAGACAGACTCACAGACATGCCCTAAAGTGCTTCTATAGTGAATTTAAGTCCCTTCAACCCTGATAATCAAAGATTAACCGTGACACAGGTGTAACTTTGTAAGTTGTTTGGACCTCAGGAAGCTTATCCATAAAGGCAGTTTATATGTTTGAGTCTCAGTTCATTTTGCACAAACACAGCCATTTACTCTGTAGCATGATTGAGTGATCTGTGGGTAAAATGGGACTCTGTGAATTAGTGTTGGTCCCTTTACCAACTGTATCTTTACAGTTTTGCCTTTCACAAGACCTTTAGCAGAAAGATGGGTCTTTCATTCCTATACTACCAGGAAAGCAACTAATTATTTATAAGAGCTACAAAAGCTTACAGAGAAATATCTAATTATTAAGTTATGGATGTATGGTTTAATTTTTATAAAAATCTTTACAGTTACTTGTATGAAAAAAATTCATAAACCAGACTATTTCAATGTACATTTCCAAAAATTAAAAAAACAGTTGTAAGTTTCCATTTGGTTGAAGTACAGGGGGCACAAAACTAAGTTATTTGCTTTTCTGTTCAATAGCGGCAGTATGGTTTGGATAACTCTGGAGGTTACAGACAACAGCAGCTGTGGCATATGGAGAGAGAAGTCAGCAGGGGAAGAATGCATCCCTCTGAATTTCATAGCAGAAAAGCCGACATGATGGAATCGATAGCTGTTGGTATTGATGACGGAAAAACAAAAACTTCGGGTGAGTGCTTAAAACTCCAAGCTGCAGTTTCATATTGCATCCACCACTGCATCTGTCACTCGAGTTTGCTGAATTTTCAGTCAACAGTTTATTTATATAGTTTCAGGTGAGATTGTATGTTCACACGTTTTTTTTCCAAAAAGTTTAAAACTAAACTTCTATTTTTATAGTAAATAAGTCACTTAAAATAATTTAGTTTCTATTGTGTTAACTACCAGCAATGGGGAATGGACCTATAGGGTTTTGAAAAAATATTTTTATTAGCATATATTAATTATATGTAATACGTTTCACTATAATATTTTCATACAGGTATGTAATATATTTTGGTGACATTCCCCACCACCCCATTACCCTCTTTTGTCCTCCTGCTCCTGTTGGTCCCTTTATTCCTTTCCCAGCCTGTGTCCACCACGACCCCTTGACCCCCTCCCATATCTGCTTCCATGTGGTTTTTTTTTGGTTTTTCGAGACAGGGTTTCTCTGTGTAGCTTTGTGCCTTTCCTGGAACTCACTTGGTAGCCCAGGCTGTCCTCGAACTCACAGAGATCTGCCTGGCTCTGCCTCCCGAGTGCTGGGACTAAAGGCGTGCGCCACCACCGCCCAGCCATGTGTTTTTTTTTTGTTTGTTTAGAGTTATTTGGTTCTGGGTAAGGGTTACGTATAAGAGCATAGATGAAGGGTTATTTACCAGCATGGGTCAGGGAAAAGATGTGTGTTTTACCACTCTCCAACCCCCAGTAACCATCAGCTTCCTATAGATCTGAGGGAGGGGAGGGGCCTTACGAGCTCCCAGCTAGCAATGGGTTAATGTCTGTAAATCCTCAGAGAAGGGTGGGTCCTTGTGAGCACCTCTCTCCTCTGTGCCTGGGAGACAGCTCTTCTGTTTCTCAATCCCCCTTCCTTGATGTTCGCTGAGCCTTGGAGGGGTTGATGTAGATATCCCATCTAGGACTGAAGAGGAAATAGTCACTTTTTCACCCTCAGTTCTTTGCCTAGTTACTGACACCCACTACCAAACACTAATCTATGGATGTAAATATAAACATTTAGAAGACAGGTCAATAGCATAGCATGTCAGTTTGGCAAAACTTGCTTTCCTCCTAGGGCTGCTGAGTTCCCTACCCAGGGGGCTTTTGGCAGTGGTTACAACATCACCAGACCAGACTTTGCTCATGTAGATACACCTTTAATCCAGTCAGAAACTGCCTGGTTACTCCAAAGCAGTCATGTCACTGAACTGTTAGCTTAAATTATTGGTTGTCTGAACACATTACAAAAACATAATGTAAGCCACCCACAGAATTTTACATCTCTTAGAGCCACATTGAAGGGGGAAAAAACCCCATAAAATTAGAGAAGCATTTCAGTTTATGATAGATTATGTATTGATAAATCCATTTCAAGTTGAAAATATTATAAGTTAAAATTGCATTTTGTATATACCTAGCCTACTGGACACAGTAGCTTCCCAAGATGTTACACTATTCACCCGGGCGGTGGTGGCACACGCCTTTAATCCCAGCACTGGAGGCAGAGGCAGGCGGATTTCTGTGAGTTCGAGGCCAGCCTGGTCTACAAAGCGAGTTTCAGGAAAGGCACAAAGCTACACAGAGAAACCCTGTCTCAAAAAACCAAAAAAAAAAAAAAAAAAAAAAGAGTAGCAAATGTCCTTTTCTGCTGAACCATCTCTCCAGCCTCATGGCAGAGATTTTTATTTGTTAATTATACAAGTGTCTGTTAGAGCAGTCATTATTTAATACCCCTTTACATATTTACAGCCTTGTTAAATTTAACAATAAAATATAATTTAACAAAAGGTAGCTTTTTAAAAAAAAATCTAAGGAAATTTAGGAATAAAAAATACTTGTTATAAGAAAAAAAAATTTTTTTTTCTTTACTGTGGTTGTATGATGTCATTGATAAGACAAAGGTTACCAGGAAATGAGGTATTTCTGTCTTATATGTAATATGCATGCCAGAGTATACTTGAACGTATATTACTTTATTCTTTTAGGTTTTCCCCTTTTTATTCTTAAAGGACTGTCTTAAATCTTGATCTCATCTGAGCCAACATTTATCTTTCTGTTCTGAGAGTACCTGTTCCATATCACTTCATCATTTTTTTCTCCATGTGTAAACTCAATACTCAGTCACAAGTCGTTTTCCTTCTTCTTTGTCTTGAATGTGAGTCTTGTTTAAGTATACATTTTCTAAAATTGATATCTAATTCCTGTTCTCCATGATAGTGGGCATAGCTACAGCTATTGGTTAAAGGATTGTTTTGATTTATTGGTTTTTAAACTTGTCTCCTTAAAGACATATTTCGATGTATTCCATTCAAATAAAATACATATAATGACTTTTCTTTTTTCATGCCACATAACCATGAGAAAGCATGAACCACAGAAAAGACATCGCTGCCCATTAGCTTTAAGTTTTTAAAGGAGGCAAAACATACACAAAGAACTGTAATGTTCTGCTGTGACAAAGTGTGGCTAGAGAAATAGGGTCATGAAAAAGTAAATGCACCGATTGTTTTTAAGAGTCAGAAGAAGGTAACTTGAAGATGATGTTTGGTCCTTATAGGTTTTTTAGGATTCTAAATGGAAGAAGAATATTCTAAAAGAAAGAATCATATGTAAACTTGTCCAAATACCTTGCTTAACCAAATTCTAGCACTCTAGTCTAGGGCCATATTTCTAGGGATATTGTCCCATTTATCTCTCTTTGGTTAGCACTTACTATCCTGTTATCTATACAAAGTACAATACTGAAGTTAAATTGAAACTCATGGCAGGATATTTCATTGTGAGGTCACAAACAAAATTATGTCAAGAAGAATAAAAAATGGAGGTCAGATGGAGGACCCTGGCATAAGCTTTATGTGCTGAGGATTGGTACTGATGCTGTAGCCTCTCAGGAGATACATACTTTAGGTGGAAGCAGATTAACAAGACTTCACAAGCTCCAGTGGTGCATGTAACAAATGGAAAGACAGGAAGAGTATTCATTCTGCGGGGGTGCTTTTGTGTCCCAGGCTTTGCAATTGAAGAGCTTAAAGATGCAGACAACTTCAGTCAATGCAGGGAGTGCCATTTTAGTGTTAGAAAACTTGGGTTGTGGGCACAGTGAGAACATGAGCTAGGGTTGTAGCAGTGAGAAGATGAATTTAAAGTAGAGTTGGTAGGATTTTACTGTGGAGCTTGAGACTGATGTTAGACGTAAGCAGCCATGTAATGGTGATAACGAATCTTCCTAAGTATTCTAAATCTCTCCTATTTTAGGAATTATTGAAGCCCTCCATAGATATTATCAGAACACTGCCACAGATGTGAGGTGTGTGTGGCTCTCTGCAGTGGTGGATCACTTTCACTCATCTTTTGGGGACAAAGGTTGGGGTTGTGGTTATAGAAATTTCCAGATGCTGCTTTCATCATTACTACAAAATGATGTGTATGGTGACTGCTTGAAAGGTATGTAAAGTACTGTTATCCTCTGAGTTTATAATATACAGAGGGCATTATGAATAAGTGTCATAGAAACTCTTGTGGGTTCTTAGTGGAATATATGTTACTACGTGATATTATTGTTCAGCATATTAGTACCTGGCCTTGTGACTTGTTGGCTTACGTAATTTCAGGTATGTCAATTCCTTGTATTCCAAAAATTCAGTCCATGATTGAAGATGCGTGGAAGGAAGGTTTTGATCCTCAGGGAGCCTGTCAACTTAACAACAAATTACAGGGAACAAAGGCCTGGATTGGAGCATGTGAGATTTATACACTTCTGACCTCACTGAGAGTAAAGTATGTACCCGCTAACTCCAGTTAATATTATTGTATTCATTTGCAAATTACCGGCATTAAATTTAGTATTGACTAAAATTAAGTACCTTGGCTATTTTTTCCATGCTGTGATAAAATATGCTGACCAAAGGGACTTAAGTGAGAAAGGTTTTATTTTGGCTCACGTTTCAAAAGATACAGTCCATCGTGGTGGGAAGATGGGGAAGGCATAGAGCAGAAAGTAGACTGGCTGTCACATTGCATTGGCAGTCAGGAAGCAGAGCTTCAACAGGAAATGGGAACCTGCTGTAAAGGTTCAGGGTGTACCTCCAGTGATCTACTTCCTCCAGCAAGGCTCCACCTCCTGCCGTTTCCACAACCTTCCCAGATAGCACTACCAGCTGAGGACCAAGTCTGACAGGAGCCTACAGGGGACATTTCAGATACAAACTATGGTGGAAACCATTAACAGTTCTGAATATTTTTGAGGTTTCATTGCCGTGAGAGACAAGGATGCTTTCTTTATGCTGGGACTTAAAATGATCAAGCTATTAAATGCTTTTAGTTACACTTTATAAAATATTTTTTGAGTAACATAGAAGTGAGCCTACTTCAACAACCTCATTTATTCAAGATGACTCCATTTAAAAGAAGTATACCACCATAGTCTGAGACCAAGCAGGAGATACATGGATATGAAGGTGTGAACTCTCACACATTTTTCTATGCTCTTCACCAGTATTGTCTGGAACTGGAACTGAAGAAAATTGAATGTATTCAGAATATTTTTATATTTATTTATGTATTTTTAGAAAGTATTTAGAATGCTTTTAATGTAAAGAAATGACTGAGGATTAAAATCAGAATTCAGATTCTTTTTTTCTTTTAAAAAAATTACAAAAACCTACTGATATATTTCTGTGTTTACACTGTTATAAATTAGCTAGGTATAAAAAAATTTGCTAGGAGTCAGTTTTCTTTTTTAATGAGCCTTAAAAATTGCTATTTTACTATTAAGTTATATGTATACATACCTGCTTGTGTATATGTGCACATGAGTGCAGGTGCCTTTGGATCCCCAAGAGCTGGAGTTAACAGCCAGTTGTGACCAGATGTGGGTCTTCTGCAAGAGTAGTATGTGCTTTTAAGCACTGAGCAATTTCTCTAAGTTCCTGAGTTTTTGTTATTTTGTGTGTGTTGGAGTGTGCATGTGGAGGTTATAGACAAATGTGTGGAGTTGACCTCTCCTTCCTCCCTGATGTGGGTTCCAGGGATGCAGGTCACCAGGTCACCAGGCTTGCAGAGCAAACACTTTTCCCCGTGGAACCATCATCTCACCAGCTCCAAAGTCGGTCTCCAGTTGATGGTCAGGGGTAGAGACAGTAGACTGAAAGTGACTGTGTCCTAGACTCTAGCACGTGGGTTTTCAAAGTCCAGCATGGCCTTCATTTGCTGTGCAGGGAGACTTTCCGTGTTAGGAAATCTCTGTAACACTTAGCTCATTCATCAGTCTTAACATGAGTGGGGATTGGAATAATTGTTTTCCCCACAAAATGATAGTTTTTCTAAATAAGAGTAAAAATTATGTTTACTTTTTTCTTCATAGTGAAGTAATGGATACATAAATTTGTTCTGGATTAAGTTTTTTTTTTTTTTTTGGTTAGGATATTTACATTTATGCAGAAATTATCTCTAAATTATCTGCTTTGTCAATTGTTTAGGTGCCGCATTATTGATTTTCACAAGCCAACTGGTCCTTCGGGTACACACCCTCGCTTATTTGAGTGGATACTGAACTATTATTCTTCAGAGCGGGAAGGGAACCCAAAAGTTGTGTGTACATCTAAACCTCCTGTCTATCTCCAGCACCAGGGTTAGTAGATCACACAGAAACGTCACTTTTAAGATAGGAGAGTGACTTGCTTAAGGGCAGGGCAGGATTGTAATAGTGGAGGTGACGGCCTGGGAGGGGCTGTTGTAACCGATTGTCAGAGCTGCTTGTCGTTCTAATACGTTCTTGGGTAACACAGTTCTTGGAGCCTTTGCACTTCTGTGGTCTTTCTGGTTCACTGTTCTCATATTCATCCCTTGCCTTCTTCCTGTCTTTACCAACTGTCACCATGTTGAGCCTTTCTAGACTGCACTTATTTAAACGTGCAAATGTGCGTGCGTGCGTGCGTGCGTGCGTGCGTGCGTGCGTGCGTGTGTGTGTTCTGAACACACAGGAGCCCACACAGAGACTGCAAGTGTGTGTGTGTGTGTGTGTGTGTGTGTGTGTGTGTGTAGTAATAGATGTAATATATTAACTGTTACTTATACTTTGACTAGGTCACAGTCGAACAATTGTTGGAATTGAAGAGAAAAAAAACCGAACATTGTGTTTACTAATATTTGATCCTGGATGTCCTTCCCGAGAAATGCAGAAACTGTTAAAACAAGACATAGAGGCTGGTAGTCTCAGGCAGCTGCGGAAATCTGTGGGAAATCTAAAACATAAGCAGTACCAGATAGTAGCCGTAGAGGGCGTTCTTTCGCCAGAGGAGAAAGTTGTAAGTATCTCAGTATTGGATGAAGTGGCTTAAAATTTTTAGTTAAAATCAGCGTTATCTCTTTTTATCTCCTCACAACTCATTCTATTTCATGAGATGTTTGTAACATCACTGAATTTTGGGAATGGCCATTTTTAAATTTAGATGATACCTCAATGTTATTTAGTTGCTGAACTCATCTTCATAAAAAATTTAATTTTATAATTTTAATTTTTGATGTCAGGTAAGTGATCATTAGCAATAATGTGTTCTAAAAACAATCTATAACCTAACTCAGGTGGTCTTATTGATTATTAAATTTTGATTCTGAAGCTATATTTTATCCTTTTATCTTCTGGTTATACTCAGTTCTAGAATAACTGTTGCCTTTATCCTTTATAAGTTATGTGATGAATTCCAAATTACTGAAGAATTTCTAGGCATTAGAACACCTTCATTGAGGTTGTGAGCTGCAGGTACATCATAGCACACCAAGCCTAGAAAATGCATAAGATCCCAGATTGTAAAGATATTATTTTTTATTTTATTTTTAATTGCATGTATTTGTGTATGTCTGTGTGGGAGATTGTACATGGAGTGTAGCTCTCAGGGAAGCCAGAAGAGGGCATTAGATCCCATGGAACTGGAGTTACAGGTGGTTGTGAGTTGCTGGATGTGGGTTCTGGGAAATTCATTTGGGCCTCCTACAAGAGCACACTGTCCTCATAACCATCGAGCACGGCTCCAGCCTGAGGTCTGGAAATTTCATGAGAAAATTAGAAAGAGTGCTTATTTAAGGACCTCACATTTGTTTCCCTCTAAAGACGAAACAGGGCTTGAGAGGGACTTGGGAAAAAGCAGGATCAAGGGAAAGGAGTAACGTTTGAGACAGGAGCTAGCTCATCTCAGCTCACCTTGAAATAGAAATGCCAGGGTTGCTTGCTGGGTTACTCCATTTAATTATGCTTTAGAAGATTTCTTTGCAGTGTCTCTACTCCCCAATTGCAGTCTCCTTTGTAATCCTATTGCTAGCTTGGCCAGATAGTTAGGGTTCGTTTTAATTCTTCTCAAGTGTCCTGATGCTTGCCTACCAGTGCAAGTAACTTTTGAGAGTGTAGTGGTGGTCAGGTGTGGCCATGGGCTCCAGGGGAACAACATCTTAGCTGGCTTTTTTGTTTCCAGTTTTGGAAAGTGGGTCACTGTTGCTGTTAGAATACCAAACATGTTTTTTCTGTTCCTTGGGGATTAAGGGCTTGTTAGACAGTAGCTGTGCCTTTAAGAATTATCAGCATCCTAAGCGTTTACATATATCAGTGTACATGACATCACTGTAAGGTAAATGGTTATCGTTCCCATGTTATAAATGAGGACACTTATAATGAGTGGTAAAGTCAGACCTGCAGTGTGGGCAGTTCATCAGTGCTCGGCTCTGTGTTGCCTCTTGCAGGGATCTAGCCATCTATCTCTCTAGCCCAAGTTCTGATACTTTTTACTAAGTTTTACTAAATTATTTTTCTTTTCTTTTTGGTATTTCATACATGTATACAAGGCATTCTGATTATTCTCACAGCCGCCACCTTTTCTGCTTCCTTCCCACCCCATCAACCCACTCGTGGTTCTGGTTTTTTTTTTTTTTTTTTTTTTTTTCAAAAGAAAAAAAATTTTTTTGAGACAGGTGGCTGACCTGGGACTCATTGTATAGACCAGACTGTCCTCAGAAATCACAGAGACTGGCCTGCCTTTGCTTCCCAGTGCTGAAATTAAAGGTGTACACCACCATGTGTGGGTGCTGGGAACTGAGCTTACATCTTCTGTAAGAACAGCATTCTCAACCACTGAGCCAGTTTTCTAGCACCCTATTTTCACTTAAAAAATTTTTTTTCCAACTTTTGAGACAAGGTTTCATGTGGCCCAGGCTGGTCTTGAACTCACTGTGTAGCCTAGGTTAACTGTGAACTCTTCATTTTCTTACCTCAGCCTCCTGGATTATTGGTATTTAATACCATGCCTTGCTCCTTTTCACATCTTGATGATGGGTGTTAATTTGCCTCACTACATTCTTAGTTTTTTATTATGTTATCCCACTACTTTGAATTTGATTTAACCAAATTGGTTAAGTTTAGCTTAGTTTAATATGCTTTAGTTTGTAACCCAAATTTGGAAGCAGCACAATGAATGAAATTTCCTATTTTCTTTTAATATTTTTCTAACTCTGTAAGAGTTATATAATATATTTTGTATATTTGTATATATATGTATATAATATATTTTGATCATGTTTTCCTCCCTCTATTCCCCCAACTCCTCCTAGATCCACCTCCACCAAACACACAGAGTCCACTTTGTGCTCATATAGTCCTGGGTACGAGACCAGCCACTGGAACATGGTCAGCCTACCAGGGGCCGTACCCTGAAAGAAAACTGACTCTTGCTCACCCCAAGGCTGGAATACTAACTCATAATAAATAAGGATTTTGTTGTTGTTGTTGTTGTTTTTGCTTTTGAGACAGAGTCTCACTCTGTAGCTCTGCTGTCCTGGAACTCACGATGTAAACCAGGCCTACCTTGAACTCACAGAGATCCACTTGCCTCTGCCTTCTGAGTGGTGAGATTAAAGGATTTTTGAAGAGACATGGTTAGGGTGCTAACGAAGTAGCTAAGTTTTTTAAAGGTTCTTTGCTCATTGCTCTGTCTTCCTTTTCGTTTCTTCTTTGGTCCCCTGGTGTTCCTCACACCTCCTCCCATCTATATTTCTTTGTGGGCTAGCATTTTCACATTTGACACAGTCGTAACACAGTGCATAACATTCTGTTTCATTCTATTTTGTCTCTATCTAGAAGTTTCTTTATGACTTGACTTTTAAAATATGTAGTACTCATTTTTTAAGTTTTAGGCCATAATTTTCCACTAGGACTTTTCATTGTTATCTTGAAGAAAAAAATCCAGGTTTTATTTTCTGCATTAAAATGATAAACTACAGGGTTGACAAGATGGCTCGGCAGTCAAAGGTACTTGCTGCCAAGCCTGACAAACTCTAACCTCAGGGTCCACCTGGGATAAAGAGATCTGACTTCTGTAGGTGTGCTCTGAGCTCCGTGCATGTGTGCATGCACGTGTGCACAGATAAAATAATAAATTAAAAGAATGATAATGTAGCATATGTAATTAATTTCTAGATTATAATTCACAGGCTGTTTTCTTCTCAATTCTTTTTCAAGGCCAGAAAACAGGCTTCTCAAGTGTTTACAGCGGAGAAGATTCCTTGAGTGAAATATTTCGGTGATTTTGTACTGATCTTTTTTCTGATACAGAACTCTGATATAGTTGAAGAATTTGATTTCATTTAAGTCCTTGTTATAATATTTAAGTTGTAAATGCCTGTTAAGTTATACTTCTTAGTACTTCATTGTCTAGTAATTAGTTGAATAAAATACCTGGTTTGTGTTGTTGGTTTTGATTTCTTGTCCATGTCTCAGAAACTTGTTTTATGGTTATAAGCTAATATAAATGGGCCATTACTTGTATGAGTTACTCTCAGTACTTAACATCTATTAATACGTTTACTTTTAAAACATTTGTTTGAGGCAAGTACTATTATTAGCCCCATGAAGGAAGCTGACTCACTAAGAGATCAGGGATTAGTCCAAGAATATATCAAGATGGAGCCCATACTGGATTTTCCAGGGTTGTGTTCATCAAGACTTCATTGCTGTGACAGGCACACGAGAGCCTCTGGTGAGGCAGAACACCATGGCTTTTGGCGGTGGTGCTGCTAGAGCAGAGCCCCTGACTCACTGTGGCCAGAAAGCAGAGGGAGAGACAGGAAGTGGCCAGGAACAAGCTATATGCTCAGGAGCACAAGCACAGTGACCTGCTTCCTCCAATGTTCTCCAAGAGTGACATCAGATAATCCATCAAATGACTGATCACTGACTAGGTCAGAACTCTTCTGGTCCAATCAACTCAATAACTGGATCTACCAGTTGAGTCTAAACTGAACAGATGAGCTGGGTTTTGGGTTTTTTGTTTTGTTTTTAAGTGGGGGAACACTTCTATTACCATGTAATGAGAGCCCCTCCTCAATGTAGTAATCACCTTAATATATAGCCAGCTCTAAAACCAAGGGTTCTCTTGTTAAATATTTCTACTAACCCTACATCTCTGAGGAATGCCTTCTGGTTTAATGTGTCCTGTAGGATGAGTTCGAGATTCTGGTCAGACATTCCTTGTATGCATGTACACGAGAATCTGCTTACTCTGCCCAATAAACAAGGGAATTATTGAAAGACTTAGAAACTCACAGAATCTGTCGGTAACTTAGAGAAGTGGCTTGGAACCCAATCAAGTAGAGGCTACAATTTGGTGTCAATTATTAAAGCAGGAACAATCAAGTTAGAAGTTGTATAATGCTCAAATTTCAGATTATAAACAGAGTACATCTGATTGGTGTGGAACAGAAGTCCTCAGAAGGAATGAATACTGAGCAATTTAAAAAGGTTTCTACTTAAAAAGAGAGAGAGAGAGAGAGAAAGAAAAGGAAGAAAGAAAGAAAAAGAAAAAACCACAAAACCCTATTTGAAGGTTTTTACATAATTTTCAGTCTTACAGCCTCCGAAGGAGTCTCCCTGTCTTAATTCTCTATAATTTGTCTTTAACACTGAAGCCAAAATGTTCTAACCTTTACATGTGTTGGTGTGACCTAGTTCAATGCTCTTTCTTGCTCCTTTATAAAATCCAGCCTGTAGGAAAGCCAGTGAAGTCCTGAGTGAATGTGTATTGTTGACATGGCCATGCCCATATCAAGGACCAGTGTCTTAGCCTCATTGGAATGGCTAAGCCTTCCCGGGTGAAGCTCAGCGGGGTGGCAAAGCCTTCCTCGGGTCTGACTGTGAATATTAACAGTGAGGGCACAAACTTCCAGCCTTCTCAACCCCATCCCATGTTTATGGTCTGAAGACTGTTAACCTTACAGAGACTTCTGTGCCTACCAAGATTAGTCAAACCTGCCTCCTAGTTCAGGTGCATACAGTAACCTTTCTCCTTCTCTGACGGTGTGCAAAAAACCTGCCTCATGTTCAACTGTAAACAATAAAGACACTGAGATTGCCGGTTGCTGAGTTTTTCTCTATCAGAGAGCCCAGTTTTCTTGTGTGTCTGTCGTTTCTTCGTTCCCTCACCCCTATCAGATCAATCCCTGGAGCCATGGTACCAGCCTTCCTACACTGGCCAGCCTCTGCTTGCCTCTGCAGGTTCAACACCCCCCCCCAACACACACACACACACACACACACACACACACACACCTTTCACTGGAAGTTGTATTTACCCCCAAATCCCTTGCCAAAATGCTGGGAGCCCTTCACCATAGCGGTCTATGTGGTAGCCCTCCCCCCCCCCCCCCCGTTTTTTCTTTTTCGAGACAGGGTTTCTGTGTGTAGCTTTGCGCCTTTCCTGGAACTCGCTTTGTAGCCCAGGCTGGCCTCAAACTTAGAGATCTGCCTGGCTCTGCCTCCCGAGTGCTGGGATTAAAGGTGTGCGCCACCACCGCCCAGCCTACGCGGTGGCTCTTATGTACCTCAGATCTGCTCAAATGTGGAGTAGACACACCTTCTGATTTACCACAGTGTCACTCAAAAGTGTAGACCAGTGATCTCCAAAGTCCCATTCTATGAGGTAGAAAAGTGTGAATTGCTGATTGCTTTCTAAACATAACACAATTGATTCATTATTATTATTATTTATTTATTTTGTTTGTTTTTTTTCGAGACAGGGTTTCTCTGTGTAGTTTTTGGTGCCCGTCCTGTAGACCAGGCTAGCCTCCAACTCACAGAGATCTGCCTGGCTCTGCCTCCCGAGTGTGGGATTAAAGGCATGTGCCACACACCCCCAAACCCACCCTGCCAATTCATAATTTTTTAAGGATTTATTTTTATTTGTGGGTGTGTGTAGCCTGTGGAAGCTACAAGAGGTATCGAATCTGCTGGAGCTGAACTTACAGGTGGTTGTTAGCTATCCAATGTGAGTTGTGAGAACTGAACTGTAGTTCTCTACAAGAGCGAGAAGTGCTCTTATCCTCAGCCAGTTCTCTTCCTCATAGAATTGTTTTTAATTGGTCCTTTAGTATAGAGTTTGAGAAGCACTGATCTATGGGACCCCACATTTGTATTAATTTTATATTTTCTTTTTTATAATCCCTCTTCAATAAAAGCAATTCAGGAGCAGTGCTAAGATTTTATTCATAATCTCATGATGTCTAGTACATTTAGATTTTAAAATGCTGGGGGCTGAAGAGTTGGCTCAGTGGTTAAGAGCACATTTTGCTCTTGCAAGAGGACCTGTGTTCAATTCCCAGCACTCATATGGTGTCTCATAACCACCTGTAACTCCAGTTTCAAGGCATCCAACGCTCTCCTCTGACCTTGATGGGCATCAGGCATGCACATAGTGCATTTACATACATGTAGGCAAAACACACACATAATAAAGTTTCAAGTTCCTTTTTAATGAATGAAAATGTTTTAGAGTGGGAGCATGTAAGTCTAAAGTGTCTGGATATCATTACCTCTCATCTCTGAATTCTTTTCCTGCCAACTAGTTTATGATGAGCAAGAAGTTTGATGGAGAAGTTGAGGAAAACAAAAGCTCTAAAATTGGAATACTGTACAGCTTTTACTCTGTTTCTGGAATTGTGAATACTCACCCAAAAAGAGGATAGATGCACATGCACAATAATCGCACACAGTACCATTGGCTCCAGCATAAGTAGCTACAGATTTAAGAATATATACTCCAGTTCTGGCAGAGGCTAAATACTTGCTTTAGGTTAATGGTTAGAGATTTGTTTGTTGGATTTCTTTTAGGTGCATGATTATTTTGCCTGTCTATAGTTTGTGTGTGTGTGTGTGTGTGTGTGTGTGTGTGTGTGTGTGTGTGTCACCCAAAGAGGCCAGAAGAAGGCATTGGATCCCCTAGAACTGATGGTTTTAAGCTACCATGTGGATGCTGGGAACTGAACCCAGGTCCTCTGCAACAGCAACAAGTGCTCTTAACCACTGAGCCATCTCTCCAGCTCCTGGTTATCAATGTTTTAATTCCATATCCATTGACACTCAAAATCTAGGCATTTCCAAAAAGCATTGTGAATTATATCTTTCAGTACTTGCCATATTAGAAATTAAATTTGAGTATTGTTGTAGAATATTATCTTAAGGTGTGTTATTTTTGTTATTTTGCATTTGTTTAACTCTGTGAAGCTGTGATACTTTTCCTGTCTAAAACATCTGATGATCTAATAAAGAACTGAACGGCCAATAGCAAGGCAAGAGAAAGGATAGACGGGGCTGACAGGCAGAGAGAATATATAGAAGGAGAAATCTGGGAGAAAAGAAGAAAGCCTGAGAAGGAGGAAGACTCCAGGGGCCAGCCACCCAGCTACACATCCAGCAACAGAGTAAGAAATATTGAAAGGTATACAGAAATAGAGAAAGGTAAAAAGCCCAGAGGCAAAAGGTAGAAGGGATAATTTAAAAGTTAAGAAAAGCTGACAAGAAACAAGCCAAGCTAAGGCCAGGCATTCATGATTAAGAATAAGCCTCCATGTGTGATTTATTTGGGAGCTGGGAGGTGGGCCCTCCAAAAGAGTAAAATAAAACAACAACACACTGGTTCACACCTTTAATTTCAGCACTGGGGAGGCAGAGGCAGGTGGATCTCTGTGAGTTTGAGGTAAGCCTGGTTTACAAAGTGAGTTCCAGGACAGCCAGAGATACATAGGGAAACCCTGTCCAGGAGAGTAAAAAAAAAAAAAATTATTGAGATCTTTTCAAATCAAGATTACTTAAGTGTTAATTACTTTGATTGTAGGTATTATAACAGTAATGTGATCACATGAACTTCTGAAAAATCCACTGGGCAGCTTTTTGTAAATACTGGCAGTTCTATATATGAAGTCTCCAATTTGATGTTTTTTAAAAATTTTTGTTATTTTCAAGACTTGGTCTCCCTATGTAGCCCTGGCTGTCCTAGAACTCACGTAGACCATGCTGGCCTTGGACTCAAGGAGATTTTGGCTCTGCCTCCCAAGAGCTTGGATTAAAGGTGTGTCTCACCACACCTAGCTTTTAAAATATTTTTTAAAGATTCATTTTGAAAGGTGGGTGGTGGTGGCACACGCTTGTAATCCAAGAAGTTAGGAGGCAGAGGCAGGTGGATCTCTGTGAGTTCGAGGCCAGCCTGGGCTACAGAGTGAGTTCCAGGAAAGACGCAAAAGCTACACAGAGAAACCCTGTCTCAAAAAACCAAAAAAAAAAAAAAAATTGATTTTGATGTGTTCGAGCACACATGCACATGTGCAGTAGTACCCATGGAGGGCAGAAGAAGACATAGGAATTCCTGGAGCTACCTGACTTAGGTGCTGGAGACTGAACTGTCCTCAGCAAGGGCAAAACTTCTCTTAACCACTGAGCCATCTCTCCACATCCCCTCCCCATTTGATAACTTTAAAGGGATGATACTTTGTACCATCATCTCCAACATATCTGTATTTCCAATATATATGGATGTATATATAAAATCGGTCCCCCATAGAAGATTCCTGCATGTGTGTGTGTGTGTGTGTGTGTGTGTGTGTGTGAGTGCCACATAAGACTGAGTTGATTTTGTGCTAGTCATCATCATCATCATCCTCATCTTCATCCTCAGTTCCTTCACTCTCCTCAGCTGAATTGACCACGGCCTCTTGTGTAATCCTGAAAGCCTGCTCCTCATCCACACTGGGATCATCCATTTCTGTAATTTCTGGTCCACTGGGATACTCTTGATAGACTGGTGGTAGGCCTGGGGGCGTGTAATCCTCCACACTATACTTATGACCCCAGCCGATGTAGAAGTTTTCAAACTTCCTGTAAGAGAAAAGAAAATAAAGCCATGTCTCTGAAGAAAAGTTGACCCCTTTATTGTAATAATGTATTGTTATTGTATCTTAGAACCATGTTTTTTTTTTTTAACAAAACAAAGCATTTAAAAGGCTAGAGTGAAATAGTCCCCAATAATTCCTCAAGTACTGGAAATTATTTGTATTAAACTGCTAAGTTGGTTATGAAAAACAGGGCCAGATTCTGTCAAAAACGCACTCTATATCTAGACCTCCCTCAAGAAAGGGCCTTGGGTTATTCAATTATTTCATTTTTTGCAGACATTTTCTACAAAGTTAAAAAGTTGCTTGCCTTTGGCTGGATGAAGAATAAGAGCTATGGCTAAAAATTGATGTGTTATTTTTCAGGCTGATCATAGGAAATTGCAGAGGCTTTACCTTGTAGGCCTCACCCCACTTAGGAAGACTTCCCATCCCACAGCAGATATGATGCATAACCAATTGAAAGACCCCTTTGCTAACGGGAGTTTCAGTCAAGAACTCTGCCCCCAAGGCTACTCACGCATTCCTAACTCAAGAGCTTTCGTTCTTAGTGTTCTGTCTCAGGCCTGAGGGCCCACCCATGAGATGACCTCAAGATATCCATATATCTGTGACACCCACATTCCTACAAATCTGTTTGGTCTTTGGAAGAGAATAATGTTGGGGGAAAGGCAAAACTTTCTCTTCCTTGTGCTATCATGATAAATAATTAAAAACTTGGCTTTTACTTGTTTTTTTTCTTTTTTTTCAATATAATATTTTTATTATTTGGGAATTTCACATTATGCACCCTGATTACACTCACTTCCCAGTCCTTCCAGATCTGGTCCCCTAACCCTTGTGACCTCCCCCCTCCAAAAAAAAGTGAAAAAAAAACCCACAAGTCCAATTTGTGTTGCCCATATATTCACTGGAGCTTGTTCAAACTCCAGTGGCCATTGGTTTTCACTTTTGACTTACTGTGGTTTTTAAATTTTTTCATACAATATATTTTATCATATTCTTTCCTCCAACTCCTTCCAAACTCCCCCATCCATCCAACTCAATTTTCTTTCTTAGAAACAATGCATCTCACACACACACAGACACACACACACACACACACACGGAGTGCATGGAGCGTGTTTTGTGTTGGCTAACTAATGCTTGAACATGAAGCTTGCTTTAATGGCTAGTCTAACCACTGCAGCTCTCACCTGCTCAGTGGTGCTTTCTGACCCTAATTAGGAAAGAAACAGAAACAAGACAAATGGAACTGTGTTCTTTCTCAGCAAGGGATAAAGGAAGCTGTAGTAGTCTCTTGATCCTAATGCTCCTGAAAGTGATCACCTAAATAAAGCGTATTTTAAATAACTTTTATCAAAACACTCAACAAACATAATGTCTAATTCAATTGCACCTTAAACTCTCCACTAACTTAAATGAGTAAGTGAGTGATATAAAACCATGTCCAATATAGATAAATGAGATAATTATGTGAAAAAGTACAACCCTGAATTACTCTAGCTCTAAACTTTACTACATTGCAGAAGTCATTTTAATAGATCATACACTATATATCTAACATGCCAAAGATGAATTTAGACAATAGTAACATAATTTCCAGAGCCTAAATATTTACAATTGTTAGACACTAAGCAAGGCTAGCACCCTCAAAGTCAATGCCTATATTAATGTACTTTCAACGTGTCCTTTATTTGTATCTAAAGTTCTATCTGAGCATGCCCAGAGTCATTCCTGTCTAGGATTTAAGTCCCAAACCATGTTACTTAATCTTCAGCTAAACATGTCTCAAAACATATCTGTTATCTTTCCTTCCCGGATTATGACTTTTAATTGAATATGCTTGGGAACGTATTGCTTACAACCCAGCATACTATACTCAGGAGTGTCTCTACCCTGGGTGAGTGTATGGGCTCCCTGAACGACATCATCATTCTTGATGGATTTTGATATTCTGCTTACCCGCTGTGGGTAAACATATCCTTTCCCAGCTTTCTGTTTTGGTGGAGCTAGCTTTGGTTTTGCACACACCAAAATATACACTGTCTGAGTTTGGTTACATGTGGCTTTGTGAGCAGCCAGATACTTACTTGCCATTGGAAAAGGCATATGCTCCAGGCCAAAGATTGGATCGAAGGACAGCAATTGCATACTGCGGAATGAGATTCGAGGACAGCCGTGATGTCCAAGAGGGTATATTTTGAATATCTGGAACCCAATGAGAAAGTTACAAGCTTAACAACAAAACAGATTTTTATAAATATGGAACAATCACCAACATTCGCTATAAGAAGTTAAAACAGCAGCTTGGTATACGAATCAAGAGAGCATTTTTTGAGTGTTCTGGACCAATATAATTTTAAGCCTGTATATGTGGTATACATATATACATACATATATATTATGTATAAATATATAACACAAACATATAAATACGTATTAATATTCTTGCTAAACAGAGACTTTACTAAAGGAGAAGTTTGTGTAGTCAGGAAATATTTTGATAACCAAGGGATAAGGCAATGCATTACTATGGAAAAGGCTAATAAGACTTGCAAGCAAAACAGGATAGGAAGAAACAATAGAGACAAGTATAGATTGGAAGCCAACTACAGACCACATGTGACATTTTGCCGCAGCCATGCCATGTGTTGGTGGCATACAGAATGCCAGACGAGAATGACGTCAACCTTTCCAGTTAGTGACGCCCCGTTCCTGTTTCTTCTGTACACCACTCTTTCAGCCTTTTTCAAAGTATGTTAGTATAGCCTAAAGCACTCTTTTCCCCCACCCTTCCAGAACCCAGGAAGGAGAGAAGGGGTGAGACCTATCTCTCTGCCCCCCCCCTTAGGGTTTCCAATGGTTGCATGTTTACCACACAATGTGTGTAATATATGGTTTATGAGTCCTTGTTAACAGTTGTATAAAGTTACCTAAATCTTCAGAGATTGGTGTCAAAAGAGGAGGCCCCACTTCCTGTTCTATGTAGTCAGGCTCCTCTCCTTTTTCTTCATCTTCTTCCTCTTCCTCTTCCTCGTTTTTTTGTATAGGATTGAACCAAGTACAGCGACCCTGGAGATGAACATTGCCAAGTTTAATGGATTAATGTGAACCTTACCAATGTCAGAGTATTCATATTGGTTGGTAGTTATCAAGATGAGCCTTCTCTGTGTGGGAAATTGGCCAACTGTTCTGATACAGGGTCACTTTCTACAATCTTCTGCCTCCGTTTTTATAATGCTAGGCTTCCTGACACATGCACTCACACTGAGCTTATTCATTCTGTGTACTTACACCAAGTATTATTTCCATCTGGGTTACTTAAGGAAAAACAACAAACCTGTATTAGTTACTTCAATAATTTTCCATTTCTTGGATTTTCAGAACTTGAAGATGGATGCATGCTTTAAAATGGACAGAATCTTAATGGAAATGGTAGCAATACATTTAACTAGTTTGTAATACTTTATATAAATGAAATAAATGGTAATTTTTAAAAAGCATATTTTTTCATTTCTTTTGAAAGGTTCTAATTGATTTTATTGATATGTTAGTTTAGATTAGAAATCGTAAGAATGGTTTTAAGATCATTTAACATTTTAAAATCCAATCATTAAAGCCAGGCATGATGGCACACACATTTAAGTCCAGAATTCAGGAGGAAGAGGCAGGTAGATCTCTATGTGTTCAAGGCTCGCCTGATCTACATAGCAAGTCCCAGGCTAGTCAGGAATACATAATCCGATCCTGTCTCAAAAAATAAAAATCTATCATTATAATCCCCTCTGTTCTAAAGATGTGTGTGTGTGTGTGTGTGTGTGTGTGTGTGTGTGTGTGTGTGCAGGTGTCTATGGAGGTCAGAAGATATGAGACAGCCTAGAGCTGGAATCTGGAATTCAGGCCATTGTGAGCCTCCTGTCAAGGATACTGGGAACCAAACTTAGGTTTTCTGGAAGGGCAGCAAGCACTCTTATTAGCTGGGCATTCTTGTGTCCAGTTCCTATACTCCCTTATTTATAGAATATTCCTAAAATATTAATAGTTGAAAGGCATTGCCACAATAGCCTTGGTGAAATGGTTTATAATTGTACATATCTAGCCTTCACAGTACTTTTTGTTTGTTTGTTTGTTTATTTTGTGGGGTTTTTTTTTGAGACAGGGTTTCTCTGTGCAGTCCTGACTGTCCTGGAACTCACTCTCTAGGCCAGGCTGGCCTGAACTTAGAGATCCATCTGCCTCTGCCTCCAGCTTGCTGGGATTAAAGGTGTGCACCACCATCACCTGGCCATAGTACTTTTTAAATATTTGTTTTTATTAGCATATAGTAACTGAACAAAATAATGTTTCATTGTGATGTTTACACACAAGTATATAATGTATTTTCATCACATTCAGCCTCCATTAGCTTCTCTTGTATCCCCTTCCAATGCTAATTATTATTAATAATGACATTTTAAATGTGATAGGACTGGGGTCCTAATTGCTCAGGTATTAATTCTTATCTAGAGTGCTCAGGAGCACCTCTTGTCTAGATGGAAGTGAAGATTTTCTGCTCATGATGGAGAAGCAAAGGGATGTTTCAGGGGAAGGGCTATGAGTCCGTTGTCTCACACCTCACTCTATAACGAATCAGCTAAGGTTGCTTTAGCATTTCTCCCACTCTGCCTGCCCAAACCCATCATTGTAAAATAAAGGTAATCCTGCAGCCTTCATGGGGTTGTGGTGAGAATCATATCATATGTGTTTACATACATAATTGGTTACATGTAGTGTATCTGGCACAGAGTCTCTATATAACCACTGTACAAAACTGGTTTTCACTTCTGTAGTAATCTTTTAATGTTCTTGAACATAAAAGCTTCATGTAGAATAAAAGAACTGTTGACAAAATTAATGCACATCAATATTTACAGTATAGCAGATTATTTCAGAACACGCGTAAATCCAAGTCTATGTACTACCCGATACTCCCCTACCTGAGGAAGAATGTACTGCACATGATGAACCCAATTGGATAGAGATTCCACCAGGTCAACCACTTGGATGCCCTCAAAATCAGGGTTTTCCTCATAGCTGTCTCGACCACCTTCCACCTCTTCCTCTTCTCCTTCCTCTTCACCAAACTGATAGAATCCTAGAGGGCTGACATGGGTCGCTGCTGAAATGCGGGCAATTTGCGCTCTTAAGTAATTGCTTTCATTTCCTGGGAAGGGTGGGTAGCTTATGATGGCCGCATCTAGACGCCCAGTGAAAAATTTCTTGATTTTTCTTGCAGTAACAATTTGTGCAGGCGTAACTGATGGTAACTTCACCCACGGGCTTCCAGGCTCATTGCAAACAAAATAGACGTACTTGTTTGTACCTGTTCGACTGTCTTCCTTAGGGACAGCCTGTGGGGCCTTATACAAGGGCTTTGGTAATTCATCCTCCTCACCTTCCCCGGCTTCACTTTCTCCGTCATCCCTCTCCTCAGCTACGCCTTCCTCTTCCACCTCCTCTTCATCTTCACCATCGCGGAATTCCACTTCAGCGACAATGTAATTCATTTCCAGACCCAAGATCTTGCCCCAGAAGCGGCATCTTTGGATTGGGTGTGTGTCAGTGAGTTGCTTGAGGGCAAGAAACACCCGATAAGTCTCATCTGTCCCCAAACCAACTCCAGCTTGTTCAAAATAATACGCTGACTCCATCACATTGGGCAGAGAGCTTTCTGCCTAGGAAAACAAATACAAATTTTTACTCATGAGGGGAATATTTGCTTCTTTTCTATGTCTTGATACTAGCTCGACTTTCTCCTTTACTCTTTTTTTGAAGATATGCATGAAAATGTGTTAATCCCTAAACTTCAATTCTTCCCTCACACATAAAGCTTCTTATACCAGTTGTGTACTATACTCATTGATATGATGATAGCTACTTTGTTTTCTATGACTCTTAAAAAGAACTTAATAATTACTAATGATAAAAATTCAAGCCAGGCGCAATGGTTCACACCTTTAATCTCAGCACTTGGAAGGCAGAGGCAGGTAGATCTTCTTGAGTTTGAGGCCAACCTGGCCTATATAGCAAGTTCCAGGCCAGCCAGGGCTATATAGCGAGGCTCAATCTGAAAAAACGTTCAACATTATTTTTCATACAAAATAGTGAATACTGCTAAAATAAGATACAGTTTAACTTGCAGAGACATATTTATAAACATTTGTGTTTGTTGTCATTAAATACATTAAAATATGTATTGAATTCGTGGCTTTACATGTATGTCAGGTAGATAACAATCTGTATAGTAACATGTAAAATAATGGGAAGGATAAAAAAGGAAACCATTTTTTGAGGTGCTTGGCATGATCTACACTTTAAAAACACAAATGTACTTGACAGTCTATATAGTAAATAACAGCATTTGAAATAATAAACATAATTCCATAAAAGGAATAGAGGGAAATGAACACAGGGTGCTAAATGGACCAGAGAATAGCGTTTACAAGACCAAAGGGAAGTATGGAAGAACCTTAACTGAAGCGGAATGCTTCCCAGACAGTCTTGACTCATAGGATAGAGCAGTTAGGAGCACTCATCATTCTTACAAGTGACTTGCTATTATTTATATTTTTCCATTGTGGTGTCAAAATAAAAGTAAGGACTTTTTGAGTTTTTTCTTTGGTTGTTTGGTTGGTTGGTTTTGACTGAGTATAGCTGTGGCTGCTCTGGAACTCACTCTCTAGTCCAGGCTAGCCTTGAACTCACAAAGATCTGTCTGCCTTTGCCTCTGAGTGCTGGGATTAAAGCCACCTGGCCTGGCTAATACATCTAATATAATGTAATACATTTAAAATCCTCACTTGTGATATAAGATTGCACAATTCTTTCCCTGGCATGTAGAGTGTCCCTTGCTCTTGGCCCTGCTCACTTATCTACAACACAGTGGGGTCAGGAGCACAACTGTGGAGGTCGAAGGACAATTTGCTGGAGTTGGTTCTGTCCTTAAGCATGTAGGTTCCAGGACTGAACCCAGAGAGGCCTTCAAGCATGACAGCAGGAGCCTTTACCCTCTCTCTGGCCCTGATAGGAAGCTGTACTCTTCATCCTGTAACTCAGCCCCCGTATTCACGGCTGCTAGCCTGACCCTTTATTAGGAAGATGCTTGGTCAAGGGGGGGGGGGGGGGTCAGGCTCCAGACTCAAAACAGCTGTGTGTCTTCTCACTCACCTCCTATATCGGGGTGTAGAACCTGACCTAGTGAAGCTGCCTTAGACAGCTGAGAGCCCCGTTCCTATATTTAATACTGGCATTTCTTTCTGAAGGTATTCCTGAGAATGTCTGCCACCAGTTGTGGCTCTCATCTACTGCTCCAGCACCATGTGTGCTGCCATGGTTTCTGCCATGATGATAACGGACTGAACCTCTGAAACTGTAAGAGAGACCCCAACCAATCAAATGGTTTTCTTTTATGAGTTGCCTTGTTCCTGGCATACAATACAACAATACAATACAACAGTGATGAAGACTCGATCCATCCATCAGGAGTGGATGCCATATCTAATTATGCACCAAATAGTGACTTTCTAAAAAATGACAAACATCATGTATGACAAAGGTCTCGTAAAATGATGAAAAATTCATACCACTTATTGACATAGAAGTCACCAGATGATCATAGTGAAATGCACTGGAAGGCTTGAAAGGATATAGAAAAATCTGATTCACATACTATTTACAGAGCTGTAAAAACAGTTGGTGTGCTCATCAGCAAACCTCTTTCATCCCTGAGATTCCAGTGCTCATTAGTAGTATCAAGCTATTTGGCAATCACTTACTACTATTTACAGATCTATAAAATGGTATATTCGTGAAGCCAATGCCTCTCATCCCCGAGATTCCCATGCTCAGTAATAGTGTTGAGATAGTGGGTGATCACTTACGATTTCCTCCTCCAGTTCTGGATCAATTCCTTCCAACTGTCCCTGAAGAAAAAGAGCCTTCTGCTTCTCTGCTATTTCATATGCTGGAAGCATCTCATTTTCATTGTGGAGTGTATCTAATTTTTTATTAAAATGGGCCACCTTTACATCTTTGCTTATATTTTCAATGATGTCAACAGCATCTGCAGGACGCTCGTCTAATATCATGGTCAACACATTAGAAAGATGATCATATCTACCCAAACAGAGAAAATTCCAGATAATATATACATCATGAACACTTAAAAAATTTTCATGCAAATTCAGCTGGATTTTGGGGAAGTTAAAAATTTGAAATCTTTAGAGATTTTGAGGAGAAACTAATTTCTACCACTCCAGATAGAACCTACTTTAGGATTTTCTTTAGTAAATCCTCTAATATGAGGTGGATATTTAAGTTAGTAGAGGAAAACATAACAGCAAGATATATAATACACATCAGCTATTTTCACATTTCATTTTTGAAATGTGAAAAAATATTTTTTTAAAAGACTCATTTATTATGTATACAGTGTTCTGCTTGCATGTGTCCCTGCAGGCCAGAAGAGGGCACCAGATCTCATTACAGATGGTTGTGAGCCACCATGTGGTTGCTGGGAATTGAACTCAGGACCTCTGGAAGAACAGCCAGTGTTCTTAACCTCTGAGCCAACTCTTCAGCCCCCATATGGCATATTTTAAAGAATTTTCCCAATTATGTCTGTGCATGTGGGTAGGTACGTGTGAAAGCACGTGCCCTTGGAGACTAGAACATGCCAGATCTCCTGGATTCTGAGTTGTAGGTGCTTTTGAGCTGCCTAACATGGGTGTTGGAAACCAAACGCTAGTCCTCTGCAAGAGCAGTACACACTCATAACTGCTGAGCCATTTCTCCAGCCCCTACATCTTTAAAAAAAAGATTTATTTTATTTAATGCATGTGAGTATTTTGCATGCATGTATATATGTGTACCATTTGCATGCTGGTTCCTGAGGAGGTCAGACATTTTTGGATCCCCTAGAACTGGGATTAAAGGATGGTTGTGAGCTACCACCATGTGGGTGCTGGCTACTGAATCCTGGTTTTCTGCAAGAGCAACTAATGCCCTTAACTACTAAGCCCTGTCTCCACCCGCTACATTATATTTTTAAAGTAACAATTTGCTTCAATGTTTTTAGGCTCCCAAAGAAAGCATTTCATATTGCTATCTACCTACATACAGTTAAAGACAAGTCAACAAATTATTTGCTTTTTTTCTTTTGTTTTAAACTATTTTTGTTAGTTCTTGGAGAATTTTATATGTGTTTTAATCATATTTACCTTCCCTCTCCCAACTCTTCCCAGATCCACCAACTCAACTTTGTGTACTTTTTTTCCCGTCCATCAGGGCCAATGTGTGCCGCCCAAATATTCTTAGACATGTGGCCTTCCTCTAGAGTGGTGATTATAACATTTTGTTCTACTCTATTTCACAATTATATTAGCAAAACTTCATTTACAATTAATTAGTCATACATTGTTCATAACTCACAGTCTGTAGTTTCAAGCACCAGATTTATAGAGACTGCATGGACTTTACACACTACTATACACATATCTCCTAGCACAATGCTGATTTACAGAATAAGAATGGATGGATGGATGGATGGATGGATGGGGAAATAGTGGCCTATGCCACTTGAGAATCTGTTTCCAATATCATCAAAATCTATTGCGTTGTGTCCTGTTTTGTCAGTAAACACTGAGTGCAACTCCATGGGATCCAATGTCTGTGGCCTCCAAGGGCACCCGCATTCATAAGCACACTCCCACACATAGATACATAATTAAAAGTAAACTATTTTTAACGACATGGTGTTATATAGTGGTTAAGAGTTCTTCCTGCTCTTTGAGAGGACTCGAGTTGGGTTTCCAGTACTCACATGCACCCACATTGTATTTGCAAGATGTAGCCTCTAGTTCCTGCTGCTATCTACTCATACTTTGGAGGCTGATGATCCCTAGTGGGAGGGCCAGGCATCAAAATATAAGTTCATAAGCATTTATAAAATTATGAATGTCATATAAATTTATAAAATTATAAAATAAAAGCATACACTACTGCAGGAGAGTGCTGTGGCAGCTGAGTTCTGAAGGGTCAGGAGCTAACTAAGCAAAGACTGAGGGAAAAAGCCTCCTCAGCAGAGGGATCATGGGAACTGACTATTTCTTATGACTGGAGAAGAGTAATGAGGAATGAAACAAATTGAGAATCAAGCAAATGAAGTCCTCCATGAGTTTCTGAGTCAGGTCCTTCATATTGAAAAAGAACAACCTGATTTGATGTTTTCTTTATTTTAAAACATTTATTGACACTTATTAAAACATGTATGGGTGTTTTGCCAGCACGTAAGTCTGTGTAACCAGTGTGTGCCTGATGCCAGAGGAGAGTTTCAGAACCCTTAAAACCAGAGTTACAGGCAATTGTGAACTAGGAATTGAACGTGGGTCTTCTAAAAGATCAGCCAGTACTCTTAACCACCGATCATCTCTTCCACCCCCATTTCCATTTGATGTTTTCTAGCGTTGCTTCTAGCCACAAAATTCATCTATGATTATGTAATCCTGGAAGCAAAAATGTCTAAAACCTACACTATTATGAGTTCTCACATTAAAGCCACAATGAGATGTCAAGAATATACCCGCACAGTTGGTTACCACATGTTTAAAAGAGAGACTAGAATGTTATTAAACAGCCAGTTTTTCTGGTTTCCTGTAGAATGCAGGATGTGGAACTTTCAGTGCTCACATTGCAGGACAGACCTAAGAAAACCAGGGTGAGCAGTCACCCCAGCGCTGTCTAGGGATTGAGCATAAAGTCAACCTACACAAGTCCTGGAATGGTTACAGGAGTGCACACGGTCACAGTAGGCAATTATATTTTACAAGCACCCTGGGTAGATGCTTAGATTTCATGACTTTATAATTCCCTTCAAGTCAAAAATAAATAAAACAAACAACAATGAGACCCCAAACAAACAAAATATACCCAGACTGTGTGACTAGGGTCTTCAAAGACCTAAAAGAATTGTCAGCAGTGGCCTGGATTTAAGTGTTTGACACAATTATCTCATTAACTCATTTATTTGTATTTTCTCTCCTTTGTTTATTTGTTTGTTTTTGAGATAGAGTCGAACTGTGTTGCCCTGACTGACCTGGAACTTTCTGTGTAGACCAGGCAGACCTATAACAGAGATCTGCCTGCCTCTACTTCCCCTCCTAGGTCTTGAGATTAAAGGCTTAGGCCACCACACCCAGTAACTTTTCTTTTTCAAATGAAAGCCTTTCCAATTCTATCTTCTTTCATCTCCAGCATGTTTGCACAGAGACACTCACCGCACTCTGTCCCTGTCCTGCTTTGTCTAACTGTCCTTCCCCCAAGCCCCCGTGATACTTACAGGTTTAAACCAGACTTGCTGCTGGTACTCAGTAGGTATGCCTTTGCATTCTGAATGGCCACCTCAAGCATGCTGGGGGCTGCTTCATCGGCCCTAAACTCGGGCTGGTCTGGGTCACAGTTACTGTTTGAATCTTCCTCCTGCAGAAGGTCATATCTCAGCCCGCTGGGCTTGGACTTGTTACGGCTGGCATCCCCTGGCCCACACAGGTCAGGCTGGGGTGGCGGAGACCGTGGGAAGGTGCTTCCCTCTGCTAGGCTCGTGTAGTGAGAAGTTAATAGACTTGCAGCGGAATATGGTTCCCAAGGATCAGAATGAGGTGTCGCAGCGTCGTCAAGAATCCCACTCGGGACCCTCCCTGCCTGTGATGAAGTTACAGGGTCCTGTGTAGGTGCGGTCAGGAAAGGAATGGAGTGAGACTCCGGAGGAAGCAGAGGAGGAGAGGACCGCAATCCTGGTCCGGTGAGGTCTTCCAGAGACGGGCTGGCTCCAGACTGGCGGCCCCAAGAGGGGCTCATTCTGTATTGGGGTTCAGTGTCTGACTTTTGCTTCTCTTCCCGGTACTCAGGTGACGAGGGACCAGGATCCTGGGGAGCGGCTGCTGACGCTCCTTCCCATGGCTGCTCTGCTTTCTCTGGCTCTTGGTTTCCTTTTTCTTGCTTCAGAGAAGTAGAGTTTTCCATAGGAGTCAAAAATAAAAATAAAGATTCTGGCTGAAGGGAGAGTGAAGATATGGAAGGAAGGAAGCAATACGGAGTTTTGCTGAGATCTCCTAAGCAATCAGTTTCTGGATTCTACAGGCCATACAGGTTGCAGCGTCCTGTCTCCATAGCAACCCCAGGCTGACCTTCTCTAAGGAAAAAAAAAAATCAAACAGCCCTGTTACTAGGATTTTAGGGAGGAGACTACGGTGAAAATTCTAGTTTTGTGATTGGGTGAAGTCTCTGTCCTTCTTCCTAGATCAGCCAATCCGAACCGGACCCTTTCGGGTTGTTTTGTTTTGTTTTAGAAACCGGGAGATCTGCAAGTCCTCTGCCTAAAGCACATGCTAGGAGGAACTGTGATCCGGTGCTGGAGGTCTTTAAGAGTGTGTGTAACAGCTTGATCCAGGCATGATATGAAGTATGAGGTCTGAACTAGTGGAAAGAAGATTATTCTCTGTGTATCTCCCACGTTGTGAGAGACAGATAGAGACACCGGGTGGGGGTGAGAGCGTGCCAAGATAATCTTGTAGGTTAGCTGACAAGGACATAGAGATAGATACTGTTTCAGGGACCACTAAAGCCCAAAATGCAGGCTCACAGTGCGTAAGTATCTCACTAAGCCATCCTACTGTGAACGAAAACTCCCGAAAGGATCTGCATCTGCAGAGGCTGAGGGGCGGATTAGAATTTCAGGACTGTGGAGAGATTGGAATGTTGCAGGTCCAGGAGTTAATTACCTTATCTTGGGCCAAATGCTGGCTGGCCCTCTGAAACAGCCGTGTGGGGCAATCTTGTGCCAATAGATAAAAGCCCGTTTGGAATCTATTAGCTTAGCAGACCACTAACTTCTGCTAAACGTCATCAGATAGCATCTTAGACGAATAGAACAGCTCCCCACATACCTCCGTCTTTGATGTACCCATCAATTGTATGTTAAACTTGCCTTGATTTATGACTTCCCTTGTTCATGGAACTATAAGAACTTCATGAAACTGCTTCCGCATTGCAACGTGGAGTTTGGGGTCACCTAAATCTGTGTCCCTAGGTCACGGTCACTCAAAGTGGCTCCAGAATAAACTATCTCTTACACCCTTTAAGGTGAGATGTGGTTTTTTGCGTCATCAAGTACGGCGCTGCGATGTGGGATGTTGAGAATGATCCACTTTTCATTGGATGAATCACCTGAGAGGAAGCCAGGTGACTGTAAGAATCCGCTGAATCCAGGCCATCTGCTGCTATTTCCTCAGTGGATTGCTGGTGAATTCTTTTAGGACTCTGGACCTCCCTAAGTTTGGTCAGTGGTTCATTTTGCTTATTCTGAGCTGGTTAGGGCAGGGCGGTGGTGGCCCACGCCTTTAATCCCAGCACTTGGGAGGCAGAGGTAGGCCTGGTCTACCGAGTGAGATCCAGGAAAGGCACAAAGCTACACAGAGAAACTCTGTCTCGAAAAACAAAAAACAAAACAAAACAAAAACAAACAAACCAAAAAAAAAAAACTGAGCTGGTTAGGAAGGAGGTACTTCGATAGACAGGAGGATCCTACTTTGATCTGCTTTCAAAGTATTTTGTTAAAAGTATCTCATTTGAGCCGGGCGGTGGTGGCGCACGCCTTTAATCCCAGCACTCGGGAGGCAGAGCCAGGCGGATCTCTGTGAGTTCGAGGCCAGCCTGGGCTACCAAGTGAGTTCCAGGAAAGGCGCAAAGCTACACAGAGAAACCCTGTCTCGAAAAACCAAAAAAAAAAAAAAAAAAGTATCTCATTTGTGAAAGACCCTAACCCTTCAGGCTTACACCCCCCAAGCCCCAGGAAAATGAGGAACTAAAAATCTAGTTCCAAGGGCAAGCTGACTCAATCATTATTCAATCACCCCTGCCACAATGTAACAATGTAAAGAGATTTCTATTAAGAGATGCGCTCAACTGTGACTGGGATAATTGCAAGTGTTCCAGGAAAGACCACTGTGACCTTTGTGTAACTTTCACTCCCACCCTGATACCCCCCCCCTTGAGGTTTCGGGAAGAATGTGCATGCCGACGTGACTGTACCCCCTCTGTAATCAGACCATGATCTTGTGAAATTAGCCTCTAGATATAAATCAAATCAAAACGAAATTGTATGGGAATCGTAATCTTGTGGCTTTTGCAGGTTTTTCCTTTAAAAGTACCTATGTGGCTGCGATAAGATGCGACTCTTGCCCTCAGGACAAGGGGAACCCGACTGTACAGCTGCATCAATAAACCTCTTGCTTTTTGCATCAACTGGACCAGAGTCTGGGTTCTTGGGGGGCCCACTCAAGAAGGTAGTACCCTGGGTCTGGGGTCTATCAATTTGTTTCTTTGCGCTGAGAGCATTTTGGTCTAGGCATTTTGGTTTGGTTTGGTTTGTTTGCTTGCTTCTGGATGTCTAAAGGCATTTTGGTCAGTATTTTGTTCGTTTTAGGAACTTTGAAGGCATTTTGGTTTTGGTTTTGTTTCTCTTGGTTTTCACTGTCTTTGAAATGTTTTATTAGCATTTGGCCTTTGTCTCCTGACATTCCCCTTCAAATTCACAATTCTGCATCTCCTGCTGCTTCTCTTGCTACCTTGCTAAGCCTTTAGCTAAGGAATTTTATGAGTACCCAATGATAAAGACGCTGAAGACAAGAGACGCTTGTTCCTTCCCACCCAAAAGTGTGGAGGAGTCAATGGAACACTCATGAGTGCAATGGCCCCTTAGGGAAACCCAACAAACATACTGTGGTTTTCATGTTGATACAGCCAACCAGAAGGTGCGACATGGAGGTTAGCCTCCCTGAAGGTACTGGAAGCCAGTTGGATGGTGCTTGCCAGCATCTGGCAGTTCCTTTTCTGAGCCTTTTCATCTCTTCCATGGTGCACCTTAAATGCTATCGCCAGCACATCTGCCTGTGGAGTCAGAGGGCCGTTCTCTAAATGTTTAAGTTTATCCCTAATGTCAGGGAAGCTCTGTGAGACAAAGTGGGTCATTAGGAGCTGCCTGCCCTCAGGGCTCTCTGGGTCCAAGCTAGTAACTGAAGTAGAGCCTTGGTGAGCCGCTCTAAGAAATGAGACGAATTTTCATCTTTATCCTGAATTACCATTTTTAGTTTTTCATAGTTTACTGGTTTTAGGGCAGCCTTACGGAGGCCTGTCAGGAGACAGGTAATAAACCTATCTCTGGCTAGACAGCCACCCTGGGTGTTATAGTCACAGTGTGGTTCTTGGTCAGGGACCGCCTCAGCTCCTGGGGGGTGTGAAAGGTTAGTCTGATGAATTTCGTCTGCGTGAGTCCTAGCCTGTTCCCATACCTGCCTGCACTCCTCAGGAAGTAAGTTATTAGAAAGTTTCATGTATATATCATGAAAGGTGAGACTATAAGATTGAGTTATATATTGAAACTGTTTAATAAAGGAAGCAGAATTAGAAGTATAAGAACCCAGCTTAGTTTCTATCTGAGAGAGTTCTGTGAGAGAGAATGGAACATGAACCTTAATCAGTCCATCCACACCAGCCACCTCTCGCAAAGGGAGAACAGTGGAAGGGTTTGAATGGCTGGAATCAGGCAATTTAGCAGTTTGAGAATGGGTGGTGGTAGGGGTGAAGGTTGAAGCCAGGGCAGGGCCTTTGGAAATGGCCGCTACCGAGGGAGAAACGGCTTTAGAGGAAGAAGAATCTGGAAGAGGAGCTCAAGGAACAGTCGCCCTAGGAGTAGGAGTGGGAGCCAGAGGTCGAATAGGTGGAGGTTCGTTAGCAGGATCTAGAGTCAGAGATTCCGGAGTCAGAGAATCCTCCGGTTTAGGCATAGCTAGGAGTATGTGAGCAGTAGAGAAGGAATCCAGAAGAGACGGCTCAGCATTGAGAAAGAAGAAAGCAACTCTTTCCATTTGCCTGCTCGCTGACAGAAATCAGAGAACTCCTGTAAAATATTGGGATCTAAGGAGCCGCTCGGCGGCCATTTTTTGTTGTTTTGTAAAGCATATTTGGGCCATTTCTTAGTACAGAGACGGATCAGCTTGGGAATCTTTGTGTAAGGCATTAAGCTGAGAGGTTTTAAAGCTTCAAGAAGACAGCCTAATGGAGAGGAAGGACTAATAGGGTTGGAAGCCTTGTTTCCCATGTCTGCAGCAGAGAGGCAGAAAAATAAAAAAAATTATAAAAACAAACGTGATCTGGGATGGGGGACAGGACACGTGAGGCAAGGATTCCCTGGGAATCCGGACAGCATCTACCGCTTTGTGAGCTGGAAGAACGGCCCTCATGCGGCCCCAAGGACGCAGTGGTCCCACTGCGAGGAATATCTCAGGCTGCAGACATAGGAGATGGCTAGAAATTTAGGCCTGCGATAGGGGCCGACTGTAGCCAATAAAGACCATGGCCGGGGGTCCCGTCCGTGTCGTCGTCCCCCCCCCACCCCCAGTTTCAAGAATACTTAGTGAGGTGCCGGATGCTCAATGGTCATTCTCACAGATTCAGAAAACCATTTAAGCTGGCCAAAAAGTGGGGGACTCACCAATTGGAGAAGCGGTGTTGGATGTAGTTTAGTGCAGCTAGGAGAAATGGATAGCGGTCTGTCACTTATGGAGCAGAGTCCCCGGTTTGTGTGCAGCAGTCCCCGGTTTACGGGTTTCCAGGCGCAGGGTGCCCGGAAGCGCCCGCTTGGTCTGGGCACCAGATGTTAGTTATTTAGCGGCGCTCTTACCCTGCGAGGAAATGTCACAAAACACGACAGGAACTGAATTCATGTCCTCTGGAAGAGCAGGAAGTGCTCTGAACCACTGACCCATCTCTCTATCCTCCTGTACTTGGTTTTTTGAGACTATCCTGCTCATTTCATCAATCCATGTACTGACTGGGTTGTTCACTTTCTTGTTGTTGAGATCTTTGAATATTCCAGATATGAATCCTCTGTTTGGTGCATAACTTGGAAAGACTTTGTCCCATTCTGTAGGCTATCCCTTCACTCAGTTTTTTCCTTTGATGTAAGGAAGCTTTTAAGTTCCACGAGGTCCCCCTTGTTACAGGTGCTACTTCTTGAGCAACTGCAGTCCTATTCAGAAAAGATTTGTCTATGCCAATATCTCAAAGTGTTTTCCTTACCTTTTCCCTTATCAATTTTAGAATTCCAGGTTTTACATTAAGGTGTTTGGTGCATTGGAAATTGATTTTAAGATGGGGTGAGATATAGAGATCTAGTTTCGTTCTTCTACATATGAATATCCACTTTTTGCTAGCAACATTTGTTGAAGAGATTGCCTTTTCTCTAGGGCATACTTTTGAAATCTTTTTCAAAAATCAAGTGGCCATAGCTACTTGAGTTTAATTCTGGTTCTTATATTTCATTCCACTGATTTTTGTGTCTGTTTTTGTACCAGCATTGCACTTTTTTAAATTAAGATTTTATTATTTATTTATTTATGTGTGTATCTGTATGTGTCTGTGTGCATGCATGTGAACCTGGATGTGTGTGCCTGAGGAGGTCAGAAGAGAGCATTGAATTTCCTGGAGCTGGAGTTACAAGCAGTTGTTAACTGCCTGACATGGGTGCTAGGAAGTGAGCTCTGGGCCTCTGAAGGAGCAACAAGTGTTCTTAACTGCTGAGCCATGTCTACAGCCTCACATGCTTTTATTACTATGGCTCTGTGGTATAACTTGAAGTCAGACATGGTGATAATTCCAGCATTTTTCTCAGAATTACTTTGTCTATCTACGGTCTTTTGTTTTGTTTAGAAATTAATGTACATCATTCTTTCCCACATTCTCCTCCCTCCAATTCCTTAAATTTATGGCTTCCTATTAATTATAATCACCTCTCTATCACACATACGTATATAGGCTTATAAACACTACCTGATGAAATTATCTAGTATTGGCCATATGTGTTTAGGGTTGACCCCTTAGCATTTGCAAGTCTATCAGACAGCTTATCTCTGGAGAAGACTGATTCTCTCTCTCTCTCTTTCTCTCTCTCTCTCTTTCTCTCTCTCTCTCTCTCTCTCTCTCTCTCTCTCTCTCTCTCTCTCTCTCTCGGCAAACATTAATTTTCTGTAGCTTTTCTTATAGAGATGAAGTCTTATGTGAGCTAAAGTTTTTGTGAAGAATGACTCTGGGGTTCTGATGGGGTACTGCATTGAATCTGTAGGTTGCTTTTGGTAGTATAGCCTTTTTTTTTTTTTTTTTTTTTTTTTTTTTTGGTTTTTCAAGGCAGGGTTTCTCTGTGTAGCTTTGTGCTTTTCCTGGAACTCACTTGGTAGCCCAGGCTGGCCTTGAACTCACAAAGATCCACCTGGCTCTGCTTCCCGAGTGCTGGGATTAAAGGCGTGTGCCACCACCACCCAGCAGTATAGCCATTTTTACAATATTAATTCTTTGTATACATGAGCATGGGAGGTATAGCTTCTTATCCTTTAGTATCTTCAACTTCTTTGTTTAGCATTTTAAAGTTTTTATTGTAGAGGTCTCTCACTTTTTTTGGTATCCCGATGTGCTGGCTAATTTTTATATTAAATTAACACAACCTAGAGTTGTTATGGAAGAAGGAATCTCAATTGAGAAAGTGCTCCTACCAAATTGGCTTGTGGACAAATCTGTGATGCATTTTTTTGATTGATTATTGATAGATGCTGTTCCACTCTAGCTCTTGGCTCCAGGTCCCTACCTTGACTTCCCTCAGTGATGAACTTTGATAAGGAAGTGTAGGCTGATTAAACTCTTTCCTCCCAAAGTTGCTTTTGGTCATGGTGTTTTATCACAGCAATAGAAACTCTAAGGCAACTGGTTGGTTTTCATTATCAGTTTGACACAACCTGGAGTCACCTGAGAAGAGAGAAACTCAACTCAAGGGTAATTTTGAGGCAATTTTGAATGGTGGGGGGGTGGGGGGGAGTTAGTAACTTAGAAGTTTAGCAGGTCCGAGGAGCTGAACTGTAGTCTGGAAATATTTGGGCACGCAAGAATTTCATAGCAGAAGACAGTTGAAATATTAAAGGCTGGATAACACCAAATATTCATAATAAATGGCTTTGCCTTTTGACAGATCTGTGACTGGTCAACGTATAGCTTTAATACACAGCTGAATCTCTATAATATATTCTTGTGGCCCGCAAGATATATCTTTTACACAACAAAGTATAAAGCTCCAGAAAATATGTTTCCATTTTTAATTTAAAAATTATGTATATGGGTGCTTAGCCTGCAGGTGTGTCTGTGCATCATGAGTGTTTAGTGCCAGGAAGAGGGGATCAGAGCCCATGGAACTGCTGTCCCAGAAGGTGTGGCGTGGAGGTTAGCCCCCCTGAAGGTACTGGGAATAGAACTTGCGTCTCCTGGAATAGCAGGCAGTGCTCTTAACTGCCGAGTTCTCTCTCCAGCCCAGAATCTGGTTTTTAAATGCTTCATCCCTGAAGTCCGTAAGGCATCACTGATTTACCAACTGTCTCCTTTTATCAAGTGCCGCAGCCAAATGGCAGACACAGCCGCACCGCCACTTCACGTTGCTTCTTCACCCTCTGTTCCAAAGCCAGACTTACTTTAGAATTAACAGTGAATCTGAGATTCAGGGTCCACCTTTGCTAGGCTTTTTCATAAACTTCATATTTATAATGTTATATTTTCTTAGTCAAAGACTTCTCCAAAGTAAATAGGCTGCAGGCCCCTTAAGTCCTGGATCTGCCTTCTTTGTACAATAACCTCAAAAAAAAAAAAGGCTAATAAAAATAAGAATCAACCCAGCCTCCCTGTTCACACTGAGACTGCAGCTTTATATGGACAGTCCCGCTCTCAGCAGTGACTCCCCATGCTAGACTGAAGTGAATGGCAGAAACTCGCCGTTAATTTATAGTTAATCCGTGTTCTTCTAGAGAAATAAATCTATTTTAACTTTTTATTGATTCTTTGTGGATTTCCCATCATGTATCCTGACCCCACTCATCTTCTCGTTCCCTCTCTTCCACCTTCTGACCTTGCAACCTCCACCTCCAAAATAAAATAAAATTTAAAAGAAAAACACAAAACAAAACCAAAAATCCTTGACATGGAAGCTGCAGTGTGGCCAAGTGAGTCACACAGTACGTCCTTTAGTTCACACATCTCTACTTGTGTTTATAGCAATGCGTCATTGTTCTGGTTCATTCGGAGGCCTCAGGTTTCTGCTACACCCTGGATACTGGGCCCTCACTGGGGCTCCTCTTGGATATCCTGTTGTCCCGTGTCATGGAGATCCTGCTGTTTTGGATCTGCAGGTCTGGTCCCTTCATATGCTCCAGCAGTTGATAGATTTGGTGGATGCTGAGGTGGGCCAACTCATAGCCCTGGTTCTGGGTCTAGGTGGTAGCTGGGTCAGTCAGCCTGCCAGCTTTCCCTCATTGTCACCACCAGGGTGAGCTCTCCAGCACTGCCCCATCTAGCTCACCCAATGCAACAGACAGCAAGGAGCCAGGCCATTTCTCCAGCTCTCACACCCTTGGGGCCGGTTCACCTGCACCCACCCCACCAGGGCCAGCTCTACTGTTTTACCCAGGAAGGGTGCAGGGCTGGATCTCCAGAGTGCTGCAGGTGGGGAGGGGGAGGGCCAGCTCTCCCACTCTCATATCTTGGAGGCCAGCTCTCCCACCTGCCACAGGTGCCAAGGAGGGGGCATCTTTCCCTCACCCATGCCACCACATGGCAGACAAGGGGTGCGGGGTCAGCTCTCCTGCTCTCACACGCCCAAAGCTAGCTCACTTTCACTCCTGCTAACAGAGTCAACTCTACTGTGCTGCCCAGGTGAGGTGCAGGGCTCATTCTCCCATGTGCTGTAGTGGGGGGGGGGGGCAGGACCAGCTCTCCCACCTGCCACAGGTGCTAAGGGGCGAAGAGAAAAAGAAGTTTATTTTCCAGAGAAGAACTAACTTTTCTTTGACTATTCCTGTCTCATGCCACTGATCTAAAATATTGTGCTTACTGGGGTCTCAAACAGTAGGAATTATGCTCCCCAACTGTCTCACTGTGTTAAGGTAATCTTTCCAAGGCCTCATGGCCAAGAAAGCTTGCTTCTTGAATTTAAGTAAGTTTGTTTCTAGAAGCCATAGGGCCTCTGCACAACAAAACAATAGTATTTTTTCTCAAATGATACTTGGTTTTACTAAATAATATATAGACTACAAAGTTAGAGATAAGTGGAGGATATTAAAATAGGATATTAAACAGTGTAATATTAAAATAAATTAATATTACAAAATTGATATCAGCCTTTCCCAGTTGCCACATAGTAAAATTGTCAATCAGGAGTATTAAATGCATGTTCAACTCTACATAGGGTGATGGTAGCCCAACACTGCCACTCAGATTTCGGTTTTCATACTGTTCTCTGACTATAAATATCCATGCAGAAATTTTAACAGGTGCTTTCAGGAGGGTCAGGAGATTAAAAATAGACATAGTTTGACCTTTGGCTAGCTATAAGTTCAAGTTACTTTTTGGAATGAACTTGTAAAACAGGGTTATAATTTTATTTGTCATTTATAAAGTTGCAGAATTCTTTAAATTCCAGGTGTAATTTTCCACCTGCCAAGGCCTTGCAGCTTTGCTCAGTCCCACCTGTGACCCCCTTCCCTGCTGTTG
This sequence comes from Peromyscus eremicus, assembly GCF_949786415.1. NCBI lineage: Eukaryota > Metazoa > Chordata > Mammalia > Rodentia > Cricetidae > Peromyscus > Peromyscus eremicus. The sequence goes on along the minus strand of NC_081424.1, from coordinate 17,934,849 downwards.
TGGGCTAGTCCTCACAGTCTGGAAGGTCACTGTAAGAGTAGTTCAGGCAGCCTCTGCAGGTTCTATAGATGATGATCAGATGGTAACACCCTGGCACAAAGAGCAAGATGCCCACAATCAGGACGACAATGGCCCGGTTGGTCCCCACGTGCCTGATGTAGCCGGTCAGCAGAAGGCAGCTGGTCAGGATGAGAGTGGTACCGATCAAAGCCTGCAAGGTGGTACAGATGATGGTCTTGTGAGGAATCTTAGCAGGGCTTCTGTTCAAGAAGTGCGATCTCATGACACCCGGAGCTCTTTGATTGAGAGCTAGTCAGTAGCTCAGGTCCCTCCTGAAGGTAACAGTTTCCTGGGTCCGCTCTGAAGAGCTTCCAATGTTTACTTTGCTCTGGGGGATCACAACATGACCTGCTGCACCTCAGATCCCTTCTGAAAGTTGCAGTGTCTGGGTTAGTGCAGGAGAGCAATATTTCCTTTGCTCCGGGGATCGCAATGTGAACTTGCAACTCAGATTCCTTCCCAAGGTTGCAGTGTTCCGGGTCAGTGTAGGAGAGCCTCCAATGCTTATTTAGCTCCTGGGGATCCCAGTGCTGCCTTGGTACAAGTGGGCACCGTCATCGCTAGAGTGGAGGAACTTCACCTGGCTGCCACGCAGAGTGCAGGGGCGTCTGAGAAGACCTGACGGTTGCCGGTAGAGGCACGCGCATCAGATCCCTCAGTGTCTGTCTTCCATCTGCCTCCACCAGACTAACTGCTTCCGAGAAGCTGTCACTTTTGTTTCATTGAAAGGATTTTTAAGTCTTCAAAATTATGATGACTTTGACGGACAGTATGGTTTGGGCTGTATATTTGTTGAGTTCTTAGACCAGCTCTGGTAAATATCCTAATTCTGTTGTAATCGAAATCATTAGATTGAATTGATGCGCTTACATCAGTTATACTTTGCTCAGGTAGTCCCCCAGAATTCCAATTTCTCTCTAGTCTCTTCAATTTGTCTATCAAGCAACACGCTTGTTTGATTTGATCAGTCTAAATGGCCTGCGGACCGGAAGGAGTTGGGAGGTTGGGGATCTGTCCTGGCACAGCCCCTTCTTCAGTGTGTGGACTTGGTCACGGTCCTGTACAGGGACCTGGCCCATTCTGCACAATAGGTGTAGTAGCAGCTACAGCACAAGGTCATGAATACTGAATGAAGTGTGCCCAGGGCTCTGTAGGTGCCCTCTGTGGGGCTCAGGTCCTGACAGAGTCAAGCCAATCCAGGCCCAAGTTTTGACTTATTTTCTAGATAGCAGTTTTCTGGAAAGCTGAGAAATAGGAGATGTACTGAGGAGGGGCCGCTCCCTTCAGAGGGGCAGCGAGCAGAATCAGTGTGGTTTTCTGAAGAGGTTCTAACAGGGACACTTCCACTTAAGTGAGGGCATCAGAATTCTCTCCTAACTCCTTGATTTTATGAATCCAAGCTACAGCTTCTTCAAGATTCTTTATTAGCTTGTATCAGGTGTGTCCTTTTTGTCCCCTAGGCCCTCTTTCCCCCAAAATATGATTCCTTAGCACTGTGTGTATGCGATTCATTTGTCACACTTGGTTCAGCTTTACCTCACTCTGAAGAGGAATTTTAAATCCAAACTTTGAGTTCTATTTTCAACATGTATTCTTTTATGCTGGATATTGCCTCATTATGCAAAGTAGAATATAAACTCCAGGGAAGTAATGGTTTTCCAATATATTCTTAGACTGCAAGTCTAGAGTTGTTTGCTTTGTACAAATCCAGTTTTTAAGTTTACTAATATAAAACTACTGGCCTGGTGGCGGTTGCGCATGCCTTTAATCCCAGCACTTGGGAAGCAGAGCCAGGCAGATCTCTGTGAGTTCCAGGCCAGCCTGGTCTACAGAGTGAGATCCAGGACAGACACCAAAACTACATGGAGAAACTATCTATGTCTTGAAAAACCAAAAACCAAAAACCAAATAAACAAAAAACAACAACAACAAAAACTACTGGGGAGAATTTTCTTTGTAATTGTTTGCATTTAAAATAGAAATTAAGATCTTATATTGATTTGCATATATTTCATAATGTACATAGTCTTCCCTCTCACATAGCTCAGAAATAGAATATTGACTATTTGACTGCAGTTTCATGCATACTATAAAGCTAGGAATGACTTACATGTATAAGGTCTCTCAATTAATAGTCAGAGACAGGGTAATGTATAATGGAGGCAATCTTCAGTTTTGTATGACCCTTTATCTTGTATTTATTTTGTGAGGGAAAATCTATAAAAATTTTTAAAAAAAGCAAAAGTCAATCATTGGAAACTCACTCTTTGAGTACAGAGAACTGACTGATGATTAATCTAAATATTGAAACATCTTTAGAGTGATTGAATGAAAACCATTACTTCCCTAGAGTTTATGAAATAAACACAAGATAGTATGACATCTATTGTCTGGCTAGCTTGGCAAGCTATCTCATATCATACTCAGCTGTAAGCCCCATTACTTACTTACCTTCCTCAATGTTCCATGAGATGTCTAATCACTCTATCCTGCTTTAGGGAAGAATCCTGTTAGGTCTATTAAGCCAGAATCTCCCTCACCCTACATGTTTTTCCTCAATAATTTTTCCATCTAGTGACCCCTTCAACCCTGTAATCTGGCTGCATATTCTCACTTTCCCATGGTGTATTCAAAATTGAGTTTACTGTTTTGGTTCATTGAATTACTCGAAAAACACTTCAGTATTTAGATTAATCATCTGCTGGTTCTCGGTACTCAAAAAGTGAGTTTCCAACTATTGATTTTGCTTTTTTTATTTTCATAGATTTTTCCCTCACAAAATAACTAAATTCTACCCTACTGAGCAAATATAGTCTATCATCGAGTGCCAAATGCCAATCTAGTTGATTTTTAGTGAACAAAAGTCAACTGGTTGAGTAATTGAATGTATTCAAATGGAAGAGATTGTTTCTTCCTTACTTGAATAAGGGAGAGGGCTGAAAGACACTGTGCTTATCTCATCTTTTTTTTTTTTTTTTCCCAAGACAAGGTTTCTCTGTGTAACAGTCCTGGCTGTCCTGGAACTTGATCTGTAGACCAGATTGGCCTCAAACTTATAGAGATCCACCTGATTCTGCCTCCCAAGTTCTAGGATTAAAGACCTGTGTTAGCACGCCCAGCTGTGTTTAGCTTAACTTTAATCAGGTTTATGAACCTTATTCTAGCTAGGTCTTTCTCTGCAAATCCCCAAATACAGTTTATAGTAAAGATTCTTTCCAAGTCTATTTAACAAGAATGCCTCATCCTTTCAATCTGATGGCCATCAACATCTGACTAGGCTTCTTATCTATCCTCTTCCTGCAGGAGATGACAGGTCACCCTGATCTGGCTTCAGCAAGGAGCCTGTTAAGTTAGTTCACACGGTATTTCCCTCACTCCTGTGTTTCTGAGTTGTTCACTAATTGGTTTTTCACTAGCCCCTGTCCTAAACTTGGCCATAGTACATTCTGTTTTTGTTTGTTTGTTTTTTTTTTTTTTTTTTTTTTTTTTTTTTGGTTTTTCGAGACAGGGTTTCTCTGTGTAGCTTTGCGCCTTTCCTGGAACTCACTTGGTAGCCCAGGCTGGCCTCGAACTCACAGAGATCCGCCTGGCTCTGCCTCCCGAGTGCTGGGATTAAAGGCGTGCGCCACCACCGCCCGGCATAGTACATTCTGACTTGAGTTCAGTCTCATCGCAAAATCCACGACAGTGGTTCCCACACCCGTCAGGATGGTCTTTCCTACCACATTTTAACGGCTGTCATTAAAATAACTTTTATGGACCGTGAACATGGATGATAGAACACAAAATCTCAAAATAAGAAATCAGAAAGGAAAGATTTATAAGCCGTAATTCCCTTTCTGCTTCATATTTCTTGTTTATGGCTATACATAGGTCCAAGAAAATCCCTTCCCTGGTATTCCATAAATCACTGTAATGAAACACTACATGTTGTATAAGCTGATTGGAACCAACTTATTCTTATTTGCAACAAAGTATTTCACAGAGACACTTCTGCAAAAGTTTCAAGCCCTCATGATGTCCTGTACCACCATGGGTCCTGAAACAATGAAGCCAGCTAACCATGAGCTGGAACCTCTGAACCCAGGAACCAAAATGAATCTTTCTCTTCTTAAATGGATTCTCTCATGTATTTGCCACATAAGAAAATAGTATGATACAAATCAGGTATAGTGGTGTACACCTTTAACCCCAGCACTCAGGAGGCAGAGACAGGCTAGTTTCAGGCCAGCCTGGTCTACAATAGTGAGATCAGGACCACCGGGACCCTGTAGAGAGACCCTGTCTCAAAAAAAAAAAAAAAAAAAAAACAACAGCAAGAACCCCCAAACAACAAAAGAATATGACACACACCACTATTGTTTGTGGTGCCATTAATTCATGTATTTGTTTCAGCATACATGGACAATGTGATGTATGTTATCTTAACAAGTTTCCCACAAATGGATATATTGCAAAGGCTTGGTCCCCAGCCCATGACGCTAGTAGAATTTACTGGGAGGGCCGAATGGGAGGAAGTAAGATACATGGAGGCATGCCCTTGAGTGGGATATTTAACCCCTAGCCTTCTTTTTCTTCTCTTTGCATCCAGGGTTGCATACAGCCCTTTCTTGCCATGGGCTGTACAGCACCGGTACACTCAGACAGTAGAAACCACAAAGCAAAATGAACTTTGGTCCCCATAAGTTAGCCATCTTGAGTATTTTGTTACAGTGGTGTAAAGCTGACCAACTTGGGTTGGTTCCATTGGATGACTGCTATGAACACGGCTACCGTATGTATTCATGATCCAAATACAGTCAACTTTTTAAATGCCTATAGTTGCTTTATTAATTAAATTCCTTCTCCGTTGAGAATGTTAAAGTCACCTAGGTTTTTTTTCTAGTTATTAAAGTGAATTTATGGCCTGGGTTTATGAGAACATGTTACAGACAGAACTGTTTTCATCCTGATACCTTGTAATTAAACGAGCATATTTTTTTTTATTTAACCTTTTATTCATTCTTTGTGGATTTCACATCATGCAGCCTGATCCCACCCATCTCCTTGTCCCCTCAATCTGCCCTCTTCCCTTGCAACCTCTCCCCAAAGAAAATTTAAAAGTAAAACCAAACGAAACCAAAGAAAACAAAAATAGAAACACACACACACACACACACACACACACACACACACACACACTAAATAAATAAAAATCAAATAATAATAAAAAAATCTCAGCATGGAAGCTGTCGTGTGGCCCAGTGAGTCACACAGTATACACCCTCTAGTCCATACATCTTTACTTGTAAGTGTTCTTTTCATATGAGTCACTGGTCTGGTTCAAGGCCTCTGGCTTCTGCTATACCCTGGATACTGGGCCCTCACGGGGACTCCTCTTGGATATTCTGTTGTTGCTTTGTGATCATGGAGATCCTGCAGCTTTGGATCTGCAGGTCTGATGCCTTCACATGCTATAGCAGTCCACAGAGCGGGTGGTTGTTCAGGGTGGGCCAACTCACAGCCCTGTTTCTGGGCCTGGGTGGTAGCTGGGTTGGTCAGCCTGCCAGCTTTCCCTCGTTGTCACCACCAGGGTGCGCTCTCCAGCACTGCCTCACCCAATGCAGCCGATAACAAGCAGAGGTCGGTTCTCTTGTTCTTATGCCCTCGGGGTCCAGCTTGCCTGCACTTACACTACCAGGGCCAGCTCTACTGTTTTGCCCCGGCGAGGTGCAGGGCTCGCTCTCTGGATTGCCGCACTTGGTAAGGGGCACGACCCTTCTTCCCACCCCCGTCTTTCACGCGGTAGCATGTGTGAGGAAAACAAAATGTTCCTCTTCCCCATGCCCCTAGCCGCCTGTGGCAGGTGAGAAAGATGGCCACTGGGCCTTGAGAGTGGGAGAACTGGCCCTGCCCTTCATCAGCTGCAGCACACAGCCAAGTGAGAACAGCACTTCACCTCGGCAGCGCACTAGAACTGACCCTGTTGGCAGGGGCAGGGGAGCAGGGCCAGAGAGCAGGAAAGCTGCTCCCCTCCCTCATATGCCATGGGATGGTAAGGGTAAGGGAAATAATACTCTCACCTCCCACCCCTTACCACCTGCAGCAGGTGGGAGAGCCAACCCTCCTGCTCTCATGTTTCCCAGGCCCACTCACCTGCCCCCCCCCACACACACACCAACAGGGTCAGCTCCATTGTGCTGCCCAGGTGAAGTGCAGGGTCTGCTTTTCCCGGTCCTGAAGCTGGTGAGGGGCAGGATCAGCTCACCCACTCTCGTGACCCCAGGATCAGCTTTTCCTGCCTGCAGTAGATGGTAAGGGGTGAGGAGCAAGGGGCAAAAGGGGTACCTTTCCCTAGCCTACACCACCATGGACAGACATTAGGGCTAGCCCTCCTGTTCTCCTGTCTTCAGGGTCTGCTCACCCACACCCCCACCAGCAGGGACAGTTCTGCTGTGTTGCCCTGAGGAGGTGCAGGGCCTGTTCTCCAGAGTGGTGGAGTCCACTGAGGGACAGGGCCAACTCTGTGCAGGCCTATCCTCACTGCTTTTGGTGGTAAAAGGAGCCATAGACATCAACACAGATGGCAGCTGTGACAGAATCATGGACCCAGACATGGCTCATAGCAGTCTAGGCCCAGAGCATACCATGGACCTGGGAGGCAGCACAGGCTACTCAGATTTACATGGCCCCAGCAGAGACTCTACCCATAGATACTAACGTGGCCCTAGGTTGTGGCCCAGGCCCCTGACATCTGTATGGCCCTTAGTAGCACTACGGGCCATAGACATTAATAGAGACTCCATCTGTGATTGGAACATGGACCCAGACATGGTCCTGGGCAGCAGCCCAGGCTCACAAGTACCATGGTCCTGATTGGCAGTGCAGGTCACTTAGATCGGCAGGGACCCAACAGCAGCATGGCCCTCGAATCCCCACATGGCCCCAGGTGTGGGCCCAGATCCTGGGCATATGCACTTGGACCAGTATGTGTTTAATCTTTGATTTTCATGTCTTTATTGCAAACTGAGACCTGTTACATTATTTTAAAAAGGCATATGTGTTTGTATATGACATCTCTTCTTTTTTATTTTAACAGTCTTATTGATTTTAAAGGCAAAGAACTGAAGTCCAATTATAAGAATAAATAGATTTTTAATATTTACTTGATCCTAAATTAATTGAAGGGAAAGAAAATGTGAACTATAGAATATTCTCTGAAGGTATCTGCAAGCCTTGTCTGATGCTTACTGTTAAACCATTTGGTAAAGGATACCAATGCTCATGGTCACCTCTGAAATTAATGTTATGGCAAGCAACCTCAACACAAGTTAATCATTTTGCTCATGAATTGTGCTTTATGATTAATAGTTAAGTGAGCAAAATTAATTAATTTTAATGTTAAAATATGGCCTCCGGCTAGTACATTTTTATATGATTAATTCACATGGTAATTAAAATTCTACTCCTCATTTATATCCCAGATGAACTTTAAGGGAATGTTTTTCATGTTCTTGTAGAATATTCTGTCAAATCTTTCATTCTGCTCCACAGTCAAATGATGTTTCCAGTCTCCAATGGTACCTAATGGGAGAAGCACAGTGCAGCACCCACATAAGTAAGGTGCTTAAGAAGCATGCAGCAGCATCTACTATTCTCTACAGCTCACATTGCACATCACTGAGTTCTCAGTAGGGTTTGGTTGGCTACCTCTCCTCTCATCACAGAAGAAAGTCCAGTAGAAGAAGCTTCAGAGTAGCAGCATAGTAAATAGACATCACTAGTATTACCACTGAGTTATAACCAATTTTTAGAAAAAAAGAAAACCCTTTAGAAGTTAAAAAAATATATTAGAATTTTAAAAGTACATCTTACTGTGTACCGATCATTATACTAAGAAAACACTTATACTTCAAACACAATATATTTTAAACATAACCTTATGAGGTATGTATTTTTTTCATTTTAAAGAGAAAAAAATGAGACCGAGAGGTTTTCAGCAAGTCAAGTCAAGGTGACGCAGAACGTTGAAAGAGCTAATGTTATAATTTTACTGGATAAGAATTTGTAATGATCACTACGCTAGTTAAAATGAAAGCAGACATTTGGGGTCTTCAGTTGTCAGAGACAACGATATGATTGTTTGCATTTGGAACAGAGGGCAAGATATCATGGGCAAGACATTTAGTCTTCTGAGAAATGAGATGTGAGAGTTGATGTTAAGTGGCAGAAGAGAAAAAATAAAAGAGTTTTTGAAAAATATAAAAATCCAGATATTAAAATACAAGCTAATGCTCGTAGTAATGATATGTTAAAAGAGTATCAAGAGGGAAATGCTCATTCTTAACCACATCTCCTGGCATATAATGAGATCATAATAAGTTTATTGCCCATTTACCTAATTGAATTCATATTAGATAAAGTTATTAAGATATCACTCTAATTTTTATGATTTTTCCTCCTCACAAGGAGGAAAAGGCATTTTAAACATTGTCTTCAATATAAACATACGCTAAGTTTGCTTGTACAATATCCTAGAAAAAATAGTGAGTAAAACTCCTCTTGTCTAGGAGTTCATGGTCCTTCATGCCTGTAATCCTAGCAATCAGGAAGGGGTATGGTGTAGAGACAGGAGGATTATGAATTTAAGACAGCCTTGGTTGCTTGGGCTACACTGTGAAACACACACACTCTCCCTCTCCCGCTCTCTCTCTTTTTCTAACTCTCTCTCTCTCTCTCTCTCTCTCTCTCTCTCTCTCTCTCTCTCTCTCACACACACACACACACACACACACACACACACACTCACACACAAACTGAACAAAACAAAACAAAAACCAAAATAAAACAAAACAAAACAACAAAACAACAGCACAAGATTAATTAGAATCTTCACTTCTAACACATCTATTGCCTAGGACAAGACTGCTGACATACTTTAAAAGGTTAGGTTGTATGGCCTAAAAGGAAGGAAAGTCATATCTATTTAGTAATTGAAATTGTCAGAGTTTTTTTTACTAAAACACTAGTAGAAACCCTTCAGGTTCTCTGTCAGCTAAAATGTTCGATGCTTCCAAATGACATTATCACCTGGAGAAATACATTGAAAATGCAGATTATTTCTCCTAGGTACTCCAAGGAACACTCAACATTTTTTTGCTGCTATGGACCACTAAATATCACCTTTGCGGAGGAATTTTCCCTCTTCATTTCTTGTCCCAATTTCATTTTTTATAATATCTTCATAATTTGCTCGTGGGTCAGATTTCATGTTCTGAAATGTAGATTGTCTCACAACAGCATCCACATCCTCATCACTCAGTGTTTTCTCCAGAAAACTGCAGATTTTAAGCACTGAGCTTCTGAGGTCCTGAAAAAGTCAAGGGTTGAAGAATTACTGACCTTATAATGGAGGTATGAGTTACAGCTAACCACGTTACATGAACAGGTAGAATTTACATTTGAAATGCAAGCACTCTTCAACATGTGAAAACCTCGTAGGAATAGGGTGAAGAAATAACTGAAATCATTATTTATTATCACTGATACAGAATAAGCCATTAATAAAACACAACTTTTTTGAGACTCTGTAGCCTGAAGCTGGCCTGGATTCAATATGTAGTCTAGGATGCTCTGAAAGTTAGGATGGCCTTCATGTCTTAGCATCCCATGGGCTAGGATTAGAGGTAGGAGCTACTACACCTGTCTCAATATCTTTGTTAAATAAAAATATCAACAAACTTGTAGAAAATTAAGATGTGTTACTTTTGTTTATGTTGCATTTGTTTAACTCAGTGACGCTGTGTTACTGTGCCTGTCTAAAACACCTGATGGTCTAATAAAAAACTGAACGGTCAATAACAAGGCAGGAGAAAGGATAGATGGGGCTGGCAGGCAGAGAGAATATATAGAAGGAGAAATCTGGGAGGAAGAAGAAGCCAGAGAAGGAGGAGGACTCCAGGGGCCAGCCACTTAGCTACACAGCAAGTCATGGAGTAAGAGTGAGAGTAAGAGAATGGGAAAAGCCCAGAGGCAAAAGATAGACAGTTTTTAAAGTTAAGGAAAGCTGGCAAGAAACAAGCCAGGCTAAGGCCAGGTATTTATAAGGAAGAATAAGCCTCCATGTGTAATTTATTTGGGAGTTGGGTGGCAGCTCCCCAAAAGAGCAAAAACTGCTAACAACACAAACAAGCAGCAACAGTCAAGTACCTCAATACAAAATACTGTGTATTAAATACTTAGAGCTAGAATCACATTTGGTTGAGAAGAATATGATCATTTTCTTCTGAGGTCTGCAATAAGCTAGATTTTTACTACTTCTATTTATTTAACATATTACTGGGAAATAATAGGCAGAGCATTTAGTCAAGAAAGAGAAACATACCATCTAAATTAGAGACAAAGAAGTAAGATTATCTCTGTAAAGCAGACTGTATGATCTCATATGTAAAAAGAAAAACTAGGAAAAGCACAAGGATCTGCTAAAGTAGTGAGATTTTACAAAGTTGTAAGATATAAAATCAAAGTCAATATACAAATATTAGTTGAAAATTTAAATACTAGTGATGAGTAATCCTAAAGCAAGAAAAGAAAAAAATACATGAATTTTGAAATGGTAGGATTACGAAACCTAGGAGTAAAGTTAAAAAGGCTAAAGACAGGTCCATTGAAGACAGAACATTGATGAAAGTAGAAGAAAACAGAAATAAACAGAACAGTGTCCTACACTCATGAATGGGAGGGCAGTTATTTTAAAGACACTAGACAAACCAACCCACAAATTCTATGCAGTCTGAATTAAAATTTCAATGATTTTTTTTTCATTTTTGCAAAAAAAAAAAGAAAAGAAAATCTGTCCAAAATTCATATGAAATCTCAGAGACCCTGAACAACCAGTCTTGAAATAGAAGATTAAATTTGGAGGAGTCACATTTTCAGATATCAAAATTACTTTATTACACTTTACTTATTTGTTTATTTATGTATTTGTGTGTGTCACACACACACACACACACACACATACACACACACACACACACACACACACACACACACACACACTCAGTCATAGGACACCTCAGAGGAGCTGGTTCTCTTCTTTTACCATGTGTGTCTCAAGGATTGAATTTAGGTCATCTGGATTGGCAGCAAGCCCCTTTACCTGCTGAGCCATCTCTACCCACAAAAAGTTACTTTAATGTCATGTAATTCTATTAGTGTGATAGTGACTTGAATACAGCCGTGAACCAATAGAACAGAATAGGCTTCCCAGGAATCATCTCTCACTTATAATGGTCAAATGATTTTTGATATGACTGCCAAGAACTTTACATGGGAAAGCCCCTTTACCTGCTGAGCCATCTCTACCCACAAAAAGTTACTTTAATGTCATGTAATTCTATTAGTGTGACAGTGACTTGAATACAGCCGTGAACCAATAGAACAGAATAGGCTTCCCAGGAATCATCTCTCACTTATAATGGTCAAATGATTTTTGATATGACTGCCAAGAACTTTACATGGGAAAGGTCATTCATTTCAACAAATGTTCTTGGGTAAATTGGATGCCCATATGCAAAAGTATAAAGCTGAATTCTCACCTTACAATGTATGTCAAACAACTGAAATTTGGGTCAAACATAAAAGCAAGAGCTTAAACTTCAATGTTCTTACAGAGAGACTTAGAGGGAATGATTTAAACTAGAGGATTTTACAGTGGTGTTCTGAATATCCCTCTACAAGTACAGAGACAATATAAGATGATTTACGTCAAAGGATTTCACAGTGGTGTCTTGGATATGTCTCTACAAGTACAGCTAGCTAAAGAAAAATGAATTGAGTTGATTATATTAAACTTCATAACTCCTATGTAAAAGGGGACCTATTCAATGGAGTGAAAAGTTAATCTATAGGATGGCAACAATATTTATAAGTCATTTATCTGATACAGGATTATCCCCAGAAATCACAACAACAAAATCAACTCAATTAAAACTTTAAATAAATCATCCTCAAAGGGATTCTAGAAACATCTATTAAATGGAGGAGAAAAATGCTCTGTATCACTAGTCACTTGGGAAATGGAAACCGACAAGAAGAGCCTACCACGTGTAACCTATTATGATGGCTCTTCCTTAACAACTGACGTAAACCATAAGTGATGCTGCTGTTGGTACATCTGTAAAGGATGTAAAGTGTAAAATGGTACATCTGTAGAGGAAAAATGCACGATGCTTCCTTCACAAAATAAAAGCAGAATCACTGTATGCTCCAGCAACTCCACTTCTGGCTTTCACTTCTCATTTCAAAACAATTGAGCCCAAAAATCTCTGAAAGATATTCACAGCATCAGTATGCACACCAGCTCAAATGTGGAAACAAGCCAAATATATATAGATTACGGAACATAAATACAGTGGGTTATTATGTAGACACAGAGAGGGAATTCTGACACGTAATGCAACAAGCTTTGATGACATTGAGGACATCATAGTAAGTAAAATAAGTCAATAAAAATACAACTGCCTGTTTCCACTCATACCAAGTATTGAGCATGAAGAAATTACTGGAGGAGGAAAGCAGGGTGGTGATGTTCAGGGACTGAGAGGAGGAAAAGGAGAAGTTATGGTTTAATGATCCTACGGTTTCAGTTTGACAAGCAGAAAAGGATTTGGAGAGCAGTAGTGACGAATGGTTGCATAACAAGTCATAAGAGTGAAAGGGCACATTTTACCTTGCGGATGTTAAAATCATAATTAAGAGTGCAATTGGGGTTCATAACATGGCTAGGGATATAGCAGTTATTTGTGAGAGATTAATTTTACCCAGAGAAGTTACAACATTCTTCATGATGATGAAGTACTACCTCCAATTCGAGAACAAAAATAAATAAATAAATAAGAATGAACACATGGATTTCCTTTGTCAATGTAAGAATGAATACCAATTGAGAGAAGCTTGAAATCCCTTCCATATTTAATGAAAGCTGCACTTCAGAGGACTCTATACATGAAATACAAGAAACAGAGATGCGTTTGCATGTGGGAACCAGATGATTTGGGGCCCTGCTGAGCAGGCTTAAGTGTGTTAGTCTCCATCCTTGTACGTGCTCATTTGTGGAAGAAATTTAGTGTGTTGTGGTGGATAAAATAATAGGATTCTAAAGCTAATTAATTTATACAAATGACTTTGATGCACAGTGACTGACCGAAAAACCAAGACCCGGAAGAACATGAAAAATAGAACAATGCAGCTAAAAGAAAGAGAAAGAAAGATGATAAGGGTTTGCATGCTACCAATAATGGAGTTCTTGGAAATAATTTTAACATAATACTATATTGAAGGAGGTAAAAGACAAAGTTTTAAATTGCCCTTAACCCAATACTATAAATGAGAACAAATTAAAAACAGACTGTCTTTAATTAATGAAAAGTAAATCTCAGTGAGTAATTTTAGTAGAAACTTTAATCCACACAAGCTCAGCAAAGTCAAACTGGGAGCCAGGGGTAGGAGCAAACACTCAGCATAACGCCTTCATGGAGAACTTTACCTGTCTTGGGTGAGGTGACACACACTGTTAATTCCAGAAGCAAGAGGATCTCTGTGAGTTCAAGGCCAGCCTAGTCTAAATAAAGGGTTCTAGACAAACCATGAGTACACACTGAGATGCGATCTAAAACAAAGAAACCAAGTAACAAAAATAAAACAAAGAATTGGTCAATTCTGGTTTATGGCTCTAATTGTCCACTTTTTATAGTAGTTATGTGACTCTCTGCTCTTTGCTGGCTCTCAGTAGGTAGTGAGCACGGAAAACTATAGTAAAGTGGATCATCATGTCAGCTATAGCATCTCTGAGTATATAGCCAATAGAAATGAAGTCACCATCCAAAACTTATTGTTATCTAGTGCTGTTGCTGTACATTTTCAACCACAATATGTGGACTCAGCCTAGAGTCCATCAACAGATGAAAGAGTAAATAATTTATATGTGTCATACACAATATATATAAAATAGATTATTACTCAGACATTAAAATGAAACGAAATTCTGTCATCTGCAGTAAAATGTATGAAGCTCAGGACACCAGGTCAAGTGAAATAAGCCAGACAATGAGACAAATGTCTGCATTTTCTCATCTGAGGAAACTTAAAAGTCAACTTTTAAGGAGAAATGTGTTTAATAGTGATCGGGAAGGATCTTGGGAGAAGAAAGGAATGGCAATTCGAGAAGAGTGGAAAGATGAGATCAGTGCACACTCTACTCCTGGGCAGGAATATCACACCAGATGCCACTAATGGATGCCATTGATATGGGATGATAAAGTTTTTGATTATGAAAGCAACTGCTGCTGTGAATTTTTGAGGTTTCCTTGACACAGGTGGTCGCATGAGAAGGGATCACAAGAGATGACTGTACAGGGAGAAGAGAGTCCTGAGGAAGTCCAGGGAGTGAGGCAGAGGCAGGACATTAGGAATCATCTCCAACCCAAAGCCCAAAGGGGAATTCAAGTATGAAAAGAACTGGGAAAACACGGTTTCAACCAAGAGAAGAATAGGGCAAAAGAAATCATTTAAAAATACAACTTTCTTATCTTACCTTCTTCATATCTTCATAGCTCAGGAACATAATATTGAAGTCATGTCTGTGTTCATACCAGCCTTTGATGTGGTCAAACCAACAGCTTCCTACCACTGAGAACAAAGGTAAGGAGTAAGGATGTGGCGCACGCCTTTAATCCAAGCACTTGGGAGGCAGAGCCAGGCGGAACTCTGTGAGTTCGAGGCCAGTCTGGTCTACTGAGCGAGATCCATGATGGGCACTAAAACTACACAGAGAAACCCTGTCTTGAAAAAACAAACAAACAAACACAAAAAATGTCAACCTGTGTGTACACGTAGTAAATGACAAACTCTCTTCTTCATTTTCTGGTTTGGAATTTTCGGAAATAAAACAGAGTCCCTGCAATGGACGTCTATATCCCTTTTTAAAATGTTTAATGGTTTAGGGGAATAATGACCTGACATTCGTAGAAACCCGCCTATATGTGGAGTAGGAAGGAAGCAATCCAGAAACTCAAGGGCCTGAGACTGCAGATGACTTTAGGGCACACTGTTGCATTTTCTTACTTCTCCACAGAGGGCACGCTTATCTATTGAAACTCTTGTTCTCTATGAGGCCTGGGCAACAATGTTCACTGTCTACAGTGGCACAGAATCTTAAGAGAGATCATGGCTCCACATGCTGTGAGCCTCTTGCCTTAGTTAATCCACCTAAGTATTGCAATGAATAATTCCACCGCTGCTGTATAAGGCCTTCCACAGGCCCATGCAAAGCACACACTCACCCTCAGCATTTGCTCTGCCAGAATGGATTACTCTGCCTTTGTCACTAGTTGGAAGGAATTAAAAGACTATCTGTAAACGAAGACAGTTCCTACACGACATGCCTTTGCAACCTTGACAGGCCTCAAGTGGTGTCTAAAGATAGAAAACCCAGCTGATGACAGATAGAGTGGACATTCAATTGTCCCTAGAGATGAGTTCTTTGGGTTCTGTTTTTTGTTTGTCTGATATTGTGCTTCTTGTTCTGGTATTCTTTTCTTGTTCCTTTCAGAAAAGCAGGGCATGTTATTATTGCTCTGCTCCATTTCTTTGAATTGTGTTCTGTAAGTTGGAGAATTTGGCTGTGTAATTGGCTTCTGTGTAGTTCATTTGTGTCTGGGTTGATGAATTAACACTTACCTCTTCCATCTAGAAACATTTGCAGGAAATTTTCCATAGAACTTGCAGCTTCAAGGTTAGTCATCAAATTTGAAAAATGAAAATAGGAGTTCAAAATATCTTTAGGATTTCTGTAGATATAAAGAATCTGTTGACAGAATTATGGGATTATTTCTTTAAAAAAACCTTGGTTATGCTTATAAGCTTTAAAAACAATTTTATAGTATTTGATTATGACAATAAGCATAATTATTTCTTCTAGTCTTTAAACTGTGAAAAGTCAAGTGGTTATTATTTACTTTTTGATATTATGGAGAGTACTGTAATAAACATCCTTTCTCCACGGTATTTCCTACATGTATAAGAATGTAGGTCAATTCTCAAAAAGCAATATTATTTATAATGTTAATAAATACTGATAATTTGCCTTATACGATCAATATATATGGTATAAAATTTTTATTAAAAATTTTAAAGGAAAATTAATTTGTCATGAGGGTCAATTGATGAGTATTATGTCATATTAGATGTATAACTAAGGTAGCAATAGAGATAAGTTTAAAAACAAAAAAACTAATAGTCATATTGATATATTTAGTAATCCACATATAATCTTCAAAGAAAAATGAGTTTTCCCTTCATATCTTTCCGAAAAATAACTTAAACATGAGTTAAGAGTAGAAAAACTCACATACAGAAATAATAATCTGGGGGCATGTGACCCCAATACTGGCACCTCGGAGTCTAGGGCAGGAGGAGTTCATGCCAGGTTTGGCTACATGCCAGGCTCTCACAAGGAAAAAAATGAAATCAAGGAAGGGAGGGAGGGAAAGAATAAGATAGAAAAACCAAAACTCAAAGAGCATATCTCCAGGCTAAAATGTGAATTTATTTAAAAGAAAAATCAATCAGTTTGATAACACTAAAATTAAGAATGTTATTAATCAAAACATACATGAGAAGAGCAATGCGATTGAGCTAAAATAGATTCATATCTAGAAGTGATATGAAGCAAACTGATCAGGAGAATGTCGTAAAATGTTGGGCCTTTTCACAGAATCAAAAATAACTATGGCCAATAAACATAAAACATGATTGCTTCCATTATGAGCATGAGCATGCAAATTAAGATAAATTTGAGACACCTTTTGGTAGGCTGTCATGTTGATAAACCTTTAAAAGTCTGATCTGTCACATTACTAGAGAAAAACTAATAACTCATCTACTGGACATTTCAGCAAGAAATGACTAATCTGCTTTCTTCAGAAATCCTGCAGCACCTCCATAAATTGAATCCTCTGATAATTGTGCTCTGCAGTTCTATTCCTGGATGTGGATTCTAGGGAAGATGGTGGAAGAGTACCCAGGAGACATGCTCAAGAATGCACATAGCAGCTGCATTGGAATAACCTAATTATTCAGTACTTAGAGAAGGCATTTCGTGGGTACAATAAGTGACTAAGCTCTATGACCTACTTTGATTTTCTTGTTCTTGAGACCTTTTGGTACTAAATAATATGGGAGGTGGGAAGTAAAGATGCGTGGTGATGGCATTTTGGCAAAGTCCAAATTATGAAGATTGTACTCAAAGAATGGCGTTCTGTCCGTGGTTTGGATATCTTCAGTACTGTTTCGGTGGCCCTCAAAATAAATCGAGCTGAGGATCTGTTGAGTCCAGATGGTACCTGTAAAAAGAGATAGCAATCCTATTTTCAATCTGAAGCAGGTTTTAATAATGAATCCCAACAGTAATTTCATAATCTTCGACGAATTTAGAGCTTTCCTTTCCTAAAACACTCCAAGTTTGCTTGGATATGCCCACTTTTCATTCCCTGTTGCCTGTATGTAACACTCAAGTTGGTAAGGCTGAAATCAACAACTCTTTGTTCCTTTCTCACTTAAATATATGCGGTGATTTGGTTGTGACAACCCAGACTATTCTTGCAGCGTCTGTGTGTTCTGTGCTTTGTGTGGGGTCCTTTTGGTAATATTTAACTGCTCTTGGCATATAACATTTGCAGATATTAACAGGTAAAGTATAGTATCAATACATATGGATACATACAATGGGGTCAGATCACACCAGGGAGAGTGGCATTTCTGACTTGCTGCAAGGTTGTTGTTGTTGTTGTTGTTGTTGTTTTCTATTTGGAGCCTTCTACATTATTTCTTAATTTTTATAAAATATATAGTAGTTACTGAATGCCACTTTATTGTTGCTTATGGGAAATTCTGACTTATTTCTGAAATTACTTCATTATTTCCTTGCCATTTAAAAGTCAAAAAGCTAATAGAATTAAATATTTCCAGTTTCCACCCCCTTTGGAATTGCTTTGTATGCTCAGATACTTCTCTGGCATAGATCATAATACACATGTTGAAAGAGGAAACCACAGATTTCGATGTTATTGACATCTGGTCTCTTGACTATCAGATCAAGTCATACAGTGGAAGTGTTTGAGAAATACATGCAAAATTCTAATTCTATTCCCTTTAAGAATAGACCCCATGGGATCAAATACCACAGTGCTGAGGTCTAGCCTTGTTTATTAATGGCTATTCTAGATAATTCGTTGGTGGCAGTGTAGATTTGATTAACCAATGACTATTCCCAGTGAGGAGTGACAGTGCATCATTCGTAGCAGAGACTGAAATTTTGAAAGAACAGATCGTGTCAAGACATCACAGACTCCAGGGCTGATAACAACGGAAGTGTCAGCATCCTGTGTGGTACAATATAAACACTCATCACCCGTTTCAGTCTTCCTGAGGACCTTCAGAAGTACCCAGTGGCTGTTTAGTGGCTGAGTTATTTAGTTACTATCTACAGTGAAACAGAGTGACTGCCTCCCAGAGTCCTTCAAGTTCTGTACCACATTAAACATCGCAAAGACAGAAAACAAAGTAGGATTGGATATGAACAAAGAAGTCTTTTTGCAAAATGTCTTTATTTACTGAAGGGGTCAAATATGGATATAAAATCTTGGTGTTATTGTTCATGGGCAGCAACACTAAGCGGGGAGGGGGCATGTGAAATCTAAACACTTACAGCTTTGCTGTTTAGTCTGGTAACCACCGCAAAAACTTAAACCAAGACTTCCAAATTTTACCTTCTGCTGAGGTAGAAGTTCCCTTTACAAAGGGAACTTTAGTCCCTCTTCATGTCCAACAGGACTGTGTAGTAAAACGAGAGTGCTTGTGCGTACTTGTCCTGATTAGCCTTACGAACCCCAAGAGTAATCCTTCTGGGAAACCTCACTGCTTAAGGGTTTTTTTTTTCTGTTTTTGAAAATTTTAAGTAGATTACAAGTGTCTTAGAAATCTTGTCAACAAAATTCAATGTATTGGAAATTTAAGCATTGTCTAAGATAACAGTTGACGGTGTGTGGAAAGGAGAATATTTATGCACTTATTATCAAACCAAAATAAACACGAATGCCGTGTGGCCTACTCATGACACTCACCAGATTTTGGAAACGTGACTAGGAAGACATCATCATCTCTAATTTCATAATCATCCATATTTTCCACTATGTTCATTTTAACTAAAGATCTTTCAAAATTATAGCCTTTGAAGTTAAGTAAATATTCCTTTTTATGGTCCATGATAATTCACCTAGAAATAAAAATCATAAAATTTTCTTCACAATCGTAGTATTTTCCAATAGTGAGTAATGCTTGTTGAGAGGTCTACATGTACCAAGCACCACTGAAATGTCTCTCACGTATTAATATTTACTACAATAAACATATTACATATGCTAGGCTATTTAAATTTACAATAATCTTATGTTACTACATCTTACTATCACTATATAAAATCTGAGGAGACAAACATAGCAGGAAGCTATAAAGATTGTTCTATGATTCCATATGGGAAAGGGAATTTTAGTTCTAAACACATAGATGAGAAAAGAGGGCACAGAGGATACAACCAAGTCATTCAAGGTTGTCCAGCTGCTCAACTTAGAAAGACTTGACAACAGACAATTTGGGTACAGAGACCATGTTTGTAACTCAAGAGTTTCTTTGTATATTATATTTTTATTCTGTATACTTTTGTTATAAAAATAAGAAATTCCTTTAAGGACTATGCTTCTATTCTTCTTTTCCTAGAGTATGGACAACCTGCTGTCTCTGTGGAGTATTTCTGAGACTTGGCATCTGAGAGACCATTTCTAATAAAATTTTTTGTCTGAAATCCATGGTCCTTAGAAACATCATTCTTGTATAGTCACAAATATTGTATGAAAATGTTTATCATGATATTATACTTTTCAGTAGAAGAATTTAAAATAAAAATATAGCATAAATATTTTTTTTTTATTTTATGATACAAAGCACCATGTTTCCATATGGCATTTATGTACATATTTTGGGGGGTGATACTCCTACACTCCTCCAGATCTCCCCGCCCCTTTTTCCTGCATGTCATAAATGTTTTATTACCCCAGATGTCTTCCTTTCTTAAAAGCTTTTCCCCTTTTACTGTCTCTTCATTACTTGCATGACTTATATTCATATTCCCATATAACTGCACATATATAAAAGCTGGAAGCTAGGATCTGTGTGTGATAGAGACCATGTGATAATTCATCTCAGTGAGTCTGAGTTACCTCACTTAATATAATGCTTTTCAGCTTCATCCATTTTCCTTCAAATTCTATCATTCCATTTTCTTTACAGCTGATTAGAATTCCACTGTACAGATGTACTACAATTTCATTATCCATTCATCAGTAGGTATACATTGAGGCTGTGTACATTTCTTTGTTATTGTAAATAGAGAATTAATAATAGTATCAGAAAAGGCCCATCAAGGGAAACAAGTGCCTTCTGGTCAAGAGAAGGAAATCTCTGACCTGGGTTGAGATCTAAAATTACAGTTGGTCAGTGCCATGACCTGGCTATGGGACCCCTTACAAAGACACACTTACCTTAAACCATGCTTAAGAGATAAGAAGAACAGTTGGCCTTTTACTGAGGTAATGTACTTTTCCTTCCCAGAATTCCAGCTCTGTAGTCAGTCCCTATAAGCTACCCTGAGTTTCTGTTGGGTCTGCCCAACTTTTCTTTTTTTTCTTTTTTGTCTTTTCCTTTCAGACATTAGCCAGAGGTAAGTATGCTTTCTCTGGGACGGTGGGCCTTTTCACCCATCTCCCAATCTCCCACTCTACCAAAGGGCTGCTTGTCCACCACGTGGCTGACCTCTGTGCTATCTCAACTTAAATGGCATGCCTTCCCCTTCCCCTTCTCCGTCTCCCTCGTCCAAGCTGCTGCTGAGGTTTCCAGCTTGCCTGTCATGGAGGTTTTCCTTTTAAATTCATTTAATAAAATTGTCCTTCGGTTTACATTTCTGTCTGTTCTTATACTTATTATTAAGAAAAAGACACCTGAGAGGGGACTCTGATGTTCCCAGTAACATGAATGATTTTGGTAGGCTCCCCAAAATTTCAGGTAACACATGAATGTGTTGTGTATAGAATGAATCTATATCTCTGTGATAGTGTGTAGACTCTCTTGGGTATGTGCGCAAGAGGAGCAAGCTGGTTCATCTTGTAAGCTTGCACTCCCACTAACAGTGAGTAAAGGTCCCTCTGCTCACATCCTAACTAGTGTTTGTAGTAATGATGTAAAGCAAAAAAAGAATGTGAGTGGGATGTGGTGAACAACACAGGAACATGCTGATGAACTCTTCACAGAATAACCCAGGGGCAGTGACAGAGCCTCCATCCGTGATGTAGGTCATGGTAGGTAAACACCAGTTTCCATAGCAAAGGAAAAACACATTTCAGAAAGCTGAACAGAAGGAGACTCCAGAGTCTGTTTCAGAGGGCTCAGCTTCAGTGAAGGATTCCCTCCTTCCAGGGTAAGTGTGACTGCTGGGGGCTGGAACCACAGCTCAAAACAGAGAAAGCCTCAATAATTGTACTGTGCTTTTAACAGCAGTACATTTTAAGGAGAGGTGGAGAAGGACACACACACACACACACACACACACACACGGAGGACACGGACACAGACACGGACAGAGATAGAGACAGAGATGGGAAGGAGGGAGGAAGAGAGAGAGAGAGAGAGAGAGAGAGAGAGAGAGAGAGAGAGAGAGAGAGAGCGAGCGCCACAGGGGTGAGAACTTGTTATGGGAGGGGATGGGGTAGTGCTAAGAAACTCTAACAGAGGACTGACAAAAAGCCATTTTAGCAAGAATCTTAGTGAGTTGAAGGTTAGGCCATTCCGGAGGCAAAGATCCCTCCCTGCATGGCTTATCCTGGGAGTTCAGAGGAAGTGCCATGGCACTTTATTCTATCATTTGACCCACAGAATGTTTCTAGCTAGAGAGGGAAAAATTTGAATCAGAATGCAGCAATGTTCTGTGATATGGATATCTGGTTTGAGCCATGGCTTGTTGTGGACTACAGAGCCAAGCCTGGAAACTGTGCCCATGTGAGAGACCTGTAGGGTACACAGGGTCAAAGGGGCCAGTTTGTCTTTAGACAACATAGCACAGATATTGATATAGTATGGGCCAAGATAAACAGTGCAGGATGTTAATAAGTGAGCACAAAATCGATGACACCAGGGATCTGTAGACAGTACTATATACTGTTACACAACCATTCCTTGCAAAAGTCATACTTTTACGTGATTCTGTACAAACATGTCCTTAAGGAAAGAGGCCAGAGCTTTCATCTTCTCCCTACCATTTGACAGTCTACCTGCGTGTCTCTGTAGGCCTGAGTCTATACCTCTGAACAGCCCGAGAGCCAGCGAATAAAGCAGGTCAGACGTGCATGGGGCTCCTTCCATTCCTATCCTGGCCTCCCATGACTGGCACAGGGGCTTGGACCTTACAGGACTATGTACAGATCACACCCCCTAATTCTCTCTCTCTCTCTCTCTCTCTCTCTCTCTCTCTCTCTCTCTCTCTCTGGAGTTGTGGACATGGTGGGGTCTCCTGCCTCAGCATCCTGAGTGCTAGGATTATTTTAGGTTTTCTGTTTGTATTTGCATACTGTTTTCTTTTTTATTCTCCTTCTGGCTGGTTCTGACTCACCTCCATTCTCATCTTTGCTGTTCCCCCACTGCTTTTGACTTCTCTCTCTTCTTCTAATTTTTCTGTTCCTCAAATATGAATTACTAGTCTTTCTTGTCTGTCTTCTGTCCAGCCCTTCTCTTTCCAGTCCTGTTCCTTTATTTGCCCTTGTAATTGGAGTTGAGAGAGAGTGACCTGTTTCTAACTAGCTGTTACTACGTTCTTATTATGGACCTATCCACCAGGTTTGGCTATTCCCATAGTGTTCTGCTCTTGAAGCAGAATTGACGCTCACACCTGGTGCCTTGAAGCTATCTGGGAGGTTTTAACTGCTGAGCTACGCCTGAAGTCCAGTGGAGTAAAAGGATGCCTCAACCTTTCAAAAACCTTGTCCTCCTTGAACATTGCCAGCACTACCAGTGAAACAATATCAGTAATTAAAACATTACAAGTAATCCCCCAAACAGAAGTCCCAACACAGCACCATGAGGAATAGGGCTGCATAAATCTGAAAACTGATAACCTACTGTCATGGACTCTAAGGAGAGAGTTTGGTGAAAGATGGCATACATGGACGAATGAAGCCAGATCACATTCTCTCACCCTGTACAAAAGTCAATTCAAAATCTGTCAAACAACTTTAAGACCAGACACTCTGAAACTACTAGAGAGAAACAGAAAGGAAAACACTTTGTGAGGTAGGTAAGGCTTTCTGAAAAGGACTCCAACAGCTCAGGAAATAACACTAAGAACTAAAAATGAAAGTTAAAAAGTTTCTACACACCAAAGGAACCAATTCATTCAGTGAACACACAGCCTACAGAATGAATGAAAGTCGTTGCTTGCTGTGGGATGCTCTGTATGCTGTGAGTATGTGTTGCTCTGATTGGTTGATAAATAAAGTGCTGATTGGCCAGTAGCCAGGCAGGAAGTATAGGTGAGACAAAGAGAGAGGAGAATTCTGGGAAGAGGAAGGCTGAGTCAGGAGACACCAGCCTGCCGTCTGGGGAGCAGCATATAATGATACACAGGTAAAGCCAAGGAACACATGGCAACACATAAATTAACAAAAATGGGCTGAGTTTAAATGTAAAAGCTAGTCAGTACTAAGTTACCTGAGCTAATGGCTGCACAGTTTTAATTAATATAAGCCTCTGTGTGTTTACTTGGGTCTGAATGGCTGTGGACTGGATGGGACACAGAAAAAACTTTCAGCTACAAATGGTGCCCAACATGGGGCAAGAGTTTCCACCTAAAACCTGAGAAAGCTTTAAAAAAAAAAGATTTTAAATGGAGCTAAAAACAGCTTCCTAGATGTGTCTCTCAGGCCAGCCATGAGCTACAGTATGACGGGGTCACAGCGGCATATGGGCTTGAGTGCAACATGGGGAATTCCTGCCACTGTAGACAGTGGCATCTGAGAGCCAAGCAGCACACTGTGTGATGGATTTAGCTTTTACTAGTACAAAAAAAAAAAGAGGTTTTTGGGCTACATGCTGCCGGATGGAGGTATAGACCCACTGCCTCCCAAAGTCCAGCAGTGAACATGGTTCCCCCAAAGCTGGTGGTAAAGGTAGTTCTGTAGTTCCTCCATGTTGGAAAGCTGAGGTGGGCAGAGCCAGCAGCCAAAGCTGCCATTTCAATCCCAGTAATACTTCAGTTTAGAGCAATGAATTCACAATTCAGATTCAGATGAAATAAACCCTAAAGGGTTTACACTGTGTGTAAAAATGTATGTAGGCTTAAATGAGAGAAAAAAGGAAATATAGACAGTTATATTAAAGAAATAGAAAGTTTTAAAAAATAAATTTTAAAGATAAAGTAAAAGTAATATAAAAAATATGCCACATAAAGATGGTAATCACACAGAGAGTCTGGATTATATTGTCTTTGGGATTTTTAACTGAAGAAAGACAATTTGATTGTAAAAGCTTCTCAGTTAAACCAATATGTATATTTTAAAGGCATCTTGACTTCAAAAGTTGGATCTAAGGATATGTTGCTTTGGAAAGGAGGCTCTGTTTTTGTTTCCACAGGAAGCAAGAGGTTATGGATTTGTTCTAGGTTAAGATACATCAGGTTTGACCAGCCAAGACCCCCTGAAAGGTCTCCAATGACACCATGGCCCAGATCATCCAACATCCAAAATCAACTTCAAGGCAACTGGCTCAGAGAATACAGCCTCACAGACTACTCCAGTCAGGACTTGACCATAATCCTAAATTTTCTTTGTATTCCCATAAGAATACAGCACCCTTTATCAGCAAGAAGTGGCCTAGAAAACTATACCCACATTCCCCAAAAATGGATTATGAATGTTTGTCTTTGTTTTGATTGTTGTTTGCAAATTGTTATTGGTCATAGTCAATCTCTTTCTAAAAGAAGAAAAGGGATATGATATGGAAATATAGGATATAGATATGATAGGATAAAAGGGTGTATTGTTAGACCTACTTTTAAAGAGCAACTTTCTTAAAATGTTTCACATTGGTATAGATTTTAGTTTATTGATACAAATTTAAAGTTAATTTTGTTACACTTTATATATATATATATATTTCTACTCTCATTTAAGGTATTACGTTTGTGCAGCTCATTTGAAATTATAGCGGATAATTAAGAAATAAGATTAATAATTAGTCTTCTATGATAGTCGAACTTAAAGTCATGTTAAGTTTTCTAGGTATAAATAGATATGATTCAATTAGGTAGATAATCTTCAAACATCTACAGAATATGACATTTAAAATGTTTTAACAACTTAGACTTTCTGGACAGTGAGACACGTCTTCTCCTGGCAGCTCTCATTTATTTCAAAGAGAAAGATGGATGTTGAAGACACTCTATATGGAGTTTATCTTCTTCTTGGCAAAAATAGCCATTTGAGCAAGAAACCATTCTTGCCTGGATGCTTGACAAAATGATCTATTGACTGAAAATGCAGGAGCCATAGGAAGGTGACCACTGAACTTTGCAAGGCGAGATGGTCCTTCAGGTTCCTGCTTTGCAGAGGAAACTGCAGACATTCTACAGGACACAGAGAGAATTGAGAGACTCTAAGCCTATAGGCTGAAGATGGATACCTCAACATTGCAGAAGAGCTTTGGGTGACTGTCCAGACAGCCAACTGTCTCTGTCATTCTAGATTTTTGGAAGTTGCTTACAATGTTCTTCTTGTTTACTTAGGTAATATTATATCCTTCTGAGGTCTTTAATGTAGTTAAAGACTAGATAGTTATAATTTTTCCTGGTTATGATAAAAGATAAATTAGATATAAAACTTTAGACTCACAAACATAGGATAGATAGAATATTTTCTTTAATTTTGCCATGTACAAATAGACTAGATATTTTAACTGTAATTCTTGCTTGATAACTGTTCTATTATATGTAATTTTACTATATTAAAATTAAAACCTTCAGCCGGGCGGTGGTGGCGCACGCCTTTAATCCCAGTACTCGGGAGGCAGAGGCAGGCGGATCTCTGTGAGTTCAAGGCCAGCCTGGGCTACCAAGTGAGTTCCAGGAAAGGCGCAAAGCTACACAGAGAAACCCTGTCTTGAAAAACCAAAAAAAAAAAAAAAAAAAAATTAAAACCTTCCTTTTTGATTAGACAGAAAAGGGGAGGTACTATGGGATGTTCTGTATGCTGTGAATATGTGTTGCTCTGATTGGTTGATACAATGCTGATTGGCCAGTAGCCAGGCAGGAAGTATAGGCGGGCAAGCAGATGAGGAGAATTCTGGGAAGAGGAAGGCAGAGTCAGGAGACACCAGCCTGCCGTCCAGGGAGCAGCATGTAATGATATATAGGTAAAGCCATGGAACATATGGCAACATATAAATTAACAAAAATGGGCTGAGTTTAAATGTAAAAGCTAGTCAGTAGTAAGCCTGAGCTAATGGCTGCACAGTTTTAATTAATATAAGCCTCTGTATGTTTACTTGGGTCTGAGTGGCTGTGGACCAGGCAGGACACAGAAAAACTTTCAGCTACAGTTGTTTACTACACCTGTGACAGGATACTGATATCCAGAATTTTGTTTTGTTTTTCAAGACAGGGTTTCTCTGTATAGCTTTGCTCCTTTCCTGGAACTCACTCTGTAGCCCAGGCGGGGCTTGAACTCACAGAGATCCAACTGCCTCTGCTTCCCAAGTGCTGGGATTAAAGGCATGTGCTACCACTGCCTGGATGATATCCAGAATTTATAAACAACTAAAAAACCCCAGATATAAAAAAGCAGCCGGGCGGTGGTGGCGCATGCCTTTAATCCCAGCACTCGGGAGGCAGAGCCAGGCGGATCTCTGTGAGTTTGAGGCCAGCCTGGGTTACCAAGTGAGTCCCAGGAAAGGCGCAAAGCTACACAGAGAAACCCTGTCTCAAAAAACCAAAAAAAAAAAAAAAAAAAAAAAAAAAGCCCAGAAATAGACTAATGAAATTACTATATATTCATGTTTTATCTCATTTCTGGACCCTAGATTTTCTGATACATAAAAACCACATATAAATGAGGGTCTTGGGGAGGAAAGGAAATTGCAGTCGGGGTAGGGGAAATGGTAATAGAGGAGGTGTTCCTGCTGGAAACTCCACCTCAGCCCCCCTCCTCCCTCTTCAAACCCTGCCCTTCTGAGCTACTCAAGATTGCACCTACAGGCTGTTTAAGCTCTGGTCCATAGACCTACCACTTGATTTCTCTTCTTCCCTTGATATTACCCAGGAACGCTTTGCTCAGATTAAACCTGGTCTTATTAATTCAGCTTGACTTAGCTTATTGCTTTGATGGAGAAACCTACTACTGGGGATTCAAAATACTTACCAGGGGGCATGGAGGTAGACATTTTCAAAGTGCATGATAAATTAATGTTTGAATGATATTGTCTTTATTAAACCTGGTGCAGTGAAGATATGCCAATAAACACAACATTGACCTAATCAATAGCAGCTATAAGGATGCGTAGAGATAGCAGCCAGTTGTGTGTGCACTAACATCTCGGTTATGTGAAGTATGTATTGTCATAAAGCATATGAATAGGCACAGATGAGCAAGAAATATAATGAATATAAAAGATTAACTTAAAATGCATAAACACATTATTTGATAGACTAAAATAGATAAAATTCACCTATTAGTAATTACTAGCAAAATTGCAATTATCCTAATGTCAGATAACAAAAAGTTTTAAATATTAGTTATATTTTTGACTTAATTATTAGTTTTTATCTGAAATTAGCCTCAAGCAAGTGCTAGTTAAAATAAAATAAGAATAGCTATGCTAATTCAATGAATTTACTTTCATTCAGAGAGAGAGAGAAAGAAAGAGAGAGAGAGAGAGAGAGAGAGAGAGAGAGAGAGGACAGAACTTAAAGACAGATTCCATCTTTGCAAATTCGGTCCAGACAAATACCTGCATAGGCTCTGTCAGACAAATCTCTACGTAATGCTTAAATAGATTAGAGGATGCCATAGTTTCTAATAGCATTAGAACTGCAGATTTCAGTTGTTTACTCCAAACGAATTTTTGTGTACATTAAGAAAATTAATGTGTCAAAGTCTAAAAATGCAGCGCTCTGTCTAAATTGCATGCCAGCAAACAACATTTAATTTCTTTTAAACCATCGAAGTCACTTGATCGACACAAGTTGGAATTTAGATTTCTGCAAAGAGGAAATAGAAAAATTTTCATGCTAGAGTCACCTGTGTGAGGCCTTTGGAGGTTGTTGTTGTTGAGTACAATTGAAAAATATTACTTAAGCCTCAAGTGATTATCTTTCTGTGAGATGAAGTCCAGGCAGCCTGACTAGTGAGTAAGAGAAACAGAATACCTGGGGTCTGTTCGCAAATAATGGTTTCAAGATGGTTGGTGAAGTGACGTGTTGACATTGCCACCATAAATTTCCCACCAAGTTACCCACCTACTCTCCACATTACTGTGACTTCCAAAAAGTCTGGTCACTGAGCAGTGTGTCAGGCTGCCCCTAGAAACACACTGAAAGAAACTGTCATTCTTTGTTATCTGTCATGACTGGTCACTCAAGTAGTCTGTCTTTTACAGTATTAAGAGAGAATTTTAAGAGCCATGTCTCTCAGAAGTAAGGGGAGAAAGGTGTGTGTGAGAAAGATTCATACAGAACCTTGACATTAGTGTTGCAAGGTGGTCTGCATTTCCTTATTATCATTTAAATCCAAAGAAAGGAGAAAGGCAGAAAATTCAAGAGAAAAGAACAAGCCATGCAGAGGAGAAAATAGGGCTTGAAAGATGCCAAACATCTGCCTTTCACTACTCACGGTTGCAGATCAGCAGAGGAAACGAAACCCAGTCAGCTAAAATGTGAACGAGTGGCAGGACTGAAGGGTGGCTGGGGTACAAATAGTCCTGATGGGGTTTGTTTTGGCAGATGAGTACTGAACTAGGGACGGCACTAGCAGTTCAGCCTTGATAAACTGGGTAAAAGTTGACTTCTGTAAAAACCTACCATGTTATTACAGGACCTACAAAGAACCACAGGAAAACAAGGTTCATATTTACTCAGTTATTGACTAAACAAACATAAGATGTATTTGAAAAGGGAGCCAAGATGATCTTTGATGACCTGCTCAGATCAAAAGTAATCCTGTTCAAGCCTACCTCGGGTTCTAGGACTGGTTCCATTCCTCAAGGTTTTGTCTCCACTATCCCGTGCTCCTGTGCTATCAAGCCCCCTCTTCCATTACAAAAGCAGTTTGTAGCAATAGAGGGCTCAGTGGCTGTTTAACCTTGCTGAGTGAAGAAATTCATTTTCAAATGCTCAAAGTGTCCTTTTTTGGCAATGATTTTCCAATCCTGTTTGTTTTCTTATTACTAGATATAACCTGTCCTTTGTTTTCTACAGTAACAGGCTTTTGCCTCCATTCTGTCCAGCTCTCTTCTCTTGTGTCTTAATCCATTCTTTG
This sequence comes from Peromyscus eremicus, assembly GCF_949786415.1. Classification (NCBI taxonomy): domain Eukaryota; kingdom Metazoa; phylum Chordata; class Mammalia; order Rodentia; family Cricetidae; genus Peromyscus; species Peromyscus eremicus. The sequence continues at coordinate 17,905,123 of NC_081424.1, read as the reverse complement.
GTCTTCTGTTCCCCACATAAGCTGCTCCTAGGTAATGATGGTTCTCAGGTTCCCACAAAACACAGAATTTGATCCCAGGAGAGATTTTTAATCTGCCTAATGTACAAATTTTCCCTGAGAAGGGAACAGGGCATCATGGGGGGTGGGTGGGTAATTGAATCTTCTAAACACCAAAGCTGTTCCTGTGTGCTCAGTGTTGCAAACTGAAGCAATGTTTGCAAAACAATCCATTTTGTGAGGGCACAGGAGTGCCAAATGTGGAAATCAGTGTAGTAGATGACTCACTCAAAGGAACAGCCTAGCTAAGCATTTCTGACTGTGCAACACTAATTGTCACTGAGCTGAATGTTTTCAGGCTCCTATGAGATTATTGGATCTTATATGTATGGAAGGAAACAGAAAAACTACACACACACACACACACACACACACACACACACACACACACGGAGGGTTGTGCAATTGGAAGGAAATACGAGCAATTGTTGATGCAATGATGGGGGAAGTATGAACAAAATTACTTCTCAACTCAAATGACTTTGATTGAACTTTGAAAGTGTGTAAAGATAAGGAAATTTAGCACACCGAGCATGGCAGTGTGTACCTTCAATGCCATCACTGAAGAGGCAGAGGCAGGTGAATCTTCATGAGTTCCAGGCCAGCCTGGCCTACATAACAAGTTCCTAGTCAGTTAAGGCTACATAGTGAGATCTTGTCTCAAAACACAAAAAAGGATTTATCTAATCCAATAAAAGCATAACTATCAATGAATCTGATTCATTGTACATGATTTCTTTAAATTAGTTAAAAAAGTAAACAACCTAATAGAACGAAGGACTGAAATCATGAATAAGTATCAGTGCAAAAGAAATCTGAATAGGGTATTAAGATATACAGTAAACTTTCTATTTTGGCCACAATCATGGCCACTTAAAATATTTCACATAAATTAGATCATCATATTAATGCTTTAATCTAAGATACCCAATTTAATTGTCTTGCTTAGAAAAGTCTATTACAGGACTATTATAAAACAGTATGTGATGATGTCTGTAGCCCTTGTGGGTATTTTATTCAATTTTGGATATTTCATTTGTCAGGAATATTAGGTTCATTGATGATAGATACGTGAATTAATCTATTTGCACCCACACTGACTGTGCAACAAGTTTATGATTAATGGCCCTGTGATTTGAAACAACACATTTACTCATATGCACAATGGTCCCAAATTTACCATGGCTCAAATGCAACTTATTCCTCTTTCCAATTTTATTGAACTTTTATTATTCTTTTGGAGAATTTTGTAAAATATGTTTTGACCATCTTCATCCACCCTTCCCCAATTCTTCCCATTCCCCTCGCACCCAACTTTGTGTCTTTTTGTTCTTTTTTATTTCTTTTACCAATCAAGGCCAATGTATACTGCCCAAATATTCTTGGGTGTGTGGTCTTCCATTGAAGTATAATTGATTTACCAGAGCCTGTACTTTTAAAGAAAACTGACCCTTCCTCTCCTAGCAGCTTACAGCTCCACGGTGAAAAATGGAGCTTCCTGCCCAATGCCTCCATGTTTGGATTCAATCTGCTTTCAGGTTGTACAGGTCTTGTGTGTGGTGTCACAACCAGTGTGAGTGTATGCACAGCTGCACTGCTGTTTCCAGAAGACACCATTTCCTGTAGTCATCCACTGCCTCTGGCTCTGACACATTCTTTGCCCCCTCTTCTATAATGATCCCTGAGCCTTTGGAGGAGGGTATGCAGTACACATTCTCCACTTAGGGCTGGGCACTCTGCAGTCTCCTCTTCTCTGCACCTTGATGCATGTTGCAGGGTTAGTGAACCAAACCCAGCCTCGTGCATGTGAGGCACATGCTGTCCCATGGAGCTATGTTTCTAAGTCCCAACATGCAATTCTTTTGGGTCCCAGTATCCAGAATAAAGCATAGTCACAGAAAACTCTAGAACTGCAGGGTGCACTGTGTCGCTGAGCTCTGCTGTCCAGGAAGGTGGGTGTGTCAGATGCACTGTCAACCTAGGACATTTGAGAGTAGCTGCAGGCCACTGGAACCCAGTCCTCTCATACACTGAGGAACATCTAGACTGGCTTTCATTTCTACCCATTCCTCTTTTTACCCTCCTGCCATTTTATATTGATGGCAGCACTTTTTGTTCTAATGCTTTAATGTATGCAAGAGGACATTTCTTTGCCCATCTACCAAGGAATGTGTCAGAGGGTTAGGGGATGACTCCATGGGTAATGGCACTTTCTGCACAAACATAAGGGATTAAGTTTGGGGTACTCAGCATTATGTAAAACAAAACAAAACAACAATAAAAACCCACAAGGCATGGCTGCTGTGGAATGTCTTTCTGTATGCTGTGAATATGGGTGGCTCCCATTGGATAATAAATAAAGCTGTTTTGGCCTATGTCAAGAAAGCTTACAGCCAGGCAGGAAATCCAAGCAGAGATACAGAGAGAGGAAGGGCAGAGTGAGGAGAGACACCGGCCCTCCACCAAAGGAGCAACAAGATGTCAGCAGACTGGTAATGCCACGGCTACATGGCAACATATAGATTTATGGAAATGGGTTCATTTAAGTTGCAAGAGATAGCCAAAATAAGGTGGAGCCATAGACCATACAGTTTGTAATTAATATAAGCCTCTGAGTGATTATTTTCTAAGTGGCTTCGAGAGCTTGGGTGGGAGAGATTCGTCCAGACTGTGGGGCTAGGTGGGATGGAGAAATTTCTGACTACCCATGGCTGGGCTTGATAATTCCAGTGCTGTGAGGAACAGAGACAGGAGAGTTACTGGGGCTTGCTGGCCACCAGCCCAGCTGAAAGACACAAACCAGTGAGCTCCAGGTTAAATGGGAGAGCCTGTCTTCAACGAATAAGGTTAAAGGTAACAAAGCAGGGCTCATGACACTCTTGTCTGCTTTGGGGGGGTCAGATCATATTGTGTGGGAAAGAAGATAAAAAACAGAGTAGAACTGAAAGCGAGTGCAGACTTCTCAACCTCTGACATGGCTGAGGTCTAATGAACTCAGAGCAAATGTAAAAAAGTATCATAGCAGACAACGAATGTGGTACACCTATGTGACTGAGTCACCTGACTCAGCTGCAGGGAATACTGTTCTGATGTTTTCCCCTCCAGCTCACTGGCCAGCTGGGACGGTGGCTTCCTGATACTCTCCAGCCTCCCACCAGCATGGACTCCATAGAGTGTGTACCTAGGCTGGGAACAGATCAAATAGTTTGCTTTGGAACTCCCATGAAGTCAGAAGAATTGTGTGTTGAGAACTAGGTTTGTAGCTCAGTGGTACAACACTTGATTTGCGGGGAAGGGGCCTGGGGTTAGATCTGCATCACTGAAATACTAAACAAATGCACATTGTCTGTGGCTGGGAACACTGTTCAAATAAGTAAAATGTGTCAAGTCATAGGTAAATTATTTTATAAAATCATTGATTATTCAGTATAAGTGAAAAGAAATAAATTAATATCTGTATAAATGAAGCTTTAATTTTCCGGAAAAATAAAACATTTAAAACTGAAAAAAAAAACAAAACCAAAAACCTGAAATACCTGTAAAGGTCAGTGAAGCAAACACATGTCCAGTGTTGTAAGTCAGACCTTCCTAAAAACAACCCAACATGGATGCGTAGGTGAAAATATTGATGGACCTCATGGTTTGATGGCTTTGAAGTACCCTGAAAACTTCCTCAGGCTGGAGAGACGGCTCAGCAGTTGAAAGCAGTCGCTGCTCTTCTAGAGGGCCGGAGTTCAGTTCTGAGCACCCACACGGGGCAGTTCACAACTGCCCGTGACTCCAGATCCAGGGGAACGAAACCCTCTGCTGACCTCTGTGAATATCTGCAACACACAGGGCCGTGAGGTGTAGGTAAAGGTACTTGAGGTCTTAGGCCTGGTGACAGGAGTTTGATTCCTGGAATCTGTGTTAGAAGGAGAGAACCAATTCTACCAAGTTGTCCTCTGACCTCTATATCACACAATTGTTGTGGAGTATTCACCAGAGGAGACTGCTCAGACATGGGTTTAAGACAATAGATAGTCTTTTTTAGCTGGCCTGTGACTACGATGGGTGCTTGGGATCCCACTGTAGCACTGCGCCTTTCTCAGGATGAGCTTTTAAGCACAAAAACCAAGTCCTGGGTTGACGCACTTCAGTTACCAAGGTCAGTTAGGCAGAAGCAGAACTACAGAAATCAAGATGTAAGGTTAGTATATTTAGAGACTTTCCTAGAACTATGGACTTTGATGGATTTGTTCTTTGTTTTCATTTTGACAGGTGGTACTGTCTACGTGCTGAGTTTTATGGCCTGAATGGTACTTCCATCATGGAGTCAATTGTGCTAAGGTGTCGGGTCCTACTAAAGTCTGGGGCCCTGTGGTACAGTATCATGTACACACACACACACACACACACACACACACAATCATACACATACATAACACTAAATTTAAATTTTTTATTAAGTATCTTCATAATGACTCTGAATCTTTATGTATGACATCTATTAGATGGTCCTAAGCCTCCTTATATTTATAACATTTCAAATTTTAGTAAAAGTTTCATAAGTGCAAGAATGAATTTGTTTGCCTTCTCTATCCATTATGATATGTGGGTTGTTTATATCGAATTCCATTTGCATTCTTTATCTCTTTCTCTATCTCTTTATCTCTTTCTCTTTGTCTCCTTTCATAAACGTAAGCTCCAAGTATCTTAAATGACCCTTAAAACGCCCCGTTCAAAGACAATCCATATTACAAAATGAGAAATTCTTGGCTGACCTGTGCATGACCCCAAGTAGTTTACTCCCATTGGTTTCCACATTTTGAACTAATCTGTTCTTACAACCTGGGTTATTTTACAAACATTGCCTTAGTTTGCAAGCTTGCAACTTAAGGGCAGTCTCAATGCTTAGAAGCCTCAGTTACCCTTGCATTATGTCCTATTCCCTTATCAAGGAAGAGTTACACATTAAACAGACTATAAATCTCTTGAGGGATCAAATTATATAATTTATGGGAACCTGAGAATCATTATTTAGGAGGGGCTTGTGTAGAGAGTCTAACAGGAGACTAGAGAATGGTGAATAGCTAAAAGAACATTTTAGAATAGGACACACATGCACACATGCACGCACGCACGCACGCACGCACGCACGCACACCAGTTACTGTAGAAAACAAAAAGCCTGATGATGTGGACATTTGAAAATAAGAAGCAAACAGCATTGAAGGGCATCATTGAGGAAGAAAACCTTGAGCCTTGGAAACTGAGTTAATATACTCAGTTCACAATCGCTCGGGACCTTCCACTGCTGCAAAAGGCACTTTTACAATAAACAAACGAGATAAAATAAAGGTAGAGTAAGGCCAAGATACAAGACAAGGCCAAGTAAAGGCACTCGCCACCAAGGCTGACAACCCAAGTCCCGTCCTTGGCATCCACATGCTCAAGGAAAGAACTGATTCTCAAAGGTTGTTCTCTGGAGCAGACTTTGCAGGGCCCTGTCCTCCTCCTCTACCCTCATTCCCTGGGGTCTCCATCAAAGCTGCTGCAGACTCGACTTTCTTCCCTCATCCCATCCCTTTGTGTCAGCCACCGGTACCTGAAGACGTTCTCCACCTAGAAACCTGGTGGCCATGCAGGCCTGGGAAGCAGATAGACAATCTTCACTCCCTTCCCGTCTTACCTTGTAATCTCCCCGGTCTCATCCCCAGCCCTGTATTGGACTATTTGCAGGGGTCTGTCTCCATTCTGTGGGGACTCAGCTGAACCTGCTTGCAGACCCAGCTTTCTCCCTTCCTGTGGACCTCCTCAGTGGCCCCATCCCCAGCCGGTATCCTTTCCTTTGTATGAGCTGCTAATACCGAGAAACACTCTCTGCCTGGCAACCCAGTGTCCTCACCAGCCTGGACTGCAGATAGGCCGTCTCCACTCTCCTTCCTGTCCTCTGTTACTCCTCTGGTCCCAGTAAGACCTGGAGCAGGCTGCTTGCAGGAGCCCATCCTCTCACTCTCCTTTCCTTGGGTGCTCAACCAACCCTAGCAGCAGACCCAGCTCTCCTCCTTCCTACAGACTCTCTCAGGCTCCACTCTGAGGCATCCCTTTTTCTTTGCGTCGGCGCCCAACACATGAAAACAGTTTCTACTTGGCACAAGCCACGTCTCTAACCCAGAAGGTATCTCCAGTCACTCACAAATGAAAACGTAGTCTTCTCCAATAGTTTCAGTGGGCTTTCAAAGCACTCCTATGCGCAGGCACTATGCCCATCAGTAAATGCCCGAAGCAAAACGAATTCAATGCTAACTTTGGAGGTTCTGTGTGTCATACTGTTTCTCATTTTTTCTTTTGTTCCTTTTCTTTTCTTCTTAACCTTACAAGTCCTTTGTGTACGTATTATGGCTTCCAGCCTTGTGTGTTTATGGGATTACTGTCTGTGCCTGAGCCTGTGTGCTTCTGAGTCTATACGTGTTTTTTGTGATTTTTCTTTCGCTATTTTTCTTCTGTTTGTTTTGTCTCATTCTGATTTGTTTGTTTGTGTTTTATCTTACTCTTTTTTGCTTTATTACTATTTGGTAGAGTCATGTTTCTTTTCTAAGGAGACACAGAAATAGTGTGGATGAGGATGGGAGGGGAGGTGCGGAAATTTTCAGAAGAGTGGGGGAAGGGACATCCATTTTCAATAAAAGAAAAATAGAAAAAATCAAAATAAATTAAGAGCATGAACATTTAACAGTAGCTCATTGGGAGCAAACATGAAATGCAAACGGATGGGTTAGGAGGCCAGCATCTGTACCACCTCTCAGTGTTTGATTGATTGGTTCCACTCTTGTGAGGATGTGCTGCCCTATGCTGGCCACCTGGATCAGTCACGTGGGGGGACCAACCAGCCCGTTGCTGTCCTGATGGTGAGCATCCTGGTGTTTGTTATCTCTCTGTCCCTCTGTCCATCTGCCCCTCTGACTCTGATCACTACACCCAGCTCAAAAGCTCTTAATATGACAGAGAACTAGTGATATGAAGGCTTTCAACAACTAGTTTATTTGAGAAAAACTCACTTGTAAATAACATTGTCTCTTTTTGCTTTTGTTGGCAGTGAGCAGTTTGGCATAACATGATTAACAACTGAAATCAAAACAGTAGAGTTCTATGTTGAATAATTGGACAAGTTTTATAGAAAAAAATTAAAATTTTTCTACTCACTTTATCTAGTATATGAATGAAGAACTTTCCAAGGCAACAGAAAATCACCTACAATTATGTGAATCAGAATTACATATATCTAAATTAACTGTCCTAATTAGGGGTTTTTATTGCTGACCACAACAACTCTTTGTTAATTTTTTCTTTTCTTTTCTTTTCTTTTTTTTTTTCTTTTTTTTTTTTTTGAGACAGAATTTCTTTGTGTAGCTTTGGAGCCTGTCCTGGAACTTGCTCTGTAGACCAGGCTGGCATCAAACTCACAGAGATCCACCTGCCTCTGCCTCCCAAGTGCTGGGATTAAAGGCGTACGCCACCACCATCCCTGGCCAAAGCAACTCTTATAAAAGAAAACATTTAATTGGGGCTGGCCTACAGTTTCAGAGGTTAATTCCATTATTGTCATGGTGGGAAGCATGGCAGCATGCAGGCAGACATGATGCTGGAGAAGGAGCTGAGAGTTCTACATCCAGATCCTCAGGCAGCAGGAAGAGAGAGACACACTAGGCCTGGATAGAGCTTCTGAGACTTCACAGCCCACCCCAGTGACACACTTCCTCCATCAAGGCTACATGTCTCAAAAGTGCCAGTCCCTTATGAGTTCATTCAAACTACTACATTGATCAAGGTTTTAAAGATTATATGATTTCTTTAACTTGCTCTGGTCTTGATTCCTTTATTCTTTGAATTAAATCATAGTACAAATTTATTTTCTTTTTCTTTCTTTCTTTCTTTTTTTTTTTTTTTATTAAGTGATGACTTAAGCCAGGCAGTGGTGGCACACGCCTTTAATCCCAGCACTGGGGAGACAGAGCCAGGCAGATCTCTGTGAGTTCAAGGCCAGTCTGGTCTACAGTGCGAGATCCAGGACAGGTGCCAAAACTACACAGAGAAACCCTGTCTCAAAAAAAACAAAAAAAGTGATGACTTTATTAATAAATATACATCCATATAATGATATTGATATAAGTCATGAACACTATCCCATTCCCATACACATAATTGTACATAAGTAGCTCAAGTTCATGGACAATAAAGCATACACAGTTTCTATTCAGACTTTTACAGCACACATTTAATATTCCAGGTAACTGCTTATAGAACAGAAAATCCAGTTTTCTAGGTGATATTGTCTATCCACAACTGAGCCTTTCATCTTCCCTTTCCTGGAATAGAGCTCCTGATTATAGCACTGTTATGAACATCTCTCCTTAAACTGATGTCCCACTTCATGAACACGTATATGGAACTCATTACACAATAATTCACCCACTCTGTCTTCTGACACACAGCACAGCACCACTGAGTAGTGAGTGGCATGCTGCCAGTCTCTGTGAGTTTATATGTGTGTCAACACTCCCGTGCTTACAGGGCCTTGTTTCCTTCATGCCCTACATCCCCTCTGACTCTTACTCTCTTTCCTCCTCCCCCTTTTTAGGGTTCCCTGAGCCATGGGGGAAGGATGTGATGGAGACATCCCATTTAGGCCTGAGTGTTCCAAGTCTCACTCTGCACTTTATCTGACTGTAGATATCTGTATTTGTTCCTTTCTACTTCATGAGGAAGCTTCTCTGATGATGGCTAAGCAAGTCACTGATCTACGAGTAAAACAGAATGTCATCAGGGAGTCATTTCATTGCTATGTTCCTTTAGGAGAGCAGTAGTGTTTGGGTTTACTCTAGGTCCCTAGCTTATCTAGTCTCAGGTTCCTGGTGACTCAAGCAATGTCAGGCATGGGTTCCATCTCATTAATTAGTCCTTAAATCCAATCATGCATTGGTTGGTTACTCACACAAGTCTGTGTCTCCATTGTACTAGCAAATCTTGCAGGCAGGTTATCATTTTAAATTAAGAGTTTGTGGCTAAGTTACCGATTACCTTTCTCCTCTGGAAGCATGCCGAGTACCTTCTATTAGCATAAGTACTAGTCAGCAGAAGTGAAGGCTCTAGACAGGCACCAGCTTGACTTCCCCATGTTCAAGGAGTTGTGTAGGTGTTGTCTTCATCAACAGGGCCTTACTGTGAGGTTGTATGAGGCGATAGCTTTGGAAATAGCCTGGATTGTGTGGGCATTCACGTGGGACCCCTTTGGCAAACAACTCAATTAGATGTAACCCATTGGCACTCATTTGGTGACAGGTGATATCCAGTTACACTCTATCTCCCCCTTCACAGATGTATATATTTTAGGACACTTCTACTGTATTAGGAGTTCATCTGACTCCTCAGATGGCCCTTGGTGTCTAGTTGTTCCTCTTCATATTCCTTCCCTCACCCTTTTTCCTCCCCTTCTCCACTTGATCTTCCCGTTCCAGTCCCCATCTTGTTCATCCATAACTACTCTATTTTCCCTTCCTAGGGAGATCCATCCCTCCTCGCTAGTCCCTTACTCTGTAGCTAACCTCTGTGGTTCTATGGATTGTAGCTTGTTTAATGAAGACTTTAACAGCTAACATCCATACAATAAGTCAATATATACCATATTTGTCTTTTTAGGTCTGGGCTACCACACCAGAATAATATTTTTTCCTAGCTCTATCCATTTACCTGTGAATTTCATAATTTAAAAATGTAATGGCTGAGTAATATTGCATTGTATAAATATTTATAATTGTAAATTAACTGAACTTTTAAAGCTTTTACCATGCTTTTATGCTGTTAAAATATTTTTCCACTTGAAAATTATAAATAAATCTGCCTGTTTTTAGTTATTTAAGTGGTTTAGGATATTTAACAAATCCATGTAGCATAGGTTTAATGAGTGATATATTACATGTAGAATTTTTTCATCCCAATACTTAGTGATTAAATCCATGTATATTTCATTAATCTGATCTCTTTGTCTTTAAGCCAAACTGTAATTTGTTACATTACTAAATACAGAATATACACATATATGACTTCTCCATTTGAGTTCTTCTTGAGTTTTAATTCTTTAACTGGCAGAGAAAATAAGTTCGATCCAGACCCGAAGATGGAAACATGGGTACAGGCAAACATTTCCTGAAAAAAGTCCAGTAGCAGAGGATGATGACAAATATTGGCAATGGGATTATATGAAATTAAAATCTCCAGCACAGCAAACAAACAATCTATGGAATGAAGAAACAGTCTTCAGATCAGGAAAACATTATAGCTAACTGTAAATAAGAAAAGGGAGTTAATATCAGAGACATAAAGAGAATTGCAAAATCTAAACACTCCAAGTCCAACTCATCCAGTCAACAAATGGGCTAGGGAAATAAGTAGACAATCCTTAATATCCAATAAATATTTGAAAAGGTACTCAACAATTTAAAGACATCCAAATTAAAAGTGCTTTGAGACTCCCTCTCACCAAAGTCAAAACGGCTATAATCAAGAAAGCAGGTGAGGCTGGTAGACTTGAGGGATTCTCTGGATCCCTTTGTCCCTCTTCTCGATGTGGCCACACTAAATAATCTTTTTCTGCTTTTTGCTATTAATTTGACTTATTGAGGACCTGACTTGGGCTACAGGCTATGATCCCCAGCCCAATAATAAAATGGTGACCATGAAGGAGCAAAGACACATATTGGGGATGCCTGCCCCCCCAGAGTGAGCTGACTCCAGGTAGAGAGAAAGAAAAGAACACACAAGACTTGTTGGTGCCGTTCACTGCTGGGATATTTTCCTCCTTGCACTTCAGCAGCAGCAGACATTTTTTTTTTTTGGCCTCTACTTTGGTGAAACAGAAAAACAAATTTGTACTTTGTTTTGGATTCTGACACTTGTAAAGTTTCTCTCTGACCAGTTCACATCAGGCTGTGCCGGCCTGTTTACCTTCGGACTCTCTTGAGCAATGAGGTTCTTTGAACTGGACTTGCCTTGCCTTTCAGTGGTCCTCTGTTGAAGAATATTGAGGTATTACTGTAAAATAGAGAAACACAGAGATTCTGGGGATGGAAGAGAGCTTTCACGGCATTGGCAGCCTTCCCGACCCTAACTCAAAGTCCAGGGTTATAGAGATAGGAAGACACTTCTCTGTTATTCCCACATTCAGGAACACATCACACATTGTCATCTTTATCTTGGGTGTGCTTTTGCCAGCCAAATGTAATTGTTTCCCTTCCCTACAGCTAGGTTAGAGCCCTAACCACCTGTGCCCTGGTTCAGCTTGAAACAGCTATGGAGAATACATCATCCTGTGCTCCCTATTCCCAGGACAGGCTGAAGGAATGAAAACCCCCTGGCATAAAGGACTGATTGGCTATCTAATGTCCATTGATATTTATTAATTAAAATGGTTCTGCAATAAGCTAAGACACTTGACCTTCTTTATGCAGAACAAGGGAGCAGGGAGATATTGTATGATCTTAAGGAATTATTTTTTCTATACAGATCATTCAGAATGGAGTTTCTGGTCCACCAAGAGGGTCCTTTTTCTTTACTCAGAGGGTCCTTTTCTCAGAGTTGGGCTGCACCCTGACTCACAAGCCCTTTTCTCCTGTTCTCATTTGGCTTTGGGATCTTTCCCTGTCACTCTTCTTTGCGTTCTCAGGAGACAGTTTAAGAAATAGTTATTTCTATATAAATCATTCAGGATTATAATCTGGCTGTACTCAAAGATCAGTCCTCCCATCCTTGCTAATCTCACTAAGCCGTAACTAACTGGGAAACTTGTATATTCAGATTTAAGTCATATACATGCTCTCAAAGTTATAAATACATTTACAGGTTTTGTTTCACCAGTCCTCAAACACCTGTAGAGATCTGAGAATATGACATTTAATATAAAAGTTTTTTATGATAAAGAGACATGTCAGCTCCTGGCAGCATCCTGTATCGTCTCCAAGAAAATAGATGGCCACAGAAGAACTTGGAAGCTTATGGCAAGGCTGGCCACACAGCAAAAAGCTGATCTCCTGTCCAGACCACGAATAAAGAGGAGCAACAGGGATTGATTGTCCTTTCTGCCAAGACAGGTAGGACGACCTCCTCAAATTTCTACTTCACTGAAAAATCTGTCAGATCTTCTGGGACTATCAGCTGAATAAATTCTACCACTGTGGCCACAGTGACCTCAGAGAAACTAGGAATTGCTGCCTAGATAGCTTGGAAACTGTCTCACTTCTTAAATTTATTCTTCTCAGAGCTGACAATGTTTGATGACTAGGGTGTATCAGTTTGACAGCCCCAACCCCAAGATTACTGACAGTTCATTAATAAGTTTCCCATTGAAATTACATATATATATATATATATATATATATATATATATATATATATATATGACTCATTCACAGACTTCATGGTACAGGATATATTGGTTTTAGATATAACTCCAGAGGTTCAAAATTTTAACGTTGATTAATGCAGCTTTGATGAACTTGTACAACATTGACTACAAACAGCTGTTAAGAGTCCTTAAATTTCTATAGATTTTCAACCCTTTTGCTATGATGTAAATCTATTCCAGCTGTCTTACAGATACCTACAGGTCCCTGGGAAAAGTTCTGCTACTGCATCAAAAAATCTGGTCTGATAAAAATGAACAGTCTCCAGAGCCCATTTTGACCTCATCCATTTTCGAGAATATTTTGCAGTTTCCCCCCTCCTGCCTGGGCCAAAGGGCTCTCCAGATACACCAGCCCCTGCACCAGCTGGTACCAGCTCCAAGGATGCCAACCCCCAACTGAGGATGCCAACTGGGATGGATGCACCTCCACCTCCAGAGAATTGACAGATGTGATGGCTCCTACACTCTTGAAGAACACATCATCCTTCAATTCACTGCTGGTACCACCTCTCCAGGTTCAGGCGGGCACCTGCCCAGCAACTGGACCCTGCTCACCCTTGCCTCCTCTGTACAACCAGGGCACTTCTCTGTTCCATCCTTTCTGGCAGTTATCACTCTACTCATGGCTAGCACAGCTCATATGACCAATGATAACCATCTATTTTTTTCTTCTATCAACCTCAAGGAACAGACACCTGAGAGCTCCACGACAGAGATTTCCACAATGACAGCTAATGATGCTTCTTCACTCCCGCCTCCCACCATGCATGACTCCCAGCTTCCCCCACCCCCAATTCTTCCCTTGCCAAGTTGAACTTGCCTCGAGAATTCAGCACCCTTGTTCCCCCACTTTCTCCCATAACTCACCTCTTTTTTTTATAATAATCAAAATGGAGAAATGTTAATGTACTGATCCTGTCCCTTGGGGCTGCCCTGCATCCTGATGAAGAAGCCTCTTCTTAAGGAAAAACTCTGCCCCTCTCTCTCTCTCCCTCCCTTTCTCTCTCTCTCTCTGTGTCTCCCCCTTTCTGTCTTTCTGCCTCTTCGTCTCTCTATTATAGTAAACTCTCCATGTGGATGCAGCATCTGGGTTGTGTATCATAGGTCGTTGCCACCGCCATGCCCACATGGCATGCATCTGCCCAGCATGTTTACCTGTATACGTGGGATACCCTCGGCCCCCCCCCCATGTAATAAATCATAATAGTCATCACCCGCAGACAACAGGCAGTAATTTTAAGAATACAATGTCCACATTCCAAAGAGTTGGAGTGGGTGGTTTTTGGCTGTTTGGTGGCATATAAGTTTCCTGTTGTTTGGAGGGGTTAGTTGCAAATTATTATTGGTCATAGTCAGGGAGGAAACTAAATTAAGGAGGTTGGAATAAGGGATTTGTTTGTTTGTTTGTTTCTTTTTCTTTCCTTGATCCTTCTTTCTCTCTGATCTAGTGGAAAAAAGGGGTGGGGGAATATAGAAATGATAGGATAGAAGGGTAGATAACTGAACCTAATAAAAAGCAACTACTAGTGTCAAATATTTTATATTGTATGGATTTTTGTATAGTGATACAATTTTAAGGTTATTTTGTTAAAACATATTGTATATATGTTTCTACTCTTGTTTAAGGTATTATAACTATGCAGCTCATTTAAAAATATGTAAAATTCCAGTCCTTGAAAGTTACTATTACAAGCTTCTTAGGATAATTAAAAAATGCAGGTTAGTAGTTAGCCACCTGTAACAACCAAACTTGTAGTCATTGTAGGTATGTTTTCAAGGTTAAAAAGAGATGTATTTTAGATAGATACATGGCCTTCAAACACTTCAGAGATCTACAGAATATGGCATTTAAGATGTTTTAATAACATAAGACTGTTCATGACAGTGAGATATGTCTGCTCTTGGCAGCACTAATCTACATCAAAGAAGAGGGAGGGCATCGAAGAACCTCCACATGGAGTTTGCTTTAAATGTGGCAAAGCTAGCCACTGGGCAAGAAACTACCCTTGCCTCCGCTGCTGACAGTATGCTGTCCAAATTGGACAAGCAAGACACAATGGAAATCAACTGCCGAACTTGGCCAAGACAAGGTAGGCCAGTCCTTCAAAATTCCTGCTATACAGAAAAGTCTGTCAGATATTCTAGACCCTTAGGCCAGAAATGGATGCCCCAACATTGCAGAGGAACCTTGGGTGACTCTTCAGGGAACCAGCTATCTCTGTCATTTCTATAGTTTTGGAAGTTGTTTGCTCTGTACTTCTTGTTTACTCGGGTAATATTTTCTCCTTGGGTCTCTTATGGGGGTTGAAGACAACATAATTACACCATTTTCTTTGTTACCCAATTTAGAAAAAAAAACTCACAAAAGAGATGTAAAGTTTTTAAAGGTTGAGAGACATAAAAGCTTAAGTTGTTTAAGAATATGGTTTAAGGTTCAAAAGATAATTTTAGATTGGTAATACAAGTTACAATATAAAATGATTTAAGTAGAAAACTTTGGAATAATAAGATATAAATAATAGAGTACATTTCCAAAGTTGCCAAATAAAAATGGACTGGATATTGTGAATGTAATTTTTAACTGATAATTGTTCTTTATTGTATATAGTTTTACTGTGTTAGAGTTAAAACTTTTCCTTTTTTATTTAGATAAAAGGGGAAATGTTGCAGGATATTTGATCACACTTTGTGAAGATGTGTCTCTGTATTTCCTTGTCTGCCTAAGGTACATTCTGAATGATTTAATAAAGAACTGAATGGCCAATAGCTAGGCAGCAGAAGATAGGTGGGACTTCCAGGGAAAGAGTGAGACTTGGGGGAAAACTCAGAGAGCAGAAGATTTGTCAGCAAAACACTGAGGAAGTCAGACATGCAGAATGGAAGAGAAGTAACTAGTCATGTGGCAGAATGTAGACTAATACGAACAGGTTAATTTAAGTTATAAGAGCTAGTTGGGAACAAGCCTAAGCTAAGGCCAAACTTTCATAGTTAATAACAAGTCTCCTTGTCTTTAGCAGGAGCTGGTGATCTGAAGAAGGACCAGCTATAAGATATCACATCTCTCTCCCATGTAGAAAACAAAACAAAACAAAATCCAACTGTCATTCTGAAAGTTGAACCATGGAATTAGGAACAGACCTGAGTTAAGAAAGGATGAGAGTGTAAAGAGAGTAATTGGGTAATACCAGTGAGTGTTGTGTTCATAGATGGTAATACCACACTGAATCTACTAACACAAATAATTGAAGAGGGTTGATAATATCTTTAAAAGATAAGTCTATTCTAGACACATAAGGTTGTCTTATTGACACAGGTGGCTATCACAAGAGATGACCACTGGGAAAAAAAAGCCTCCAGACAGACCAGTTAATAAAGGAGAGGCTGGATCTCAGGAGCCTCCTTCAATACTGAACCCAAGGAAGCGTGTGATATGAGGACACCTGGGAGTGTGTTGTTCAAACTCAATGATATCAGCCTTAGGCACATACCCTAAAGATGCTCAATCGTATTACAAGGATATCTTGCTGAACTATATTCATAGCAGCATTATTTGTAATAGCCGGAACCTGGAAACAACCTAGATGCCCCTCAACTTATGAATAGATAAAGAATGTGGTACATTTACACAATGGATTATTACTCAGCTATAAAAAAAAAAATGACATAATGAAATTTGCAGGCAAATGGATGGGACTGAAAAAACCATCCTGAGTGAGGTAATCTAGTCCCAGAAAGGCAAAAATGGTATGTACTCACTCATAAGTGGATATTAGCTATAAAGTAAAGGGTAAACATGCTACAATCCACAGCCCCAGAGAGGCTAGGTAATAAGGAGGGCCCAAAGAGGAATGTATAGATTTCCTTAGGAAGGGAAATAGAAGAAATCTCCTAGGTAAACTGAGGACAGGGTTGAGTGATGAGGGTGTATAGGAACATGAGGGATTGTGTTGGGCAGATTCAGGACAGGATGGAGGGGAGAGTAATAAAAAACAATCTTAATAGGGGAGAGCATTTTTGGGGTCATGGAGAAACTGGTTCCAGAGAAACTTCCAGGTATCCAATAGCATGACCCTAGCTAAGACTCCTAGCAATAGTGGAGAGGGTGCCTGAACTGGCCATCTCTTGTAACCAGATTGGCGACTACTCTAATTATCATCAGGAAGCCTTCATCCAGTAACTGATGGAAGCAAATACAGAGATCCACAGCCAAGCACTGGGCCAAGCTCTGGGAATCTTGTTGATGAGAAGGAGGAAGGATTGTATGAGCCAGGGGTTCAAGGTCATCACAAAAGAACTCACAGAAACAACTAGCCTGGGCTCATAGGAGCTCACAGACTCTGAACTGACAGCTATGGAGCCCATGGGACCAACATGGGCCCTCTACATGTGTGTGCAGCTGTTTCTCATACTGGGTTGCCTCACCAAGCCATAATATAAAGGGAGGAACTTAGTCCTACCTCAACTTGGTATGCCATGCTTTGTTGACACCCATGGGAGGCTTTTCTCTTTCTGAACAGAAACAGAGGAGGACTGGATGGGGGGACTGGATGGGGGTGCTGGATGGAGGGGCACGGGGAGGGGACATGAAGAGAGGACAGAGGGGAAACTGCCGTTGGGATGGAAAACAAATGAAAAAATTTCATTAATAAAAAAGGCTAGAATTGAATAGCACTGTCTGTGCAGGTGTGTGAGGTGTTATGCCTAAAATTAGTATCAAAGATGCCAAAATAGCCAAGGATTTTATGCATTAAATGAGATTAGAAAGCTCAAAAAAATGAAAAATGAAAAAAATGACATCAAAATGTCTTTGGGATTTCTGTAAACATAAAGAATCTGCAGAAAAAACACAAAGTGGTTTAATAATCCTAGTTATGCTGATAAGTTTGAACAATTATGTGATAGTTTATTATCCAAATAAATCTTAATTTTCATCCATTTCACAATTTATGAAAGTTTAGTTGTTTATCAACTTGTTCCATGCTATAAAATTGAATACTTTCACTTACATAGTATTTCGTACATGTACAAACACAGGTCAACTTCCTAGAAGTTATAATATTTGTGAAGTTGATAAATAGAGTAAACAAAGTTTCCTTAAGGTTACAAATAACATCATTGAGTTTTCTGAGATATTTGATCTATAACCAAGGTAGCACTGGAAATAAGTGGAAAATAAAAGAATGAAGTATTTATTTTGTTGGTACAAGCATCAACAGGATCCACACGGAATTTAAAAAGAAAATTCTTTCAAACTACTATAAATACTAGCTAACAAGTGTTTTAAGAGTATTAAGCCAAATATAAATGCATTCCTAGTCTTCAAACCAGAGAATATTTCTTAAACAAAGTCCTGTTGTTGTAATAGCCCTTTGTTTGATTTTTGAG
Organism: Peromyscus eremicus; assembly: GCF_949786415.1. NCBI lineage: Eukaryota > Metazoa > Chordata > Mammalia > Rodentia > Cricetidae > Peromyscus > Peromyscus eremicus. The sequence goes on along the minus strand of NC_081424.1, from coordinate 17,887,243 downwards.
AAAGAACTTAAAGTTGAATGAATAGGGATGAGGAGAAGATCTGGAAGTACTTGGGGGAAGAGAAGAATATATTTAAAATAAAAGAATTTTTGAAGTAATAAAAATATAATGAAAAAGAAAATAAATAAATGATTTATATTTTAAAAGTCAGTATGTTTGATGATACTAAAATTAAGAATGTGACTAATCAAATTAAATCACAAAGTTATACCAAGTTCCAAAACATGAGAAAAGCCACAAGTATATTAGTATCCAGAAGAGACAGAATTTAAATCAATAGGAAAATTATACTAAAATTATAATAATGACAAACTGGACTGATGAAAGAACCCATTCACAGAATCAGAACTGATTATGATAATCAAAACCAAACATGCCTGATCTCATTAACTGGTACATATAAGCAAATTAAGATCAGTGTGCGAAACCATTCAATAACTGCCACACTGGCAAATATTTAAGTCCAACATGTCAAGTTATTAGAGGAAATATAAGAATTGGTCTTCTGCTGGTTTCAGCAATAACTGATTATCCACTTTCTTCAGAAACAATACACCACCTCCATAAGTTGACTACTCTGGTATTTGTGATTCTGCAGCTCTATTCACAGAGAGGATTCTAGGGAAACTGGTGGAAGAATTCCTAGGAGACATAATCAAGAATGTTCAGAGAGATGTAGGATCATAGCAGAAATCCTGAAATAATTTTATTATTCAATACGTAAAGTATTTTATCTGTTTAAAGAGTGACTAAGTCCTATGATATACTTTATCCTTTTTCTCCTTGAGACATTTTGGTGCTAAGTAATATGGAAAGTGGGAAAAAAAGATGCGAGGTGATAGCATTTTAACAAAGTCTAAATCATAAACATTGTACTCTAAGAATGGTGCTTTGTTGATAATTTGGATGTCTCCAGTCCTTTTCTGGTGGCCCTCAAAATAAATCAAGCTGAGGATCTCTTGAGTCCAGAGGGTACCTGCAAAAACAGATAATCTTGTTTTCAATCCTGAGGTAGGCTTAAGTAATAAACATCTATGTTAATACCATCCATCTTCAAGCCACTGGGGCTTTTTTATTATTATTATTCCATGTATGCCAATGAGCCAATGTAGTATTTGTTTGATTTTTATTTTTATTTGGCAATAATATTAGAAAAGATTAAATCAGGGCTCTGAGTCCCTTTTTAATTGTACAGTTGTTTTGTTCTGATATTTTGATAATGATTGTTGAAATTATTCCTATTCTTTGTATTCTATGTCCCATGGGAAATCTTTTTGTAGTATTTTAAACTTCTCATTGATGGATATTATTTTTAGATACTAATGGGTACACTCTTAATATACCACACATGTGCACTCTGTGCTAAAATCACATCAGGGCGAGTAGCATTAACTTCTTACTTTTTTTTTTCTGTTTGGAGCCTTATGGCTCATTCTTCTTGGTCTGATATGCATGAGTGTATGTCTGGTGCATGTGTGTGTATGTGCTGTGCATGTGTATATGAGAGAGAGATTTGTGTATATACATGCCAATATGTGAGTGCAGGCTGGTGTATGTGTAGTGGTCAGAGTATAATTGCCTTCAATCTTGGTTGAGATATGTTCATTTTCTGAGTATGTAGTCCAGCTGGTTCATGAACATCTGGGGATTCTCCTGTCTCTGTCTACCACTTCACCATTGGAATGTCAAGATTATAGATACACATAACCACATCTGGCCTACAAGAGTTTAAGTGATTTCATCTCAGGTCCTCAGGCTTGCAAGGCCAAGACACATACTTTGTATATTGAGCCATCACCTCTGCCTTGAAAAGACTTTTATAGCCAAACCATGTACAATCCCATTGTCTGTAGTGTTCAGCAACAGCCACACATAAACTAACTTTTAAAATGGTATGGTGTTGGTGCATGTATCTTAAACTGTGTTAAGTAGGCCTCAGTTCCCGTGGAATATATTTTAAAGTAAATGACATGTGGTGGAAAATTCATCTGAAATTATGAAGCATTTGCATTTACAAAACAATATTTCAGACACTGTGTCATCTCTGTCCACCAACAGAACAGGTCAATGTGGAAAGAGTGTATGCTCAAGCTGGGACAAATGAAAGGGCTGGTGGGTAGCAGCACATGGCACAAATATGTAACACAGCAGGGCAGAGGATGGGCAGAAGGAGCTTGGAAGTTCTGCGGGACTCACTTGGAGCTGTGAGCATAGGGAGTAGTTGAGGATACAGGCCACGGGGCTCAGCCCCACGTTGGGTGCCAGATAATGCAAGAAATCCACAGAGTCTGCTTAAAGGGTGAAGGAATTTATTAGGGGAGAAAACTCACTACAGAATGGGAGATTTATTGTAGGGTCCTGGAAAGCTGAGTACAGTCCAAAGCTGTTCTGCTGCTGAGATGGTCCACACCATCTAGCCCATGAGCAAGGGAAGTATTTGTTCAGAGCTTATGATTTCACTTCTGACTGAAGGGAGTAATTGGTGAGGACTATCCATCAACTAGCATCCCAACAACTGTTAATTGACTCTGGTAAGTACGTATTTGCATGGTTGGAATCTAAGGGTGTACTCTCTGGGTAAGAATTCTACATTCATCTGAAGGGCACTTCCTGTCCTGGCATTTCTTGCTCCTTGTTCACCGTGTGGGTTATTCCTTTTCTCTTTGATCTGGATGTGCTTTATCTTCTCTTTATTCCTTCCTGGATGATAATTCCTTTACTCTCTGGAATGGAATACTTCTTCCTGTCTTCCATTGATATCTCTCTAACCCTCCTATTGGAACCTAATTTTTCCATGGGAACATCATTGCACCTGGAACCCATTGTTCAATCCCTCTTTCTTGTTAACATGATTCTGCTTAGGAACTTTGAAGGCCTTGAGAAACATGTAATGTCATTTAGCAGTCTCTTCTAATATATATCTCTTATTTCCACTCCTATTTCTACCTCTCATTTCTGGGGTTCTCTTCTTAGACTCCTTTTCTTTTCCCACCCACCTTCCCACTCCCTCCCTCCCTCCCTTCTTCCCTCTTCCTTCTTCTCCCTCCCCTCGTTCTTTCTTTCTTTCTTCCTTTATTTCCATCTTTCTTTCATTCTTTTTCTTTCTTGGGACTGAGTTGAAGAACTCTTTCACTCAGTGACACTCCCAGACAGTCTTTAATGCCCATGCATGTCCCCTTCAAACCTCTGGCATATTTATATCTACTATTTATTTACCTATATTTATTTCTACCATTCCCCAGACTTCCCTAGCACTTCAGTCATCTGAATTTTGGCCCCCTGCCCTTCATCACAGGTGTGAATTGAACACAGCTATCTCTACAGCCAACAAACCGAGGCTAAAGAAACTGCTACCCATGGTTAAGAATAGAACATGTTTGGTTGGGTTTACAACCAATGAGAATGCAGAACAAAAAGTCAATAAAAAGACACACAGAAAGTAGGTCTCTTTCTGAGGGGAAGGACATCGGCGGCAGGAAGCGTCATAAGTACATGAGGAGAGGCGGCAGGAGGTTTTTAAGTCTCAGCTCTCAGCTACTGCTCTGACCTCTTGGGCTTTGAACTCTGCATTTGGCTCTGTGTTTCTTTTTCTTTTTTTTTAATTTTAATTGCAATACAATTCAGTTCTACATATCAGCCACGGATTCCCTTGTTCTTCCCCCTCCCGCCCCCCTCACCTTCCCCCCAGCCCGCCCCCCATTCCCATCTCCTCCAGGGCAAAGCCTTCCCCGCAGACTGAGATCAACTTGGTAGACTCAGTCCAGGCAGGTCCAGTCCCCTCCTCCCAGGCCGAGCCAAGCGATCCTGCATAGGCTCCAGGTTTCAAACAGCCAACTCATGCAATGAGCACAGGACCCGATCCCACTGCCTGGATGCCTCCCAAACAGATCAGGCCAATCAACTGTCTCACCAATTCAGAGGGCCTGATCCAGTTGAGGACCCCTCAGCCATTGATTCATAGTTCATGTGTTTCCGTTCGTTTGGCTATTTGTCCCTGTGCTTTATCCAACCTTGGTCTCAACAATTCTCGCTCATATAAACCCTCCTCATTCTCGCTAATTGGACTCCCAGAGATCCACCCGGGGCTTAGTCATGGATCTCTGCATCCAGATCCCTCAGTAGTTGGATGGGGTTTCTAGCACGACAATTAGGGTGTTTGGCCATCCCATCACCAGAGTAGGTCAGTTTGGGCTGTATCTCGACCATTGCCAGCAGTCTGTTGTGGGGGTATCTTTGTGGATTTCTGTGGGCCTCTCTAGCACTTTGCTTCTTCCTATTCTCACTGGTTGTAAACCCAACCACATGACCTCCTCATCACTGCCTGTCTATACAGACCTGCAGGTCTTCTATGGTTGGTATTGAGATTAAAGGCGTGTGTCTCCATGCTGGCTGTATCCTTGAACACACAGAGATCTGTCTGTCATGTGATCTGGATTAAAGGTGTCCGCCACCACTGCCCGGCTTCTGCTATGGCTTGCTATTAGCTCTGATCCCCAGGCAACTTTATTTATTAAATACAAATAAAATCACATTTCAGTACAAATAAAATATCACCATATTTCCCCTTTTCTATTTTAATAAAAAGAAAAAGGGACAAATTTATAACTAATATAAGAAAAACTATATACAATGTTATGACATTATGATTTTTCCTGTTACATAAATTAATTTTAATTCATTTTACATTTGTTCAATATGTTAAATAAATATTTTATAAGCTTGTATTTTAAGGTACTTTATTTTTTTCACTAGTGAATTTTATTAGAATATTATGATTTTTTGCTATTACATAAATTAATTTTAATTCATTTTACATTTGTTCACTGTTAAATAAATATTTTATGTGTTTATGTTCTTTAAAAAAAAAAGAATAGAACATATTATGGTTGGTTTTAACATCAACGTGCCATAAATCAGAATATCTAAGTAGACAGCCTCCCCTAAATAAGTGCCCTGCCTTGGTTGATGTGAAAAGACCCTCCCCAATAGTAGTCCAGATAAAAGAGTGTGGCAGAAGGAAGAGCTTCCCTCCATTTGTTCTCGTGTTCTTCCTTCTCACCACCCTGGCGATTTGTCCTGTTGCTGCTGTTACTGTTGATCCCTTTCCTGATGTCAGAATCAGTGTTTTCAAGCTTTTGCTGTAGAATAGAGACCAGCAGGTCTCCAGGGACCTTCCAGGCTTCTACCGGCAGATAGGGACTGCTGAGGCACCCAGCCCTGTGATTGAACAACTAATGGTTGTCACCTCACTCTCCACACCTAGTGAGAGCCATTGAGGAAGCACACTGGCTGCTCAGGTTCCCATTCTCAGGGACATAGTAACTGCTGTGTGCTCAGCTCTTAGGTGTGAGTCTGTTGTTACTATTTTAAAACTGGGTTAATAAATTCACATGCATTTAATTCACTAGGACAGACTTTGGAGACATTTAAGTATGCCCTAGATATTTCCCCAGTCACTAGATTAAAATTTAGTTCACAGTATCAATTACATTATATGTAAGGGCAAAAGAAAATCTTAAGTGCATTATCCACAAATGTTGGTAAAAATAGTAATAATGATTCATTGTATATAAGTATAAAGCCATCAAACAACAAAAATAATCAGCTAAAAGTTTAGACCTTTTTAAGTTTTCCCTCTTTTCTGATTCTTGTCAATTCTGATTTTTATTCAATGCTTGGTTATAATTTTCCAAATTAAAAATTCTAATATCGCTCTCCCATTTTCTTGAATCAGTAAAAGTTGAAGATTCATTGTGTGAATGGGAAGATGTTTTTTGATACAAAAAAATTAATTTTTATTTCCATTGGTGTTCTGCCCATACTCATGTCTGTATGAGAGGGTTTGATCACATGGACTGGAGTTATAGATAATTGTGAGCTGCCATGTTGGTGCTGGGAATTTAACCAGAGTCCTCTACAGGATAAGCCATTTCTCCAGAGTTCTTGATGCAAAATTTCATCATAGAAGATGAAGAAAAATTGTCTACTACAGAGAACTCTTTGCAGTGATTTTTCTACATCACAAAGCACTATGTTTTATGCTTTTAGTGCACAGTACCAATGCTAACTAGAACCAAAATAATTTAATTTCGAAATTTGAAATCATTCATTAAACTTATTACAATTTATCCAAGCATAGTTTACTCATTTTGTTCCTTAATAAAGTTTGGCATTTAATGATTAAGATACAGAAACATATCAATATTGATATAAAAATAGGCCTTCTGCTTAATTGACTTTTATGTTTCTTTTATACTAACAGTAGAATTCTATTCTTCATTTACATCCCAGACAAACTTCAAGGGAAAATTTTTCATGTTCCTCTTGAATATCATGTCAAATCTTTCATTCTGCTGCACGGTTAAATGATGTTTCCAGTCTCCAATGGTACCTAGTGGGATAAGCACAGGGACAGCACATAGGTGAGTAAATGAAACTATCAAAGCAAAGGTCACTCTAAGCAACTTCAGTATCTTCTCCAACCCATGCAAAGTCATTGTGAGTTCTCTGTGGAGTTTAGTACCTCACCTTTCTTTATGGAAGACTGAGCAGTGAAAGAAACCTATGCAATAACACAACAAATATATTAGGTCAATGTCCCTTGTATTATCTAACCAGTCATAACCAATCTTTAGCAGAAAACAAAAACCCTAACAAATATAAATACATGAGAAATTTTGAAGTGTATTTTACTACATGTTAAGCATCATACAAACCAGCAATATTAATTGATACAATGCAGCATATATCCCCAAAGTTGTAGTTGCACATGCTCATGTTTCAGTCTTCCATTTTATCCCACTGGTCTATATGTCTATTTTATGTCAGTACCATACTGTTTTCATTATTATGGCTTTATAATGTATTTTAAAATCTAAAATGGAAATCCGTACAATATTATTCTTTTTTGTCATGATTGCTTTGGCTATCCAAGGTATTTTCTGATTACATATGAATTTGGGGTTGGCCTTTTTTATATTTCTGGGAAGAATGTTGTGGATATTTTGATTGGAGTTGCACCATATCTATAAATTCCTTTTGGTAAGATAGTCATTTTCTCTATCTATCTTAAATCTCCCAATTCGTGAACATGGGAGGTCTTTCCAGTTTCTAATGTCTTCCTAAAACTGTTCACAGATTTAAACTTTTCATTGCAGAGGTCTTTCACCTTCTCGGTGGGGTTTATTCCAGGATATTTTATTACCTTTGAAGCTCTTGTAAGTGGGATTATGTCCATCATGTCTTTCTTAACATGTATGTTGTTGATGTATAGAAAGGCTACATATTTTTGTAAATTGGTTCCATATATTCAGAACTCTGCCAAAATTGTGGGTTGTTTCTGCAGGTTTTTGTTGGAATTTGGGGGTTCTTTTATGTATAATATCATATCATATTCAAATAGGGATAATTTGGCTTCTTCTTTTCCTGTCTGTCTCTCTTGAATTTCCTTCTCTTGCCTTGTGCTAGTTCTTCAGTCGCTTTGTTAAAAAGAGAAGTGGACACAGTGGACAGTCCTATCTCATTCCTGGTTTTCATGAGACACCTTTAAGGTTCTCTCAGTTCAGGATAATGTCGGCTGTACATTTGTCATATATAGTCTTTATTATGTGAAGGTGTGTTCCCTCCACTCCGAGTCTCTCTAGAACTGTTATCATGAAAGTATGTTAGATTTTGTCAAAGGCTTTTTCTGCATCTTTTGTGATAATCATGTGATTATTGTCTCTAAGTACATTTATATGGTTCATTACATTTATGGACTTACATATGTTGAGTCATTTCCACATTGCTGGGATAAAGCTCACTACTTAAGGCTTTTAGGTCATGGATATTATTTTATTTTTTACTTTTTTTGAGACAGGGCTTCTTTATGTAATGCTGGCTGTCCTGGAACTTGCTTTGTAGAGCAGGCTGGCTTTGATCTTAGAGACTGGCCTCCATGTGCCTCCAAAGTGCTGGGATTAAAGGCATGTGACACCATGCCCCAGAAAGGTCATGGTTTTTAGAAAAGAACCTACTACCACCAGTTTAAAAGATGAGAACAATTCCTAGATGCATTCTAAAACATAACCCTATACCACAGATAAGTGTAGCTCTCATGCTTCATCAAAGAAATTTCTCTTTAAAACAAACAGAAATCATTACAGAAAACCATAACAGTTCATAATGCAGCTACCAATGGCTTCTGCAGAGTTCAGCACCAATGAACACATCTAAAACAGGAATCCTGAACCTAAGACTCAGAGAACATTGTGAAAGAGGGGGCAGAAAGATCTTAAGAGTGATACTATGCCTCTTAGAAGTGACAGAGATGCTATACCTCATGATATCTCAAGAACATAGCTGCCTAAGCAGGGCCTGAACAATGATAATATCAATGGGCATGCTAACAAGGAAGGAGGAACCTTCAAGGGTCCCACCCCTAGACAATGAAGAGGCAACTAGTGAGTGCTGACAGAAGGAGAATTGACCATTCAAGGATGAGCCCACTAACTGGTTAACCAATACAAAGTGGTTAGCCCTGAAACCATACACCACACGACTCTTACTGAAAGAAGTCAGCAGGTGGTATTTATATACTTATGCATTGACATATGTAATAATAAGAATCAAAATAAGGCCATCAGTTTAAGAGGGAGTGAGGAGAGCACCTGGGAGAGGCGGGAGGGAAGGGGCATGCCAAGGGTTAGAACGGCAGGGAAGGAGGCAAATGATACAATGTTTTAATTAAAATTTCTAATAAAAATTAAAGAGTACATAAAGGCCAGAAAAAATGTAATTGCATAGTGCCACAATTAGAGGACTTTTAAAAATTATTTTGTTATTTACCCCAAATGTGTGTTTCATGTGTGTGTGTGTGTGAGAGAGAGAGAGAGAGAGAGACATACATATGATTCAAACTTGTCAATTCCTCAATTTTCATTGTAAAATTAAATCCAAAGACTTTCAACTAATGATGTTAAGGTCACAGAGGGCAACACAGTTGCCACTGTTACCATTCTAGAGTGTACACATTACAACCACCATTACAGCCGTTTATAATGGAAACAAGCACATGATAGTTTCTACTAGAACACGTGATTATACAAAATGTTTTCCTTGCATTTGAAGGACAGCAAACTAATATTGGTATGAGACTTGATGAACATTGGTCTAGTTGTAGAATAAGAAGTAAAGGGATGTTAAATGGGAGAAGAGAAAAATTATCAAAATCTACAACTATTTCAATAAAACATTTAAAAATTATTTATAGCCAATGTCCATCATTATAATGGTAAGTGATGAATTATCGAAAAGTAATCAAAATACACATCAAATTATGTTTTGGAATGTTACATTAAATGATATAATAAATTAAAATTTTGACTTATGAGGTTAAAGAGTACCAGTTTAGGGGAGGCCGTTCTTTCTTGACAGCTGCTGACACATAGTTAGGTCACAATACCTGCATATGGTTGTCCATGCCTGTGTCCCCACCACGTGGGAGGTAGAGGCAGTGCTAGGCGTTAAAGGTAATCCTCAGTTACACATAGCAAGTTCAAAGCCAGCCTGACTCACATGCATGAGGCCATGTCTCAAAAATGAAAATAAAATCTTAGTTGTTGATACAAAAGTGAATCACAGAAGACAGGGTAAGTGAGACACAACTGTAATTATTGTAATAAAAGAGAGTGGCACACGAGGAAGGAGCAATTTAACCTCCTTCACTCCAGATATACAGTAGGATATGTTTTATAATATCCTGAAAGAAATAAACAGAAGTAAAATTAAAATTCTTCTGGACTAATCCAAGAGCGATGCCTCAAGTCTATTCCCAGCACTTGAAAGCAAGAGGCAGGAGGAAACCAAGTTCTAGGCCAGCCTGAGCTATACAGTGTCTGTGATCCAGCCTGGACCAAGTAGCATGACTTTCTTTCAAAATAAATAAAATCACGCAATTTAGAATTGTTCCCTCTAAAATATCCATTGCCTAGGTCAAGACTACTGGCATGCTTTAAAAGAGTTGAGTCATATGAGCTATAAAGAAGGAAAGCCACACTTATTAAATGAGTAAAACTATCATGTTTTTTACTAAATTGCCATTAAATTTCCAGAGAAACTTTATTAGTCCAGTGTCCATTAAGATTTATTATGTTCTCTGGGTTCCCAGTACCTTTATTACCTGGAGAAACACATTGGACGCACAGTACTTTAGCTCCAAGGGAAGAGATTCGGGGAAGTCTTAGTACTTTTATTACTATAAACCAGTGTTTCTCACCTTTGCGCAAGAAATAGCCTTTGTTTCTCTCCCCGATTTCGTTTTTTATAATATTATCATAATTTGCTCGTGGGTCAGATTTCATGTTCTGAAATGTAGCTTGTCTCACAACAGCATCTACATCCTTTTCACTCAGTTTTTTCTCCAGAAAACTGCAGATTTTAATCACCGACTTCCTGAGGTCCTAAAAAAGTTGTGGGTTGAGAAATTAATGACTTTATGATGGAGGTGTGAGTTTCAGCCAACCATGTGATATGAATACTAAAATTCCCTCCTGGACAGCAAAGATGGCTGAACAAAAGCAAAGGGGAAAATAAATTAATATGATTACTTCAATTGATAGTAGAAAAAACTTTCAGTAAATCACAGCACACAGCAGTTGAAAGTGTTTCAAATCAAAAGGCTGCATGTAAACACATATAATCAATCTTAGTAGTAGATATACATATAAAGACTTCCAGGTGGTGTTGGAATCACTCAAACATTCCGACCTCTCTTTACTACAACACTGGTAATAAATAAAGAACAGAACAATTGGGCAATAAAAGGTAAAGAAGATTGTAATCTAGAAGCGTACTAAGTAGATCATGTGGTTTCCAGTGTAGAAAATGCTAACAAATACCAATGCCGTTTTATAATGGTGTAATGTACAAAATCAAAACCACACAAATACCAGGTGAATTTTTATACATTAATAAGGAAACTGCATCAACACTGCATCAATCACACCAAAAATTTTAGCATTAAAGTTAAGAAAGGCAGTGAGACCAGCCATTACTGAAATAAATACAAGATAACGAACAGACAATTGTCTAATATATAAGAATTGCAAAACAGTAACTTTAAGGTAACATCCAAAACAATCTGCATTCAATGAAGTTCTTAAGAACTCAATTAAAAAAAATAGAAAAACTCATTGCAAAATTTATTTGAAAAGATACTGAATGGGTAAATAACCTTGAAAGAAGTGGTTAAGTTTGCAGTATTCATACTTTCCAGATTTCAAAAGTTAGTAAAAAATCATGAAACCCAAAAATGCTATAGTCATTCTATAAGTAGAAAATGTGACAAAAATTCTTTTTCTGGAACTCCATGAATCATTTTAATCAACTGTCATAATTTTCATAAATGGCTCTGCATTAAATTACTGTTACTTGTAACAAAATGTTTGATAAAATATATATACTAAAATTTTAAATATGAAATTGTGACTTCCATTTTTATGAAAAAAATAAACATCAATGGACAAAAAAAGTCCAGATAGACCCTGAGAAAATATTGGTGGCTGACTTCAACACTTCATTTTCAATTCTAAATAGGCCATCCAAATTAAAAATCAACATAGAAAACTCAGTTAAATTTCATCATAGATTAAAAAGATACAACAACTATTTACAGAACACTTTATCTATATTTGTCTGATTTCTATTGTGATAAAACACTGGCCAAAACAATGTGGGAAGAAAAGGAATTATTTCACCTTGGAGGTGATAGTCCATCATCAAGAGAACTCAGGAACTGAAGGCAGGAACTGAGGTAGATTGTGGGGAATGCTCCCTACTGACTTGCTCCTCATGGCATGCTCACCTGGCTTTCCATTCTTTATCTTTCTTTTATGTGAAAGGAACTTATGTGGCCCATACAATAACTACATCATAGTTAGTAACTTACTTCTACAAATAGCTTCACTGTGCAATGACCATGAAGGGACTTGAAGAAATGGAAAGCACATTAGATAGAAGTAGATTCACAGATTACCTGAAAACTTTAACTATAACTCTGGTTATTAATTCAAGGAGACAAAATTAAAAATTGTCCAAAAACCCAGACTCTGACTGAGAATGTAGGTTAAAAAGAGAACATTTGTATGGCATGCATGAGACTACAGTTTCAATTACCAGCATAGAAACAAACAAACAAAACCAAGATACTCAAAATAATATACCAGATTAGATATTGAGTGCAAGAGCATTCACCATGAGTAACAGTGTAGATCTTACACAATTAAAAATAAGCCCACAAGGGGGCAGTGATGGCGCACACCTTTAATCCCAGCATTCGGGAGGCAGAGGCAGGCAGATTCCTGAGTTTGAGGGCAGCCTGGTCTGCAGAGGGTGATCCAGGACAGGCACCAAAACTACACAGAGAAACCCTGTCTGGGGGGGGCGGGGAAAAGCTCACAATATAACCCAATGACACCATTCCTTGTTGTATTCCAATGAAAATAAAGTCAGCATTCCAAAACCTAACTGGTGTCCAATGTTGTTGCATTCTTCTCCCTAGTCAAGGCATGGAATGTGCCTAGATGCCAATCAATGCATAAAAGAATAAAAAACACTATAAATACAAAAATAGAGTATTATTTAGACACTAAGTATAGTCAGAAGACTTCCTGTGTCTTGCCTGGTCTGCGGTCAGGACAAATCTCTCATCCACAGTCCCACAGCCTTTTATAAAATAATCACACAGAGGCTTAATATTATTTGTAACTGCTTGGCCATTGGCTCATGCTTATTACTGACTACCTCTTACACTTAAATTAACCCTTAATTCTTATTTATGTTTAGCCATGTGGCTTGGTACCTTTTCTCAGTTCTGCCTTGTCTTCCTGCTTCCTCTGTCTCTGGCTGGTGACTCCTGATTCTGCCCTCCCTCTTCCCAGAATTCTTCTTGTCTCCTTGCCCCACCTATACTTACTGCCTGGCTACTGGCCAATCAGTGTTTTATTAAACCAGTGTACAAAAGCATTATCCCACAGCATTTCCCCTTTTCTGTCTAATCGAGAAGGAAAGTTTTAACTTTAACATAGTAAAGTTACATATAATAGAACAGTTATCAAGCAAGAATTACAGTTACAATATCTAGTCCATTAGTATTCAACTACAACAAAGAAAAGTAAAAATCTGTGTTGGTAATGGATGAACCTTAAAACATCAGATTAAGTGAAATCAACCAATACAAAGAAATAGAAATCACATCACTCTCCTATGGAGAAAAAAAATGTAATGGTCTTTCTGAAAGTTGAACTATGGTTATTAGGAATTGGTAAGAGTCCTGGGAAAACAATGGGTGGAGTAAGAGTGATTGGATAAGACCAATGCATACTGTGTTCATGAATGTCAATACCCCACTGAATCTACTAACACAAATAATTGAAGAGGGTTGATAATATCTTTTAAAGATAAGTCTATTCTAGACACATAAGGTTGTCTTATTGATACAGGTGGCTATCACAAGAGATGACCACTGGGAAAAGAAAGCCTCCAGACAGACCAATCAATAAAGGAGAGGCTGGATCTCAGTAGCCTCCTTCAATACTGAGCCCAAGGGAGAGTGTGATATGAGGACACCTGGGAGTGTGTTGTTCAAACTCAGAGATGAGAAATAATTTTCAAAACAACTTTCTCATCTTACCTTCTTCATATCTTCATAGCTTAGGAACATAATATTGAAGTCATGTCTGTGTTCATACCAGCCCCGGATGTGATCAAACCAACAGCTTCCTACAACTGAAGGGAAGATAAGTGAGCAAGGCACTATACTTACTGAACATCAAACTTTATTTGTTCTTTTCTGGTTTAGACTATTCAGAAATAAAAATGAAGCCCCTACAACTGGATGTCCACCTGACTATTTAGGAAGAGTTATTTTTGTGTAACAATTACACAAGGCTCATACCAACCTACCTATTTAGGGATGTAGCAAGACAGACATTGAGAAAGTCTATTGTCAGGGACTGGAGGGACTGCTCAGTGGTAAAAGCACTGCTGCTCTTGCTGAGGACCCAGATGTGATTCTCTGCGCCCACATGGGGGATCAGAAACCATATGTAAGTTCAAGTGTCTGAATTCAAAGTTATCCTTAAGGGATGTTCATATTTCTCCTCTCTCTGAAGTCATGTGTCTTCATTTCTCGTATCCTCTCTCTGAATAACAGTGTTTCCTTGCTACAATGAAGCAGAACCTGAATATAATTTTAGCAATGTGTGAGATCCTGATTCCACACCCCACAGCCTCTTTCACTAGTCAATTTTCCTCAGTAGTAGCATGAATAATTCCAGTTTCCTCACAAGTGTGTGCCTTTAAGAGCACACACTCACCCTCAACTTCTGCTGTGTGACTCTTCCTATGCCATTAGCCAGAAAAAATGGATAAAATGTTTGCAAGCTTCTTGTTGTCTAGCCAGAGTACTTCCTAAATAATACAAAGCTGCAAGCTGGTACCCCTCAAATGGTGTGAACAACAGCAGGGTAATTATTGTGTATCAGATTATGTTGGTTCACTGCCCCCTACATCTCTTAGATATGTGTTCCCTACTTTGAGATGGCTTAAATATCATCTGTACTTTGTAAACTAGTGAGAGGGAATAAACGAAGTTACCTTTTCCATCTAGAAATTTTTCCAGATAATGTTCTATGGTGTCTGTAGCTTCTAAGGAAACCACCCAGTTTGAAAAATGAAAAAACGAGATCAAAACATCTTTGGGATTTCTGTAAATATAAAGAATCTGCAGGAAAAAAAACCACAGAGTTGCTTTAGTAATTCTTGGTTATTCTAATAAGTTCTGAACAATTATATAACAGTTCTTATTCAAATAAATCTTTATTTTCATCTAGGTAATATTTATGAAAATGCAGCTGATTATCTACTTTTGTTTCATGTTATGAAAAGTGAATACTTCCATTTACATAGTGTTTCACACATGTACAAGAACACAGGTCATATCCTAGAAATATATTATTTGTAAAGTTGATAAATATGGTAAACATGTTTTCCATATATCTTAATGCTATAGCAATTGATAGTCATTGAGTTTTTGAGCTATTTTATATATAGCACTGGAAATAAGTGGAAATATAAGAATGAACTATTACGTTGGTACAAGCATTAACAGTATATACATGTAATTTAAAAAGACATTTTTCTCTGCTATTATAAATAATTAGCAAGTTTATTAAGAGTAGTAGAAAAACAAATGTATTTCTAGTCTTGAAACAAGGAAATATTTCTTAAATAAGGTATTGTTGTTGTATTAGTCTTTTGTTTGTGTTTTGAGAAAGAACTTAAAGTTGGGTGGATAGGGATGCGGAGAGGATCTGAAAGGACCTGGGGGAGGGGAAGAATATGATCAAAATATATTTAAATTTAAAATTGTTTTAAATAATAAAAATACAATAAAAAGAAAATAAGTAAATAATGAATTTATATTTTAAAAAGTCAGTATGTTTGATTATACTAAAATTAAGAATGTTACTAACCAATTTAAACCACAAAGTTACACAAAGTTCTAAAACAGGAGAAAGGCCACAAGTATAAGTCTATTAGTATTCAGAAGTGATGGAATTCATATCAGTAGGAAAATTATACTAAAGTTATAATAATGAAAAGCTGGACCAGTGGTAGAACCTTTTCACCGAATTATAATGGGTCCTGGTCAATAAATATCAATCATGTTTCATCTCATGATTGAGTACTGATGGACAACTTAAGACCATTGTGAGTGGCCGTTCAATAACTGCCACACTGGCAAACATTTAAGTCCAAGTTACCAGTTAGTGTCAAGTTACTAGAGAAAAAACAAGAAGTGATCCTTTGCTGGTTCCAGCAACAACTTCCGAAATAATACACCACCTCTGTAAGCTGACTGCTCTGGTATTTGTGAGTCTGCTGTTTTGTTCACATGTGAGGATTCTACGGAGGCTGGTAGAAGGGTGTCCAGGAGACACACTCAAGAATGTTCAGAGAGATGTATCATCATAGCATAAATACCGAAATAATTTTGTTATCCAACACTTAGGATATTTTATCTGTCCAAAAGTGACAAAGCTCTATGACATACTTTAGCCTTTTTCTTCTTGAGACCTTTTGGTACTAAGTAATATGCAAGGTGGGAAGTGAAGATACGTGGTGACGGCATTTTGACATAGTCTAAATTGTGAATATTGTACTCAAAGAACGGTGCTCTGTCCACTGTTTGCACGTTTTCAGTCCTGTTTCGGTGGCCCTCAAAATAAATCAAGCTGAGGATCTGCTGAGTCCAGATGGTACCTGTGAAAATAGATAACAATCTTGTTTTCAATCTTGAGGTAGGTTGAAGTAATAACTATCTGTGGTAATATCATCCATCTTAAAGTGATTGATGCTTTTTAAATATTCCATGTATGCTAACACATAAGGATAGCTTTTATTTGATTTTTATCTATACTTAACAATAACATTAGAAAGGATAAAATCAAGGGTTCTGAGTTCCCTTTTTAGTTGTATAGTTATTTTGTTCTGATTTCTTGATAGTGATTATTCAAATTATTCCTATAGCTTCTCTGTATTCTATGTCCCATGAGAAGCCTTTTTGTAGTATTTCAAACTTCTAATTGGCAACTAGTATTTGTAGATTAATGGGTACGTTCTTATAATACCACACATGTACACACTGTGCTAAAATTACTTCTTTATACTGTTTGGAGCCTTATGAGTTATTTCTTCTTGATCTTCATAAATATAATTATCTAGGGTATTGGATGCCTTTCACTGTGTGTTACAGGCAGTCCTGTTCCTCTCTGAGACTTTCTTAGAAGTTTGCTGTCACAATTTTAGAAAACTTAACAAAATTGACATGCGTTCAGTTCCTTCCTTTTTGTGCTTCTTAAGCCCAATCCTAGGTGTCCAAGTTTCCATAATAAATACACTGTAGGGAAAGAAGAGGTCCAGGTTTCCAGTTTACTTACTGATTCTTGGATTAGTAACCATTCAAGTAAGATAACAACAATGAAACTCTTTGGGAAATACTTATAAACACCCAACCCTATTTCCACTTCAAATGAATGTGGGTGTGATCAAATGTAGTGGTACTAATGTTTGACCTTATTTATTAATAATGACTCAAAATGATTTGCCCGCGCAAATTTTGACATGAGCATTCACTCTCATTATTCTGAGGATGAGATTATGGTGAATTCCATCAAACTGTCCCTGCGATTTTGAAATGACCGTTCTTGAGAAGATGTCACAGACTCCAGAGGTGTAACAACTAAAGTGTCTGATATCTTGCATGGCTCATTACCATCCATAACCATTATTCCAGCCTTCATCCAAGACCTCCAGGAGCAGCTAGTCATTCTCTAGGGAATACCAGGTTATTTAAGGCATAAAACCAAGGGTGTGATAGGATGAAGATGCTTGGTTTACACTTTTCTCTCATTGCCATGATGAGGCCAGGTTGGCAGTATGGACCACAGCCAGGGTACAGCTCATGTTGCAGTGTGTAAATGTGCATCTAGACACAAATTGGTTCCAGGTCCATAAAAGGAAGAATCTCCTAAAATATTTCTGTAAACCTTGGTGTGGTTATACACTGGAAAAAATAAAATTAATCTCCAAATAACCATTTTGTCTCACAAAAAAATATCTAAGAGGAGCTTCCAGAGCACTGGAACAGGTGAAGATTGGTGGGAAATGACCTTTTAAAGAAAAGCCATGCTTGCTGTTGGCTGTACTAACTGTAAAACAAAACAAAACCCAAAACCTCTATTTCTGACCAGTCTCTTACTACACAGAAATTTATAAAAACGCAGCAGTCTAACTTGCTAGGGTATACAAAGTTGAAGTATTTTTCAGATCTTGACAAGTAAGGTCTGGAGTTCAGGATCTACAGTAAAATGAGATGGTGAGTCTCAGAGTCTTGAAGTTCTGTGACACACGTAAACATTCTAGAAGTAGAAAGCAAGGCAGCACTTGAAGTGAACAATGAAATTGATTTTGAAATAATATTTTTTTATCTTTGCATGCTTGTACATGTGCCTGTGTGTGTTTGTGGTGCATATCTGGTGATTGTGTATATGATGCACATGTGGTGGGCAAGTGTGTGTGAGAGAAAGATTGATGCATTTACATGTTCATATGTGAGTGCAGGCACATGCATGTGTGGTGGTCAGAGTACAATTGCCTTCCATCTTGGCTGAGATATGTTCATTTTCTGATCATGTAGTCCAGCTGGTTCATGAACATCTGGGGATTCTCCTGTCTCTGTCTCCCACCTCACCATTGGAAGGTCAAGATTATGGACACACATTACCACATCTGGCCTACAAGAATTTAAGTGATCTAATCTCAGGTCCTCAGGCTTACAAGGTCAAGACATGCATTTTGCACAATGAGCCATCACCTCTACCTTGAAAAGACTTCTATGAACAAACCATCTACAATCCTATTGTCTGTAGTGTTTGGCAACAACCACACATGAACTAATTTTTAAAAGGGCATGTGAAATTTTAAGGAGGATGGATTTTGCTTGTTTGTTTGCTTTTTGTTTTTCAAGGCAGGGTTTCTCTGTGTAATTTTGCTGCCTGTCTTGGACCTCACTCTGTAGACCAGGCTGGCCTCGAACTCACAAAGATCCACCTGGCTCTGCCACCTGAGTGCTGGGATTAAAGGCATTTGCCACTACCACCCGGCTTTTTTTTTTTTTTAAGATTTATTTCTTAAATTGTATCAACCACAGTAAAAACACAAATCAAGACCTCCAAGTGTTGACCCTGGAGACTCAGAAGTCACCACTGAAATAGGATTTTCCTGTCCCCAGCAGGACACCACTGCTCCAGCTCTGCTCTGTACTGATGGACTTCACACCTCAAGAAAGTGTGTGTGTGTGTGTGTGTGTGTGTGTGTGTGTGTGCTTCTGAGTGCAAAAGCTTCTTAAATTGTATTAAGTAGATCTCAGTTCCTGTAGAATACTTTTAAGGTAAGTGATATATGACGGAAAATTCATCCTAAATGATGAAGCACTTGCATATTTCCACCCAGGAGAAATTATTTCATACTATGTCATCCCCGTCCAACAGACCAAACAGGTCAGTGCTCACTGGGTGTCTGCTCCTAGCTCCATGTGGCACATCTCATTATCATAACATTCCTACTTCCCACCAGAGTGCACACTGTGTTCTCTCTCCAATGGTGGCCTTCTCTCCTACAGATTGGGGTCTCATTTAGATTTTGTCTGCTCATAAATTGCTATGTAAGTATAGGTTTGCTGCTGTGGGTGAGTTGACAGGAGCCATGTTTGCCCACATAATACTAAAGCAAAGACAAGACATTAAAGCACATGCCCACTCCTGGCACTTACCAGATTTTGGATACGTGACTAGGAAGACATCATCATCTCTAATTTCAAAATCTTCCATTGTTTCTAAATGCTGAATGTTCACAAAACATTTCTCAAAATTATATCCCTTAAATTTAAATAAGTATTCACTTGCACTGTCCATGGTTATTCACCTAGAAGTAAATACATAGAATACATTTGTGTGTCAAGTATTATACAGTACTGAGTAATAATTACTGGGAGGTCAGTATGTGCCAAGCACCATTTAAATATCTTATGTATATAAATATTTACTGTGAAAAACAAATTTCATAGATTGTGTTATCTGAATTTCATAATACTTTAATGCTGCTTTATTTTTCAAATCACCTCATCAAATATGAGGAATAGAAGAGTAAAATGTTAGGTACATTTTCCTGTAATTCCATGTGAGAAGGATTATCACAATCCTAAATACACAGATGAGAAAATGGGGCTACAGAGATGTCAACCACATTATTCAAGGACGCCCAGCTAGCCACCCTCAAAGGATTTCATAACCAAAAATTGGGCACAGTCCACGCAGATAATCTAGAATATTTTGTGGGTTTTTTTAACCTGCATGTTTTAATTCTTACAAAAGTAAGAAACTCTCCAGGGTGAACTTTTGTATTTAATGTAGGGTTTGGATAATCTGCTCCCTCAAAATGAGGCTTCCGCAACTTATCTACTTAGTGGCTCTAGAAATGGGCAACATTTGTGTTTCTGCAAGTAACTTATAATTACAGTAACTTATAGTTACAGTTATAGTAACTTATAGTTGCAAGGTTTCCTACATAGTCTAGGCTGGCCCAGAACTCAGTATGTAGACCAGGCTAGCCTCAATGTGCATGGATGATATTGGCTGTATTGGAATTACCTTCATGTGGAGGACACCTGACAAATTTCTTTATAGACGTCTATCAGGTAGATAATCACTTAACCAGACCATGACTTATAATGCCTGATTGGAAACCTCTTGCCTTGCAGGTTCCCTAACTGACAGCTCAAGTCCAAGCATCCTGACTATAGAGTGTTGGAAATAAAAAGGTCGGGCTAAAGGAACACATACAATTCCAGTTGAGGTAGATAACACTGGTATTGAAAAAGAAAACTTAGATTTATCCTCTGGAGTGTGCTGAAGAAAATACACAGCACGTAACACTGACCAATGGAGAGTCCATTCATAGAGACTGTTGCTGAAGTACAGAGGAAACAAAGGTGAGTCACTGCCACACCTCACCTAACACCCACAACACCTTCCACATACCATCTAAAGAGCCGTTATGTATTCCATCCTGACCATCCTGGATAGGAGTGTCAGAATGCTGCTGTAAGCACACAGGATGAAATTTTCGCTTCTTCTTTATTGTGTTCAGTGACTCACCTGGGCTGTCTTTTATGAGAAAGAGAAGGAGAGAGGAGGCAGAGAGAGAGGGAGAAGAGGGACAATGGGAGAGAGACAGAAAATTTCATTCTCTAAAACAAGGAGAGGAAAGAGGGTATGAAGAAGGTTCACTATGGAAATAGACATCAGAGGTTTTTAGTGACAACAGGAAAAATGAATATACAATGAAAAAGCTGATGTATGTTCCCTTTGTATTTTTGTATTGAACCTCAAGAAAAAGAGGAAAACAAAATTAATAAGAAAAAAAAACTATTGAGACAAGGTCTCTTCATGTAGTCCTGGCAGGCCTGGAACTCATTGTATAGACCAGGCTGATCTCCAGCTCACAGAGATCCACTTTCTTCTGCATCCAGAGTGCTGGGATTGAAGTCAAGCACCACCATACCCAGACCATAAGAAGATAATTGTACATATATTATGCAGAAGAGAGGGAAAGCCTTGGTAGTCTCTAAATCTATTCCTTTCTACTCACAGTTTGTAGATCAATGGAAGAAGCAAAACCAGTTCTGATGGAATGTTAAGAAAAACAGGAACTGATGGTTACTGGGGTATAAATAGTCCCTGCCACATTTTTCTTGGCCAATTACAAGTGTTCTTGGAAAAGTAAAGTGAACTCAACCAGGACACGTTGGGTAAGATTGTGCTGGCAACTAGGAAAAACTTATCACATGTTCTTAGGAGAGTGAAATACGTTACACATTAGGAGATTATAGTTAAATATTATAGAAATATGGAAGAAAAATTTCACATTTACTAAATTATGAGGATTATTATGCAAACAGCAAGTTATATTTGATACCTACAGCTACAACTTGCTTGGATAAATTCTGGAACATGGTGGTAACCAAATCCTTTTAAGAATATCTGAGTGGGTAGTTTCAATTTTTCAGGGCTTTATTACCCTTTCCTTTATCCCAGTTGGTCCTAGTTATGAATTTTTCTGTTTGTTTTCATTTTGGTTTTTGTTTTCGTTGGTTTTGTTTTTTTGTTTTGTTTTGTCCACTTGGCACACGATAGGCCATCTGTGAAAGGGGAACCTTGGTTGAGGCCTCGTCAAAACTGCCTCTAGAGGAGCCTGTGTGGCATTTTCTTAATTAATGATCAGTGTAAGGAGTTGAGCCCACCGTGGGAAGCGCCACCCCTGGATAGATTGTGCTGGGTTGTACAAAAGAGCACACTAAGCAAGCCATGTAGAGTAAGCCAGTAAGCAGCAATCTTCCATAGACTCTGCCTCAGGTCCTGCCCCCAGGTTCCTGCCTAGAGTTCCTATTCCAACTTTTGTTCATGGTGGGGTATAAGTGGTAAAATAAAATAAACTCTTTCCTGCCCAAGTTGCTTTGGGTCATGATTTTATCACAGCAACAGAGAGAAAACTAAGTCACCATCTGTGCTGGCTAGTTTTATGTCAACCTGACACAAGCTAGAATTATCTGAAAGGAGGGGACCTCAATTGAGAAAATGCCTCCAAAACGTCAGGCTAGAAAGCATTTTCTTAATTAGTGGTTTATGGGGAGGCCATTGTGAGTTATGCCATCTCTGGACTGGTGGTCCTGTGTTATATAAAAAAGCAGGCTATGCAAGCCATGGAGAGCAAGCTAGCAAGCAGCACCTCTCCATGGTCTCTGCACCAAATCCTGCCTCCCAGTTCCTGCTCTGTTTGAGTTCCTGTCCTGACTTCCACCCATGATGAACTGTGATGTGGACGTGTAAAACAAATAAACCCTGTCCTTCCCAAGTTCCTTTGGTCATGGTCAACAGCAACAGTAGCCCTAAGACGCCATCCTCCTGTTGACTGCACCTAGTCTGTTCCCATCATTGCCAAAAACAGATCCTACCAGTGAAGGTTCCAGTAGTTTTTTTATAAAATCATTGTATATATTAATTTATTCTCCAGTGTCTTCTTAGTGATATCCTTCCAACTCTGTTCCTCTTCTTTGATGTAGATATTACTTGCCTTTGGCTTTCTACAATACTGGGCTTTTGTTCTAGGCCTGTTCTTCTCCCCTGTCTCAGCCTATTTTTCAGTCTTTTGTTTCCCAATGCACTGCTGTTAGGTAATGATTCTCAGGTTCCCATAAACACAGAATTGGACTGCAGGAGAGATTCTTATTCTGTTCATTGTACAAATCTTTCCTGGTAAGAGAATAGAACACAATCTAGGGGTAATTTAAGCTTCTGACATTGAGCTTGTCCCATTTTACATAACGCTGTAAACTAAGGAAATATTTGTAAAATAATCCAGGTTATGAGGCAAGCATAGTACAAAATATGGATATCAATGGTAGAAAACTACTTACCAAAATAAACAGCTCAGCCAAGATTTTCTGGTCATGCTAATATGAACGTCATTGAACTGGATGCTTTCAGGGTCTTAGATATACATAGAGCTTATGAACATGGAGAGGATGGGAGAGAGGGAGACGGTACACTTGGAACAAAATGCAAACAATCTATGATACTGTAATTGGTAGAAGGTACAACAAAATCCTCCTTTCACTCATGGGATTTTTACTGAAGTTTGAAAATATAGAGAGATGAATAGGTTTATCCCAGTTCATGAGAAAATATTTGCAATAAATACAAAAAAAAAGAAAAACCGAGATTCATTTTTTATGAAGAATTTCTTCAAATGAGTAAGAAAAACAACCAACTCCATAAGAAGGAGCAAAAAATTGTGACTAGATAAATATACATAATAAATCTCAGTGAGTATTCAGATTTATGGTGATCTTTCTCTTTAATATTCATTGGAATACAAATTAAAAACGCATCATAGACTGATTCTATAACTTGATTATTGTGAATAGTACATCAAACACATGGCTATGCGGTTCAGATCTGTTCACCACAGGACAGTAAATGTACTTGTGAGGGCTCTTTGTCTTGGTCTGTGTTCTGACTGTTACTATGTTACTGTTTTGTTCCATGTGTTTAAGGGGACTGGATCCCCCTGACTGAACTGAGATAAGCAGGTGGCTCCTGCCAGGTGTGGCTTGCATATTGCAAGAGAAGCCATCTGTTAGACGGGACTCGATAACCACAAGTGAGGCCATCATCTCAGTGCTGAAATACTGGTATTTGGTTGTCTGTTTAAGTGATATTTGTTTCTGTCTACTAACCTCCCTCATTTTCCTGGAAGAGAAGGAGAGAGAGGCATGGCAAGGGCTGCCTCCCTCTGTCTTGCTATCAGGCCTGCAGCACAGGTGGAGCTGGTCTTGGCCAGCAGGAGAAACCTGGAGTCAGCCAGCAGCTTTCAGAGGGTGAGGGTACATGTTCTCGGTGCAGGCAGACAGGGACAGGAGCTACGGGCGAAGTGGCAGGGAATTTACTGTCTACAACTGTCAAGCTGTGTGAAAGCTGAGCAGAGAATCTGGGGTTAATTGTTAATTATTATAGTCAGGGGAGTTAACAAAAGTCTTTTTCAGGAACACTGGCAGCCAAGGGCACACTCTGTGCCCACTGTCCCCCATCCCCTTCCTTCCTAGGACAAGTTCTTCTTCACTGTGATAACATCAAGGTCTCTTCTGCTAGCAAGCAGCTTCCGACTTTAACCCTTCTTTGTCCTGATTCTCATTGAGAAAAGATGTTGAATGACCAGCCTGCATATTTTGAAAAGCTTTTACTTTAGAATAAAAGTCAAAAGTATATTATGATTGTGAAAAAATATGCTTTTGCCTCCACAGGAAAAGAAAAATACATGGAGTTTGATCATTTGAGTTCAATGGATTACAAATACTTGTCATCATTTAAGAGAACTGATTACTAATTATTATTGGTTAAGATAAGAAAACCTGCTGCTAATCTCAAATGTTTCACATTGATACAGGTTTTTATATATTAAGGCAATTATAAGTTTTTTTATGATATATGCATCTATATGTTTCTATTCTTGTTTGAAATGTTATACCTATTCGATGTTCTAAACTGCTGGGAAGAAACCACAAGAAAATGGACTTTGATGGAAATTTGCATGTTGTCTAAAAAGCAAGAGAAGGTGAAAGACTGGCATAGTGAAATGAAAGGAAAAAAATGAATTTGTCTATGTCTGGGTGATCCAGAAGAGCAAACAGAGAGAAAAGCCTGATCTGGAGGTACATGGAAGTTATAGATGGCCAGAGAGAACTAAGTATGTGAACTCTGCTGAATTTGAAGGGGAACTGTAAGATATATTTGGGATTTAACCATGTTATGTTAATTCTGGTTGATTTTCTTCATTTTAAAAATAGCTGATTCTTCATTGCAAAATGCTTATGTAAAAAATGGAAATATATATGTATGTGAACACTCGATGTGACTTAGGTTTAACTCTATATATGTGAATATAAGCTAGTTTTAATTCCGTACGGTATGAATGAAAGTTGGATCCAACTGTGTGTATGTGTGCTTGTAACTATTGTTTAATCTTAAACAGCAACCCCACAGTCTTCCTCCATCTTGGCTGGCGACCTCATTGTGACGTGGGCAGCCACATGGCTGGCAATAATCTTTACCTGAGGTTGTAGAATACCTCTCTTAGTCCTAATGATCTCTCTATTCATTGTATCTCCTTTTAGGCTAAGGAGGCAACAAGCTTCAAGTATTTTGGATTGGGATAGGTTTCTATATGATAATTCGTGTCACAAAAATAAGGTTTATAAAAGATAGGACTGAAAAACAATGTTTATTTAATAAAATATTAAAACTGCACCTCAATGCTTTTATACACAAGAATGCACCTTGCTCTGGCAGGTAAACTTTGCAATTTAAGAGTCTCCCAGATGATAATGGCTTTTAAGGCATGAAGAGATCATGGGAAACAGCTGAGGGTTATAGACCTTAGCAGTTTTGCCAGGTAATAGCCATGAGAAGCACCAGCCACAGGAAAATGGAATAGGCTTGATTCTAGAGGGAATTTTGGAAAGGAATAAAATGTAATAAATGTTGCATTTGCTAAACAACAAATTGATTGGCTATTTCAAAATAATGATTCTTGGGCAATTGCTTTTGCTTAATTTTTGGGGTCAAATTGATAATCATTATCCTGCTGATCAATTATTACAGTTTGCTCAGATGCATTCTTGTATTTTTCCTAAAGTGGTGACGAAACTGCTGTGAAAGATGCTGCTTTGGTTTTTACTGACGGTACTCCTAATGGGAAAGCAGCTTATGCAATTAATGGTAAGGGATATGTAGTTCAAACTGCTCTGGGGCAGAGACAGTCGGGCCCGTTGGAATAAGTTCCAGGCCCTCTCGAGGCTATCCTTTATTTTCTATCTGTTTATCTCCGCAATAAATCCTTCTATCTAATACTTCCTGCTGCTCGCACTCAAGAAAACTCTGGGGAACTGTGGGGGTGGTGGGTAAATGCCCCACAGAGAAGCAATTGGGTTCCTTCTCTGCTAATCCTTCTGTTTATATCAAGGAGTTCTGTTATCTGTCCCAGGCCTATGATCTGACCTGGCATGACCTTTATGTGATCCAGACCTCCACCCTCACTCCTGAGTATGGTGATGTTTTAATTGTACTGAAATGTGATTTTATTTGTATGTTAATAAATAAAGTTGCCTGGGGGTCAGAGCTAATAGCAAGCCATAGCAGAAACTGGGTGGTGGTGGTGCACACCTTTAATCCCAGCTCTTGGGAGGCAGAGCTAGGCGGATCTCTGTGTGTTCAAGGATACAGCCAGCATGGAGACACACGCCTTTAATCTCAATACCAACCATAGAAGACCTGGAGGTCTGTACAGGAAGGCAGTGACGAGGAGGTCATGTGGTTGGGTTTACAACCAATGAGAAGGCAGAATAGAAAGTCAATAAAAAGCACAAACACACAGGAAGTAGGTCTCTTGCAGAGAGGTAGGACAGCAGCGGCAGTGAAGGGTAAGGTTTTTAATCTCAGCTCTTAGCTATTGCTCTGACCTCTTGGCTTTCATCTCTGAATCGGCTCTGTGTTTCTTATTTAAAAAGACGGTTACATCTACACCTGAGGAACAAGTTCAGGCAGCAGCTAGGCAGTATGCAGACCAAACCCACCTAGTGAACAATACAGTCCCTGTGGGTGATGTGGCAGGGCCAGCTACAGAGCTTTACTGGGATTACCAACCAGGTCAAAACGGCCGCCAGAGAAGAGACCTCATGATTCGTTGCCTCCTCCAAGGTATGGAAATGGTCTTGTACAAAGTTGTGAATTTTGATAAGCTCCGAGAGATTACACAGCTTGCTGACGAAAACCGGGCCATTTTTCTGAACAGGTCACAAAAGACAATGGTTCAGTATACTTGCCTTGACCCAGCCTCCCCAGCCAAAGCCATGGTCCTGGCCACCCTTTTCATTTCTCAGTCAGCGCCAGATATTAGAAAAAAATAATTAAAAAGGCTGAGGAAGGTCCCCAAACTCCCCTACCAAGGAATTGGTGAAAATGGCTTTTAAAGTTTTTAATGCTCAAAAAGAAACAGTGAGTCTTCCCGACAGACAAGACTGCAACAAAATGCTATGCTCCAAGCCCAAGCCTTAGCAGCTGCCCTGAGGCCACCACAGCCCCCACAAGGGCTACAAGGGAAGTCAACCACGAGGCTCCATCCCAAGTCACGGTATTGCCCTGACCCCCAGCCACCCAGGAGACCATGACCTGTCTGCTGACAGCCTGGACACTGGAGATCTGAATGCCTCCATTCGGGCTCATCCTCTATGCCATGCCATGAAGGTTCAGCCTCACCGACATTGGCAATCCGAGACTCTTCTGGCCTTGGAACTCCTAAGCCTGGCAGAGGACTGACATGGCCTAGACCCGCTGACTCCCATTGCCCTCTCTGAACCTAGGGTGATGCTGCAGGTAGCCGGTAAGTCCATTGACTTTCTTTTGGACACAGGAGCTACCTATTCTGTTTTGACATCTCACTCAGGTCCTACAGTTCCCTCACCAATTTCTGTCATGGGGGTGGATGGGATCCCTTCCTTCCCACTTAAGACCCTGACACTTCCCTGCATTCTTGCAGGGCGATTCTTCTCACACTCTTTTCTGGTTATATCTGTTTGCCCTGCACCTCTGCTTGGTTGCAATATTCTCAGCTGCTTTGGGGCCACATCCACCTTGGCCACCACACTCTTACCTGAGTATTTCACAGGTCCATTCACAGGAGGCCCTCCAGATACATCAGCCTCTGCACCAGCTTTGAGAACACAAACCCGGCGAGGATTGGCCGTGTCATGGAGCTCCTGATGGAAGCTCTCAACATCTCCTAGAAGCTCCACATTCCCTATCGCCCACAATCCTCAGGAAAGGTTGAGAAGGCCAATGGACTCATCAAACAACAGCTCACCAAGCTCTCCACTGAACTCGGGTTATCTTGGCCCTCCCTTCTCCCAATTGCTCTTAACCTGTCAGGCTACCCCACGCTCTCCTACAGGCCTGAGCCCTTGTGAGCTTCTGTATGGAAGGCCCTTCCTCTTCAATCACCATATCCCAGCCCAAATCTCCCACTGGCCAGGTACCCCTACCTTTCCCTTCTGAGGTTCCTTCTTCATTCAGATACTGACAACTGCCTCCCTGCCCCAAGACCAGCAGACCCAATTGCCCCTGAGCCTGCCCCACTCTCCCCAGGGGACAGAATACTCATCAAACAGCTAGCTCCTAAGCCACTTGAGCCCAATGGACAGGACCTTATACTGTGATCCTCACCACCCTGTAGGGCTGCCAAGCTCCTGGGACGGATATCGATGTTCGTACCATCTCTCTAGGCTCAAGCAGGCACCTATTCAGGATACATGGTCTGTCCAGCAACTGAGACATTCCACCCTCCAGTTCAGTCTGTGGTCTTTTCCCAAGGGTCACAAACTCTGTAACAGCCAACTCTAGCCAAAAGAGATAAAGAAGAGGTGACTGATTAAAGGATAAATCCATCAAGAGGACATTACGATTATAAACTTAGAATGGACAAGCACAGGTGCACTTAGTTTCATGAGACAAATGCTAATAGATTTAAAGTTAATACGGACACCAACACAGTCATAGTAGATGACTCCAATACTCTCTTCTCATCAATAGATAAATCATTTAGGCAAAATGTGAATAGAGGAGCATAAGAGGTAAGTGACATCATGGATCAATCGTACTTAACAGATATCTAGAGAACACTCCACCCAAACACGAAACAATTCACATTCTTCTCATCCGTCCATTAGACTTATTCTAAAAATGATCACGTGTCAGGGAACGTGTAAAAGTAGTGCCTTTCAATACTAAGAACAATAAAATGTACAAGGTTAGTTGTTAAAATACACAATGTCAATTTCAGAGTCAAGATTCAAATGAGATTTTAAGAAATGAATATAAGTCCAGAGGCAAAAATGTGTAACCAAAAGACACTTTAAACAGATAAAACGAGAGTTTGAAGTAAAAACATAATTAAAAGGGGGATATTTCTGAATCCGTTCAATTAACCTGTGTCTTTGGAGGCCATTCATATTTAAAGTTATTACTGAAATTGTGTGTTGATTGTTGGGATGGTGTTGCTGCTGTTTGTGTTTTCAGTATTACTTTGCCTTTCAGTACTCACAGCTTGATTCGCTTTCTTTCTACAGTCTCTTGGCTACTCTTCAGTACGAAGTACTGCTTCCAGGATTCTCTGTAGAGCTGGTCTGGTGGACATTAGTTCTTTTAGTCTATTTACACCATGGCAAGTGTTTCTTTGTCCTTCAACTGTGGAAGGCGATTTTGCTGAGTATAGTAGTCTGTACTGGCATCTGTGGTGTTTTAGAATTGGAAGTAGATTGCTCTGGGTTCTTTTGGCTTTGATTTCCATTGCAAAATCAGCTGTTATTCTAATGGGTTTTTTTTTTATGTGGATTGTGATTTTTCTTGACCCACTTTCAAAACCCTCTATTTTTTTTATAGTTAGTGTTTTAACTATACTATGCCCTGAAAGTTTTTCTTCTGATCCTTTTATTTAGTGTTCTATGTGCTCTTTGTATCTGTATGGATATGTCCATCTTTAATCAGGGGGTTGTAGGGTACCCAGCCCCAGTTGACAAATCTACAACACAAACTCTATAACCAAAACTCACGGAACATCATAGAAGAGTAGGTACAAAAATTTTTAAGAGTCAGATATTCAGGACAACTTCTATAAGATAGTGTCTTCTATATATAATAGGGAAGCAGCTCCCACAAAATCTCAACAATATGACATGCCAACACGGATAGGAGAAATTTCCCAAGGCTCTACCCTAGATGAAAAACTACAATCAATCAGTGGCTGCTGAGAAAGTAAGATTCAGTCTTCTCCAGGGACTATTGACAGCTAACTGTGGCTGGGGAAAGGATGTCATTTTTCTTCAGTAGTGTAGCCACTGGTAAGTTTTTCATGTTCCAGCAAATAACCTCCTATGCACCATCATGCAAGTAACCCTTTTTAAACTCAGTAGGTCACAACACAAGAAAGACACGAAAGTAGGAAGCAAACTTGCTGGGAAGAAGAAAATTTTCACTGTGGGGAACAGGATGAGACAGCGTAGTAAGAGTGAGAACTATAATTTATTGCATACATGAACCAAAACTGTCAAAGAACACAAAATTGAAAAAAGTATACCACGTGGGCACATATTCCTATGGAAATGTGCTTTATTTAAGGGCACATGGCCTTAGTGAGAGGCTGTGGTTGTTGAAGTCTTGTAAATAGCATCCCAGTGTGTTCCCTCTCTCTCTCTCTCTCTCTCTCTCTCTCTCTCTCTCTCTCTCTCTCTCTCTCTCTCTCTCTTCTCTCTCCCTCCCTTGCTTAAAAATGACTCCATTTTTTTTTTCGAGACAGGGTTCTCTGTGTAGTTTTTGTGCCTGTCCTGGATCTTGCTCTGTAGACCAGGCTGGCCTCAAACTCACAGAGATCTCCCTGGCTCTGCCTCCCCAGTGCTGGGATTAAAGGCATGCGCCACCACCACCTGGCATGACTCCATTTTAAATTGACTGTATTCTTAAATCCTGCTTATGACCAAAATCTTTCTTCAAAAATATCCCTTGTTGTGGAATATTAGTTGAAGATGTGTTATATTCATTTATGCTGTGGAATATTAGTTTAATGATGCAAAGATGTGTTGCATACTTCTATGTTACATTTGTTTACCGCTGTGAAACTGTGTTACTCTGCCTGTCTAAAAAGAGCTGAACAGTTAATAGCAAGGCAGGAGAGAGAATAGGCAGGGCTGGCAGGCAGACAGAATAAATAAAAGAGAGAAGAGGGAGGAATAAGAAAAGGACAAAGAGACGGACATCAAGGGCCAGCCACCCAGCTATACAGCAAGCTATGGAATAAGAAGTAAAAAAAGGTATACAGAACAGAGAAAGGGAAAAGCCCAGAGGCAAAAGATAGATGGAATAACTTAAGAAAAGCTGGCTAGAAACAAGTCAAGCTAAGGCTGGGCATTCATAAGAAAGAATAAGTCTCCATGTATTTATTTGGGAGCCTCCAGGAGAGTAACTACACAACCAACTACAATCACTCATCTTGTAGTTAAGTTGTGATAATTCTTTGGTGACAGAACAGATCTGTCTAGTAGTTGGTCTCCTGTTTTCTGGCCCCACATCAGGTCAAAGAGATCATCAATTAGAAGTTGCTGTCAAAATCCTTTTAGTTGGGCTGGAGAGATGGGTCAGTGGTTAAGAGCACTTGCTGCTCTTCCAGAGGACCTAGGTTGATTCACAGCACACACGAAGGGTCACAACACTCTGTAACTCTAGTTCAAGGAGATTTAGTGTTCTCCTCTGACCTCTGCAGGTGCACACAATTGTGATACACAGACATACATGCAGGTATAAACATAAAATAAAATAAATTTAAATTTAGACAAATAGAGCCCAAGTTGTTTACACTGAAATAAGATACAAATGGTGCCGAGAGGAAGTTAGCCCAAGTTGTTTACACTGAGATTAAATACAAAGATCGGGAGATGATGTCAGTGCATAAACAGCTCGTAAACAAAGAAATGAGTATAGGGTGACCTTTAGAATGATTGGTTGGTTCCTTCCACCCATTCCTAGGGTTCTGAGGTTTTTGCTATAAAAGAGGCTTACTGCCTATCAATAAACAAGTTCTTGCTTGACTTGACTCCCTGCTGCGTCTGATTGTCTCCAGGTAAGAGGGAGGCTGGGAAACTGGTGAACTGAGTGGCACACTTACCTTTTCTTGGTCCCAGGCCACCTCTTCAGAAGTGACCTAAGTTCCTGGTGGGGCAAGGCCCCACACATAGTGAATTCTAGGCCTAACATGACTACACAGTAAGACTTTGTCTCAAATAAAATAAAGTATAAATTTGATGTCTCAAAGCAGAATACTTGCTCTTTCATCAACAAATATTTCCATGGATTGCTCTATTATATCTAGAATCAAAATTTTTACCATAAATTTCGAAAACATATGAAATTGTCATCTTATCCTTAGTGTTTTTAATACACAGTATGAAAGTTAAAATAATACTTAGATGTTTTAAATACATATGAAATAAACCTAAATTTTATTAAGCACATTACATTTTAAAACCCTATTAAAAATAGGATGTTGAATGCCAGGTGGTGGTGGCCCATGCCTTTAATCCCAGCACTTGGGAGGCAGAGGCAGGCAGATCTCTCAGAGTTCCAGGCCAGCCTGGTCTATACAGTGAGTTCTAGGACAGCTAGAGCTGTTACACAGATATACCCTGTCTTGAATAACTGGGAGGGAAAAGGGATGTTGAAGAAAATAATCAAAAGTTTTCACAACACAATTAAAAATAAGCAAGGGTTATGTATCATTTCTTCTGGCTGTCTTTAATCTACTTCCAAACAAATTTCATACAAGTCTTAGATCTCCACATCTGAAAGACTCTTATAAACAATCTGAGACTGCTATGCAACACAGGAGAAGGAAGGAAAGAGCTGTAAACAAATTGCCCTTGGAGCTAGAGAGATGGCTCAGCAGTTAAGAGCACTGGCTGCTCTTCCAGAGGTCCTGAGTTCAATTCCCAGCAACCACATGGTAGCTCGCAATCATCTATAATAGGATCTGCCGCCCTCTTCTGGCCTGCAGGTATTAAAATCCATCACTAAGAGAAGGTCAAGGACACATGCACAAGGAGAGACCATTACTTCCCCCAAACCTGGGGGAGTACATGAAGTTCTGGAGACACATCCAGACAAGGTGAGAAAGGCTGCTTGCTATTCTGGGACTAGAGTGAACCATTCAGTGCATTCCATCATAATTTATTTCTGTTCCCTTTCACTGGATACTCTATGTTGTGGGTGTAATTGATCAAATATAAAGAAGACTGTTTTGGTTTGGACCTTAAACATCCCCAAGTCAAAGGCTTGGTTGCTAGGCTACAACACCATTGGGATATGGTGTAATCATTCAGAAGGTGGAGTCTAAAAGGAAATACTGTCGTTGGAAGCAATGTTCTTGAAGAGTATTTTGGAACCTCCCACTACTTCTTACCTTTCTTTTGCTTCTTGGCCACCATAAAGGGAACAGCTTTACTCTTTTTACATACATGCTCTGTCTCATCATGGATCCAAAGTAAGGGACCGGGAACTGAAACAATGCACCAAAATAAATCTTTCTACCTCTTAAGTTGATTTTCTCGGGTACTCTGCCACAGTGATAAAAAGACAGCTAATATGAGACAGTGATCCTTGGAGTGCTGTTGGTGGTGTTGGCAATATCTAATAATGGAGTTTAATGGCCTTCACAATTTCTCATGAGAGGAGTCTGGGGAAGTTTGGAGAAGAATATTGTAGAACTTAATAGGCACTTCTGTGGATGCTCAAGGCATCCAAATGTGACAGAAATACAATTTACTGGGTTCACTGCTAAGGGTTTGACTTCAGTCTCTGAGGGGACTTTGGACTTAGACCTCTGAACAATACTGGAACTGTTAGGACATAGTGACTCTTGGAAATAGACTATTTGGATTTTGATTTAAGAGCTGGACATGAGTCTTTAACAGACCAGTGCCAAATGCTATGTTTTTTTTTTTATCTTGCTTTCTCCTTTTATTGAAAATAGATTTTTTTCTCACATAATATATCCTGAATATGATTTCCCCTCTCTCTACTCCTCCCAGTTCCTCCCCACCTCCCTGCCCATACAGATCCACTCCCTTTCTATTTCTCATTAGAAAACAAACAGGCTTCTAAGGGATAATAATAAAACAGAATATAGTAAGATAAAACAAAAACTAACACAATAGAAGTAGACAAAACAAAGAAAAGGAAAAGAGCCCAAGAGAAGGAAAAGAGCCCAAGAGAAGGCACCAAAGTCAGAGACCCACTCATTTTCACACTCAGGAACCCTATAAAAACACTAAACTGGAAACCATACTGTATGCACAGAGGTGAAGAGGATATGGTTTTTTATCTTAAATGTCTCCCAAAGGTCTATATGCTGAATGCTTGATCAACCAGCCTGGGGTACCATGCTTGTAGTGGAGGCTTGAGCTGGCAGGGTGTGGAGCCTAGCAAAAGGAAGTTAGGTCACTGGGGGTATGCTATTAAAAGGAATATTGGGAACTGTGGCCGCTTTTCCCTCTATTTTGCTTCATGTCCTCTATCAAATGAGCTGCTTTGCTCCACTAGTGACTCTTCAGCGTGATGTTCAAGTTCAAACCAAAGTACCCAATTGTCAATTGGGTATCTCACTGTTTTGTCACAGTGACAATGTGGTGATGTGAATGAGAATGACCCCAATAATCTCATACATTTGAATGATTGGTCTCTAGTTGGTGAAACTACTTGGTAAGGAGTGGGATCTGTGGTTTTGTTGGAGGAAGTGTGTTACTGGGCATGGGCTTTGAGGTTTCAAAAGCTCATGCCATTCCATTGGTGCCCTCCCTGCCCTCACCCTCTGCTAATGCCTTGTACTTGTAGATCAAGATGTAGCTCTCAGCTACTGCTCCAGCACCATACCTACCTGTCTGTTGTCATACTCCTTGCCATCATGGTCATGGACCCACCCCTGAAACTGTAAGCCCCAATGCTTTCTTCTGTATGTTCCCATGGTCATGGTTTCTTATCACAGCAACAAGAAAGGAACTATGACAGATGGAAAGCTTATGACCAGAAACATGGGATAAACCAGAATGAACCCAAGAACACTTCCCACTCAGTTACTGACAACCTTACTGTGAGTAAAGGGAGTTTCAGTGAATTGTAATCAGTACACACAAACAACTATCGGGATCCATTTCCCCGTCCATAAACAGAATACAATACAGCTGCATCAGTCAAATGTCCCTTGAACAAAACAGAGTAAGATTAAAGCCTGATTTTCTCTTTTGTGGCCCTCAAACCCCTGGGAACTAAGCAAGGGGCAAGTGACTCCTGAAAAGAGAAGAAAATAAACTGTGGTCACCACTGCTTATACTGTGTCCAGTTCTATTCTAAGACTTGACTGGTGTTTTCCAAATGATATACTTCATTCCAGGACTGTCACACAAAAATTAATGGCGAGTAATTTTTATTTGTTTTCCATAGATGATACACAAGTGGTTCATCCATTCAATCCTTTCTAATTATAATAAACTTTAATTATATTTAAATAAGAAAATATTATCTGCTATAGCATTATAGATCATTGTTTATGTAGTATTTATAATAAATGTATTCATATTTATCTAATAGATATTTTAAATATAAGGTTTGATAAATAAAATGTCTAAATGTTTCCATTACCAGGAAAGGTAAGAGAAAGGAGATTGATTACCTCCAAGACTGTATCCACAATGGCAATCATCTACTAAGTTTCATGTTATTAGATATTTTTCTTTTCATTCACATGTCTGTATATTCACTGCAGTCACTCAATCATCAAAGTAAAACAAAAAAAAGCAGAAACTTTGTTCTACAATGCTAAAAACATTTTGAGGTAATTTTTGTTCATTCATTTTACAAATATCTTAGAAAATCAGTAAAATCTCAAATAAATGTTGTCTTTCAGTTACATGAAATGATCTGAATAAGTCATTAATGAATACTAGGTTATACATCATTCTTTTATGATGGAATCTATTCCTATATGTAAGATGTATTTCCTTTTCATAATATTATTTTATTATTTGAGAATTATTTGAGAAACACATACTTTGACCATAATCATACCCTCTCAGGCCCACCCCCAACTCCTTACAACCCCAACTTCATGCTCACCTTTTGTAATTTAATAACTCATTGACTCCAATTTGTATTGTTCAACTACTCCTGGGTTGGGGCCATTCATCAGGGAATGGCCTACCTATGAGGAGCCACACCTTTAGAGTGCACTATTGCCCTGCACACACTCCGGAAGCCATCCATTGTCCACAGCCCCTTCAGTTAGTGGTGGGGGCTTGTCGGTGGCTTTCCTCTCCATGCTAGAGGGTTGACTGGCTTGAACTTGTGCAGGCAACCACAGCTGATGTGAGTTCCTGGCCGCAGCAGCCCTGTCATGTCCAACAGACGCTGCTTCACTCCCATCCTCTCCACCTTCCGGCTCACAGTCTTTCCGCCTCCTCTGGAGCCTTGAATCTATAACAAAGATATCCCGTTTGCAGGTGAGCACTCTGCCCACACCGAAGTGTCTGCATTTTCACTAGCTTGAGTTTCTGTATTAAACTACTGCAAGAAGAAAACTCCTCCTCTAGGAGGTCTGAAAGCTGTACAGATCTCAGGGTGAATCAGCTTTTTTTCTCTAAGTGACTGCTCCTCCGTGTTTCTGTTCTCCTGGGGCTACCACCCTTCTCCAGCGTGTGTCCAGTGTGTGTCCAGTGTGTGTCCAGCGTGTGCCTCCATCATGTCTCAATTGCAATGAGGATAAAAAGGAGAAAAAGATCCTTAAGACAAAACTTGTACCAATTACCATAAAAAGTATTCATATTTCTAACATATCTTTTTTCGTGTGTGTGTGTGTGTGTGTGTGTGTGTGTGTGTGTGTGTAGTGTGAGAGAGAAAGCAGGGGAGACCTGCCGAGTTCGGAGGAAAACTTGCAGCAGTCTGTTGCGCCACCCTGTGGCCACGTGATCACACCCAGGTCATCCGGCTCAGCAGTAGACGCCTGTCTCACCTCACTGGCCCACTTCTAACTTAACTTTCCATTTCACTTTTAAGATTTCCTTCTTTGATAGTCATCTCAGTTCCTTTTGCTGCTCGGAGCTGCCGTGGATGAATGCTTTAACCGCTAGGTGGCACTCAAGAACACCGCACTCTGAAGACCATTCACTCCATTTGGTTGATAGATGGCGATAAGTGTCTTTGTATGTCCAAAGTATTGTATAGTCACATTACAATTACCATGAAGAATAAACCTTATGCTTAGAAAGGGGGTCTCTATCATGAAAAAAAATACCTAATACTGTATTTAATCATATGCTATCTCAGGGTGAAATTCAGATAGATCTCATTTCTGTTAGAATCTAACAGAAAAACAGACATCTTTTTCATCATAAATAATATAGACTAATAAAAGGGGGGAAAAACCATACTCCATAGCTCCAATAGAAACACAGCTGTCTCCTTGACATGTACCAATATCCTTGAAGCGTGGGGACCTGTGTGACTCCCATGTTCACGGTTTTCTTTGTAACAGAGCTGTCTTCTGTATCTGATATTTACTTGCTAATGTCCACAACACTCAGTTCACCTCTAAGGGAATACTAGATTGTTTATTCTGAGCCAAATATGAGTCATCATCACTCAAGAACAGGTTGTCCCAAATGACATTCCAACACAGAAGCAGTTACATGAATTTTCTATAGTCACAGAACAAAAGAGTCACAGATTAAGGCATTTATCAAATACATTAGTGGGGTCCCAGGTAGGTAGGCTGCAGCAAAACAGGGAGATGTTATAAAGGTTTCAGGTCTTACCTGAAGGCAATCTGAGTGGTCTGCTGACGTCACACACTCCCGAAGTTGAACCTATGGAGATCCAGGCAGGGTGACAAACCGCTACTAAGATGACTAACAACAAAGACAAGTTTGGCCCTGGATCTGCAGCTTTCCAGCTCTCCACCATCGCCAAGTTCTTGTCAGTCAACTGGTCTTGTAGAAGCTTTAATATAGGTGTGGGTTTGGTTTTTGGAAACCTCAGTTCATACTAACTTGTGCCCTAGGAGCCAATCCTAGGACCGAGTCCAACTTAAACCTAAGACTTCAGCTCTTTTACTGCATTTAATTTTCCCATAACCAGTAAAGACTGAAGCTCTGTGATCCCCACCATGGAGAAAGGAGTTATTTTCTGTCCAATCATCTGAGATTCTCACCCCATCATAAAGACAGTACGCTAAACTTAAAAGCTGTCCAGTGTTAAACCTCCAATCAGCATCAACACAATTTTAGTTTCCCCTTCCTAATAAATCTGTCTTCCTGGGTTCCATGAGGTCACAGAACTCCAAGGGAAGTTTAGTGTCTGCATGTCAGCGGAGGCAGATCTTCCTCTCTGATCTGTCTTGTTCCATAAGGTCACAGGCCTCCAGGGGTTTCATGTCTGCATGTCGGCATAGGCAGATCTTCCTCTCTGATCTGTCTTCTTGATCTTTGTTTTGTGCCTTATTCTACCTGGACAGTCACACAGTGTCTCTTACATAACACTGACAACCACATGTGGTAGCCATGGAGCTTGCCTGGTACTCTCATTCAACACCTCAGTGGCCTCTTGATTCCGGTCGTAATCTCCTGTAGATGCCCTTGACCCTTTTTCATCATTTAAAGGAAACATGGGAGCTCTGCACTGTGGAAAAACAGTTCTCAGCCATGGTGTATATGCAACTCTTTTATTTGGACTTTTCTCTTTCACAGTTTTTAAACTGAGGTCTAATTTACACACTATTCATGAGTACTAACCCACTGACAGATTTTGTAAAATATATATTTGTCAACCCAGATTTCCAGTTAATTTCCTCTACCTCATAGGCAATACATACTTTCATTTTAACATAGTATCTCCTGTTCTAAGACTTTATATAAATGGCATCATTTTGCTGCACATACTGTGGAGATCATCTGTTTCTAATGTGACCTAATGTGTCCCTTTCATAGTATTCTACCCCATAAAATAACACGATTTCTTTGTTCACCTGCTGACGACATTCAGCTTGTTTCCAGTTTGGACTTTTCTGAATAAAGTTGCTGTGAATAGTCTTGAATAGAACCTAATTTGGGATTCCTAAGTCTCCTGCAAAAAAATACTTAACACTTGTGGCCCACAGAGTAGACGACTGGTCAGTTTCCATCCCACCGTGCTCCACGCCAGCGTCCTGCCTGCAGTCCCTGCTGCTCCACACTCACCAACGCCAGGGCTGTCACTATTCTAAATTTTACATATTCTAGTGAAGGTGAATGTACATTATTTTCATTTCATCTGGATTCCTTCACTTTCCTGATACAGAAATCCACAAGCAATCTGACCTAACAATACTAGGAACTTGAAATCCTTAAGTATTACTAACAATACATTAAAAAGTAGCCAAATTGTTCCACATATAACAGAATTACTATAAATCTAATTACTATGAGTTTGTAAAGAATCCTTAGCCTAGGAAACTGATGAGACACGACAGCTATTTTATTAAATGCTGAAAACTCCTAACACATTTCTGAATATGACAAAGTAAAACCTTTCCTTTGGTTGTACAGTGATTATGTTCTAATGCTATCAGGGATTACTAAAACTACAATGTAAGCTTGGGTACATAAGGACATTCTATGTTCAGCTACATATGGACTGTTCCCAGCAAGGAATACCTAGTACATTAGAAATCTGTGCAGGATTTTTGACTCCTAACCACCATGGTTACACCAAGGGGACAACCAGAAGTTGGAAGCATTACTAATGCTGTCCAGATTCACTGGCTCCAGCACAGCTTGGGGTCAGTGAGAAGTCCCTAAGCACACACACTGAGAACCATCCCAACGAACCTGCCTGTTGGTTCTACCATCATTTCTTATTGATTCACCATGGTGCTTTATTTTTGTAACTTTTACTTACCTAAATTTTTAATACCACGCTTATTAGTGAACTTATATGAAACAAAGATTTTAATGTTCCAAAGAACAGTTTTTCTTGAAAAAGAGTTACACAAAACCCAACAGCTATAAATCATAATTCAAACAAAACAGCAGGCTAGCCAGATGTGGTAGTACATTCTCTTATTGTCTCTGCATTCAGAGAGCTGAGGCTGGAAGAGTGCAAGTTCCAAGCCCATCCTGGGCTACACTATGAGGTCCTACTTCAAGAACTAAGGTATCCACAATAAATATAAATAAATGAAATAAAAATTAATAGTAAGAATTGGATTGCCTGAGTCTTGTTCTATAAAAACATCTCAGTTCAGTGCTAGGTATATAGTTCAAAGGTACAACACCGCTTGACATGTAGGAGGCCCAGAGTTTGATTGCGAGCACCATTAAAGAAATACCTAATTCAAATTTCACATCCACTAAAACTTCTTTGCTTCTCAGAATTCTTGTAACTCACTTTCTATAATTTTTCACATACTGCTTGCCCATATTGTTTATAAACAGAAAAGAATTATATCCTAAGAAATTAGATGTGAAAGCAGACAATGAACTTGATTCAAGACTTTATAGTATCTAGTAGCAGTTTACATAAACTGTAACAAGCACGCAGAATGGACTGGTTGGCATGTATTTTTTAGGAGACATCTTTCCACAGTTCAGCTGCAGTGATAGGTGTGTATCACTAATACTGTGCAGAACGAACCTAGGAGGGGGAGATATACACTCATTATACACACAAAATCAATACCTAGTAGGCCACTGCCTGAACAAAGATGTTAATAGAGTTGCTACTTCACCCTACACACACATTTTTTACTGGGCTGGCCTTATTTAATTCTAGAGCTAATTTTTAGTTCTGAAAACAAAGCTGTAGTATATTTCTCATCACAGTACTTATAGAATCACACACACACACACACACACACACACACACACACACACACACATTTTATTGCAACCAAAGATTAAGTAAACACTACTTTACTATCACCAGGAGTCATAGTTAATATAGTTGGTTACTCCAAGGCAGTGTTCATACTGAATTCTTGCTCCCCAGGATGGTAACTCAGACAGCTGTTACCTCTCCGATCTTCTCCTGCACTGCGATCTTCTCCTGCACTGTGCAGGAGTTCTGCCTAAGGCACTGCAGAGTCCTTAGGATTCAGAATTTTGCAGATGTACCGGGAGGGCTCCGCTATGTCAGCAGAATTTTCCGGTGTATTCAGTAAACAATATCCTCGAGGTCTTCAGACATTTGTTTCTGCTCAGCACCTATATCCTCTCTATACAGCAGATGAAGGCTGACTCTGTTCCTTCAGACCCTGACAGGGTCAGCAGATGCTTGTGTGCTTGCTGCTGAGACAGGAGACTGCCCAATTCTTGTTCCAATCTTTTCTATTCCAAGATTTGACTTGGTTGGCCTGGTGAAAAAAGTGTCTATGTCTTGTTCCCTTTTGTTCATCAGACTATCCAGTGAACCACTTATCACCACAGGAGTTACTACCGAATTAAGAGCCAGGTAATAGTAAAGAAAAAACGTTGACTAAACCAGTGTTATAAATACTAGTTAAAGCCACCAGTAATCATGATAATGGGATTAGGGGCAACCATGGTAGTGGTAGTTGTAGATGATGAGTTCCATGGCTATCATGGAGTACCACTTGACATTGCAGTAAACATCATGATTCTTGAACTAACAGTGATGGCAACGGCAGAACCAATCTTCGCTGCAGACAAACTCAATAAAGACTACAAGGTAAGGGTGCAGGCCTCTGAGACTGCACAACACTGAAAAGAGTAGACCCATACCCTGACCTTCTCCATCAGGGAAGAAGTCCTGGATGGAGAGCTGCTAGACTCCAGCAGCCTGCTTTAAGTCATGGTGTTAGGTGTTTTAGATTGGGTGTTGCTGTGGGATAATGCTTTTGTACACTGGTTTAATAAGACACTGATTGGCCAGTAGCCAAGCAGGAAGTATAGGCTGAATAAGCAGTCAAGGAGAATTCTGGGAAGAGGTAGGCTGGGTCAGGAGATGCCAGCCCACCATCCAGGGAGCAGCATGTAATGGCACACAGGTAAAGCCATGGAACATGTGGCAACATATAGATTAACAGAAATGGGCTGAGTTTAAGTGTAACGGCTAGCCTCAGCTAATGGCTGAACAGTTTTAATTAACATAAGCCTCTGTGTGTTTACTTGGGTCTGAGCGCCTGTGGACTGGGCAGGATACAGGAAAACTTCCAACTATAGGGTATAACTTGGAAACAGACTGGGAACTATTTTAGGGAGGGAACATCTATGAGAAAGTAGAGGTAGTGCCACTGAGCAAGGGAGAGGTCAATGAGACAGAGGCCACGGTTGATCAGTTGGATACCCAGGACATCTCCATTCTGTTCCTCAGAGTTATTCAAAATTGGGGCTTTGCAGTTACAGACAGGGATGTGGGGCAAGAGTTGTGCCAAGTGTAGCTGAAGGAAGAGTGCAGCCCCTCTGCTCAGCAGTCTTTGCGTGCTTGTCTAGGTTGGTTGGTTTTTGATACAATACTGGCAAAAAAATATTACTTCTTTATGGTAATTCAAGGTAAAGACCTGTGGAAATTTTCACTGCTAAGTACCCATCTTAGGGCAGTGGATCGGCTTTTATTTCTTTTGAATTCTGTAAGTATGTGTGGTGGGGGTGAGCTCAGGATCTCCAGTGGTCAGACAAGGGTGGCAGATTCTCTCAAGCTGGATACAGGTGAGCTGCTGCAAGTGGGTGCTGGGAACTGAACTCAGGTCCTCTGGAAGAGCAAACAAGAGTTCTCAACCACTGAGCCATCTTTACAGCCTTCAGCTTTTTGTTGTTTTTTTTTTTTTTTAAATAAATTACTCATTCTCTTCCTCTTCCAGAAGAAACTAAGGATCAGACATTGGGTAACTTCATTTTGCTCCGAGAGCTCTCTAGAGGTCATTAGTCCTGTTCTCATCATTTTCCACGAGACAACTATGTTTCATTTTTTAAAAAAACCTTTGCATGTGTATAGTGTGTATTATGTTGTAGAATATTATTTTAACTGTGTAAAGGTGTGTTACATTGTTTCTGCTGCCTTTGCTCATAATGCAAAGATGTGTTACATTTGTTTGATTAAATAAAATTAACCTGGAATCGGGAGGCTGAGTTAGCAAATAGCTGACAGGAAGTGGTAGGGAGGAGCTAAGTGTAGCGAGGGTTCTCTGGTGAGGGCTGAGCAGAAGGACAGCCCATTTTTCGGGAGACATGAACAAGGAGAGGTGAGCTACTTGCTATTCAGCCTGTCTGAGCTAGCAGGATTCCACCTCAACCTTTGAATCCTGAGCTCTATAGAAGGATCAAGATTTAGATAGTTTCCTTTAGCAGCCATGATAGAGAAGGTGCCTGAGGGAACAGAATTCCCACCTGGCTGTGGTGGTGTGGCCAAACTGCTGCTGGTAGCTGTGGAGTTGCAACTGCCAGTTGGGGCAGCAGCTGCTTAAGGTGCAGCCACTGCATTGAATGCAAAACAACAGTATTATATGTATGTGCATGTTCATTGGGCATGTGAATGCCACAGCACATGTGTGGAAGTCAGAGGACAATCATGGGTGTTAGTCATCACCTCTACACTGAGAATTCCATAAAATTAGCTGGTAACAGCAAATGACTTTGAAATGCAAAAACCACCCAGCGATCACTTTCTACTTTCCCACCACTGATTCTGCTGTTGCTGTTAAATCTAGATGGTGTCAGTGTTCTGGTATATCATGAAGTAGTTTTGAAGCTCTTCTTTTTGTTCATATTTTATTCTTAACCTTTTTAAGAAAAAGTTAAAATTTCAAAGATGTCCTGATTATAGTGAATTCCACTGCATATTTGTTTCTCTAAGATTCTTTGCTAAGATTCAAAAGCCTGATGTTCTATACAAAGAATTTCCAATGAAAATACTTTGTCTTTGTGCAAAAAGACAAAATCAAGAACAGTAACACAAAGAAGTGTCCAACAGAACACCCCTCTCCCCAGTTCTGGCTGATTCCTTTAGAAACAGCACTAACTACTTCTCCTAACTTGCTATTTTTGCAAGGCCATGCTTTTCCAAAAGTACTTCTCAGTCTGCCTCTCTTACTCTGTCTACTTCCTTTTCTACCTACCTCTCCTTTGGTTCAGTATTCCCGAAATAATTACCTCGAAACTTAATGGCGTTTAACATTGACGGTTCAGGACATTGGACAGTGCCACGGTGACATCCTGTGATGGGGGCCAACTGAAAAGTTAGTGTATTATTAAACACATTTGCTGAGGTGCCTAAAAGTGGGTAAGGTTCTAGTCACAATAGTAAACTCCTACATTATTTTGCTTCACCGACTGGAAAACCATTAACACTACCACAAAGGACAAATGGCTCATAGTAGTCCAGTGATTACTGAACGGCTCTTTTAAGTGACTGTCCCCAGTAAACAACTGGAGAGCAAACCTGTGTGTTTTAAAACTGCACATTTACAGTGTCAATGCAATTACCAAAGGTTGGGTCAAGGATGAGAAGTGGATGTAACTTCGTCATTCTCACTGGAGAATGCAAAATTAGTTCTAGATATAAAATGAAAATTAGCATAGGCCATTTTTCTTTGATGATAAAAATACAACGTCCTTTGATGAGTGTGTCTTCACAACTGAACAATCCCCTTGGCCGTCTTCTGATACTAGTGAACTGACAAAGAGGTCACATGAACTTTCACCTGAAAAGCAGGACCCTGACGACTCACTGTCCTATTGGCAGTCAGTGTCTGCTGCTCTAACAGCGGCTGAGTGGCACACAAGCTAATGCCACCCACTTGTACACACGCTGCATGTGCCACTGCTTCTGAAAAGCTTTCCCCACAGTGGACGGCTTCTTCCCGTTACTCAGTGTAAATGGTTATCATCCCGACACGTACTCCTGCCTTGTTCTACTCTCTACCCAGACTAGTTATTTAAAGACAAACACGT
Source organism: Peromyscus eremicus (assembly GCF_949786415.1). NCBI lineage: Eukaryota > Metazoa > Chordata > Mammalia > Rodentia > Cricetidae > Peromyscus > Peromyscus eremicus. The sequence goes on along the minus strand of NC_081424.1, from coordinate 17,842,500 downwards.
CAAGTGATGCCAGGTAGCTCACCTCCCTTCTATCTGCAGCTTGTAGCCGCAGCAATGGGTAACACAACACACAGTAACAACCCATAGTCATCTGACTTCTAGAAACTCATCTTTGGCTGCTTGACACACAGTTTGTGAAGTATAATGAGCTCTTCTGTTCAGTGAGATGACACTGACCCCTCCTTTTAGTTGGACCTCAACTGGACAATGTTCAAGTAACCCTTTACGTGCTGCCTCAGATCATCACTTCCTCAACTTACCCTGAGGAGTCTTGCTGGCAAAGAGCATGAAGGGATGAGGACTCAGGAGCCTTCTTCAAGGATGTGGGTGGAAATAGAAAGCCGATTTGAACTCTTAAGAGAATTCTCATTCTTCCCATAAGTCATACAGTGCTCTTCTGTGTGGGTCCAGACATGAATTTACCTTTTCATCCTACTAATACTGTTATACCACTTGGCACAAATAGAAAAAACAAACAAGTTTTCCCACATGCAAGTGGTCACATATTGCTTCCAATGCCACTGGTCAGGCTGCTGCACAAGTGGAATCATGGGCTCATTCCTAGAATATGAATCCAACTGTGACTTACATTCGTGTGACAAATCTTGTGTCATTAGAACTAGACAGGTTGTCTTCGTATCAATCGCTTTTCCCCACAGTCTATAATGACCGAGGTGGAAACCCACTTCAGCACCAAACAAAACATCTAACAGTCTTGTAAAGCACGGGAAGGGAGAGGGACACCTTGGCACATCCAGGTCGGGGACCTGACCTTGGCAAGGATTCTTCGCTGCTTTGCTTAACCTTAACTGAACAGCTTCTTCCAGGTTCTTACTCACATTACACAAACTTTTGTCTCTCTCTGCATAGAAATGCTGAGTTATTGCTGCCAGCTGGGAGCAAGGCCAACCAAAATATTCTCAAAAAGTATTAAATTCCATAATAGTTTTATTATAAACAGTTTGATTTTACTCCCAAGTCTCACTCCTAAACTATCTGTGAGATCGATACTCCATTTGTGGGTCCACAACAGACATATTTTTGCTACTTGGAATAGCACAAGTGATTTCCACTAGTCAAGTCAACCTTCTAAAACGGTAGTGAACAGACAGCTTCCCTGAAGCCTGGCTCTCCTACCTGATGCCCCCCAAACGACCTCAATTTAAATGAAGACGACATCCCATACACATGTATCTGGATGTATTTCTCACCAGTAACGAACAGTCCCAATAGACCCTTCGGACTAGTTAACTGGCAGGGAACACACTAATCCTGGTAGGACAAACCAACACCACAGTGCTCAATCAGGAATGTATGTTAGAACACCTCTAGAACTGCTGTAACAAGACAACTATTTTTAGATCAGATTGGGACCCAGTTTGTGGATCTAAGCGGAGAAGTGCCCAGGGGTGCATGCCTCAAAGCCCTCCAATTCTGACTCAAATACTGCCACCATTGTAATAAAGTCAATTTATTCCTCCCTACATGATATTTGAGCTCCTAATTTTGCTAAGACTCAAAATTATTGTGCTTTATTATTGTTACTGTTATATCCACTGGAATCTTCCTGTAAGACACTTGGAACCCAAACTAACCACAGAATCCAACATAAAAACCCTGAGTTACTCCAATTCTTCATTTGTAAACCCACACATGTACAGCAGCAGCCTATGTGTTACGAGGGAGGGCTCTCTCCATCACTAAATGATTTTAAATATCTAAATTGTTCATCAATAAGAGGAAGTAAACATTTTATATTTGAAATTTTATGGGCAGTTTATTAAGTTCAATGTTGAAAGCTATCAGAAGAATATTCTCCTGAAAAATATGTTTTTTTCTTAGAAAAAAATGAAAAGAAGATCCAAACGCTCTCAGCATAGCCACAGATGCTGTGGCAGTCACGCCTCTGGAGTCAGGGACAGTCTGTTAGTCTGAGGAGTCGCTCCCTGGGGCCACAGGATTGTAGTCGGGGTCGTCCTCAGCATCCTCCAGTTCCAAGTCATCCATTTCCTGGAACAAGGACTCATCCACCTCCACGTTGTTCCCGGCTGTGAAAAGCAAGACAGCCTCGCCTTACACTCCAGAACACACAACCACGGTGTAGGGGGTGAGTGGTTCTCCCAGGCTCCTGGTGCAAATCTTTCCTAAGTTCATCAGCAGAGACTCTGACAACACAAGAGCAACTGCAGTCTTCATGCTCATCGTGTTTTAAAAAGAAGGCTCACAGAACACTTCAATGTAGCATGTTAGAGTAGAAAACAAGACTCACTGTCTTCTACACAGTGGACCATCACTGAGCCCAGCCCCCCAGATCATCTCATCTAGTGGTGGCGGATACACATATCATCAAGCTCTGCTGCAATTCTTAACTTTCTGTCAGATACTTGTATGCTTGCCTAGTTCCCTTTACATACAACAGAGGGCAAAGGTTCTAATGTGGAACCCTATGAGAGGCACTGGCCAGGCTCTGCTTCAGCATCACCACCCTGAGACAGCCTGAGGGAGATACAGTAGGATCCACAGCACTCCCCAATCTGCACAAATGTTATCTTCCTTCCCTCTCGGAGTCTAGCTAATGTTATCTTCCTTCCCTCTCGGAGTCTAGCTTACTGACATTCAATCCATAAGAACAGAGAGAGCCTTGAGCAGTTCAGAACTAAAACTATAATGTACCAAGTCCAGGCCAAAGAATAACGGACTTAGGAGTAGCAAAAGCTTCTCAAATATCTTCAGGGAACATCTAACTCCACCAAGAATGAAGCGATTCTAGACGTCTAGAAAAGGCAGAAGAAAAAGTAAGATCTTCATACTTCTAACAAGACGACAAGATTCTTGAGGGAAAATACCTGGAGGTAACACAGGCAAGGCCAGACTGAGAGACACTGGCGAGTCTTTTTCCCCTAGCGACAAACTTTAAAGTTTTACGTTTAAATAGGAGTTTCACCTTCTCAGAGGCAGAGCAGTAACTAGAGACTACTGAAGGTCCTGAGAAGGAGAGATTCAGAGGCTGCAGAGAAGGTAAGAGCACTGGCTGCTCTTCCAGAGGACCCACATTCAATCCTCAGCACCTACATTGTGGCTTACAGCCATCTGTAACTCCAGTCTCAGCAGATGTGGTGGCCTCTTCTGGCCTCCATGGCAACTAAGCACACATGCAGTGCACACACATACACACAGTCAAACACTCATACACACAAATAAACAAATCTTTTTAAAAAAGGAGAGAGGTTCAGAGAAATGATTTAGGAGGCTACAATAAAAGTTCAGGCAGAAATAATAGAGTCTTCAAATAAGAGGAAGAGATTGCTGGGAGACATTTCCACAGTAGACTTGGCAGGGCTCTTTGGGAAATCCAGAGATAAAGAGCTACCCTGACCTAAGAGAAGAAAGGAGTCAAGAACAAGGGAAGCCAAGCATGTTGGAGCACACTGCTAATTCCAGCACTTGAGGTGCAGAGGCAGGAGGATCTCTCCAAGTTCAAGGCTCGTCTACAGAGCAAGTTCCAAGCCAGTCACTGCTATACAGTGGGGCACTATGAAAGGGAGGGAGGGAGGGAAGGGAGAGGAGGGAGGGAGAGAGGGAGGGAGGGAGAGGAGGGAGAGGAGGGAGGGAGAGAGGGAGGGAGAGGAGGGAGGGAGAGAGGGAGGGAAGGAGGGGTAAAGATACTAAAGTTCCTAAAGCACAAGAGAATGAGATGAGGCTTTGGGCAGCTGGAATTCCTCAGCAAAACCAGAGAGAACACCCTACTGAATTTCTGCCTTTTTTTGTTTTGGCTTGTCTGAGAGAGTCTCACCCTGTAGCCTAGACAGGCCTGTAACTCACAATGCAGAATAGTATGGCCTCAAACTTGGGCAATTTTGTTCAGTCTCCAAGTACACAGATTACAGGTGGTAAGCTACCATGCCCAGCTTTGGGTTTTGTTTTCAAGACCATAAAAATAGAAACCTTGACCTATCTGCTAGAGAAGGTAGTAATATACATTTGAGGGGAAAAAAAAAAATCGAGGGCTGCCAGTGTAGCTCAAGGACAGCATTTACTTGCATGCACATGGCCTGGGGTTCAGTTCTTACCACCACAAAGAAAGGAACAGGGTGAGTGCCAGTAAGCCCTTGTGAGGTCTAGAAGAATGGTTTAGCAGTGAGCCCCATCAACAGTGCCTACCCTTCTCCAGCAGATAACCCAGGGCATGTCTGAGAAGCCAAACCTAGACAACTCCAAATGACAGGGTAGATGTGAGAGAAGGTTAAGGAGACCTACAACCCTAAGAAAGTGCGACTGTGACCAGGCGTGACTAAGCATGGCGGCCAGTCTGAAAGCACAAGGAGGCTAACAGCTGCGTGAGGCAGGCAGTGGTCCGTGCTACCCTCTGCTGGGCACCGTGGAAGGAAGGAAGGACAGTCCTATAAGCATCTGTGGATGGATGGGCAGCTGGAGATGCAGAAAGAACAGAGGAGGTAAGGGAGGAGCACAGGACAAGATGCTCCTCCAACTGCACACACCAGAGGAAGGGCCGGCTGCCCAGCAGAGGATGCTGGGAGTTCCACACCCGAGGCTCCTCTAAACCCAGAGCAGATCGTGGATTCAGTTCTCCAACGTCTGATACAGACTTGTGAGGAAAATGTCACCTGAGCTACGCTGTCCCAGTTTTCCAGCTGACAAAGGCTCGTGTATTATAACTGCCACCCTGAGAATTCTGAAGTCATCAGAAAACTTAAAAAACACACATCACTATACAATTTAAACATTTAGATAGAGTATATAAATTGATCATCTATTAGAATTTATCTTCAAAATGCCATTTTTAGCAGGTTTGACAGGATAAATTTCCTCTCCATAGATTAAAAGACGACACATTACACCCACAAGGAAGTCTAACGGTATCTTACCGTCCTCCAGGAACTGGATATCAGATGTGTCAAGATTATGATCTGTTTCAAATAACTGTTTCCCTAAAAGAAATAAATATGCTTAATTCAAATGGCACAGCATCCCTTCATCCCCTGCAATCACTTCAAAGGGTAAGAGCTCAATAAAACAAATCTGAACATCTGTATTTCTGGGAATTTCAATAAATTTATGAATTTTGCAGTAGCTTAGAAGTTAAGACCTGTATTCACACTAAAACAGAAAAAACGAAAAACCTAGGTTCCTCGGGCCTGGAAAACTATGGGTTTGATTCTTGCACTCTGAAGTCTTTTGATCCTCAATATTCTTATTCCAGGATCCAGAAAACAAATCCAGAGTCACCAATAGAAAACAAAGATACAGCTCACACAGTAACTATGACTTGTGTGTGAAGAGATACACATTTGCTATGGCAATCTGTCCTGATCACCTTTGCTGTCAGGGAACGGCACGGGGTGCGGGGTGAAGGAGTGACTATGCCAGAGAGGCAGCCATACCACTTAGTTTATTTTTCCCGGCTTGTTCTTCTTCTTTCATCCGTTTCTTTTTAATTTCCAGGAGTTCTGCATCAAACTTGGCCTTCCAACTCAAGAAATTCTCAATCGTAACAGGAGTGCCATGGAACAGTTTCTTAGAAAATAAAAGATACAGGCATCCTGTCAATGAGGCAGTAATTTAACAAATAAAGCCAAGGGGTTTTGTCTTTTAGATGTACCCAACCACGAAGGTGAAGAACATTACTCATTTCTGCCTGGACTAGTTCTCTTTAGTTTCAGCAGCTTACTCTGCAGAAGTCAAATTTTAAAAATATTCTTCTTCTAAAAATTCAAAAATAAAGATACTATGCAATGTACTTCCTGTACTCGTCATAGTTATTTATTATTAAGAAAGCTCTTGGTTGTATTATGTTTTGGATACATATCAACTCACAACACTGCCATCACTTTTTACTTTACTCAGAGCTTGGCTGGTCTCTGTCTAATTAGCAGCTCACTGTGCCAGGGCTTGATAGTTCAATACTACACACCGGCGGCTCAAATGATTTGCAATTCTTGGTCTCACATGATTGAGCTTTACCAGTCTGTCACTTGTTACTCACAATATGTCACCAACCAAAATTTCACTCGTAGTAAAATTTACTTATTAGTTTCACTATTGTGATTTCCAAAAGCAGGTTGCTAAAATTATCAGAAAAAAGAAAAGATAAATATCAAACAAGCCAACAAAGAGATGTGAAGAAAATGAAAAGATTTTCAAGTATACCTTCTCTGCTTCTTCTGCTTCCTTTTCTTTCTGTTTCTTTTCTTCCTCTCTTCTGGTTTTTATCTGATCGACAATCTCATTTAACTTTTCCTGAACGGCTGTCACAAGAGTGAAGATCATCACCATGCCAAGATTCTCCTCAGCCTGCATAAAACAAAGAGCGGTGTCGAGAAACACACTCCTCAGGAAACAAAAGCTGCCCAAAGAACCAAAGTTTAGTATAATAACTAAACCCCATGTTTAGAACATGATTCCTCATTCAGTTATACCATATAATTGGATAAGCGAACATTTAAAATTTGAGTATAGAGCCAGAAGTTGTGGCCTGTAAATCCCAGCACTTGTGAGACGGAAACAAAGGATCAGAAATTCTTGGCTACATAGGGAGTTCAAGGCCACCCTGGGCTACATGTGCCCTTGTCTTTAATGACTAAGACGTGGTCACAGGACACAAGGAGGTATTGTTGTTCTAAAATCTGACAATATAGACTTCAAACCAAAACTAGTGGGAAAGATAAAAAAAGGGTCATTTCTTAATGATTAAGAGAATTTCAAGAGGACATGTATGTCCAGAACATGGATGGGTACATGCAATTTTATAAAAACAAATACTACTAGATGTAACATCACAGACTAATCCCAGCACCACAGAGTAGATGACTTCAATACCCAAAAAGAGTTGTGAGCTGCCTTGTGGGTGCTAAGAACCAAACCCACGTTCTCTGCAAAGATCCAATTCTTGTTTTGTTGATTCTCTGTATTTTGTTTTGTTTCGTTTTGTTTCCACTTCACTTATTGTGGCCCTACATGTAATGATTTCTTTCAGTCTACTGATTTGGGGTTTGGGTTCTTCGTTTTCTATAGCTTTGAAGTATCTTTTAAGTTATTTGAGATCTTGCTTATTTCTTAATGTAGATAAAGCTATAAACTTCCTTCTTAGGACTGTTCTCATATTCTAAAGGGTCTGGTATGTTGTGTTTTCATTTTCATTTGTTTCTAGGAATGTTTTTATTTCCCTCTTGATTTCTTCAAGGGCTTATTAACCACTCAATAGTTATTGTTTAATCTCTATGCATTTGTGTGTGCTCTAGGGTTTCTCTTGCTGGAATTATTTCAGTTTTCCGGTATATTCTGAGACTTCATCTGTGTGCTAATGTATGATCTGTTTTAGAGAAAGTTCCACAGGATGCTAAGAAAATGTATATTCTTCAGTGTTTGGATAGAATGTTATATAGATATTTTTTAAGTCCATTTGATCTATGATATCATTTAATTTAAATATTTCTCTGAAACTCCAGCTCCAGGGGGTCCAATGCCCACTGCTGGTTTTCATAGGCACAGGTATATACACAGTGCAAATACATACATACAGTGTAGTACTGTAAACCTGGTCTAAAGCCCAAGACTGGGGAAGTCACAGATCCTAATGGAGAACCTACTCAGCTAAAGTTAAATAGTCTTCTAAGTATTTATGTTTGTACTTATAGATCAATGCTGTTCCCAATCTTGGAGAGAATCATAACTGCCCAAAGTGCTAAAAATAAGTGACTGCTGACTCCTCATCTCTAAATGGCACATGTATATCAGCCCATTCTATCAAAGTTCAGGGACCATCATGGAAAAAGGTATGGAAAGAGTAGGAGCCAGAGGATAGGGAGGTGTTCTGTGTCTTCTGAACATGCCATGCCACTGAGCTCATGAACTCACGAAAGCTGTAGAGACATACACAAAATCTGTACTAGATCAAACCTGTCAAAATCCCAACACTGAAGGTAGAGGACACAAGGCTCCACCCTCAGCTGAGGAGCTATGGGCAGCTGATAACTTCTACAGGAAAGAGTCATTTTCCTTCGGGGTATGGCCAACGGTGGCTTGCCCATGCTCCCGTGAACAGCCCCTAGCCAGGTGAATAGATAACACTAACTGGTCTTCGTGAGCTCTCTAATGGAAGGGCTATAGAGATGGTTCAGTGAGGTTAAAAGCAAACTGCTCTTTCAGAAGACGAGAGAGCAGTTCCACGCCCCTGCATCAGACAGTCACAACTGCCTGTAACTCCAGCTCCAGGGGGACCCAACATCTCTGTGGGAACCTGCTCTCCACGCACAGGGACACACATACATACACACAATTAAAAATAAATCCTTAAAACAACAAAAAAGGAAGAACAGGATGGGAAGGTGGGAGGGGTTTTGTTAAGAGAGGGTCTGGGGTAGCATCATATACATGCATGAAATTCTCCAAGAATAAAAATCTTGTCTTTCTTAAAGATGCTTTGTGGTTGTGTATCATGAATTCTGATTGGTCAATGTACTATTTACATACATTTAAAAACATTTTTCTAACCAACATTTAATAGTAAGGCCAATAAAATATGCTACTATAAAGCAAAATTATTTCCTTACCTGCAATGCCAGTAATTTTAAAATGTCTGAGACATCATTATCTTCTAGATTTTCCTGGGAGAATATTTCATAAAGGGGAGCTTCATCAGGGTACTTTTCACTATATGTAAACTTGAGAGTAGTCTGGACAGCTAAGGTACAAGAAAAAAGTTTAATGGAAATACATTAAAAATATAAATAAAAAATCAGTGTTTCTACTGAGTCAATAATTTATAAAATGAGTAAAAAGTAGTACAATAGAATTACTAATTTAAACAACAACCTCAAAGAAATGAGTGAAACAGATCAAGGAAAGGCAGAAATCCCTTCCTGCCCATGAAACATATTTACCACCTAGTGGCATTTAACTATACTGAATTTCAGAAGACAGGCAATATCATTTTGTAAAAAGTCCTGGCAAACAAAAACTTAAGTGAAAATAATATTAGTATTTTGTTGTTGTTGTTGTTTTGTTTTTTGAGACAGGGTTTCTTTGTGCAGCCTTGGCTGTCCTGAACTAGCTCTGTAGACCAGGCTGCCTAGAACTAGTCTCACATTCAGACTTTACTAGAGGAAGAGGAAGTTCCCGACTGCAGAGGACTTAGCGGTAGACTGATTCATATTCAAATTCGCACAGTGATAGCAGGATGCTGATAACTGGGTGGCTAGGTGACACATTTTTACACTGGGCAGGTTGAGAGGTTAGCTGGGAATTTTTCAGCTAGACTCATCTATACTAACAGTCTTAACTTTATGCCATTTAAAGTGCAATTGTCATGAGCACACTAGGGCAAGATAAACGCTGCGGCCCGGCACATGGGTACTCTGGTCCATGAACAGTATGAAGGCAGTCAAAAATGATAACCCTCTGTAATTCAACCTATGATCTTTTATTTAGAGTTTATCATTCCTGTTATTCACATGTTTATTATTAAAGCCTAGGCGCTCTGGTCCATGAACAGTATGAAGGCAGTCAAAAATGATAACCCTCTGTAATTCAACCTATGATCTTTTATTTAGAGTTCATCATTCCTGTTGTTCACATTTTTATTATTAAAGCCTAGCAATTAACAAATATATTTCTTTGCTCTATAAGAGGGGGCGTGCCACAAAGCACATGTGGAGATCAGAGAACTTACAGATGTTGACTTCCTCACCATGTAGGTTCTGAGAATCAAACTCAGGTTGGGAGACTTAGCAGCAAGTACCTTTTCCCACTGATCAGCCCCATAACCCACTAATTAAGATGAAATAATTCAAGTCCATGTTGCTCTCAACTAGAAGACCAAAGCCTACAGGACTGATACTGTTTTAATTTTCATGTTAAATTTCAATAAGTATTTGTATGGGCCTCTTGTGGTGGTACAACTTTATAAGCTGAGCACTCGGGGCTGACCTATGCGGATCATGAATTCCAGAACAGCCGCTGGGAATTTTTTTTAATATTAATCAAATTAGATAATTTTTAAAAGCACTAATGATCCAAAGCTGGGAACACAGGCAGCTCAGTGGCAGAGTGCTGCCTGTGTGTTCAAGGCCTTCATTCAATTGCAGTACTGTAAAATAAAAAAGCACTTGAGAGGCAGGCACAGGCAGAGGGGCTGAGTGTGCAAGGCCACCCTGGGTTATACAGGGAGATCCCATCGGACCTAGATGCAAGGTTTCGTGTGCACTAGGTAAATTCTTAACACTGTGCTATAGTCCTCAGCCAATACCAACAAATGAAAACCAGTAACTACCAAGAGATTAAAATCACAAAAAGTAAATTTAACACATAAAATTCACCACAGTCGGCATATTAGTATTTACCTCTACTCTCTGGAATTCTAGAATTTATTGTTTTCATGTTCATTAACCCGAGAATATTTTTAAAGACACAGTGTAAACAACTGCAATGAATTTTATCTTGCAGATACATTAAAACGCACTTAACTATTTTAAGTAGTTAAATTTGTTGTTTGTTTTTAAGTAGGTATTCTTGTTGCTACTGCGTGTGTTATAGTTTCACTGCCTAGCTCAGGCTGACCTTGAATTGAAAATTGCCTTGCCTCAGTCTCCTAAATGACGGGACTATAAGCATGTATTACTATACCTACTAAAAAGCATAAGCTTAAAAAAAAAACAAAACCAAAACAAAACTTACTGCTTCTACTATAAGCAATACCAGATATCCATTATAGAAAAGACATACCTACAATCTCAAACCTAACAGGTACATCATTCCAGTTCCTTCAATATTAAAAATAAGCGAATTTCCTTAAGTATGTCACCATTTACTGGCTAAGACAGAACCAGTATGATTATTATGATTATTATAACATCCCATGCATCATTTACTTTCCTTATAATAATATCCTGTAAGTAGAAGTGCACAGAGGGTTATTTTCTTATATCCCTTGTTCCATGATCTAACAAGGTTAATTCTTCAGTCGTGCTGCTCCATGATCTTACACATGTAAGTTTCTACATCCCTTGCTCCACAATCTAACAGGGTAAATTTTTACATCCCCTGCTCCATGACCTAACAGCTATCCTGTACTAATCTAAACTCAAAACAGCATATTTCTCCTTGCCAACACTGAAAATCTACTGGATAAGATGAAATATCTTCGTTTTAATTTGCCTTAAGTACTAATGACTAGTTTTTAAGTAATCATTTATAACTCCATGTCTAGAAACTATGCATCAATTTCCTGTCTACTCTTTTACTAATTGGTTCATTAAGATGAAGTATAGGCCCAGAACTCAGGAGGCAGAGGCAGCAGATCTCTGTGAGTTCGAGGCCAGCCTGATCTACAGAGTGAGTTCCAGGACAGCCAGGGTTGTTACATAAAGAAACCCTGTCTTGGAAAAAAATTTAAAAACAATAAAGTAAAATGAAGTATAGGAACAAAAACAGCATGATCTAGGTACTGTTTTAAAACAGTTAAGAAACATTTCTCAAATTAAGGATGAACTGTTCACAACTACTATTACAGGAGTGTTAATAGCTCCCAACGAAGGTACTGTTCAAAATATGGGAATGATCTCCAGAAAGTTTAACAAGAAAATTAAATTCTGTCTCAGTGAGCGCTGCCATGCCATTCTGCATACACACACAACATACTGGTTTCACATTGCCAACTGATGCTGGAGATTTGGGGGGTGGGGGTGAGAGCAATATTTATTTGGAACTTTAATATACTAACATTGTAGCAACTTACCTATAAAAGTACAGAAAGAGTAACTTTAACAGTCTTTTTTTTTTTTTTTTTTGGTTTTTCGAGACAAGGTTTCTCTGTGTAGCTTTGCGCCTTTCCTGGAACTCACTTTGTAGACCAGGCTGGCCTCGAACTCATAGAGATCTGCCTGGCTCTGCCTCCTGAGTGCTGGGATTAAAGGCGTGCGCCACCACCGCCCGGCTTTAACAGTCTTTTCATTGAGATTGCAAAATATCTCAATGTGAAACTCATTTTCCATAACATAACAGTTTTCAAGTGATACCACTAAAACTGACTGATTCTTCCTGACAGAACTTGTTACCACCTGAGAAAAACATTCTGGAGACTGTCAACTTATATGTAACTTTCAAAATTATTAACTGACTTAGACCAAAAATAGATAACCTTCATATTCTCACTAAATTTAACTTATTAGCTTACTAGTTTTATCAGGGGGGAGGGAGACAAGGATAAGCAGATAGGTGCACATCCCGCCTGTTTGTAACAGCAAATGCTCAATAAATAATCTACACTTCCAAAGAAAAGAGCAGCATTTGAAAGGCCGTAGTCACTTGACAAATGCTCTGAACAAAAATCTCCACCTTCTCTTCATCTGCTGTACTATCAACCTAAATTCTTCATTTTTAAACACCAAGCATACTGGCCAGACTAGAGAGCCTGGACTGCCTCTGTCCCCAGGAGTCACACCTCCACAGTAAACACGGGCTTCAAACATAACAGTAGTGGCGCCTCAGCACCTCCACCCCTGCGATACCCTGCACAACGGCTGCAGAAGGAGCCCAGAAAAAGCAGAGGAATTTCATCGTGCTTACTTTCATCATTTTCTCCAGCCTCTGACGTCACAGTAATGGTGAAGCTGGGCGGATTTTCTGATAATACTGCAAGAAAATATACGCAGCAGTTAGTAGGATGCTTCTTCCTACAGCAGACTGTAACTAGAGTTTTCCTGCCTGGCTCACAGTCAGGACAAATCTCTTTCACCTGCCAGTCCCCCAGCCACTCAGACCCGACCAAGTAAACACAGAGACTTATATTGCTTACAAACTGTATGGCCATGGCAGGCTTCTTGCTAACTGTTCTTACAGCTTAAATTAATCCATTTCCATTAATCTATACCTTGCCACATGGCTCGTGGCTTACCAGCATCTTCACATGCTGTTTCTCATCGTGGCGGCTGGCAGTGTCTCTCTGACTCAGCCTTCCACTTCCCAGCTTTATTCTCCTCCTTGTCCCGCCTACACTTCCTGCCTAGCCAATGGCCAATCAGTGTTTTATTTATTGACTAATCAGCAACACATGTGACATACAGAACATCCCACAGCAGCAGACACTCCCAGCGGTTTACCGCTGCTCAGCACTAGAAATTCATACCTCACCTGTGTTTTCATTTCAACCAACACAGTCTAACAGAACACTGAAATGAGAAAGCCACCACTTCAATCGGGAGTAATCTTAATCTGCAAAGAAGTACCTTTAGTCAAGCAACTCTCTAATGAATTAAGTATTAGGTCACTTATATTTTATTCCACAATCTACCAGTATTTGAAATGCATTCCAAAAAATCCCAAACAGAATGGTAAACAAAAACTTTGGCATTTTTTTTTCCACCAGCCACACTCACTGATACATTCATGTTATGATGGATTATTATATTATCTTGTTATTTTCTATATGTTTAAGTGAAGTCAAATCTAACCTTTCCAAAAGTCTGGGCCTTTACCATCTTTCACACAATTAGAAAAGAAGTTAAAACTTACGAAGCCAGACATGTAAGTCAACACTTACATAGACAAGGAAGCTTCAGAGACCACTTTAGAACATGTCCAATAACATGTCATCATCTACTCTCACACAAGAGTATTATAAAATGCTTGAGGAACCCCAAATCAGTGACCAGCGGGGTCTGGAAAGTGAGCAAATACTGACTTAATGGACAAAATGGAAAAGGTAACAAAGGAAACACTAAAAACCAAGTGAGAAGTAACCAGGAAGCCTCTAGCTGCAGGGGTGGCGACAGCCTCTAAGCTTTGCTCCGCCCCTGGGAAGCATGGCCTCAAGGTTGACAGCAGCTGTGTGAGAGCTCTAGAAGAGCACAGATCACTCAAGAAGCCACTGTGGAGACTGCATGGCTTCAAACTGCCAGGCACATTCTGAAGCCACCACAGACACGTGTTATCAGTAATGTTTTTAAGATGGAGACCCTCATTGTGACTCAGGTTTAAAACACAATGATGAGTCGGGCGGTGGTGGCGCACGCCTTCAATCTCAGTACTCGGGAGGCAGAGGCAGGTGGATCTCTGTGAGTTCGAGGCCAGCCTGGGCTACAGAGTGAGTTCCAGGAAAGGCGCAAAGCTACACAGAGAAACCCTGTCTTGAAAAACAAAACAAACAAACAAACGAAAACAAACAAACAAACAAACAAACCCACAATGATGCCCAAAAGATGAAGCACTCTCCCTGGACTCAAATTGTCCATCACAGTCTCAGACAATATATCCCTTACTGAAAAGGCATTTGAAGCTTCTTAAAAGTTCCCAAATAGGTTATTACCGATTTTAAATGTTTATTACAATACATTACGTACGTTTCATTATTCTTCCTTAGCATTAACATATCACGAAATGTAAATACTGTGACACGGAAATAAATGACAAACCAACCAACAAGGACTCCAGGAGGCTATTAGCCTAACAAACACAGCCATGCTGACTAAGTACCACAGTGTACTTGTGCTGTGCCATGCAGTTTAACAAAAATCCTTTAAATCCAATACCAAGATCATAGGTTTATACTCTTAATACAGTCCACCTAATTTAAGATACTAAATTAAAAATAATTTACCTTATATACCACTAAAAAAGATGACAACTAAACCATGATACGTAAGTTCTTATGTTAATCATGTTCAAATAAACGACATGCGTCTCAGAAACAGTTACATCCATCATCACCTCAAGGTCACAGATGAGGACACTGAACCGCAGAGCTCTCACATAAATTACCTCCATGCACCTCTGCAGTTGTAAGTGGTAGTGCTAAATAAACCACACAGGGCTTCATTTTAAAAGGAAAAGAACATTTCCAGCTGATGAATTTCAGGACTGTTACTTGAATGAGGCTGAAAGCCATGAATGGCACATTAGGAAGTAAAGGGGAAGGAGGGGATGTGTGTGAGGGTGGCGGATCACAATGGCTGGGAAGCTAACTGTTGTCAACCATGGGATGGATGGACAGACATAAGTGGAGCAGTGCAAGGACAGTTCACAGTGCAAGCCTCGACAGGAACAGCTTCAGCAGCTGGAACAGTGTCTCTGCACAGGACAGTGCATCTAGCGAGTACACAGGATAGGAGGCAGACGGAACCAGGCAGCTTGTACAAGCAATCAGGCACGGCTAATAAGGCCCTGAACTAGGACGGGAGCCATGGGAACAGCAGGAAATTGCGATGACAGCTGGAGCGGGCAGCTGCGGATATGGTGCCACTAAACCAAACAGGAGCGCAGAAGGGATCAGCGTGCTATGTTTGAATAGAGGGAGACCTGCAGGGAGATGTGGGCAATCAAAACAGCCAACAGGAGAACCAATAAGGCCTCAGTTCAATCTGGACCTTCCGGTAATAGCTGAAGCTATCAGACCAAGGAGATCCTTAGAATTAGATAATGGGAGCATTAGAGACACATGATAAAAGACAAAGGCCAACAATTTAGAGAAAAAAGTGAGGGGGGGGGGAACTGGCGGAGAGTAAAAGCGGCAGCCACAGCAGAGAGTAACAAACCATAAAGCAGCAGCATTACACAAATCACAGGACAGGCGTCTCAGGGTGGAGGATAGCCCCGTTCTCCCACCCCACCCCTCTTCCTAGCATGGAGGTTTTATCACACTACCTGCTTTTATAAGCAGTTCTCAGGACAGTCTGGTGGCACCTGCCTGCAATCCCAGCATTTAGGAGGTGGAGGGAGGACAGTCAGGAATGCAAGGATGTCCTCAGCCACAGAGAGCACTGGGGGCTAGCCTGAGCTATGTGAGGACCTGACAAAGGTAGGGAGGGTGGCAAACAACAAAAACTAAAAGCAGCTCTCTATCTGTCCTCAGAGAGTTAGGAGAGACGGGGCTATACAGTCTACACACTAGAAACCCTAGTCCTGGTGAAAACACCAGTCTCTATAGTATGCACTGTACAGTTTGTGCACGGAGGACCTACTGACAGATCAGCTCTAACCCCGACAGGGCCGTCAGTCGTCTGGTTCCTGCTCCCCTGTTAGTGCTCTCTCATTTCCTCATTTCCCACTTCTGACTTCAGGCTCTAGCAATGCCATCACTTGTATTCAGCACAGTGTGTCTGCTGCGGAATGTTTAACTAGGCAAAGATGTGTTACATATGTTTATGCTGCATTTGTTTAACGATGTGCTGCTTTGCCTGCCTAAGGCACCCGATTGGTCTAATAAAAAGCTGAATGGCCAATAGTTAGGCAGTAGAGGGATGAGGGGGCTGGCAGGCAGAGAGAAGAAGTTGGAGGAGGAATCTAGGCTCGAGGAGAGGGAGAGAGAACAAGAAGGAGAGAACAAGGGAGAAAGAGGGAGACTCCTGGGGCCAGCCAGACAGGCAGCCACCAGCAGCCAGACATGAGTAGGACAGACAGTAAAAAGCCCCAAGGCAAAACGTAATGCTGAGAAACAGGTTAAATCAAACTGTAAGCGCTAGTGGGACATGCATAAACTAAGGCCAAGCGTTCATAACTAATCATAGGTCTCCATAAGTCTCCATGTCATGATTTGGGAGCTGGTGGTGGCCAGAGTCCTGCTTCTGCACATGACATCCTTGGGAAAGACTGTTTCCCTAGTTCCACTTAGCTCATCACCTCTGTTTTCCAAAACTCTCCTTCCCTACTTCCCTAGAAGACTGGGTTCTTTAATGTGTAACTAACAAATACTTAGTAAATGAAGATGCCGAAGGGACACAGAGAGGCTAGCAAGAACGACACCGAACAGCTAACCTCCGACAACAGACTAGGGAGGAAAGGCGGAAGCGAAGGAAGAAAAACTACCAATCCACAAGAAACCACAAGAGCCCTGTAAGGGCTGGGAACAAAAAAACACGGGACCACAAAGGTTACAGAGGCAGGAATCTACCTGGCAGTTCTAAGGTGTGCTGATGTCCACATGCAGCAGGAAATCAAAATCATTAGCTAATGCAGACAGAGGAGAATGAGGCCCCGTTACCAGAAGGAGCAGCAACTCACATGGTCTGTTTCTAATAAGGAATATCTTATGCTTACTGAACTGTTATGAAGTATTTACATTTACATTACTTCCCATCAAACACTTGAAGAAATCCAGGCTTGCAAAGGTCACCACACCGAGCTGCCACTTTAAGGGGGGGGGGGGGGGGAGGAAAATAAAGGCTAAGAAAGAGAAATGCCAGAAAACTCTTACGTGATGAGGTAAGTTCCTACTACAAAAATGAAGACAGAAACGCCTTCTGACAGCTACCAAGAAATTTCCTTTAAAAACAGCTAGCTCCCCACCCTAACCCTCCCTCAATTCTTTATCTATGCTGCTGCTGCTACCAACTTGATCAAGACGATGAGACCACACCTTAAGGATGACAAGTCCAGAAGCCCCTTCCTGAAGGAACTTTCCTGAATGGGTGCTGCCATGAGACTTTTACATACAATAAAAATAAACTTTTACTTCTAAAACCTAATTTTATTTAGGTTGTCTGTCACAGCTGAATCTAAAATAAATAAATAATAAAAATAAATAAAATGAGGGGAATCAGGGGATAGTGCCAATGTAGGGATGAGAAAATTACTCAACTGTATTTGCAAAAATTAACAATCCCTAAATTCTGTTTTGTTTAACATGAGATTTCACCATAAAACCCAGGCTGGCCTGGAATGCCCAATCCTCCTGACTCAGGCTTCCAAGTGCTTGGATTATATGCATGTAGCACACCTGGTGGGTTCCTGAGTTCTGCTGATGGAGCAATCCCATTCTAATGCGCTGCTTGCTCCAATGCACGGCTGTGGGTTAGGATATGCCTCGGGTGCTGATGGAGCAATCCCATTTTAATGCACTGCTTGCTCCAATGCACGGCTGTGGGTTAGGATAAGCCGCGGGTGCCAGACTTCTACCACTGTGAAAATACTTTTGAAGTTTATTGGTGTGTGTGTGTGTGTGTGTGTGCACTTGTGTGTGCTTATATGTGTATGTGGTGTATGCACGTGTGTGGTGTGTAGTGTGCACGAGTGTGCATGTGTCCCAGGTGTGAAGAAACCTGCAGAGACAAGAAACGATGTTGGATCCCAAGAGCTGGAGTTACAGGCAGGTGTGGGGCATCTGATATGGGTTCCTAGACAGTGCAGAAGGTGTTCTTAACCCCTGAGCATCTCTCCAGCCCAAGATCAAAGTACTTTTGAGAAAAGTAGTGGGTTTCTGGGCATAGTGGAAGGAATTAATGAACAATCAGAAGAGATGCTAGGTGATACAGAGAACATGTAATAGATGGAATTGAGGATTTTGTTTAAAATATATTGGAGATAATGTCTAAAAGCTATGCCAACAGGCTATATACAAACAATGTTGGTTTCTTTCTCTCTCTCTCTCTCTCTCTCTCTCTCTCTCTCTCTCTCTCTCTCTCTCACACACACACACACACACACACACACACACACACACACACACACACAAAACCAGAAAGCTCCTATTAAAAGAGGTTCTTTGCTTGACAGGGGGTACCTAACCTTTCAGAAAGCATTTCTCAAAAGTCTACTTTCACAACACACTCTCTGCTCTTCCTTTATGATACTGCCGTAACTACTGAGTGCTAATGACTTCTATCAAAGGAGACTGACAGAAGAAATACAGGATTACGTTCGCTCTTGGTAAAGCCAACAGAATTAAGGGAACTTGGTTTTGGTTAACTGAAGGTCAACCACTGACTTCCAAAAACCTCCCCCACTATCATATATTCTAACACAGAAATGGAAATAACTAACTTCTACTAGCTGAGCAGATCTTTGTCAAGTGAAGCACCACTGATAGAGAACGGTATCAAGAGTCTATTTATACTTTGGAAAGCTACTTGTCAGGAGGGTGGGTCAAAGTGCAGCCAAGCTACAGAACAGGCAAAAGGAAGAAACTGTAGTGTGGTGATGGTTCACAGCAAACACAACACTGGACCAAAGGGTCATGGCAAATATAACAGCAGCAGACTCTAAGTTTCAGCGAGGTCCATGGGCCAGAAGTTGCCTTTCTGATATCACACAAGGTCAGGCGTTCCTAACAAATGCTTCTCTCCTAGTTCACAAATATCCATTACAGAGAGGGTAGGGTGAGGCAGGGTGGGATCCAATTCCTTCACCAGATGGAGCATTTGCCAAATCTAGTACTAAATGTGATTCAAAATCAAGTGAGAAATCTGCAAATTAGTGTTCTTGACAAACCGACACAGGGTAACTTTCTTAAACCTAAATGTAAGTATGGAAACATAAATCCAACAAGCCACAAAACAGACCTTAGAAATCCTCACAATTTCCAAGATCAAGCACAGAAATATTTTATTTCAAAGTCCTACCGTTTCCCTAAAAGGTTTCATATGAAAATGATCAAAAGCCATGCAAAAATCCCTAACAGGTATAAATCAAGATGTTTTATTTATTGCAAAATGTGTACGGATGCTAACAGGAATTACAAGCAGGATCAACTGGTAACTATGGAAGCGTTGAATGCATCAAAATAGTCACAAATTGTCACCTATTACCCTGGCTCAGGCTCCTCAGGCACTTATGCGTCTTGACAAGAATTTCAAATACTACAGTTATTGGGACCTAGTAAAATTTGACACAATACTGCTTTAGGACTTACAGTATATCACCTTGTAAGATGCACATGGACAGTATTTAGCAAAGGGTACCTTTACATCAAAGACAAGTTAAGAATATTGTACACCGCATGCATTTTTGCTTCTGCCTACAAAAGGTTTGTGCCTGTTATATTTCGAAAGTACTAGAAAGGTCTAAACATCATGATTAAGACTATCTGACAACTGACCCTATTTTAGTTTGACATCGACATATAAGCAAGGATAGAGAAGGGAGCCAGATTCCATACACACTCACCCAGGTAACGACACTCTCAAACCCCTCTTCACTCATCCCCTTAACATCCTCAGCACAGCTGTACTGCTGGTGAGAGAACATGAACACCACAGGAGCTACACAGGGGTAGCTGAGACACATCTGCCTGTTGGCAAAGCAGAACAAAATTTGCTACCATTGCAAGCGGTTGATCAAAAGGTGAAGGCAAGAAAAAAACTAAACAATGAGAAGGCGGGTTTGGAGTTCAGGAGTTAAAGCAATACCCCTTAGGCTCTTAATCCAGACAATCACTGACAACATTGGGAAGGGCTGTGGAATGTAAATCCCACCAAACTGGAGCCTACACTACGCCTTCAAACTGGCTTCACCTCGACGGCTCTCCAATCCTGAAAAACCATAGACAGGTTATCCACGAAAACATAGGCTCACACAGAAGAATTCTCCTATTGAATTAATTTCTCACACGTTTTCCCTTAGCCCAAATCTGCTCTTCCTTCACCTCAGCTGGAGCTGGATCCCAAACCTAAGTCTGCAGGGTGAAAGAACAGAGAAGAACTGGGGACCTCTGGCAGGAGGACCCAGAGCACAAGCCACTTGCCTTCCTGAGCCTCCAGAACCTCGACGGAGTCTAAGACACCGTGCAATCCTAACACCTAAGATCCACGGCAGCCACATCGTACAGCAGGCATTCTGCAGAATGCCCGATCATTCTTATACTTAAATAAAATAGACAAGCCCGAGTGCTCGGCTCTCAAAACTCAGCATGTCAACCACCACTGCAGGAAAAACAGCTGCTACTTCATAAGAGGGTAAAACGAGGAGAGAGAGAGAGGGAGGAAAAAAAAAAAAAAGAAAAGACACTCGGCGGCGCAGGCGAAACTCATCGCACTCCGAGAGTTTCTTTCCTCGTGCTTCAGTGAATCTCGGGTGGCTGCGGTTACGTGAAACCAAAGCGCTCGGGATCGACTCCAGGGCCTCCGCCGGGCCACCCGGACCTTCCGATCTCAGGACAGGGGAGAAGGGAGCCGGCAGGGTGCTGGGAACTGACTGGGGAGCCTGGGCAGAGGGGCGGCAGGGAGGGCCGCGCGGCCCCGGCCTCCGCCCCAGCGCGGGCGGCGGCCCCAGTCACCTGTGAAGGAGTCGGGATAGATGGACTCCAGAGCCTCCAACTCGTTGCGTTGCTCCTCGCCGTAATCTGTCATCGTGGCCCGCGCGGCTGCCCGTGCATCGGCGCGACACCCTGGCGGCAGGCTGCAGCGGACACCGCGGCCGCCGGCTGCCGGGCGGGCGCACGCGCAGAGGCCCGGGTCGGGGGAAAGGACTGGACCCACGCCTGGCCCCGGCCTCGATGCCAGCGTCGGAGTTCGACTCGTCGTGCCTGGAGTGCGGGCCGCTGATTGGTTGCCTGCCCACGGCCCGCTCGGGATTGGCTGGAGCGTGACGGCAGCCGGTCGGGCGTTCCGGAAGGCCGGCCGGGGCCTGCCGCTGGGCCGTGCGGGCTTCGGCTGGAGATGCCCGGCGGAGCGGCATCCTCATTCTGCGCTCGAGAAGTCTGGCCTGAAAGTCTGGGTCTCGCGTAGGGCGCGGTGGCGTCATCGAGGGCGGGGCCTGGAGGTCTGCCGGCTTCCGCCTTTCCGGGTTCCCAGCCCAGCTCGGGGTCCGCGGCTGGCCGGGTTCTGGGGTCACTGGAGGCCTAGATCAGGGCGGACTCTTGTAAGCCGGGCTGGGAGGTCTGGGGAGCCGCGGGGCGCGTCCGGGGTCGGCCGGGGCTGCTGGGGAAGCCGGAGATCCCCGGTCGAACCGGAGGCTGGACGTCGAGCCCCGGGTTCAGCAGATCTTGGGCGTCACGTGAAAGCTGTGAAATGAACGAGGCGGAAAGCTGGCCTCAGGATGTCTACGGTTGTGTGTCAGCGAAGGGATGGGGGTGCGGGTTTTAGTCACAGTTTTGACATTGTAAACATTGCGGTGAAATGCCGAGGAAAGTACCCAACCCTTGATCTAGTTCCACTTCTGCTAATAGACTGGTCAGCTTCAGATTCATCACAACAATCAAAACGTCAGTAACCGTAACAGCAAAAAAAAAAACCTAGGATAACAGTTTACCTACGTTTTTTGTGAAATAAGTATTCAACAGTTAGTTGGGTTTGTATTTGTTTATAATAAAGGAGCACGTGTTAGCTTAAACAAAATGTGGGGAGATGTGCCTCAGGGAAAATAACCCAACATACTAAAAATATTCCCTCAAGATTTCTTTGCCTTTCTTGTGTATTAAAGCTCGCTTTACTTGTATAGTGTTCTCTTGCTAAATTATGATGGTTCCATAAATGAGTTTTGTAGGTTTTCTAGGTTTTGACTGTGGTCATTGCTTGCATTAATTTTGCTGTCTAGCTTGGGATTGCTAGAATTTGTGATACCCCTAATCTGGCCTCAGTAGTGCCGTGATTGTAGGTTTGAGCCACAGTGCTCCACTCACACATATGATTTTGTTTTGTTTTGTGTTTGTTTATTAGCAAGTATTGCTTACTTACAGCAGAGAAATAAATTATATCCAATGTATTCAGGCACATTTTACTTCTGACTTCTTGTTTCAGATATGTTAAGGGTTGATTTTTGTCCCCTTTTAAACTTTAAAGGAGGGAAAAGGAAACTCTTGAGATACTGAGTATCAAGGTCCACGAAGTAACATTTCAATGATAAGCTGCCTATTTGCTTATTCAAAGGAATTCCAATGATTTGTTACCAGATGGACTATGGGGAGCAGCTACTTCACAGATTTTGGTTTTGGTTTTTTTGTTTGTTTGTTTGTTTGTTTGTTTCCAGACAGGGTTTCTCTGGCAAGCCCTGGCTGTCCTGGAACTCTGTAGACCAGGTTAGCTTTGAACTCAGTGGTCTGCCTATTGAGTGTTGGGATTAAAGGCGGGTGCCACCACCACTGGGCTGCTTCACAGTTCTTAAGGAAACAGTTCACCTGGCAGGTTGGAGGCCAGTGGGGAGCATGCACGGTGAGTGATCTGTGTGCATACTGTGAGGAATTCTTTTTTTTTTTTTTTTTGGTTTTTCGAGACAGGGTTTCTCTGTGTAGCTTTGCGCCTGTCCTGGAACTCACTCGGTAGCCCAGGCTGGCCTCGAACTCACAGAGATCCGCCGGCCTCTGCCTCCCGAGTGCTGGGATTAAAGGCGTGCGCCACCACCGCCCGGCTGAGGAATTCTTGAAGTGTTGGAGAAGTGGCGCAGACTTTGCATCTGAGACAGTGGCATTTGAGACATGCTACTGTGGCTGCCACTCCATGACACAGATCTGAGTATGGAGGGTGCTATGGCCATAAGCCAAGCAAACGGATGCTGATTTGAACAAACATACGGATCAAGTTCAAGGTATATTTTGAAAATAAAAGTGTCAGGATTTGGTGCTGGTGAGTAAGGGAAGAATCAAGATGACTCTGGCTAGACAAACTTGGAAGATAAAGTTCTGACGATCAGAAATGTCAGGTGAAGAAGACAGCGTGCATTTGACAAAGACGATGGCACATGCATGTTTTAATGACCCTGAGTCAAAGGACATGGCAAACAAATCCTAACAGAATAACAATGAAAACAACCTGCCAAAATAGGTGAGGTACAAACAACCAGCGTAAAATTCACAGAATGGCTACTATTTGCGTGTTTCCGTCTTGTAAGTGGAATGGCCCTTTGTTTGGTCACCACTTTATGAAATGAAGTTGTGGTACATCCCTAACTTGTCTACCCAGCTCAGAGACACAGATAAGTATAGTCCTCACCCCTCATCAAAGAAGCTGCAGAGAACAACTGACTGTGGGGTATCCAGCCCCAACTGACGCGTCTTGCACACAGCCCATACACCTAAGGCCCAGGGAACATGGCAGAAAAAGGAGGGAAAATTGAGGGATCCAAAGGACCGGGAAGTCTGCTGCAAGATTGTCTTCTAGATAGGACAAGTATCTATGCCCAGCAAATCTCAAAAATATGATCGCTTAAACAAGGCCTGAACAATGACAATACTAATTGACAAGCCAGCAGGGAAGGGGGAAATCCATAGGGCCTCACTCACCACTTGATGAAAAGCCACAGACAATTACCAGCTGCTGAGAAAGAGAGAATTAGTCTTCCTCACAGATGCACCCTAAATGATTACCCAATCCCAAGTGGTCAGCCCAAAAAAGTACACTTATAAGCAACACTAAATAGACTCAACAGATTGCATTTTTATACATATTCCCATATATATATATATATATATATATATATATATATATATATATATATATATATATGAAACAATAAGGAATAAGAGGTCATTGATTTTAAAGGGTGGTGTGAAGCGTTAGAGAGGGGGAAATGATGTAATTGTGTTTTAATAAATAAATAATAAATAAAATTTTAAGAACTACAATTAGCAAAAAATAAAAGGAATTCTGGGTAAACTTTTTCATGCCTATTATATGTCAGCAAACTAAAGGTTTTTATGAATGATTGTGTGTGTGTGTGTTTTGCTGGAGATCAAACCCAGGGATTTGCACAGACTTGGCAACTCTCTACCACTGAGTTACATCCCCAGTTCTTGAGGGAGACAGTGCCTTAGGAGAGTTCCAGGACTGCTGTTATGAAGAAACCTGCAACTCTTACTTTGTCGTACGTGGATGGAGATTATTAAGCATGTTCCGTTGATCTCTTTTTTTTTTTTTTTTTTTTTTTTTTTTTTTTTTTTTGGTTTTTCGAGACAGGGTTTCTCTGTGTAGCTTTGCGCCTTTCCTGGGACTCACTTGGTAGTCCAGGGTCCAGGCTGGCCTCGAACTCACAGAGATCCGCCTGGCTCTGCCTCCCGAGTGCTGGGATTAAAGGCGTGCGCCACCACCGCCCGGCCGGTTGATCTCTTGATTTCACTCTGCAGTAACGGGCACTTGTAGGACAGGAAGCCCTTAGCTATAATTGTAGAAAAATTCTTGAAGGGGAAATGATCCTTTTAGTGTTTCTGTTTTAACTTGTAGTTAATGATGTTAGGAGCAGGCCTATTTCAGGCTCTGCCAGGCGACAAACGGTGTAATGGAGTGGTCCTCATGGTTCAGGGGAAAGAATCAAGGAATCTCTGCTTAGTCATTTACAGCTACATAAGCTTGTAAGACTGCAGAAAGTCCATGAAGTGCTGTGTATTATGCTGCAAACTCAAAAATACAATACCAGCTTTATTAATAATTTTTAAAAATACAAAATGGACCAGAAACAGCAGGAATAAGGGGCCTGAGGTGAGGTGTTGAGAGGACCAAGGATGATGACAGGTGAAGATGAAAAATGAAGAGAAAAGCAATAGCTGGGACCAGGAAGTACTGCATGTGCTGATGACTCATGCTAAGTTAAGTTTATTAAGAAGTACAACATCCTATTGTTTTTTTATCTGCGGTACAGCACCCTCACCTGATCCTATCACTGCCTCAGCTGCTGACTGGGCCTGTACAGCCACTGGAGATGCAGCCCACCCAGGGGAGCCTTTGTGTCCTGCAGCCACCACCTCAGCTGCCTCCACTTAGGGAGACAAATATTGTTTTAACTAAATCTCTAACTTCTTATTTTACCAATAAAGACTCGGGAGCCAGATGCTGGAGTGAAGACCTGCTAGCTCAGAGAGGCAGAGAAAGCAGCCTGCTGACCTTCCTCCTCTGCTGTTGTCCTAGAAAGAGCTCTCTTCTAGGCCATCTGAAACAAAACCTCCAACCAGATGTCCCTCCCTACTTCCTGTGCCTCTCTCTCTCTGACCCCACTCCCCTCACTCTCTACGGTTACTTCCAGTCAACTGGTTGCTTGCTCCACCTCTCGAACTATGGTTGACTTTATTTAAATAATGCAACTTTGGGGTTCACAGCGTGATCAAATGTCTCACAACATCGTATATACTATTTGCAGAGGGGAAATGGCCAAGGTCAACAGAGAGCTAAGTCAGACAATGTTGGCAAAGAGAACATGATATGTTTATATGATAAAAACCTGTAATCCATAGCAAGCAGGGAAATACGGAGCAGAGGAGTTAGATTGTAGCAGCACCATGGGGCAGCTGCACCGTGTCATAGACTTAGGGTAAGGCTGGAAGCAGAGAGGCCAGGTATGGTAGACCAGATGACAGACAACGCCACCTCTCCAGGGGCTGACAGTGGACAATGAAATGAAATGTCATGTGATTGTGATTAGTGATGGGCCTTGGAGACACCTCAGTAAATGAAACATTAGCCACATGGACTGTTTGAGAACCTAAAAGTAAGCTTTGAAAAGGCAAGGCTCAGTTCTGGGTTTGTGAGCACTAAGGTTGCCTTGGAACCTCACAGCCACAAGGCAAAAAGAAACACCAACTTGGATTGGTGTTTGGATTGGAGTAAGAAACACCTAGAGCATTATTAGTGCTCTGGGATATGTTTGTGAGGGTGTTGCCAGAGAAGACTAACAGCAGGGAAGAACTAGCCTGAATGTGGACATTACCATCCTGCGGGCTCAGGATGAGTAAGAAGGGAGACAGGAGTAACACATTTCCTTCCAGATCCATGGAGATGTGAGCAGACAGCTGTGGCACGCTCCTCCTCCCTTCATTACGCTCCCTGCAGTCCAGCCTTCCTTGCCTGAACTTGCCCATTAGAACCATCTTCATCATGTCCCGTAAGTTTGGGTATGTTGTGTATTTTCACTCAATTCTAGAAAGTCTTTAATTCCTCTCTCAATTTTGGCCTTGACCCATTTTTCATTTAGAGCTGATGTTTCGAGGTCTCTCACCCTCTCCATATTGTCTGGCTGTGGATCTCTGTACGTGTCCCCATCTGATTCACCAGGGAGCTTCTCTGATGATGGCTGAGCAAGGCACTCATCTATGAGTATAGCAGAATGGCATTAGAAGTCATTTGGTTTTGCCCCAGGTCCCTGGGCTATGTAGTTTCAGGTCCTTGGTCACCCAAGGACCCAAGCAGTGTTGGTTATGGGTTCCATCTTGTGTAGTGGGCCTTAAATCAAATCAAATATTGATTGGTTACCCCACAAGCTTTGTGCCACCATTACAATAGCATATCTTGCAGTCAGGACACTATTGTAGGTCAAAAGGTTTGTGATTGGGTTGCTTGTTATTTATTTCCTTTGGTAGCATGCAGAGTACCTTCCTGTACCAAACTCTAGCACATAGGTGTGAAGGCTCTATGTAGGCACCAGCTCTACCTCTCCATGTTCCATGAGTTGTGTAGGGGTGTTGTCTTCAACAACGGGAGCATTGCTGTCAGTTTATGGAGAGCAACCTACAGTCTTGGCAACAGCCTGGGCTGTTTGGGGGTTCCCAACAACTCAATCAGATGTAACCAAATCCCAGTATTGGAAGCTTCATTTAGTGACAAGAGATGATCAGTTAGAACTCTGTCTCTCTATTATTTGGCTGCTGTGGAATAATCCTTCTGTACATTATGAAAATGTATTGCTCTCATTGTTAATAAAAAGCTGATTGGCCAATAACTAGGATTTTGGGGGTAGAGAGAATGCTGGGAAGAAGAAGGGTGGTGTCTGAGGAGTTGTGAGCCAACTGTGAAAGAAGCAACATGGAGAGTTCATAGATGAGGTAAACAAGCCTCAGGGCAGCACATAGATGAATAGAAACAGACACGTCTCCTGGTTAATGTAAGTTGTAAGAGATGTGTCTCCTCACTGCAGCTGGCATGAGACTGAGACTAGGAAGCCATGCTTGGCTCCGTTTTTTGTGTGTTTGAAACCGTTTTTTTGTTTTGTTTTGTTGTTTTGTTTTTACCTTTCTCAGGTTTTATGTGGATCTACGTAGTTCCACATTGGATGCCATATGTAGGTGGCCTTTTCTATCCCTCCAGCCAGTTCCCAAATAATGACACAGAGAATTATTATTAATTATAAATGCTCAGCTGATAGCTTAGGCTTGTCTCCAGCTTGACTACTTACTTCACAGGCCTGCTTGAGTCTCTGGCAGGCTTGACTGGTGGGTTCCCAGGGAATGCCTGTTGGAGGTGGGGCCTGGGGTAACAGGATGAGTGGGGAGAAGGGTTGGAGGAGAAAATATGATCGATGGAAATGGGTCAGAGAGGAGGGGGAGGCGCCAGCATGTGGTTTACTACAGAGTTCAGAGTGACACTGTGGAGGATTAGATCTGGAGGGAAGTGGAAGAGGTGAAGATCTGGTTAGGCTACTTGCTTCTCTGGTTGGAGTGCCTGAGGGTTGCTAGGGAATGCCTGCTGGAGTCTGGAGTCTGGAGTGGGGGTTGGGGGGAGGTGAATAAAGCAATGGGGGTGGGGAAAGGAATCTGTGTGATCCACTGGAGCTGGGGGGAAGGGTGTGTGTGTGTGTGTGTGGAGAGGCCACAGCAGGTGGTCCAGCTACAGAGCTAGGAGACTTGGAGGAGAGGAGGAGAGGTGAAGATCTGAAGTTAGGCTACCTCCTTCCCTGGCTGGAGTGCCTGAGGGTTCCCAGGGCATGGCTGCTGGAGTCAGGGTTGGGGGGTGAGGGGGTGGAGAGGTGGGGGGTTGGGAGGGTGGGGGTGGGGTGGGGAGCTGGGATAAGGCAATGAGTAGGGAAGGGAATTTGGAAGATAAGATCTGTGCAATTTATCCGCTGGAGCTGGGGGCAGGTCCCTGCGGAGGAGAGGCCAGGGCAGCTGGTCTGCTGCAGAGCTGGGGTGAGACTGGGGGATTGGCTTTGGAGGACAGGATGGAGAGTGGAGATCTACAGTTAACCGAGCTGAGTCCCTGGCCGAAGTCAAATGCCACTTTATTTTTGAATCATGCAGATGACGGGGACCTCTCCATTCTAGGCAGCAAAGCAAGGGCCATGGCTGTGTAAGAACAGGAGTGAGGCCGGTAGACCAGGAGTAAAGTGTGCACACATTACTTCTCTCCTGCCTACAAGGGACAACTTCCATATCCTCCCTGACCTTCTTCCCCAACCACCCCCCCACCCCTCTCCCCTGCACCCAGTCTCTGGTTAAAGTTGTGCTTCAAATTCTGGTGCTTAAGAGATCTATAGAGTAAAAATGCCCGTAACCTATAAGCCCCGCTTGCCCAAGGGCTGTTGCTCATGTAAGCTAACAAGCCACATGTTTTTGCTTCCGTAAACAAGCTTGGTTGCCTGGGCTACACAGGATATGCTTGATCACACATAAGCAGGAAGTACATCAAGACATATGCTTGCCCATGATTGGACAAAGGCAGGAAGGCCTTGTGAGTTTTTCCTAAGTCTCTGACTAATGTAATTCAGTGCCATTCTCTGGGAATCCCAGGAATGGACCTGGGCAGTGTCCATTGTCCTGGCCACCAGTATTTAATAAAGCTTGCTTCAAATTTGATTCAAAAAATGTGGTAGTGGTCTTATTCTCACTTGGTGGGATTAACATATTCTCTTTCTCTCTCTCTCTCAAAAACAAAGGAGCAAAAGAACAGGAAAGGATTCGTGAAATGAAACACAAATAGCTTCAAATGCACAGAATGAAAGTGACTAGAGTTCAAACGAAAACTTAAATAGTCAGCCCTTCCTGTGAGGAAAGTGAAGGATCTAGGCAAGGTCATGCCTGAGGCATACAAGCTCCAGCTGGAGCATCAAGGTGGTGGAGAAACACCCCCTCCAGCTTTCCTTGCTCTTGGTTACTTTGGTTTTAGCTGGCTTTAAATGCTCCTCATTTAGAAGGTGTCAAAGCTCTGGCTTCTGGCTTGTGGGAACAGGAGCCTGAGTCATTTCTCAGGAGCATTGAGGCCATTTGATTGAAACTACTGACCCTGCCGTTGGGCCTAAACAAGGGTAAAATTAGTGATTTTTTTTTTTTTTTTTTTTTTTATGTCAGGAAGCCCCACCAAATCTTACTAACACCTTCACTGTCTGTACAGGCTCCCTTTCAAGGGCCATAAAACTGCCTGTATATCCTGTAAACGTATTCAAGCTCTGTCTTGGGGAGAAAGACTTGAGGCTTCTGTCTCCATGCGTGGCCCCTTACAAATAAACTCCTTTGCAAAGTTAATTCGTAAACTGTGCAGTAATAGGGCTCCCTGTCTTTCAAAGCAATTCATTGCATTAAAATGTGTTTTAAAATTGCATGGGCAGGGGCTGGAGAGATGGCTCAGAGGTTAAGAACACTGACTGCTCTTCCGGAGGTCCTGAGTTCGATTCCCAGCAACCACATGGTGGCTCACAACCATCTATAATGAGATGTGGCGCCCTCCTCTGAATAAATTATTTAATAATTAAAAAAAAATCGCATGGGCCCTTGAGGTTCTCATAATGTAGCTCAGGCTAGCTTCAAACTCACGGTCTCTCCTAAATCTTGCGTGGCTGAGATGACAGGGTTGAACCACACGGAAAGGCTTAGAATTATTTTGATGTTGTCACTTCTGTTATGACTAAAGACTGTTTGGACTTGGTTCAAGTTTACAGCCGGAAAACAAACAAACAAAACAAACAACCCACAAAAATACTACTGCAGCCAGGTATGGTGGCACATGCCTTTAATCCCAGCACTCAGAGGCAGGGGAACCTCTGTGAGTCTGAGGCCAGCTTGGTCAGGATAAGCAAGTTTAAATCAACCAGGACTATGTAATAAGACCCTGTCTCAAAAAAAACAAAAAAAAAGAAAAGAAAACAAAAAGAAAATGGCATGGTGGTATACAAAATTACAGATGAACATTTGACATTTAAGAACAGGAAGAGGTGGCTGCTTAGCCTGAACTGGAAGATAGGACATAGACTGTGTGTGTGTGTGTGTGTGTGTGTGTGTGTGTGTGTGTGTGTGTGTGTGTGTGTGTGGTGGGGGGCAGATTATGAGGGTTGGAGATTTTCTCCTTTTTAAAGTGGTCTGCAGAAATTCGAATCTTTCACGTTAGGTTCCGGGGATCCCGCAAGTGCTATCTCTCAGGCTACAGAACGTAGGGTTTTTGTTTTGTTGTTGTTTAGTTGGTTTCTCTCTCTCTCTCTCTCTCTCTCTCTCTCTCTCTCTCTCTCTCTCTCTCTCTCTGTCTCTCTCTCTGTCTCTGTCTCTCTCTCTCCCTTCCCTCCCTCCTTCCTTCTTTCTTTCCTTTCCTTTTAGAGACAGGCTTTCTAGAACTCACTCTGTAGACCAGGCTGGCCTCGAACTCTGAGAATCCACCTGCCTCTACCTCTAGAGTGCTGGGATGTGCTTTCTTGATGGCAGCAAATAGAAATCTTACCCATTATACAGGAAAATGTGAGCGACCATCTATTCAAAATATGCAGGAAGATGGGAGCGATCATCTATTTTCCAAATC
Source organism: Peromyscus eremicus (assembly GCF_949786415.1). Classification (NCBI taxonomy): domain Eukaryota; kingdom Metazoa; phylum Chordata; class Mammalia; order Rodentia; family Cricetidae; genus Peromyscus; species Peromyscus eremicus. The sequence continues at coordinate 17,811,364 of NC_081424.1, read as the reverse complement.
GGCTAGATTTGCTACGCGTCTCCCAAACACTTTCTTCAAGCGATGCTCATTGCATCCTGGAACAGGGTCTCTTTTGATGTTGGTTGCAAGGCACCTAACACATCGAGCCAGGTAGGAGGACCTGGGACAGACCAGGGGGCGCCTCTTGCCTCGGTTTCATTCCAGCGTGAGGAAGTCCTTGATCCACCCCAGTGCATTCCAAATTGATCCGTGGGCAGAGAAGACGGCGATCCGACACGAAGACTCTTAAGAAAGCCCCATCTCGGGCTGCTGGCGGCTGGGACAGCCCACCCGGGGTGCCAGGGTGCAGCGGGAACTGAGTGCTGGGGATGCAGAGTTGGCCCCTGAGGGCGTAGCACCCGGGAATCTCTGGCCACGAGGGGGCGTAAAGCCCTCGATCCAAGCTGCTGTGCCACCGGGCTTCACAGGCGTGCTTCACCCGGTACCCAGGACGTTTCAGAGAAAGTTCAAAGGCCAGGACGCTGGGATGGTGAGTGGGATAGAATTCTATAATAATCATTACCTCTTGTTCTGGCTGCAGTAACCTGTTTTTTTGGTTTTAGGGACAGAGGAGAGATGCTTTGGGCTTTATTTTCAGAAAAATAAAATAAAATAAAATAAAACCTTTCTCAAAGTCTTTCAATTAGTCTACTAAGGATGTTTATTTCGCCGGTGGCTTTCTTCAAAGGAAAGGACAAGAGTGTAGTCTTTGCAATAGCAAGCCAGCTTAACGTATGAAACCCATAATCCATATGTCCCACAGAAATTGAGATTCCTTTACATTTCTTTTCTTTTTTCTTTTTCTTTTAATTTTAGCTAGGCGTCGTGGCACACGCCTTTAATCCTGGCACTTGGGAGGCAGCGGCAGAGGCAGGCAGATCTCTGAGATCGAGACCAGCCTGGTCTACAGAGGAGCTCCAGGACAGCCAGGGCTACACAGTGAAACTCTGTCTAGAAAAAACTGTGTGTGTGTGTGTGTGTGTGTGTGTGTGTGTGTGTGTGCGCGCGCGCGCGCGCGCGTGTACATGTATATATGCATTTGGCATGGCATTTGCTTTCCTACATTTCAAAAAATGAAATACATATGATGAAATTAACTTTTAGTACACAGTTCTGTTGATGCTAACTACCAACTAAAAGAAAATATATTTTTAATTATATTTGTAGCTTACAAACGGAGCCTGTAGGCTAGGAGTGATATAGTTCTGTAATCCCAGTATTCGGTCAGCTGAGGCAGGAGGATCATTATTTCAGGCTACTGTGTAGCCTGGGCTACATAGTGAGTTTGAGACAAGCCTTAGCTTCACAGTGAGATCTTGTCTGAAGAGAGAGAGAGAGAGAGAGAGAGAGAGAGAGAGAGAGAGAGAGAGAGAGAGAGAGAGAGAGAACACATCTATGAATCCAATAAAGTTAACATGAGCTCTTCTTTTTGCAGTTTGCAACCAACACCTTAAAGTTGGATTACATTGTAGTTTATTTCTTTACAAACCATTATAGAGATAGATGAAAATAGATGATTGGCAGAAAGATAGGAAATTGATAGGTGGGTAGGTGATAGATTCTAGGAGCAACAATTTTGCCTAAGAGGACTGCCAGGGCAGACACAATATCATGCTAGAAACAGCCTTGACGAGAATCCATAGCTCGTGGATCCCTAAGCTCTTGAGATGTGTTGGTAGTGTCACCACTATACCACACTATCACCACTACAACACATTCCTAGAGACTCTGTGGTTTTAAGAAATGCAAGTTTAACATCTTGTAGTTTATAAGAACGGTATAAAATTCTTGCCAGTCTGACACAGGTTCCCACTGGTCAAAACCAAGCTGTCAGCAGGGCTGTGTTCTCTCTGCTGGCCCTCAGAAAGCATCGACATCTTTGTCCCTTAGTTTCTAGAGGATGCCCACATCCTTTAGCTCATGGCCCTCTTCATCTGCGACGCTGGACACTCAGTGATGACTTTTCCTTTTCCCGCGTGGAAATAGACTCCAGATTGAAACATTTGCTCCAGGAGGGAGGTTCCTCAAGTCTCAGGAAGTGAACATTTCATGAGTCCTGGGCAGCCTCGAAATTTGCCTGATTCACAAGACTTCTCCTCCTCCAAAGTTGCATCAACAGTGAAGACGGTGCAGAGAACCCCAAGGGTCTAGCTCCTATGAGTTTTCACCCATGTATGGGTGGGCTTTGGGTGATGCACAGCCTTTGAGTCAGTCACCCTACTCCTGTAAGCAACCCCTCGCTTATACTCCTATGAATGGTGCCAGTCAATTCCTTGGCTTGCCAAGTTGCACATGGTAGAACTGAATCTTTGCTCTGTTTATTGTTAGTTCCCTATCTGTGATGAGTAAGCATTATTCGTGATTTCCCAGGAATAGCCACACACTTCAATTGATTCCTATTGTGGGGAAATGACTTATGACTACACGGAAATAGATCCTCCTCTAAAAATGTTTAACTTGGCCACATCTGCAAAGTGTCTCCTTTCATAAAAAAAATTACTCTGACAAGTTGCAAGGGCTAGGATTTGGAGATCTTTGAGTATAAATTCTGTGGCATGTGAATGTGTGTGTGTGTGTGTGTGTGTGTGTGTGTGTATGCAACTTTGTAAGGTATTTGTTCAAAATAGGTTTCTCCAAAACTACTCTCCAAATAAGTCTGTGATCAAAATGGTTTACTCAACCATCCTTACAACTTAATCATCCTCTCCTATCTCATATAAAGGAAAATTAAGGTTCCAGAGAGACTTACGTCCATAACGTCGTATGAGTAATGAGAGACAGTTTCCCTGACCTCTGCTTCAACCCTTCATAATCATGGCCTCCTGAAAACAAATCAGATCATAGTGCTGTCCTGACTGGGCCCTTCGTGTGTGTGTGTGTGTGTGTGTGTGTGTGTGTGTGTGTGTGCGCGTGTGTGTGTGTGTGTGTGTGTGTGTGTCTGTGTGTGTCTGTGTGTGTGTGTGTGTGTGAGAGAGAGAGAGAGAGAGAGACAGACAGACAGACAGACAGACAGACAGAGACAGAGAGATACACGAGAGAGAGAACCTGGGACTCTAGGACAGGCTTATGATTACTCTGGGAATGGTAGAATCATTGTTGCTGGCTACTGTGTAGTCCATACAGAGTCGCCAGGAGGTATGAAGCAGCCACTGTGGGAAGAAAAACACAATGCCTTGGCAGTGAACCTTTATGTATGCAGATGAGGTTTGGGTGGAAAAAGGGGGGTCTCGAATGTGATATTGCACCTTCTTCTTGGAGCCAAGGGTGAGTATGAGGTGACTGGGCACACCTACAAGACTTGAGAAGGACCAATGAGCTTCGTCCCTTGCTGCACAGCTCAGCACTACGGAATGCAGGACTGGACGTCATACAGCCGGGCTGCACTCTGCCTTCCCCGCATAAAGTGATGTGACCTTCCGCACAATTTCTTGACCTACCTCTGAGTGTCTCAACTGTTTCATTAATAAAATAGGGAAAGTGACACTGTGAGTGTCAAACAGGCTGGATTCCGAAGACTGATGAATTACTTGCAACCTAGTAAAAGAATTGTACATATAGGAACGTACTCTGTTCATGTCAGACTAAAAAAATCTGTCAACCCTCGCATTATTTAATGTCGTTTTGTGAAGCTGTTCCCTGATATGCGGCCCCATTTGCCATAGTTACAAATCACTGGCACATGGCGAATGTCGTGAGCTCCTCTCCTCTCCTTAAGTTGGGCCATTGATTATTCTCAAGCATTATTATTATATGCTTGAGATCTGAAGAGCTTCAGATGTCAGAGGCTTTTTTTTTCAGGTTTGGAATATTTATGTAGAATTGCTGACTGGGCATACCTAATCCATCGTATTGCTGTTTTAAATGTTTCAAATTTTGGAGCACTTCAGAGTTGTGTTTTTTTGGTTTTTTTTTTAATGCTCAGTCTGTACTGCCGCCACCCACTACAGATAGGTGCATATGCTCGTGTAAACCACTAGATGGCAACAGAGGAAGCCATACGTGAACACTGTAGACTCCCTATCCACTGCATTTAGAAGTCTTGAGCTTAGCACACACAAATGATTTAGACCAAGAATACAGCGGTTTGTCTATGTAGGACCACCATCCGTGGCTTGTCTATGTAGGACCACCATCCGTGGCTTGTCTATGTAGGACCACCATCCGTGGCTTGTCTATCTAGGACCACCATCCCTTGTTCCGTTCAGAAGTCCCATTTGTGCACTTGTCACCATCCACGTCACCTTCTGCTCACACAACTAGTTTAAAATCTGTCTTCCCCCAAGCCTGCCGCTCTTCCCTGATCCTGTCTAAATTGTGGTATGCTGCATTTTGAAACTAAAATTGTGTCTCTATACCCAGCATGTTTTGAGATAGCAAATGTATATGCACTCTGCATTCAGAAAGCCTTTAATCGGTCATGTTATTTCAAAATGTGAATGCTAATGTGCTTGCCTTCTAGTACAAACTGGAGGTAAGGGGAACAGCAAATTCTCACAGGTGTTTCTTTTTTCTAGTGTTTTAAAAATATTCGTGTGTGTGTGTGTGTGTGTGTGTGTGTGTGTGTCCACGTGCACACGTGGGTCATATTTGTACAGGAGCGAGAGGAGAGCAGCAGAGGGTGATGGATCCCCTGGGTCTAGAATTACAGGTAGTTGTAGACTACCACGTGCAGGTGCTGGGAACAGAATGATGATCCTCTGGAGGAGCACCAAGCACTCCTCAATGTTGAGCCTCCACACTGCCGTTTCTAATTAACAATCATTAGTTTGAATTTTTAAACAAAAATACAGCTGGAAATGAGCACAGAGCACAGAAACCGGAGGATGACAACGTGTAAGTTCCCTACAGATCAGCGTCGATGACATAAAGGAATCAGGATCTGCCGTCGCTGAGCTTTGGGAAGGAGGCGATCTGAATCCTGGTGGAGGAGTGAGTGGGGTTGACAAAGCAGCATCAGCAAGTCTGTCTCTGCCAAGCCAGAGTCACTTGGCAGCAAAATACAAGGTGTGTTAGCACATATAATTGTTTTTAATTACATGTTTTATAATTACATAAATCCATTAAGCATAAAGGGAAGTGCCATGTTCTTAATGAAAAAAAGTTTTACCTAACTAGCTACGGAACAAAAGAATACACCAAAAGTGTGTGGTTTGTGTATGTGTGTGTGTGGGGTCAATTTATTTTACTTGAAGTGGATGATACACAGTACAACGAAATCCCAAGAATATATACTTCAAATGTTCATATAGATGCTAAGAATTCTTTGAAGCTGTGTAGATGAGGATTTCTCCATCTCCTTTTACCCAAAGCCATGATCACGCTTAACTGGCTCAGAAGGTAGACTTTCTATGTCATGCTCTGAGTTTGATGTAGAAAGGGCTTCAGAAGGCAGCCCAGGCTGTTTCCTGGTGCTGTCATAGGCAACTGTTAATCTTCCTGGTGAGGTAGTGTTCTAACTTCATACATTCCTTGGTTGTGCGGTTAATTGAAAACCTTACTGAAGAGTCTCTTTTCAAGGTAAAGGTCCTGAAAACTAATAGACTAAATCTGAATATGGTGAAAATGATTCATTTTCTAGCAAGTCCCAGAACAGAGGAAGTTCAAAAGCTCTTGTATCTGTGGAGACTGGGAATTCTAGAGCTTTGAGAGAATTTTGAGAATAAAATAGATAATGCCTTCCATATTTACTAACTTTGGCATTAGAGGGAACTAGAACCAGCGTGGCCTTTCACAGCATATATCATCTTTGTTTTCAAAATTGCTTTTGTAACATTATATCATCACTGAGCACACAATTAGTTGACATTTGAGTCAGCTTTCCCAGACCCCCTGAAATGCTCTTTCAAAAGTAGAATGCTAGTAGATGATTTTAGAGAACGCTAAAGATTCAGCTCGGTGAATAAGCAACATGAGTCTACTATCATTCCAGAAAAGTCTATATACATTAATTCCCCTGTATACAATAAACATAAACATTCTATCAGACTAGGAAGGGACTTCAACAGTTCATTTGGTTCAGTTCCTTACCTTCCAGAAGGTAGGGTATCATTAATTTTTCTTTAAAACCAGAGTTAGTCCCCCAGTGAGATGGTCCGACTTTGGTAAGGTTGATGGTGATGCTGGTGAGGACAGGGCAGTCTCCTGACCTAGCACAGGGTTATACTCAGCAATCTTCTGTTGGGGAAATGCCTGCAAAGGTTTTGTTTTCTCAAAAACCCTCTCTTGTTTCTATCAAGCCAAAGTACCCAGAATTTGACATAAAATATAATCCTCCATAATTGTATACAGACTTATTACTAAGAAATTGGTGGCATTTCAAACAATCCAGTTATTCTGATCTCCTTGAAGGCCAAACTGGCCATTGGCCATTGGTTCACTGGCAATCAAAAATCATTTTGGCTAAAGAAGTGAATGAACAAAAGTTTTCAGATCTCTCTATGGTTCAATGAGCCAGGTGCTTAAGCGAACACGGCAGAAATCGGGTTTGAAGCAACCCTGATCAAGATACACTAGAAGATGTCAGATGTTAGAGGTTGCATTTAGCAAAGCCTGACAGAGAAAAGCTGGCCCCTCCCCCAGGTTCTTTTTACTTATTTTTAAAATTGTGCTCATGTGTGTGTCACTGTGGGGTTATGGTCCTGTGAGGCAGGTACCTATGGAGGGCAGGGGCATTAGATACCCTGGATCTGGAATTTCAGACAGTGTAGGCTGCCTGACATGGGTACTGAGAACCAAACTCAGGTCCTCCGAAGGAGCAGTATTTGATCTTACCCAGTGAGCCATGTTTCCAGCACCACCACCACCCTCGCAGTTCTGAGTTCTAGAAACAACTAGAAGTTGTACTTCACGCTTTAGTTCCTCAAATATATTTTGTCTTGTTTTTGTTTTTTGTTTTTGGTGGTTTTTTTTTTTTTTTTTTTTTTGGTTTTTTTGAGACAGGGTTTCTCTGTGTAACTTTGCGCCTTTCCTGGAACTTGCTTTGGAGACCAGGCTGGCCTCGAACTCACAGAGATCCGCCTGGCTCTGCCTCCCAAGTGCTGGGATTAAAGGCATGCGCCACCACCGCTTGGCCAAATATATTTTGAGCATAAAGGAAAAATTTGGCAAAGAAAGGACACAGCGGGGACCCCTGGTGTGGAGCAGAGAGGGGACACTTTTAGGGTAAACTTTGTAAGAAATTGTCTTACAGACACCTCTGCTGTGATGCTGAGAATAGCATAACACTAATGATAACGTGATGGTGTGTCCTCTTCCCTGAGCACAGGACGACACTCAAAACCTTCCTCACCGTTACCACTTCAGAAATGCCATCTTATTCTACCTTCCCCTCTAGTTGGCTACATATTCAATGTGAGGAAAGAGGAGAAGGTAATAAAAAAGTATCATCTAAATAAAGACGAGGAGTAAACCAAAAATTAGCGTGAGGGAAGACAGTGATAGAAGACATAATTCAGAGAGGAAGGAGGGAAGTGACTTTGGCTTGCATTCATCGTATGAAAAGCATAGTTTAAGTGTTTCCTGACCTTCTCAACAGCCCTCCGAGGTAGCTAATATGGACATATGACAAAATAATACTCAGAAATATTGATTTTTCACACAGCTACCCAGTAACATAACTGAATTCCAATTTGACATGACTTAAAATTTCGTACCCATTTAAAATGAACCAACGTGACACACTAGTCGTTATGAACACATGATGAGACTTCATAAGTATGGGGAGGTTGTCTCTCTATAAATGGATTTTGGAAACAAGATTTTGGATGGACTTCTGTAAGTAAGTGTTAGAGAGATAGCAAAGGAAGAGGTTGCCCTGAAACTCTAGCTTCAGGAAATCAAGCACCCTGAACTTTGAAAGGTGCAGCTCTCAAGGCTTCATTTCAATACCTTCTTGTCTGTCTTCCTCATGTTCCTCAACCACCCTGTCTCCGAGGAAGCTATAGGGACCCTGGGAGGTGTCACCCACACACAGAATATTGGGTATGGAAATCTCTCTCCAGTCCTGGCACGAAGGAATACGGATATGTTTGATGTCTTCACTCCCAGGAATGAACCCAAACACTTTCTTGATGCGATGTCTGATGAGAAGCCGTGAGTGCTCCTCTGCAGCTTGTTCAAAGAGCGCTCTCTCATTCTGGAGGTGGTTGGTCCAATAGTGATGCTGCATAGAGGTGAGGGGAGAGCAACATCTTGCCAGACAGCTGGAGGCCAGAAGAGCAATGGTTGCCACGATGAGCAAAATCCAGCCCAGCATCTACACATAATTAGTAGGAATATAATTAGTAGACTCAAGCATCAATCAATACAGCAAATCTTCAAGAAACAGTCATGGTAGGAGGGAGTCCTACAAACCTCAGAACTAAAATGTGGGTCTTTGCTTCCGGTTTTTTCATATATAATATACAGTGGTGGTCATTTGATGTGGAAATAGCCACGATGGAAAGACAGGTCAAGCCATTTCAGTGGAGCCCTCATATTACAAAGGAATTTGACCTGTTCATGTGGGATGGATTCTAAGTACTGTCCTTGAAGTGATAGACGCTATAAACCACCAATTACCCTTATATAAAATGCTAAAACCTTGTCCTTTGCTTATAACCCGATCTTGCTTCTCAATCATTAGGTACAGACCCAGGCATTTGTTGGGGGCTTAATTAATATTTGATAATGATGCTGTTGTAGGCACTAATGGCAACCTCCCAAGATGTCTTCAGTGATCTGCTACTAAGTACTCACAGACATGCCTTCCTGCATTCCCCTTATCTTTTGCAACCAAAGAAATCAGCAAACAACGATAGGCTATACCTTGAAGCTCCTTATTGTTTTCCATTTTTAGATGAACTAGCTTTATTTTGACTACTTAGTAACTGCTTTTGAAACACTGACTTTTTTTTTCTTAGATTCTTTTTGTTCCTTTCTGTATTATTCTTTAAAAAAAAAAAAAGCATTCAGCAACTGGTAGGTAAAATAAAGAAGATGAGCTTTTAGGAATGCTAAAAGGAGCTTTTAGGAATGCTAACAGGATCCAGTCACAGCTGGGCAGTATGATTGTCCTCTGCATCTGGCCTTTCTCCTACAAGCTTGCTCAAGCTCCTCTGGCTGAGCTGGTTTTGAGACTAGTCAAAACAAACAACAACAAAAGAAAACCCAAAACAAAAAAAAAACAATTGTGACAAAGTATATCTTAATGGAAATTTTCTGATTTTTCTTCAATTGAGTGTATTATTGCAGCATTTCAGGATTCCATGTCCTGACTGCAATTTTTCTAACTGAACAGTATCTATATAACTGAAGGACAGCAGGTCAAAAGCCACAGAAGCCTTTGCAATTAGGACTTTAAGACAGAAGCTGCTTTTATGATACGTGCTTTGAACATTTATTTTAACTCATCCCTTAGAGAAGGTGATGGCTTTTTCGTGCCAAAATGAAAAATTACACTTCTGAAATTGAACCTAAAAGTATCACAGCCTCGTCTCTTCCTCCTATCCCATCCCACTCGCTGACACTAATTTGTCCATGAAGATTGTATTTAGAGCCATCATTGGAGATTTTAAAACATAGTTGAGCTTCCTGTAATTTCAGAAGAGATTCTTAATATAGAAGAACATAAAGGTGAAAACACAGAAAAATGAGATTTAGTAATAGAGCACTATTCTGATAATACTTATGATATTTATAATAACACTGACAGTCATTGTTTTAACCGAGTCTAGGCACAGTCGTGAGCTCTTTAAATGTATTAGTTAATTTTCTCATTCATAACCGTTTAGGTGACAGATTCTATGATTATCTTCCTTTCACAGCTCAGGAAAGTGAAGCATTGAACAACTGTACAACTTAATAACAAACTTGTCAGTTACTAACTGGTAAAGCACCAGGAGATAAGCAGGCCTACTGACTCCCAGCATCCTAACTGTGTGCATGCAGCTTTCCAGTAGAATTCATCCAGATGCATGGGATCTAACCTGTGCTCTGTAGTCAGATAACACGAGCAACAGCAAGCATGCGATATGTTCACAGGAACTGTAATAAGTTTGGAATAGTACAACAACAAAAAAAAAGTCATAAACTTACTTGTGACTGGTACCTGTGCAGAAGAGCTACCTCATCTCTTACTGGAATGACATCAGAAGGAGCTGACGTGTAGCATGGAAATCCAGCTAGGATCTCTTCCCGTTTGCTGGCAGTGACATTGGCAAACATCGGGTACTGGTCCACCGAGGCAAATTCACTCGCCGCACATTCATAGTAGGTGCCTGTCAGCAGGGTCACCGTCAGCCACGTCAGCGGAGCCACCAGTGCCCTCCCGGTGATGTTGAAGAACATGAGGCAGGCCAGCCTCCTCTCCAGAGGGCTGCTTCTCCGGTATGGAGGGGTACAGCTGCAGCAGCAGTATTCGCTGGCAACTGTCCACATCTGGCCTCTTAGAGCATAGCCAGCGATCAGGAGGATCAAGGCAGGAACCAAGAGAAAAGCTGAACCGTAATAGAAGTTTTTCCCAACTTGACACGGACAACTGAATGTGTAAGAGGAGAACAATTGTTGCCCGCAAATAGTCAAAATCGCTATCAAAGTATTGGTGCACGCTCCACCTCTCTGCAGAGACGAGAGAAGACAGTTGAGATTTGAGCTCATCGTGGAAGCTCTGACCCAGCCAGCTGGTGGCCCTTTCTGATCTCTGGACTCCACCAGCTGTGACCGTTTTATAGGAGTGCACTGGTTTAACTGGTTGTATCAAGTGACCCGACATCCTTATATGTTTAAAGGATCCTCGAGTCCTCTCAAGTGCTCTGTGAACCCTGAGCTCATAAATTCACACCAGAGAGGAGCTGGGAGAAAGAGAAGGGATCTCAGTTTTGTCTGAAAGAGAGAACTTTTCAACATCCCATCGTGGATGACCACAGCACACTTGCCAGGCAAATACCCTCCATCTAGCTCCACACCACCTTGTACAACAAGAAATGTTAAGCATCAACCAACGCAGCCTAGGAAGCAAAGCTGAGACACTCTTACCTCAGTGACAAACAGATTCTACAGCCAAAGCATTACAAAACACAGAGAAATAGAAACTAAATATTAGAAGAATCCAAAGTTTCTAGGAGGTCCCATAACATTTTCTAAGTGAGGGGGCCGTGTACAACAAAGCTACATCAAAACAAAGATGTTTCTCGACAGAATATTGCTATGTGTTGATTTAAAAGTCAAATTGCAAACATATAGTTTTAAATAAGAATGAAATGATCAAACATGTGAGCTATTTGTGCTATTTAATTAGGAAACATTTAACATACAATTTCTATGTACCAAGTACTGGACAAGGGTTGGTTGGATTTTAAAAATCTTTTTTCTCAGATTCTAGGGTGGGTGTGGTGAAACACATCATTAGTGAACTGAGACAGTATGCTAAGAAATTCATACAAAGTGCAACACAGAAAGATAAACAATATAGTTCACAAAGCACATGAAGACACAGAAGACAGGCCAACCCCAGTGTGTAATGGGAATTCCAACAGAAAAAGAAAAGGCTAGGCAGAGAAGCAATACTTGAAAAAAAAAAAAAGAATCAAAGTTCTCACATAGTAGAAGGTTGGTATAAAGGAGTATAAAGATAAAATCAGAGAGAAGCTACAGAATGTGAAAACAGCCGTTCTTAAAAGGTATCAGACAGAAAAAGTAGATATTGCACCAAAGTATGACACTTGATCTAGAGTGGAGTTCACATCAATGACAAAAGGGAGTAGAAGACATATATCTTCAGAGGGGTTAGTAGCAGCAAGACATCATTCAAGACAGAGCAAAATAAAAACAGATAAAGATGAAGAGAGTTTGTTCGTTAAGAGGATTACAAAAGGTTGTATTTCAGCAAGAGGTAGATGAAGCCTGACGACAGACCTTAGAGCACAGATAGTGATGAGCCCAAAATGCTAAGCAATTCTCTGTTAGGTGTTGAAGCTATTATTTTTATTTCAAAAAACAGAACTATGTATTATTACAATATTAATATCATATTAATATATAACAATATATTATTATAGCATTCTATCACTACTTATCTACCAAAAATACTGAAAGTAAGATGATTAACCGGCCAGATGTTGCTGAGGTTGTACAGCAGCTGGAGTTCTCACACGCTAGTAGCGGGAATGTCAGGTAGGACAACTCCCTCTGGAAAATGGTGGTTTTCTTAAAAGTAGATCTATTCCCACATATAATGGTCACATGTGTTAGTTATTTTGTAACAGATAAAGGAAAGCATATGTTTACATGAACATTTACACCTGAATATGCATAGAAACTTCCTTCATAAAAGCTGTTAACTAAAAATAACCCAAATGTCCATCACCATATGACAAGCTGGTATATATCCATTATTACTGCTCTCGGAAAAATCAAAATGAAAAAAGCTTGTATATAACAACAGGAATGAATTAAGAATAATTTTCTAGATGAAATAATTAAAAAAATAAATATGTATGATTTTCTTTATATAAAACTCTAGAAAATATAACTAGGCATGTGGTACGAGCCTTGAATTCCAGTACTTGGGATGCAGAGGCAGGTGAATCCCTGCAAGTTCAAAGCCAGCCTGGTCTGTGTAGTTGAGTTTTGGGACATCCAGTGCTACATGTAGAGACCCTATCTCAAAACAACAAGAAAATAAACTCTAGAAATATAAATGTACACCAACGGAAAGTAGACCTGTGCTTGCTGAGACAGTAGGGAAGGAGGGATACAAAGAGAGGTAAAGAGCCATGAGAAATCCTTTTGGACTTATACATTTCTACGCCTGTGTTTGGATTTGTGGAAGAAATGCCAACACTGTCAAAAGATTTATTCTTTTTCTTTCCCCAGGAAACTAGGTCAGAGAATGCCAAGCAGGGTCACACCAGGAAGCATCAGCCTGGGTCAGAAGGTGGGAGAAGGAAGAGAGAGCCTGGGCCAGATCCTTTACTAGGAGATCTGTAGGGAACACAAGGCAGGGCAGGGGAACACCTAAGATCGGCCTTTAAACAAATCAGTGGGCTTTGGGGCATAGAGATTACCCCTATATGTCTGCAACCTGGCAATGGTTGATTTAGGGCAGGACGATATTAAGTCAGTCTGTGAGCATTCGATAAGGTGATGGCCCTGGCGCTTGACCTCTGGCTCACAGGGGAAATACAAATAGCTTATTATCTGGCCCTGTAATTAATGGATACCAAATAGATAAACATAGAACAGGGTGATAGCAATGTTAATTACATTGATTAAAAACTTGATCTATATACTTATCAAACTGTGTATCAAACACATCTTGATAAACCATAAACATTTTAAGTGTGACCACTGAAAAACTAGATTAGATATGCCATCTATAGATCATTTAAAACATAGAGGGAGTAAAAAGAGAATCTTCATAGGAAAGGAGAGAGTAAACCAAGACAAACGAATGATAAAGAGAAAAGACAAAACCACAGTATAAACGAGACCAGACGCATCAACAATAACAACAAAATAACTAACAACGACGGAGTGCTTACTATCTGCTAGGCCCTGTGTTTAGAACACACAATCTGCTCAACAACCTATCTCCAGTCTTGAGATACAACGAGATTAAAGATCTTGCCTAGCACCACACACAGATGAATGGAGGAGTCAAGACTAGGACCCAGGTAGCCTGGCACATGTCTTTAACCACCATAGCAGAACTGGTTTAAACCTGCCCGTGCAGTGTTTTTAAAACAGCCATGCTGCTTGTAAGTGACACTCCCCAAACTATACCACACACGAAGCTTGAAAAGAAAGACATGGAATCATGGACCACTGAGAATAGTAAATGGTATTAGGAGAAGGCAAGACTGGCTATAAGGAAAGAGGTAAAGGGCTAATTGCACACTCCATCATAATAAAAACAATGCATTAGGAAGACATGAAAGTGTCAGTTTGTATGTCCATGATTGCATAACTTTAAAATATATAAAAGGAAGATCTGGCTGAATAAGAAGGAAGAATCCCTTCACAGAAAGATTTTTAATGTAACACTAACAAGTGTGTTGATCAAATAAACAAAAGTAGATAAAAGATAAAATAAATTTAGCAAGTTTTGCCTAAGTCAGATCATTAAAGATGCATGGCATTCTATGAACTAAAAGTAGAGGATAAATACTTTATTTTATAAGTTCCACAAATAATTTCCCGTTAAATTGTGTGGGAGATGCAAAGGATCACCAAGGAAATCTCAGTATCGGCATCCAATAACAAGGAAATGGATTCAGAAATCATGACAACGGTATATTGTAGTGGTGGGGTTAGTAAAATATGGTACAGAAGCCAAATTGCCCACTGCTTTTTTTTGTCTGGCTTAGGAGTTAAGAATGACTTCTGCATTTAAAATGGTTGAAAAAAACTAATATGTGACATGAAAATGAAATTAAGTTCAAATGTCAGTGCTTATTAATAAAGTTTTATTGGAAAATAGCCATGTCTACTTGGGGATGGCTGCTTTTGAAATTGACAGCAGGATGAAGTTATTACTACAGAATCTGTATGGCTGCAAAATCTAACTTACTATCTGGTCCTTTACAGAAAGTTTTGCTAACCTGATGTTAATCTATATAAATAAATTATCTACAATGGCAGGTAGCATTGTGGAGAAACCTCAACAAACAACCTTGAGGGAAAAGTTCTGGCCATGAGATCCGAGCTGTATGGCACCACTCTAATATAAAGTTACAAGTACTATTACATATTCTGTAATGTATCTGGATGGTAATATATGTGGATCTTTAACACATGCATAGGAATGATAAATACAAGGTCCACGGAGTGGTGACCACTAAGCTGGACAGGAAGACAGGGTCTAAAAGAGTCCCGAATATTTTAGCTAGTTCAGCCTGAAGCATATATAGCAAAGCTTGGTAACACATACCACATCCTTCTTCTGTGTTTATTATCTCATATCTTAAAATCCATTTGTTACAGTATCTGGTATATGAGGAAATCGGGAAGAACATTATAGAGCATTCCCGCTGGGAGCTGCGTAGGACACAGTAGAGCGCTGGTTGAACCCTACTAGAGAGCAAGGGTTTTGTTGATGCAGATCTGTAAGGATTTGCTTTGTAGATTCCTTTATGGCATACTGTAGATGAACAGTCTTGTTAAATAAGAAACACAGAGCCAATGCAGAGATGAAAGGCCAAGAGGTCAGAGCTAAAAACCTCACCCTTCACTGCTGCTGTTGTCCTCTTCAGCAAGAGACCTACTTCCTGTCTGTTTGTCTTTATATAGACTTTCTGTTCTGCTTTCTCATTGGTTGTAAACCCAACCACATGACCTCCTCGTCATTGCCCATCTACACAGACCTCCAGGTCTTCTATGGTTGGTATTGAGATTAAAGGCGTGTGTTTCCATGCTGGCTGTGTCTTTGAACACACAGAGATCTGCCTAGCTCTGCCTCCCAAGTCCTGGGATTAAAGGCGTGCACCACCACTGCCCAATTTCTGCTATGGCTTGCTATTAGCTCTGACCCCCAGGCAACTTTATTTATTAACATACAAATAAAATCACATTTCCGTACAATTAAAATATCACCATATTTCCCCTTTTCTATTTTAATAAAAAGAAAAAAGGAAAAAGGTTATAACTAACATAAGAAAAACTACATACAAAAGTACAATAACTGTATACAATATATACAATTAATAAATACCTAAACAATGTCTCATCCATTTGTATTTGACAAATTCAGAGAAAATAATTCCATTATTTATCCTATTTTGGTAAGTACAAAATGTATCTAATTCACTTTCTATCCTAACTAATCTTCAACTATAACTAACTAATCTTCAACTATAACTAACTAATCTTCAACTCCCTCAGAGACCCAAGAACGAAATAATATTACCTATAAAAAATAAAAACAGGAAGTGCATGCAAGCAGCTTCCAAAAAAAATGTGAGTTCACAGAAACAGTCAGCTGCCTGGACAGTCACCTGAGGTTTCTCTGCAGTGTTGGGGCATCATCTTCAGCCTATAGGCTTAGCGTATCTGACAGACTCATTTGTGAAGTAGGATGTACACAAGGTCAACAGTTCAACCTCACATTGGGTGAGAGAAGTCCATGTACTAGAAACACCTGAATTCCACTAGTGTCATGTCATGATTCAGGATTTTAAATTCTGGAAATTGTTGATGTTTTTTGAATTCAGCTGTCCGTTCTTCTCGGCTGTGTATATGTGGCTTCATCTCAGCATCCCGTTCTTCTCCATATCCCTCTATTAAATGCCAGTCTGCTATTGAGAGGCGTGAGCTTAGTTACTCTTCAAGAATAACTGTTTCAGCTGCTGTTCCATTGCACATCAGAAGCCATCGGCCCACTGCCTGTTCAGCTGCCTTCCAAGAAAAGGGCACTGTACCTTTTCCAAATTGCAAAGGCCACTTCAGGGATGGTGCCATATTGTCCTGGCCTCAGAAGATACCTTTTGATAAAGCCATAACCACACTTGTTTTGACAAGAATCAGTAGTCCTTTGTTTCTTGTCCTGTCTGTCCTGTTCGTCAGCAGTTGATTCGAGGATATTTTGTTGTCCAGTGGCTAACTTTTGCCACAATGAAAGCTAACTCCATATGCAGTTTCTTCAATGCCCATATCTTCTCTGAAGTAGATTGGTACTGCCAGGAGCCGACATGTCTCATAGTCATAACAAAAAGAAAAATTTTCTAAGTTATTAAAACATTTTAAATGTCATATTCTGTAGATCTCTGAAGGGTTTGAAGATGACCTGTCTATCTAAAATATATCTGCTCAATATTGAAAACATATCTAATATGACTACAAGTTCTATTGTAATGTCTAACTACTAACTTTCATTTCTTTTTATCCTAATAGTTGGTAATAATAACATTCGAGGATCAGCAAATTGCATTACATTGTTAAATGAACGGTATAAGTACAGTATCTTGAACAAGATTAGAATTATATGTATGGCATTTTCTAACAGCATACCCACCTGTGCTAGCTTTGAGTTAACACTCCCTTTGCCCCTCCTCCACCTACACTTAAGCTTTTCTGCCCCCCATGTTCTCCCATTCACTTTAAAATCATGTGTGCTCAATCACCCCACCTTTGCCTCTCCTAGATGCCTCTGGTGACCACACACATGTGGTCATAATGCACCTGTATGAAAATTCGAAGCTAAAACCCACATAGAGAAAGAACATGCTTGTCATTCTGAACCCGAGTGTCCTCACTTAATATAATACATTCCAGTCCCATACATTCTATAAATGTCTTAATTTTAGTTTTCTTTATTGTTTACTTTGATAGAAATGAATCCCAAAGTTAGTTTGCTGTTGTCTGTCCTTCTTGTAGCTCTCACATGTATACTACTTGGCGAGACCCATTTTCACAATCTCTCTCACAGAGCACAACCAAGTGTATGACTGGGAAAATCAGATCGGAGCATTACACCTATCCTTAGGGGGCAGGGGGCCACAGGACAAATCATATATTAATGTTATATAAGGAAATCAGGTTAAAATAAACACGAAGATCAGCTTAAAGTAGAAATGAGTGTGTGGTTTGTGTGTGTGTGTGTGTGTGTGTGTGTGTGTGTGTGTGTGTGTATGTATTCATGCACATATATATAGAGGCCAAGTCTTCCTCTGTCACTCCTTACTTTCACTAAACTGGATTTTCATTGGTTCAACTAGGCTGGCTAACCTGTGAGCTTGCAGAATCTGCCTGTTTCAGCCTGCCAATGCTGGGTTTATAGGCACAAGTAGCCACGCCTGCCTTTTCAGGAGGATGCTGGGGATCTGAACTCAAGTCCTCTTGCTTTTACACTGTTATCCACTGAACCATCTCCCTAGATCCTAGAGATTTGTAGGAAGACATGAGACTCCATACAGGTGTTTTGGTAGCTGGGGTTGCTACTGTCTTCTGTTAGGATTTTCCCAAGTCTTTATTCAGTTGTCCAGCTGCCTCTGAAAGGACCTGGGTAGAGGTGTGGTCTGAGACACTGTTTACTTGTGTTGACTGGCAGCTGAGAAAATCTGACAAGATTGAAGAATGCTTCTTTCTCTCAATCCCAGCTCCAAATTCTATTCTAGCCAGCGTAACGATTCTTAGTAAAAAGTAGAAACATAACACTTGGGCATTATTTTGAACCAATTCTCTCCTCCCTGCTCTAGTGTCAGGGCAAACATGGGTCATTTACCTTCAGAAGCACCAAACTACATTTTTTCCCTTTTTAAGAGTGGGGTATTTTTGCATAAAAGAAAGGGCCCGGGAAACGCAAGGTGTACTCAGATGTCAAGAAGTGTTGAAGGATGCTGAGTTTCACAGTCTGAAAAAGAGCAAACCAGTGTCCAAGTGACAGTGGCCCACGGCTGTGCTTGCTCATGAGTGTCTGCCAGGCACTCAGCTCCTTCCTCGGTCAGGTCCTGGGTCTGATGTGGAGGGCCATTGACTAGCCAACAGCCTGTCAGCCTGGAGGAAGGTGTCACCTTTTCTGAGGTACCCCATGATGTCTTGAAGCTTTGTAGTGGTCTTGATGTGACCACCACACAGCCATGGTCAGGTATTGTTGTTCATTACAGTGCCACCTTTCCCTCACTACAATCACATAGATCTTTCCTGTTTCTCTCAGGGCTCTCTTACCTTGAAGCCCAAATTACCACCAAATTGACAACGTGCTATCGATTGCACATTCATAGTTGTTTGGTGTCTACTTCTAAAATTTTTCATCAACTATGTTGGAATGTATATGATAGATAAGGGGTGGGTGGGTGTTTGGAATCTGCAAATGTAGTTCTGTTCCCTACCATTTAGGTCAGATCGAAGAGCTTTATCAGTCCTTTTACTTTCATATTTCTATCCTGTAAAATGGCAACAAGTATCTAGTGACTATTTCATTGACTGTAGTTGAATTAAAATGATATAGACAGTGAAAACCATGCTGCAAACTGTGAACTTGCAAATGTAAGTTATTGGTCTGCCCCTAAGAAAGCCGTCAAATCCCAAAACCCAGTATTGCTGATTTCCCTGAGACCATGGTTTCATAGAACACAAATAGGTGTGGAACTACTTCACATGGTATAGAATTCCATCCCATATATCCACCTGTAAGAAGAGCCTGCAGTAATTACTTTTTATACAGTGCATTATAATGTGTTTTACGGTGCATATCATCTCTTTGATAGTCAAATTACTTTGTGAGGTAGGTATTACTATTGCCATTTCACAGATGTGAAAACTGAGCCACAGAGCAATAAAGTGGCTTGTCCAAGGCCACACAGCCAGTAATCAGGAGACTTGCAACTGAATCGGAGCCTCACCAACCATCCTAGGCTCTTTCAACCGTGCCACACTTGTCTTCAAAGTGCTTGCCCGTCTTCACTTTGCAGGACGGGTGCTCCAGAACCAATGGGACTAATTGTCTCAAGATGTAAGAAGCAAAGACTGTCTTCTCAACTGAATTTTCCATGTCTATTTCTGGAACAGCTTTGAACTCCCGCACCCTGCATCTGTCACGATGAGACTTATTTCAACTTTAAGTGTATGTACTTTTGCATAAATAAGGAGAGCCTCCAGTAGCTCAGGAACTATCAAAAGAAAGCTAAGGGCTTACTCTCTGTGCCAGAATCATTATACATTATTAAACTGCGGAGCACCCATTCTGAGCAATAGCTCTGTAAGAAAATATCATCTGCTTTATGACTCCTTAAAATTGCTGATTGCTGCTATGAAAACTTATCTTTTCAAAACAAGATGCTAGGTATATTTGAGTGCTATAAACACACACAGTGGGGGCAGGAAGTGTTCTGGGGACAATGTGAAACTCGTTTGTTGATCAGATTTAAACTCAGGATTTAGTGCCCAAAGATTGCTGATCCTGTCTCTGTAATTCATAGAACAATCAATACGGGAGTGAATAATGCTAACATTTAGATCTGTCTTGGATTGCGAAGGTTTCTGTTTGTGATTTTAAAACAATACCTTGGCATCCGAACAAAACACCACTCATCAACTCCCTGGGGCTAGAGAGTTTTTAGTGGCTTGGTGCTTTGGGTCTGACTTCACACACACTGTGAGCTTTTATGGGTCTATATTACAAGTGAGGCTGTTCCTTGAGCAGGTTACGAGGTACAAGACAGCGCTGCTGTTCCCGAATTTGGGTGGTTTTTTTTTTTTTGTTGTTGTTGTTGTTTATTTTTTCTCTTCCATTCAGCAGAGAGCAAAGGCAGTAGAGAAGACTCCTGCAACAAAGCAAGGAGGAACTTGCTAAGACAAAGGACTAGTGGACTGCTGGTGCATGTCTAAGTCACAGACCGAAGAAAAGAACTGAAGATCATTCCTCACATACCAAGAGAGATGTCTCGCCCTGCACACAAAAAGCCAGAGTATCACAAAATAGTAAGACCTTTTTTTTTTTTTTTTCAAAGAACCTTGCTTCTACTTCCCAGCCAATGTTTCCTTGAGGGATGCTTTATGTATTTTGGGAAATGATGCTAAAAGTAGAAGGTTTCAGTGAGGCAAAGACGGTGTTTAGTGTTTAGTGAATGACCCTGCTGGGAATAGTTACAAGTATCTTTTAATAGTGTAGTGGAAT
The DNA here is from genome assembly GCF_949786415.1 of Peromyscus eremicus. Classification (NCBI taxonomy): domain Eukaryota; kingdom Metazoa; phylum Chordata; class Mammalia; order Rodentia; family Cricetidae; genus Peromyscus; species Peromyscus eremicus. The sequence goes on along the minus strand of NC_081424.1, from coordinate 17,790,774 downwards.
AATCAATTCTTTATACAGATTTTTAGGATCTTCTTTTCTGATGGATGACTTGAATACAGGTATCAAATATTCCTTTTGCCTCTAAGATAAAATATGGAAACATCAATCAATTCTTTGTATTGCATGTTATATTAAATAGCAAATGAAATGTGTGATCAATTATGTGTAAAATTAGGAAAAGACCATCAAAACACTAGGAATCCAAAGATTGTCATTAAAAATACATTCCCTAGTCTTCAATGTGTTCGTATTTGCTGTGCGCTGTTGTCTTTTTTACATCTTCCAAAGTTGCTTATTTCTAAAACTTTTTTTGGCACATTTAATTTGAAGCAATACTCCTTTTTAAAAAAAAAACTCCTCATTATAGCTTTAGTAATTCAGATATTACAGGTAGGAAAACTTACGGTTATGTTTAATGGTGTTTTAACTATTTCGAGGACGGGTGGGCGTTTAGTGTAATTAGGTGATTTCAGACCTGTGTTCTCAAGGATGCATTGACTAACTGGTGTGTACCACAGCTGGAAATGCCTACAAATAGTTCATCTGGCATTATGGAGTCTTGAACCACTTTCCTGTTGAGATATCAAATGACAAAAATGTATACTAGATAATTCATATTGTGCCTAACTCACTACACACACACACACACACACACACACACACACACACACACACACAGACACGCCCAGTAAACCTTTTAATACTGGCGTACCACTGGGAAAAATTACTGGAGTTCTATTTTTCACATGAAAATGATTGATTTTATTATTTTTAAAAACCAAAAGGAAATTCCTGTTATTATTTCTTGGGATCTGTAGTATGGACTTGAGACCTACAAAGATATACTAGATATGCTATTCACAGTACAACCTCTGGTCATGAAGCAACATAAAGACGTGGACCTTTATGGACAGTGTACTTGAAACTCGGGTGGAAGTGAACATGTTTCAAGACATATTAGTATGTGTCATGGGAAAGAGAACCTGAGACTCCAGGGCAGGAATCACCTTGGCACAATGCTCAGGCTGTGACAGACAGGAAGGACACAATTTCTTCTTTCTTCTCTGTACAAATTCTTATTTGTGTACAGTAGCAACAAACACATCCTTGTCTTCCTTTCTCTTCCGCTCCCTCTCCGCCTTTCCCTGTCCCCTCTCCACCCTCTTTCCTCTCTCTCTTTCTCTCTCCCTCCCTCCCTCTTCCCCTCCTCCCATAATCCTTTGTTTCTGTCTCCAGCATTGGTACATAGCAATGCTTAGATTTCTGCTGTTGGGCATAAGCTTTGCATATATACACAAGTATTTGTTGTAGTCTATGTTGAGCCTCTTGGCAAGTTTATATCACAAGAACAGGAATAAAAGTGAGTATTTGTAACCCTCAATGATAGGTTAACATTATTTTTGTTCAAATCTCTTGCTTATATCCCCTATTTCCTGGAAAAAGTATTAACATCTTATTTTCCTAGACATGAGGTGTGTGTATTATTATAATACCAATTAACATGCAATATAAATTAATTTATAATGTCTATTCCACATATACTGATGGCATTTTGTTTCTAGTTTTCACATAAATAGGTCCAGATGTACCAGCTAATATTTAGATTCTTTTAAAATGTATCAATAATAAATATTTTCACTTGACAAAGAGGCATGTTTGTCATGATATAAACCCACATAGATGTCCCCCAGGGGGGAACACTGAGGCATTGGGCTAATTTTGGAATTATTTGCATCAAAATTCATGGTGTTCTATAGACACTATTGGGTTGAATAAATAATTTTATTGTTTTTTAAAAGACATTCATATCCATCTTTTAAATATAAACCCATACATTATCAGGCCTCTGGTCCCCTACCGTATGAAGTTAAGACACTTGATGGTAGAGGTAAGGATGACCCTCCTTGCCTGAAATCCACATTGACCGCTCACGAAAATCTAGTAGTCTGAGTGAAACACGCTCATTTTCAATAGTGGTCCCACTTCCGCCTCCTCTTCCGTTTGTCCCTGCTCCCGCCACACATGTGCCTCAGTGACTGACTCTGTGTTAGAGTTGGAGCCTGGAGTCGGAGGGGCCCTTTGGGCCCCAGGTGGCTGGGCATGTTTCCCCATCCTCTGGGGCCTCCCTTGCTCTGTAGGGTGGACAGTGTAGAAGGCGTTCTCAACAGGCTCCCCTCCCGTTCACAGACAGCACTTCTCGGCGGGTACAAGACCGGCTTTCAGAAATAGGTTGACCAAGCTTAGCTTTCTGCTTCTTTTATTTTCATCTTCTCTGGACTCACTGAAGCATGACTGGACCTCAGTTTTCATTTTTGCTCGTAATTCACTCTAAAAAGTGGAACATAATTTGGAGTTCTATTTTTTAAAAGGTACTAACGTTTATATTTGGGTCCTCTAAAAAATCTCCTCTTTTCTCTAAGCAAAAAGCAAAAGCAGTTCCCACCAGCTTGCTGCTGTGGTTGGGATCATCCTGAAGCCCTCTTTGGTAGATCTGGGATTCAGATGAGGGCTACCCGGACTCACAATGAGTCTCACCAGTTATCCCTTCCAACTGAAACAGGCAGTGTAAAGCACAAGGCATTCCAGAATAATAATAATTGCACCAGAAATGAGTCGTTTAACAAAATCTTCCTGCATGAAAATACACATCAAGGTATGATAGACCAAATGTGTCGGGAGAGGTTCTCATGTGAGAAAACAGACTTCTCAGTTCTTCTCCCAGCCTAGCCATGTGTGAGAATAAATTTAAGTGGTGACTGGAGAGTACAAATTGTTGTAGTCATGGGAGAGATGAAGAAATGGTCTTTGGGTGTGATTAAAATAAATAACACAGCAATATACTGTCATAACTGCCTGTAACAAAACCGTGTGCCTTCCCCCTACAGAACAAAGACCTTTTTGTACTCACTTATGGAGCTCTGGTTGCCCAGCTATGCAAGGATTATGAAAAAGATGAAGATGTGAACAAATACTTGGATAAAATGTAAGTAGATGTCTCTTTGCTGTAGAATATCTATTGCGTGTTAATATCACCTGCGTTTTCCAGCTTCTAATGGCTTGCTCCACCTCCTCAGCTCCTCCTTGGCTTCGACGAACCACATCTAAAAGTGGGACATACATTCTTACAACTCAGCCTTTAAACAATAGGAAGGAACGCTTCCCTATTTCTATCAAATAGAAATTTTTCAGATTGGAAACGATATCTGCATTAGTCACATATGAGCAGCCGACGTGATGAAACCAATGTGTTCTCTTAGGAAGATGATGGATTATTCAATTGGATTTTTAATTTTCACAGTTCCTTACAATGAAAATGTTTGCTTACATAAGCGTAGGCCACCTATTGGGGCCTATGCAGCAAACAAGCAGACAAAAAACTAACAGTGGGAGTTAGATTGAAAGGGGGTGTCTTTTTCTTATATAGCTTTCAAGGCTTGAGTGCTTTTAAAAAGATTTCTAATATAAAACCCAATCTCTCCTTTTTAAGTAAAGCCCATTTTCCTGTTTTATTTCATTAGTGAAGATTCCTCCAGTTTATATTCAACCTTCTAGTTTCCCCCAAATAATTATATGATCACCAAATTATTGTAATATTACCACTATTTGTAACTTTTTCTTTCTTAGTGTTTTGCGAGCATGTATTTATTATGCATAAGAACGGGTTTTATTATGACACTTTCATACATGTTCACAGTGTATTGTGGTCATATTCAGTCTCTTTATCCTCTCACCCCCACTAATCCCCTTCCTCTCTCACCTAGACCTACTTCTTCCATGTCTTTATTATACCCGGTGGGTTTCACTGGGGCTGTTTACAGGGGAATGAGTGCCTTATCAGTGGCTATTCCACTGGACAAAAATGTCCCTCCTTCCTCCACTACTCATTGCCTGCATAAAAGCAGAAGGAAGGGACCCCAGGAGCCCCTCCCCCTTCCATAACAGACTGCTGGTTGGCCCACTGTTCTACAAACTGTGTGTGGGTAGTCACAGCTGCTGTGAGTGTGAATGTCAGCTCATGCCCGGATGTCAGCATTCCCTACCTCTCCCCAGCTCTTACATTCTTTCTGCACTTTCATCTTCAATATCCCCTAAGCCTTGAAAGGACTGATAGTGAGGCCCCAATTTTGGCAGGACATTCATTAGTTAATTATTTATTTTCAGTATTTTGAGTATTAAATGAGTCACTACTGACAACTTAAAAAAAAAAAAAAGCCTCCTTACCCAAACTGGGAGCAGCAGCATTATACTAGTCATACAGGTATAAACGTGGTTATTTATGAAGCGGTTTGATATGTTCACCATGCCCACTTGGCAAAGCGACCACAGTAGCTTTTCTGCTCGGGTCTAGGACCTCTCCAGCCACAGGCTTTTGACTGGGTTTACAGTCTTAAACATGACTTCCTTCCCATGGAGAGGTCATCAGATCCAGTCTGAAAGTGGTTATCACATAACAGACTTGCCATTATGGCACCAGTGCGTTCACCTTGCCTGGCTGGTCAGTATTGTTGTACCCAGGACCCACAGCTGAGTAAGACTGCTAGTGATAATTCTCCCAGCAGCCTGCATAACACCTGGTACTGTAACGGTGGCCAGGAGGAAGGAAGCTTCTAGCCCAGTTTTGGCTTGATTTATCTATGTCTTGCAACTAAGATGCGTGGTGTTTTCACCAATAATTCCTGACTAGGATATCTTAGCTTTGATGGAAAACCTACAGCAATTACTTGTATTGTTTTAGGATGTCAGAGATCTCTATGACCCACAGCTCATAGAGAGGGAGCCCAAATTTGGCTATTTTTGTTTCATAACCTATGGCTTCTGGGAACAGTTTTATCCATGCACATAGGGTACAGTCTTTAAAACTTGTTTTTTAAATATTTATGTATTTAGGGGTGTGTGTGTGCGTGCACACGCGCATGCATGCATGCACCTGACACAGCATGAATGTGGAGATCAGAAGACAACTCTGGGGAATTATTTCACTTCTTCCACGTTATGGGCCCTGGGAATTGAACGTAGATCATCATCCCTGTGCCCTGCCTGTTAACAGCAACCTCTGCCTGTTAAGCTGTCTTGCCAATTCTCCACCTTCATTTCTTATTTATTTTCTTTAGACAAACTCTCTCACTGAACACAGAGCTCACTGATTGTCAAAAATGGCTGGCCAGCAAGCTCCTCCCATCCCATAGTGGTAGAGTTACAGAGTTAACTGTGGTAGAGTTACATGCCACTACGCCTAGCTTTTACATATGATTTTCAGATGTGTTACATTTGTTTATGCTGTGGAATATTTGTTTAATGATACAAAGATGTGTTGCATTCCTTTATGCTGCATTTGTTTAACTCTGTGAAACTGTTTTACTTTGCCTGCCTAAAACACCTGGTGGTCTAATAAAGAGGGAGCAGCCAGTAGCTAGGCAGGAGAAAGGATAGGCGGGGCTGGCAGGCAGAGAGAATATATAGAGGGAGAAATCTGGGAGGAGCAGGAAGAAAGAACAAGAGAACAAGGAGATGAGGACTCTAGGGGCCAGCCAGCCACGGAGTAAGTGTGAAAGTAAGATATACAGAAGTAAGAAAAGGAAAAAGCCCAGAGGCAAAAGGTAGATGGGATAATTTAAGAAAGACTGGCAAGAAACAAGCCAAGCTAAGGCCAGTCATTCATAAGTAAGAATAAGCCTTCGTGTGTGATTTATTTGGGAGCTAGGTGGCAGGCCCCCCAAGAGAGCCAAAGAGCAAAGAGCCAAAAGAGTAAAGAAAAAAAAAAACCAACAACATTTTGGTGCCCAGCGTGGGGCTAGAGTAAAAGAAAATCTAAAAACACGTATGTGCTGGGGATTGAGCTCCAGCCTTCACGCTTACACACAACAGGCATTTTATTGGCTGAGCCATCACCCCAGCCAGTCCATAACTTTATTATTTGACTGGCTTATCAAGTACCAGATTTCCTTGTAGCTTTTTCAGGCACCATGAGCTTTTTGGTTCACCTCTATCACCCCTTCTCTCCCCAACTGACCTTCCCACCTAAAATGTTCTAGCGCTAGAGGATTTTTTTGTTTTAACCTGTTAATGATGGACTCTGAAAAGAGCTATCACCAAGTAATTACTGGGAAATACAGGAGGATTATAAGATTTATTCAGGCAGGGCAAAGGGGAAATTGAGCCTAGGTTTTTAAGAGTATTAAAAAGGGTCCATATGTTTTTTTCAGAAAAATACATAGTAAGTCAATACCAAGGAAAGCTTGGGGGGGGATTAAATTCTTATTTTCTTCCATTTCCATGTATTTATACTCTTCTTTTGGGGAAGTTCTTTCAGTTTAATACACGTAGTTCTGTTGCATTTCTTGATAGTTGTATTTGCAAAGACACAAACTTCCAGACAGCACCTACAGCCTCGTCTCTTTCTTCCGCAGCTGGACTGATACTGTTGGTTATGCTTAGGACACACACATCCGATGTAGCATTTCCAGGACCTACTCCAATTTATTTGACATATGTTGATAATTTTGTATTATTTTGTCGAATGCTGTAGAGGACAGAGAAATTCCCCTATATGATTAAAAAAGTACACTTGGTGAACCGACCTTAACAGATGTGAGTGTACTAGTAGGCAAAGAATAGAGTTTGAGATGCTGTACCAAGGCCTTGCTTAAGAAAAAAATGTTTCACATTTGCTTGTCTTGAATATCTTCTGAGAGCATTTCACATTTTAGATTTCACATATAAATATGAACTTTGTAGAAACATATCCTTTGGTAGAAACCAAATATACACATACAAATACATACATACTATATATGTACAGTATGCACACTGCTCATTACATTCTTTTCATCCCTGTCCCCCATGGCTGAGCCTATATAGACATAAAGATAAATAACAGATATTGGACTGTTTGAAGGCCCCCACTCAACTGTCCTTTGGAGAAAACTCTTACCTCTTTGGCATAGCCTTGAATGACTGAGCTCTCTCTCTCTCCCGCACAGATGCCCTGCTCTTAATAAATAGAATATCTCAGTAGAGCTGGTGAATTATTAAAGACTCTGACCTCAAAGCCATTTTCCCATAACTGCCAAGCTACCTGACATCTTCCCACTTGCGTTTCAAGGCACAAATATTGCCTTGGAAAACTCCAGTGCTGATTTTCATGGGTTTTCTGTTGCTCTGTCCAAGTGGTTTCACTTGTCTGTGAAAGTAAAGGCCATTTTGTTTTGGCTGGTGGTTAGGGAAAAGAATATTCCTTTTTGCTCCTAGTTTAAGGTCTTATTTCTGTAACTGGCTTAGAAGTTCTTTTAAGACGGAGACTCTGGCATCTCTTGGTGTCCTTCTTAGAAATGTAAGTTTCTCAGGCTATCTTGTTCAAGGAGGCTGCTGGGCCACCTCAGCCACTTACTCAGTTATGACACCTCCATAAATGGCCTTCTCAATAGTACGTCGGTTACTGCTACAGGTAGTTGATTGGGAGGAGTTGGTGAGTGAGCTACGTGCCCTTCCTGTACCCATCATTCCAGTTTCTATGGAGTGAAAAATGTGTCTTCTGAAGCTGCTTGCCCACCTCTACACACACACACACACACACACACACACACACACACACGTGGAAATGAGGGGGGATGGAAAGAGAAGGAGGTAAACATAAGAAACTTCAACGCTGAAGCTTTCACTGACAATAAAAGAATCTTTCTCTGCTCTCTTCCCCTCTTCCTTGCACAGCTCTTCCTGTAAAGGCTGCTTCTCCGACACGTACACTAAGACAGGCCCGAGTATCCAGGTGCCACACCGAAAGCAGAAAAGTTAGCAAGCATCTTTCCCCATTTCACAATAGTTAACAATGAGAAACATTAGGCTGCAGGCAACCGCCCTTCTCTGAATTTACAGTCAAGTTTGGGCCAGTCTCAACTCCAGGCAGATTCCTCTCCTTGCAGAGACTAATTCATATTTCCTAGATATGCTGGCCTCTGCTCCTGTGGTCTGTGGAACAGACACAAAACCCGTTACCTAAGACAATTTGACCTGTTACATTGGGCTTAGTTTGTTATCTACTATGCAAATCATACTTTCCTTCATCCACAGGGGTTATGGAATTGGAACACGGCTGGTGGAAGATTTTTTGGCTCGATCCTGTGTGAGAAGATGCCATAGTTATTCAGAAATCATAGACATAATTGCCCAGGTAAATGCATTTCTGGCTCTGTCAATGTGTCTTGAAAACATGTCAAGCATGAGGGTACACAGCTACAGTCCATATAATACTACCATTTGGGAGGGTGAGGCAAGAGGATTGTGAGTTCCAGGTCTGTCTGGGCTAAATAGTAAGTTCCAGGCCAGCCTAAACTAAGTTTTTGAGATTCTGTCTCAAAAATAAGACAAACAACAAAACAACTTGAGTTCTTTCTGAGTTTGGTAGTTTTCAGTTTTGACTAGACAGGTTCCATCTACATATGTTGTTAGGGGATTATGATTGAAAAGCTTTGTCTTCTTCTTCTTCTTTTTTTTTTCAAGACAGGGTTTCTCTGGACAGCCTTGGCTGTCCTGGAACTCATTCTGTAGACCAGGCTGGCCTTGAACTCACAGAGATCCACCTGCCTCTGGCTTCTGAGTGCTGGGATTAAAGGCGTGTGCCACTAGCACCAGCTTAAACTTTTTATTTTCATACATACTCTTATGAACTGAAGACAAAACTTCCAAACTGACTTCATGGTGTGTGTGTGTGTGTGTGTGTGTGTGTGTGTGTGTGTGTGTGTGTGTGTCAGTGTGGTAGTGCATTACAGGGGACTGGGAAGATGGCTTAGCTGGCGATGTATCTATTAGATAGGCATGAGGGCCCAAGTTCAGATCCCCAGCAGGGTTACAGTCGGAAAGTTCTTGGATGACCTCAGAGTGACAGTCAAGAGCAGTCCCTTGTAGAAATCTGCAGAAAGAAGTCTCCAATGGGAACGACATCTCTGGCAGGTTTTGAAGGCTGGTGGTTTTGGAGGCTGGAAGCAGCTGCGGAGACACAGTCTTTATGCAGCCAAAATGTCTTGGAAGCTGTGACAGGAACAATTCTCTCAGTCTGCAGCCACAGGTCAAGTACCGGAGGACGGAGTCATGGGAGCCTGAGCAGACCTCTTGTGCCTCTTAGGAATAGTGAAGGAAGAGATAAGCCAGACAATGAGAGGTCAGATCCTAAAGTTTCAGGCCTCTTCCTCTGAAGAGAGCAGGCCAGGCCTCCAGCCCAGCCTCCTGGGCTCTGAAGTTTTCCTCTCTGCCTCCTCCTACTGGTCTGAGGTGGTTCAGGTGCTGAAGCCCCAGAGGACCTGAATTTCTAGGGGACAAGCTAGGCCTTCTCTGATAGTGTGAACGTGGGTATGAAGGAAGGGTGGAAAAAAATGAGACCAAGCCAAGAAGAGCTTTCAAAACTAGTGGTGGGAGGAGGGTTCTAAACCACCTAAGAGCTTCCAGAGGTTCACAAGTCTGCAGGCCTTTGTGTCTGCAGAAGTAGGGACCAAGGTACTTTTTATAATGTTTTGCCAGTTCCTAGGGGTTTTTGTCTTGTTTGTGTTTCTTTTGCTTCCTTCCCAAAACACACACACTTGGCAAATGCTTCATGAAGGTAAATAGAGCGGAATGGGTAACCTTACAGCAGACACGCCCCCAAACCAGTACCAAATGGGGAAGGGACCAGTGTTTCCCAGCCCCAGAGATTATTGCCAGAGCAATATTTTCCCAAGAGAAAAAGTAAGGCTTCCTGTGCTTGACGTACCATGTGACGCATGCGCTAGAGCCTTACACAATCCTGATGTGTGGAAGACGGCTTGGAATCAGCCAAGAGTAGTTTATCGTTCTTAGAATAACACACCTTTAGCCAGCGTCCTTTCATCTCAGACCTGCAGTTATCAGGCTGGTGTTGTTATGTTGTTAGCTAGTAAGTCGTCGAGGACACAAGAGGCATGGGAGGCCTCGGTTTGCTGCCGAATCCAGTTCACACATTTCGCACAGTTTCCTCCTCTTTTCTTGAGCCCTGATATTTACATGCAGGAGAGGACCGACTGCCGCACAGCACTCTCTCTGGGATTCTGATTGTAGGCACTGTCTTTGGTCCTTCCGTCTAGGAGCATCCCTCTGAGAAGGCAGAACAGGGGTTGATGATTGCTATTTTCCAAATAAAAGTTCTAGAAAGAATATGATGGAAATGAGTAATCTACATGAAAAAAATAAACTTTCAAAACCACAATCCAAATGAAAGTTGTTTCCATATTATTATTATTATTATTATTATTATTATTATTATTATTTTAATGGTTAATGAATCATGAACCTGAGATTGGAAGCTAAGTGTCCTCCAACTTCAGCACAGTGAATTCAACATACCATTAAACAGGTTAAAAAGAACAGAAAAGGAAAGAAATCCCTTTCCCTATGTATTGGCAGAATACAAGCAAGATCCTGCAGCCGTGTGGCGTGTGTTTATTTGTATGTGGGAGCACATGTATGTGTAAGTGCATGTGCATGGAGTCCAGAGGTCAATCCCAGATGTTATTCTTCAGGCAGTACCTCCCTTGAATTCTCAGATAGGGTCTCTCATGAGCATGGAGTTCCCCTGTTCAGCAAGGTGGCCTGGCCAGGGAGCTCCAGGGATATGCCGATCTCTCCCTCTGCAGCATCTGGGGCTATAATATGCTAGCCCATCTGCCTTTCTCACATGCTGCCACACTTGGAGATCCAACTCAGTTCCTTATGCTTTTATGGCAGGCACTGGGTCAGCTGAGCTGTCTCCCCAGACCTTGAAAGCAGAATTTTAAATAACCTTTTAATGGAAGTTTTCAATAACTTTTCATTAAACCAATTATGTGTGTGTGTGTGGGGGGGGGGTTGCTATAAAATACTTGTCACTTTAATGTAAATGAAATACTGTAGTTATTATGTTAACATATATGGCCTTGTTTATTGTAGTTCTGGTAGTAGTTTTCCCAGTCCTTTTGATTAATGTCACTGTATTCCAATAATGATGATTCTGGCATTGCTTTGAGTGTGACTTCCCTTGGCCTTTACCTGAATTCATCTCATTGTCTTAAATGTGCACGTAAAATTAAATATAAAATATGCCTGGGGAAATCAAGCTTATTTAATAATCTAGATTATTAAGACAGAACATTGACTGATAATTTGCAAAGTCATTTAATATGGGGAATAAAATCTCTCATAAAGACATGTTAGTAGAACAGTGGACATCTTGATTTATTCCTCTGGATCTGTTCATATGATCTACATATTTTTACTTAAATAATGTAAAGTATTCATGTTTAAAAGGACATGATTAACAGATAATTTTTAAAAGTCAGTTAAGAGCAATACCCAGTCGTGAGTGGAGGTTGGTGTAGCCTGTTATCGATAACCAGAGGTTATTTTCTGTTATGCACTGAAATACTAGAGCTCATCTGATCTGTAATCAATACTTGGGGGATACCGGGGGACACTGAGGGACACTGGGGGACACTGGCTATTGGTCTAAGTGAGCTCCTATCTGAACAGTGCAGTAGCACAGGGGGCCCTTCCATTCTCTCTGGGTGTTGTTCTTAGCTCTGTGAACCTAGGGTGATGATCCCACCTAGTCATCTAAATCAGAAAAACAAAAGGAAACAAGGCTTCTCTAGTAGGAAAAAAAAAATCCACCTAAGACCTTTGAACTAGGTGTAATGATGTAAACTCTAATTCCAGCATTTGGGAGGTTGAGGCAGGAGGATTACGAGTTCAAGACCAACCTAAGCCACACAGAAATTGAAGCCAGCTTGGGCTACAGAATGAGATCCTCCCTCAAAACAAAACAAAACAGAAAGAAATAACTTTTCCTAATAAAAATTATCCTCCAAGGAAGCCCTAACAAATAATTTATGGAAGTTATTCTTGAAGGTAGCTATGCTGATGGAAGTCTCACATGGAATGGTCTTGTTACTGTGCTCTTGTCTGGGGATTGTTGTCTGTGTGCTGTTGACTACAGGAAGATTACGAAGCCTAAACCCAAAGTAACAATTCCAGAATGAACTATGGTTCATGTTCAGGGGCCCAAGCCAGAACTTGGTACTTGGTAAAACTAAATATTAGTTAGAAAATGAGGGGGAAAGGAGATAAAAAGGAAGAAGAGGAGGAAGGAGGAAGAAGAAATGAAAGCAAGCTTTTGTTTTAGGACTTTGGGAAAAGAGTTTTTCTCTAACAGGGAGGGGCATGGGACTGGTCCTCAGACACCAGTTAGGGGGGGCTCCCTCAGCCCGTTTCATGAGGATCCATGTGGCAAACCTACCCGGTAGTGAAATTAAAGAAGGACTGTCTTAATGTACCAGATTAGAGAGGACTCTAGTGTGAAAAAGAAAGGGGGGGGCCTGGGGGGGGGTGAGAGGGTGGGAGGGAGGGAGAGAAAAAAAAAGGAAGGAAGGAAGGAAGAAAGAAAGAAAGGAGGGAGGGAGGGATGAAGGGAGGAAGGAAGGAGGGATGGAGGGGGACAGGAAGGACCAACAGGAGAAGAAGAAAAAGAAAGTAAACAAAAACAGAAAAAGATTAATATCTCAGTCAAAGAGAAAAAAGGTCCCCAGGTAATGTCCCCACTGTGGGGGTAGTATATTCTGTCTTTAACAGAAATAAAGCGACTTCTACAGATAGTAACCTCCAAGCTGCACCATATTCCACAGGCTGGACTCAAAATTGCCGCGTTTAAAATTACAAATGAGTCAGATGTCTGCTTTCCATCGCTCTCTTCCCTAAACATTTCAGGGTCTCGTCAGTCATCCCGTCGTGTGTAAGTTCTTGTCTCCGTCTTCGGTTCTCAGTGGGGCTGCGTCTCCACTCCTGTACAAGTTCTTCTTAGCAATAAAAAGAACATTTTGATTCTTGTAGACAGAGCGGCTGTCTCCTGGATACCTCTTCCTTCCCGGGCCTGGTTTCCACCTCTTAATCATTTTTACTTCTCCAAAAAAAAAAAAAAAAAAAAAAAAAAAAAAAAAAAAAAAAAAAAAGCTCTTACCTATGGTGATGATGTCACCTGCTTCGGGAGCGTTTTGACACAGATCCAAGGTCAGGCTTCAGCTATGCGCACGCCCACTGATGCTCTCCTTATAATTAGCAGTTTTCATCCAAAGATCTGGCCTTTGGCAGCATTATCTCATTAACCCTGTAAACTCTCTTCAGAGGAAGCAGGTGGTTAACGTGGCTGAGTCAGTTTCAGAGAACTAGGACAGATTCAGAGGACCTTTAATCATAGCTTACACCCCGAGAGCATGGCAGAATCAGGAACGGGAGAGGTAGCTGTGTTTCGCTCAGGGGATCGCTCAGACCGAGCATCGTGCAGAGTTCTCTGCTGAACATCCACATCCCTCCGCCCCCACAGAACCTGTAGTAGCTGTCCTGGTTTCAGAGAAAGGGAAAGGACACATTTCAAGCGAATTTGCGAGAGAGAGAGAAGTTTATGTCCAGACGGGAAAGTGATTTCTCTGAGGGAGTTAGGAGAAGGTTGGGTGTGAACAGATCTCCTGAAGCTGACATCCACCCTGCACTGCTCTGCCTTCAGAAAGGAGGGCCGGCCGCTTCAAGTGATAACAGCATCCTCTTTCTCTTATTTCCCTCACTTTGTACTTTCCAGAGGGACGGTCATCATCCATGGCTAGGCCTCAGAGATGGTTCTTTCCGTGCGTGCAAGAGCTCAGATTTTGCCATCTAGTGGCCTAAAGAAAAATCTCTCACGAATGAGGAGGGTAACAACATATTTTATACTTTTCTCTTCTTTTCTTCTGTTAAAGGAGATGATAGGCTAACTCTAAGTTTAATTTTCTGCTACACTAAAGTAGACCCAGTTTTAAAATGTGACTATCATCTACAAGTTTAATTTTTGTACTTGCATCCGAGTAACAAATATTAACCAAGATGCTTTTATAGCCATGTATCCTGGTTGTTTTTTTTGTTTGTTTGTTTGTTTTTTTTTGTTTTTTTTTTTTTTGTCAATTTAACACAAGCGAGAGCAGCAGTTCTCAACCTGTGGGTCGAACGACCCTTTCACAAGGGTTGACTAAGAACATGGAAAAACACAGATATTTACATCAATTTGTAACAGTAGCAAAGTTATACTTATGAAGTGGAAAACACAGATATTTATATTACAATTCATAACAGTAGCAAAATTACAGTTAGGAAATAGCAACAAAAATAATTTTATGATGGGGGGGTGTCACCACAGCATAAGGAAGTGTATTAAAGGGTCTCAGCCTTAGGGAGGTTGAGAACCACTGGTCTAGAGTTACCTGGGAAGAAGAACCTGCATTGAGAAAATGTCGCCAAGATATTACTTGGAGGTCTGTGGGACATTTTCTTCTTAGTCACTGATGTGAAAGGGCCCAGTCCACAGCTGGCACTACTATCCCTGGGCAGCTGGTCCTGGAGTGAATAAAAAAAGCATGCTGAGCAAGCCATGAGGAGCAAGCCCGTAAGGTGTGCTCCTCCGTGGTCCCTGATCGGTTCCTGCCTCCAGGTGCCCTCCCTGAGCTTCTATAAGGGACTGTGATGTAGAAGTGTAACCCAATCTACCCTCCCCTCTCCAAGCTGCCTTTGGTTGTGTTTTATAACACCATTGGAAACCCAATTAGGACACCGTGGCTGCCACATCTGTAGATTTAACAAGCCACAGATCAAAAATCTTGAAAAACAAATTGTGTCAGGGCTGGGGGTGTACCTTTCATCCCCTCATCATTACATTCCGAACAACACAAGGGTAATAGATATTTATGCTCCGCTCCATTGTTTTAGACCTTATAAGTGATCTGGAGATGATTTTTAAGTAATCTAGGAGGATGTGCATAGGTACACATACTATTTTCTGTTTTGTAAAGTGATCTGAGTATCCACTTGGTGGTTTCCATGGGAACCATGGAGCCAGTCTTCTGCAGATACCACAGGACAGCTGTCATTCCCAGTGGGTGTCAGTACTGTAACATAGCATTGAAGAAACTTCAATAATAAGTAGATTTTCTTCATGAAAGTTCAAAGAACTCTCATCTGTTGCTGATCTATTCACAAGACCCTTGTAGAATTGTTATGAAAGAGCATGAATCATGAGCCAATGGATTGAGGGTGTAACTGAGATGCATATTATACTATCAAACACACATAAGAAGAGGCCCTCAGAATCTAATTTGTTTGCTTCATTCTACTGCTATTTTCTTGGTTTGTTTTGCTTTGCTTTTACAAATTAATTGCCCCTTTAAAACATAGATTTGAAAGTTTTTTTCCTATTTTAATTGTTCTGAGACTGTAAATGAAAATGTGTAAGTTGCAAGAAAATGGTCAGAGCTGAATTCGGTTGTTGTCAAGCAACATTGAAGAATTAATCTGTTGCTTATGGATCACATGTCTTCCAGTTTACTGTAAGGGAAAGTAGGAAATACAGTCATACTTGTCTCTGGTCTCATGACTAGAAACCCTTCCTTAGTGACACAATATATATTGGGTCAGCAAGCACATTTATGGTAAGATATTTTAATTACTCCAAGAAGCTAATTAGGAATTAACTTGATTTTCGAAATAACGATGGTGATGCAGACCAGGCTTGACCAGGGCTATCATCATATTTTAGAAAGTCCCTTAGTGCTGGGGATGCAGCTCCATCAGGACCCTTGCTCAGCATCTGTGAGGCTTCAGTTTGATTCACAGTGTAGCAGTCTGGGAGAGTAACTTAAGCACAGAGGCTCTGTGCATGCTAACCTAACCGTGTCCAGTAATGTAGAGACTAGAAGACGGGCCCCATCCTGCTCAGCCGTAAGCTACTGTGTGATCTCCAAGTTACTCAGGCTGTTGGAGCATGCTTTCCTACTTGTCAGCTGAGACCTCTCTCTGCTGTTAGCCTGCTGCCCGGATATTTTTTCTTTGGCTGGACTCTGGATGCCGACTTCCGGTACACACCTGATTGTGTTAGGCGAGGCTTCCAAAGCCTCCCTCACAGCATCCACATTGTTTGGTTACTGACTGTATTTCTAACTGCTTGGCCTTGCACAGGTTCTGCTCATCAAAATTCAAACAGCTTTTACTCTCGGGTCAGGGTCAATGTGATGATGGTTTCTCTGGGATGCCATAGAGAGAAATTTGAAAATGTCAGAAAGGAAAAAAATGATCATTTCCTTCTATAGTGAGTGTAATTTGAAATTTAGCCTTAATTAAATAACGTGAGCAATGACTATTGTTTGAAGAGTGGTATAAAATCAATGAAATAATTGAAAAGAGATGATCACAAGAAGCGAAGGAATTAAGGCTACAAAAGCCAGGGAGGAATCTTCATAGTGAATGTGGTAAGCGTGTGCTCTGGGGAAGTGATTCTCAATCTTCCTAATGCTGTGATCCTTTCATACAGTTCCTCAGGTTGTGGTGACCCCCCCCACCATAAAATTATTTTCGTTGCTACTTCATAACTGTAATTTGCTACTGTTATGAATTGTAATTTAAACATCTGTGATTTCTGACCCCTGTGAAAGGGCCAGTTGACCCCCAAGGGGTCGTGACCCACAGGTTGAGAAACTGTTGCCCTAGGAAAAAAAGATTTTGGGGACACATTCCAGAGAGGCATCTGCATAACAGAAGAAGTTTATTTTTAAAAAGAAGTTGTCTAGAGTTGAATCTACATAAGAGGAGTGTAGTAAGTCACACTAGTCATATTTAAAAAAAATCCTTCTGAAGTCTCTTATTCCCATGCTTCTTTAGAATGGGGACAGCACCATAACCATAGATAGACTGCTGAGTCAACTGAAGTGTAAAAACTGGGGCTATACAGCCCAGCAGTAGAGCGTTGACTCGCATGCCTAAGGCCCTGGGTTTAATCTCTACCGCCAGCAATAAATAAACAATAGATCACCCAGAAACTGTTATTTGCCGCTTTAACCGGAGCATTGAAGTCAGATGTTATAAGGCAGTTTGGGATGGAAGAGCCATGGATTGTAAGGCCTCAGCATTCCTTGTTGAAATGCTAGGAGACAGGACACAAATTTATCCAATGATTCCCTCAAGGAATGTTAACTATATATTAAAAAAAAGTTTAAACTGTCTACAGGGATTAGGTACTAAGGAAGGAACAACACATATCAAAGACCCTAGGGCTAAGAAAGAATGTACAGAGAAAAGACGCAGTTTGAAGGAAGAAAGCCTGACGCTCACAGTGGAAGGAAGGAAGATTCAGACCACAGACAGTAGAAAAGATTGCCGGGTGTCCAGGAAGAGACTCAGGGTGGCTATGGTGCATGACTTTTCTGGGAAGACATGAATCAACATATGTCCATTCTAGGTATCGTCCAAATGCAGCTCTGTGAACCAAGGCGTTTGCCGGGCTTACGTACAGGGGCCTGGGTAAGAGGTTTCCCATAGGAGCGTGGGTGATTACATCATGGAAGGGCCCACCCCAGCGTGGGTGATGACTCACAAAGGCTGCATCCCTGGAGCTCCTACAAGACTTGCAGGCAGCTACACCACCCAAGGATGCAGCATTTACACACACACACACACACACACACACACACACACATATATATATACATATATATATACACACACACACACACACACATATATATATATATATATATATACATATATATATATATACACACACACACACACACACACACACACACACACACATATATATATATATATATATACATATATATATACACACACACACACACACACACACACACACACACATATATATACATATATATATACACACACACACACACACACACACACACATATATATATATATACACACACACACACACACACACACATATATATATATATATATACATATATATATATACACACACACACACACACACACACACACACACACACACACACAATCTCCTTGGGAAAGGGAGCTCTTGAGCTCACTAAGTCAGAAGTTTCTTCCGAGTTTCATGAGTCTTGTGAGCCTCCTTCCTCCTCCAGAAGGAAGTGTTTCAGACTCGGAGGAAACAGCTACTTAACAGTCAGGCAGGGAACTAGGAGGCAAAGCTGCCCTAGAGGAAATCCTCCGTAAGAAGTAAGAGGTCTGAGGCTGGCACGGTACAAAGGGTGGGTATCCCATGCACTGCCTGTTACCCAAACAGGCGCAAACCGAGCAAGGATTAGCCAGAGCAGGTGCCTCTCCGGCTGTCCCTCTTGCGTCTTCTACCTGTAATGGAGGAATGCTTACACGTTCTAGATGGAGCCTCACAGAGCTGGGGAGGGTAGCTTTGGTGGTCAGAGGGAGTTGAAAGCGCAGAAAGCATGGGCCATTCTGATTATTAATATTTCTATAACCATCGCTATGGCACCTTTTACTTTCATGGCCTTATGTTTGACCTCACCCCACCTGTTCACACTTTTTTTTTTTTTTCAAGACAGAGTTTCTCTGTGTCATTTTGGTGCCTGTCTTGGATCTCGCTCTGTAGACCAGGCTGGCCTCGAACTCACAGAGATCCGCCTGACTCTGCCTCTGGAGTGCCGGGATTAAAGGCGTGCGCCAATGCCGCCTGGCCACCTGTTCACACTTTGACTCGTTCATGCCTCTCTGAGCAACTTGAGCTAGGTAGTGGGAGGAGCAAAGGAAGCCAATTACCCACCCCCCCCTTTTCCAAGAGCCTGCCACTGAAACTGAGTACTGAGGAGTACTGGTCTCAATCAGTAAACTTTTCTTCAGAAATGAAGAATTTTTATTAAACATTGTGAAATTTGTCAAATCTAGCCACTGCCCCTGGTATCTATAAATTTCTTAACTCTAATAACCAATTGTATGCACTCGTGCTTACTTACCAGGTCAAGGTCCCATGATATGGCTGCGAGGGAGGAAACCAGGCCAGGTTGGAGGGGGCCACAGCACAAATGAGGCTGTGACAATTGTGACAGCAATTTTATCGAGAGTAATCAGACTTTTTATACCTCTGTCAGAAACAGAATATAATGGCAGTTGCCAGGATCAATACAGCTGTAGTTGCCAGGATACAGTGAAGTTTGCAAGCTATACAGGGTACACAAGATTAATGTCTAAGACAAATTGTCCTGTCAAGTTTCCTTGTTTCCTTAACTTCTAAGGGAGCACCCAGAATAACACAAAGCAGCCTGCGGTGATTTGAAAGAAAATGGCTCCCAAAGGGCTCTATTAGGGGGTGTGGCCTCGTTGGAGGAAGTGTGTCACTGTGGAAATGGACTCATATATGCTCAAGCCACACTCAGTCTCCCAGACCCGTTTCTGTTGCCTGTGAGTCAAGAGGTAAGAACTCTCAGCTCCTTCTATAGCTTTTTGTCTGCCTGTGTGCTGCCTTGCTTCCTGCCATGACTATAATGAACTAAACAGTCAAATGTTTTCCTTTATAAGAGTTGTCATGGTCATGGTGTCTCTTCACAGCAATAGAAACCCTGACTAAGACACAGTCTGACCGCTTCGCTGTCTGAGGGAGTGCATCAGTTTCTCAGGAACTGGAAGGCACATCGTGTCTCAGGAACCATAGACTCTAACCTGAAAAACCTATGGTGCGTGCCTCTCAAGGCAGCTAGGCCAATCCAACTCCATGGTTCCCTGCAACCAATTATCTCTCTAAATCCCTCTCATGACTATTAATTCCAATATCCATTTTATTATTGTTGGGGTGGTATTACATGGTAGAATGGCCAAGAACCCCAGGGTATGACTGACCAAATCATTTGTACTCTCCTCCCTGTAAGACCAAGGACGTGACTTGCAAGACACAGTGGCAGATAGTATCTGTAGCAGGTGAGTGTGAGCTCTGGGCTTAGACTTAGTGATTGTGTGAGCGCATCATAGATTTTTAAGTCAGATTCACCTTCTGAACCATCTGTCGGTTTCATGGTGGCCAAAGGGTGAGATGGAGCTGGTAGGACAGGAGTTACAGTGTTGAGATAAGCTGGCAAAGATCCACCTTGGAGAGGAAAGGGAGCAAACCCCTTGGTTATGAAAAGCAAGCAACGTGAATATACATTTTGGTCTAAGGTCTGAGAAATACGGTTATTTTGCTTTTGATCTTCCAACATTTCTCTATTGATTGGTTTCTTTTCTATGTATTTCAACTCCCCATCTTACTACAGCGAAAAATGTCTTGGCAAGTATAGAAAGAGCTGGTGCAGTGGTCAGGCTAAAAGTCCCAGCTCCTCAGCAGGTTGATGTGGGGAGGTTGCCCTGAGCCAGGGAGGCTGGGCTGGGCATCAACATGGGAGTCTGCTCAAAGAAAATAGCTTCCCGAGCTAGTATTACGGTGCAGATGAGCTTTGTTTAATCTGGCACGTTATTGGGTCGTCCATTGAAATCTTTCATTTGTAGGCAATTTCATTTCTCTATTATGTGAGTAAGCTTTTTAAAGGGAGGAAATTGTCTACATTGCTAGTGTTCAGCCTGCTGCGCCACACTTTATATAGACTTCATTAAGTATTATTAATGTGAACTCAGGAAAAAATTGAAAACACACACCTCTATGCAGGGTATCTTTTTTCTATTGTGTCCAGACACGGAAAGAAAGAGAGAGACGCGGTCCACATTCATCTACAGTGGAAGATCACCACCCTCTTCTGTTCTGCCCTAATTCCTACCACATGCAAGAGAACCCTCTGAGCCAGGCACTGTTTGCTACATTGCAAACCCCTTGCTCCAGACACACCTGCTAGTTCACAGTAACGAACCACAGTAACAAGATTTAAACTACAGCAGAGTCCGGGAGTATCTGAGTCTCGTTAAATAATAGACAGTGAATTCATCTTGATAATTTCATCGAACTGTTTATTTTTACCACTGCCATCCATATGACTGTGGAAAATTACTGAAGAGAGAGATTCATTCCTATTCTCTGAGGTCAGCCACAATTGCAAAATGTAAACATTAAGTAGGTAATTAAGTAATTACTAATTATATTTCATGTTATTCTGGAAAACATTTGATATGTATCCTAAAACTTATCATGGAGCCAAAATGCAGTAGATAGACTCCCCCAGTTGCCAGCACTGGGGTTTGTCAGGTCATAGGGTTTGTTGAAATATACTCTGGGATGTAAGATCCAGGCCCCCAAGAACAGAATTGGGAAAGTGTTCAATCAGTTTTGTCAGGTTCTTGTGGCTGCCTGCTTCAGTCCCTTTCTGTTTCGGTGACTCATCTGTTAGCTGCTTGTCTCTTCTTGCAGGTAGCTGCTAGTGTATTTCTTCCTTCCTTCCTTCCTTCCTTCCTTCCTTCCTTCCTTCCTTCCTTCCTCCCTCCCTCCATCCATCCCTCCCTCCCTCTCTCTCTTCCTTTCTCTCTCCCCCTCCCTCCCTCCCTCCCTCCCTTCTTCCTTCCTTCCTTCCTTCCTTCCTTCCTTCCTTCCTTCCTTCCTTTTTCTTTTCCCTATGTTTCTGGTACTGCACAGGATTTTCCTGCCTTGGAGCTTTTACCCACTCTTTTTTTAAAAAAAATGTGTGTGCATGCGTGCAGTGTGTGTGTGTGTGTGTGTGTGTGTGTGTGTGTGTGTGTGTGTGATGTAAGTGCAGAGGCCCATGTGGAGGTTAGAGGACAGCTTTGAAGAGTTGGTCCTCTCCTTCCACTGTGAGCTCCAGGTTCTGAATTCAGGCCACCAGGTTTGTGCAGCAAGAACCACTCTTTTCTCTGGGGACTGTTTGTCTTCTGCTCAGTCAATCACGCACTGTGACTTTCTCTGTGTATCACATGTTTGGAGTTCTGAAAAGAACATCTCTAATCTGCCCACTCAATCATGGGACCCCTGGATAAAGTTTTATGCTAGGTCATTTCCAGACCCCTAGAAAAACAACAGACAGACTGCCAGGCTCTCAAATGTCCACAGGAGTCCATTAAGGGTGACCACAACGGCAGGGTCATGAGGCAGAGCATGGCATCATGGGAATCCCTCAGAAATAGTTCTTGGGTATTAAAAACATTCTGGGATTTTCCAGATGGGGCAAAGTCATTGGTTCCACCTGCCTAGGAAATAGTGAAATACGATTCTTTCTTACCTCCTCAGAACCCCCTGTCCACTTTGTTCTTTTCAGGGGCTGCTGTTTGCTTTCCTTTATTCCAGAGGCTAGCCTGTGCAGGAAACCTTAGTGTAGCAGGCTGCACTGGCGCTTACCGTGAGGTATTGCAGCGGAGAGAGCTGCCTTCATTATGTGTTGTGCAGATAATAATCAAGTAAGTAAATCTTTAAAAAAAAAAAAGAAATGCCTCCCCTAGGAAGCAGTCCAAGTGAAACCACATTGTTTGTTGAAAGTAAGTATTTCAGACCATTAGCGGGAGTGGGACAGACATTTCTCAGAACAGTAAACTCAAAGGGATGCTTTGAGAGCAGAGAGGCGGGA
Source organism: Peromyscus eremicus (assembly GCF_949786415.1). Lineage (NCBI taxonomy): Eukaryota > Metazoa > Chordata > Mammalia > Rodentia > Cricetidae > Peromyscus > Peromyscus eremicus. Next base: position 17,768,439 of record NC_081424.1, on the reverse strand, counting down.
AGCCTCCCGAGGAAGGGGACGCTGTGATGCTGACACAGATTGAGTTTTCTTTTGAGTTTAGAAAGGAAGCAAGCGTACTAACTTGCCCTGGTCCTCTAGTCCTATGGGGCTTTTCTTTGTTTCTTTCTCTTTTTTTTTTCTCTTAAATGTTTTCCAGTCCAGTCTGTGGACATTCTGGGTTTTTTTGTTTTTTTTTTTCAAATGATGATTGCCTGAGATGACCTGATTTTTTTTTTTTTTATGTGAATAGGAAAACTGCCCAGATAAAAAGAATTTGAACCAGATTGCTCAAGTCAGAGGCATTGGCATAGCTTGGGTTGTTTAATTTTGTTTTTCTTTTTACATTTTTTTTTTAAAAAAGCTTTTGTACCTTATGCTTCTGTATTTTACTTACTTTTCCTTTTTAAAAAAATTATATTTGGCTTCCTTTACTTTCTAAACAATGAGAATTTTTTTAGTTACTCACCCTGAAAGCTGCTGTATTTCACAATTACTGCTCCCTTATGGTACCCAGCGCTTGCACTCTGTTGCTGTTACTGTGCTGTTCTTCAAGGGCGGTCTGTGTCGGACCTCCAGATGGTCTTTTTTTTTTTTTTTTATCAGGATAGAAATCTCTATTTCCATTTTACAGCTGCTTTCTTTGCACACAGACACACACACAGACACACACACACACACACACACACACACACACACACACCCCTTCTCTTATGACTTATCCTAAGGGACATACTAAGAAATGTAGGCAGAAGGGTGCCAAAGACAGCCTGGAACCTGGAAGCGAGGCACAGTGAAACCACCAAACTAGACCACTCCGTGGGTAGAAAGAAAAGCTTTTGTGGAACACAAACTGCCAGAGAATGGAGAACAGCACCCTGCTGGAAAAGCCTTGTTGGTTTTATGGGGACTGGTAGCCGCAGGCAGAGGGGTGCAGTCCCGAAGAACCGGGGAGCTACCACGGGGGCTCTTCGAGTTAATCAGGAACTATATACCTTTTGTCTGAGGTGGCTGACCACTGGGGACAGATAAGGAAAGTAATGGCCTTCCTGACAGACAGGAACCTGTCTCATGAGATTCCTGAGGAATGCTGAGTTTAGGTCTCTGTTTCGGTTCCGTGATAGCAGTCCTTCCGTTTGCCAGTCAGGGTCCTGCCTGGGTTGGTCTCCAGATGTTGTTTACGACACTGTCAGCAGCATGGCCATGTGAGCTGCTTTGGACCCAAGAGAACCTCTTTGTTTCGCTTCTGTTTGTTAAAAATCTCTCCCTGGTGTATAGAACTGATTTTTGCTGATGATTTTCCCATAACATGACCCATTCCTTCTGCTGTGATTTCATCAGAGCTGGGAGTACATCATTGTGGTCGTCAGCTTCTCCAGGTGATCATGCAACTCCTGTCTTTTAGAGGGGACATAACTACTCAGGGCAGATATGAACATAAGACACAGCACGTTTCCGCACAGCTTGGACCTATCCATCCCGGGAACTCAATGGTCTATCCAGGACAACCTGCTAACGAGGAGGATGGGAGGAGGATATGGAGGGTACCATTTGTTTCATAGAGTTCACCCCAGAGCTTAAATTACTTGGATGTCTTGCCACTATCTTATAGAAGAAAAACTTTGGAAATTATATGCTATTCCATGTGCTTCTCATGCAGCCAAAGATTGGAATAGAAAAGTGAGATACCGAAGTAATACCAAGAACTCTGAGTTTATATTTTTGGTTGTGAGCCTAGCCTTTGAGGGCTGAGCCATCTCTCCAGCCCGAACTCTGAGTTCAAAACCCCGGCAATCTTCACCATGCATGGAGCTGAGGACTTGGGTGGGGAGACCAAGCAGAAGTTCATCTCTTAGTACAAAGAGTCTGGACAGATGCGGAGAATACAAGCTCACAGCAAGTTGGATGGGAACTGAAGGCCGGGTCGGAGAGAGTTCTTCTCAGCACAGTGTAGGCAAAGCAGGACCTCGGGCCAAAGCATCATGGGTGCCACGTTGTAACCCTAGGCTGGGTTCCCCACTTCCTCCAGTTTCCTTCAACTGGAAAAACTGGATGCTGATCAGATTAAGTTTAAGCTTAACATCTTGTTTGGCCTTTGCTGTTTGGCAAAGCCTAACTCACAACCGAAATGAGCTGCTTACCTTTCTTCTTTATTTCCTAACACATATTAAAGTAAGTGGGAGCCCTTGGTAAATGGGAATCGAATTCCATAGAAGTCACGGCCCAACATAACACAGCATTCCAGAGAAGGTTGGCAGCAGAGTCAGCTAAATGTCGGGCCGTTTTCCTACTTAACATTTTTGGGCAGAGAAGAAAGGGAGTAGAAATAAACTAAAAGGAAAGAAAAATTCTTTGCGATCATAAAATTTTCAATATTTAAAAAAAATGATAGTATTAACAGCCAAACTGACTCATAAAATATTTTAAGAATTTTCTCTATTTAGGCTAGAAATGTGGTAGATAGGTTATTAAAAAAAAAAGAAACTTAAAAAAATAAATAGCCACTTAAATTTTCCCCCCATTAAGTAGGAAGAAAAACCTGTTATATAATCTAACACACTCTTGATCTGTTTTGCTCTACGCCTCAGGGATGAGTAGAAGAGAAATGTGGGAAATTATTTCTTGTGGAGAGCATGTGTGTGCAGCCACTAAGGGCTGTGGGGTTTGGAACTCATATTTGGATGGAACCCCAAAACCATATCAGCAGCTTTGTTAGAGTTCCAAGGTGAAGAAAAGGTGCCTTCAGGGAAATTATCCCTACACTATAATCAATATACTGAGAACAATGGTTTCCCTTTGGTCACGGGGAAGTATCTGCTAAGACTTGATTGTCAGTGAATTCTGAGGGCTAGACTGTCTGGCCAGCAAGCCCCAGTGACCTCCCTGTCTCCACCTCCCCTGTTCTGAGAGACGTGGACCACTATTTCTGCCATTTTTATGTGGGGTCTGGGGCTCAAACTTAGGTCTTCATGCCTCAGCAAACATTTTCTCAACAGAGCTATCTCTTTAGTGCCAGATTTTGTTTGTTTTTATAATGTTTATTCTTTCAATTAAACTCATAAAAAAAAGACAAAAAATCTCAGGGAAGCCAAATCTTCATCTCTAAGCCCTTAGGTTTTCTGGTTGTTTGTTTTGAGCCTGAGTTATAACTGACATCATTACAAAATGCCCCTGAACTTATTTAATGGAAGTCTTACAATGCATGGGAACCTGCATTAAGAAATGGAGAACAAAAGGATTGAACACTTACATACTAATTAGAAAAGAATAGTATGTTGCCAAAGAGCAAGTCAATTAGGCCAGGAGGCTGGGAAACAGTAGTTACATTAATGAAGTCTGTGGAGTTTTCTCAGTCTCCATCTTGTATTTGGGGAATCCCATCTCCAGGTTTTAAAAGCAACACGAAAGGTCAAAGTGACATTCTGACCCTTAACTCAAAACACAACATGCCACAGGAACACATTTGGGGAATATGGCTTGGCCCCAAAACCTTTGAAACAAATCTACTCCTGTGGGTTGGAAATAGTAACAGCTTTGGAAGCCTTTCAATGGTGTAGCTGTTTATACTGGATGTCTTTATCAAGAAAAGAAAACTATGGAGCATATATTTTGGGAAACAAAACCCTGCATAGCTTTCTGTGCATAAAGAAGCAGAGATACTGGGAAGACCAGCTGAATTCTGGGCCATCCCTGCTTGTCTGGATTTGCAGTCATTCCGAAAGGAAAACTTGGTCGGGACTTGCCCTGACCATTCCAGGATCTCCAGACAGCGGTTGTCAGCTACAGCTGCCCTGTAACCCTCCCCCCCTCCACCCCCCCTCCACCCCACCCCCCCCTGCACAGCACAGAAAGCCCAGTGCTCAAGGCTAACTTTTGAGCACTTAAGCAATGTTCTCTCAACAGGACAAAGACAATAGACTATTTTGAAGGTTCCCTTGTGTTTCTGATGAGAATTCATGTTTAGACCAACTGTGTCCCATGTCACTGTGGAGCAACTGCTGTAGACGTGAGGTGGAACTCTCGTTTCATGCCCTTTAAATACTTCACATAAAATACTAAAATAAGTTTACACTGAAGGAAAAAGAGAAAACATTCCACAGACGTGACACAGGCTGAAAAGCTGGGTGGAAAGGAAGCACGTTCTCCTGTAGTCCTGGAGGCGGGCCGATCTCAGAGGAGAAGGAAGGACAAAAGTCATGTTTTCTATACATTTACCCCAAAGATGATGGAAACTGTTCAAACATAATTCAGAAACTTTTTTTTTTAACTGCTTTGCTTCGCATGTAGGGTCAGTGACCTAAAAGTCGGCCAACTGTTTAAGGAATAAAACTTTTGTTAAGCCTGATCACTGACCCTTGTGTTTTCTCACACCATGGAGATGCCAACGAAGCCCTTGGGAGAAATAACCTTGTCCTGTTTAAACTGTCAGTGCTTGTGTTATTGAAGAAGCACATTTCTTTATGTTGACATCTAGGGCGCAAATGTTTTGGCAATATGACCTGTTACCATGTTCCAGGACTTAGGTTATATACTCTACCAAGGATGATTACATTTTGAAGTTTTGTCCTTATAACCATGTATTAGCACCAGATTCTCATTTTTTCCTCTTCTTTGAAATGATCCAGTGAATGCAATTAGGTGAATTAATTAATTTTCTCCACTTTAATCTGTTTTTGTTACAACTTATATAACATCATAATTTGTAACTATTTCCTTCTGGTACTGATAGAGCTAAAGGTTTAGGAAATTATGAAAAAATGACCCGGTGAGACAGATAAAGATAGGCATATAAAATTTAAAGTCTAGGGAGAACTCTAAACCTTTTATGAACTTCCTCCCAATGTAAATTTTATCAGCTGTCATTTTTAACTAAGGTAACAAGAATAAACAAACCGAGATCATGACCTCATTAATACAGCAGAAGCAGAGCTGAACATAACTGTCCCAAATGTTCAGACACTGGATGCAGAGGGTCCAGTGCTCCTGATAGAGGCCAAGGCACTTGAAGAGAGACCTTTACTCCCAGGAACAGATCGAAAGTCGCTCCCTGGGAACCCATGTGCTACTGCCCACAATTTAAGGTGGCAGATTGAGAGACAGACTAATTCAAGATCTCCACATTACGAATGAGAAGACACGCTTTTAAAGGTTGCGACAAAAGGAAGCAGGGTGTGTGTTACCAGTCAGACAAACATGGGTTCAAGTTCATTTTCTATACCTTAACAGTGGCCTAACCATGTTAACCTGTTTGAACTTTAATGTATTTTATAAAAAAATAGAAATACTAATACTCTTCCCCACAAGTGTGCTTGAGGAATTTAGGTGAAACAAAAAACAGCACTACAATATTAGCTTGAAAAGTTAATTTAATGAAATACCAACAGGAACAGAGCAGGAGTTTGGTTCTGAGTCCAAAGAATGCAGTTCTTGAGAATGATATAAAGCAAGAGCGTAAGGAGGGGACTCACCAAGTCAGTCTTCCTGACATTAAAGGAAACAGCTCTGCATAATGAAAGAATAGAACCTGTCCAGAAACTTTTACCTAGCTGAAAGCATATTTATAAACATCAGATGTTAAATATGAAAGGTCACCTTTGAGAATATAGGCAAATACCATGCTACTACAGGAATATATCAGGTGTAGAGTCCTAATATCTCTGTCAAGGGCATTCCCTAGAGATCATTAGGAAGTCTTTCCTGAAGGTTCCATCACTTTCCAACAGCACCATAAGCTTATATACAACTCATGTACATGGGTCTTCGGAAAACATTTCAGACCTAAATGCAAAGAATCATCTAAATTTGAATTTGCCTGGTTGCCTTATTTTGCTACCATTTCCTATAAACCCAATTATTGTTGGGTTTCATTTTTAGTAAGCAATACTTCCCAAGTGGTACTGTGTGGTTAACGCTTATCCTGCATCCCAAGACACCAAATGTCTGCTCGCTGTTTTTGAGGATGCTAATGTAGCTAAGTGGCTTCAAGTTGCACAGGGTTTGGCTCTCTTGTTTTCACCTAATAGTTTAGAATTTAATATTTATTGTCTACATCCATTATGTCATTAGGAGTTGTAAAGGCTTCTTTTTCTAGTTCTGAAAAGCAATAAAAAGATCAATAATGGGGCAAAAGATGGCCTAAAATAATAGCTTTCGTGTACTCAGATAACAACCCCTTTGAAGATAGAATGGAAAGAGACACCATTGGCAATAGCGACAAAGAATACTGACAAATAAATGTTGCAAGAAACTTAATGTGAGATAAGCTTTCAAACATTCCTAAAGCATCAAGAGTATCTGTGGACAAATGGAAAGGCCCCCAAGTTCTTGGACAGGTTGATATAACAAAGATGTCTGAGTGAGTAGGTCTGGGGCAGAATCCAAAAATATAACTTCTGTCTAGTCTCCTTCCCCACAATGTCTGGCTCCATGCTTTCCACATCGAATTCTCAAAGTGTGGTCACTGAACCAATGATATCAGCATTGCCAGAGAACCTGCTAGAAATGCAGCTTGTCTTGCTTATCTCTAGACCTATGGACTCGGACACTTGGAAAAGGAATCCAGCAAGCTATATTTTACTAAACCTTCCAGATGAATTCAGCGTGAGCTAAGTTTGAGAAAGGCCCCTCTAAGCTCAAATCTAACTTGCCCTGGAGTCACCTACACACTTTCAGTGCAGACTCGATTCTGCAGGTGTGGAGCCCGGGCTCTAACATCTAACAACCTCCCCCTGGAAGCCAATGCTGAGGATCTGAGACAATGTGTCGAGAAGCAAGATGAGGGCTAATCCACCTGTCTCCAGCTCACTCAAAACCAGCCTACCCTGTAACCGCCCCCCCACCACTCTCACTTTTGACTCTGGTATTAATGACAAATAATAGTTTAATGTATGATTCCTCCCAATACTATGTTGACTTTAAATGGAGTTTAATCTATAGCACGATGTTCTTTTCAGACATAATTTAACCAAAAATAATTTTGAAAATGTATTTCCAGCTTTGGTGGAGATATTCTGGAGAGGCACTGATTCATGTTTATTAAATCATGACATATAGGTTATGGTGCTATTTGGAACTTAAGGAAGAAAATGTGAAAGGAAAAACAAGGGAGGATCTTTGTATAAATCATATCCTTGTGGTTTTTTTTTTAAAGTTCATATTATGTATTATTTCAGGTTGCCCTCAAACTTAGTCACTTAACACAGTAAGTATCTACTTGAGGTCATGGTTTTCCTGGGTCAACAGTCTGAACAGGTCATGGTCCCATAGGAGTGTAGGAATGGCTTACACTGGTTTGGTGAGGGTCTTACATCGAGGACTTTTCAAAGCTTCCTGATTCTTTTTCATGTCATGGCTGCTATATTAAGACCAGGCTTTCCAAAAGGTCTCTTCGCTCACTGGCTTGCCTTGATCTACAATAACTTGGACCACTGGGCCCGTTAGGTTCCTTCTCTCTTGCCCTTACTTCCTCCAGATTCTCCTCTCCCTCTCTCCCTTTTTCTACACTTGTCTAACTTGGACTTTAGCAGATCACTGAACATTGAAAGAGACCAATGAACAAGCTGTCACACCTTGTATTGATCCAGCTTTTATGTTCTATTGTGTTTTTGTTGCTTACTTGAGTCTGAGGAGGAACCTTAGTGTGAAGATTACGGAGTTCCATCTTTCATCTGGAGTTATTAATTCTACTTCATTTACCATGTGTGATGGTTAATTTTTGGATGTCAACCTGATTAGATTAATACTCATTTGGTAAATCCTTATTTGGGAGTATGTCTCTGAGGGTGTTTCTGGGTAGCACTAGTATTTGAATCAGTGGGTTGTATATAAAAGTCCCCCCTCACCTAATGCAAGTGGGCACCATCCACTCTACTAATAGTTTGCAGAATACAAAGAAGATAGATGAGGGAATAGATTTGCATTTTCTCTCTAACTCTCCCATTAACTAGCTTCCTATCTCTCTTTCTTCCTCTTCATTATGCACCCCCATTCTTCCCACTCTTCCTGAAGAATTGGTACATCCATCTCCTGCCCTTCAATATCAGAACTCCAAGTTCTCTGTCCTTTGAGTTATAACATCAGCTCCTCTAGTTCTCAGGCCTTTGGACCTGAACTGAACCATATTAACCCACTTCCCTAACTCTCTAGCTTGAAAATGGACTGCTGTGAGACAATCCGGCCTCCATAATTGTGTAAACTAATTGCCACAGCAAATCTTTTCTCATATATCTGTATATATGCATACAGATGCGATCGATTCTGTTTCACTGATGAACCCTAATTAACACTCAGATAGTAGATTTTGTAAAAATAAGACCTAGATGGGCCAAAACTGACTTGGCTAGAACTATGTACCTCTAAGAAACAAAACAAAACCAGGTGTGGTGGTACAGGTCTGCAACCCCAGAACTCAGAAGGGAGAGGCAAGATCAGAGGTTCAATGTCAGCTTTGGTTACTTGGTGACACAGTGAGTTCAAGGCCAGTCTAGGCTATAGGGCACAAACAAACAAACACAGTTATTATTTCTTCCTACCTATTCATTTAATGGTATCACATTGGCAACTTAAAATTGCCCCAATGCACTTTGTCAAATACTTCTAATTAGGGCTTTTCTCCTACCTGGAGACACAAGGTCTGGTTATAAGTCACTATTCAAAAATCAGATAGTATTGCAAATATCACAAATTCATGCCCTTAACATTAGCATGAATTCCTTGAAAACAATTATGTAAATAGTTTTCAAAATCCTAAGGTCTGGTTCCAAGAAAAAAAGTATATCAGTATATGTGGAGTGGGCCCAACACTGATATTTTCAAAGCCTCAGATTATTGCAAAGTACAAGCCACACTGAGACACACTGACAAACACAGATCTTTGGATCCAGCCTCAATGTTTTTCTTAATGAGTTTGGGATTATAAAAGAGGCAGATCCAAGTCTCACTCACAAAGAAACTAAATATTCTCTAGCTTGTACAGCAGAAGACAAAGAATGTTAGGGAATTCAGAAACACAAAAGTCTAAGTGGAATAATACTATGCTACAATCTGCATCTGCAATATCCTTCAAAAGCCCAGGAAAGGTTTGCGCTGCAGTTTTTCATGGTGTGGAGATGGTGTTGGGAAGAGGTGGGGCATAGTAGGACGACTTTAGGTTGTTTAAGGCGTGCCCTGAGTGGGAGTGGGTGGCACAGCCCATTGCTCTTCTTTCTCTTGCTTCCTGAGCTAAGTGGCTTTGCTATGCCATGTGCTGCCTGGCCACATGCCTGAAGTGGGACACGTCTGTCATATATGAAAACTCCCAAAATTGTGAGCCAAGACAAACCTTATCCTTTTGAATGCTGACTTCTCTTAGGTGTTTGTTAATGACAGTTAATAGTTGAAATACCTGAAATGAACCCTGGGAGGAAAGGTATGAGTTTTCTGCCATCTGGTGACTCTTAGAGTCTTAACCAGTTTTTATGGTAAACCGCTGGATTGTTGGGTGTTGAAATTTTGTACCACATTTCAAGTGGACAGCTTCATCAGTTTCCTGACTAGATTTCTACACACTTAGTGGTGTTTTAAATGTAGAAGAAGAAAATAATATATATTTAAAAACATTGTTTGAAAACATATAATATTTGCAAAATAATCTTGGGCACACTATATGAAATTCTTTAATTATTTCTCTATCAAGCTTACTTTGTAATTTTTGCTATACACTTTTTTTCCATTTCCATTGGAAATTAATAAGCTGAATGCATCCTAAAACTACAAGGCTTGTTAATTGAGTCTGAACAAAAAGCTAGGGATACGTGGGAGAAAAAGAACCTTACATATTTGCGACTAGTTTCTCATGGGATAATTAAATTAGACAAAAGGAAAATGGAGTATCTGTGAATTTTCTTATGTCGATCCTTTGCTTGGGGGGCATCACATCCTTTCTCGAGGTGCCCCATCCTTTCCCTGTTACAGAGCGGCAGTGGTGGGAGAAGGCAGCGGCCCACATTGGCTGCTGTGGCTGCAGGGAAATTAGAAGCTGGAAGAGGCAGAGAGCCTGGGCTTGGGATGTCTTCCATTCACATCATTTCTAAGTCTAAAGGAAAGCTTCCCAGCAGACCTCGGGGAATCCTCTGACACCTCCAGATATCTAATCCTAGGTGTCCCCGGAAAGTCATACTGAGCCACTGGCTGCTCCTTGCTTGGGAACTTCTCCTCCTGTTACGGGAAAAAGTCTTGTCTTACCTGGAAGAGCTCACAACCTCATCTGAAGCCTTTGGAGCTAAGGCAGATGGCCCAGCATTTGCTAAGGGATTGGTAGGGCTGACACCTTACCTGTAACCCCATCTGCTTGCATCTGGCATGCTCGTGGGTCTTTCCTGAGCTCACTCCTTTTAGGAAGTCATTTATACAAGTTTGGGGTTCTTCCTAGGGAACCCCATCTACGATAACAAACTGCCCACAGTTCTAAAGTTCTCTACAGAGACCATCTTGTCTCCCAATCTCTGGAGACCTGCACCTTCTGGACACCAAGGAACAGGTACCAATTTGCTCTCCCTGTCTCCACCCATCCCCTCCAAGGCTGTTGAGGCAACAGATAAGGTGTGTTGAACCTGTTCACCTTCTGCACAAAATACCACTCCGCAGGGATCAGACCAGGAGTCAGGAAGAGGACCTGACTCATCTCAGGGTGACTGGAGTAGGCTCTTCTACTCACTAAGCAAAAAGTCCAGGCTGCCGGCTTGCCGGTTTGGATTCCTTGAACGAGGCATCCATAATCCCGAATGTACTGAATCTAGAAAGGCTCTGAGGTAGAGGGTGGCGGACATGTGCCCCAGTGATTTCTCCTCACTCCTAAGCCTCCTGTAACTAAGCTACTTTTGTAGAACTGCTGCCTCTCTACCTTCGACCCAACGCAAGAGAAGCATGGCTATTGGCTGGGTCCTATCTGCTTTCTAGCTCTCAATAGACACTCAGTGGTGGGCAAGCCCCTAGTCAAGGGGGGCTGAGGAGAGCCACTCATTTCCCATACTGGTTGATTTATCCCATCTGACACCTCTGCCTTGTCTCATCCATAATCTCCGTATCCCACAACACACACTCCTAATGCTGCTGCTCTGAAAATTGAAGGAGAGTGTTTTATATACATTTCTGTATCAACAGTTCCTGCCTACAAGAGTAGCTGTTTTCCCTTATACTGATAAAGTCTCCAATGTAAAGTGAGTGTCCTATAATTCAAATCATTTCTGATACTAATTGGAGTTAAGCATGTGTCCCATGCAGGTTTAGAGCCCATGTCCCAATAATTGTCCCTGACTTTGGATGACATTTGAATGAGTGATTCTGGATGTCATCCACTAGCAGTAGACTCCCAAACTACTTACAACTTGTGCTGGGAGCAGCTACCAGTTAGAGGTGCTCCTGATTCTTTCTTTACGCTGGTTTATTCACTAGAGTAGCACATGACTCAGGAAAGCACTGTATGCATCACCTGTTTGGATGTTTCCATTACCTTTGGTATGTGTGTGTGTATGTGTGTATGTATGTGAGTGTGTATGAGTGTGTATGTGGATTGTTTATGTGTGAATGTGTGTGTGCGTATGTGTGTGTATGTGTGTGTGTGTGTGTATGAGTGGTGTGTGTGTGTGTGTATGAATGGTGTGTGGGTGTGGGTGGGTGTGTGTGTCTCATGATTGCCCAGCCAGTTTGGGAGCATAAACTTTGTAGATGACAACAGCATCATGTTGCGATGTCAAAAGAGTTGGACATTCCTGCCAGAATCAGTTCAACGTTCAGCCCCTGTCTGCTCTCTGGAGGTCAGAAGATGAGGCTGAAAAGTTCAGCCTTTTAGTCATGTGGTTGTTCCTGGCAGCCACCCCCCATCCTCAGCTGTTTAGGAGTCATTTCATTCATAAAAGGACACACGGTAAGAATCCAAGGGTTCTAGAAGCTTTGCACAAAGGGGAGACATGAAGGCCAAATATACTTTTCATATAAATCACAATCTTAAGATTTTCTGGAGGTCTTGGACCTGTAGGATTCTCCCACAGTCTTTCATCAACTTTTATGTTAATGAAGACCTAAGATGAAGCCTTTTTAAATCTGGAGATGCAGAGAGCTAGTGACGTAAGGTGTGAGTTAGTGACAAGTGTGGACACTGTGCCTTAAGCACTGATCTACTCAGAGATTTATGGGGATTTACACACAAACACAGACAGGCAGGCAGACAGACAGACACACACACACACACACAGAGTAAATGTTACATAGTGGAGAGTAACACACATTATTTCCATTAAGTATAAAATAACAACACAATTTTATGCTAGGACTACTGAGGACAGCCTCCCAAGACCTGTATCAAGTCATTATGAGTCTACTCTATAGTATGTTTATATAACTCTGAAATTCATTTGATAAAACCTAACCTCAAAGGTGATGTCATTAGGAGGTGGGTCTTTCTGGGAGTCATTCCATGAAGGCAGAGCCTGCAGCAGGGGCTGAGTTCCCTCAAAAAAAGATGTCTTAGGGAAGCTCATTTGCCCTCCTCATCACATGACCCTTCTCACCACATGACTCACAGTGGGGTATCAGCAGTCAGTGACCTGAAGAAAATCCCTCACTAGGCCCTGCCTGTTCTGTTACCCTGACCTCAGACGTTTTAGCCTCTCAAATTGTAAGAACTATTGTTTGCAAGCCACGCCATCTGTGGCATTTGGTTAGGGTAGCCCAATGAAACTGAGACACACCCACAACATAGCAGGCACCATGCCCTGGGCCCACAATTTTAGTAGGGATCCATGGAAGTGATTTTCCGTCTTAAAACAGTAAAAATGGAGTTTTTATTGAGAAAAGTGTTTTAATGTGCAATATTAATGGATTTGTCTTTCTATCAGTGTAGTCTTGCATGTGGCTCTTATATGATTGTCTTTTAGAATGTAGAAGTGGGCTAGGAAGGCATGAGTGCCTTCAGTATATACCAGTCATGAGGCAGCCCTGCCCCAGAGGCAGACTTTCAGTATTTGGGGGAAATGTGGGAACCTCTGATTTTTAGACATGATATTCTTTCAGTTGGTGACTTTTGAGAATGCAGTTCTTCCAAGGAAAGGAATGTTACATGCTAGAATTCCTTTCATAAAGTGTTGGATATATTTGTGAAAGGGTTCCTGCGGGCCACTCCACAGATGCCACTGTGCACAGACCTCGCCTCCAATACCACAGTAGATACCTGCAGAGAGTGGCAGACCACCTTGCCAGGGTCTGGGGGCGCTGAGTCATAAAATCTTAGAGCTTAGAGTAACTGTTGGGTCTCCTGGGCCCAACGCTTCACCAACTCAGAGTGTCTTCGTTATCACTCAGCATCAGTGTGAGCACATCCAGACACTGCACTCAGATGCTTAAAACAGTTCCCCACTGCGTTATCCTCTTCTAAAGAAGCTCTGATGGTGAGAAAATCGGAGACATAGCTTGTCGTGGAGACGGCAGGTGACTCTCGGAATGAGTCTAGCACTGGTGATGGTGAGTGATTCACAGACTCTGGGCAGTGCCCACCATGATCATTGTTGTCTCTTCCTCTTGAGGGGTTTGTTCCAAACCATCGTCTATGACCTTGTGGAGGGCGCTGTAGTGTTCACGGTCTTGGTAGAACGAATGTAGCTCGGACGCAGCCTCCCAGGCAGCAAAAGAGGGCATGGGAAAGGGATCTGGTCTCTTGTTTTCAAAAAAGCACTTCAGGTTCCTCTCACTCAGCTTGTTGGCGCATTCCAGGAGTTTGTTCTCCAACTGTTCCTTCTCCCTTTGTGCGTACGTCTTCCAGAAACTCAGCTGCAGGTAGCTGACTTTAGATTTGCAGCGTGCGTAGCAAGTGGTCAGCAGAGAGAAGAAGGATGCTGAGCAAATCAGGCACCATCCTAGAATCTTAGCAAGAAAGAAATATTGAGGATGCAGAAAAGCAAAATGGCATCTCAGAGGGCTGGGTAATATTGGGAGAGTATGTAACGACATTAATACCACAGTCATTATGACCATCTCATTTGAAATTATTCATTTTAACTGTAAATGCCTTTGACAGTCCAAATAAAGATAAAGTTGACTCAATATCCATTCCCCTACTCAACATTGTTGCTAAGCAAAGGAATAACCTGAAGGCTGGCAAATGGGAAGAGTAACTATCCAATAACCAATAGTATTAGCAGAAGAAAGAATTCTTTCTAATGGATCACGGGGGTCATTTGAATGAATGAGTGGTGTGTTAGCCAGGTGTCCAGGCACTCATCAATGCATTCACAGACTCCTGACCAGATTTTCCCCTGGGACTTTGTTTGTAGAGAGCCGCGGCCACTTTATAGATCAAAAAATTTATTGCTCACAGTAAAGAAAAAAAAAAAACCCACAATACAGTAATACACAGAAACTTTAAGAATTTAAAGCCTTTCTAAATGTTGAGAGAGGGGGAAAAAAAGGGGAAGAGGATCTTTTCAAACTTTGAGAATTATTTGTTCTTGATTTTCTAAAATTAGAGAAAGAAATTCTTTTCTGAATATGAGTGATCCTATTGGTGTTTTAACTTTAAAAGCAAAAGTCTACAGCTAACATATCTTCTAAGTTTGTTGCTCCAATTTAACTTTCATAATTTGAGTTAATTTAATATTTGAGCAACTAATAGATTTCTTGAAAGCATCTCTTGATTTCAGTTCAAAGGACCCTTAGCAGATGGGCCCAATTGAAAAAAACAAAACAAAACAATAATCTGCAATTGGTCCACTCGGATTATAACAGAGCCAAAATTAGCTTTAACTCAGTGGTTCCCAAACTCTGAGTCAGATGTAGGGTCTCAGCCTACATAAGTGCCCATTTCTGAGTTGGCATTCCTCAGGCTGAACACCTTTCTCCTCACCATGGGTGTTCCCTGTACCTCAGGCTCTAATATTAAGGTCACCCATCTCAGAGGATATTTGGGGAACCCAGTGAAATGATGCTGGGTAAGAAGCTCATGGGTCCCCTCTGTTACCCACCTGTTGGCGGGTGTCTCTTTCTGTTCTGTGATAACCAAGTGAGGCCCAGTCACTACCCTGTGAGAATCTTCCTGCTCTCCTTCAGCCACCAGTGAGCTGGACGCCCTCAGTCCTTCCTTTCCTTCAGCATCCCCTTCTTTCCTGTGACCGGGCCTCCTGTGTAGAATCTGTTCCCCCTCTTCCTGAGCTCATCCCGATGAGTTAGAAACTGTTTGATCGGCTTCAGATTTTCTGTTGCTTTCTCTCCAATCTCTCAGCATTGAAGATTTCTCACCCGACGGCTGAGTCTTGTCTTCCTCCCAGACCCACAGCACCTAGAATTCCAACTAGAATGCAATGATTGTGCCCAGCCCAACCCCTAATTGTATTCTATTTGCCTCTTTCCCCAAATCCTGCCAGTTTTCTCCTCACCTTGGAATACTTACTAATGTTCTAGAAGCTTTACGCCTCTTTATGTCCATTATCTCTAAATAACTTCCCACAGTAGGTGCCACCATCCCCCACTATGAGAAAACTGGGGTTCAGAGTTCTAGATCACAGAGCTGGGGAGTGGCAGCATCAGGATTCAAAGCCAGCTGACTCCAAGGCTGAGCTCTTTCCACTACTCCATTCCACCATCCTTAAGAACACAGAGTCACCCAGCTGGGTTTCTTGTTGCTCTGCCGCACCCACCCATGAATGAATGCACTTTTCCACCTCCGCCCACACGCCCAATTATTGTTTTGGACTGTGAGATGCCGGCTGCCATCTGAACATCATGGTCAGCACCTGCTGTTGCTACATCTTCTTTCATCCACATCTCTTGGGTATCCTCCTGTATGTCTCAAGCCCAAGTCTGTCCTTACTCTGCTGAAAAGTCAACAGATCATTGGGGCCGATCTAAGTTATAACCAGATGTGCACATTTTTCTTTGGGTTTATATTTAACAAAAGGCTTCTACAGTGATGAGTGTTGGGAGTTGGCACTGGCTGAATGGAGCCTGGTGCCTGCAGGGGGGTAGTCCGTGTGTCATTCCCACTATCATAACATTAGTAATTAATACCTTCCTTCAACAAAAGATGGAAGGCACTCAGGAGCCTGACATGGTCCATCTAACTGATGCTTTGTGTATCAAACAAAGGAGTTTATTTAGGGACATTCTTTGGCTTGTTAGTTTATGGAGAATATGATTTTATCATTAACCATTGTAGACTGCAGGAGTCAGCTTTGCTTTGATGTGTTTGTTGTGAGGGCAAGTCCTTGCTAAAAAAGTAAAATTACAGTGCCCATGTGCCTTCATCCAGAAACTAACAGTATTCCTGAGAAATGATGACTCTGTTCATCTACTCCTACTGCTGTGCCTTCATCCAGAAACTAACAGTATTCCTGAGAAATGATGACTCTGTTCATCTACTCCTACTGCATCTTTTGGCCTCAGAAATAGGAAATGAACTTCATCTCAAGGCCAGGCCAGGGCTGTGCATCAAGACCTGTGTTCATATACCCGGCACCATGACAAGTTACTTACTTGTACTGATTAGTTGAAGCTGTAAATTACTTCTCACAAGTAAAACAATGCTCCAAATTCTGAGCTTCTAAAGTATCGTGAGAACTTCTTTAGCTGTATAGCACAGAGAGTGAAAAGTCA
Source organism: Peromyscus eremicus (assembly GCF_949786415.1). NCBI lineage: Eukaryota > Metazoa > Chordata > Mammalia > Rodentia > Cricetidae > Peromyscus > Peromyscus eremicus. Next base: position 17,751,825 of record NC_081424.1, on the reverse strand, counting down.
TAATCTCTCTAGGGAATATGGTCACTCTTCACTGAAGGCCATTTAAAGACCGCTCAGTCCCACTTCATTTGGGAAACTCTCGATCCCGACAGCATGTATGCACACAAATAGCAGTGGCCGCAGCAGTCCCTCAAGTAAGTTTCCCTGCTAATTGCACCACATGCTGCTCTGAAAAGTAGTAGCTGTGTTTCAGTGGATGAATAAGATGTGTCTGTGTTTTTTTTTTTTGAGAAACCAGCTCGAAAATAAATAATCGATAGAAGGCAGTAATGCTTAATTACCACTCAGGGTTAGCACTCAGTGTGTGGTTTTGTGTTCTGCATTATTTACAAAGTCAACCCAGAGAGATGGTTTAGAGCACTTAAGTATTTACATATGCATAACCCAGAGGGTATTTTCTTTTTGGAAACGGAGACTACCCGATCCAATCAGCAATTTTACTGAGCCACCCTGTCCCTAAAAAGCTTTTCCTGAGCATTGTCTTAATGCCACGTCGTGTTCCAGTTTCCACTTAGCGTCAACATATTCTGGCAAGACTCAAGACTCTGGCCGGGCAGAAAGCAAGACAGAGAGAAATTTCCAAGCTCACTCTGGGAGCAAAAAGTCCCATTGGTCCTTACCTGAGACTGGGCTTGCAGAGACAGCTTCACCTCTTCGTTTTCCACGGGTGTCATGCTACTTTTGCCACAGGAGACTTTGTACAGGTCTTCCTGGCACTCTTTGGGCTTGCCCTTGCAAATCAGTTCCAGGAGCTTTTCGCTTCTGGTCCCGCTCATGGCACATTCATAAAACGTCCCATTCAGCAAAGCCACGGAGAGCCACATCACTGGTGCCACCAATGAACTCAGTGTGATGTGTCCCAGGACGTAGAAGAAGCGGCAGCGGTGTCTCCTAGGGAAGATTTTCTTGGGGTTTATACAGCAGCCAGTGAAGAGTCTCCACGCCTTGTTATTCAGGAAGAATCCAAGGATCAGTAACACCCAGGCAGGGGCAAAGAGGAAAACCAGCCCATAGGTTGTGTTCTCAGTGCTGCAGGGGCACTTAAACGCCACGAGCGAGAAGAGACGCTCACTTCCCACGGTCAGCAGAGCCATGAAGCTGTAGCCAATCGCGGTTTTTTGGTTAAGGAAGAATTTTAAAATGCTCTGAAAAGCATCCATGTTGGAGACCCACGGAGAGGGGAAAACGTTTGCCTGGGTTTTAACACAGCAACTGTGGCTGGGGCTGAGGGTGGAGCTCTTTTGAAACAACAGTCCTCCTCTGTCTGCATCCAGCCAGATAAGGAAACAATGTCATTCCCCAGGAATGCTTATTTCCCAACAGCGTTCAGATAATGCCTCCTACTGGTGAATGCTGACACTGGCGGGCAGTCAAAACAGTGAAGACCAAATGCAAAGCACATAGGTTCCTTTTAACATTCCTTCAACGTGTTTTTTTACTGCAAATAGAAAATTCTCACACAAATTAGAGTATAGAAATTTTCCAGTAGGAAGCCCAGCACTAGGAGAAATGGGTTTCAGCCATTGACTGGTAGCCAAATTCAGTCTTCAAACCCAGCATTTCATGGTAAGTTTCTTCTCTTGTTCTAAGCCCTAAGATTTGGTAGACAGGGATTCCGCCTTCCTAAAAGGGCTCACATTAAAGACTTGAAACAGGGTTTAGGATTGGGATTATTGGAATTTATGAGGGAAGTGTAGTAACTGAGCTTTTAGAGAAAAAGAGGAGTCCTCACATGATTCATATCACGATCGTTTTGACACAAAGAAAATCCTTCTAAAGCAGATGTGGAGTCTGCATTAGGACATCTTCAGGCCTCCCAACTGCCCACCAATGGGTAGATTTGGACCTTTCCTGATCCTCAGCACGGTGTTTCATGCCGAGACAGGGCTAAAGTGTCTCTGCCCCTTCTTCACCCCACGTTGTCCACTTGGCAAACGCTAGTTCACTCAACGCTCATGTGGTCTAGGTCTACACATGGTGTCAAACGTAGATTCGAAACTCACTCAGTAGCTGGATTTGCAAGTGGCTACCGAATCTGCAGTGTGGTAGGCGCTTCAGAGCAATCCTCCACGGGAGCCTACGAAATGAACCAATGAACAAATGAATGGACATTTTTGTACTTCAAATTATAAATAATTTAAGAAAATTGCTTCCATTTCTCTAACGCTGCGCTTAATTTTAAAATTAAGTTAATTAAGGCCTTTGAAGGATGGCAACACACCAAGCTGACAAGTTTCCATTAATAAGCTTTGAAAGCTGGGCCTGGGTGTTTGGGGAAAAGAAATTGCCTTGGATTAGGAGCCAAGGACCTAAAAGGCCACAGTCTCCGCTGTCATTTCTACTTCTCTAAACACCAGATTACACATTTGTGAGACTTGTGCTTCGAAGGAAAGAGTGAGATGACTGGTGGGGTAAAGGTGCTTGGCGGGAAGCCCGAGACTCTGAGTTCTGTCCTTAGATCCCGAATGGAGGGACAGGGGAGCCAGCTCCTCATCGCCCCCTGACTCTGTGCCACGCACCCACACACACACACAAACAAACAAACAAAAAACTAAACGGAAACTAATGTTTCAAAAAGAAGTGACTCCTAGGAGGCTTAAGATCTGCTTGAAAACCAAGGCAGGAAGAAAGAAGAGGCAAGAGTGAGGGAGACTGCCTAAGGTTTCTTCCGTTTCTCTGTGGCGGGGTTCTTGGAGTCCAACACCGCAGCAGACACTTTGGACAATTGCGTTAACACACATTTACATAGTCCCCACCGCTACCCCTTGCTCCTGCTCGAAGACTTGACATCTACAGTATGGTAATTCCGTGTGTCCAAAAACACATTCTTGGGTCTCATCTCTCCAAAGCAGCCTCTTCTCAAACCAGTGCCTTCCTATTGTGAAGCAGATGCCCCGGACCCCTTGAAACTCTGCATCTTATGGTCTGCCGTGATCAGTGTGGTATATACCACGAGGCTGTGTGGATGATTAGTAATCTTGTCGTTTCTTGCCATCCTAAAGCCTAAGTGTTTTCTTCAAGGATTTTTGGAAATAATATTTTTTACAAACCATGTTGTTCTACAAAGCCTAGCACTTCATGATATTCTATAAGAATAAAAAAATAATTTAAGAGTCTCTCATGGCATAAGTCAAAGAAACGTGTGAGCACAAACATCTTGGCTGCAGACTCAGCTTGGCAAGCTTGACGATGTGCTGAGATGCCTGGGACTGGGTCGTCTGAGTAGACTTCCGTTTGAGACTAAATGCTGTCATTTTCTCTCTCTTTATCAGGTTGCCTTCAAGATGTACTTGGGAATCACGCCGAGTGTGGCCTGTCACAATTCAAGCAGAAATGAATTCTCCCTGATTCTGGACAAGAATCCTCTGGCAGAGTTCGTAGAGGAGCTCCCTGCGGGACGATCTGCGCTGTGCTACTGCAACTTACTCTGTGGGGTCATCAGAGGAGCCCTGGAGATGGTAAAGCACGTGTTTCACCTTGTCATGCATGTCAGCCATCCGGTGCTGTCCGCAAAATGTAACAACCTCAAAGCAATGCATAGTCTCTAACGATGGGAAGTCCGGGACCAAGCAAGACCTGTTATTGCAAGCCTATCATCTTGGCTCCTTGGGGGGTTAAGCTAGGAAGATCAGCATCATAAGTTCCAGGCCAAGTTTGTGCTATATAAAGTGAATTCAGCATCATCCTGGGCAATTCAGGTCGGTCGCATATTAAATTTTAAAAATAAAATGGAAGACTGAGGATTTGTGGCCATGAGAAAGAAAACAAATCTGGGAGGTGGCTTGGCATGTGCCATTAAGCCTGACAACCTGGTTTCAGTCCTGAGAACCCACATCATGTAAGGATAGAGCTGACTCCTGCAAGTTGTAACTTTCGTTCATACTCTATGGTACATGGGCATGTGGGTGCACACACACAGACTAGATTGCTTTTCAAAAAAAAATTTACTCCAGGAGTACTTTAGGTAGCTGTGCTTGATAGTGATCTTCCACAGCTTAATTTACATGCAGCCTCAGCTGTAGCCTCTGAAGACTTGCTGATCCTAGACAAACCACTCACAAGTTCACACAGTCTCAGTGCCTTGCAGGCCACTGTGTGGAAGCTTCATAAAGCTCCTTGCCGCGTAGACCTCTTAGTAGATCTAATCACAGCGTGGTAGTCTGAGCTGCCAATCCTGGTGCTGTGAGGGAGGGGAATAGCCGAGGGCATGTGTTACAGGAAGTACAGGTCAAGGCAGGTCATTTTTGAGGTTGACTTCCACACCTAAGTTATTTGTTGGTTTAACTGATACAGTTACTAACATCTGTAAGGTGTCAGTGACTGAGCCTACAAAGATGGACAAGATACAGATGCTGCCCACAGAGAATCTCCTGTCTAGTTCAAGAAGTCCTGTGCAAAGAAACGTGATAAAGGGGAAGAGGGGGGCCTAGAGTAAGAAAGAATCCACACTGTCTTGACAGAAACTCTGAACTGGCTTTTTGAAGAAACAATGGGAGTTAGGTAAAGAAGGCCTTTGTAAAGAGGGCAGGAAAAAAAATATTTTAGGTAGAAGGATCAGAATGTTCAAAGGCCCTTTAAAATGAAAGAACCAGAAATTCAAGTTAGTTCAGAAGGACTGACATGAGGACTATAGCCAATAGAGTAACAATAACATAACCAATAGAATAAACTAAGAGGGTTGCAATGGACGAGGGGGGAGCTCAGTTTTGAACCTGCTGATGTTAAGATGTTTAACAAATACACAGTGAGGATTTCAGAAAGAAGTTGTTTGTTTTTCATTCATTTATTGATAGACAAGGTCTCATTATGTAGCAGAAGTTGGCCTCGAACTCATAATCCTCCTGCCTCAGCCTCAGAGTTCTGGGATTACAGGTGTTTGCCACCATGCCTTGCCCAAGTTGTTTGTATGTGCCTGCCAGAATATGACTGAAGAGCTGTCAGAACTGACAGAAATACCTGAGCAGAGTCTGTGTAGCAGGAAGAAAAGGGAGCACGATTAGAACAACACAAAAATATGAAGTTAAACAGAGCACCCAAAGACTACAAAGGATAACAACATGGAGTACTCGGAAGTAGGAAACTGATAGAGAGTGATGGGGTCACAGAAAACAGGAAGCAGAGTCCTTCAAGAAGATTAACAAGACCAACTCAACACAGTTAACCCCACTTACCAAGGCTTTGGAGATGGTCTTGGTAGAGACTGTGATGAAGAAAAGACGAGGGAGAAGAGAATCTGTCAGACTTGTGAGGCTACAGCAGCTGACGAAGAGGTAACAGTCAACAGCCAACAGTCTTGTTTTTCTAGAATCTTCTCTATTTGGATGGTGAGGCCAGCTCTTAACCATTCTAAACTCATGTCGTTGACCTCCTCGATAAAGGTCCATGCATATAATTTTACTTGTGGAAATTAAGGAAGGGCTAAAGTAGCTGATACCCCCAAAGTGTAAAACAATGGAGATGATTGCATGCATCTTCCTTGCGGATCCTTCATGACGTAGTACCGATTTGATCTGTGTCAGTAAGCATTATATCAAGGAAAGGGAAGAGAGGAAATGTAGGAGGTTACACTGAAAGGGGTAAACCGTGTAACTAAAATAAAAACAGGATAAAGAAGTCTCCAGCTTTCATGGGTAATTTTTGACCATATGTGCTGACCATGAATGTCATAAGTCATGTGGTCTCACATATCCAAAGAGCTTCAGCATAGTCTGTGTGTTTCTTCAATGGATTTTCTGTTATATTTTCTAAGACATAAAAAAAAATATAGGGAAGAAAATACAGAGATTAATTATAGACCCTGTATTTCAAAGCACAGTCTACTCTCTTTCATTGGATGGTGGGTGCAGTAGTTTGAATGTAATTGGTCTTCATAAGCCTATAGGGAATGGCACTATTAGTAGGCATGACTTTATTGGAGTAGGTGTGGCCTTATTGGAGGAAGTGCGTCACTGTGGGGATGGGCTTTGAGGTCTCATTTGCTCAAGCTTTGTTCAGTGTGACACACAGTCAACTTCCTGCTGCATGCAAGAGATGGGACTCTCAGCTACTTCCCCAGCACCATGCCTGCCTGCACGACACCATGTCCCACCATGATGATAATGGACTGAACCTCTGAACTGTAAGCCACCACCCCAATTAAATGTTTTCTTTTATAAGAGTTGCCATGGTCATGGTATCTCTTCACAGCAACAGAAACCCTAACTAAGACAGAAGTCAATACTAGAGACTGGAGTATTGCTGTGATAAACCAGACCATGGTCTTTGTTTGGAGGAATTTGGACTTTGATACTTTAGGTTAAGAAAACAGTGGAATGCTTTGCTGCTTAATGGGTCGTACTAGTAGGGGCATAGAAGACCATGGTGCTGAGTGTGATTTGATGAACTGTGAGGGCCTTACTGAAGAGGTTACATAGGAGAAGAATATTAATACGTGGCCTAGAGATCACTCTTGTGATGTTTTGGTGAAGAATGTGTGGCTGCTTTTTGCCCTTGTCCAAAGAGTCTGCCTGAGGCTTCAGTGAAGAGTTCTGAATTAATCCCATTGGCAGAGGAAGTCACAAAACAGCCTAGTATAGACTCTGTCCTGTGGTTATTAGCGTTAACTCTGATGAAGATCTATAATAAAAAGGAGCAAGCTGAGCATGGAAAATACAGAATGTACAGATTGGGAAAAGAGGCACCAGGAAGTGGGACAGAGCTAAATCCTGTGTTCAAGGAGATAAATGGAACAAGAAATGGAATAAGGGGAGTGGTGACCTCAGGGCAAGACCCCACCCAGCTAAGTTTCCAACTTGTGAAAAGGAATTGAAGGAAAGCTTAGAGCCAGGTGTTGTGTGCATGCCTTTAATCCCAGCACTCCAGAAGCAGAGGCTGGCAGATCTCTGAGTTTGAGGTCAGGCTGGTCTCCAGAGCAAGTTTCAGGACAGCCAAGCTTAGGCGGTGAAAGACAGAAAACTGGTGAAGATGTAATTGAATGAGGGGACCATCTTTCAGCCCCAGCAAGCAGCAGAACTTGGCAGCTTTGGTCACATGGTTCTGGAGTTAAGGATAGCAGAAAGGAGCTATGGAATTTGCCCCTGAGACTAAAGAAAGCCGCTGAGGCCAGGCATGTGTCCGGGGTGTCCCTGAATGAAGGCCTAGAGAGGCCATTGTGTGAGGCTGTGAAAGTTGAAGCCTAGATTGCCTTGGAGAACCCAAGATTTTGAAGATGGTAGAGCTGGGGGATACTTGCTGCGGAAAGCTGCTGACAGGGAGTGGAACCAGTAGCTCAAGAGAAAGAAGTGTGTTACAGTCAACAGAGCTGAAAGGAGTTGGAGATCTGAAGAGTGTTTTGCCCTCAGACATGGAGATGCAGAGTTTGGAGTTTGCCCAGATGGTTTTTGGTCTTGTTTTGGTCCAGTATTTCCTCACTATGCTCTCTTCCCTATGTTTTGGAATGGCCATTATATGTTGGAAGTATGTGATCTGTTTTTCTTTATTATTATTTTTATTTTGACATTATAGGGAATTACAGTAAAGAGACTACATGAATCTCAGAAGAGACTTTGACCTTTGGGCTTTTAAATACTGTTGAGACTGTGATAGACTATGGGGATTTTTGAAGTTGGACTAACTGCATTTTGCTTTATGATATTATTATAAGCTTAGGGGAGCCAGGGACTAGAATGTGTTAGTTTGAATGTAATTGGCCCCTATAAGCATATAGGGAGTGGCACCATTAGGAGGCGTGGCTTTGTTGGAGTAGGTTTGGCCTTGTTGGAGGAAGTGTGTTACTGTGGGGTGGACTTTGAGGTCTCCTTTGCTCAAGCTTTGTTCAGTGTGACACACAGTTTACTTCCTGTTCCCTGCAAGATGTAGGACTCTGAGCTACTTCTCCAGCACCATGTCTGCCTGCATGCCACCATATCCCACCATGATGATAATGGACTGAGCCTCTGAACTGGCACCCCAATTAGGTGTTTTCCTTTATAAGAATTGCCATGGTCATGGTATCTCTTCACAGCAATAGAAACTCTAACTAAAACAGTAGGTATCACAAGGCAAAGGCTTTGCGTTCTCTATGAGCCAGACAATCTGACATTTGGAGGCCTGTGGTTTAGAAAATCCAAGCTCATTGCCTAGAAGTTCTTCATCTGGGAGGGGGTGAGTCAGGTAAGGTTGAATAAATATTAATTAATTGCCTGCTAGGCCCAGGAGCTTTTCACTTACTACTCCTCTTCTACCAGCTACCCTCACTTATTTATCTTCTTTATCCCAATGACTAAAAATAACTCTGATCAGAGACTCTATTGAAAATAGGTCAACAGTACCATGCTGCTCTCACATGAACACGTTTTAATGAATAGAGAAGTAAACCCTTGAGCTTTCTCCACTGTCTGGGAAATGGGAAATGCTTTCAGGCTGAAAAGAAAGCCTGGCCATCAAATATTCATGTCTGTAATTCAATATCTAATTTTATATTTATAATGTATTTAGTCGGTATTTTTCAAAGCTCTCAAAGCCATAGGCAATTGCTAAATGTTGTTAGAATAAGCGATCATATTGTTTCGCTAACGACAGAATGCTTTATGGCAAGTCAGCTTGAGAGGAATCCTATAAAGAACCATTTCTCCTCTGCAGTTCCACTTGGCCAAGCACCCAGAGTGAGATTTTTCTGTGAGTCAGGAATTTGAATTCTTCCTGAGATGGGTAGACAAGTCTGGGCCCCTCCTGAACCACTCATCCTTCCTCCAGCCTTCTGCCACACCACACTGATGACATGTGGCCAAGATCTCTAGAGAACCCAGTCCAAAGGTCTTTATTCTCAAAACAGATGTTTCTTATCAAAAAAGAAAGATGGGGAAAAAATAGATTGTGAAAAAACATTTTTTTTTAATGACATAAGCCTGTTATTTTTTCCTTTCTTTTTTTCTCTCCTAGGTTAATTTGGCTGCTGATGTTACATTCTTGCAAGACAGACTAAAAGGCGACAGTGTGACAGAAATTGGAATAACATTTCTAAAAAAGCTGGACGAGAAAAAATATAGACGGAAAAAGTGAAGACTGGCAACCACAGTGCCATGGGTGGCTAGCTGAACAGCGAGTATTAACCAAGCACACAGCCACGGAAGTTTTGCATCGCCTGATGGCATGGGCTTTGACAGGCTTATGAATCTTAATGTGCATCACACATTTTCAGGATTTCAGATACAACTAGCTCCTTATAAAACAGCAAGCATGAATTCCACATATTACTCAATCCAGCCTCAGCCAGTCTCTCTATCCAATTACCTGTGGCAATAGGAAAAAATGGATGAAATGATACAGCATTAGAGAGAGACAGACTCAGCCAGGTGGTGGTGGCACAGGCCTTTAATCAGGAAGCAGAGGTAGGTGGATCTCTGTGAGTTCAAGGCCAGCCCGATCTACAGAGCAAGTTCTAGGACAGCCAGGACTTCACACAGAAAAATCATCTTGAAAAAACAAAAAGAAAAAGAAAGAAAAAATTATATACGTGTATTTGCGACATTCATCTTAGTTTTTATAAACGATGAATATGATTTTTCTCATATATTGTCTTGGCTTATAGCTTCAACCACTCTCTATGTATAACCACCAAGGCCAGCTTATCTGGATGCCAACTCTTAAAGCATTTAAAACCTTATTTAATTTTAATTCATTTAGCTCTCAATTTTACTTCCTCTAATTTGGAAATAGCTGGTATTGACCAAATCTCATCAGTGTCTCATGGTAGAACACATGGAGACCCAGTCTGAAAGCCCTGCACTTGAAGTGGCACTCTCTAGCTCTCCTGAGTACTCACTGGGCCCTGGAGTGGGCTCCTACTTGCCTATGCCTTCTCTCCTGCTCTGCCAACCTAGCCGGCAAACCTACCACCCTGATGACAGCTTTACCTGTTCTCAGTGACGCTGCATCTAGAGCTGGTGGTGGCACCAAAGGAAGTATCAATTTTTAACTTTTGATTCATCAGCCTAGAGAGAGGAGTATCTCGGCATTGAACGTATGCTATCGAAGGTGACCCATATATCTACAGAATGGCTTTCTTGTGTTCACTGTTTCATCCTGAAGACTGTGAGATGCTTGAAAGCCACATATATAGTTCACAATCCCCCTTCTTCTTCTTCTTCTTCTTCTTCTTCTTCTTCTTCTTCTTCTTCTTCTTCTTCTTCTTCTTCTTCTTTTTCCTCCTCCTCCTCCTCCTCCTCCTCCTCCTCCTCCTCCTCTTCCTCTTTAATGAGATGTCATGTTACCCAGTCTGGTACTACAGTCCTCATCCTCCCATCTTGGCTTCCCAAGTGCTAGGATCTCAAGCATCACGCTCCAGCTAATTTAAAAATTTCCAGTACCCACATTAAATAAGTATAAAGAAACTAATGGCATTCATTTTAATAATGAATTTCATTTGTATTTATTATCCCAGATTATGAGTTTTAGCATGGGCATTTTATACTCTTTTCTGAAATAGTCTTTAAAATCTACTTTATTTAGCACATATCAATTCAATAAGTTTAAACTAACTGAGTTTAAATAACTCAACAGAATTTAAAGTAAAATCTAGTCCTTCCAAAATAATAAATTTAAAATTAGTAGCATTTAAGAGCTTTGGTTTTTAAAATCTGAATCTGTTAAACTAAATAGAAACAAATGCTTCAGTAGTCACCCAGTGAGTGTTTAGAGATGACGTGTGTCTTGCATTTGCTGCCGTGGGCTGCACAAATTCAAAGTGGAACGTTCAGTGGGTCTCCTTCCATTGATCTGGAAAGCCAGCAAAAAATGACACAGCAGTCCATGCCAAGATGTCCTCGATACCTGAGTGGTGACCCGGAGAAGCAGTAAATGAGGGTGGCGCCAGTGTCCCAGTTCCACTGTCGTGGGAAGATCTATCATTTTGGCGAAGGGCTACGGGAAGTCTTTTAAACAGCAACAGGGTTTTGTTGTTGTTGTTGTTTTTGTTTTTCAGAGCTGAGGACTGAACCCAGGGCTTTGCGCTTGCTAGGCAAGTGCTCTACCACTGAGCTAAATCCCCAACCCCCAGCAACATGGTTTTATTATACTTCCATTTCACAAAACCCTTTAGCTTGGCCCCTGAACTTTGATCCAAACAGATTCTTAATTGAATGAAGAAAAAAAAAAAAAAGAAAGAGGAAAGGCCATGGCTGCTTCTGGGTGTGGTGGAAGACAAAGTTTACTATAGATATGTGGGAGAGCATGGTCAGAGGCAAGGACATCTGGGAGAGTCCAGAATGGACATGACCCTGAGCCATGTGAGGAGAGAGGGGAGTGGGAGGGGGAAAAGGGAGAGAAGAGAACCAGGTGCAGCAGCCAGGAGGCCCAAAAGGCCCAGGTAACCAAAATGTCTGGCTTATATAGAGAAGGGCATCTTGGGGAAGGGCAGCCCAGCCCCTGGGCTGAAGAAGTTCAGGGTAGCGGTCAAGGTATGCCAGTCTGGAGAGCCCTGTAACAGGTAGGGACTGAGGGATGCTGGGAGAACTTGGTGCCAGGTTCTCTTTGATATGTTAGATAGGCACCTCAGCCATTTCTCCCAGGTTTAGGACTTAACACTTATCTTTGCCAAGCCAAAGGCAAAGAAAAGAATCAGAGGGGCGTTGTTCCGATGACCCCCAAGTTGCTGTCTGTGTTCTTTCCCTGTTTACTGTGTGCAGTTGTGGGGTGGGGTAGGGGAATGGGCGGGGCAGGGGGATGGGCGAGGGTGGGATGGGGTGGAGGGGACAGGGGCGTGGCATCATCTTCCCCAGCACTTTGGGCTCTTATTTCTTATCCTCTTGAGTTTCCTGCTTTCCTAATTTAGCTTTGGAAGTCCAGACCACGTCAGCAGTTGGGCTGTTGGGAATGAGTGTGAAGTTCCCTGTTGACATGATCATGGAGGGCCAAGTAGAAATATGGAAAAACAAGTGTATTATGTGAAGGAAGATGTTGCAACCCAAGAGACTGGTTCACCAAAGATCTGCTAATTTTTTAAACATACAAAAAAAATCTGTTAAATATTTACTAGCATACTAATGCCGAGTATAGCTGTTATTCCCTGTTAAGGGCAAGAATTCAGCTGGGATTATAGATTCTAGGTAGTGCAGATATTTCACAGTTTCATCACCTAGCTGTGGAAGCTAATTAACATCTTCTCAATAATACTGAAGGAGCCAGTGATAGAGTAAGTTTCCCTGCCATGGAGCTTGGTACAGCAAGAGACCTTCTAAAAACATTTAAGAAGGAGACAAATTTACTTTCCTCACTCGCATATTTCTTGTGTGTCTCTGCTCTGTGTGTGGTACGAATGTGTGTGTGTGTGTGTGTGTGTGTGTGTGTGTGTGTGCGTGCGCGCGTGTGCGTGTGTGTATATGTATGTGCGTATGCGTGTGTGTATGTGTGTGTGTATGCATGTGGAAGCCGGAGGCTGGCAACGGGAGTCTTCTCTAATCACTTCCCATCTTATTCAGTGAAGCAGAAACTCTCAACAGAACCCAGAGCTCAAGGATGCTAGTCTGTCTAGCCAGCTTGTTCTGCCTCTGCCTTCTGAATGCTGGGATCGCAGACAGGCCTCCATGCCTGTCCAATATTTATGTGGGTTCTAGGGATCTGAATTCCTGTCTTCATGCTTATACAGCAAATACTTTACACACTGAGCCATCTCGCCAGCTCCCGTATTTCATTAAAAAAAAATCTGTCTAGTCACTGAAGTTCCTGTGTCCACAAACCTTCCAGAATTTTAGCTGAACGTGATCAACAGTCAACCAAGAGTTTCTATGGAAACCATCAGCTGACAGAAAAGTGACGTTAAACACGCAGTACAACCATGTGTGATCTGAGGAGAAACTTAGTTCTCACACAGTCCACAAGTGCCGCCTTACTGTTGAAAACACAGCCACGGCCACAGCAGTCAGAAACAAGATTATATTTCTCAAACGTTTGAATATAAAAAGAGTGCTCTGTCGTGGATACCGCACATCAGGCTCTTGGACTGCTCTGCATGCAGAATCCACATCAATAGGGAGGGAGTCCAAACCAAGTAAAGAGTTGCAAGGTCTTCCCCAAAAAAATAGATGTCATGAGACAGTTTCTTGTTCTCCAACTCAGCCCCATCTTTCCTCATTAAGTTTACCACCATTCAAGGGGCAGTAAGGAAAGAACAGCCCTCAGAAGGCTAAGATTCCAGTCAGACATGTAGAGGGAAGGGTCCTGGGAACATGAAGTCAAGTTACAGAAGAGTAACCAGAGGTGTTAGTTGTTAGGAACCAGATCTGCCCCCAGCCCACCTTCAGAGACTCAATGCCTGCAGCCAGGTTATCACTAGCCTCCAGCATCCACCCCCAACATCACAGCCTCCTCTCTCTGTCTCTCTCTGCCTGTCTCTGTCTCTCTTTCTCTCTCACTCTCTTCATCTCTCTTGTCCCCACTCAGAGGTGGCCTTTCACTCTCCTCACCTCCCCCATCCCACCCCCAATAAATCTCTTGAGTGAGATCTGTTGGGTGGTATGATCCCTGCAGCCTTCCTTGACCCTGATCTGCCAAGGCACTCTTCCACCACAGAAACCCTAACATCAATCCACAGAAGACTCAAAAGAATTTGACCAGAAAAAAAGATGTTGGAATTGGTAACGAGAAGGTCTTTGTCTCAGAGCAACTTCAGGACATTGATGGATGCAGGATGCTGTTTATAGTGGCTGGAGGCATCAGTGGGAGATGAGATGGGATTTTGCTTGTCTGTTTGTTTTGTTTTTAAGAAAACTGGCTGTAAAATGGAAAGAGATGGGGTATTCTGCCTAAAGTTCTGCTGTTTGCCCCTTTATTGTCATAACAATGTAGGGATTTGAAAATATACATGAGGGAGAATACAGGCTGAAATAGTAATGAGGAGATGGATAAGGCGAGGATCCAGATCACGGAAGACAAGCCTAACTCAGAGCTCCAGAAAGCGTTCCCTTCTGGAAAAGGCTTCATGACACTGAGTAGTCATGGAGCAGATGACATCTGAGCTTCAGAGGAAGAGCTTGGTTCAGCTCATGAGCATTGGCCACATCAGTCTCCAAGAGACAAGATTCAAGGTGTTTATGGAGATGGAGGTGAGCTGAGGTTGAATGAAAATACACTGTTGTGGAAGAAGGCTCATGCTTGGCTCTAACATCCTAAAAGCAGCAAACTATCTTCATATTGAAAGCCACACACACACATTTTGAGGGATGGGAGGATGTAGCTGAAGTTTACCTGGTCCTGGCCTGGCTCCCATGGCCCTACAGCAGCTTGGACCCAAGTAAACACACAGAGACTTATATTAATTAAAACTGCTCGGCCATTAGCTCAGGCTAACTATTGACTAGCTCTTACGCTTAAATTAACCCATAATTCTTACTTATATTTAGCCATGTGGCTTGGTACATTTTCTCAGTTCTGCCTTCACATCTTGCTTCCTCTGTGTCTGACTGGCAATTCCTCACTCAGCCTTCTTCTTCCCAGAATTCTCCTCTCTGCTTATCCCACCTATACTTCCTGCCTGACTACTGGCCAATCAGCATTTTATTTATCAACCAAATCAGTGCAACACACATTCACAGCATACAGAAAGACATCCTCAGCAGGAGGACTACATATGCCTTGTGTTCCACTGAGTGATTCTCCACTTTGGTACCCACACAACCAGGATGGCATCTTCATTGGACATGCCTACCTGAGAGTTTCCATTGATCATGAACAGCATTTCCCATCTGAAGGAGATGAATGCAGCAGTGTGGTGATGTGCTGTCTGAAGGACCTCTTCCAAGCACACATCAGATTGTAGCTGTGAATTTTTCTCAGTGTCTCCTGCATTCTGGAAACACTTACAGTAATATGCAGAGAGGATTGCTGAGGAAAGTGACAGAAAGAAAAACAATTAGACAATGAAGAATGAGATGGTGGCTTTAGCTTTTGTCACTACGACAAGGCATTTACAAGAGGGCAGACTAACTGGGCTCACAGTTTCAGAGAGTTCACTGTGTGGTTGTGGGTTCTGTGTTTCTGGGTCTGTGGTAAGTGAGCACACCATAAAAAAGAAGGGCATGATGAAGTAAAGCTGCTCAGTGATGACAGCTAGGAAGTTGAGGGGAGAGAGAGAGAATGTGTGTGTGTGTGTGTGTGTGTGTGTGTGTGTGAGAGAGAGAGAGAGAGAGAGAGAGAGAGAGAGAGAGAGAGAGAGAGAGAGAGAGAGAGTGTTATGATGAATATGAATGGGAGACCAAGGATAAGATATAATCCCCAAAGTTACAATGACCTGCTTTCTCCAACTAGGCTCATCTTCTCAAAGTCTATTGAGCTATGGATTCAGCAACATGTTAATATATCAGTTAAGTTAGCACCTTCATAAGCCAATCACCTCTCAATAGCACCACCAGATGGGAGCCAAACCAACATAGTAGCCTTTACAGGGGACATTTCCTTTCCAAATTGTGCGATGGTATTGTCCCAAAGTTGTAAATATAATAATAGTAAGAAAGGAGGGGAGGGAGGGAGGAAAGAAGAGAGGAAGGAAGGAAGAGGAAGGAACGAAGGAAGGAAAAGAAAAGAAAAAAGGGAAAATACCCCCAGAGAAATCTGTACAAAAACCTGGAGCCAAGAAATAAAATAGTTCAGAGACAATTTTATTGATTGATTGATGTAGCCATGCTAAGGGTTGAGTCCAAGGCTTTGTACTTGCTGGTCAAGCATTCTACTACTGTGCTACATCCCCAGCCAATACAGTGACAACTGTTATTGCTATAAGATGCTTAAAAGCTGAAAGAGAGAAGATCCTTATCCTAAACTGCTAGCAGACACCTCCCGAGCTCCAGCTGTGACTGTCTATGGCTGCCTAAGACATTTTGCATTTCAATTAGAAAGAACTCCAGTTCAAAACAACGTTCTTTCTAACCAACCAACCCAAAAATGAAGTGTTATATTACAATTAAAATAATAAATAATGTCTAATTTACTGCAGTTTGTGATGATTTTTATAATATGTTAAGTAACAAAGTAAAGTAGATAAAATGTATGCCATTAACATGGGAGATCAAATTAAAAGCACTTTTTAAAAGGTTACTCTTTGAGGTAACCTTTTGAAAACTACCTTATAAGTTGTTGTAAACACCTGGTGTGTGGAGCCCTCTGGAGGATGTTGACTCAAAACAAATGGATGGGGGACAAATTCCCCAAATGGGCTGCTGTGGTATAGACAGCTCCAGGGCTGTTCTTTACTAAGAATGCAAACTCTCCAAACCCTGAGTGTAAAAACTGAGTGTAGTGACACCCATAAGGTGGAAAGTGACATCTGGTATCAACCTCTGGCCTCCACGCCCATATGCATGGAATTCAAGCACATACATTTCCTCACACATGCAGATGTCACACACATGCACACAAAAGAAACAGCCAGTAATAGTTTTGGTGAGAATGTAAAGACCAGGCCTGGCGAGCCTTTGGTGAGAGTGTAAATGGTGCATCTGCTGGAGTACATGCTGTGCTGGCTCGTTAGCAAGGAAACAATAGAATTA
The DNA here is from genome assembly GCF_949786415.1 of Peromyscus eremicus. Taxonomy (NCBI): domain Eukaryota; kingdom Metazoa; phylum Chordata; class Mammalia; order Rodentia; family Cricetidae; genus Peromyscus; species Peromyscus eremicus. The sequence continues at coordinate 17,735,308 of NC_081424.1, read as the reverse complement.
CCTGTTATCCATCGTTTTCACTGCTGGTTAAATATAAAAGCAGTCTTGAAATGATCTTTGTGTACCCATGGTCATAGCAGCACTCTTTGTTATAGCCAAAATGTGGAATCAGTCCAAGTGTCCATCAGTGGATGAATGTTAAAGGTGGCTGTTTTAATATATATGGACATATCTACAAGGAACTTTCGTTCAGCATGAAAGGAAGGACATTCTGACACATGATAGCACATGGATGGACCCCAAGGGTGTTAGAAAAAGATGCACCACGTGAATGAACTTAGAGCTATTGAAATATGTACTTAAAGATGAGCAAAATCATAAATCTCGTGGTATAGAAATTTTACCACAATGTAAAAATTTAAAAGCAATGTGTTAAGTATCCACAATAAAGGATCGATTAAACAAAAAGACATTTAAGGAGTATTCTAAGTTTTTAATATATGGTCTTTATATGAATCACAATTCAAATGACTGATACTTTCATGACACAAAAACGCTGTCTGTGTTCTAGAATGTCAGAGAATTACTGCTTCTCAGATGCAGTGGTGTGAGCTTTGGTGTCTTTCCCTTTAAGCATATACTATGTAAGTACACACATACATGTATATATTCACAGATGAAATGATGTTGAAGACATGCCTGAAATAACCCAGCAGCAGAGGAAACAGTGGTACCACAGATAAGGCAGACAATACACTGATGATTGTTGAAGCTGACATGTGGACACGGGACTTGATAATATATGGGGTATGGGTTTATTGCTACCATTATTATTATTTTGCCTTTGTTTATTCTTGAATTTTCCCTTTGAAAGTCCTTGTTTAAAAACACTAAATAATGTTTAGACATTTTAACAATGGTTAAATCTATGTTTATGGTGGGTTAATTATATTGTTCTATTTTTTCTATGTTTACATAATAGTCACAGAGTTTTTTTTTAAAAAAAATCCTTTACAAGAATGATCTCTCTACATCTGGCTTAGCTGATAGCAGCTTCTCTGCTGCTCCTCCATTGTCCACAGGGCAGTATTGATTCCTTGTGTGACAAATGAAGCCTCCCGCTCCTTGCCTTTCTCTCTAGTTCTGTACCCAGTGGTACCGCAAGGCTGAGAGAGGTTGATTCCTGGATGCATAGTGCTGGTCCTACCTCCTTAACTTCTCACACGCTGTGAAATGCCCCTCCTTCTGGACAGCACGTAAACAAGCAAGCTTCCAAAAACGTGTTCTGTGCTTATTTTCTCATGCCTTCCCTCATCATCCCTTCCTGTAATTCTTAGTCAATGTATGTCTTGCCTTACTTAATCCATGCCGTGTGATGCTGCTCCTTGAGGATGAACGGTCTGTGTCTCTGACATCCATTGCATCCATTGCATCCCTGGTCTTTCCTGACCCCTAACACCATGGTCATGTAATGAGTACGCAGTCAACATTTTGTCAATACACTAGCTTCTGCTTTAAAGTTTTTGAGTGCCATTGCAAAGAGGAAGAAAATCCAGAACAAGGGGAAATCTAGTAAAGAACAGAGTAAGTTTTCATACCTTAAACCCGTAGAGGAAACCACCACCACAAAACCCCCGAGCTGGCTAAAGAGTCACTGGAACTCAGCACACCAGGAGCTTCTCATCTGGAAGCACACGGGGAATCTTAAACTGAGGCTAATGTCTGTCCTATAGATACAACCATACCAGAAGACCTCTTGAAGAATATTGGACACTACAGAAGATGTCAAGTAGTGATGGGAGCACTGGTATCCTTCCAGATTCTTCCATGTCTTTCAGTGGGTATTTTACAAATGACCCTGCTTCTTTCTTGTTTGTTTACTCTTTAAAATGAATTCATGAAAATAGTTTAAGGACTAAGGTAAGACTATAAACCATGTGCCTTCGTCCTCTCCGTTCCTGACCGCCATGACTGCCACCCCCACTATGATTCCCTGTGTGGTACCAGTACCTCTCCCCTACTACATCAAGCCAATTCTTCTGCTATTTACAATGTTTCTGAATGCGTAATACTCACATTTGTCTTTTGTTGGGATTTCTGTGGGAGGCATGATTTTTCAACTCCTAAATAAAAAGATGAGGTTTTTCTCCCACATAATCCCCACCTCAACCAAATACACACACACACACACACAGACACACACACACACACACACACACACACACACACACACACACGGAAAATTGCTAGTCCTATCTCCTTTATTAGAGGAGGCTTTGAAGACCTTGTCATCTTTTACATTTTCCTCCTCATTTTAGTTGAGCTGTTCAGTCCAGCACACTCATGAGAGAGGACACTGATGTCTACCTCTTTCAGGAGAGAATGTCATGGACTTTGGGAATGTGTTTTAAAGCCACCACAAATGACCTAAATGAGATCTCACTGGTTTCCCAACAAACATTGTAACTTTTTTCCCATCTCAAGCCTGCTGTCTGGGCCGGTCTTATTGATAGAATGGTTTTGCCCTGTAATTCCTTTAAGATGTTTCCTCTCAACTATTATCTGTGGGATTTTTCCCCTCTATTTTCCATGGAGCCCCGTGTTTCTTGCTGCGATTCCTTACCTTTCTTAGCATACTCTTTTTCTAGAAGACTGTGTACTCTCCTGGTGGCCAGGATGAACAGGAAATAATGCTTGTGAAAATACTATCACCCACTTCCAGTTGCTTTTCAGAACACAGTGCTGTTTGAATCTTTATCCTCAGTCTGTTCTTTTTGTTGGGTAAAACTGAGGACTTTGTCCATTGTTTCAGTGCCCTGAAGTTGTTATGCTTCCATCTGGGTGTGTATCCATCCACTGTGCTGACCATAGTCTCCAGTCCATAACTCTTTCCATTTGGAGAAAATCATGGTCTTGAAGTCCATCATACCTCTTTCCATTTGGAGAAAACTTGGGATTGAATTCCTTAATGACATCTTCTCCTATTTCCCTGTTTCTCCCAGAATCATATCAGAAGGCCATTGGGCTGTTGGAGTGGTCCCCTAATTTTTTTTTCACTATTCTTGTTTTTCTGTTTATCTTAATCTGCTACATCAAGGGACTTCCCCCAAAGCTTGTCTTCAATATACTTGATTCCATCTGTTAACATCTTATTAGTTTCCAAGTATTCTTTGTTTTTTAAATGTTTTAACAGATTGCACATATATATAATATGTGTGTGAATACATATAGATACATATACATTTTTATAATCCTGAAGTTGTTAACAATAGGGTTTTTTAAAGTTATATTTAAAATGGGTTGTTTCTGTTACTTCCAATAACTTTTTTTCTGTTTGTTTTTACATCTGCCTTTTCTCAAATCTCTGGAGTTCTTTGGCTCTCCACTTATTTTAAAATTTAAAATGACATTAATTTATTGTGGGTGATCGTATGTGTGTGCACGTATATACCCATGCACACGTGCGGGTGTCACTGTGCTCGTGTGGAGGTCGGAAGACATTTTCAGGAGTTAATTTGTCTTCCCACCACATAGGAACCCAGATATCAAACTCAGGTTGCCAGACTTGACAGCAGACACGTTTTCCTGCTGAGCCACCTGAATGGTCCAGCTGTCTACTTACATTGAATAAAATAAGCAGCTTGGTGGATGCTGGAGACTATGTATTTCAACACAGATAAATGTGAATCCCTTATCATGTCATTTTTATTAAAATCTTTTCCTCTGGTCAGTCAAGTTAGAGACTCTTCTGATAAACTGCATAAGAGAACAAGGGAATCCAGGGAGGGGCTGGCATTCTAGAAGCATGGTGAGAGGGAAAGCCAAACACCTGAGTAGATACATGTCAACTGAGTTTCCGTTTGCTCAGGGTCTTGTCCCTACCTTCCAGCTGTTCCTGCTGCTCCCCTTGGTTAGAAATCTTTTCCTAACAGGTCTAGAGACTGAAGTTCCTCCCTCTGCTAGGAAGTGAAGAGGCAGCTGCTCATCTGAGTGGAGTGGTGACGGGTGACGGGTGACAGTTTCTGAGGGAGATTTCTTTTCAGTTAAAATGGCAGTCCAGCCCCCATTGCCAGAGGCCAGACGCTGTTCCTTCCTGAGCAGATTTACAGACTCTGAGGTGTAATCATGCAGCTCATGGCCCCACTCTGGTGGGTTTCAGACTCCTCAAGTCTGCTGGGACAGAAAGCACCTACTATGTGCTCTGCAGCATCCTCCAGGCCAGGCTTCCTTTTCTTCTCTCCTTGTCTCTGGCTATTTCATGCCACTAGAAAAGCGCCTTTTGCTTTTATTTTTGTCATGACTGAATATATCCTTTTGAGCAACAATTTTATTTGGAAGTTCCTCTTTTGATGGCCTGTCATTGGGAGTGAGCATTTATTCCATTTTGATTCCTTTTTCACAGAAAGGGCCATCATTTATTAAGGCAGTGTTACAGGAAAGCATAGAGACCTTACTTGTGGCCTGGCTCCAAGAGGGCAGGGACAGAGGGAGAGAGAGAAAGAATGTCAATGTCAGATCTCAAATTGCGACAGGAATACTGAGGCTCCAGAATTTAAAGAAAATAAAAACTGTTTGAACAGCTTCACCGTCTGCAAGGAGAAGGAGGCAACCACTAGCTGGGATGGGTGTGCCAATGAGCCTAGAGAGGTTGTGGAATCCTGCAGGTAAGATCGTCAGCAAGCAGACTGAAAAGTGAAGAAGAAATGTGACCTCATTCAGGTCTGTCCTCTGAGCTTGCACATTTACGGAATAACAGTCGCCCCATCAGGAAGTCCTGGGCAGAGCTGGAAACCCAGCGAGAAGTTAGGGTTGTTTTGATTTTTAAGAGGGAACACATATGGATTTGATTTCATGCACTTCCCTGTTTCTGAGTGCATTTGAGTGTCTTTGAAGAAGCCTGGATGACACATGGTGGCCCAGTGGCTGCGAGATGAGTCTTCCTCCCCGCTCCATGCCACCCACTCCATACCCTCCTCACCTCTGCAAGTGTCTGGGTACTCAACAGCTCCCTATCAACTGGTAGCTTTGCTGTGGTCTGAGGTGAGAGCTAGAATACATACATAGACTACACACATGCATGCCAGGGAAGACTAGTGACTCCACCCATGCAGCTGTGGGGAAACCCTCTTCCCGGCGGGTTAAGGCTTTCCAGGAGTGGCTGGTTTGGGAAGGAGTACCCAACACCCCTGTAAATAACCCCTCACTTCTGCTCCGTAAGGAAGCCCAATAAATTCATTGGTTCCTTGGAGTAAGTTTTAGTTTTAGTGTGCTTCAGTTTGTCATTGTGACCTCAGGAAAAGGAGGAGATGTGGCTTACATCTCCATTCTGGAAAGGAGTTTTAGCAGCAGAGAGAGAGGGGACAGGGGAGGAGGGGAGGGGAATGAAGAAGGGAGGGGAGGGGACAGAGAGAGGAGAGGAGGGGAAGAGAGTGGACAGCCAGAAGAGGGGAAGGAAGAAGAGGGGAGAGGAGAAGAGGGGAGGGGAGGGGAAGGGAGGGGAAGGAAGGAGAGGGGAGGGGAGAAGAGGGGAGGGAAGAGGAGGAGAGGAGAAGGGAGGAGAGAGGAAGAGTCAGTCTTAGGAGAAGAGAAGCTTTATTAGAATTAAGTTGGCAGCTAGACAAAGAAATTCAAAGAACTTCTGAATTCCATCTTATTAGGGGTTAAAATTATAGGGCTCAAAATATTTTTGTGAGGCTTCTCTGGAGTCTGATTTCAGTCTTAGCCAGATGGACACCATAATGGTCACTAATTCTTACAATAATCAGTTTTTTTTTTAATGTATTTCAGCGCTGTCCATAAGTTATCACGTATATCAGGCATTCCTGGTCCCTAATTTTTATCCGTCCATTTTACAGAATTGCATTTATGGCTCGCAGCCTTGGTTGGATAGAGCAATGTCTCCTCAGATGAGATGCAGGCTCCTTTCTACTTCCTGTAAAACAATAGTATGTCCAGGTCAGTGTTCTCTCCGGCAGCACGACCTACTGTGTGTGCAAGGGTCTTCTTAGCCGTGTAAGCTATCTCTAAGGAGCTTATGGGTGAGGAGACCCACTGCAAATGTCAATCCTGTGCTGTTGGCTCCGCCAGAGCTGATAACAGCCTCATCAACAGCCCAGAAATTTCATCTCTTCAGCCGGCTTCCACTCTTCTGCAAGAGGCTTATATATAGGCGTATGAGCTGTTACTGTGGCAGAATGTCTGAGCGAAGCAAGTTAAGGAAGGGAAAGGTTGGCTTGGCTGTCAGTCCAGCATGGTGGGGGAACTTGGGCTTCAGGAACCTGAAGAAGCTGATTACATCATATTCAGTTTTGGAAACTGAGCAGCAGTCTCTTCCTCAAACGGCAGGAGCTCAGCCTCTAGATTTGCTGGTATCAACAATCTGGGTCTCAGTCAAAGCGGCAGAAGCAGAGGCGTCTTAGGAAGACTACCACGGTAGGCAGCTGATAAAATAAGCATCAGCTGTTGGTGCAGAGTGAAGAGGCCTACCTTAACATTAGTGCAGCCATGACAGGCTGCAGACTAACAGTACTGGGACTAGGCCTCATCATTACAATAACCAGGAAAAGCCACAAACTGTACCCTGCGGGAGACCAATCAGAAATAAGACAAACAAGTACTAGATGCTCCAACGCATAAAACATAGCTTACATCACTTGTATATAGGTTGCCAATTTCCTGGCAGCAACGTCAGTACCAATCCCTGTTTGACAAGACATCTGTTACCTCACTCCTGCCCAAACAGGAGTTCAACCCCCGTCTGAATCCAGAATTCCCCTACCCCCATCCTTTACTCTTTAAAATCCCTGCCATAACTGAGCTCAATGCTCTACCTGATCCAACCACTGTGTCGGAATGGATGGGAAGCCCAAGCTTAAGCTTGCAATAAAAGCTCTTTGCTTTTGCATATGAACTCAGACTCCTGGTGATCTCTGGGGGGCTCATGACAAGGTCATAACACAGAGACTGGCCCCAAGGGATTTCTCTGCTGTCTTTTGTCTTCTAGAAAATTATTTACCGCAAGCCACCTGGTAGAAAAGATGTAGGATATTTGAAACAGGTTTTCCCAGATGTTGTTCAGCCAGAGGCACTCGGGACATGGTTGTACCATCAGGTGTTCCCTAGGGACTTGCAGTGTTGATATTTTTTAGCCATGGTTTGGGACGGAGAGTGACCATGCTTAATCTATGGTTTCTGAACTATATTATCTTGCCCAGCGCTCATCACAATGGAGAATTCTCTTGCAATAATATATATTTGTCTTTCAGCAAGTTTTAACTACACAATCTCTCTCCTGTGTCTCTCCTAAGATTAAAGTTTCGGGACAGCATAAAGCTAGGGTGATAACGAAGGTTCATCTGTTAAGCCAGCAAATGCACAGCAAATCAGGGCATGGGTCTTGAGTCCATGGTGTGGTCTGTTTGAGGGCAGGCCCATTGTCTTACCCAATGACAAAGACCATGTCCTCACCAGGAAATAATCCTTTTGTGCCTTGGTCACACAATGTTTATTCAAAGATGTCTTAGCTACCTTAGCTGCTGCGTTTCAGAATGAAATGTGGAGTATTGGGCCTTCCTGAGAAAATCTGGGTCTCTGCTCACAGAAGCACCTGGCTAAGAAGGGAACTATGAGAATTAGTAATGAAAATAGCCAAGTAGCTGCACTAAGCCACAGACCCCAACTATGGTTCTACCTTCACTGCCCATGTGACCTTACATGTTCATCCTATCTAGCTTTCAAGTCCTCCGCCTGGAATGTGAATAATGTGTTTCGTGGGTAGCCCACAACTTGTCAAAAATGAACACTGATTACAGATATAAAACTGCTTTGTTGGTTGCATATATCAATAACCATGCAGAACTCTGAATCTTTTCTAATTACACAGTTATCCCCAAGTCCAAAGATCAAAAGTGCATAAGGATTTTTTCTTTTTCTTTTTCTTTTTTTTTTTAATTTTGTTTTTCCAGACAGGATCTCTCTGTGTAGCACTGACTGTCCTGGAACTCGCTCTGTAGACCGGGCTAGCCTCAAACTCAGAGATCTGCCTGCCTCTGCCTCCCCAGTGCTGGGATTAAAGGTATGTGCCCCCACCACCCAGCTAAGAATTTTTTTTTCAATTTTCTACATCAATCTTAACTTCCAAAAGTAACTGAAAGGGTATGCGGCGGCACTGGTGTCTGGCGCTGGATACCGCCCCGGTTTGGTCCGCGCTGGATATTGCTGGAGAAGAGTCAGGAGCCATGTTACCAGAGTTAGAATGGGCTTTATTAGAGAGAAGAGGGGATGGGACAGAGAGAGAAAGAGAGAGAGAGAGAGAGACAGAGAGAGACAGAGACAGAGACAGAGACAGAGACAGAGACAGAGAGATGCAGAGAGAGAGAGAGCAGAGAGAGAGAGAGAGAGACGCAGAGAGAGACAGAGAGAGAGACACAGAGAGAGACAGAGCCAGAGAGACGCAGAGCGAGAGCGTGGGGGTGCATGTCTGACTTTTTGGCTGCTGTCACCCTTATATAACCACATCTGATAATTTAGTGTTTATCTTTATGTATTTTATGAGCATGTGTGTGTTTGCGAATGTGTACATAAAATAACAGAGCTTATGCCAGTAACCCAAAGAATTGTGCAGTAACTGTTTGTTGAGTTGAACTGCAGTATACTGGTGTGGTGAGATTACATTGTGTACAAGATACAGATTAACATTTAAAAGGTCGCAGTGTGACCCTGGTACGGGGCTCCCTCTGAGAAGCGTGTGTTACAAAGGAATGAGGTGTTTTATCCATAGCGTTCTTCCATTATAATGTCTTTATCTTGAATATATTTTTCGAAACTTTCTAGAGTCTAGAAGAAAATGTGGAGCACAAGCCAGAACAATGGAGAATGACACAAAGGACTGGAAACGAAACTAGACATGGGATGGTTTCAAAACCACGTCTTTTAGCGAAGGGAAAAAGGCCTGATCATGGAGTGTGTCCTGCCTAGTTGCTTGTTAAATGTGACCCCCATAACAGGATATCCACCCCTGTGTAATGGAAAAAAAGGGAGACAGACACTGACAGAATTTGCCAGGGGAGGAGAGAGGGCTAAATCTGATGAACGCTTAATTGTTTTACAGTTTAGAGATTTCACATTTTTTAAAACTACAGGAAGCGGCCATAAATTTGGGGGGTGGTCAGAAATGACGAGCTAGATCTTCACAGTTTCAAGGAGCAGTAGTCTGTCTGTAGCTGCTTTCACAGAGTTTTCACTTCCTGCCCGTCAAGAAGCCAGCACGTCTGTGTACAAAGTGCACTTTTCCTGTTTTGATCAACTCAATTCGAGTTCATTCTTCTCGGTTTCTACTTGGGAGGTAAACATGGTTTACCTCCTCCACCCCTTCCACTTTGGCTAATAAGCTGTTATACACACACACACACACACACACACACACACACACACACACACACGTATATATATACCGAATCTCGGTTTCAAGATGCTGCACAATTTGTCCCCTCCTGATTTTCCCAGGTGTCTTATAGCCCCAGCAGTGCTAAGCCCCTCCCACCTCAGCCCTCCACACACTGTGCCACCTGACTGAAATAAATGCTCTGTTCACCTGCTACTTGACACGCCAGCTTCTCACAGGTTCTCCCTAACCCCTAAATCTCCTACTCTAAATTAGATCACAATTGTATTTTTAATTATTTAGATGACATGGTTTTTATCTTGCTTCCCTGTTCTTTTGAAAATGCATGATGACTAGATGTGGGGTGGTGGTGGTCATAATGCTATCCTGTCTGTCTTTGTAAAGAGCTATATTTTTATTTTATATGTACAGGTCTGTTGCTTTCATGCATGTATGTACACCATAGTGGCACAATGCCCAAAGAGGTCAGAAGGCGGCATCAGATGCCCTGGTACTGAAGTTACAGATGATTATGAGCCAATATATGGGTGCTGGGAGCTGAGTCCCCTACAAGAGCTGCAAAAGCTCTGAAGCACTGAACCACCCCTTCAGCCCTCAGCTTCTTTTTGGTATGTGTACTTTAAATTTACCATAGTGGATAGTGTTGGAAAGTTTCCTCTGACCTTAAAAATGAATGCAGCACAGACTGGCAAGTCTTTTTTGTTTGCTTGTTTTACTTTGTTTTGTTTGAGACAAGACTCAGATCTGGTCTGGAACTTGGGGCAGCCTCAAATTCACAGAGTCATGTTTACCTCTGCCTCCTGAGTGCTAGGGTTAAAGGTCTGTGCTATCACATCCAGCCTCTGACTTTAAAAACTCAAAGCATCATTGCCTACAGTTTTCCTTTTTCTGATTAGTTTTCATATGGTGACCATATTAGAGTCATAAATGTCATAGTACTTGAACAATTGCAGTAAGCCTGACTAGAAATACTGTGCTCTCCAATACAGCACAAAGCAAGCTATAATGTCCTAAGTGTTAGATTCCCAATACTCTGTCTTTGGCAAACAACAACGAAGTCCCAACCTTGAAATGAACATCAGATAACCTAACAAAAACATCTGACGTTCAATTGTCCCTTCACCGATGGCTCCTATTTGACACAAACCTAGAATAGAGGTATAAAACTTTTAATCCAGATTGTCACTTTGACTAAATTATTTTCTCTCAGTTTTGTTTAACACTTAATACAAGAAAAAAAAATGGTTAAGCGTAGGTTACAGCTTCAGATCTAAAAGTCTCACAATGTGGAAGAAAGCAAGCAGCCATAAAACATGCTAATGTTTCTTTTTTTTATATATGAAACAACCATTCAAAACGATTTTTCTCCCTGTTCATGTGTAAGATCATATGCTAGTATTCGTGTTGACCATCCCAGAGTCATCTACAAAGCCAAGGGCAGAGACCGCTGCATCTCCTTCCATAGAACTGAGACCCCCAGCTGCCCCCTTTCTATTAACGTACTTGTGCAGCATGCTGTAGAACTGGTTCTTGGAATTGAAAGTGTACAGTGCCGAGATGTGCTGCCACGCTTTACTGCTTGGGGTTTTGCATTCCTGCGGATCACTGCACTCAAAGAAACACCTAACGTTCTCTCGTGCCAACTGGGTCGCATTCTCCGAAGCTTCTTTTTGAAGGATCTGCCCCTCCTTTTCTGTATATATTTCCCAGAATTGTAGCTGTAGATAACTAACCGGGGAGAAGCATCGAGTGACAGACTTAACAGCCAGAAGTAAAATGATGACGACTGCTATCAGGACCCAGCCCAGCACCTACAGAAAACACAACAGGACTGCAGCTTAGTGACCTTTGACATTAGAAACATTTTAAAAGCCTGGGATAAAGTCTAAACGATTTACCAGCTTTGATGATGAACAAGTCATGTCTTAAGTCCTTTAGAATAAGAAGTGTTAGTAAACCACCTCCCCACTCCCTAATACATCAACACAACTACGGTCTTGAAAAGTCAACCAGAGTCCAAGTCATGTCATGTCGAGTGCCCTAGAAGGAGTTCACACGTCACTCCTCTTGAACTGAAAATGTGGAGTTTCTGCGGATCCAGAGAAAGGAGCATCCATTCTAAAGAGCCCGGGGTTTCCTAAGTCTGCGGATAGCGTGGGTGGTGAGTTTGGGTCTGGCAAGACGGATTCTATTGTAAAAATGCTTCTAGTTTCCCCCGGATGTGCAACTTCACCTGGCCTGAGTATTTGCTGCGCAGTGGAAGGGAACACTAAAGAATGGTGCCTAAGGTACACAGCCCAGGTGCGTTTATTCGGGCTCCTACAGCGCCAGCTACGGGACGAATGCCTCCTCCTTTCCCTGCCATTTAAATATTCACTGTCGCTGGTCTAGAGAAAACCCACTGATTTCTTCCTCACCCCTCTGCGCCTCCCCATCGCGCCCGGAGTCTGACCTGAGACTGAGCCTTGAGCTGACTCAGGATGTCCTGCATCTCCGCCTCCTGCTTGTTGCAGGGAACCTGCGGTAGCTTGTCGACGCAGCTGTCGTTTCGGCCCTTGCACAGGCGCTTGGCCATGGACATGCTCCCCGTGACAGCACACTGGTAGAAGGAGCCCCCGAGCAGCGCCACCGCCACCCAGGTGACGGCCGGGACTGTGGCGGCCGCGGTGAGTCGCGCGCACACGAACGCGCTGTGCGACCAGGAGCTGGAACTCGTGCTCCGGCTCCCTGAGCAGCAACCGGTGAGCAGGCGCCAGGTGCGAGCGCTCAGCGCGTAGCCCAGGACGAAGAGCGCGAGCGCGGGCACCAGCAGGAACACCAGGCCGTAGGGCAGGTTCCAGGTAGCGCTGCAGGGACACTGGAACACCACCTCGGAGAAGATCTTCTCCCCACCCGCCGTCAGCAGGGTCACCAAGCCGTAGCCCAGGGCGCTGCGGTGCTTGCTCTGCAGGTCCAGCACTGCCTTGAACTTCTCCATGGAGTCTGCTCACCCTGGGCTCACCCTGGGCACCCCGCTGGGCTCAGAAGCTTCAGCTCTGCTCTGTGTGTCAGAGGAGGGTTGAGTGAACCGGGTCTAGGACCTTACACTCAGCTTTGAAGCAACTTTAGAAAAAGGAAGACGGCTTTTCCGCCCTTTCTGGGTTTCACTTTTCTTTTTCAATCAAGCCAGCTCTAACATAGGCCAACAAATCCGCCCCTAGATCCTTGACCTCCCTGGACCCACTCCACATCCCAAGACTGCAGGGAACAGAGGAAGCCCCGAGTGAGAGACTGTATTTTGATATGGGTAGCCTGTCGAGGACTCCTAGACCAATTAATTGGTTCATGGTAAATTGGCAAAGCCATTACCCGTATGGGTCAGGGTCAAAGCTTTCCTTGGGAGTCCGAGAGTGCGTGTTTATCATACGTTGATCAGTGCGCGCGAAGACTAGAAACTACAGCTTTCTCCTGGAAGTTTACAGGCTGTGAATGCTGGCCCACAGAGATGGCTTTCCAGCCTAACCGCTCCTCCGTGCTGTACCTAACACACACGCTAAGGTTTGGGGAGAACCCCACCTGATCCCAGCTTCATTGCCTGGGTGTCTGTGTGTCTGTCCTTTCTCCATTCCATAGCAGCCTCTAGCCAGCCTTTCTGGATCCAAACTGCAAAGGACAGAGCAGAAGGCCGAAGCCCTGGTCACATTGCTCCCTCAATTCTGGAACTCTACCACAAGAGAACTGTTAACTCTGTTCCTTTGTTAACCCAACATGACCTCTTACAATGTAGCCAGCTGATCAAAACAAGAGAGCTACAGAATTTCCTTCTATTGTAGCAATCCAAATTCCTAAGCCAAAACCCAGCTACTAGAAATAGGGCATTTACAGGAAGCAGAGACACACTTTTTCATTTTTTTTCTTCATAGGCTAAACCACAGCAAAACTGTGATAGAAGTATGAAGTCAGGTTCTAGTTCTTCTGTATGATGCACCCAACCTCCAGTACAGGGGTGCCAGATTAGTCCCTGCTGACTCCTCTCTCTGTCTCTCTGTTTCTCTCTCTCTGTTTCTGTTTCTCTCTCTCTCTCTCTCTCTCTCTCTCTCTCTCTCTCTCTCTCTCTCTCTCTGCCAGTTTTTGCCAGAAACACCCTCACAGATGTGCCCCAAAGTACCCTATACTAAGGTACCTCTTAACACAGCCATCTTGAAAATTAACTGTGACAATCTCCCATGATTGCCATGGCAGGAAGGATTCTGGATGGTCTCCCGGTAGCCATGGAATGCTTCAGCACAGCCTGTGGTCCAGCTTACTGCAAGAGGACAAGGACGTTCAATCCTCTCACTGGCCGAAGAAAAGAAGTGGCTGTGGGTGTTTGTTCCAGTTTCTGGTGTCTGTTTCACTCATTTCCTCCCCTAGACAACAATATCCAGACCAGTCACAGTGTGGTGCTCACAGCCCAGTATCTTCAGATAGAGTATGGTCACCCTGACATTATGTCACATCTTCATGCAGTCTTTCTTGGTTGACAGATCTGTAAATTGATAATAATAGATTAACCTGTTCTCTCCAAAAAGTATACAGTGAGTAGATCTATGTGGGCTGTGAGCTTGATCGTACAAACCTTTCTTGATTCTACGTCTTCCAGTTTCTTGAGGATTTTCTCCTCAGCTACATACTGCACTTCTGGGCAACTAAGCAATTTTTTTGGTCCCTGTGTTATCTGTGTAATGCTAAAGAAACTTATGTCCACTTGAGCTTATGATTTCTCAACTTTAAATCCCTCCTAAAATTACTGTCTTATCGCTTCGAATCCAGTCAAGTGTGCTTGCCAATGTTTGCATTTGTTTTGGCAACATTGTTTCTTAGATCTATTATATTCTTTTGCTTTCTGGACCCGTATCACTCCTATTCACCCCCATGGCCATAACATGTAACCTGAGCCTACACGGGTCTGTGATTCTCTGTGAAAAAGGCACACTTAATTTTATCTTTGTCCTGAGTGTTTATCCAGTAGAACACTTTAATACTGTTAGTCCTGAAGTGCCTTGTTTATTGAGAGATGTTACCAATAGGTCTAGAGGCCACATCATACTTTTAATTTGACCTTATCCACAGGTATTTTAATGGGCTTTGCCTTTCAATGATGTGTTGATCTCTGTCAGTGTTTGGAGTCTCTAACACCTGTAAGGATTTGTAATTTTGCAAAGCTCCAACATCTGAAATAGCTCTGTTCCTTTCTTGTTTGTTTATAAATTAGCCAATTCCCTTTGAGCTTTATGTCTCCTTGCCAGAACCTAACTGATAACAGCCACTACACACTAGGAATGTTGTTTTCTTCTCTTTTCCACCAAAAGCCACATTCTCCTTAGTTCCATAGCCTTTGGTCTCATTTCATAACAAGAGTTAGTTTCACTAATCACCCCAAAACATGATTGTCAACTCTCTAGCCTCGCTGATCAATTTCTAGGATGTCTTATCACTGGCTGCCAAGATCCTGCCAAATATTATAGGGTTTTTTATTAGGGAAGCGGCCTGCTCAGACACCAACACTGGTCAGACGCAGTCACAGACTTCAGCTACCCACAAGGGAAAGGGGAGATGTGGTCCATGTTTGGGACTTCACGGCATGAGTGAGAACAGGGAGTTTCTCTCACAGCACCTTTTCTGAGTCTCTCACAGGCCTTGTCTTCCTTTTTAGCTCCCTCTTTGTTTCCTTGTCATGGTGACGGTTTTGTAGAAGTTAATTTGATGTTTACTATTTTTTTGTTTATCTGCCCAACTAGATTATAAACTCCATGAGGATGAAGATCAAGCTTGACTTAATTTAATCACCACAGGGGCACCTAGAATACATTGATGGCTGATAAATGTGTGTGGGAATGGTTTGTAGATTAATGAGGAAAGGGCAGATTTAGACTTTCTCTTCTCCTTTTGCCGTCAGAACTGTGCCTGTTTTCTTCAGCTCACAGCTCAAGCCCTTTGTAGAGCTCATGCCTGTCTGAGCATGCTACTTATCTCAGAGCTGAAGACACCTTGAAATGTCAACTCTGTGACCAACAGTGACAGCCTATCCACAGAGGGACAGGGCAGCATTCAGAAGACAGAGCCCTGGGAAGGTCCCAGGTGCAGGTGAATAGCTGCCTGCACACCCACTCCCACTCACCTCCGTCAGTCACCAGTGGGGGCTGGTGGAGCTTGAGGCATGGGCAGAACCAGGCATCTCCCACGACTTCCTCCTTCGAGCTTGCCTGCTTCTGTTTTGTTCACTCAGCACAAGTGTCTGCCCGCTGGCTCCCCTGTTTTTCTATACTTCCCATAACTACACATAACTCAGTCGTCTAGAGACGGATATTCATTTTTCCTTGAATTGTAGAAAGTGACCAAAGAACAATAATTATTTTTTTTGTACTTTATTTTTAGATTTTTTTTTTTAAAAAAATAGGCTTTATTTCCTTTCCTGGAAGCAATGAACCGAGACAGAAGAGGTTTTACTCACAGCTGAGCCAGACTGCATGGGACTCTACTTTGGTAGTACCATGCACCTGCAGTACTTTCTTTATTAAGCTAATCCAAATTTGGCTACAATGACTCTCTTCCTGGCTCCTTGACGATGGACCCAAGTCTCCTTCCCAGCTCTCTGCCTCCTCCTACCATTAATATTGCCACCCACCAAAGTTCAGTCTTTACCCGACTAATATCCTCGTGGCTCCATCACTAGCTGTGTCAACTTGGACAAGCAAGTGACTCTCCCTGTGCCTGTGTTTTCTCATCTGTAAAATGAAAATGCATTTATCTGGTCCATTGGGTTGCAGAGAGCAGATGAGTTGGTATATGTAGCATACTTGTAATAGTTCCGGCATATAGAAAATGTTCAAGTGTACTGCACCTTATCAATGCTCTTTACCATGGCTTAGACTATGTGTTAACGTGCCCAAATCTTCCTCCCTACTCCTTCCCCTTCCAAAGCTCTACACCGTCATTTCCAGTTGCTTAGTAGACATTTCCACTTACACATCCAGCAGTTACCTCATACTTTCAATAGTATTCATATTACGGCAAAAATTATTTCATTTTCAGATTTTTCATGTCAGTTAAGGCTATTAGGTTTTCAATCTAGAAGACTTAGTTGCTGGTGGGTACCACTCAGTTTCCTATGCAGTTTAATTCTGTCTTCAGATTGGATGTCTCCTCTTCACGTGTGGACCAGACTCTCATTACCTCACCCCACTGCAACTCACAATACCTAGTTCTAGCAACATTAACTTGTTGAGAAATGACTATGAGTCACAGCTGGCAGAGTTGAAAAATGGTGGCAGACTCTAGCAGTTTCTTACAAAACCGGAATACTCTTACCTTATTATCCAGTATTGTGTATGTCCAGCAGAAAACCTACACCCAGATGTCTATAGCAGCTTTAGTCATAATTCCTCAACACTGGAAACAACTAAGCTGTTCTTCAGCAAACAGAAAAATAATTGTGGTACATTCAGACAATGGAATATTATTCACTTCTTTAAAAAATGCTGTCAAGATATAAAAGACACAATGAAACTCAATGCACTTAATATCGCTTAAGTGAAAGGAACCGATTTGAACAGGCTACTCACTATATGGTACAGTTCTGTGACCCTCTGGAAAAAGCAAAACTGTAGAGATAGTAAAGTGATGAAGGATGGAAGGAGAGTTGAGTCCACAGAGTACAGAGAGAAATCTAGAGCTAACACTGATCTGATGCTGACCTAACACTGTAGCTACTCTGAATGAGAGGGCTGGACCTGGAGCTCAGTGCTAGAGTTGATGTGTAGTGTGCACGAAGCTCCAGGTTCAAGCCTTAGCACAAAAGAGGGAGAGGGGAACAAAGCAAAAAGAAGAAATGCAAAAGGAAATGGTGAGGAATATAGTATTCAAACAATTGAGCGCTGTACAGCAGTGTAAATCAACAAATATTACTGTAGCAACAATTAACAAAGACAAATCTTTAAAATGTGATATTGAATGATAAAATTAAACCTCCAAAATACATTTAGTGTGATTTCATTTATAAAGTTTTAAAAGTCTAAAAAAATCTATTTTTGAAATTATGTATATTATATATTGTATTATGATAAAACTATAAAGAAAAACAAAGGCAATCATTAAGAATCAAGCCAGCACTTTTCATCCTTGGGGCCTGAATGACTAGACTATATGATTTGGAACAGTTCAGGGATACTGGCATTGTAATATTTATAAACCACTGTGAAGATCACAGGAATGTTGACTTACATCTGTGCCTTGTATTCTAGTCTTAGTATTTGTCATAACTACAAGTTTTATTGCTTAATTTATAGGGCAAGAAAGAGAAAGTAAGCCAGTGGCCTTGCTTTCCAGTCAGAAACCCCCATGCTTTCAGCTGTCGGGGGACAAGCTCCCTATGCCCTACACTGGCATGGAGGGTCGGCCCAGGCTACATCTACACTCTACTCCATCCCAAGTACGTGGTTTCCAGCTCCACTCACCCCTTAGACTCCCCGGTCTTCAACACCACCCTTTTCTGTTTGCTTTCTTGCTGCTGTGGATGGTGCCACACTGTTCTTGGCTTGGCAAACTACCCTTTCCTTTAACACTCAGCCCAGCCCATGCCTTCACTCAGGTCATCCTCCTGCTCCAAGACGGCAATGCCATCTTTGCCACGGCAGGGTGAGCTCTGGTGTCCTATAACACGGCAGGGTGAGCTCTGGTGTCCTACACCACAGCAGGGTGAGCTCTGGTGTCCTACACCACAGCAGGCAGCTCTGATGGATATTTCACTGTATAGTTCTAAATGCTAGAAGAGAGGACCAGGTGCTCCCAACACAAAGAAATCATAAATGCCCAAGATGCTGGAAATGCTGCTTGGTTAGACACCATCATCACAGAGTGTATACATGCACAGCAACAGCACGCTGTGCCCTGTACAAATGTACAACTATCCTGTGTCAGTTAAAAAGTTAAAAATTAAGAAGGATTAATAAATGGGACCTCTTGAAACTGAGAAGCTTTCGTAGGGCAAAGAACACGGTCAATAAGACAAAACAACAGCCTACAGAATGGGAAAAGATCTTCACCAACCCCACATTTGATAGAGGGCTGATCTCCAGGATATATAAAGAACTCAAGAAACTAGACATCAAAATCCCTAACAGTCCAATTTTAGGAGAATGAAGGCTAAGGAATCTGAAGAACACTGGACAAATGAGACATCTGAAGAAAAAGGACAAATCATCTAGAAAAAATGTCCCAAGAAAAAGAGCAAAATGGCCTATTGGTATATCATCTATAAAATTTCATAAGTCTTCCTAAATGTTTGTTTCTGCTCTTCTCTAAAGACATTTAACATTATTGATTTTCTTGTAGTCCCAGTTCAATTAAAATTTGAAGCTGACTTTGGAGTTGGAGAATGGCTCTCTCCTTCTTTAAACTCAAGCATGTTGTTAAAATGAAAATGCAAATTCCCTGTATCATGCCAGAAGAAAGAGCCATCTTCCGATATGGGACAGGAGAAAAACCAAATTAATCAAGGGACTATTCTATTACTAATCTCGATTCTTTGATTCTATTCTGATTCTTTAAACTTTTCTTAAAGTATAAATTTTATATCAAAATTTACAACATTTTATATATTAAACTTTGTTAAGATACTAATGGTCATATAGAGTACTAACTAATTCTAGAAAAAAGGCTTCAATTAGCTGCCTATTCACATCTTTGTGTTTAAGTCTCTTATCAGTTTTCTGCAGGAAATCATGGCCAGGCTTAACATCAAATTTGAAGTCTCCAGGAAGAAGATGGAGCCCCACAACAACAACAACTCCAAGTGGACAATAGTAATATCACTAAGCTGACAAACATCATCTACAGATGAGCTTTGGACTACAAACTGCTCAGAGCAATTTTTGAGATGGCTAGCTGAGATGATCCAGTTTCAAAGACTACTTGAATAAGGACTTGAGATAAGCCCTGAACTTTGGCATTATGCTCAGACTGGACAACAAAAGATATAGCTACCTTTCCTAGAATTTGACAATTAACCCAAAATTTCTCTTCAGAATAAAGATACCTTCGCCCATATCCAGCAGGAAGCAATTTTAAGAACACAATGCCCACATTCCCAAAGAGGTGGTGTGGGATGGGTGGTTTTTTGGTCTTTTATGGGTTTTGGGTCTGGGATAATTTTCATTGTTTACAAGAGTTGGTTACAAGTTGTTGTTAAGGGTTAGGAAAAGGGCTAAGCGAAGGAGATTAGATTTAAGTTTCTTGTTAAAAAAGACATATAGAAATGATAGAATAAAGGGTAGATTATTGAATCTACTTGGAAAAATAAAGAGAAGGTATAAATACAAAATAGATAAAAAGATAGATTATTGAATCTACTTTTAAAAGACAATTACTAGTTTTAAATACTTTACATTAGATTGGATTTTTGTATATTGTATACAAATTATATATATTGAGATTGATATTGTTAGAAAATGCTATATGTATATTTCTAATCTTGTTCAAGATATTGTACTTATACCATTCATTTAACAATGTAATGCATTTTGCTGATTCTCGAATGCTATTGTTACCAACTATTAGGATATAAAGAAATGAAAGTTAGTAGTTAGACATTACAATCGAACTAGTAGTCATATTAGGTATGTTTTCAAGATCAAGCAGATATATTTTAGATAGACAGGTCATCTTCAAACTCTTCAGAGATCTACAGAATATGACATTTAAAGTGTTTTTATAACTTAGAAATTTTTTCCTTTTTTTTAAGACTATGAGACATGTTGGCTCCTGGCAGTACCAATCTACTTCAGAGAAGATATGGGCATTGAAGAAACTGCATATGGAGTTAACTTTCATTGTGGCAAAAGTTAGCCACTGGACAACAAAGTATCCTCAAATTGACTGCTGACAAACAGGACAAAATGGACAGACAGGACATGAAACAAAGGACTACCGAGTCTTGCCAAGACAAGTGTGGTTGTGGCTTTAACAAAAGGCATCTTCTGATGCCAAGACAATATGGCACCATCCCTGAAGTGGCCTTTGCAATCCAGAAAAGGTATAGTGCCCTTTTCTTTAAAGGCAGCTGAACTGGCAGTGGACTGATGGCTTCTGGTGTGCAGTGGAACAGTAGATGAAACAGTTATTCTTGAAAGAGTAACTAAGCTGACGGAGTCTAACCTCTCAATGGTAGAATGGCATTTAATAAAAGAGTTGAGGCCACCCACAAGCTGAGAAGAAAGGGATGTGGAGAAGAACGCGATGCTGAGATGAAGCCACACACACAAGCCAAGAAGAACGGACAGCTGAATTAAAAAAAAATCAACAATTTCCAGAATTTAAAATCCTGAATCATGACAGGACACTAGTACAATTCAGGTGTTTCTGGTACATGGACTGCTCTCACCAAATGTGAGGTCAAACTGTTGGCCTTGTGTACATCCTACTTCACAAATGAGTCTGTCAGATATGCTAAGCCTATAGGCTGAAGATGATGCCCCAACACTGCGGAGAAACCTCAGGTGACTGTCCAGGCAGCTGGCTGTTTCTGTCAACTCACATTTTTTGGAAGCTGCTTGTATGCACTTCCTGTTTTTATTTTTTTAGGTAATATTATTTCCTTCTTGGGTCTCTGAAGGAGTTGAAGATTTGTTATAGTTATAGTTGAAGATTAGATAGTTATAGTTAGTTGAAGTTTAGATAGTTATAGTTTTCCTTGATAAGAATTTCAGAAAAGAAACTCACTAAAGAGTAAGTGTATAAATTTGAAAGATGTTATAAGATAGTTCTGTTAGTAACATAAGTTAGGATAGAAAGTGAATCAGGTACATTTTGGACTTACCAAAATAGGATAGATAATGGAATTATTTTCTCTGAATATGTCAAATGCAAATGGACTAGGCATTGTTTAGATATTTATTGCTTGTATATATTGTATATAGTTATTGTACTTTTGTATATAGTTTTTCTTATATTAGTTATAACGTTTTTCCTTTTTTTCTTTTTATTAAAATGGAAAGGGGGAAATATGGTGATATTTTATTTGTGCTGAAATGTGATTTTATTTGTATGTTAATAAAGTTGCTTGGGGGTCAGAGCCAATAGCAAGCCATAGCAGAAGCCAGGTGGTGGTGGCACACACCTTTAATCTGGTCACATGGCAGGCAGAGTCTGTGCGTTCAAGAACACAGACAGCATGGAGACACACGCCTTTAATCTCAATACCAACCATAGAGACGTGGAGGTCTGTATAGACAGGCAGTGACGAGGAGGTCATGTGGTTGGGTTTACAACCAATGAGAAGGCAAAACGGAAAGTCAATAAAAAGACAGACACACAGGAACTAGGTCTCTTTGTCAGGGGAAGGATGGCAGTGCCAGCGGGTGGTAAGAAGGTGGTCTTGGTCTCAGCTCTTAGCTACTGCTCTCTGACCTCTGGGGCTTTGAACTCTGCATTTGGCTCTGTGTTTTTTATTTAATAAAACCATTCAGAATTACATCTACACTCCAGGACATATAAAGAACTCAAGAAACTAGACATCAAAATACCTAACAGTCCAATTAAAAAATGGGCTATAGAGCTAAATAGAGAATTCTCAACAGAAGAAGCGCAAATGGCTGAAAGACATTTAAGGAATTGCTCAACATCCTTAGTCATTAGAGAAATGCAAATCAAAACGACTCTGAGATTCCATCTTATACCTGTCAGAATGGCTAAGATCAAAAACACTGAAGACAGCTTATGTTGGAGAGGATGTGGAGCAAGGAGAACACTCCTCCACTGTTGGTGGGAATGCAAACTTGTACAGCCACTTTGGAAATCAGTATGGTGGTTTCTCAGAAAATTGGGAACCAATCTTCCTCAAGACCCAGCTATACCACTCTTGGGCATATACTCAAGGAATGCTCAATCATACCACAAGGACACATGCTCAACTATGTTCATAGAAACATTATTTGTAATAGCCAGAACCTGGAAACAACCTAGATGTCCCTCAACTGAAGAATAGATAAAGAAAATGTGACACATATACACAATGGAGTACTACACAGCAGAGAAAAACAATGACATCATGAGGTTTGTAGGCAAATGGATGGAACTAGAAAATATCATCCTGAGTGAGGTAACCCAGACCCAGAAGGACAAACATGGTATGTACTCACTCATAAGTGGATACTAGATATAAAGCAAAAGATAACCAGACTGCAACCCACAGCTCCAGCGAGTAAGGTGGACCCTAGGAAGGGCGCATTGATCACCCAATGATGGAGAAATGGATGAGATCTACATGAGCAAACTGGGGGAGGTTTGAACTGGAATGGGAACAGAGTGGGAGAGCAAGGAAAGAGATACCATGATAAATGAAGACACCATGGGAATAGGGAGAAGCGGAGTACTAGAGAGCTTCCCAGGAATCCACAAAGATGACTCCACCATAGACTACTGGCAATGGTCAAGAGGGTGCTGAGTTGACCTACTCTGGTGATCGGATGGCTGAATACCCTAACTGTCATCATAGAACCCTCATCCAGTGACATAAGGAAGCAGAAATCCACAGCCGGGTCCTAGGCGGAGCTCCAGGAGTCTAATCAACAAGAGAGAGGAGGGATTATATGAGCAAGAGTTATCGAGACCATGACTGGAAGAAGTACAGAGACAACTAGTCAAACTAGTGGAAACACATGAACTGTGGACCAATAGCTGAGGAGCCCCCATGGGACTGGCCTAGACTCTCTGGATAAGTGAGACAGTTGTTTAGCTTGAACTGTTTAGGGAGCCCCCAGACAGTGTGATTGGGACTTATTCCTAGTGCATGAGCTGGCTTTTTAGAACCTAGGGCCTATGGTAAGACACTTTGCACAGCCTTGGTGCAGGGAGGAGGAGCTTGGACCTGCCTCAACTGAATGTACCAGGCTCTGCTGACACCCCATGGGAGACCTTGCTTTGGAGAGGCGGGAAAGGGGGGTAGGTTGGGGGGAATGCTGGGGGGTGGGGTGCGAGGAGGGCGGACAGGGAAATCTGTGGTTGGTATGTAAAATGAATAGAAAATCTTTATAAAAAAGAAAAAGAAAAAGAAAAAAACAAGAAGGAACCAGAATTTCATGGGGGTGGGGAAGGCTTCAAGGGCAGAGGATGGATACGAAGGGACAGGGAGATGAATGGGATCAAGATGCATGATGTGAAAGACACAAAGAATAAAGAAAAAGAAAGTTAAAAAAAAAAAAAAAGGAACCAGGAAAGACGATGGGAAATTAAAATAAAACACCCAAACTTGCAAGAAGTGGAAAAAATTCAATGAAAAGTTTTTTTTAAATAGCAAATCAAAACAAAATTGTGGCTTCATTTTTCCCCTGTGTAATCCTATGTTTAACAAAACAAAGTGAGTGACAGACGCTTGGCTGTCTGCATAGCGTACTGACTGTGAAAGACGATCGGCCTTTTTGTATCTCCGCACCTTCCATTAAAACCCAGCCAAATCTTGTCTTCTTAGGAGCTAAGTAGACGGGTTTCCCATACAGTATTAGCCAGTTAAAAGCATTACATTTTTTACAATGATTCAACTCATGTCAACCACTAAAAAACCACAAACATTTATGACTTAAGGGCAACAGTTAGAGAATAAGAAGTATTAAATTAAGATATGAGACAGATCAGGATATCATTTTATGTTTATGAAGGTCAAAGCCTTTTTTTTTTTTTTTTTTTTTAGTCTGAGTTTATGGGTCTCAGTTTGAATGCAAGATAGAACTAGGGGGAAAAAACAGAAGTCTAATTTATGCTGATGGTATTTATTTCATTTATACTTCCCACAGGCTGTGCTACTGCGTTCTAAACTCTGGCACATAATAGCAGTAACGTCCCCTTGTGGAAATTCATTTAGAGTATCTTTAATAAAAACATGATCTACTTTGCCTAAAAAGTCGAATGTTGGGATTTACACCATTAAAAGTTTACAGCGTCGTAGTGATGATTTCCTATTTTTCAGGTAACTATATGTAGCTCAATATTTTAAATAGTTATTATATGGTATTTTGTGCACTCCAGATAATTAAAATTCAAGTTTTGGAACTTAGTTTGAGATTCATACCATAGCCTGCGGTCATTGCTGGCTCTGTGTCTCTGAGCCTGGCTTCCCGTTTGTGACAAGGGGCTGTAGGTCACAGTCTTGAGCCCTGCCAGCTCTTTGTAAGTTAGTGTTATTACCATTGTCACTCAGAGTGCTTAACCGTGACTCTCCCCTCTCCCCTCTCCCCTCTCCCCTCTCCCCTCTCCTCCCCTCTCCCCTCTCCTCCCCTCTCCCCTCTCCCCTCTCCCCTCTCCCCTCTCCCCTCTCCCCTCTCCCTTCTCCCCTCTCCCCTCTCCCCTCTGAATTTGGACAAGCAAATCAAGACTGAGCAAATCTTTTCTGAATTTTAACCTATTTTTATAAAAATAAGCCTAGCATAGGCACTCCTTATAAACTATTTTGAAAAGCAAACTTACTTTGCAGAATTATCCAATAATCCTTTATTCCCTTACTTCTTACTCTGGCATCTAAATTAACTTTTTAAAGTAAGAAACGACTTCTCAGTAGTGAGTTTACAAAGATCCTCTCATCATGAATATGAGGCCCTTAGATCCTGGAACAACAGAGCAATACCATTTAGCCGCGGAGAAAACACGCAGGAACTAACGTGTGACACCCTTCTTGCCACAGGCCTTTTCAGGAAATTTGTGAACTCACGCAGGTGTGCCTGGAAGCCCAGCTGTACAACCAACCCTGGCTGCCATGCGGCTGCCCACTTCTCCACACCACAGTGCATTGACCTGTGTTCTCCAGGAGTCTGGGGTGCTGGCCGGGCATGCTCTCGGGATTGCACAAGTCTGGAACCCCGGAGGTACTTGCCCAGGCAGCACCTGACATTTGGGAGCAGTGGGTGGATTGCCTGAGGTTTCCAACACCCCACACAGATCGAATGTTATTTCAGGTTGTGCTTTGGCATCTGGGCATTCTTGTCTACTCAGCATCATTCCCACACATGACAGCCTTGTAGCATCTGCTTCGTGCCCATGGTAACCTCTGTCCTTCACGTGCATGTTGTCATGGAGATGGAGTTTCAGGGCTTCAGGGCTTGCAGTGTGGCTCAGAGATGATCATGTTGAGTCAGCTCCAGGATTTATTTGAACACTTTGTAGGGCCTCTCTGGCTAATTAACAATGCTCATTACAAGAAATTCAGCTCTTACTTGATTCAGCTGGTCTGACAAAAACATGGACTTTAAACAAGAGCTATGCCTTCCTGACTTCTGGAGGCTGCAAAGCTCAAGGCGAAGGAACCGGAAGCTTGGGACCAGTGTGATGGCTCATAAGGGGCTGTCTTTCCACTGTCAACTCTCATGGTGGAAGGGACAAGAGACCTGTCTGGAGTATCTTGGATAAGACAGCTAATTTCTACACAAGGACAGACCCACCCTCATGACTTTATCATCTTCCCAAGGCCCCGTTCCCTAACCATGGCACTGAGGATTCATCTGCAACATGTGAATTTGGGTGTGAGGCACATATAGTTTATAACAAGTTTGATGCTAACGTCTTCTGGGACTGTGCTCTTTGATAATCCATGCACTCAGTCAGCCCTTCAGTCCATCAAGTCATCGGGCATTGCTTGAATGAAAAGTGTAATGCAGGCCAGGCACTGTGTAAGAACTACCATCCCTGCTCCGAGGGACTGCAGTCTCTTGTGGAAGAGAGACAGAAGAATGGCTACTATTCATCAGCTGATGAGATGGCTCAGAAACTTGAGTCGGATGCCTGGGGGCCTCAGGGTGGAAGAGGAAATTCATTACCTTCCAGTTGTCTTCCCACCTACACACGTGGGTCCTTTATGGCGTGTTCATGCACATATACACATGTAGTTAATTATAAAAGAGATCTCTTTGAGTTTCCTACATGTGAGCCACACAAGGGTGGTATTCAGCACTAGCATGAAATTAAGACTCCATAAATTTAATGATTTAAAAATTCTGTAAGAATTCTCAGCCAGGCGGTGGGGCGCTCACCTTTAATCCTAGTGCTTGGGAGGCAGAGGCAGGAAGATCTCTGAGTTTGAGGCCAGCCTGGTCTTCAGAATAAGTTCCAGGACAGCCAGGGCAACACAGTAAAACCCTGTCTCGAAAAACTAAAAAAAGAAGGAGGAGGAGGAGGAGGAAGAAGAAAAAGAAGAAAGAAGGAGGAGGAAGAGGAGGAGGAGGAGGAGGAGGAAGGAAGAAGAAGAAGAAGAAGAAGAAGAAGAAGAAGAAGAAGAAGAAGAAGAAGAAGAAGAAGAAGGAGAATGAATGAATGAATTCTCAAAAATCCCAATAAAAAAAAATTACATGAGTTCATGCTTCTGTCAGTAAGTGACATTCCTTGGAGAGTGAGGTGAAGGTGTTTAAACAGACAAAATGAAAGCTTTTCCTGGAAACTCCTAATGCTGAATCAACAGTGGGGAGCCATAGACGGAAGGAGCAGAGATGAGTCAAAACGTTCCCTGTTCACAAAAATGTATTTCTGATATCCCATCATCTATGTCTTTGGAAGAAAAAGAGAGTGCCCAAGCCTTTTGAAATTTTTTGTTCAGAAAATGATTCCTATAAGCCCAAATTATTGCTCATTGTTTCATCTGGAATGCATCAGGATTGACTGGAATGTTTTTAGAAGCTCTTGCATCAAGCCAATCTACCTTAATTCAAAACCTCAAGAACCTATTCCAAATCATTAGTGCTCTCTTTGGGCCTTACCACTGAAAGCTCAGAGACCTCCGGGACACCAGCCTCTAAAGGCATGCTGGGGAGTGGCACTCTTGTGGTCTGCTTTTCTCACCAGCCCCTCCTCCCTCCTTTCCTGTGGTTTTTGAAGATAGGATTTCTCTGTGTAACAGCCTTAGCTGTCGTAGAACTCACTTTGTAGACCAGCTGGCCTCGAACTCACAGAGCGCTATGCCCTCTTTCTGTAAAAAAATTAAAAAATAAAAAATAAAAAAGGATTTATTTTTATTTTATGCATTTGGGTTTTGCTTGTATGTATGCATGTGTATTGCATATGTACCCGGTACCCACAGAGGCCAGACGAGGAAGCTGGATCTCTCAGAACTGGTGTTGAGGCTCTTGTGAGCATTTCTCTGGCTGCTGGGAACCAAATCTGGGCCCTCTACAAGAGCACCAAGTGCCCTTAACCACTAAGCCATCTCTCAGCCCTTGTGCAGTTTCTTCTGAAGACTAACCTGGCCTACCTTTCCGGTATCTTTTCCCTTCACTCTCCACTACCCACCCAACACTCCAGCCATGCCAATCTAAGTTTAATCCCTGGAGAAGGCAGCCTGGGGAAAAAAAAATGACAGGACAATCTGGGCAATTTCCTGGGGTTAAGGGATGGCCAGGTGTGTGAGGCATAAACACACAGGAAGCCATATTCTTGTATGACGGGCAGGTCTCAGACACATGCTTCAAGACTGACCTTGACTCATCCTTTGTCTGGTCAGAACGCCCACAAAATACACATGCTTTCAGCCAAACATTTGCCTGTGTGTTGTCAAAGAGCTAATTGTCTCCTACTTTGACTATGGAAATAATCTCTAATCCTCCCACTGGGTCCGTCCACATTGAAGCCATAAGTGTCTCTCTGTAATGCAAGTCTTGTCCTTGAAAGAGAAAATTCCTAAGTGTCTCCCCATTGCTTACAGTGAACTCCAGTTAGAGTGGGACCCTCCCCTAGAGTGTGAGTATGGACTACGGAGTGGTATGGTCTGAATGTCCCCTCCAAAACGCTTGTTGAATTGTTACTGCCATCATGATGGCCTTGAGGAGAATGAGCCTCCACAGGTAGGTTAGTAAGTGTGGCCCCCTTTTCTCAGTTTGCTCCATCTCTTTTCTCCATGTGCCAAACTCTGGCCATATCCTCTCACAACAACCAAGTCCTCATGGTGTGTGGCATCAGGATCTCTGATTTCCCAGCTGGCCGACGGTGAGTCAAAGGACATATATTGTTTAGAATTTGCTCCATCTATAGAATTGTATTAAATTCAGCAGAAATCAGACTGAGATGTGGGGGCATATCAAAGCCACTTCAAGTCTTTACAACAGGAGGGTGTGTGAAATCATCCTCCATATACAATTTTCATACCATAGAAATTCCTCGATGCTCTCTCAGTAATGGGTCTATACCATATCCCCCAGTTATGCTGAGACATCAAAAAGGTTAAGGAACCCTCGATACAGAATAAAGTCCAAGTTCCTTAGCAATGCTTTAAAAACCAATGTGTCCTCTCTATTCTCTGGTGTTGTAGAATGCTAGCCTCTGAGCATTACAGCTTTCATCTACATTATAACTACCGGGGCTACTAACATAATCATAATCTACATGTTTTCTATCCTTGGGGTGAAACTCAGGGATATACCTCATAGCCGCACCCTAGGAGGGCATGTATCATGTTCCCATCCATCTCCCTTATCCACTGTGCACCAATCAGGCCTTCTATCTGTGACTGTAGCCATGTCAGTCTTGTTTTACAATTCTAAGTAAACACATGGATTTACTTTAAAAATTATTAGTGTGTGTCCATGTATGCCTGTGATACATGCTCATCATAAGCATTTCGAGGCCACCCATTGACATCAGGCATTTTGTTCTATTGCCTTCCACTTGAGTTTTGATACAGGGTCTCTTTACTGGACCTGTAGTTCACCCTTTTGGTTAGACTGGGGTGACTGGCAAACGCCAGGGATTCACCCATTCCTCCCTCCTCTGTCTGGGAGTTACAGATGCATGCACAGGTCACTCTAGGCATAGCTTTTAAGAGTGCTTGGGATTCAAACTCAGGTCCTTATGTGAACAGCAAGCACTTTACCCACCTGGCTCTCTTTCTCTAGCCTGTCAACTTTTTTTTTTTCTTCTTGAGACAGTTCTTTTTATATAAACCTGGCTGTTCTGGAACTCACTATATAGACTAGACTAGCCTCGAACTCAGAGATCCACCTGCCTCTGCCTCCAGAGTGCTGGGATTAAAGGCATGCCCCAGTAACATCCAGTGACTTTAACAATTATATCCAAAGAATGTTGTCTCAGCATTACCATGGATGCCTAAAAGCTAATCAGCTAGAAACACAGTAATAAATGTTGCATTCATCACATAGTCTAACTCTGTGCTAATGATGCTCATATTTTTTTGGAGGCTGGGACCCAAAGTCCTGCTTGGTCCTGAACAACAGCTCATAGACTAGCCACAAACTTGAAACATTCCTTTCACTGTGAGCAGCACTGAGACAGAGTCCATATTGACCGCTCAGTTTCAAGTGGGCTCTAGCACTGCTTGGTTGAATTGCAGATACAAAGAGTTTCTTAGTTTGACCCAAATATACACTGTTCCTGATATAAAACATGTCTCATTATGAAGAGATCTGATTCATTTTTAGCACAATCTTGTACTTGGTCACTTAAGAAATCATCCAAGAAATTCCTTTTAAAATGAAATGCCAAAGAATGCCACCATTCATCAGAAGAGGAAAACCCCAGAAGACGCAATATTAACATATTTTTAAAAGTTACTTCAAAAGTGAAGGCATGTTCTGGTTAAATGGGGTCACGCAATGGGGACGGATGCATTGTCTAGCCCAAACCTAATTTATTATTAAGTTAAAAGGAAAGCTAGATTTGGCTTTCACTTGGACTTTCCATCTTTGTTACAAACCATGCCTGTGCTTTGGAGTTGAGGTCAGGTTTTCTTGGTAACCTCAAAGAGTAAGCCCC
Source organism: Peromyscus eremicus (assembly GCF_949786415.1). Lineage (NCBI taxonomy): Eukaryota > Metazoa > Chordata > Mammalia > Rodentia > Cricetidae > Peromyscus > Peromyscus eremicus. Next base: position 17,705,211 of record NC_081424.1, on the reverse strand, counting down.
TCCCCCCACTGAATTCCCTTTCTATCATTTCCGACCATTCATCTTTTTGAATGAGAAAGAGCAGAAGAGAGGAATGTTGAATGAGGTTAAGAAAACGGAGAATCTGTCACATAAAGCAAGTATAAATCCCAGTAAGAGCAACCACGAGGGACAAGCGGAAGCATTATCCTTCTGAAAACATTATTCTTTGAACAGTGTGTAATGACATCCTCCCTAGAGACGTCCCCAAGAGGGACAAACTGCTCCCTCAGAAGTTGGTTTCTCGGCTTTGAGTATAAGAAAGGTAGCAATGGTAAAAGTCCAATTTAAGTTTTCCCTGTGTAAAATATTAAATTAGAACCACAAAAAGGTGCTCACAGGGGTTCCTCAGGGTTTGTCTTTGATGCCTACTGATGTTTCGATGAACATAAAGGCCTAGGAAGAGACGGAACTGCTATTGCGCTCAGCTCCATAAATCAGTGAGCATGTCCTCATTCTAAGATGTATGCCTCGTACATTCCCCATTTTCAAGGGAGAAATATATCAGACTCGAATAGACTACATGTAAGATGATTTATGCTTTTGGTCCATTGTAACATTTTCGTCTGCTCAAGCAGAAACTGTGGACTACATAACCAGCATTCTATGTGGCGGTTAGCTCCTGAGGACTTGAGGGCACGTAACTACAGAAACTTTTGTTTTACTTAGGTAACCAGAACTCAGATTCTGTGTTAAATGTTTAAAATATTAAATAGGAAAAATATAAACAGTGAAATTATGGTTTTCAAAAATCAAGGAAGTTTAATAAATGCATATCCAAATGAAGACCTCTCTTGGAAGATTCTGGAAAATGAAAATGCACTTTGAATTTAGTGGAACACAGAAGAAGCACACCAGAGGGGGGAAATCATAATTATGATTGGTTTATTTAGCAAAATAAACTCAAAGAAAGCTTTCTAATACAAACATTAAGAATCGCACCAAAACTTTAGCCCCGTGTTCTTTGGTATTGAGATTCAGGATATAAAATAGTTTATTTTGAAAACTTCAGCTATTGGATCTACAAACATTTTACATAGAAGGGAAAGATAATATGAAATTACCTGTTGTTATGTCATTTATCAAAAAGCCAATGAAAGTATAAAGCCACAAAAATCACATGCCTGAACTGACCAACATCAAAGAAATGTTCATTTGTCCATGTTTTCCATGAAAAAAAACCTTTCAGTTCTTTTATCATTTTGTGCCATCATTTTATCATGTTATTTGAACAGCTTCCAGGTCCTATTTTAATAGTTCCCATCATTCATATTTTAAAAACCTGTATTGCTTGGAATTATGTGTCTCAGTATGTTCCATAATACAGTTTCTGGAAGCTTCTAACAGCATTAAATTAATGATAGTAAAACCCAATTCTGTATAAATTATTGTTTATATTTAAGAGAAATATGACATAAAGAACAGGTGTTTTTGTCTCTGATCATAGGAACTGGTCATTCAGCAAAGCCCAACACTCCCAGAAATACTAGGGGACAGCCAAGGCTATTCTTTCATCTTAGATACATCCTTTGTGGGTCCAATGCAAAATTCTGCTTTTTTTGTGTGACATCTTCCCTTAAATTTGTCCAAATAAATCTGGGGGGGGGGATTATAACAAAGTGGGGAAAAATTTTTTCTTGCATGAACTCTCACGATCACAAAATGCTCATGGCTTCGGGGTTAGCATTGCGATTGAGAACAGGAGGAATACAACCACAATAAGACACAGCTATCTATTAGGAGGACTGCATAAAGACACCTCTGGCCATGGAGGCGCTGAGCCCTCTGGAAATAAGTCAGTTGCATCGCCAACATGACAAAGAAGATGGCAATGTTCAGAATCAGGAAGAGTCTGGTGTACGAGGCCGACAGCGACGGGGCTCTGTTGTGACTGGTCACCATCCGTATGTGTCCAAAGCCACCGTTCACGGAACCCCCACTTTTATGTTTTTCATAAGTGACATCGGCAAAATCCAAAAGGTCTTTCATTTCCTCATCTTCATCTATGGGCAGTTCTTTCTGTGCCAAAATCTGAGCCTTCTGCCGAACCTTCTTCTCGTTGACTTCAATCTGTGCAAAAATATCAGGGACGGCATCCACAAACTTGTACCGCTTGCCCGCCCTTCGGCTTTTCTTCGACTTGCCTTGCTGCTGCCGCTGTTGTTGGGATATGGCAAAAATCCTATCAATGGCCTCCTCCGTCTGTCTCTTATCTGAGAACCTCAGCAGGCGCTCGGCGGTCTTCCTAAAGCTAGCTGTGTTCTGGACTCGCGACAGGATCTGCTTCTCGAGCAGCTGGAACACTGGCTTAAAATGCTGCAGACTGTGTTCCACGACAGCAGCGTAATCTTTCACTTCGGGGACAGTGGTGCTCTTGATGGCCGAACTCCGGTCAAACAGAATTTTCTGATGGTCTGCAATGACCTGGGCAAAGGCAGACTGCCCGGTGTTCTCACCTGTCCACAGGTAAGTTGCGTAGGCATGTTCATTGGTAGCTACAAAAACATCTAGCCGCTGAGCGTCTCCATGGATACTGAAGCTCTGGACATCCACAGACGGCCCTATGAAGAGGTAAGCTGCCCTGGTGATGGGACTTCGCAGGTGCATGGTGACATTCACATAATTTGTCCCATTGTAGGGATAGCCCCGAGGATATGTCACCGAGGCAAAGGTTGCTTTTTCACTATAACCAGTATCATCCATCCAGTACATTTTATAGAGACCATCCCGCTGCCGGATAAAAGCTCCATGGACCCCATCGACTACTGTCTCCTCAAAAGGCACATCCACATTGTGGAAGAAACTTGCTGCTGTCTCCAGAGGGCTCTCCTCTCCCAGGTGTATCTGGTCGACAAGGAGGAGAAGCTGTGGATGTAGGAGGATCAGATTCCGTTGAATGTTCTTCAGGTTGAGCAGGGGGTTGTAAGCTCCTACGCCTTCTCCCCGGATGAAAACAACCCCATTTTTCTCCTCTGCTGCGACTACTCTCCCCTGACAGCTGGCTGCCAGGTCATGCTTGTATTTTGACCATTTTGATGAACAGTCCTCTGTGACCTGACCCTCCCAGGGAGAAAAGCAGCTCTTGGACACAGCTGGAGAAAACATCAGAACATTGTTGAAGAAGGTGTACTTTGGCCCATAGAGGGCCTCGGTAATGAAAGGCACCCCATTGGGGGCGAACGTGAAAGAGTTTTGGTCAGGATGTTCATGTCCCGCATTAAAATTTCTCCACCCTTTGATCCAATCTTTATATTTGTTTCGGTGGACAATGTCATATATTGCACGCCCCCCAAGTTTTCCTGACTTGAAGGAGAGGAAAGATCTATTAATTTCTGCAGGTAGTGCACTTCCGTAAGTCACAACACCCCAGTCTTCAAAATAATGCAATGTTGGGGTGCCAAAATCCGGAGGTGGAACTGATTTCAAGCTGGCATCGTACCTGAGGGGATGAAGTTTTTAAAAATTAAGTGGTTGTCTGACAGAAGTAAAAAGGACTCACTAGAATTATGATGCCACATGGTAATGTGGTTGCAAAACATAATCTACAGATGCCACCCAAAGAAGGGCAGCATATCGGGGACATGTCACAAAACACTCACAGATCAGCACACACAAGGTGAGCACTGGGGACTTCAAGGGAACAGCACGCTGGGTAACCTGTGATCCTGGGCTGGACACGGACACAATTTCTGACACTACCTCGACTTGGATCTTCTTCACTTGGCAATTTCAGAGTTGCCACCCCAAGTGCTAGGGCTCACAGATTTTAAAATTTCATCAAAATCCTGTCAAAAGGCTCCTACTCTAGAGAACTTCCCATTAGGCTGTGGATTGTAACATCCTGGACCTGCACCAAAGATCTGCTCTACTGGAGCCTGTGTTCAGTCTGGAATCTGTGCCTCTCACAGACTATTTTCTTCTCAAACTGTAAAACAAGGTAGAACTTCACAGTGGAGACACAACTTACGGTGAATAGTATACCAAAAAGTATAAATTGGTCAAATTACAAGAAACTAATATTGGCACATTTAAAACTGTGGCTACCGCTGAGCCCAGAACCAAAGGTGTTGCTTTGTTTTAATTTGAAGATGATGCTATACTTCTGAGATAAGAAATGCCTTATTTTTATTTATGCTTAATGATCATTAATGGAATATGATACTTAATACAAAAAATGCTGCAGTTGTTAAGCACATAGATGATTATTTTTGATGAGCTAGGACAAGATAAGATCACGTGATCTGCTGCTCAAGGATGAGGAGGTGGACTCATTACTAGCTCATACATACTTTTGCCCAGTGAACAAGTCACCTGTGGTTGAGTTGGACTTATAGGTGTTTGGTTTTCTCCATTTCTGGAGGCTCTGTGTCAGGACATCAGAAATCCTCTCTGTGCTGAGATCTAGTATAATAGTTGCTTAATTAAGGTAACTTAACAAATACACATAAAGTTGAATGACCATCTTCTCAACTCTTGGTGGGTCTGAATAGTCTTATGAAGGTAGATTTAAACTTTACATGTAGCATCAATCTAACTCCTACAGCTAGTTTTCTAGAACTCTCTTGGTTGCCTTTTTATGGGTAAGTGAAAATACAACCATATAATTACTGCATAACCCTGAAAGAAGCAAAGGCATATTGGCATATAATATCTTTAATTCATCTGTGAAAGGAGTTTCACAATGTCGGTCAAATGACAGGTAGTTACTGCTTTAATAATTTTTCTCCCTGTTTAAACATTATGGGGAAAAAGGAATAATGTCAAGAAAATTCTACAGAAAGCTGATTTGGGGGCCAAATGTAAATTTCAATAGCTCTGAAAAACTCAACCATTAACTGTCATCTTGATTTTAACTTATTTGATGCCAACATACTTGGCATCACTTAAAAAAAGAATGAGGCCCAAGCTTCTTCTAGGCTTAAAAGATTACAGCAAAAAGAATTACATGGTCTTTTTAGTATCAAAGTGAAGCTGTCAAACCCTGGGAACGCTTCTGAATAGCTGTGAAAATTGGGAACAGCCATGTCGTTAGAGGATTATAATGCTCGATTTGCCAAAACAAAACAAGCTATTTTACTACTTTTTCTGGGGAGTGTGATCATCAGATTAATCTGGTCAAATTCATTTAAGAAATGAATGACATAAACTCTAAGCAAAGCAGGTTCGTCTACGAAACGTCCAAGTTTAAGACATCTCTAGTTTACGAAACCCAAGAATGCAAATGGTAAATAGATCATCAACATGACGAACTGTTTCTAACAGAGGTTTAGACGTTGATAAGAGTTGAATTAAAGGTATACCTACTTATTTGAAGTGGTTTTTGTTTATTTGTTTGTTTTATAGAAAAACATAGCACATAGCATGAGCCTGGGTACCATGTCATTGGAAAGCCACCTCAACATGTCCTACCAGAGAAATTCTGTGTGTAGCGTGCACCAGCGCTGCCCTTTGGATGGTGTTCCTGGACCTTCTACCACACGGTTCTTTCTGATTTGGTCAGCCAGCCAGTTTCCACTGCCGTTACGCATGACGAATTTATCCAGGAACACTAATTGGCTTTCTGGACCATAAAACCAGTTGTAGTTTGAGTCTGCAATGGCCACAGTTCTTTGAAACCCTGCAGAAAGAAGTTCGAAAAGATTGAGTTCGAAACTGTATGTTCCTATAAAGGTCCAGACAGTGATCAGCAAGCCTGTTTTAAAATTACAGTTAATAGTATGCCTTAGATAAAAGTAAACAAGACTGTGATGCTTGTATCCTGTGCCTTACCAATTTACCATAACTGCCCTGAAAGTCTTCTACTGTGTGCAAGCTTGGATCTCTTATGCAAGAAACTGTTGTTGGTAACAGATGTGGCACACCTCTTAGTATGTACACACTGCCCCTTCTGCACTCTCTAATGTCCATGCTATGAGTGATGAGGCTTGCCTCTAGGACAGACACCACCTTCTGCAGGTGTGGTCTTGAAGCTGGAACAGCACTAGGCTTTTCTGCAGCTCAACTTGCATTCTAGGCCAAAATAAGAAAGTAGGGTACTTCAATTTAATAGGCTTTAAAGTCAAAGTTATTTTGCCTGTAATGGTGAAGACAAAAACTGAATCCCACTAAAGCTTCTGCTAATACACACTGCTGGAATTTGAAGGAGAAAGCAAAAAAAAAAAAAAAAAAAAAGCAAGGATTATGAAGACGGGTATCATTACTGGAGTTAGGAAAGAAAATCAAAGCAAATTCAGATATCATTAAGCAGAAAGGAAGAAAACCTTGTGCTAGACAAGAATAATCTTTAATATAATATCAATAACAGCAAAGAGAGAAAGTCACATACACACACACATACACACACACACAGAGAGAGAGAGAGAGAGACAGAGAGAGAATGGAGTTGAAGATAGACTGAAAGAATAAAATAAAAACATAATTTGATTTACAATAGCATTATAAGCAATTTTCTAATATAATATTATAAAATATGGTATGTCAAAACTCATACTACAAGTTCCTTAAACTCAGAGGACATATTCCTCTTTAAATCTCACATCTCCTATTATAATGCCAGGCTTAGAGATGTTTGCTAAGTTCGTTGCATTAATAAGCACAAATAGCTAAGTCCCCTCTTAAATGTATTCTTACTGTCTTTTCCAGCTTAGGAAATGGCCACACACATGCTTACAGCAGCCCGAAGCCCTGAGTGGGGCTTGCTGTTAGATCTCAGCTTAAATTACACACACTGGGAGCTCCTCAAGGTCCCCTACCCTAGACAATCCTTGATTATCAAGAAGAACTACAAAATACACTTCTTTTCTAAGTCTTAAAAGAGGCAACAGAGTCCTCAGGGTACCTCTAAACCAAATCTTTACATGGCTATTTGCTGTGCAGCTGCATCTTTTATCTTCGTGTGTGTGCATATGCAGTATCAATGCAGATGTGCACATGACATGCGGTGGAGGTCAGAGGACAATCTCGGGTGTCAGTTCTCACCTCCCACGCTGCTTGAGGCAGGATCTCTTGCTGTTCACCACTGTGTATACCAGGCTAGTTGGTCCACAACTTTCCAAAGCATTATCTCATCTCTACCTCCCATTTAACCACGTGAGAGTTGAAGTAACAGATGCCCACTACTGGGTCTGGCTTTCCATGGGTTCCAGGAATTCAGTTCAAACTCAGGTCCTCAGACCTGCATGACAAGCATTTTACCCCGAGCCACCTCCTTGGTGCATTGGTTTATGGATGAATAAAGGAGAGTCTGTCTAGTTTATAGGCACACACGCAGAGCAAAAAGATTCAAATATTGGATTCTTTGTTGTATTTTAGGATCACTGTCTTAGTTTTATTTCCTGTTGCTGTGATAAAGTTCCCTGACAAAAGGAACTTAATGAGAAGGGGTTTATTGGAACACAGTTTCTGGTTACACCCTATTGCTTGGAAAAGGTAGCAGGAACTCAAAGCAGCTAGTCACATCTCAATCACAGTCAGGAGCAGGGAGCAGTGAATTGATGCATGTGTACTAGTGCTCAGCTAGCTTCTTATATACTTCAGAGTTCCCTTCCTATGGAATGGTGCCACCTACAGGGAGCAAATAATGCAATCAAGACAAACTCCCGTAGACATTCCCATACACCATCCTAATTTAGATAATCCTTCACTGAGACTCCCTTACCATTGTATCAAGCTGACAATTACAACTAACTGCTATGGTTTCGATATGAAATGTCCACAGTAGGGCTGGAGAGATGGCTCAGAGGTTAAGAGCACTGACTGCTCTTCCAGAGGTCCTGAGTTCAATTCCCAGCAACCACAAGGTGGCTCACAACCATCTGTAATGAGATCTGGTGCCCTCTTCTGGCTTGCAGGCATACATGCAGGCAGAACACAGTATATACAATAAAATATATTTTTAAAAGAAAGAAAGAAAGAAGGAAAAGAAACGTCCACAGTAGGTTCATGTGTTTGACACCCAGTCTCCAGCTGGTATCAATGTTTAGAACAGTTACAGAACCCTTGGAAGGTGGAGTCTTGCTGGAAGAAGTATGATACTGAGGACAGGCTTTGAGGCTTTATAGGCTGGCCCAGTTTCCTGCTCTCTCTGGTTCCTGTTCGGAGATGCAATGCGATCAGCCAGAGTCCCCCTCCCGCTCCCATGCCTTCTCATCCTGTTTCGACGTCTTTTCTGCCATTGATCCCTCTGGGACAACTATAAGCCCAAATAATTATTATTTATAATTACGAATTATCAGCCCAAATCATCTTCTTTTGTAAGCTGCTTTTTTGTCAGGGTTTGGGTTTTTGTTTATTTGGGTTTTTTTTTTTTGGTTTGTTTTTTGGTTTTGCCATACAATAGAAAAGAAACCATAAGAATCACCCAAAATTCTATTTCTCAAGGGAAAAAATCCACTCTGATGAAAATTTATCTCCTAAATTTACTCTGATGAAAATTTATCTCCTAAATTTTCTGATCTTAGTCTTATTCTAAAAATCAGAATTATAAAGATGCCTTGGAAATGAATAAGTTACCAAACTAATGGCATAGCAATATGTAACTAAAGTTTTATAGCATTTTTTTCGTTTTGTTCTTTATATTCTATGCCACTTATTTCAATACAATATTTAATCAGATATGTACATCATGGTATCTCACTGTGGTTTTATTACTTTTTTCTTTAGAGGTGTTAGGGATTGATTAAAACCTGGGTCTTATGTATGTGTAGCTAGCATTCTACCACTGGACTACACCTCGGCTCAGTAAAACACTCAAAGAAAGTACTAAGCTTCAAATACAAAAATGTATATATGATCTGCTATTCATTTCAAATATGTATAATTTGAATGAAAAACTTAAAACCAAAATCTACAATAGGCTTAAGCATGGATGCCAGAAAAAGAACTTAAGTACAATCATTAATGTTTGTATCTTGCTCAGATTCATGAAAATGAGTTAGTGGCGGTCGAGTTTAAATACTGTGGATCAAATTATATTTGATCCATTATGTTCCAGACTTCATAGTACTGAAACTGTGAGTCTTTATGCTAGCTCCCAAAATGTTTGATTTGTATGTAGCTCTTAAATTTTTCTTGGATGAAAAAGAAACTTTCCTCTCAGTAGACAACGCCTCCCCGCCAGCTCATTTCTTTGCCTGTTCTAGCTCATAGTCACAGTCAAAAATGGTGTCATGGTTTCCCTCTTCACCATACCTGGCAAGATGGTCCTATACATAAAGGCGAAGTGTTGCTTCAGCCACGGATGGCCAAAGTGGTTGATGTCAAAGTGCCTCTGGACGAGGAACATGTACTGGAACAGCGATCTGGTGGTGTAGCTGCCATAAGCAACCCCTTCGTAGAGGGAGCCGTCCGTCACCTCTCGCAGCAAGACCAGAGACTTCTCCATGATGGTCAGAACTTGCTTGGTCCACAAGTAGGCCTCCTGAAGGTACCCTGAGGGATGAAAATAATGACGAGGGGCTGAAACAGAACATGGATAAAAACATGGCCAAACTCTGCAAGCTTTCCAAGCAGTTTATATTATTACAAATCACATTTTGTAATGTTCTCAATTTGTCAACATGATAAACTACATTCTGTTCTAGTCTGTAGTAAGTCCGTGATACCTTAGGCTAAGAAATTTTTGAATACAGGCCACTTACTAACTTACTAATTAAGTAAACATAAATTTTTTAATGCGGATCAAATAACTTTCCAATTTTTATCAAACTAAAGTCACACACACACACACACACAAAAAGCGACAACTTATATTTAACTCTGGTATAAGTTTTCCTAAAAACTTCTTGAAAATGTTTTTTTTTTTTTTTTTGGAAATTCATCACTCTCTAAAACTTTCAACATTTGAAATAACCTGAAAAAAATACTATAAATGCTAAAGATACTTTTCTCAATTTGTCCCATCACAGAAGATGACTCCCGTTCTTCTGCGCTTTCCACAGAATGTTCAGGTGAAATCTAATACTGGAACGAATCAGCTGGGAATCCCGAGGTGGTCACAGGCAAGCTGCATGATCGTGTTCAAGTATTCTTTCCCACGACCACATTGTTTTGATTTTTCCATTGAAAAAACCTTTCCACACAATCTTTGGATGGAGAAACGTGGGAATTCTTGCACTTAGGTAACAGTAACTCCTCATGTTACAATCTACACAGCACTGAACAGAACCTCACTTAATCTTTTCAACAATCCAGTTATTCCTTATTGTCCCCAAACCACAGAAAAGTTGGCTTATTTGAAACCCTGGGTACATGACTCAAAATGAACAGAACTCTTGTCTGAAGCCTTGAAGCCTTGCCTGTTTTGGTGGCTCATTTTAAAAACACACAATGACAGGGTAAGGCTGAGCTTCTGATAGGGGTGGAGCCTGTGACTTACTCCACAAGCATGTGTGGCAGGTCTGTATGACCACACTACCACGGGGTGCTAGGCAATGGGCTAGCTGGTAGGGTCAGCAATGACCCAGGTCCTGGTGTCCCTGGGCCAAACTCAGGTCCGAGGCTAAGCCATGTTCCTCAGGACCCAAGGACCACCCTACTCTCACACTTTGTTACAGAGGTGACACTTAATTGTAGTCTGGCTCTTGCTGCCACCCAGCTCCAGCTTTCCAGCAGTCCTCCTACCCTTTCTCATCATCAGAACTTAAAACTCCAGTCACTTCTCTTCCCTGTGTCCTTGTCCTCCATCTCCGGCCAGAGAGCAACATGGCTGATAAACCATGAGAGAGGCCCGGCTATCTTTCTATAGATATCACAGAACCTGGCTTGTTCTATTTGTTCTTTCACCAGCTGTCTCTCCAGACAGTGCCTACCAAAATACTCTGCAGACTGGAAGACCAGCCAGTCAGTACAAGACTCAAGTTGTCAGTGGGAGCTTTTCCTGAGACTTAGTTAAAAGCGATGGCTGGCTGACAAAAACAGAGAATGCTGGGTATGGCAAATTCTTCTTGGATAATACAAGAATTAATTAATTCTTTCTCATTTTTTTCCCCTTCTTTCTCCTTTTCTTTTTGGGACTGAACCTAGAGGCTTGCACATGCTAAGAAGATCCTACCACTGAGCTACATTACCAGCCACATAAAATGCTACTTATAGGCAATATAAATAGGCCTTAAGTTATTCTAGATTCCCAAGCTCCAATGAGATTTTCAGTATTCTAATAATTTACTATGATCATAGAGCTGCCTTCCTTAAATAAAGTCTTAGTCACAGATTTCCACAGGGGTCGTAACTAAATTAGAGTTACAAGAACAACGTGGGCAATCATATTATGGATTAACGCAAAGTACCTACTCAGACCATGTAAACTGCTTCCAAACTCTGACCTGAATGATTGAGACTAGGTGTTCTGACAGGATCTTTATGTGTGTGTGTGGGGGGGGTGGTGGGGGGGTGACAGTTGTACTAGTTCATGCTCGTACATGCTAGGAGTATGCATTTCAAATTTAAAACCTGTTAGGCTTTTAAAACTTCCGTTTAGTCTATGCTGACCATTTTATACTGTCCGAAGTCCCTAGAAGAATGATTGTTCATCACCAATCCTGTGCTGCAGGGGTGTAGTCTGGGACAGTTATTGACCAGCAGTAGAAAACCTGCAGACTGGGGCTGGAGAGATGGCTCAGAGGTTAAGAGCACTGGCTGCTCTTCCAGAGGTCCTGAGTTCAATTCCCAGCAACCACATGGTGGCTCACAACTGTCTATAATGAGATCTGGTGCCCTCTTCTGGCGTGCTGGTGTAAATGCAGACAGAACACTGTATATATAATAAATCTTAAAAAAAAAAAAAAAAAAAAAAAAAAAAAGAAAAAAAAAAAGGGAAAAGAAACCCTGCAGGCTAATATCACTAGCTGAAATTTATAAAGTTATGTGCCCTTAGTTTCCCTGCCCTGGATACTCCTTCATCTGAGGGATTAATTAGGATCCAAGTGTAGACATGTACCTAAGAAGAGTCAGGAAGACACTCATGCTTCCATCATGGGGCTCTGACTGACAGGAGCTTGTGCAAGGCTGGCTGTGTTAGAATCACTCACTCACCTTGGTTCATCAGAACGAGGCTCCCAGTGAGTAAGGCCATGCAGTTGGTGGGCTGATGGTTGTGGAGGTACTGGAACCCCCATCCTCTCCTGTACGAAGTTTCATACATATAGCTGGAGGCATTGGCAATCACTTCCAGAAACGTCTCCTGCTGTGTCTTGCTCAGGTAGTTGTATAAGAAGTCATACGCAGTGGCAAAACCTACCAGGGAGTGGGCGAGTGGGACTTCATCCCAAGGAGCATCTTTTACTAACCTGTAAAGAAAAACAATCCACGACTGAGTGCGGGCCTCACCACTTCCATCATGTAAAGTGTACAAATGAAAAGATAAACCAAGGGGTCTGAGGACACATAACAGACCTGAGACTCCAGCACAAAGCCCATTTCGTGTGAGGACGACAGAGTTAACATTTCTCTCTCCTCCATTTCTCTCTCCTCCCGGGCTTCAGGCTACCCCAAGAGTTTTAAGATTTTTTTTTTCTACTTTAGATTTTCCATTCTTGATGAGAGGTGGAAGAAAAAAAAATTCAGGCATATAAAGAACAGAATATGTAAAGGCAAGCCAGCTCAGTGCTCACTCCTCCTTTCTACATGCTGTCTTTAGGGTTGCCTTGTGAACATAGCTGAACACATCATGTCCCACAGCTGGTCAGCATGAAGTGTGATGGCCTACAACATCGCGGTCTGGACAGAACTGCAAGGTCAACACCATGAAGGGAAGTGTGGCTAAACACTAATGAGGCTGACTTGGAGATGAGAAGATGTGATCTTGGTGAGGCCTTACCTGTCAGAAGTTCAATGCTCCTCTGTCATGAAGTTCTACCCACCTTGCTTTTCTGATTACAGTGTGTGTGTGTGTGTGTGTGTGTGTGTGTGTGTGTGTGTGTGTGTGTGTGTTTGTGTGTCCATCCAATAGTAGAATTTTAGGTCTTAAAGGGGTCTTTTCTCTGTTCCATTCACAATTGGATCCCCAAACGCAGAATAGTGCGGGGCACAAAACAGATGACTCTCAATAAATAGTTTTGGAAAGAAAGGAAAAATGAAGGAATTGATGTATAAAATCAGGCCACACTGCTTATAACAATTATATGGTCTTTTTGAAACCAGGCATTTGGCAGGATCTCTTTGCATTTATAATAATCTCACCATTCCAATTAGCGGTCTTGGTACCACAGCTTGGTACTGAAAAGACAAAGACTGGTGAGTTTCTTATTCATTTGGTCACATTAAAAAATGATGCCCTTCTGTGGCAATTCAGCTTTCAGGCTTTGCCATGCTTATAAACAGATTCCTGCTTCCAGAAACAAAACAAAACATAAGGCTATGCTATTGTCTGGGAGCTGGGAACAAGTGACTGACAGGCTGACAGGCCACGTGGTTTGCTGCCCAGCTCTGTGACACTGCCCCAGGTAAGGATGCATGTATAAATAGCAGTGCCACAATGGTGCTGACGTCAGTTGCTTGCTATCAACCGTCAAGCCCTTACACACCTGTGTAAACGATGATTTTATTGTTACACATAGAGCATGGGATATAATTCCTAACCTTTGTAAAATACTGTGATGCTAATTTCCTTCATATTTTCTAGGTCCTGGACATTCAGTTTGCTCCTTTCAAGCAGTTTCCAACTCAACAGAGCACGTCAATAGATAGTTGATGGCACCTTCTGGCTCACTCTGTATCATTTTCAAAGCTGGCCTGTAATAGCTGCATGTCCAGAAGTTTATCCAAATCCTTCCCCTAACAGTCTTATCCAGCCTCAGCTACAGAGAACAGTAATAAAAAAAACTGTACTTTTATGGCCATGGAAACTAAAAGAAATTTGCTCTCAGCCCATGGATGAAACAAGAAAAAAAAAACTCTTATTCAATATGATCTGAGCAGTGGTTAATCAATTTACTAAAAAATCTGATTAAGTGAGGAATCATGAAGAAAATAAGCAGACATTTATAAATTTTCTCTCACCTTAGAACAATGGTTCTTAACCTTCCTAATGCTGTGACCCTTTAATATAGTTCCTCATGTTGTGGTGACCCCCAACCAGAAAATTATTTTTGTTGCTACTTCATAACTGTAATTTTGCTACTTTAATAAATTGTGAATATCTGATATAGGACCCCTAAAGGGGTCGTGACCCACAGGTTGAGAACCACTGCCTTAAACTATACATAAATATATATATGTATGTATACACATTCACCAGTCTTCTGAGGAGCATTAAAGCCTATTATTTGAACACGAATATCCAGATAGAGTTGACTGCTCCTTCCTGCAAAGCACACACAGGCCCCCACACAATTTCCAGCTTTGCTTTCTTTACACCACAGGGAGAAATTAAAGATTTTGTGAGGGAATGCAGACTCCTTCCAGATTTCAAAGTTTTCCCATATTATTTCAAACTCTCAGCTACACTAAATAATGAGAGCAATGCTTTCAGAGTAAGTTTTCCCAGTTGGTTTTAGAAACATTAACTCTTTCTTTCAGCTCACATTTCAGCTATTGTCAAATGTTTAATACTATCGAAACGTCGTTGGGGGTATCGGTGACACCTCAGTAGCCAGCTACAAAAAGCAGCCAGTTGGTGCTGGCTCGGCGTACCAAACACTCTCCTGACGAAATCAGGAAGAACACAGCAGATTCATTTTTATATTGCACAGCTAAACATGTCAGACTGTTAAAAAAAAAAATACCCCAAATAACAACAGCATGATACTACACCACCACTCATGGACAAAAAGCTCTTTATCATGGTCTGTGGATTTCACACTGCCACTAATGTTTATGCAACCAACATAGTTCTAGTGTAGACATGAAGATGAGGACCCATAAACATCTGAAGAGATTACTCAAATACTTTTCAAGCACGCATCGGTGAAGCATCATTTTTCCTCATGCACATCATCTTAGAAAGCAGACATGTAAGGTTTGTAAGAATGTAAGACCAGCACCTCCCCTTTCACAAAGTACTTATTGTTTTTATTTATTTTTTTCCCTAAAAACCTTTATTAATACCACTGGAGCTCAATGGTGGAATGCTTTCCTGACATGTGTGAACCCTGGGTTCAAGAAAAAGAAAGGAAGAAAAAAGGCACAAGTATCTTTCCAAAATTTAACAGCCTAATAAGACCAATTTTTTATTATAACAATTCTATATGTGTAGACCGCTACACTATGGTAAATGCTTTCTGAATTACATATCATGTACATTAGACAGCAGCAGACAATCCATGAAGTTTGCATTGCTTCAAATTTGACAAATTACTTGATTAAACACCAATAAAAAGAAGTCTGACAATAAGCCTGGTGTGCATATTTTCTAGATCTGATTTTAAAATGTCAAAACTATTCCAGTTTTAATTTTTCATATAGTTTTCATAGATGTAGATAGTAGACAGAATATAATTATCTGGAAAATACCATTATTTAGTATTTGAAGGCTCAAAGAACATATATTGTTTAGATTTTCCTAGTGTGGTCTTAGCTTGGGCTGCTGTAACAAGATGGCTTAAATAGTAGAAATGTCACATCTCACAGCTCTGCAGGGCAAAGTCTGAGGTCAGCGAGATGGCATGATGGGGTGTTCTTGGGAGTTCTCTCCCTGCTGCGTGGATACTGGGCCCCTCTCTGTCTGTGTTCTCACATGGCTTTTTCCCGGCTTCTGAATACATGCATCAGGTCAAGAGAGAATGCTCAAAGTGTCTCTTCTCATAAGGGCATTAATCCCATTATGAGGGGCCCACACCCATAACCTCATCTACACCTAACTGCCTCCAAAAAAAGCCACATCTTCAAAATTGTCCACATTAGGGGCTGATCTTCTGCATGAAATTTTTTGGGGGAGGGGCACAATTCAAGTCATAGCAACTGTTTATTTCATTTAATATACCTACTATTAACACAAATGCTTGGAATAAAGGAATTTAGGTATTTCAATTATTATTTAGTCAATATATATATATAATATTGTTAGTCAACTATATATAAGAGATAAATGTGGGTTTCCCTTTCCCCACATCTGTGTCAACATTGGCTATTATTAGTTTTCTTTTTTAAGATTTATTTGGGCTGGAGAGATGGCTTAGCAGTTAAAAGTACCAGGGGACCTATCACTACACTATACCTTCACGGCAAAAATGATTTTACAGATGTGCTTAAGAACCGTGTGATGGAAGTTAGTAAAGACTGTCATGTGCATGGGTCCTTAAAGGCAAAGAACCTCTGGCTGTGGGCAGGAGATGGAGCTGTGGGGCAGCAGCAGACAGAGAGACATGATGTCATCACGTTGACAGGGGAGGAAGAGAACCATGAACAAGGGGTGCAAATGTTACAAACAGATAAGAAAAAAATTCTGCCCTATAGCCTGCAGAGGAACATGACACTATTAACACCATTTTGAGTTGTGTAAAATTGGAAAACAGTACATAGAACGGTTCAGTTGCCAATAGCTTTTGTCATGCTAAAATGTACATGCCTAGGCCACTGAGTTCCCAATTAGTCATTATCTGGCTCCAGCGTGTAAGTCGATTATGCAGAACTGTTCTACAGGATATTATTTTGTGTATTATGTGTCTGTAGCGTACACTGAAATATTATGTAGAAAGGAAGATCTACATATGGGTGATGCAACCAACTACCTAAGCGTCATGCCAACAAAAACACCAAGTAAATTGTGAACAGTAAAAAAAAAAAAAAAATGCAAACACAAAATTAAACTCATTAAAACTGTAATATACATACAAAATATGACCTATATTGCAAATAAAAAGATAGAAGAAGTGTTTTTAAGACAACACAGCTGTGTAAGAATGTGAGGGAAGATGTGTTTATTTTATATCTTATGATTTTCTGTAACCACCTGACAGAGAATGACATGAGATACTTTCTCCCTCGGAGTCTACTGAAAGACGCAATCATCAACACACCTTGTCCTCAGGGTTCCACCTCACAAACTGAGAGAATACATTCCTGTTGTTTTAAGGAATTTATCTGTTCTTAGTTACAGCAGTAATGAACATGACTTAAAAAGGCCAGCGTTGCAGCTCACCAGAGGCTGCTCCATTCTCTCTTCCTGTTGCTGCCTCACATTTGGTTATCACCCTATTTACTTCAACATGTGATCCACTAACATGGAAGGGGGAAAAAAGCACAATCTGAGACAACAAAGCTCAATTTTGATTACAGCAAAAAATTATAATCAAATTGATATACCTTTTTCTTCTTAGGGTCAAATTTCTGTTATATTTGTATTGCTGTGATAAAATACCCAACAAAAAGCAACTTAGGGTAGAAATGGATTATTTGAGCACACAATTCCAGGTAATAGTCCATCCCTGTGGGGAAGTCAAGGCAGGATCTTGAAGCAGCTAGTCACATCACATCCACAGCCAAGAGCAGAGAGAAATAAATGCATACATACCCCCTTGCACTAGAGGACATCCCACAAGGGATGGGTTTTCTCAGCTCAATTACAGTAATCAAGACAATCCCAAGGTTATGCCTACAGGCCAATCCAATCTAGACAATCTCTTATTGCGACTCCCTTCCCAGGTGGTTATAAGTTGTGTCACTGACATTCAAAACTAACCATCACAAATACTAGAAACAAAGTGAAGTATTCCTTACAGTACAAGGATGCAGAGAAAAAAATCTTACCCTCCCCAGGACACGCTCTCAGAAATGACATAGTTGCCTGATTCTCCTACTTTAGAAGCATTTATCAAAATTAATCTTACCCTCCCCAGGACACGCTCTCAGAAATGACATAGTTGCCTGATTCTCCTACTTTAGAAGCATTTATCAAAATTTTTCCCTTTTTTTGATGGTTTTGCTAAAGTGGTATACAAAACTTCATGAAATCTAGGCACCTTCTGAAAACAGTGACTGGATAGACTGTGGCTGATTTTATTCTGAGCACCAACAGAAAACAATATGCTGAACTATATTCTATTCAGTTCTGGGAACCTGAAATGTGCTTTTTAATCGCAGACTTGTACTGCTTCTTAATGAAAAAGA
The DNA here is from genome assembly GCF_949786415.1 of Peromyscus eremicus. Taxonomy (NCBI): domain Eukaryota; kingdom Metazoa; phylum Chordata; class Mammalia; order Rodentia; family Cricetidae; genus Peromyscus; species Peromyscus eremicus. The sequence goes on along the minus strand of NC_081424.1, from coordinate 17,687,151 downwards.
AAAAGATGCTTTTCAGTATATTTTGGGAAGAAGCATTCTAACCACTAGAATTATAGAATAAAGAGACCACTCAGAGAGGGTGAGGCCCCTCACTGGAAATGCTCAGGGAAATGGGGTAGTAAAAAAAAAAACTCTCTGAAGAGGAGTCATGTGTTTATCAAAATGTTAAGCCACAGTTTTCAAACTACAGATCATTAAATAAGCATTTTAGCTATGACCAGCATGTTTTAATGGAACCTAGTGAAATAGAATGAAAATAAAATGGAAAACAGTAAGATTACAAAGCATACTTGTCTTTGTCAGTGTTCTATTGCTGTGAAGAGACATCATGACCAAAGCAACTTATAAAAGAAAACATTTAATTGGGGCTTGCTTTCAGTTTCAGAGTGTGAGTCCATGGTCATCATGGCAGAAAGCATGGCACCAGGCAGACATGGCACTGGAGCAGTAGCTAAGAGCTTACAATTGATCCACAAGGAGGAGGCAGAGAGAGACTGAGCCTGGTGTGGGCTCTTTAAATCTCAAAGACCAGGTAATACATCTTTCCCAGTCAGGTCATACCTGACCCTTCCTAAAACAGTTCCACCAACTAGGGACCCAGTATTCAAACACATGAGCCTATGGGGCCATTCTCACCCAGACCACCACATTCCACTCCCTGTCCCCCATAGGCTTGTAGTCATAATCATAACACAAACGCATTTAGTCCAACTCCAAAAGTCTCTGTTATAGCCAACCGAATGAGCACATGGGGCCAATCTCAGTCAAACCACCGCAATTATTTAAATTTATGGGCCATTTTCTCTACACACACACACACACACACACACACACTTTTCATGAAAGATTATATATATGTGTGGGGGGTGTATGTGATGAGTTATGATGCAAATTTTGCTTTTTACTGTAAGTCATATTTAAGAGGTGTGAAGATCACTGTCTTCAAGGAAAATTTGATATCCTGTAAGTAGCTATGTCCTTCAGGCACAGAGTTTCCCAGCAGAACCTGCTGGGCTGAAGCCGATGTTGCCCTAGCACTCCAGCAGAGGGCATGGAGCATATTGGGGGCCCACCAAGAGATCATTAGGAAGGAGCCCAAGAAACCAGAGGAGTTCAGAATGTCCAGAGCAGAGAGCATAAGGTGCTCAGCGGTGATACAGATGCAAGCACACTACCTGTGCTCAGCAGCCAACTTAAGAAAGATACAATATATCACAACTTAAGAAAGAAAGATACAATTTATCACAACTTAAGAAAGAAAGATACAATTTATCACTTGTACCAAAACAAGGAGGCCATCGCCTGTCTCCAAACAAATTTTTTTTGGCTTAGAAGCATTTTACACTCAAAATAAATAACAAAATTATGCTTGTAGCAGCACTATATTCCAATAATGTCTATTTTGGCTTATGGCCTGGGACATAATTTCAAAGACTACATCCATCTATCTATTTAACCAGAAGTTTAGCTAGCTAGAATTTTCCTTTGTGAATCATTTAAAAATGTTTGGATTATGTTATTTCATGTTGTGATAAAACAAAATAAATTTAAAAAACCATGAGAAACTATGGGCCAAATTTGTGAGCTATCTTCAAAACTTAGAAAAAAAAAAAACTTCCCCAAGTTTTAAATCTAAAGATACCCAAGGCTTAGATCTAGTCATATTGCACAAGTCGACCTCTTTGTTGAATGAAATCACATTCTCTCATCCTCTCTGACCATGTGGCATGACATCAAACTAGTTTTAGTCATACTTTAAAATCTCCACATCAAGAGTCAGCTAAGGTAAAGTACTTGACATCGTTTTTTAAAGGCTCTGGGCTCAGTCTCTAGCAATGAAAACAAACAAACAAACAAACAAAAAATGCTTTATAAGGGATGGAGTTAATATGTGATCGCAGTTACATGTGTGGGTTTTGTTTATTCTCCTCTTGCCCTTTCTCTGGACTTTTTTCTTGTCATAGTGGATTCACTGCCAGGAAATCCTGAACGAACTAACAAATGCTCACTGCACTGCTCCAAACTCAAATCACTCTGCGCTCATCAAGGACCTTTTCCTTTTCCATTTGATAGACTTCCCCATCCTCCCCACCCCATGATCCCTCCAGGCGGAGATAGCATGTTGTTTCCGGTTGCCTTTAGCTCCAGAGAAGGATCTGAGGGTGCCCGCATGGCTCCGTGCCTGACTTCTCTTCTCATTCCCCCAGCTGTCACTCGCTAGTGACTTACTGCAGTAGAACCACGTTAAACCTGACCTATGAACTTCCCTTCGAAACATTCTTCACCATCCACAAAAACCATGCCTATTATATTTAAAGGCATAGCTCCTATTTCATAATGTTTCCTGGTGACAACGATAAGTAAGTATGTTGAAATACCTACACACACACACACACACACACACACACACACACACACACACTTGCAATGTACGCACTGGCAAATACAAGTCGTGAAAGTCAAGCCTGAGAGGTGAACTGGACAATGTCTCTAGAGTCCACAGGCATTTTTAAAGCTCAGTATCTCCAAAGCCTGTTCTCAGAATACTCCAACAGCTCCAAGGATTATAAACTCAGTGATGAGCTCTATCATTCCTCCAACATCTGAAAAATAAATTTTAAAAATCTGAAAAATAAATTCTTTGCTCCGCATGGGTCCCAAACACAACTACCCATTCTCATCAATGTTAACTCCTTATCATGGGAACTGTCATTTCCTCCCTACACCAGGATCTTATAAACCTACAAAGACCTAACACTGTCCAGCTTGACCTCTGTCACCTTCTCCTCTATGTGAGCAGAGACTCTACCTAAAACACAAATTGCTGCATGAGAAAACACCAGCTAACTCTGTCTCAGGATGATAGATCGGCCGTGCATCTGAAAGATCAGAACTGAACCGGGTCAAGCCACAGCAGCCAGCGGAGTTACCCACTGTACCGCCGTGAGTATGCAGTCAGCAACGTTCAGACTGTGAGAAGGTATGCAGGGCGAAGAGTCCCCGTGCTTCCACAAAGTGGACAGAAAATAAAGGGGTGCAGAGGAAACTGCAGAGGGAGACTTCCAAATGAGCAAAGACGGGGCGGAATACAGCTCAGAGGGAGAAAGAATGCTTGTCCGCAAAGCCCGTGGTTACGTCCCCAGCACCCACTTTCAACACACACTCACACCCCAGAAAAAGGGCAGACGAAGGCCAGATGTGGTGGTACGCACCTGCAATGGCAGTACTTAGTGGCTAAAGCAGAAGAATCACTCCAGAAGTTCAAGATGAACCCAGAAAACAGTGAGAAGTCTCGCCCCCTCACCACAAAGCAAAGAATGTGTGAAAAAAACTCACCCTTGCTGAACTAGACAGAAGCAGGGTAAGATGACTGTAGAAGTCTCTCTCTCTCTCTCTCTCTCTCTCTCTCTCTCTCTCTCTCTCTCTCTCTCTGATAGAAGGGTTGTGGCTAGGATCCCCAGTTCTTGGCTTGTATTATTGCCACACACATTGTTCATTTGCTCTTTTATTTTACAGTAGAAAGGTCGCAGGCACACATTGGATCACGACACCGTTCTGTTACACCCTTCAATGGCCTTGCAGTGCTCTTAAGAAAAAAGTCCAAGTTCCTTCACGTGGTACAGTGTGTCTTCCAGCAGCTGTCCCTGGACTCAAAACCTCACAGCTGACCTCTCCTTCCTATAGCAAATTTTCAGTTCCTTAAAGGCACTCACTGGGCTTTCTTGTATTGCCAGGCTGCTATGCATTAGGGCTTTTGCCTGGGACAGCCAAACACAGTTCTCTCCTTCCATCACTTGGTTGATTTGTATTTTTTGTTCTTGTCCCAGCTAGAAAGTCTTCCCCCATGCTTCAGGCCTCAGCCAAGCACTTCTCAGGTCTTCCCGCCATGCCTGAACTTGGCTGATGATATTCTCGTCTGTGTTAATACTGTCCATTAGTTTCTCTCTTCTATTAAAACCAAAGAACCCTATAGGGCAAGACGGGTGCAAAACCTGTGCCTATGTTTATGTTCAGTACTTAGCAGAATGCTTAAAACTGAGTATGTTGATGATTAACTTACATGAAGTAATTAAATATATTTATTACAAATGGAATTCTCTGTTGGCATTAATCTGTAAAAGGGTAGACTTAAAGCAGGGTAACAGAGATCACAGTAACATACAGCGTTGTGTCACACAGTTGTTATGTGACAGTTTTCCTGGAGAGAACCAACGCGTCACGTCTACTCATCCCAGAAAGGGAGTCTACAACCAAGGAATGATTGCACCTATTTCCAAATTGGTGAACCAGTGAGTTTTTGTTGGGGTCAACAGTAGGAGCGGGGTTGAGGAGTAGGGATGACTCAGAAGCAGCTGTTGCAACAGCAGAAAGCTCACCCTCACATGGGTGAGGTGATGACTCCCTGGAGCTCTCTCTGCAGCTCCATAGTCCCACACAGACCTACAGACCCTGAAGTTCTCCACACAGACCCACAGTCCCTGGAGCTCTCCACACAGACCCACAGTCCCTGGAGCTCTCCACACAGACCCACAGTCCCTGGAGCTCTCCACACAGACCCTGGAGTTCTCCACACACACCCACAGACCCTGGAGCTCTCCACACAGACCCTGGAGTTCTCCACACACACCCACAGACCCTGGAGCTCTCCACACAGACCCTGGAGTTCTCCACACACACCCACAGACCCTGGAGCTCTCCATACAGACCCTAGAGTTCTCCACACATACCCACAGACCCTGGAGCTCTCCACACAGACCTACAGACCCTGAAGTTCTCCACACAGACCCACAGACTCTGAAGTTCTCCACACAGACACACAGATCCTGGAGTTCTCCACACTGACCCACAGACCCACAGTCCCTGGAGCTCTCCACACAGACCTACAGACCCTTGAAGTTCTCCACACAGACCTACAGACCCTTGAAGTTCTCCACACAGACCTACAGACCCTTGAAGTTCTCCACACAGACCCATAGACCCTTGAAGTTCTCCGCACAGACCCACAGTCCCTGAAGTTCTCTATGTATCTCCAGTGTGGACACCTCTCTCCACAATGGAGCCTGTCAGCCTCCACCCACAGCAACTGTTGACTCTCCTTTATGCTGCCTGGTAGGAACCTCAAAACTCTTCCAAGTTTTTGTTCTCCAGCACATGTGACCTTTTTTTAACCCCCTTCCAGCCTTGGAGCCTTCTGCAGAAAACGCTCCAGTTTGGGAAGAACACACTTGTAGCAACAGTGTTTCATTAACTCATTGAATTCTCTAAATTACAACGTGAGACAAACATAATATTTATCTCCAATTCATAGAACAGGAACTGATCTAGGGAAGCCAAGTAATATGCTCAAGGTCCCAGAGCTGAGACACAAGATTAGAACATAGGCCATCTGGTTCTGCAGCCCTAGGCCTTGACTGCAATGAGGTACAACTTCCTACCGTCAAACACCACCAACCATCATCTTCAAAGATAAAAGATAGCTTTAAAAGGAAAACACCAAAGATGTGCAATGGGAACACATAGATAAGATGATGGACTCCAAGGTCAAGAGTTCTGGGAAGAGAGAATACTGGGTAGGACAATAGCTCTGCAAGGAGGAGGTAACCGAGACCCTGGGGAGAAGGAAATGATGCAAATCCTGACAGTCCTACTGTTTTTAGGACCTCCCCACTCAGCTTCACAAATTGCAGCCTTCCACTCCGCCCCTCTCCTGCTCTGCCAGCCCACCCTTGTTCTCTCTCTTCTGTGAATACAGGCTGACAGACTAGACGACAGACTGATGACAGGTGGGTGTGTGAAAGTGGGGTCAAACACACACACACACACACACACACACACACACACACACACACACGCACACGCACACGCACACGCACACGCACGCACGCACGCACGCACAAGCAGCCACAGAGTGCAAGTCGCCAAATTACATTCACAGCTGCACGAAGACTCGAAGACTCAGGATTTCCGCTCTTGGCAAAACCAGTCACTCATTCATAGTAAAATCAGTTCTTCCTTCGGTGTTACTTAGTATCTGTGACAGGCATACTATATTAGGTCTTCTAGGTCCTCAGTTAAGTGGACAGGCCAATGAGGAAGCCTGACACATTAAACCAAAAATTACACTTCAGGGGAGACACCCTACAGAGCATCTGAAGGCACTGTCACGAGAGAGGCAGAGTCCAGAGGGTTCTGGGAAGAAGTTTCTTTGGGACATGCACTCATGATCCAACAACCAAATGTGTGCTCTAGTTCCTAGTACAAACCAATACGCTGAATTAAAAAACAAAACAAAGCAAAACAAGAAACCAGCCAAGAGAACCGCAGGAGATGCAGGGCTGGAGACCCAGCATAGAGGAAGCAGTTAATTCTAGTTATGGGCCGGTTGTGGTGGCGCACGCCGGTAGGATTTGCTGAAGGAGGCGGAGGCAGGAGGATCACAAGTTCGAGGCCAGCCTGGGCTACACATTTTGTCGGGTGGTGGTGGCACATGCCTTTAATCCCAGCACTCGGGAGGCAGAGCCAGGCGGATCTCTGTGAGTTCAAGGCCAGCCTGGGCTACCAAGTGAGTTCCAGGAAAGGTGCAAAGCTACACAGAGAAACCCTGTCTCGAAAAACCAAAAAAAAAAAAAAAAAAAAATTCTAGTCATGGAGTCTGACAGGCTTGGAAGAGAAGAGGTGGGTGAGTCTGGCTCCCTGGGAGCAGACAACCTATTATTGCTCAGGCCCCGGGCATACTTGAAGATATCAGCGCAAGCTGTCTCAGGGGAGACAACATGTCAGTCACCGAAACAATAAAGTCACAAAATGCTGGAAAGCCAAAGGAGGACAGAGAAGCTGTTCTCTCTGGATGAACATGTTTTGTGGTGGAGGTGACAGCTCACCTTCATTCAGTCACCACAGGACCGACGTCAACAAAGTGCGTTCAAGAGAGTTGAGAAGGAACAGGGGGAGGAAGGGGGAAAACAAGGGTGGGCTAGAACAGCAGAAGAGCAGAGTGAAAGCGGAGCTGAGTGAGGCGGTCCTCAAAACAGTGGATACCAAGATATTCACCAAGGATTTAACTGTCTGTCAGCGTCTCATAGCGTAATCAAATACCTGACAAAAACCACCTCATGAAAAGGAAATAATTAGCTCTCAGAGTTCCGGTTTGCAGTCAGTCACCGGCCCTATGTTTTGACCTGTGATGAGGGAGAACATTATGGTTGAAACTATATGCTGGAGTGTCATGTTCATGCCATGGCAGCGGGAAACAGACAGGGAGGAAGGGGCTGGAGCTCCAGGATAGGCTTCCAGGGCATGCCCCCACATGATTTCCTCAAACTGGCTAGGCTCTACTTCCTAAAGTTCTCATCACTGCCCACAGTACCACTGGTTGAGGGCCTCCACCATGTGAACCTTAGGGTTAGTTCAGATCCAATCTACACCATCCACGAGCCCTGGCATCCACGAGCAGGGGCGTCAACAGCCACCTGCCTACATGGTGACCCATGCAAGTGAGACAGACCAAGTGGACAGAAGAAACAGATAATGTCATAAAAAAGACACGTAAGCAAATGAAGTGTCGTCTTTCTCCCCGCAGCTGACTCCCCCTCCTACATGCCCTATCTCACCTAGGTACCAGCTACCCAGGCCCATCCTTCACAAGCTTCTCCACTACCATATACATGTCAGTGGCCCTCAGAATCACATGGATGACTGGTTAGAGGTACAGGTTCTTGGGGCTACTACAAAAGTTGGGGAGTCAGCAGCAGGGAGGAGAGCTGGGACCTGTCTTCTGAAGGATGGCTCAAATGCTGAAAGAATCATACTTCGTTGCATCCTTTCCCCATCCTTGGAATCTTAATCATTTCCCTCCTTAACTGATATTACAGCCACTAACGAGCTTCTCTTTTCCTGATCCACCAGGCCATCCTACACGATGCTTTCTAAATCACAGGCACACTGGGGAGACTGTGTATCTTCCTGTTGTTGAAAGGTAGCATGTGGAAGGAAAAAGAAAAGATGGATGAGAGAGCCTGTTAAGCTTAGTTAAAACACATTCCCTTAATTGATAAAGCCTTAGAACTTGAAAAGTTAAAGACCATTTTGAAGACAACTAAGAGAAAATGAAGTACTTGGCTTTCCAAGAGGTCCATTATCAAGAGAGCCAATGAACACACCTGTATCATTAGCAACGGATCCAATGAGCACACCTGTACTATTATCAAGAGCGCTCATAAGCACACCTGCGCCACCATTAGCATAGCCAATAAGCACACCTGTACCATTATCAAGAGATCCAATTAGCACACCTGTACCACCAATAGCAGATCCAAGAGCACATCTGTACCATTATCAACAGATCCAAGAGCACATCTGCAACATTATCAACAGATCCAAGGGCACACTTGTACCATTATCAACAGATCCAAGGGCACACTTGTACCATTATCAACAGATCCAATGAGCACACCTGTACCATTATCAACAGATCCAATGAGCACACCTGTACCATCACCAGACTCAGCAGTTTGTACAAATATCCATTTAGCATTACTATGACTGCCCTGACAGCAAGGTCACAATGTCGGAACGGAGTTCTCATCTCATCCAATAGGCAAACCGAGTGTTTAATTTTCAGTGATGTTGTGTAATCATTTTTTAAAGATCTCTGTGAAGCATCAATGCAGATACACTCAGTACCCACCAATTAACATCAATTAACATTATCCCTCAAGATAGGACATAAGGAATACACAAAATCCAAATATCAGGCTTGCCAAGTTTTTGTTAGAAAATGTTTAAAGACAAACTTTAAATGTTTATATATAAAGACGGCGCAGAATTTTATACACATGTTACCTGTGTTGTATATACAAAGTAAGAGACTCCACTACGAAAGGAAGGTGACTTCTTCTGGTCTGAAACACAACTCCCTGTGGCAATTCAGAAAGCCCACATTGCATTTAAACAAACAACAAAGGACACTGAGGGTAATTTAACACTACACAACAAACAGATCCTATAAAAGAAAATGAACTTTGCATTTCTTTCCACAGGAGTGTGACTGTGGCTGTCATCAAATGTCTTAAACTGGTGTGGAAAGAGGCATTATTGAAACAGTTTTATCCCCACCTGCATTTGAAATAGATGGAGAACAGTCTAGAGTGCAAGGTTGCTGAGCAGCAAGAACTTAGATGTGCTGAGCATCCAATAGCTGAGCAGCAAGAACTTAGGTGAGCTGAGCACCTTAGAGAGGGTGACGTCACACAAGTTCAGCTGTGCTCCAAGGATGCTCAGCTCGCCTTCACCTGGCAACCTTACGGGGCTTCCTCCGCAGCTGGTGGGTCCCCTCACATCCACAGAGCCCGCTGGTCGGCAGCAACCTGCTCGTTACACAACAGTCAAGAAGGGACTTCCCAATGACCAGGGTCCTACTGCTTGAGATCCTGTAAATTTAAAAAAAAAACTAACCAATGTCAAAAAAAAAAAATACTCAAAACCATCTGTGACTTTTCCCCTTCTATTTCCAAACATCTAAACCTACACAAAATGAGAAAGCTGTCACAGAATGTAAGAAATAGGAAAGAAGGAGCTGTAGAAAGAGTGAGGGGGAAGGGCAAGAGAGAAGAAAAAGATGAATGAGAAAAAGCCAGGACCGGAGGCCGGGTTTTTGACAGCTCGGTCTTTGTTTCCACCCGACCACTGTAATGGATTCCAGGTGTCTGCCGGGCAAACCTCCCTGCCTTTCTCACCGGCAAGTCATGAGAGGAAAACCTGATCTTTTCACTCACAGTGCTGAGGCTCCATGTGTCGGGGCCCAGCTACTTCCCCCTCCCCTTTGGATTCTCAGTCTTAGTTTGCAGTTCAGAAAAGCAAAAGGCCAGAGCAGCAGCTGGAAGGAATTCCATTTGAACCCTGCAGGCAGGGCCTGAGACAGGCCCCATGGTTCAGCTTGGTTCGTTTCAGTGTGACAGAGATTTCTCTTTTTTTTTCCCCATCTATTTTGCTGCTTTACATTATTTTACAAATACACCCTAGGATGTCAGAAGTTTGCCATCCATAAGTAAGGATTTAATAATCTGTTGTAGAAAAAAAAAAGTACAATTACTTCTCTGTCCAAAAGTTCAAATTTTGTTTTTTCTCTCACCAGCTCTCTCTCCCGATCCCTGTAGCCAACTGGCTCCAACACAAGAGTGAAGTCATTTCTTTCCTCTGTGATTTCTTTTCTGTCTCATGATAAGGAAGACAAATACTACAAGGCAAGAGAGTGATTCACAACAAATACTTCTCGAAAACACAACTCCAGAGCGCCAGAGTAGTTAAAACAGAATACTGGGCACCCAAGACTTGACCGTCCTGCTTCTTCACATTTCTTCCTGTATAACAAAAATAATACATTCCTAGTAAAGCCACGTGCCGAGTACAGCGTCTTAAGAAGAGCTCTCTGTGCATCGCCTTCTTCCCTCTTTAGAACTATCGTGGATGCAAAGAATCTACATTCTCAGGTGAAAAAGCATGTTTACAGCAGCTATGAAATCTGCCAGAGGACTCGTGGCTAATTTACAAATGGCAGAGCCAGGACACAAGACAGATCGACGCCAAGATGAATGTGTCAGGTCCGTTTTCCCTGGGTTTACAATTGAAGAGGAAAGTCCCCCAAACCTGCTACTGGAAAATGCGCACTGGATGCTTCCCCGTTATCAACTGCTTAAGTAAATCTCTGTGAAACAATTGTATCTTAAATCTCTTTTCTTTTTTCTTGTTTTTCGGTTTTTGTTTTTCGAGACAGGGTTTCTCTGTGTAGCTTTGCGCCTTTCCTGGAATTCATTCCGTAGCCCAGGTGGGCCTCAAACTCACAGAGATCCACCTGCCTCTGCCTCTCAAGTGCTGGAATTAAAGGTGTGCGCCACCACCGCCTGGCTTAAATCTCTTTTCAATGCATCCATCTCCATGTGGAACATGACAAAATTACACTTTTCTGAAGTAACTAGACCATGGTGGGCTCCAATTAACTGAGTGAGCCTTTTGTGTTATTTGTATTAAGTTCTAGACCACCAAATACATAGAACTGAGTAGATCAAGCTCAGAGCAATCCATCTACCAAAAGCTTGGATGAGACACATGATATGAAGCAATGCTGCCTGACAGATGCTGTCCTTTCCCTTTTTTTTTTTTTTTGGAGCTGAGGACCGAACCCAGGGCCTTGCACTTGCTAGGCAAGCGCTCTACCACTGAGCTATTTCCCCAACCCCCTTTTCATTTTCTTTTTTTTTTTGGTTTTTCGAGACAGGGTTTCTCTGTGTAGCTTTGCACCTTTCCTGGGACTCACTTGGTAGCCCAGGCTGGCCTCGAACTCACAGAGATCCGCCTGGCTCTGCCTCCCGAGTGCTGGGATTAAAGGCGTGCGCCACCACCGCCCGGCTCCTTTTCATTTTCTAATGTAAGCAAAAGCCTACTAAAAAAAAATTCAGCTAGCCTAGGGAAAGAACATGGCTGGCTAAATCATGCATCTACTCCATACCTGCTTCTTCCTCCCTGCAGGTTTTAATGAAATTTGCTCAGGGCAGCCTCCATTAAGGGGATCTAGGCAGGCACCAAACAACGTAGTTCCCGTCCTCTGCCCGGTGCTGCATGACAAGCATCAACACAGCCCATCCCACACGCTGAAGGAGGTCTATGACAGTACTGAGTCTTTGTGAAAAGCTAGAAGGTTCCACCTGTGAGCCATTCATGGTTACGGTGTGCGATGCGTTTTCGTGACTCTTCTTCCTCTCCCAGCCGGTCCCAACTCCTCACTCACATCTTTCTCAGCGACTTTCGATTTGAACCTTGAATTGTGTTTCTTTAATTTGGGTGAAGTTTTGTAGGTAAGGGCAAGCGCAAGTAAGCAAGTGAAAATGCACACACATTAAGAAAAATAGAATAATGTGTGCTGACACTCCAAAGTACCTTTGAACTGATCTTTATGGAAATCCGTTTAAATTCTCTGCAGAAACACTTTCTAAACTATGATGTTCCGGGCTTGAATTTTAAACTCTTGTTGAAAAACAATTATTTTGTTTATGTACAGTACTTCTGTGGTTTTTAAATTCCATTTTATTTAGTTGTGTGTGTGCATGTATGTTCATGCCATGGCATACATGTAGAGGTCAAAAGACAACTTGTGAGAATCAGTTCTCTCCTTACACCGTGTGGGGTTCAGAGTTCAGGTCATCAGACATGGTGGAAGACTATTTACCTCTGAGCCATCTCAAAAACTTGAGATAGCATATTTTAATTAACTGAGTTTTTGAAGTAAACTACACACAAGCTTAGCATTAACAAAAACAAGACGACAGGAGAGACTTCCTGGAACGGATGTGGTTGCCTGCACACAGGCAGATAAAACACAATCATGATGTTTATCTGATGCCCAGTTGTTTAGAGACCCATAGGATTATACACATTTCTCAGACAATCTTTCAGATTCCCTCTCTACTGCATAGTATATTTGGTAAAAAAAAAAAACAAAACAAAACAAAACAAAACAAAACAAAAAAACACAGTTACGTAACATCTACAATTTCACTTTTCTTTCACAGTGGTTGAAATTCTTTTTTTGTTTTTTTTAAAGATAAGGTTTCTCTGTGTAGCCTGGGCTGCCCTGAAACTTGCTTTGTAGACTAGGTTGGCCTCAGACTGGAGATGTGCCTAAACCTGCCTTCCAAGCACTAGGACTAAAGATGTGTGCCACCATGGCTGAAATTCTTAAGTTAGTCTATGGACCTGAACCTTTAAATCTCTTTATTTACTAACATTCAATGGATTCAATAAACGTAATGGTTCATGTTGTCAACTTAACAGGATCAGGGAGCTGAGCCACTGGACCTGTTGGGAGGGATTCTCTTGATTAGGTCAACTGACATGGGGAGACCTACCCTTAAAAGTAGTGGCACCTTTCTGGACGTAGGTCCGAGATTGCATACCAAAGAGAAGGCTAGCTGACCATGGGAACCCATCATTTCTGGACGCACCGTGACATGACCTGTAGCTAGAGTTTTCCTGCCTGGCCCACAGTCAGGACAAATCTCTCTCACCTGCCAGTCCCACAGCCTCAGACCCGACCAAGTAAACACAGAGACTTATATTGCTTACAAACTGTATGGCCATGGCAAGCTTCTTGCTAACTGTTCTTACAGCTTAAGTTAATCCATTTCCATTAATCTATGCCTTGCTCATGGCTCGTGGCTTACCAGCATCTTCATATGCTGTTTGTCATCGTGGCGGCTGGCAGTGTCTCTCTGACTCAGCCTTCCACTTCCCAGCTTTATTCTCTTCCTTGTCCCGCCTACACTTCCTGCCTAGCCAATGGCCAATCAGTGTTTTATTTATTGACTAATTAGCAACACATTTGCCATACAGAACATCCCACAGCATGACCAGACACGGTTTTCCTGACTTCCTCATCACGATGACCTGCACCCTCAAACTCTGAGTCAAAGTGAACCCTTCCTTCAAGCTGCTGCTTGTCGGGTGTTTCATCACAGCAATGAGAAGAGTATTACAGCTTTAACACCAAACAGAAGACGTGCCACGTTTACTCTCCCCCAAGCCTGCCTTCATGGCCCTTCCACTAGATTCTTGCGCACACAGAGCATCCTGGAGGGCAAATGCTACAGGCTTTAAAGGAGCATTGTCAAAGGCAAATTCTATGAGCGTTGTAGAAATGTTCTAGCTCTGAGAACAACTTGAGTAAGAATGATTAAAAAAAAAAAATCTCTGAACAACAAAAAAAATGTCCTTCTTAAAAACCCACAAATGACTATTAGAAACCAATCAGGGCCTGTGTCCTAGGTAAAAATAGCAGAGGCCATAATTAGCCCCAACTGCCATTATTCTTTATTGAAGTCTTACTACATGACAAGAACTTTCAGAGTACTTACTATGCACTGGGTTATCTCACTTAATCTTACTAATGACCCTGTGTGATAGACACTCTGCTGCTGTGATGTCATACCCCGGGATACTAAGGCTCAAACTGAGAAATTCATCTGAAGGGACACGGAGTTCAGGACGCCGGCAGAAAGACTCCAGAGTCGGCCCCTTTGCACTGCTGTTCGAGTAAGCCACGAAGGAAAACCCTTCCTGCGTTGTCTTCACACTCAGCTCTGAGCAGAAGCGCCACTGTGAGACTCCTCATCCCAGGTACCAATTATACAACTGCTGGGCCATTTCTTCAACTCCGAATCCACATCTCTAGCACAGTAGATGCTCAAAATGTTAGTTGATTAGGTGAAAAATACAATTTAGTTTTTAAAAGAGTAGAAATGTTCTTCAAGGAAAATCGCTAATCCATTCCATATACAAAGCCATTGTAGGGATGGTTCCTTTAATTCTATAGTATTTATTATTGTTCTATAAATACAGCCGGTCTCTCTTTTTTTTTTTTTCCTGAAATGGTTATATGCACACTATATCCTAAGACAAGGACAACATTCACAGGACACTTCTTGTATATAACAAAGAATAGGATTAAATTGAGCAATTTAAGCACAGGTGACTGGAAAATAAAAATATTTAGTAATGTTTTAAGTTGCATAAAATGATTAGGATCAACCACACACCTAAACGAATGTTTAAGAATCTGGGTTTGAATGTGGCTATTTATAAGTAGCTAACATTTCTATCAGAGCGCTAAAAACCACAACAGAAAAGGTTTAGTTACCTAAAACTAAAACCCAGATATCACGGGTCACTTTCAGTTTCTAACCCCAGCTTAGCCTGATCAAAAGAAAAGAGTCCCACTAAGTTCGGTGCAGCCTACTAAGTGATAGACTGGCTTTTGGCCACTGAGTAACAGCACAGTTAGATAGGCACCCTCTTCCCACCTCCACCGATTGGTAAATCTGTGCACAGTTAGACAGGCACCCTCTTCCCACCTCCACCGATTGGTAAATCTGTGCACAGTTAGACAGGCACCCTCTTCCCACCTCCACCGATTGGTAAATCTGTACCTGTTGAGACGATGTGACTGTTAAAATTTGTACTTGAAATTATTTATTTTCCTTCTTTTATGAGAGAAGGTATTTGATCCTAGTGATGGCGTTCACGCATTAAATACATACACCAGATGTGTACACTAATGAAATTATACTGGTCTTATACAGTTTTTACTAACATTGTTATATTTGTGCTTTAAAAATCCCAATACGAAGACATTTTTAATCTCTTAGTCTTGTGTGTGATGAGACAGGTTTTTTTTGCAGCAACTGTTACGTTGTAGAATATTACTTTAAGGTGTGTTACTTTTGTTCATGCTCTGGAACATCTGTTTAATGACGCAAAGATGTGTTCGATTAAATAAAATTCACCTGCGGAGGCTGAGTCCGCAACTAGCTGACAGGAAGTGGTAGGGAGGAGCCAGGTGGAGAAGGGTTTTTAAGGAGGGGCGAGGAGAAGCACAATAGCCTTTTTTTGGAGGACACAAGCAAGGAGAGGAGTTGAGCTGCTTGCTCTTCAGCCTCTCGGAGGAGCAGAATTCCACCTTAACCTTTGAATCTTGAGTTCTTTAGAGAGACAGAGGTTTCGTAGCTTTGCAAGAGTTGGTGCGTGAGGAAACAGATTTCCCTCCTGCTAAGGCCCCTGCAGCCAAACCACTGCTGGTAGCAGCAGAGTTGAAGTTGCTGGTTTGGACCTCCATAGCTTAAAAGGCAGCAACCATTAAATAAAAAAACAAACAAACAAACAAAAAAAAAACACTGTTTCTCTGGGACACTTCATGAGCACCATCATCTAGCAAAATCCACTTACCTATGTAAAACGAAAAAGCTATAAAAGAGCAAACATGGACAAAAAAGGATTCCTTTTTTTTCTACCTAGTATAGTATTAAGTTACTGTAACATTGGATAATGTCATCTTGCTGCTCAAATACTAAGTATATTTTTTCTTTTTTTTCTTTTTTTTTTTTTTTGGTTTTTCGAGACAGGGTTTCTCTGTGTAGCTTTGCGCCTTTCCTGGGACTCACTCGGTAGCCCAGGCTGGCCTCGAACTCACAGAGATCCGTCTGCCTCTGCCTCCCGAGTGCTGGGATTAAAGGCGTGCGCCACCACCGCCCGGCAGTAAGTATATTTTCATACATATTTCGTTTTCCTTCTTGGTGTCAGAACTAGAATGCCCTCTGATGAACGTGAGTCTAGCTCAGAAAACACGACACACACAGCTAAGCTTCATGTTTGGGACAAACCACAGCAAAAGGCCTTTTTCAGCCTAAAATATCACAAACTTCAGAATAACCACCTGTGTTTAACTATAATCTTACAAATCCAGCTCTGAAAATGTTTGAATGCCAGTCCTTCCATAATTCTGTCCATTAGGGGCCGTCCGACAGTTATCAGAGGGCTGTAAATCACTACTCTTGACCTTTGGCACACTAAGATGTACTTCATGTAAGATATACTCACCCACAGAACTGCTGCAGATGTCCCTAAACATGTAAAACTAGTCCTCTCCAGGCCAATGACAGGTGGCAACTCACATAGTCTTAGGACCAAGTTTCATGCAATTTGTAAGCGTTTTTAGCCACCGAGCTGTGAATGTGTATTAAGCTAGAGTTTAGAGAAAAACACTTACAAAATACCGAATTTAGTCAGTTCAAGCCTTATCTTTTAAAAAGCAGACAGATAGGACCATGAATTATAAACAAATTTAAGCCAACCAAAAGGAGACGGGAAGTTTGCTCTTGAATCTTAAACTCCTGAAAAGTAAACTATGAGATAATCAGAATTCTTCACACATGTGTACTGTAGCACGAGTTTTCACACAGGGTTGGGCCCTCTGCTGCTTATTAAATAGAATCTTGTTTAGAAATTGCCAGTCAATCCCATCACAATGACTTTTATCTCCTTAGTATCACAAAGTGCATATAAATGCTAATTGGCGGAAATGCCTTATAGGCAAAAACATTTCAATCAGTTTGGCAAAAAGGGTGTCCGTCAAAGCCTACCACCAAACAATAAGAAACAGTCATGTATCATGTAGTGGTGTTCTGCTCCAAGAAAGAACATATGCAGGATTACAACCAAGTTGAAAAGTCCTAGTGCCTAGTGACACTGTAGTCACCCTACTAACATCAGTACAATGTGCTTTTTGCTCACATGGTCATGGGGGTGCTAGTGTAAAGAATCCTACTACACTGCCAATCATATAAAAGTTAGCACATGTAACTGTCTATAGGACACAGAATCTGATAAGCAACTATGTTATTGATTTGTGGGTTTATGCAATATACTTCATTGTTATTTTAGAGCATACTTCTTACACTTATACAAAATTAACCACGGACATGCATACTGTGTTGTGCAGAGAGCAGCCTCCTATATGCCCTGTTTAACACATGTCTTATGCTTGATTTCATTTTACACTGTTTGTTCATCCTGGTCCTAGGAGCAATAGGCTACATCCTATATAAATGACACCTAGGTATGTGTAAATATACTCCATGATAGTCACACAAGGACAAAAATCACTTACTGATGCATTCCTCAGAATGTGACTCTATCCACAACTATAAATATATGTTAAACAATGCAGAAAGAACCCTCAGTTATTAACATGATGCTGTTTGCTCAATTCTACAATTTTCCCCACTTTGGTTAAGCTGCCTCTCAACATGCTCCTTCTAAGTTGAAACATATTAGGTCTTTTAAAACTGTAGGATCAGAGGACGCAGCAGATGCCATAACAGGCTGCTTGGTCTTCTCTCAGAGATCAGGCCTCAGTTTTAGTTTCCTGAGACTGAATATGCGGTTTCTAAAAGAGCCACAAACAAAGGGCAATTAATCACTCGTACCCCTGATAACAGGGACAAGGGAGATAGGACACACCAAGCCTGGGCCACTGAGCCAGACCCCACAGTCAGTATGTGCCAGGCCAGCCAGCTCCCACAGCAACTCAAGGACAAAGCCTGGGACTTGTCCAGGCCTGCTACAAAATGGAAAACAGTAGCCCTGACCAGCCCAGACTAGCCCTGGCCAGTTAAAATGTAATAATGTGATTGCCACTTGCTTAAGCCAATCATATCTAAAGTGATCTAAGTGCCTTAGGATCTCCCCTTAGCTGTGCTTAAAAGGAGCCCATTCATCCTTCTGGGGGGGGGGGAGGGTCTTTGCCATCTTGCCTTTATTTGGGATAGCAGGCCCCAACATGCTGGAAACTTTCTTGAAATAATAAACACTCTTACTGATTGCATCCATGGATGGTGGTCTTTTGTGGGACTTCTCCATGACCCTAACATTAGACTTTTTCTTTCCTTCTTCCTTCCTTCCTTTTCTTTTTTTCCTTTTCTTTCTTTTTTTAAATCAAGATAGGAGCTTAAGTATCAAAAGGCTAGCCTCACACACACTATGTAGCTGAAGATGACCTTGAACTACCCACCCCTCTATCTCTATCTCTTGTGTTGGATTAAGACCATGTAATACCACCCCTGGCTTATCTGGTGGTAGGACCAACCCCAGGACTTCATACACATGCATGCTAGTCAATCATCCTACCAACTGAGCCAGATCTCTAGCCCTTGGATCATTTCTTTAAGTGACAAGGTTAATACAGTAAGAAGGAAAAGACAAAAATCTACCAACTAGGCTGCGCTGCCATCCTTTCCATGTAGTCTTTGGCCATGTCTCGGGCTTCAATGTTCTCAGGATACAGCACACAGAACATTGCCAAGGCACCCAGGTTGTTTCCATAGATCTCATTCCAGCGGGCACTGTAGTCCTTGTGATCCCAGGGAGGGAGGTACTCCAGGGGGTTAGACAGCATGGTGTGCACAGCCTCCGTGAGCCGAGCAGCGATGTGCTCGTGGGAGCTGGCAGCCCTTAGCTGGAGCTCTGCCACCTCTGTCCTGGAGAAGTACAACATCGGGTGGCTGTCATAGTTGGCATTCGTGAAGGGAATCATGACTTCTGGGTTCTCGTCAGTAACGTAGGCTGACACAAGGCCAAGCAAACATATGAAAAACACACTGGGAGCACCCCGTGTGTGAGTCCTCATCGTGGCATCAGATCTCCAGATCTCCAAGGCAGCCAAACCATCTTCGAACGCTCCTGCAAGGGGTACAGAAGAGAGTGCGTGTCAGTCACGCCTGGTGGAAGCACACAGTAGGCATCGCTTTCCTATGAGGGCTAAACATTGAAAAAGCAAGCTTGTGAATTTCTTAATAGGCAGCAGAAAGTTGTATTAGGGAGAAACCTGCTAAAACCAAGTAAGGTATGATTTTATAGACCTAAACACACTCTAGGGATCATCACAAAAACACAGTTTGGGACTTACAGAGAAGGGAAAAAAATATGATGCATTTCTCATAAATTATCAGGAAGAAAAGTTGAGATTTTTATGGTATTTTAGACATTAATACATAAACCACAATAACCAAAAGCCTGTGGTAAACTGTCTGTCTTCTGGGAATCTGAGAAGGCATTATGAGAAATGGAGAAAATCCTGCATTTCTTAATCCAGCCTCCTTCACCACAGTGATGTCCCTCTTCCTTCTGCACTGTGAATCAAGCATTTGGATCAGCAGATCTGTGGGGGGGTCTATATGGACGAAACAGTGTGAGTAAGGTTAACTATTCTCTTTGTGGGAGTAGAAGGTGGGCTAGAGAAGACAGAAGAATCTGCCAACAGCTCCCAGGACTGACATCAGCTCTCCAGGAAGTCCAGACTCAGGGCTCTGGGACTGGGAAGTTGACATGCCTTCATTTGGAAAAGAAAACCCCAGTGTGGAAAGACTGGATGACTAGTGGATGTGCTTTCCCCTCATGACCTGAAACCTCTGTGTGCTTTTTTGATTTGCATAAAGGACTTTGGTGTCATTCAGTAAGTTAGACATTTAAAGCAGGCTCACATTATCTTATCTAGTTGTTTTCCTTTATAGTTCTTTTTTTCAGTGGTATATTATGTATTGGCTAAAAGAACAACCTTCAAACAGAAGCACACACACACACACACACACACACACACACACACACACACACCCTCAGCGTTGTCCATGTCCCACATCTGGGATAAAGCAGGCATAAAATCCCTCAGAGAAAAGTCAGGGAATTCCTAAAATTCTTATGAGGGGAAAGGTTATAGAAAGCAGGCCTGGAAAAAAAAAGTTTTATGTAAATAATGAACAGTGGTTTTCAATTATTAAAGGGAAAAGCTGATGGTGAAACCAAGTGATTTTTCCAAGGAAAAATGGCCTCATCCCAGACAGATGAGAGAAAAATAAAAATCTGACACCAAATTCAATCCACATTCTCAACTTGCTCCATCTCCCAAGGAGCAGAGCGTGGCATCACTGTGGCTACTCTTTTTTTTTTTTTTTTTTTTTTTGGTTTTTCGAGACAGGGTTTCTCTGTGTAGCTTTGCGCCTTACCTGGAACTCACTTGGTAGCCCAGGCTGGCCTCGAACTCACATAGATCCGCCTGGCTCTGCCTCCCGAGTGCTGGGATTAAAGGCGTGCGCCACCGCCGCCCGACACTGTGGCTACTCTTACTCTGGTGGTTTTTAATTCTTCAATGTCCTTTGATTATAAATACATATATGAGAAAACGTAATGGCGGTGGTTTGAGGACACATTTTAGGTTCAAGACCAGAATTTGTGATGAATAAAAAATGTGAACACAGTCATACTAAATCAGATATATAAAAGAGAAATAACTCCCAGACTCTGCCAGTATTATGTCTAGCACCCTACGCTTCAAGGCAGCTGGCTAGATCCTTCAAGGTCAGAGACTCAGCCAAAAGAAATAGTCTTCTGTGGTTACACAGAGGAGGGTGTGGTCTCTGGCAACCCAGAAGCGGCTGGTGTGAAAGAACGCTCAGTCCCCCGAGGGGATTGCCTTTTGCTTCTCTCAAGAGAACACTACTGCTCGCCTTTCTCTGAAAAGCGTGTATGGGTATGAACCTTCAAAGTCCAAGACATGACGCTGTCATCAGTGCAATTAGCACCACGGGGAAGCAGGCACCCCGGGTGAGGACAGGTTGGAAGTTCTTTTTTAATTGGCCCCACATGCACACAATTCCAGTTCTCTCAAAGGCTCGTTTTTTTTCATGTGGTGGTTGGTACACGGCAGGAATAGGGTGGCTCAGGCTACTGGGGAGAGGTTAAGAAGACAATGTGGAGACCAGAATTTTTCCATCTCAAGCTTTTGTACGAACTTTCTCCCAAATGACAAAGCCTGGTAGGTTTTATTTGCTCTTTCCTCTCCCCTGCTGCATACCACATCCCACCTTCCTACCCAGCCAGCTCGCTGAGATAGTAGAGGCTAGTCTAGAGTCCTGAAAGGCTGTGGGGTGGACATGCCCAACTTGACCAAACTCATCCTGTGACCCCCGGCTACTTCTGCCATGATGCCTCCAGTTACTCGGGACTCGCCTGCATACGCCTAAAGCACAAAAGAGCTTCCTGAAATAGAGAGGGCCCAATCAAGGCTGCCATCTCTTTCTGCCAACTACCTTGGAAGGTTCCTCAGTGACTGCTTCGCATTCATGAGAGGGCATAAGAGCAGAAAGGCTGGGATTTGCCACACTTTAAAACCTGCTGGAAAAATCGCTCAGGCCAACGCAGAACCCACAAGACATTCTGCAGAAAATGCATGAAGAGAGATGAACTGAGGAGCAAGGGCCTGGCATTTACCAGCCACAAATTACATGCTGCCTTCCTCATGTCTCAGTCAATGGGCCAGGTTCCCACCATCCTCCCAGCTGGCAAGACCTTCCTTTACCTACCCACGGTTACTCCTGGGCCTGGCACAAGCGAACACACTAGCTGGGTTCGGCTATCTACACATCAAGCCTTCCAGACGACGGAACGTCCTCTGCACACGTAGAGCTCAGCACTGAATCTGGCGCCTGAATGTTCACAGATACCACCTCGGAACTAAATTCCAGCTAAAACGTTGGTAAAGTCTCACTACTCAAATGAGCAAGAAGCAATTCTGTTCTTCCTTATATGACGCCACGGCAAGTTTAAGACTTTCCAGAAAAAAGAAAAAAAAAAAAGAAAAATCTCTGCCAGGAAAGTAATAGAAAACACCCAGAAGGTCTAGAAACTTCAGTAACCTAAATGTGATGTTTTAAAATAAAATGAAACAGAAGTCTACCTCAAACTTGCTTTAACCTACAGAGACACCTGGTTCCCATTCATTAATTGTAAATGTCTAGCAAATTCTACCTGACAAAATTCCATTTCCAGCCCTTGGCTTTTTCCATCAGTACCCCACCCTAACCACCCTGTGTGAACACTTTAAAAGACAGGCACGTTTTTTTTTTTCAAGATAATTTAAAGTAGGCCCAAAGCAGGCATGTTGTAGAGTAATTTCATGTACTTATCTCAGTATACATTAGGAAAAGCTGTAACTACCACAGCACATCTGGGATATATATTCAAGTCTCAGAGTTTAAAAAAGCAAGCAGAAAAACCAAGATGAACACAGCAAAGATGTCGACTGTGGTAGCTGTATTTGTGGTACCTTCATGAACAGTTTGGGAGACACTGAGAATGCTCAGGGAGACAGACAATGGCTTGTGAAAGGCTAACGTGTTCAGAAACTTCACCGCTCCCTCCCCCCGACCCCTCCCCCATCCTCCAATGCACAGAACCGAGTCTGGACTTGGAGACTTCTAGAGATGATCTCAAGAAATCCCTAGCCCAGCTCACCATTGCGAAGACAGCAGAGCTCTGCCAGCTCACTGAAGTCTCTGCTCTAGTTCAAGAACACACGACTAGACACACTTAGCAACTCAGCCTGTTAATACAGTGCTTACCCAGAATTCCATCCTCAGGGTGTTTCTGAAGGATCCTAGGAGCCTCATTTCTCCTGATTTTCTTTCCTCTCCTCCATGGAATACAGTAACTTGCAGAATTCAGCTCTCTTTCTCATTCTCTTGTTCCCACAGAACACACACCACTAACACATTCCTATGCCTTTGCCCAGTCAGTAGATACAGTGTAGTAATTTAAGAAGCACTGTTGCTACAAGAGACTTCAGATAGGACTGGGATGCCAGCCACCAGCTGCCGCCCAGTTCAGTATCATACCCAAGCCAAGGCAGTTATAATTATCTTAAGTAGATCTTCACAACGCCACACAGCCCCAAATTATTCTCCTTAATTCCACTTCCAATAATGCACCACAGCTGTTATGACTGCTAATCCAGAAACTGTGGTTCTGGGATCTAAATGCCTTTCACATATCGGATCTGTAACATTACAATAACAATGTGGCAAAGAAGCATTGTTTGCCCCGACACTAAATCTATTCCAGAAGCAGAACTAGAATTTAAATCTTAGACCAAGGTTGTTTTTCTTAAACCAAACAGATTTTTTTTAAAGCATTTTAAATTGGAAGTTTCACTTTTGCTAACTGTACATAAAGCGCTGAAGAAATGTCTGGAAGAACTAAGAACCAAAGCAATGTGGGACTGGGACCATGTATAGAATGAAGCATATGGCACCACAAAAGGCCTTCCAGCTCCTCATGCTTTGGAAAATGCAGAGTCTAGCAGACAGAACAGAAAAATGGCCCCGAAGAACGTAAGACATGGCCCAAATGAAGACGGATTAAAAACCCTCTTAGGTGCCAAATCTTAGGAGCGCAACATAATGACTAACTGTACAGAGTGCAGACTTGCCTAGACACCAGTGCTGTCTGCTGGTTTTGATCAACTGACTTTCATTCTCAAAGCCTCCATTCGCTCCTTTACAGGATGGTACCTATTTTGTGGGGATGATTAAATGTAAGTGATGTACTAAGCCTAGAACATAACCTGGACGGAGAGGCTCAATAAATATGTATTTTTAATAAAAGATGAAAAGTCTCACTCATTTAAGATGATACTAACCTATCAACACGATATAGGAAAGAAACTACATCTTCATATTTCACAGGCAAAAAAAACCCCAAGAATCAAAGTTGCCAACTGGCCAGGGCAAGATCATCAGGCTGGTCAGCTACTTAACTAAAATGCAACACAATGCTCCCAAGTCTTCTGTGCATCATTTATGGTAAGCACATCACTCACGGGGAAGGAAAACACTTTTGCCTCCAAAAACAGCATAACAGGTAAATAGACTATAGCCCGAGTTAGCTTACTTTCCAGTGAATCTTGGTGTATATATGGTAAATGTATTTTACTGAATTCTTTCAGGAGAAAGGCTCCATGATGCAACTGTGCCTGGGACAGCAGGGGCTGGGAGGCAACTTTCCAGTAACACATTGATACTGTAGATGGGGTAAGTGAACGCTGGGTGACGTGTACTGTCACTGCCACAGCCAATGACAGTCCTCCGCGTAAGATCAAGTCCTGACTCAGTCAATACTGCGTGCATCTCAGCTGGTAATTCCGGGAAATGAGATATTATCTAAATGTTTTACCAACCCCCACATACGTCTTTAAGCAAGTGAATGTGCTGACCTTCTGGACTTTATCTAGCAGATTAGGAAATGCTTCTGGCTTCATAGAAAATGGACAAGAAGTAGAATGGTAAGATACTTGCCTAGCAAGTAGAATTTAACAGAACAAAAACAACAGGAAGGGCCTAGGGTCTAGGCCACCTTGACCAGTCAAGATCTCTATCTTTACTGCACTTGGAGGCTACACTGCCAGCCTCTGTCACAGATGCCTTCCTGGTCATCAAGAAAACATTTTAAAACTAAAATGAGCAACGTGGACATTCCCCTCACAGCTCCCGCTACCCATCCCCACCACTCCCTGCCCACGGCAGCTGCTCTGGCTTGCCCAAACAAATGGGTGGGTCCAAAAACTAGCTTATGACTGGAACACTTCAAGGCATCCCACGCTGCTCTGTCCATTTCTATAGGAGACAAAAAATTAGCCAGACCACTGGTCTGAAGGTCTTGACTGTTACGTCCTCTTCCCTAGAAACTGTGAGCACTGAGGAGTTCAGTGCTGAGCCCCTGTCTTGATCACATTACCATCTACTCCAAGTTCCCTCCCTTGAGACATCGCCAATAAGCTTCTAGGCCAACCATGATGGACCAGACAGAGACCCCCTAGCACATGCCAAGCAGAGATGCACATTCTTCTGCCTCCCGTTTTGGGTGTGGATCCTTGGAGAAACTTCCTTCCATGTGCCTGGGGTCAGGGGGAACATCTTGCTATCTATCATCTCTTGTATACTTCTTTATGCTTATTTTAATTAAGGGAATATACGTACTTTCAAAGTTCTTATTACTTTTTTTTAAATTTCAGCCTTAATAAATGGATAATTAAAATAATCTCTGAAAAACAAATCCTCAGCATCAAATAAAACCTTAAATGTCTTGTAAATTTTTGTAGTGAAATAAATCTACTCTTCCTCTTAACTATGTCAAATCCTAAGCAAACATGGTTTGGGTACTATATAATCATTCCTGCAATTATACTCCCCAGTGTGTGAAGCCCCCAGAGCCAAATAGAAAAAGAAAAACCGTGAGCTCTTAGTCAGACTTGAAAGCTCCTTTCATGGAGCAGACTTACTATTTCCTTATTTGAGGGTAAAGTGAAATATACCTCCCCTCAAAGCCATTTTCACACAAAAATCCACAATATGAAATGACAGCATATGGAACCCTCTAGAATTTGCACATGTTTCTAAAGGAGTAATTATAACCCTGGGCCCACACAGTAAAACCACACTGAAGGTAATAATGGTGTTCGACATCATCACATAACAGAGATGCTTTAGTTTGGGTTTTAAGAGTAGCCTTTCACAATCAAAAAGCTTTCCTATCCCTGCCTCCTGGTAGGTTCTCAGGCAGGTACCATGGGTTTCCATAATAGAACTTGAAGTCTACGCTCTATCCATTTTCTTATGTGAGACTATTCATTCTTCTAAATTATGTTTAAAGATGATTTTCTAATGTAAATCTGAAGCCTCCATCACCCATTTATTTACCAGAGACCAACTGAGTAGGTGATTCAGTAGCTACCAAGTCATATGTAAGATTTAGTTGTAGAAGGCTGTCTGATACATGTGACTGTAAAGCTGAGAACCATTAAGACCCAGATCTGGGAGCTGGGAAGATGGTTCAGTGAGTAAAAGTACTTACTCTGCACAGATGAAGTAAGTTTGAGTCCCCATTACCCATGGTGTATGTGCCTGTAACCCCAGCACTAACAGGATGTAGACCAGGAGACTCCAGGGCTCACTAGCCAGATGGTCTAACCAAAATGGGGTGCTGCTGTGGGATGGTCTGTATGTCAAGTGTGTTGCTGATTGGTCAATAAATAAATCACTGATTGGCCAGTGGCCAGGCAGGAAGTATAGGTGGGACAAGGAGGAGAATAAAGCTGGGAAGTGGAAGGCCGCCACCATTTCAAACAGCATGTGAAGATGCCAGTAAGCCACGAGCCACATGCCACGTGGCAAGGTATAGATTTATAGAAATGGATTAATTTAAGCTGCAAGAACAGTTAGCAAGAAGCCTGCTATGGCCATACAGTTTGTAAGCAATATAAGTCTCTGTGTTTACTTGGTCGGGTCTGAGCGGCTGTGGGACTGGCAGGTGAGAGAGATTTGTCCTGACTGTGTGCCAGGCAGGAAAACTCTAGCAACAGGGTGCTCCAGGTTCAGTGAGAAACTCTGCGTCAACATGTAAACAAGCAAACAAACAAATGAATAAATAAAATGGAGAGGGAGAAAAGCGCCTAAGGGAGACTCTAGCTTCTACCTGTGCACACACAGATAAGCACACTCATGTTTGTGCTCTCCCACATGTGCATACACACCCATTAATTAACTAATATTACTAATTAAATAAAATTAAAGACAGCCTTTGAAAGAGTGCTTATGACTTAAAATGTGAAAAGTAAGCAAAATCTTTTTATCATTTCTGTGGTGGCAAAGAGATCAAGGCTGAAGTGGGAGAATACAGTCAGCAATGATACTACCGCAGCACTGAATTTTACTTAGAAAATGGGTGAAATTATAGGGATTATACTGTCCAAGGAACATGAGAAGTACACTTTAGTTTATTTAGCAGTCTAACATGATCTTCTGACTGGTACATTTTACAGTTTTAACTGCCTTTCTTAGTAATTGTCTTACAACAGAAGACCCAAAGGTATTTTCATATTTTTAGTTATATTACAGAGTAAACTGAAACTGTGTATAATTAAGTGTATGCTTATATCCTGATTTTTTGTTTTGTTTTGTTTTGTATTTCAAGGCAGGTTTTCTCTGTGTCATTTTGTTGCCTGTCTTGCCTGGCCTCAAACTCACAGAGATCCACCTAGCTCTGCCTCCTGAGTGCTGGGATTAAGGCGTGTGCCACCACCACCCGGCTTGCTTATATCCTGAATTTTTAAAATGTCACAATTGATGGATATTATACATTTCAATGCACTGTTACCCAGAACTAAGAGATCAACTCCCTTTCCATGATGGGAATAAGGATGCTGTATAAGTCAGTTCATTCTGCTACATACCAAGCAAGTCCTAAACCCAGAACTACATGCTAGGCATTGAGCACACAAGTGAACAAGAAAATATACCTATTGTGATAGTTAACCTCACTTGCCTAGATTTCGAATAACCCTAGAAAAAGCACTCCTGGGTGTGTCTATAAGGTGTTTCAAAAAGGTTTAAATGAGGAGGTAAGAACCCAGCCTGAATGACCTCAGCACCTTCCATGGGTCCTAGACTGAGTAAAAAGGAGAAAAGAAGAGAGGGAGCTGAACACCACCAGTACCCATCTCTCTCTGCTTCCCAAATGTGCACACAGTGTGACGAGCTGGCTCACACTCCTACAACTGCAGCCAGAGCTGTTCTCTGGCCACCGTGTCTCCCCCGCACGACGGGCTGACCTCATTTCCAGACCATGCACCAAAATATACCCTGCCTCCGTTAAGTATCCGTGTCAGGCACTGAAAACTAATTAATACGCCCTATCCCAAACAACTATAGGATAGGAAACAAAGAAATCGGCATCTGTGGGGTTTCGCTAACCTCTCTACGTACTTGTATTACTGTCCGGCAATCAAGATGAACAGCGTTCTCCTCAATCCAAAGCAACTGGTGTAGCCTAGCGTTCCTAGCCGCAGGAGAAAATTCACAATCTATTTTTTTCAAAGTTCCGTCAATGACAACCAAAGGCTTTGCAGAAGAGTTCAAAGGGCCAGTTCTGGATTTCTCAGCCGTGGCTGCATCCATGCCGATCTTAGGGCATTGCGGACCAAAAATAAAGGCCAGAAAAAGACAGCAATAATGAAGCCAAGGGCTAAATTTTAATCTTGCAGTTTCAAATAACAGTTTAATTAAGCCGTGCAATGCTCAAGGATACTACAGGAGAAACGTCCTCTCTCCCACAGATTTACGAAGGCAGAGCAAAGGTTAAGAGAGGCCTCATGGGGGCCAACAGGGCTTGTTTTAGACAAACTCTCTAGACCTACTCCATTCAAAATGTGCTAAAAATGCTATCCTGACTCCTCAACTTGTTGATGTGAAATTCAATGGACTAGTACCTACAAAATGCTTGTCCTGTGGTGTTTTAACATAAGCAAGTCCTAAGTCAGAGTGGCTGAGGAGGGTCCAAGTTAGAGAGACTTCTGGGTTTGACTCCTGACATCCCCTTAGCTCTGCTCCTGTTTAAAATAGTGGCATTTGCCCACAGGGTTTCTGTGAAGCTTTAATCGGCTAATGTACTTGAAGCATTAAGAGGATGTGCAGGATTCAGCAAGTGCTCATTGAGGGCTAGCAGCCACCATTATCTTCTCGAGGAGAATACCAAAGTCAGCGCAACTGGAGGAAGTCCACTGTAACCCCACGAGGAAATGAGCATTCGCAGAACTCAGAGAACTGTACTCTCAAAATAGGTACAGTGCATTGTTTATTTAAAAAAAAAAAAAAAAAAACCTTCAGTTTCTACAAGGCCCTGACAACCAAATATTTTGACAGATATAAAGCATTGGATTCCAAGACAGTGCTTCCTATTCAACTCCATGTTGACAGCTTTGGGGCTCCATATTCTAATAACTAAATATATCTGGGGGAAAAAGAAGTTTTCAAATCTAATGCTAGTTCATCAAACATAACTTATAGAAAAAGATCGCTGAAATGTATGTGCCTATACAGAACAAGACCTTACGTGAGGAAACAGCAGTCCCAGTCAGATGTAGAGACAGGAGGACCTCTGTCTCAAAGAGAGGGTGTGTGTGTGTGTGTGTGTGTGTGTGTGTGTGTATGACATGATATTTAATGAAAATACATTTTCCACTTCCTGTCAATGAGAGCACACCTTAGCTAAAACTAAGTTCATCCTCCATTCAAAACAAACTCATTTACTACACTTTCTCACTCTAGTTATTTGAAATCCCCCTCAACTCATTCCTTTCTTGGGTCTTCTACACCCAGTTTCAAACTCACCAATGTTCCACTTTGTCAACACAGATTCCTGCTGGTTCCTGCTGGAGACTCTGTTCTAGGACTAACCACCAACTTCCAGACTAGAGTCCCTTCTTCTGGCCTCTTCCCTGAATCCAGCCAAAGCCACACACATTTGCAGGTCAGTTTTCTCTTCTTCTAGACTAGAATTTGCAAAACTCTATGGATGATTCATAGTCTACTGCAGATTTTCAGGGGGAATGTTCTGAAACACATCTAACCTCTCTTGTATAATCTCTGGTTAACTCATAAATTTTGCTACATATGTCTTGAAGTGATATAAAACTGGAGAATGTATGTCTGTATCTCTTCTAGGATTGGATTCTGCCAGTTTATCCTCTAACAAAAGTCCTAGGAGACTGGATTAACTTTCCAGGCCTGAGCTGCTCAAACCTCACACAATCAGGAGGGAAGCCAGATTTCAGGCTTGCCCTGGGAACAGCCCATGGGAGACAGCTCTGTGATCCTGGATTAGTTTCCCTGATAATCAGGCTTGTTTTTGTATAGGGTTAGTGGTCTAATCATACTAGTTTAATCAGTTATCTGAGCTGCAAGGGTGGGTGGGGTGGGGGTGGAGTTTGAGTAGCTGACGTCAGCATACAGGTGTTGCATGCTTGGATGGCTTGACTCCAGTAAAAACCCTAGACAACAAGGCTCAGGTGCCAGCAACACTGCACATTGTCCCACAGTGGAGAGGACACCTGGAAGCTTGTCCCTGGCTTCTCTGGGAATTTCTTCGTATGCCTTTCCCTCTGTCCCATTACCTCTACCTATTGGTTATGTTTAACAAAACTATTAATTATAATAAATTCATTGTCCATCTAAAGAGTCACTGAACTGAATGGTGCCATAGGGACTTCCAAATCACATCCCAGTCTTTTTTACCCCTTTGGTGGACTCATTTACATTCACACTAGAATTATGAGCATCTTGCCTCAATACTTTGTCGTTGGAAAATTTAAAGTTTATTTATTGGTATTTATTTGTTTATTAGGGGAGCACACACCTACCACAATGTGAATGCAGAGGTCAGAGGATACCCTGGGGGAGTCAGTTTTCTCCTTCCAGCATGTGGGTCCCAGATGGTCAGGTTTGGAAGCAAGCACCTTTGTCCTCTCAGCCATCTCAAGCAAGCCTCTGGTTTCTGTTTTTTGGTTTTTATTCCTGGTCCTCAAATAGTTGTCAATAATAAATTTGCCTCTTCTGCTGCCTTTTTACATTCATAAATATCTTTACATGTACTTATTCTTTATTTTCAGTTTTTTTCTCCCAGACATCATTCTCTGACCTCAAAATTCCCTGGGCACTTTGCAAACATGCTCCTATGAATCATAATCAACCTCAAAATACCACAGACTCAGTTTGTAAAACAATGATACATCCCTGTAATTAACCCAAAAATACAGAACTGCCTGCTCACCCACCCCCATCTCCTATTCCGACCAATCCTGCTGGGAATCACGTCAAACTCCCTTTCTCCCAATTCATACCTTTCTTTTTGTAACTAAACTGTCAGCAAATATTGGCTCTTTCTACCCACTTTGAACACGGCTTAATAGCCCGGCCCATACCATGCTTTACCTACAACAGCTTTAAAAACAGTCACCCAGGCTTTAATTCTTTTCTCCCATGGTTGTTCTCAACATAGATGCTGGAGTGATCCTGACCAATCACAATTCAAATCAAGCCCTGCACTACTGAAACCCTCCCAGGGCATCTTCACATGTTATTAGAATATCATGGGGGGGGGATATGTCAGAGACAACAAGGAGACCAGCATGGCTGGAATTGGGGGAGAGAGTGTTTAACATTTAGGAAGTACTCAGCAAGGATTTACTGAATGTACGAATTTAATTGATGTGTCAAGATGTAAGCCTTTAAATACTCAGAGATAACTATTTATATAACTCTACAGCTACCTAAATAGAACTCTAGAGGAAGAAGCAATAAAAATCTTTCTTCAACTATCAAAACAAACCATTTGGGGGTAAAATGTACCACGATGCTGGAATCTCCAGGCTACTCGGCGTCATCATCAGACTTTACTAGAGCTGCATTCATGCCGTGTCTTACCAACAGTCCCACTAAGTCAGGTCCTAGGCTGCCTTGTGACTGACTAGCTTTACCATAAGTCTTTCCACGCCACCACCACCAAGTCTGGTGTGCTCATGATCACAGAGCACTTCCAGAATGCCCCTGTTTCCCCACATCCTACAGAGGCTTTCACGAGTCTCCTTGGGTCTATTTTAAAAAACACTAAAACACTTGGCCTATTACATAGCTCTAATGCGGCCCCTTGCCTCTCAATGGGCTCTCTGCTGGACGATTTTTGGCATGATTGCTTTTCTTCACATCATTCTATTTTGAAATTTAAAGTCAGTCTCTTTAACCCTTTTTCCAGTGATAATTACCATTTTTTAACTGTTTGATATAAAGGCTTTATTAGTATTACTATTTTTAAGGTTTAAATTAAGGAAGCTTTCTCATCTAGAAAGTTCATACTCTCTACCATGTCTTCCGTCTTGCCATTAGATTGTGCAAAGAAAGCTATTGTGATATTTATAGCTAAGTTACTATCGGGAAACACGTTTTGAGGCAACAAAGGGATGTAGAAGAAGGGATGAATGAATAACCTAGATGTACAAGATAAAAACGTGCTCCCACAGACATATTCCAACTTAGTTCCATGTCTGTAAGGCAGGGATAAACACGTACATGCCACAGGGCTGTAAGAAAGATGTGTGATAATATGAGCAAGGTTCCTGGAGCGATGACTGCATATAGCAGGTAGTTACCAAAAAGTTCTGACTAGAAGAAGGAAGTAGAGAGAGGGCCAAGGGGAAGAAGGAAAGAGGAGGAGAAACTGTCCAACTCAGAGCTGGAACAGCCACATGCTGAATATTTATGTCTGTGGCTGTGCACAAGGTCAGGAATGTTGGACGTGGGACCTTGTGTCCCCATCTCGCTGAGCCAGCTGTCCTTAGTGATGTCTTTAGCATCCTGTTCTGACAATGTTAGCACCATTATGTGTCCCTCCTGACCCTAATCTTTTCTGTAAACTTTTCTACCCAAAGTTCCACGCTCTCCTTACCACTGAGATCCCATTTCTACTCACAGCTAGCTTCCCCCAGCTACTTCTTTTGATCAAACCTGGTGAGATTCTCTTGGCCTGTGTTGGAGAAGATTCCTTTTCAAATTTTCTTCTCATGTCTTGTCTCCAGTAGATGGAGGTTAGATAACTAACTGCCTCCATTCAATGAGGAGAGGGAAGTGGACAAATGACCATTAGGCTCCTTTCAAATGGACACTTTTTTCAGGTACCTGACTCCTCCAGTGACAC
The DNA here is from genome assembly GCF_949786415.1 of Peromyscus eremicus. Taxonomy (NCBI): domain Eukaryota; kingdom Metazoa; phylum Chordata; class Mammalia; order Rodentia; family Cricetidae; genus Peromyscus; species Peromyscus eremicus. The sequence goes on along the minus strand of NC_081424.1, from coordinate 17,654,418 downwards.
TCATTCCCTATCCTATTCTCGCAGGAAAGATAAATGTCACATTCTCCCAATCCACAAGCAAGCTGGAACCGGCCACTTCCATCCATGAGGACACTTTGGTTTTCTAAGTGACTCTGGGAGCGTCCCTTGCACTTTCATCATTTGAAATTGCCACCTGTCTACGTAGTCTCAATAATCTTCACTAGCCACTTGTATTGTTTGAGGGATATTTCCAGCTCCCTCAATGGCTCAAGGAGCTGCAATCCTTAAGCATAAGCTAGGAGGCAATTTCTCTTACTGAACAGCTGCAGACCCACCTGCTCATTCATCTCCTACTGGCCCCTTAGTAAACTCTTACCACCGACACATTTTACCCCTTTCCAAAAGTGTTCATCTCTCCCTTTGTCACCTATAAAGTGGACGGTGAGGTATCAGAGTATCCAGTGCATGTGTAATAGCTATAAATTGATCTCGCTACCTGTGTGGGCTAGTTCTACGTCAACTTGACACAGCTAGTTATTATTATTATTTTTTTTTTAAAAGAAAAGGAACCTCAATTAAGAATATGTTCTACCAGGTTGACCTGTGGGCAAGCATGTAGTCCATTGTCTTGATTGATGATTGACGGGGGAGGGCCCAGTTCACTGTGGGCAATGCCACCCTTGGGTTGGTAGTCCTGGGTGCTATAAGAAAGCAGGCTGAGCAAGCCATGAGGAGCAAGCCAGTAAGCAGCACCCTTCCATGGCCTCTGCATCAGCTCCTGCCTCCTGGTCCCTGCCCTGACTTCCCTGGATGATGACAGACTACGAGCTGCAAGAGAAAATAAACCCTTTCCTCCCCAAGGTGCTTTTCGGCCGCGGTATTTTTATCACAGCAGTAGAAGCCCTAGCTAAGACACTATCGTTATCTTCAACCTCAAATAAAAAGAAGTCACAGAGCGTGCCACGCCGAAAAGAAGAAAGACACAAGATCCTTGCAGGAAATGGGGCGCACCCCTCTACCCCAAGGCCCTTTGTGGCATGGCTGTCTATGGCTGTGTGGAGAATGGTGCAGGTCCAGGTAAGCAGGAGACAGACACTGGCACTCTGTGGGGGTGAGGAAGGAAGGACGGACACACTGAGGAAGTGCTATCTGACTGGGCCTTAAAAGAGGGTAGGTAAGAATGCACACAGATTTAACCGCCTCCGCTATACATTTATGACTAATCATATGCATATTGAGTATTTTCACATCTGTAATTATCTCTCCTCCTCACATTGTACCTTGGTGCCCTGTGGATTCCCAAGGAATGTGAGGTACCGGCCTTCCAAAAGTACGTGTGGCAGGGCTGGGAAAATGGCTCAATGGTCTCGCTGTACAAGTTGGAGGTCCTGAGTCTGTAGCACATAAAAAGCCAGGCATGTAGCAGACATCTACATCCCCAGGGCTCCCATGGCAAGATGGGAGTTGGAGCCAGGAGAATTCCGGGCAGATGCAGTAGCAAACAGCAAAGAGGAGACGTGGTTTCAAACAAAGTGGGACCACACCTGAAGCTGTATGCATTCCAACCTCCATATGCACACTACAGGGCACACATACACACACACACACACACACACACACACACACACACACACACAACATATGCATGGAAACAGTGGAAAGCATGTGAAGGGAGCTAATACATACAGGGAGCTAATCAGCTGCAACTCAGCCACTCCATTTCCGCTCCATCCTCTTCCTGTACCTTTGCTCCTCAGCCTACTCGCCTGCAATGGTGTCCTACCCCCTCCCTTTATTGCATAAAACCCTTCCGGGCCCAAGTCCTCGTCCCTTCACAGCTGGTTTCCCTCTGCCCTGTCATCTCCTCCGTCTCTCCCTTCCCTGGGGTCCTGGGGTTCAGCTCAATGTTTAGTTGATCTCATTAAGCTTCAGAGTTAGTCTCTGCCGAGCAGATTTGAAATTCTCCAAGGCCAAAAGCCACATCGTATCTATTTTGCATACCTCCCCTGTTCCTGCCACCCAGACATGCCCTCCAACACGAAAGTACCTGGCAAACACTTGCTTAAGGACTAAGTCCCTCCGATCTGATGCACCAAGTTCAAAAGTGCACTGGGCAAAGTTAGACACCAAAGTGTTCTTTTCCCAAATAACACAGATCCGTCTCTTCTAAAACATGCAGTGGCTTTACCAATTACCGAAAATTTAAAAAATGTAGGCACACACAGAAGGATTACTTTATAACCTCCTTCCAACACTGCTGGCCCAGCGGCACTGTAGGTGACAGATGAGGAGCTTGTCACTCCAGGGCAATTCAGTATCATAAATACTTACCGGCATACACACTTTTCCCAACAAAGAGATATTGGAAGAGGTCCAATGATCTCAAACTTCCAAAATGAAATTTAACATGTTGAAAGGAAACTGTGCTTTTAAAACTCCCAGAACAGACACTCAGCTACTTTTCATTACATCTGTATAATAGTTCTATGCAAGTCACATTAAATCCACAAATTTCCATGATGAAATTTAGGATCTAAACATAACAAATGGATCAGAATGTGGCCCTAATAATATTAATTTCCCAGGGTCGGGGAGGCAGATCTTGGCCTTTCAAACTAGCGTATAAGAAAGAATAATTGGATGGTTGAGTAAAATCGACAGTTCAGTCCTTAGACGGTCTAGATTCTCTTGGGAACACACTTTAAATTCCGGAAGACATCAGGTAAACCGAGAAAGACAAAAAGAGATAAAGCTAGAGAAGCCAAAAGAAGACACTCTGAAGTAAGATAACTGAGGGTCTTCGGTGATTCCACCAATCAATATCCCTGGAGAAGGGAAATGTAGAAGCAGAGGCTCTAACAATGTGTGAGCACTTAACAGCAGCTGTCTAAGACACAGACCTTCTCTACCCACTGGCACCCCCAAACGGCGCTCATCTCAGCTGACGGCATATTTTTCACTTTTTGTAGGAAACACACACACACACACACACACACACACACATACACACACACACACACACACACTCATAAAAATCACATCTTAACTGAAGTACCACCCGGAAGCCATGGAATCAATATTTTTGAAATTATCTTCTTAAACAAGATGAAAAAATTCACATTGTTCCTAAAAACTATTATTATTGGGTTTTTGTTTATTTGTTTTTAATCATAAACACTGCTATAAGAACCTTTCTATGGGCTCTGGAGAGAGGGCTCCGGGGTAGGAGCACTGGCTGCTTTTCCAGAGGACCTGGGTTCGATTCCCAAAAGCACATGGCAGCTCACAACCACCTGTACTTGTAACTCCAGTTCTGGAGGACCTGACCCCCTCTTCTGGCCTTAAAAGAACATTCCTGTGTGAAATTTCCAGAGCTCTTTCTGGTATTGGCAACCTCCCTATTGTGCCCACGAGAATGTTGAAGGCCCCACATGGTCGTGTGACCACTGAGATTCCTTCCCTCTGCCAATCTGAGCCTACCACAGCAAAAGTGTGGATAAACCGGGCATGGTGGGCTGCATGTGCCTATAACCCTGGCACTCGGGAGCTGGAGCAAGAGGCTCAGAATTTCCAGGTCATTCTCTGCTACACAAGTTCCAGGCCAGTTTGGGCTCCATGAGATCTTACCTATTAAAACTCAACAACCATCAAAGCCAAAAGAAAACAAAAGCCCCCACAGAGAAATGGAGTGGAGGAAAGCACAAGCCATAATCAAAAGTCCAGTGAAACAGTGGAGTCTGATGCTAAGACTTCTAAAAATGACTGGGGGAAGAAAAAAAAAGAAATTAAAGACAGCTGAGGTATAACATGATAAGGATGGATAAGCTGGACAATTTGACTGTTGAAGTAATTATGCAATGTGTCTACCAAGTTAATGTCTGTTAATTAAATGTTACTTTAACTTCTTTTAAGTAGGAAGAAAATTTTGGCTCTTTGAGGAAGATAACAAAGCAGAGAGTCTGTCGTAGCTGCCCCAAATGAAGGTTCGAGAACCCTTACATAATCAGAATTAATTTAACCAGCCACTTAATACTGGGCTCTAGTAAAAATGCTAAGGAACCACTGCAGGGGCAACTTTCACTTAAAATAGTAAAACTGACCACTTCTTTTACATTCCTATAAATCATTTTCTATGATTTCCAAGTTCAGACGAGCAGAAGTCACAGCCCCAGGGCACCACAGCACACATCTTTTCAGGATGTAAACCTTTCCAGAGAACTCAAAGGCCTCCAGAAATCATCCTAAAGGATAAAGACACCAAGAAAGCCTTGCTGTGGTCAGCAGAAACCCTCTCGGCTCGCCTCAGGTTGCAGCTGGAGTGTTTCCCCTTCTCTTGCCTAGGGGAAAATGGAGAACAGCTGCTCAGTTTTCCCTTTCGGACTCCATTTTCCTTCCCGCCTGCCCCATCCCAGCCCTTAAGAGAAGGAACAGAACAGGTGATTCCAGCTGGCCCTGCCTGATTGTCCCTGGGGCTGGAGAAAGGAACCCCCTTTCCATCTCCTGCGGTGATGTCACTACTAACCTGCTAAAAGGAAGGTTCTCCCAAGACTGTGTGGAATTCTAGAAATCTACTGCTGTCAGTCTAGCAGATACAGTCAGACAATAAAGGCAGCCTGTACAGTCAGCACTGGCCGAGGGTCAGCACCCACTGGCATCTGATTTCACTGCAGTCCGGTGTGTGTCGGTTTGGGGTGAAGCTTGACACAGGCTATTTTTGACCGACATCAGTGACTTATACTCTTGGGCTTCTTGTCCCTGGCAACCTCTGGATATAAGTAGTCTTAGAAATGCAGCATCCCTCTCCATGCCCGATCTAGACACAGACTCCGCCAAGTCACTCAGTTACTCCGACATTGCTGTGTTTACTAAGGCAGGAGTTGTCCGCAAATACCCACGTGTAGACCAATTTCTAAATGGTCTCATTAAATAAAAAACACGGAGCAGCCGCAGCAACAGGGAACAAACAGTACCATCACCGGCAACTTCATCAAGGAAATACTACAGATACACAAACTGGTGAGCACAATTCCTTCACAAATCCTTTTTAGGATTTATAAAATGCTAGTTCAACTTTCCTACAGAGTCTCTTCCGTATGTGCTACTGTGCTTCATGACTATTAGTATCTTCTGCATTAAACACTTATTGTTCTTGCACACGAAAAAAATGTAAACACCTGATTTGATCAACAAACACAACTTTACAACCCTATGGTATGTGTGTGTATGACGTGACTCTCCAGCAGAAAGATTCAAATGATAGCTGTCTAAACTGCCCATTCAATTTTTTTTTTAAGTCTTTTATCTTTGTGTTTAGTTTTGACTTTTGAGATAGGGTCTTGCCATGTAGCCCTGGCAGACTTTGAGCTCACTATATGCTAAGGCCAAGAACTCAAGGCAATTCTTCGGCCTCAGCATCACTACCATGCCAAAAGTTTTCAGTCTTTGCTAAAAGAGTGTGACTGCTAGTTAATTAAAATACTGGGGATTTTAATATGACGAGCTAGTATATTCCACACAATAACTGAGGAGGATAGTAACTATTAATTCTACAAATAAGCCCCCAAAAGGTTTGTTTGGGCATGCAGAGATATTAATGAGTGACAATCTCCTTCTGACTCTGTCTAGGACAAAGCTGATGCCCATAGCCCACAGCAGACACGCCATGTGTATAATTAAAGCTAGTGAGGGGGCTGGGGAAAGAGCTCAGTTAGTACAATGATCTTATGTCCACACAAGCAGAAGGACCTGAGTTCGGATTTCCCAGCACCCATGTAAACAGTTAGTAACACATTTATTTGTTACATTTTTATAACAAGATTTTCACTTGCCTAATAATGACTCACTTAACAAATATTCTCAAGTACAAAACCTCGAAGCATATCGAGCTCATTATCAGGGCCTGTACGTACTACTGAACGTAGAAATTCTGTTCCTTTAAGAACAGCTTCCCATTTCTACCGAGATCATGTTGCTAAATGATTCCAAGAGGACTGAAACGCACAGAGGAAACCCAGGGATAATCTTAACACACATTAAAATTCAGTGTTATTCTTGACTTAAGAACTGAACAAACGACTCCATTCAAGAAATAAACAGATGCCCTCAGCATCTTTTCTTCTCTGTCCAAACTAAAATCAGCCTCTTTCTTCTCTGACCCTAACAGACTCTGAGAATCTGCCTTCTCCGGCAAGTTTGTACGGCTGTGGGCATCTGAAAAAGAATTCCGGAGTTCAGTCCTTCAACAGGCTACAGCCTGTCTCCATATGGCAATTAGCAACACTTCTGATAGCACAGCGAGGCCAGTTAGAGACCAAAGCCAGCCCCTGAGAATTGAGAACGCAGCCTGGGGGTCTGCAGGCATGGGGAGAGGCCTCCAAGGGAGGTCCTCACCAAGCTGAGATGGGGGTGGAGTGGGGGGGGGGAGATGGAAAAGGAGGCCTAGAGGACAAGAGAGGATCTGTAAACAGTTGCAGAAGCCTGGGAAGTACGTGAGCATTCAGGGAGCCAACAGGAGCCGACAGTTCACGGGCAGTAACTACAAAATATTATTCTATAGATAACTGCAATTCTATAGATAACTGAAACCTGAACCTTCAATCATGTGAATCTGGAGTTGCAGAGGACAAAGTGGCATTATGTGTGCAATTTATGTTTGTCTCTTTCAAGTTAAGGTATGTCACAGATCACCTATACAATGATAGATTGAGTCTCCGACCTTCAGCTTTTCCACCCTACCTCACGCTCCATCTCCACTAGGCAAAAATGTAAATTAGGATACTTTGAGCAAAATGCAAGAGTGCTAGGCCATTTGAAAACGTTAAGTGTGCAGGTAGCTGCCTGATCTATCAAGAACATGGCCTGTCCTTCAGCTGACTAAATGCTTATGAATTTGCAGATGAGCGTTTAAAGTAATGAACCAATTGTACCTAATTGCCCAATACTTTCTGGCTTTCTTCTATTTCTGAAATATTTCACCATCAGCTCATCAAAACACCCTTCTATACAACACTGAGCTCTGAAACACCAAAGGACCTCAAGAAACAGCTTGTGTGCTACAATTATTTATCGTACACATAGAAATATTTGTTTTTGAAAAACAAGTCTAATTTGTAAAAGAGAATTTCCATTTAGAATGGGACAGTAGAGAAGGATTTTTGGAAACATCCATTTCCAATTCTTGCTGCCTAGAGCAAACAACTGCATACAACGTCTCAGGAGTCTGGGATTCTGACCTCTACTTCCTACTCTGACACTAATTCATCATATGGATTTTATGGGAAGATAATTTCCCTTGTGAGTACCCTGGGTTTAGACATCGGCTCCGTTCCCATGTCCACCCCTGACTACAGGTACCCAGACGGGCTGTGCAGTCCCAACATCTGGTAGTCATTTAGTGACCTCAAGAGGGCTTTTAGTCTACAAATCACAATAGGAAGAGATAATGTAATTCCAATATGAGACAATCTCAAGGCACCAAACAGAGAAATAGAAAGAGTCCTGCCCTGTGTCAGACATTCTTTCAACAGGGCTGTTGGTCAGAGAAACTCTCCAGGTGCCTTCCCCCACTTTAGAATGGCAAACACCCAGCCCCTCTCAGGAATGGAATGAAGCTTCTGTTGATGAGGTTCCCACCATCATAGACCCTGGTTCTCCCTGCAAAGGCCAGCCACAAACACCACTGAGGACCATGGACGGCTAAGGCATGTTAAAATATTTACTATATTTAGGACTGAGATATCCTAATGGCTGAAAAAAAATACTTAAATTAGGCTGTGATCAGTGTTCTTCTGATTTCTTTGACTGTTTTGAAAACAAAGATTATCAATGCATTAACCCAAATTATTCCTCCCCTTTTCCTTCACTTGTTAAAATCATAATATTAAGAATTATGTGATTTCCCTCATGCAACACAGAGGAACCAAGAAGAAATAAAAGCAAAATATTCTATTACAAGTAATATAAAGAAATGAGGCGGGGGGGGGGGGGGGGGGACACTTTATTTCATTCCAGAATGCATTTTCACAGTTCTTAAACTGTCTCATAGACTGAAATAATTTTCTATTATGAGGCAGTAGGAAACTTCTGTGAAGCTAAGAACTTCATCCCAGGGATGACCGAGGTGTGCTCCAGGACATCACTTCGACCTTCTGCACCAGACACACCACTTACCTCATTAAAATGAACCGCACTAGCCTATTTGTGAACTACTGCTAAATACTAAAGTAGACGCATACGCAAGTATTGCTCCCTAAGACTTAGATTTCACCGGGCAAACCTAGCTGACCTCTTATTCTGTGTTTTTTCTCTCTCCATCAGGCCCCAACCTCAAGGGAGAAATGTGAAACAATCTCCACCAAGCAGGACCAGGAACAGAGCCCAAAAACCCCACCAAGTGAAGAACCTAGATTGTATCCTTCTGACAATTTCTCTCCTTGTCAGGGTAATTTGTTGTTGTTGTTTTAATTTTCTTTTGCTGGGTAATTTTACCGTTTCTTTTTAGTCTGAATATTAAAATGTATCCTGTAGGCCCGTGTTTTCATTTAATTATTGAAACTGAAACTGCTAACATATCCCAGTCAGGGGGTAAAATGACTCTTCCAACACACAAGTGCTCCAGGTTGCTTAGTCATGGCCCTTTCTACATACAGCCAAAGAAACTCCAAGAAAGCCGGGGCCCTCCCTCTCCTATTTACTCCTGCCTGTCGCCCTACTAACGAGCACTGTGTGGCTAAGCCCATCCTGAGGTATCACTAAGATCACATATTAAATCCAACTTTTTCTCCCTTTTCACTAAAATAGATTTTACTACACTTAAAAAAAAAAAGGCAGGTGGGGGGGGTGGAAGGGTCTGTAGAGGGACTTTAAAGGAAAATAGTAATGCATGGGCAAACACTCAGATGATCCTGTTTTATTTTTTCCACGCACATTACATTTTGCAGTCCTCGTTAGTGGAATAGTGTGAAATCTTCTACCAAATACTTAACCCCAAATTTTCATCTCCTAAGGGCTTGAGAGATGGATGGCTCCATGGCCAAGAACTGGTACTGCTCTTGTGTAGGACCAGAGTTCAGTTCCGAGCACCCATATTAGGAAGCTCATGACAGCCTGTAACTCCAATTCCAGCAGATCTGATCTCCTCCTCTGACCTCTGCAGGCACCCGTACTCACGTGCACATACTTCCCAGACAGACACCTAATTTAAAAATGATAATAATATTTTTTTTAAATTTCACCTCACGAATACTATTGTTTATTAAGAAAATGTAAAAAACCAAAGAAAACAAAGTTATTAAAAGCGAAAACTCTGTAACGCGAAGGAAAATGAAAATATTTCTAGGGTGAGGTCTTCCCTTCCTTAATATATTGTTGACTAAGCAGCAATAAACACCAAGTGTTTTCAAGAATCTGTCAGAAAGTCCCTAGAAACCAACGTGTCAATTCCTGACCTAAAGAATTCCAGGTAAATGAGGCTGGCTTCTTGCATTGGAAGCAAGGGATTGGGTTTCAATATGAACGCCAGCTGGCCTAAGCGGACGCTGCTGCCTCAAAGGAGGGATGAGAAACTTCTCAGGTCACAACTTAGCTCAGATCCAGCCCCGACAGATTCTGAGCCCATGTGGCATCGCTTATAACTCTCCCCAGCCCAAGTCAAGCACACACACACACACACACACACACACACACACACACACACACACACTTCGGGGCCGGCCCAAGCGGCCTCCGGCTGAGGTTACGCAGCTACCCCGGGGTGTTGATGGAGTGTAGGGGTGTCTCAGTACCGGCTTTCCGGGCTTCTGGGTCCCGAAGTCGCACAGGCAGAGCCAGCAAGAGCGCACACGACCACCACCATCCCTAGATCTTTGGTGTAGAGAAGGAAGGGGGACACGCGGCTGTGCCACCCAATCCCGCGGGAACCCCCGAGTCTGGGGGGCCCCGTCCGGTCCCCGCTATTCGCTGCTGATCCCCTTGCTGCTGTGGAGCCGGGCTCGGTGCTGTGCACTGGGGTGGGAGACCGTGGAGCCAGCCTAGCCGGCCCGGGTGCACAGCCCACGGGGATGGGCGCGCAGCAAGGGACGTGGCTCTAGCTGCCTGGCAGGGACCGGTCCCGCACAGGAGGAAAGCTTCTCCCCGCGTGGCCCAGAACGGCGCCCACCCCGCGCCCCGATCCCCTCCTTCCCTCCTCCCCCGATCCCGGGGAGGCTCACCGCTCCGTCCTCCGGGGGCGTCTTCTCGCCGCGTCCCCCGCGGGGCGCCCAGACTCCGGACCCCTGGAGTCCGGCCCTCAGCGCGCACGCCGAGCCATCCGAGCCCAGGGCGCCGCGCCCGGGATGCGCCGCTGCAGCCTCCGCCGGCCGTGCGGACGGGGCGGGGACCGTCGGCAGAGGGCGGGCCGCGGCAGGGCTCGGCCTGGGGCGGAGGAAGCCGCAACGTCAGCAGAGCCCGGGAGGCGACGATGGGGAGGGGGAGAGCAGGACCCCCAGCCGGCCCGATCTCGACCTCCGCCCGCGCTCTCTCCTCCGCGGTCCCGAAACGCGGTTCAGCCTTCCCGCCCCACACACCCTGCCCTGCCCGGCCGCTTTGGCTCCCGCTGCTCTGGTTTCTCGTGATCTGTGAGCTCCAGGTTCCACTCTGGAATCGCACCCAAAGAAAAGATAACTTCTGGAGGCCCAGGGGGAGGGGCCGATGCGTCTGTAAAGGGCTGGAAGAGGAAAGCTGAGAATTTAAAGAATCCCACTCCAGACGCTCGTGCCCAATCCCTTCTCCAGGCTCCAAAATAGTTACACTCCAGTTGCCTCCCTCCCCCTCTTTTCCTGAATTCAGTTTTACTCTCAAAGAGAAGGAGTGAAGGGGGTGAGGGGGGAGAGAATCACCTAATCCGAAGCAGTTGTCGCCTAGAGTGGAGCAGCAAAATAAAGGGAATCCAACCGCACCGAATCCAGCAAGCTGAACTGATTTTAATCAGCAAAGATAAAGGGTTGGGGGTAGACCTTTTGGAGTTCGCAGCTCACAAGGGAAACTTTATCTGATCTCGTGTGTGTGTGTGTGTGTGTGTGTGTGTGTGTGTGTGTGTGTGTGTGAGAGAGAGAGAGAGAGAGAGAGAGAGAGAGAGAGACAGACAGACAGACAGACAGACAGACAGAGGAGAGGGAGCGCTCATTCACCCTTATTCTTTCAATGAAAAGTAGCCATCAAACTCGGATATCTAACCAGTCCAGGGCTGGACCTCCTCCCTCAGAGTTAAGTAGTTAACCTACTAGAGCTAGATTCTATGAAATGGCATGGCAGGTGTGGGAGTTACTTACCGGTTCATCAGAATGGGCTGTTTTACTCAGCCCTTAGGCTCTCTTCCATCTTTGCTACGAAGTGCTTTGAGTCCTGAGAGTCGACTACACTGTTAGGAAAGCTTACCGATTTCGCAATCAAGAGAGCTTCCTCACCACAGATTTAAAAACAAGAGAAGTGCTACTGTTAGGCTTTTAAATGCTAACTCAGATAAATCACCGATTTGCATAAACTTCCTGGTATTTTAGATGTGGCCTGTGAGGAGGAGAAGGAGCAGGTTAATTTGCTATTAGCTGTAAATTAATATTCAAATCTTTATTCTGCGGTTTACTGGGGGCCTTGAAAATCTAAGCCACCTTCGGTGTCTGTCATTCATCTGTAAAATAAAGTTATTATCATACCTTCATAGATGCAATAAAATGGCATTTTATTGAAAGTTTGTTCTGTTTCAGGCACTGAGCTAAGGTATTTATTTTAGTAGGATGAACTGTGTCCGTGCCTACCTGTAGTATATGAGTTAATTTCCATTTGTCCTCTCAAATTGGAAAATGACTTTAGGAAAAACATCTCGTTTAACTTGTAGTCACTGATTCTCCCAGCTAATATCTTAGTATCATTAAAGAATGTTAATAATTCTTTCTAATGGAACCCCATACCTGACTGATGAATCAGATCATTGATCCTATGTGCAAACAAGATGGCAAGTTCTTCAAAGGGAGTAGGACCCGCTGCTGTGGGATGTCTTTCTGTATGCTGTGAATATGTGTTGCTGTGATTGGTTAATAAAGAAGCCGCTCTGGCCTATGGAGAGTCAGGATATAGCCAGCCAAGAAACCCAAGAGAGAGATAGGAAGAAGAAGGGCAGAGTCGGGAGCATCAGCCAGACACAGAGGAAACAAGATGACAAGGCAGAACTCAGAAAAGGTACCAAGCCACATGGCTAAACATAAATAAGAATTATAGGTTAATTTAAATGTAAGAGCCAGTCAGTAATAAGCCTGAGCTAATGGCCGAGCAGTTATAATTAATATAAGCTTCTGAGTGATTATTTTGTAAGTGGGCTTCAGGACTGCAGGGGTTTGACGGGACTGGAGAAACTTTCCGACTTCAGCCCACTGCCATGTGCTTGCCAGCCCCCATTTACCTTTGATTGATGTAGTAACTATGGAAACCTAGCTATGGATGACACTGACTTGCAAAGAACCCCATGGTACCTCTCAATACATTTACATTTCTGCTTTCTGGAGTCCATAGGGCACATTAAAAAAAAGATTTATTTGTATTTTTGTGTACATACAGGTTTTTCTTCCTGTAGGTACGTGCATGTGACTGCAGGTGGCCACAGGGGCCAGAAGATGGCACTAAGTCATCTGGAGTTGGATATAGAGTGGTTATAAACTGCTCAGCATGGGTGCTAGGAGCTGAACTTGGGTCTTCTGCAAGAGCAGTGTGCACTGTTAGCCACACTCTCCACCCACAACATGTCTATCCCTGACTCTACAGGAGAACGCTTCAATGTGTCTGAGTACATACCCATCTCTGTTATCTTTCCCTTGTCCGATGGATGTCGTTTTTAAAACCTGATCCCTAGAACTGTATCCAAAATTTCATTTAAAAGTCAGAGTAGAAAGTTGTGTAATGGCTTTGTTCTGAAGTATATTCTTGGAGCACTGACTTCTTTATTACCATTCACTGAAGTTTGTTTTTTTTTTCTTTCCATAGCTGATGGTACCACAGGCTTTCTCCAAACTACATTCACTGCAGTTTGTGTCCAACACTCCCATATTATTCTATTGAGTTCTACTGTGTTAAATTTGACCTATTCTTTAAATTTGTTTCATGCTGGGTACTACTAACATAATGGTTAATTCTACCGCCCAACTGTAATGAAGGTCTGTATTCGACATCATCATGTAAGTTCTCTGTCATCTTCCATCTCTGACTGACACTGAATTTGAATGTTCTTGCCGAGTATTTTCATCAGGAAAGACCCACATTACCTGCTCGTATTTTCTTCTCTTGTTGAAAGACATCAAGCATGGGCCATTGGCACGGCATCCTTTTAGATTCAGAAAAGGACCCTCCCAGTTGAGAAATTCGGGGAAAGTGATCTGTCCTCTCGGGTGTAGCTGCAAAAGACAGCATGTGGTTTCTTCATCAGAAGTCTGCTCTATTGTTGGTATAGAAAAGGAAATGACGACTCAGTGAATTCTTGTTAATTCTACTAAGTTGCCTATGTACCAAGCTTTTTCTTGTGGGCTGCCAATCTGCTCCCCAATCATGATACTGAGACTTAATATTAGTTATGAAGGTTCAGCCTTAGCTTAGGCTCATTTCTTGCTAGCTCTTATAACTTAACCTATTTCTCTTCATCTGTTTTGCCTCGGGGCTTTTTGCCTTCCTTCCTTCCTTCCTTCCTTCCTTCCTTCCTTCCTTCCTTCCTTCCTTCCTTCGTTTCTTTCTTCCTATCTTTCTTTCCTTATCTTTTTCTTTCTTTCTCCTGCTGTCCCATGGCTGGCTGGCTGGCAGCTGCCTGGCTTCTGGCCCCAGGCATGTCCCTCTCTTTCTCCCTTGTTCTCTTCTCCCTCATCCGATTTATTCTCTCTGCCCACCAGCCCCACCTAACTTTCTCCTGACTAGCTATTGGCCATTCAGCTTTTTTATGAGGCCAATCAGGCTCTTTAGGCAGGCATGGTGAAACAAATGTAACACATCTTTACATAGTTAAAATAATATTCTACAACATGCCTCTTCCTTTTCTAAGTGCCCAGATGTGACTTTAGTAGGAGGTATCTGTAATAGCTCTGCAGTGCTGGGGTCTGTATACACAGTAGGAAAATAATAACCATGTTGTCTGTAACAGCCCTGCAGTGCTGGGGTATGTATACATAGTTAGGAAAATAATAACCATGTTGTCTGTAACAGCCCTGCAGTACTGGGGTATGTATACATAGTTAGGAAAATAATAACCATGTTGTCTGTAATCAGTCTGCAGTGCTGGGGTCTGTTGGGCCAGAAACAAGAACAAGGAAAACAAAAGGAAGAAACAGAGATTCAGAAAATGCAAGTGAACCGTCTGAAAACATAAATAGCTCAGAACACCAGCGATTAGGGTTTGCTGATTTCAAATCCAGCTTCGGCCCACTAAGCCACTTGGTATCTATCAACTTCTCATAGAGGTGAAACCCTGTCTGCGGGTTAGTGTTGGACTCGATGGAAATAAATTCTCTGTTCATTCACAATTAACTCTTCAAATGGATGATTTTCTGCCACCTGTGGTTTATTCTAAGCCACTGAAGATATTCTGACAAAAATCATTGTTGGTATTTGCTGAGCAAATGTGTAAAATTAGCTGTATCATTTCCTTTGGACTTAGTAGGACCAAAAGAACTATTTCATATTTTTCTTGAACATGATTTTTTGGGAGCTATAAAGAATTATGGACATCAGTAAGGAATTTAGAAAATGAATGCTGATTGAAGCCAAGGTTTCTGTTAGTCATTATGTATAAAGCCACATGGATAGTATTGAGTCCTCATAATATCTGCAAACTTCCCGGATGATGGGAGGCTTACATGCAGAAGGTTCTCAGGCCAGGTCCATGCTCAGGCTGCTGGCCACCCAAAGTCAGCTGCTGTTACAGTCTATTCACAAAATAGTCCGACTTTGGTCTTCACTACCCGACTCTATCACCTGCTGAATTTATTCTCAGGCTTGTTTTGATGATCCTTTTGTTTTCACGGCACCATCAGGGAATGGAATTTACTACATATTTTTCTAAATGAGTACTAGAACACTGGATATGCAAGGCCAGAAGAGACCTATTTATTAGGAATTTAAGTACCTGTGCCTCCAAGAACGTGGCTGCAAGGGCGTCTAAGCCTGCCTTTCAGGGTGCAAGTGCAACTGTGATTTCCTAGATGAGCCGTGCTTCCTACTTTTTGTGTTTTGCATTTATTTGCTTTACTAAATTATAAACCCCTTTCTGCTGGAGACTGCCTTTCTCATTCTGTGTCCTCCCCCATCTTTCCCTGCATGCTGCCTGTTTATTAGATCAGAATACAGTATACAGTCTCAGGTAAGTAGTGACAAGCCCCACACGCGATGCAGTGATGAAAACTTAATGCATATATCAGTTAAGATTGTACTCATTGAAGGTAAACAGCACTGGGCTCAAATCCAGACTGTATGGTTTCATGAAAGCAGGTCATTTAGCATCTTTGGGTTTCACTTTTCTTCACTGGGAGATTTGTGATATTCACTCTTATCCCATTTCTTAAAGAAATAAACAGGCCATTGCATATGGAGTTCCAGGCAAGGAGTCATAATTCATTCATAGCTGTTTGTTGTCACAGCATAAGATGGGCCTAAGGCTTTTAGCAAAAGATGTCCCTTAGAGTCATCTTGTGTAGACTAGAAAATTCCTAGGGCTTGAGGTGCTACATCTAAATCCAAGCAAGGTGAGTTACACTCCACCTATCACAATATTGCTAAAAGTAGCTGAGATCAGGCCAATTTTGAGCTAGTAGTAGGATTCCAATCCAAGCTCTGGGATTTTGTGCTGAAATAGATGGTGGTAAGGACTGACCCTGGCATTATAGATTTATAATAGACTTAATATGTAACCTATAATGGAATTAATCTATAATGGAACTGTCACTTCTGGCTACATAGTAGAATCACCTGAGGGTGGCAAAATCATGCCAATGTTCAGTCTTGCCCTTTGAAATTCTGGGCGAAGTCTTTTAAGAATGAAACTCAGTAACCAACGT
Organism: Peromyscus eremicus; assembly: GCF_949786415.1. Lineage (NCBI taxonomy): Eukaryota > Metazoa > Chordata > Mammalia > Rodentia > Cricetidae > Peromyscus > Peromyscus eremicus. The sequence continues at coordinate 17,638,399 of NC_081424.1, read as the reverse complement.
GATTTGAAGGCCCCAGATGGTTCTTTCTTGTGTGTGGCCAAAGTTAGAGTTCATGTTCCATAACAGTAATCCTCCAACTTTGCCAAACTTGGGCCATGTTGGAGATCATTTAGACCTTCTGATGCCCAGGCTGTAGCTGGTGCCAATCAAATTATACTGTCTGAGGTACCCATGGCCTCATGGTTCCAAAGGCCAGAAAGTTTAGGTAGCACCCTTCTGTAGAACTGCTATGAACGGGCTCTGGAACTAAACCAAAAATATGACTAGAATATGCTTCCCTGCCGCTTTTGTTCTAAGTTAATAATTATAAAATATTGTGAAGGGTTTTTATTTTCTGATATATTTCTTTCTAAGTATTTTTTTTTTTGGATATGAAATTTGGGGGGAAACACTACTTGATTTCAGTATAGGCTGAAGTAGTAAATTTGAGTTCACCCTGCAGTTAGTGTTCCATTTTGTGTTTTGCTGTCCAAATATGATAAATAACAAACTCTAGCAAAATATTTAACATCCAGGCAATTTGGAGCTTTTTTTTCTTTTCCTGTTGATCTTGCATTAAGCTTACAACATCTTGGCTGTGATTTTCCTTTTTTATGGTTTTTTTATTTTGGTGATTTTTAAGTTTGGCCATATGGAAATGGAAAATACCACCGATTCTTTAATATATGCTAAAATATACTTTTAATGCCCACTTACAACCTTCTGGAAAACAGTATTCCTTAGGAGCACTTCAGAACTCACTGAGACTTACCAAGGGAACTAGAATTAGTTTTAGTCAGTTTTTTTTTTTTTTTTTTTAATAAAGAAGTGAGGTTAACCTTTGTGGGCAAAGACAGTGCTGGCTTCTGGTCACTGTAGAAGTGGGGAGAGAAATCAAGCCACATGTCACTTAGGAAAGCTTTCCCCCCCACACAACTTTCACATGCTCTGTCACTGGCCAAGAAAGTGCACATAATGTCTCCTTTTAAGGTTCTCTGATTTCCTTGGCCATTTATTAAAAACAAACAAAAGTAAAGATGCATTTCCCCTTGAACAGAGTTGCTATAATGATTTAAGGATGGGTGGAACCTTGGCAGGTTGGAACCAATGAGCTCCATAAAATTGCACCATGCAAAATATCCCATGTGAGAGGTTTATTGGGTGTTGGGGGTGCAGAGACAGCCTCTGAGTGTAGCCAGAAGATTTCCTGTGTCCCGGCCTGCCGGTGGTCGGGACAAATATCTCCCACTCGAGTCCCCTAAATAAACACGCAGAAGCTTATATTGATTAAAATTGCTCAGTCATTAGCCCAGACTAACTACTGACTAGCTCTTACATTTAAACTTAGCCCATTTCTGTTAATCTATCTGTTGCCACGTGTTCTGTGTTCCATGGCTTTACCTGTGTGCCGCTACATGCTGCTCCATGGATGGTGGGCTGGTGTCCTCCAACTCAGCCTCCCTCTTCCCACAATTCTCCTTGTTTGCTTATCCCACCTATACTTCCTGCCTGGCTACTGGCCAATCAGCATTTTATTTATCAATGAATCAGAGCAACACATTCACAGCATTCAGAGGCTATCACCCATCATTTCCTCTTTTCTTTCTATTTAAAAGAAAGGTTTTAACTTCAACATAGTAAGATTAAATATAACAAAAAAGTTACCAAGCAAGAATTACAGTTATAATGTCTAGTCTATTTGTATTTGACAAAATTAAAGAAAATGTTCTATCATATATTTGTGAGTCTAAAGTTTCATATCTAATTTATCTTTTATCATAACCAAGGAGAATTATAACTATCTAGTCTTTATTTTTTATTTTTTTGGGTTTTTGAGACAGGGTTTCTCTGTGTAGCTTTGTACCTTTCCTGAATCTCACTCTGTAGATCTGCCTGCCTCTACCTCCCGAGTGCTGGGATTAAAGGCATGGGCCACCACCACCTGGCTATCTAGTCTTTAACTACATCAAAGACCCCAGAAAGATATAATATTATCTAAGTAAACAGCAAGTGCATTGTAAGCAACTTCCAAATATCTAGAATGACAGAGACAGCTGGCTATAGATCTGGTTGTCTGATGCTGCCAAGCTGACGAAGTTATAGCTAGCCTAGCTTTCCATACTACCAGAGATCTGAGAAGGATAAATTATATCTGAGTGTAGACCAAGCAGTTTCCAATTCTTTAAACGACAGGGATCAGTCCATACCCCAGTCTCCATAGTGTTGGAGGCACAAGTATTGGAACAGCATCGTCTTCAGTCATCAGGCCCGTAAGACAGAGTTTTTCCCTGTGGAATAGGGACATGGAAGACTGACCTTACTTTGTCCCATTCTTCTCAGTTTGTGGGTGGCTTCATCTCTTTTATTAAATGCTAGTCTACCATTGAGAGGTTAGACTCCTTTCAACCTAGTTACTCTTTCAAGAACGACTGTTTCAGCTACTGTTCCAATGCACATCAGAAGCCATCGGTCCATTGCCTGTTCAGCTGCCTTTAAAGAGAGGGGCACTGTACCTTTTCCAGATTGCAAAGAGCACAATGCTGCCATATTGTCCTGGCCTCAGAGGATGCCTGTTGCTAAAGCGGCAACCACTCTTGTCTTGGCAAGGATCGGTAGTCCTTTGTTTTGTGTCCTGTTTGTCCATTTTGGATAGCATACTGTCAGCAGTCAATATGAGGGCACTTTGTTGCCCAGCGGCTAACTTTTGCCACAGTGAAAGTTAACTCCATATGCAGTTTTCTTCAATGTCCATATCTTCTCTGAAGTAGATCTGTAGCTGAAGTTTTCTCCTGTCCTGCCTGGCCCACAGTCAGGACAAATCTCTCTCACCTGCCAGTCCCACAGCTGCTCAGACCCAACCAAGTAAACACAGAGACTTTTATTGCTTACAATCTGTATGGCCGTGGCAGGCTTCTTGTTATCTAGTTCTTCTATCTTAAATTAACCCATATCTATTAGTCTATAAGTTGCCACGTGGCTCATGGCTTACCAGTACCTTACATCTCGCTTGTCATGGCGGTGGCTGGCAGCATCTCTCTGCCTCAGCCTTCCACTTCCCAGAATTCTCGTCTCTGCTTATCCCGCCTATACTTCCTGCCTGGCTACTGGCCAATCAGCATTGTATTTATACAGAGTGATATCCACAGCCCTTCCCCTTTTCTTTTATTTCAAAAAGGAAGGTTTTAACTTTCACATAGTAAAATTACATATAACAAAACAATTATCAAGCAAGAATTACATTTACACTATCTAGTCTATTTATACTATCTAGTCTATTTGTATTTGGCAAATCTATGTAAATTCAAGGCTAGCCTGGTTTAAAAGCAAATTCCAGGACAGCCAGGGCTATACAGAGAAACCTTGTCTCCAAAAACAAAGCAAAACAAAAACAAAATAAAGCAAAGCAAAAAATTAAAGATTTATTTGGTGGTCAGTGTCTTTCCTTGGGATAAGACAAAATTAAGAACTTGGAAGAAGCCAGAATCTTATGAGATATTTTCAAAGAATCTTTAAAATTTAGAGTTTATTGAACCATATAAACAAAGGGATTATGGGGCTTCCTTAATAGTAAAACTCTTACTCAGGTATGTAGTTATTAAATGGCTTTTGATTTTAGAGGGTGAATGGCTCTATGATACAATTCCTTGCAGAATTTACAACAGTAATTTTGAACAAATGATATTTAAGAGCATTTCAAGTTACCACAGCTCTGACCAGTGATTTTGTGTTTGTTTTGGTTTTTTTTTTGTTTTGTTTTGTTTTTTTGAGACAGGGTTTCTCTGTGTAGTTTTGGAGCCTGTCCTGGATCTCGCTCTGTAGACCAGGCTGGCCTGGAACTCACAGAGATCTGCCTGGGTCTGCCTCCTGAGTGCTGGGATTAAAGACGTGTGCCACCACTGCCCGGCCTGACCAATGAATTTAACTGTATTGTTGTCATGAAAATGTTAGCGATAATACTGGAAAACAAGCCTGTATGATATGTGTGTATTTTTTTTTCCTCCAAGGTGTATAAACATTTTTGAAAATTCCATTTAAAAACTTCAAACTTGGCCAGGTGGTGGTGATGGATACCTTTAACCCCAGCACTGGAAAAGCAGAGGCAGGCAGATCTCTGAGTGAGGCCAGCCTGGCCTACAGAGTGAGTTCCAGGATAGCCAGGGCTACATAGAGATATCCTGTCTCAAAAAACAAACAAACAAACAAACAAAAAACAAATATAACCCCCAAACAAACAAACAAACTTCAAACTCATTATAGAATAATAATTGTTGAATTAAAACAAAAAGTACTTGATATCTTGATGTGAGAAGAGTGTTATTAAGAATGGTACTGAGGCTGGAGAGTTGCCTGAGTGGTTAAGAGTACTTGTTCTTGCAAAAGATTCAGGTTCAATTCCCGGCACCCACATAGAGGCTTACCACTTCCTTAGTGACTGGGCATGCAAATGATGCACAGATATACATGCAGGCAAAGTACTCACACACAACATAAATAAATAGAAAAACATTAAAAGTAGACTAGAATGGTATTGAGTATGTGGCTTAATGATAATTCTGTATTTGTGAAAGTTAACATCAAATTGATTCCTTCACTCAAAACTTCAAGCATTATTGAAAAGGGTATAATGATGTCACCTTTGTTTATAATTCCTTTAAAGGCCAGCCTTCAAGAGTTTCCCCAATATTTCAATAAGTAAACATCAGCAAGAAAATTGCCAAAAGATATTAGAATTTATGTTAACATATGACGTTCTTCCCATATGCAGGTGCAAGGTGATGTTTCTTCTCTTGAAGCAAATTTGTAAGTCACACATAATTTTGTAGAGAATCATCCGAAAGCATTCTGGTCATGGTATTTTAATCTCTTTTGTGCTGATAGAACAAAATATCTGAGACTGGGCACTGCATCATAAAGAAAGGAAGGTTCTTTAAAGTACCAATCTATATGTTCAAGAGTGCAGTATCGGCATCTGCTGAGCTCGGGGGAGGCCACAAGGAACATCTGCAGAAGAGGAAGGACACACAAGACAGGAAGCAAGAGACTCAGGAGGACCTAGGCTCATTGCATGTGCAAGAATCCATTTCCTCAGGAACTAACTTTTCCAAGACTCAGTCTACGAGGTGGCGCCTTCCTCATCAAAGTATATTCCATTAGGAGCCATTTCTTTCTTTCTCCTTTTTTTTTTTTTGGTGTGTGTGTTTTTGTTTTGTTTTGTTTTTTCATGACAGGGTCTCTCTGTGTAGCCCAGGCTGGCCTCAAACTCAGAGATCTGCCTGCCTCTGCCTCTCAGGTGCTAGGATTAAAGGAGTGTGCCACCACCACCAGACTTAGGCCACATTTCTTAAAGAACCCAACACCTCAACACAGCTGTACTAGGGACCAAGCATCCAGCATGTGAACCTTTGGGATGGGATCAAACTATGTCCAACCTGTAACAACAGGAACTGTGTTGTCATTGGATACTACTGAGGATGACTTAATGTTTTGGCTTAAGAGAGCTTCTCACGTGACGACAGATGTTACTCTAAAGGTAAAATGTACACCATCAACACCAACACTTAGAAGCGTATGTTGCTGAGAGCAACATATATTTGCAGAGAAAGGAAGGTATCATGGAGTTGTGGTTGGGGTCAGTGACAAAGAGCTCTTATCTGTTTCCTTATCTGTGCCACCAGCCTATGAGCTGTGTTGAAATCAAAGGTCTGGACTACAGTTTCTACTCTGGGTGCCGAAGAACAGGACTAACTATTGGGTGACTCTGGTCTGTCAGCTGCAGCTCTCAGAAGCGTAAAACTAGGCAAAAAGCTTCTGAACATCACTCAGAGTAAATGTGCTAATTGGATACAGGATTGGCTAGACTAGCTGGTCATCGAGCCCCAGGGTCCTTCCTGGCTCTGCCTTCCCAGTGTTGGGATTAATGACATATGCCCGCACACCCAGATTTCTTTTTTTTTTTTTTTTTTTTGGTTTTTCAAGACAGGGTTTCTCTGTGTAGCTTTGCGCCTTTCCTGGAACTCACTTGGTAGCCCAGGCTGGCCTCGAACTCACAGAGATCCGCCTGCCTCTGCCTCCCAAGTGCTGGGATTAAAGGCGTGTGCCACCACCGCCCGGCCTCACCCAGCTTTCTTAAGTGGGTCCTGGGAATATGAACTCAGGTCCTTATCCTTATGTGACCAACAGTCTTCTCACTGATCCATCTCCCCAGCCCCAATATTCAGAGTTTATTGTGATGACTGGCAACACATTGTAAAATCCATAAGATTTCATATCACTACCCTTTTTATAGTCTATGGAACAGGGTTCAAAGAAAAGCTAGGCCACACAATCTTAGAAAGAAACAAACTACATGCTCTCCCTTATGTGGGGATCCGATGCTATAATGTCTATATTTATATATCAATATACATATGTAAACAATTGCACATATGGGGACAGTATAACACATAGCAAGGAGAACAAAAATAAGTAAACATAGGTGATGAGGAAGGATTGATGCTTGAGTTATAAAAGAGAATACAAAGCAAATTATTTTTCTAGTTTTAATTGTGAAATGGATTTGGGGAGTTGTTTTTGGTTTTTTGGGTTTTTTTGTGGTGGATAAGTACATAAATACTATTTGCTAGTGAGATTGTAAAATCTAATGTGAAGCTCCACAGCTTTAGAACGGCCGTTCTAACTGCCCAACACTTCATTGAGATATACAGACTTCAGGTCTGGCTAACCACTGTGCCATATTTTTATTTGCAAGTTGTCTAGAATAAAGTTTTATTAAATATATTAAAAATTAAAATTAAAACAAAGCAGCTGGGGGGGTGGCTCACGCCTATGATCCTAGTTCTCAGGAGACAAAGGCAGGCAGATCTCCATGAGTTCAAGGCCAGCCTGGTCTACAGAGTTCAGGACAGCCAGGGCTACATAGAGAGACCCTGCCTCAAAAAACAAAACAAAACAAAACAAATGGTTAAAACAAGCAAACCATCAAACTAGTATGTAAGCTGTGGGAAGAGGAAGTTCCACACAAATGCTTGTATATAAAGTCTTGTCCAGGCTACCACAAAACCAAAGAACTATTACGCTATCTAATAACCTAGTTCATTTCTGATATTCCTTTATGGCAGATGTCCTTCAGGCCTCTATTAAGCTATAAACTAATATGGCTGGGTAGATCATACATACATAATACACACACACACACACACACACACACACACATACAGACAGACACACCCCTTTAACAAAGTTTCAAAAAACAAAGTTTATGTCTATATTTTCTACTGTAGTCTATTTCATTAAAAGAAAGATTAGGATCAACTACATCAATTTCAAAACCCACCAATCAATTGCACCTTGACAGAGACACATTTTGATATTGCTGTTATGTATGAGTCTCTGTGTTGAATTTTAAAGTTCAAAAGTGTAGACCTCTGAGAAGCATGAGGGGATGCCTTGATGTTTTCGCCAAACTAGAGGCCAAAGTAGAGACAACTGTGCTTAAACTCAAACTCTGGAACCTTCGGAGGCACACTAAGACTTGCAGAAAGAGATAGAGAGTAGATATAACTTAAAACTGGAGAGATGGCTGGAGAGATGGCTCAGTGGTTAAGAGCACTGGCTGCTCTTCTAGAAAACCCAGGTTCAATTCCCAGTACCTACATGATGGCTCACATGACATCAGTTCATCTGTAGTCTCCTAGTCTTCTGGTCTCCTACGGCACCAGGCATACATGTATGTGATATGTAGACATACATGCAGGCACAGCATCCATATACATAAAAAAATTTTTAAAAATTGTAAAGCCTAGACAGGATGTGCTGTACTTTCCCCAGGCCACGGAGATATTCTATCACAAAGATCATGTGTTCACAAGACAGACTAGAAGTTTTACAGTTGTCGATATGGTAAACCACAGGGCATTCACCACAGGCTAGAAGGCAACAACTCGTTAATAAGAAGGCCTATCTGAGCCAGGGGAGCGGGGGTTGGTGCACACCTTTAATCCCAGTACTCAGGAGGCAGAAGCAGGCAGATCTCGGTGAGTTCGAAGTCAGCCTGGGCTACAGAATGAGATCCAGGACAGCCAGAACTATACAACAGTCAAACACTGTCTTGAAAAACAAAACAAAGAAGACCTGTCTAATTGGTGGGCAGTCAGCATCTCTGAGTTTTTAGTCAAGTGCCATGACACATTGGCTTGAGTGCACACATGTGTGGTATATATGCACACATCCATGAGTGGATGGGTGGATGCATAGAGAGGTGAATGAATAATTGTAAAAGACACTATCTCCTGTATCTAGGAAGGAAAGCATGTCCCTTAAACTAATTTTCCAGGCCATGCCCACTGCACTTTATTACCAGCTCATCTTGGATTTTTAATGATGAAAGAAGAGCTTTTCTCTCCTTTTATAAAACAAAAACAAAACAAAAATAACTCCCCCCCCCAAAAAAAAAACCAGCACTGTGGTGTGCTTGGCAACTTGGGATGCAGGCTTCTCTTTAATCTTTATTTTTATTAATTTCTTTTGAAAGGATGAATATCATCACCCTGGAGACTGATGGTTAAAAACAATCAACAGAAGGAAACAATACCCTCACGTGATGTGGGAAAGAAAGCCATGTGAAGAACTTTTTGCTGCACTGGATACAGGGCTTTGAGGTCAGGCAAGGCTGCTTGTGCCACAGTGAAGACTGGACAAGACAGTACGTGATGGGAACCGGAAAAGCGTTCTTATCCTACGAAATTTTGATAACAGATTTGTTCGTTTATTTTTATCTGCCTCGGGGCATTGTGGCTTATCAGTAACTTGAAGTAACTTAATTACTCTCTGTAAATTCTTTTGACAGCTCGGCCTCACCCTGAGGAACGCAGAAGAAAATGTATCAAACGTAGGAAAGCAGTCAGTGATGCATTTCTCTTCGTGGGCACTGGCTCCTTCCCCTCTCTCCCTCATCTCTTCCTCCCTCTTCTCTCTCTCTCTCTCTCTCTCTCTCTCTCTCTCTCTCTCTCTCTCTCTCTCTCTCTCTCTCTCTCACACACACACACACACACACACACACACACAAATGTGGGGTTTGATTTTTAATGCATCTTTAGACATATATGTGCATGGATCTGAACAAGCTTTGACTGATTATAAAAAGTGGGATCCTGGGATGCATTATTAAGTATAGTTGAGAGACATGTCCTTTGGATGTCACCAACAGCACCCTTTCTTTAAAGTCTCAATTGTTGGCCTGGAGAGATGGCTCTGTCAGTAGAGTGTGTAGCACCAGGACCTAAGGTTTTAATCCCCAGAATCCATATAAAAAGCTAGGCATGGCGGCACATGAAACCCCAACACTGGGGAGACAGGAGGTTCCCTGGGGGTAGGGGTGGAGAGGTGGGGGGCATGGGGAGTGTGCTAGCCTGCTACCCATCCAGTCCAGCTTACTTGGTGAGTTCCAGGTTAATAAGAGACCCCATTTCAAGAAAGAGGTAAATTCAAAGTTGTCCTCTGGCTTCCATATATATATGCACACACACACACACACACACACACACACACACACACACACACACACGACAAACAAACAGAAAACACTCAATTGTTTTATTAAAGGATGATGGAGACATAAACTTTTTTTTGGCTAAAGGCTTAAAACATGATCTGAAATAAGCAAGACTGTGTTGATGACATTCAAGAAAAAATAAACAAACAAAACAAAACAAAATAATGACTTGTTTTTATGGCTGCAGAAGCCAGAGGGTGGGAGGGGTTTGATCTTTTTGGAGGACAGAGGAGAAAGAGGAGCAGGAACATGGCTCTTCGGGTGCCAGAGCAAACAGGCAAGTAGTAAACAGGAGAGAATTAGTCGCCTTCCTAAGTTCACACTGTTCAATTAAGTAGAATTATTTGAAAATCTTGCTTTGGAAAGACATTCCTTGTGGAGTCAAAACTAGTAATTATGCGAGGTGGTGAAAGGGGAGGCATCAGCCAGGGCTCTAGAACACGGCTGTTTAGTGAAGAATTTGGAAGCCCTGGCTGTGAAATCAGAATCCGGTGAGCAGAGGCTTGTATAGTGACTGTCGGCCATGAGTCTTTCCTGCCCAGGGCTGTGGCAACCCTGAACACGGTGTGGCTACTACGGCCAATCATGGGCATCATAGCAGAGAGAGGCTAGCGCAGGGTCAGGATCCAAGGCTATTCAGGGACATTCTTGCTCGACTGTCAACTCAGATGACTTGAATTAAGTCATTTCACCCACATGCAATTTTTCAACTGTTTTATCGCTACATCAAAAGAAACTGGACACATATTTTTAAGGTTTCTATAAAACTACTAGTTAATCCAGTATGTGCAAAATGCTATTTCAATGTGAATTTTTTAAATCTCGACTAGCTGTATATTCAAGTGCTGGACAACCATACATCGCTAAAGGCTAGTGGTCGCCATATTGCATAGTGCAGATCTGAACAGATTTATACATTTCGATAGATGGGAACAGGAATGACATTTCTCTCTGATCATCAGAGAATAATTGTTCCAAAGACTAGTCATCAAAAATACTGCAGGGACTTTAAAATGATATTATGGTCCCTCGTTTATGTATTAGTCATGTCCTAGAAAAAATTCTTTCCAAGGAAATAGATGTGTAACCTGTCCATGTCCTGGGGATGTTTGAAAACCTTTCCACACCAGCACATGGAGGTAAGCAAATTTCTGTGAGTTCCAGGATAGCCTAGTCTACATAGTAAGTTCCAGGATAGCTAGGATTATAGAGAGAGAGACCCTATCTCAAACAAACAAACAAAAACATAACAAAAACACCTCTTTACTGAGATGACCACACTTTCAGGTCACTGTGGAGACTGGAAGGGAAGCATGGATGAGTCCTGTGGTTGCTAACCTTCCCAGGGTTCTTCAGACAGCAGGAGACAGTTCTTTGTCTGTGTGGTGGGAGCTTTCGGTACTGTGCCTATGACATCACAGAGTACTTTCAGTAATTAAAGGCTGTGAAACTTTTTTAAGTTAACTTTTTTTTTTTTTGAGACAGAGTTTCTCTGTGTAGTGCTGGCTTTCTTTTAACTCGCTCTGTAGAGCAGGCTGGCCTCAAATTCAGAGATCCTTCTGCCTCTGCCTCCTAGCTGCTGGGATAAAAGGTGTTCCCAGCCCTGGGGCAAGTTAACGTCTACTAAAGAGTAATAGTCGGTCTGAAAGAAATTTGATTTCTCTTTGCTGGAAACATCCGCTTGGCAACTTGGGGAGCTACAGCTGGTGTTATGCGTCCATTTTTGAGTCTGTTTAACATTGGTATGTAGATTGGCTGTTCTCTATCTTCCTAGGGCTAATTCTCACATGAAGCACTTTCAGTTTAACTGCTAACTAAGTCTTATGGATTATCAATGTGAGGAATCTCAAATACTTTTATTTCATGAACATGGAAGAAGTATCTATATCATATGTATGAAATTCTCCTTTCTAGAGTTTCATAATCATTTACTCTTTATCATAAAGGATAGCAGAAGAGTCTAAGAAAAAAAGATAAACTGAATTGAGTTGTTTGAATGAGTTCACTCCAAAAATGTTCCAAAGGAAATGAGTTTCAAATGGAGTGAAGGGGATCTGTGGCCTAACTGGATCAGAAGGTGTACAGGGTCAGCTAAGTAGGAATCAATAGATGAACAAGTCGTAACCCAAGTCTACACCCGGGTAACACCTAGAGTTCTCAGACAAGTGTGAATGCTAGATGAGGGTACAGGGAAGTAACCACTCTCATAAAGTGTTGGTGGAAGTGTGATTTGGAACAATCCTGTAAGAAAGTAAATATGTAACAAACCTATAGCAGGCCTGTACTGCATGTAGCAATTCTACTCCCTGGAGTATGTGTACAATGTGTTAAACTCTATGCATGCAGAAATATTCAACATGGTATTGTTTACATTAGTGAACTACTAGAGACAACACAAATGTCCAATAATAGAAAAGTAGTTAAATGAATTATGGTTCGTATATTTATGTATGTACATAAATAAATGTGTTCATGAAATTAGACACTAATAGTATCAAATATGGGATAGATCCATTAAAAGTATATTAAACTAATCAGCCAATTACAAAACAGAAAAGTATAATTTTCATATAGGTGTTGTGAAAAGACAAGCAATTTTAATTTCATTTATACAATTATGAATAATGGATTTCTTATGTCTACTCAGTGATATCTGCTTTCAGATTTGACCCACTCTTAAAGAAGTTCTTCTTCGATGGGCAGTGGTGGCACACACCTTTAGTCCTAGCACTCAGGAGGCAGAGGCAGGAGGATCTCTGAGTTTGAGGCCACTTGGTCTACAGAGTGAGTTCCAGAAGAGCCAGGGCTACACAGAGAAACCCTGTCTTGAAAAACTAACAAACAAACAAACAAAAGCTCTTCTTGAACAAAGTGAGAAGAATACTGTTCATTGTGGGGTGGCTACCCACCTACCCCACAGTTTCCCAGAGTTTTCTTGAGTGAGAGCAACAGGAAATATTAGATAGAAGGATTTAGATTGTGGAGATAAATGGATAGAAAATACAGGATAGCCTCGAGAGGGCCTGGAACCTATTCCAATGGGCTCTGACTGTCTCTGCCCTAAGATATTTATAGAAACGCCAAGGGGTGGAGCAAAAGACCTCCCCCCAGCACAGCTAAGTGCAGGCCATCTCTGACACTTGTACTCAGGCCCATGGTCCAATCATCCCCTCTGCAGACCTTCTGGGTAAAGCCACTAGGAACCTGAAAATGGGCTCCCACAATCCATCCTTGAGATAGGAGAGGAAGTTCTGAGGCCTCTTTCTCATTCTGAGAGTTCTAAATGAATTTTTGGAAGGTCATTTGTTTGGCAAGTCCATGAGCTTCCTAGCAGGGACAAGTGTAGGAAGAACTCAATCCTGAGTAGCCTGCACTAAGTGTTGTCTTTCTTACTTAAGAGGAAGGCTGCATTTCAGGAAATACTGCAGCCCAGTATCATTAACACTATAGATATAGGTGTGTATTCGATTCTAGAAAGTGATGTTATATCACTAAGAAGAAGAAAGACATTATAATACAATATCTGAAGTCCATTCACATGTGAGGCTATTCTATGAATCTCAGTTCATGCCATAGGAACAGATTTAGAGTGTGGCTAGTACTTCCTAAAATTTAAAACAAAGATCAAATTATTTTGCCCCAGCCATTAAAGTTCCCACACAGCTCTCAATCTCTACAGACAAGCTCTTATCAAAAGAGAACCATTACAAAATAGACCTCATATACCCAGGTTCCTTCACATAGCAATGACAAGTGCCATTGGTTGGAGCCCATTTTAATGACTTCTCTAGTGCTGTGCTAAGACACCATGACTAAGGCAATTTATAGACTAAAGAGTTTATTTGGGTTTACAGTTTCAAAGGATGAGTCAATGACCATCATGATAGGGAGTGTAGCGGCAGGCAGGCAGGGATGGCCCTGTAGCTGTAGATGAAAGCCTACATCCTGATCTACAGGCACCAGGCAGAGAGAGAGAAAGCTAATTGGGAATGGCATGGGCTTTTGAAACCTCCACACATCCTCCTAGCAACACATCTCCTTCAACAAGGCCACACTTCCTAATCCTTCCCAAACAGTTCCACCGACTGGGAACTAAGCATTCAAATATATGAGCCTGTGGGGGTCATCCTCATTCAAACCACCATAGTGCCAGTTAGATCTATGTTTGAAATACTTGTGCAGCATATTATTACCCCAGGCAAAGTATTTAGCCTCCCTGGTTTCAGCTTTCTGAGGATATTAATACCCAACTTTTAAGATTATGTATATGGGAGATGAGGAATGTAACGTGTCAGGCACAATGCCAAGCAGAATAAATGCCCAAGTTGTAGCTGTTGTAATTAAAATGAAGTTTATTTAAATACCTTAACCGGAAACATTTATAAAATTTTCTGAAAGTCAAGTGTGTCCTCATCATGATGTTTATTCCAAGGAACTCTCCATGACACAAACGGATTTATTTGGAAGACTACAAAGGAAAATATCCCTGAATTTTCCACCCACTGTTACCTAACACTTCACCACCCTGAGCAATCCTCTCATTTCTCCCGAGAGAAAGCAGAACATAAAGTTCCTTCTGAACCGCAATTCCGAGGTCAACATCAGTTCATTGGGAAAAAAAAAATCTCCGTCATTGTTTATACACACAGACCCACACGTATATACCCGACCATATACACGTTTACACACAAAACACAAGGGCGCACACATACAGATGTGTGTTTGAACTGTACATTAGTAAAAACCTTAATTTTAGCATTTCGATAACATAAATGAATGACGTAGTGGAGAAACAACCATTTATGAGGACCGTAAGACTCGTTCTTCCTGTTAATGCTTAACTTCAGTTCCTATACAGCCATGTCATACTGTATAGAATTCACACACACACACACACACACACACACACACACACACACACACACACACACACGGTGGGGGCGGGGATTAAATGTGAGCGGCCATGGGCTGGCAAGCCGAGTCAGTTGGGAGAAGCCAGTTTTTGTCTGCCCAGCGCTCACCCAGACTTCCCCTAAGGGGAACGATTTCTCTGCCAGGCATATTATTGGAGTGAGTAGAGTCCCAGGCCTGACTAATATTTTCTTCTTGGCCCTTTTACTTCTTTAGCACAAACCTCTGAGGTTAGGGTGGTTTTGAGGGAACTCCTCAAAGCATCCTAAAATGCCTGGTTGTTCTAGTTGTTTATTTACTTAATTGTCTTTTATTTCTCAATTCTGCATGTTTACTACCCAGCTAAGTGCTGCTGCCCGCTGCCCCATTTAGCACTAAAGGTGGATTTTAAACCATGAGGCCTTTTATAACCACTGTTCAAGCACTGATGCCTTCATGCAGCGCGTGGAAATTAGGGCCAACAACCCGCACAAGTCAGAACCACACCGAGAGAGTCTTCTGAGGTAAGCTTTCATCCCTGCAGCCAGCCTGGTGTTTGGGTGACACCTCTGTTCAAGAGAGGATGCCCAGGAGTCATTTCAGATGGACGGGCCCTTAGTAGCAGGACAAGTTAAAGCCTGAAAGATTGTGCTGCATGTAGATAGGTCATAGCTGACTCCAGGAAATACCATTTGGTCCCATGCTTTATTGGTCCTGCCTACATGGATACACAAGCAACTAAAATCAGGAAATATTTCCAGGTGTGGGTATACAACTGTAATTTCAGCACTCAGAATACTGAGGCAGGGGAGCTGCAAGTTCAAAAGAAGGCACACACATGCGCGCGCGCACACACACACACACACACACACACACACACACACACACACACACCTCATCTCAGGAAGAAGAGAGGGAGGGGAGAAGAGAAAGATGGAGGAGGGGGAGAAGGAAGGAGGGGGAGGGAGGGGAGGAAGAGAGAGATTATCGAGCATGAAGATTTTATCTTTTCTGCAGTGATCTGCAGAGGCTGAAATGAACTTTGGAGGCTGATAGAAACTTGGAGTAATGAGGAGATTATACACATCAGTAAACACCTGATGATGGGACTTACATTCCCATAACTACAGAGTACCAGTGTGGAGCAGGAGCCCTACATGAGTGTGATGCAAGGCAATGACAACCCCCCAGGTTCCAGCAGGGATGAGATGATTGTTCCACAAGACCTCATCACCATTCATAGCTGATGAGGGAGCATTGCGATTACAATAAATAATAAACCCTCAATCCATCCATGATGGAATGTTAAAGACCCAATTTCCAGTTGGTCTTATCCATAGCTACTAGAGTGTTCATAATTGCAATGACCGTGTCATATCCAGAATCTAGTAATTTATCGCCTTCCCCTCACCCTCTGGCTCTTACATCCTCTCCAATGCCTCTTCTGCAATGTTCCCAGACCTGGGAGGTGTGATACAGATGCCTCGTTTAGGGCTGAGCACTCAACAGTCATTCATCCTCAGCATTTTGAACAGATAAGAGTCTCTGCATTAACCACCATCCACAGGAAAAAGAAGCTCTCTGAGCAAGGCTAAGAGCGGCGGTTGGCTATGAACATGAGTTATGTAGAAGGCCGTTTGCTTCTATATCCATTTAGCAAAGCATTAGTAGATTTCTGCCTCTGAGTGATAGCCCTTTTTCTTTTCATTAATGTTTTTCCTCCTTTGTTGAACACTGATAAACATTTCAAAATGCATCTTGCTGTTCTATAATGAGGTAAAAATAAGGAAATGACTAATAAATTAGAAATGAACATAATGCAGCACAATGTCTTTGTGATATGTTCAGTGGCTAAAATACATTGTAATCGGCTACAAAAATAGTTCTTAAGAATTTAAATGCGAGGTGACTGGATTATTATCACATTTCATAACTAAGGAACAAGAGTTTGGGGGTGTGAGGGTGACACAGCAGGCCTGTTTTCACTTCTAACACACTGAAAACAGATCCCTTGTTTCTTCGCTCTTGGGTACCGCAAGAGTTAATCCACTGCAGCCAAGAGAGCTGGGTGTGGGCCAGCCACACCAGGTCAGATGACTTCTGCTAAAGAGCTCTGGGCTTCAGAGGGAGGAAGGCATGTAGCAATTCTCTTATAGGAAGTTCTGAACAGTGCTGACTTATGTGGAGGGAAAGAGACAAGAAACGAAGCCCCGGTAAATCAAGGTGTTCTACTAACCACTAGGTAGATGTAGTATCGACATAAACCCAGGCAGGTAGCTGTTCATGGATGAGCATTCTTTTCTGGTTTACACATTCTACCTAAAACAACACAATTCAGAAGAGAGACTGGAACGTTTCCTAACACAGACTCAGCCCCCCACCAAAACCAGATGATAAGCTAGGGATAGCATCCTGTCTAAAGTCATGGAAAAGACTTAAGAGCTATTATTTAATAGTTTTGTGAGACAGGCTTCACCCTGTGCCTCTGGTTGGCCAGGAACTCACTCTGTGAACCAGGGTGGCCCTAAACTTGTGGTGATCCCCCTGACTCTGCTTCCTGAGTATGAGGATTGTAGGCACGGGCTACTGTGGTTTACTTTTTATTTGTTTGTTTCTTGAAGGAAAGTTGTGCAGTAGTGTTTACATTAATGACCACATGTATGTAGGGTATAGCTTATTTTGAGAATAAGCAATGAAAGCTTGAGATTTAGAGGGTCATATCCTCTGCTGTTTAAGGAGCTATGTAAATGGAGTTTTGTTTCCTGAACACCAGTCCCAAGTAACGACACAGAGCAGAAATTTCTGCCTACAGAACTATACTGAACATCATATTCACCCAGTGTTTGACTCTTGGGTTCTTGGTTCATTCGGTGTATAGATACTGTATTAGTGAGTCTTTGCATTATTAACAGGTGAATTCTTCCTACTTATTACATTTTTGGAGAATATTTTGGCAGAACATCATGATCCTGCAAATTCTAAATTTGATTTTCAGGTTGATTTATACAGAGTTTTCTCAAGTCAGCATTTGTAATATAAAAAGAATGACTTTGCGCGTGGTGCTTATTTATAAGGAGTTCACACCCAAAGAAATACACAGGTCCCAGAAAATGCAGACCATATTGCAACAGCCTTCCTACTATTCTTCATCACATCTTATAAACACAGTGCCTCATCAGTTCTACATTGTCTTACTATCGGATTCTCTTAAAACAGAAATCACTTTATGAAATAGAGAAAATGAAAAATAAAATTTGAGAATTTCCATCTGGGATAATTACTCTCTTTTTAAAGACTGAAAGCAGATTCTTTTTCTGATCTAGCATATTCTGAAATTGGTTCCCTCTGCCTTCTGCACTGGCTGGTTTTGTCTGTCAACTTGACACAAGTTAGAATCATCAGAGGAAGGAGCCTCGGTTGAGGAAATGTCTCCTTGAGATGCAGCTGTAAGGCATTTTCTCATTTAGTGGTCAGTGGAGGAGGACCCAGTCCACAGTGGGTGGTGCCATTCCTGGGCTGCTGGTCCTGGGTTCTATAAGAGCAAACCAGGAGAAGCAAGCTGCCCCCCTCCCCATGGCCTCCACATTAGTCTGTGCCTCTGGGATCCTGCCCTGTTTGAGTTCCTGTTCTGATTTCTTCAGTGTTGGACGGCAATGCTGAAGTGTAAGCTGAATAAATCTTCTCCTCCCCAGCTTGCTTGGTTGGAACCTCCAGCTCACTCCTGCATGATCCAGAAATCCCCATTCTTGTCTCTTTCCAAACCCCGCCCACTCAGAGAGTCTTCAAACAAAGGAAAGGTGCCAAAAAGCCCAGTTCTGAATTCTTGGCGACTACTGCAGCTCCTCCCCTGAAGTTGCTGGCCACTCAAGTCCCCACCTAGAGGGCTCAGCTTTTGACCACTTGTGGCGGACACATCATCACCCCTTGCCTACAGGTTATAAAGTCTCCCCGCTTTCATTTGTAGGCCTAGCTTCTCTGGCCTCAATCTCTGAGACTAAAGGACCTGTCCAGGAGTTGCTTTGCTCAAATAAATCTGTAATTATACTTCTTCAGTTCAGCTAGATCTGGTTTACTATGTCAATGGAAAAACCTATTATTGGGGGTAGAAAACCTATTACAGAGTAGTGGAATATTGGTGTGACAGACCTGACCATGTTTTCGGGGAGGATTGTGGGAGGACTTTGGAACTTTGGGCTAGAAAAGCTATTTTGTGTTGAGACCTCAGTGTGATGTTCTATGGGAACTTGGAAGATAAGAATATTGAGAGAAGTGCAGAGGATGGAGGCCCGGCTTGCAAAGTTTCTATAGGAAGTTTAAAGACTCTTGTACTTGAAGTTTTCTAGATAACTGTTTTGTTATATGTAATTTTACTATATTGAAATTAAAACCTTCCTTTTAAATAGAAAGAAAAGGGGAAACGATGGGTGATGTTGCTCTATATGTTGTGAATGTGTTGCTCTGATTGGTTGATAAATAAAATAAAATGCTGATTGGCCAGTAGCCAGGCAGGAAGTATAGGCAGGATAAGCTGACAAGGAAAATTCTGGGAAAAGGAAGGCTGAGTGAGGAGACGGCAGCCCACCGTGCAGGGAGCAGCATGTAATGGCACACAGGTAAAGCCATGGAAAATGTAGTGACATACAGATTAACAAAAATGGGCTGAGTTTAAGTGTAAGAGCTAGTCAGTGGTAGGCCTGAGCTAATGGCCAAGCAGTTTTAATTAATATAAAGCTTATTACATAAAAATATAAATATAATATAAAGCAGAGTGATTATTTTATAAGCAGCTATGGGGGCCGTGGGGCTGGGCTGGACTGGAGAAAACTTCAGTTACAGATTCTATCAGGCCGTTTGTTATTTTTAACCAAGGTCCCATGATTCTGGTTAGCTGGGGCTAAAGAATCAGTTGTGATTAACAAGATACCAGAACTACTAAAGCAAAATTTTGCTTTACTGGGATACTTGATGCTGGTCAGCTGGAGCTAAGAAATTAGTGATGATTAAGAAGAGACCAGCATCACTGAGGTGCAATCTTCTGGGAAGTGTTTCCTAAGAGCACAGAGAGCTGTGTTCCAGAGGTGGTCAAGGTTGTACCTCGTGCTGGTGGCCAGACTTGGTAATGTATAAGCATCACCCATGTGGTACTGGTTTTGAAGGTATGAAAGGATCACGGAGAGCAGCTGAGGCTTGGCACTGGGAGAGGCCAGGAAAGGCCATTGGTGAAGGTTCAACCTCAGTGGCAGCTGAAGGCCCAGGACTGGAGGGGTCATGTAAAGAAGCTGAGGCTTGGCACCATGAGGAGAACCTATGAGAGGCTATTGGTGAAAGTGTAGCCCAATTGTAGTGAGGGACCCCAGCATTTTGAGATGCCAGTACCATGGGAAGACCACCAAGAATAGTAGTAGCAGTGGAGTGGAGCCAGCTGGAACCTAGAAGAAAAACTGTGTGCTGCAGAGGGCAGAGTTGGGGAAGTAACCCAAGTTCTTTGGAGGAATCCAGAAGGTCATGAGTAAATCCCAGATAATTCACATTGCGTTATTTCTACTGTTAGAGTTCGGTTTTGTTTGGTTCAGATTGTGACAGTGCCCTGGTTCTTTCCTCTTGAAGAAGGTATTTAATTTTGATTTTTTTAAAAGGAGCTCACAGATGAAAGACTTGAACTTTTAAAAGAGATTGGTGTTTTAAAGAGACTGAAATTCTAATGTGTTGGTAAAGACTGTGGGACTTATAAAATTATGATTTTAATGTGAGATTTTGGGGATAAATAAGAAAGAAAGGGATGTGTCTTAATAGTGATGTGTTTGTGTGTCAAGTCGACAAGGGGTCCATTGTACTGGCTGGTTTTGTCTGTCAACTTGACACAAGCTAGAGTCATCAGAGGAAGGAGCCTCAGTTGAGGAAATGCCTTGATGAGATCCAGCAGTAAGGCATTTTCTCATTTAGTGATCAGTGTCGGAGAGCCCAGCCAATGGTGGGTGGTGGTACCATCCCTGGGCTGCTGGTCCTGGGTTCTATAAGAAGGTGGACTGAGCAAGTCATGGGAAACAAGCTAGTAAGCAGCTCCCCTCCATGGTCTCTGCATTAATCCATGCCTCTGGGATCCTGCCCTATTTGGGTTCCTGTCCTGACTTCCTTCAGTGATGAACAGCAATGCTGAAGTGTAAGCCTAATAAACCCTTTCCTCCCCAACTTGCTTTTTGGTCATGGTGTTTCATCGTAGCTATATATATTGAAACCCTAGCTAAGACACCCCCAACTCCTCCCAGGTTCTCTCCACCTCCCCACCCTCCCAAGTCCACATCCTTTCTTATTTTCTCTCATTAGAAAACAAACAGGCTTATACAATCCCTCAACTGGACTCCCAGAGCTCAGCCCAGTACTTGACTGTGGATCTCTGCATCTGCTTCCATCAGTTGCTGGATGAAAGTTCTAAGATGATAATTAAGGTAGTAACCAGTCTAATTACAAAAGAAGGCCAGCTCAGGCACCCCCTCCACTATTACTAGGAGTCTTAGCTGGGGCCATCCTTGTGGATTCACAGGAGTTTCCCTGACACCAGGTTTCCCCCTAACCCCACAATGACCCCCCATCCAGATATCTCTTTTATTGCTGTCCCTCTCTATCTCTCCCCAACTCAACCATCCCAATTCCTCATGTCCCCACCCCCCATTCCCTCCCCTCTACCCCATTCCACCGCCAGTTTACCCAGAAGATCTCATCTATTTCCCCTTCCCAGGGCAATCCATGTGTCCCTCTTAGGGTCTTCCTTGTTAGCTAGCTTCTCTGGAGCTGTGGATTGTAGTCTACTTATCCTTTGCTTTATATCTACTATCCACTTATGAGTAAATATATACCATATTTGTCTTTCTGGGTCTGGGTTGCCTCACTCAGGATGATTTTTTTTCTAGTTCCATCCATTATTTGCCTTCAAGTTTCACGATGTCATTGTTTTTTACTGCTGAATAATACTCCATTGTGTAATTGTACCACATTTTCTTTATTCTTCGGTTGAGGGACATCTAGGTTGTTTATAGGTTCTGGCTATTATGAATAACACTGCTGTGAACATAGTTGAGCAAGTAGCCTTGTGGTATGATTGAGCATCCTTTGAGTATATGCCTGAGTGGTATTGCTGGATCTTGAGGCAGACTGATTCCAAATTTTCTAACAAGTCACCATACTGATTTCCAAAGTAGCTGTACAAATTTGCACTACCCATCAGCAGTGGAGAAGTGTAATATAAGCAAGAGGAGTCAAAATCATGAAGGGGAAACCCACAGAGTCAGATGACCTAAGCTAAGGGGAGCTCACAGACTTGATAGCCAGGGAGCCTGCATGGTACCAAACTAGGCCCCTTGCATGTGGATGACAGTTGTGTAGCTTGGTCTGTTTGTGCGGCCCCTAGCAGTGTGACCAGGATCTGTCCCTGACACATGAGCTGGCTCTTTAGAACCTATTCTCTATGGTGGGATGCCTCGCTCACCCTTGATACAGCGGGGAAAAGCTTGGTCCTGCCTCAACTTGATATGCCATGCTTTGTTGATTGCCTTGGGAGACCTTACCCTTTCTAAGGAGTGGATGGGGCAGGGGAGGAACAGGAGAAGGGGAAGGAGGGGAAACTGTGGTTGGTATGTAAAATAAATTTAAAAAAAATTTAAAAACCCAGCCATCTAAAGAAGGAGGAGGAGGAAGGAGAAGAAGGAGAAGAAAGAAAGTATTAATAAAATAAGATAAAAACAAACAAACAAACAAACTTTAATAGGGCAAAACAAATGAACAGAAAAAGGGAGTCAAAGAAAAAAATAAAAGAAACATGTATAGACGTAGAGACACACTGACACACACAGAAATGCCCTAAAAGCATAAAATAAGAAACCATAATATATAAGCAAAAGGCTTGTAGGGTAAAGGAAAAAAATAAAAAGTCCAGATAAAGTATTATGAGACAACAAAAGTGTATTTAATTCGTGCCCCTCTTCCCAACTGTGGTACTAGGATCTAACCCTGAGTCTCACGCACACAAGGCAAGCCCCGCCAACAGAACCGTATCCTTAGCCCCATTATGGTAATCTTTTAAAAGTATATGATAGGCCTAACACGGTTGGGGAGACGGCTAGGTGGGCCAAGGGCTTGCTGTACAAGTGTGAGGACTGAGTCCGGACCCTGAGCACCATGTGAAAGCTGCAGGGTGTCTGTAACACCAGTGCTGGGAAGTATGGGGCAGAGACGGGCACATCCGAGGGGCCCACAGGACAGACAGTCTAGCTGATATGGTGAGTCCCAGGTTCAATGACACCCCCATCCCCCAAAATAAAGTGAAAGAGTGATAAAGACACCTGAACTCTGGCCTCCACATGCCCACGCATGGTCAATTGTACCCCTAACACGTGGGTACACATACACTACAGAATCATAGAAGTTAAAAAAAAAATCTTTAAATAGGATGCATAAAATCATGATGCATATTTAATGTAAATTTCATTCTGTATGAAATAATAGGTAAACATAGAGCTTTTGGTTATGTCCAAGTGAAGATGAGAAATTATCTTTAAATAGCTCGTTTAAATCTGACTAAAACTGACAAGTGCCATTTTAGCACTTGGAAAAGAAACGACATGCAACGACCTCAGAAGTATTTAGGTTAGAAAAACTGCTGAACTAATTAAACATAGTAAGAATCTATGACATTCTGGCCAAAAGCTTCTCTCACGTTCCTCTTCCTACCTCAGTAAGGCAGGGGTTTTGCAGAGGCAGAGCAAGCTAGGGCCGGCAGCCTCTCTGTGTTAACAGTGTGAGAGACTATGACTTCCCGTCCTGCAGCATCCTTGATGGAAGTGATGCTTTCTGAGGTGGTGAGCAGAGACGACAGCCAGAAGGTACCGGAGAAGACAAAAGCTAGTCAGCCATTCCCGTTCAACTTGAGAGCTGTGTGCTGTGGGGCTGAAACACGTCGGAGGAGAAATGTGGACTTCAAGCTACCTCCCTGACTGACGGAGATCCATCGAAGCAGATGGAAGCTTCACTGTCTCCTATGTGTTTGAGCACAAACTTTGTGCAATTACTCAGTCATGAACTCATAGGTAGGTAGATCCATGGAAAGGGTCTCTCCTTGAACCCAGAGCTGACTGACTGGCTAAACTGCCTGGCCCAGTGAGCACTGGTTCACTGTTCCAGGGTTACAGATGTTCAACACCAGGCCTGGCTCTTTAAGTGCCAGGGATTTAACTCAGACCACCATGCTTGTGCAGTGGCAGGCACTTCACTACAGAGCCAACTTCCCAGCTTTGTTTAACATCAAAATGACTATGATATCTGATGGGAATTCCAACCACGACCCATGGTCACGCATGCCCGGCGGGACACTTAGTCATTTCTGCCTAGTCATTTCCGGGTCATACGTCCTATGTAAGCCATGCCCCTTGGCTGTGCAGCTGATCACGTGATCTATGCATATGCGTGGAGTAGCCACGAGGGCCTGTGTGCACAGGTGCAAGCTGGCCCTTAAAAGACAGGCCCCATGTTCCCCCACTGCCTTCACACACATGTCCTTCCGCAGGCCTAATCACGTCTATCCCTTTCTCCTTGTCTTAATAAAACTCTTGTTAGTGGATTCTGTCATGTTTCATGACTTTTCCTTGCAGGGTAAGAGCACCACTAAAAACCATCAACATCAACAAAGAAATAAGACTATTCAGTCCATATTGGATGGGGAGGAGACTCAATAGAAACAATCTCTATTTGCCTGCAAATCTTGGATTTTGCAGATAAAAATATGTAAAGGGTATATTTAAAAAGTTATTTAAAGAACTAAAGATAACCGTGTTTGAAGTACTTGAACTGTGACACTAAGAATCAAACAATAGAAATCCTCAGTAAGAGGACACCTCCCCCCAAAAGGGCTCAAAGGATAGTCTAGTTGATATGGTGAGTCCTGGGAGGGGGTGGGGTGAGTCCTGAAGTGCGTGGTGGTGGTGGTAGGGGGAACTGTGTGCACATATTGAATTTTAAAACAAATGAAAAACTCACCAGAAGGGCTCACTAACAGATTGAAGATGACAGAAAAGATAGCTGAGGAACTCAGATATAGGAATTGCCTAAATTGAAGAACAGAGAGACCTGTGGGACAGTGAGTATGCTGATTATATATATACATATATACATACATCATAGGAGTTCAAGGATATATATATATATATATATATATATATATATACATATACATATATATACATATACATATATATATCATGGGAGTTCAAGGGGAGTCAAGAGAGAGAAGAAAGCAGAAAAATAGTATAAGAAATATAATGGAAAATTGAACAGCTTTGATTTGAAACATTAATTTGCACATCTAAGAAACTCAAAGAGCAATCGGTAGCTAAGTAAACCTCCTGAAAATCTCCCTGGCGTTTTGTGAATGTGTCTCTCATTGGTCCCTTCACCTCTTTGGCTAGTCTGTGATTTCCTTCCTCAAAGGGAGGAAAAATTTTTTCTTGGTGTGTTTTCAAATACCATGTAACTCAAACCTTCCTATTTACCACAGTCTCGGGTAGAAATTTAACGCACTTTCATAATCCATCGGTAAAGGGACTCACAATTTATAGCTTGGCTCCTGCACTTCCACTACCTGGTTAATAACTCTGTGGGTGTTTTCCTCGCGTGCTCAGCATAGAATAGCAATTCTCATTGTGTCATCAGTCAGTACGAGTACTAGAACCCACCAAGGATGAGCAATAACAGAACCAACCTCAGTGGCCTGACGTTTTCTGCCCCTTGGCTTCCTCTGCAGTGGCGGCTGCCAATTCTACAGGCCAGTGTCTGCCTCTTATTCATTTCTGGGATTTTATGAACTGCTCATCTAATGGATCTGAGAGCTCTTGTGATCTCCTTCTTTTAATTAATCCATAACAGTTGTTTTTCAATTTTTTTATTAATTAATTAAATGAATTCATTTTTTTTATATCCCCACTGAAGTTTCCCCTCCCTCCTCTCCTCCCAATCCCTTCTACCACCTCCCTTTTACCCCACCCCATCCACCACTCCTCTGTTTCTGTTCAGAAGGGGGCAGGCCTCCCATGGGTATCAACGAAGCATAGTATATCAAATTGCCTTAGGACTAAGCTCCTCCCTTGTATTAAGGTTGGGCAAGGAGATCCAGTATCAGGAATAGGTTCTTAAAAGTCAGCCAAAGCTCCATAACACAGCTTTAACACTCCTAAGCACAGTGCTGATCATTTCACCGTTAAAACATTAACAACGAAAAAAATATTTCATAGCTTTGTACGGCTGATAAAAATAAAACCTGAATTTCTTAGGAAAAGATTCCTCCCCAACTGTGTTTGCCACGTTCCTTCACCAGCACAGATTTCAACGGTCAAAGAAATCTGGAGACTTTTTTCAGTCCAACTGAAATAAACCACCAGGTATAGAAGAAAGAAAAAAAGAAAAAAGGAAGAAAGAAAAAGAATGGCCACGGAGAGGCTTTTTCTTGTGGGTGGATACATGTCCCCTAACAACTTGTAAATGTTCTAAGAATTCACATTATGTAAGCTTTTGGAAGCTAGAGTGGCCACATCAGCTCCAGGGGATGAAGAGCTCAGGACACGTGGCCATGGAATATGGTGAGCAGATGGAGCGGCTGCCACCCTGGCCTGATTCAGCAGTGCAAGACCAGAAGATAAATGGATGTATCTTCCGAACAGGAGCCTGTTACCCATAAACAAATACAGATGAACAGGGCTTCGAGCTCACTTCAGGAGGCAAGCAGAGGTTGAGGCAGGAGCACAGGCATGCTCCGTTTAGTTGTTTGAAGCCACGAAAGAGCTTGCGTTCCCCAGGCAAGGTCGTCTGGGCGATCCCTCAGAGGCTCGGAGACCCCTGACAACAGGAATCCAGAGAATCCTGACAGGCCTGCAGGTGGAGGCTGTGTTTGTAGACACACCTGCCCTTGCCTGTCACAGAGCTTTGCTGGAGAATGGGAAGCCATCCTAACATTCTACGGCTTCGCTAACGGAATAAGCTCTGTGGAACCTGCAAATTAGGTAACAAGAACTCCGCAGCTGGATGGGGGTGGGTCACACTGGGCAGCTTAGCTTTCCCTTCAGAGTGGGCCCGTTCAGTCTGTGAAGTGCAATGAGTTTCGGATATCTAGCACTCAAATTCATGAAGGAAGGATGCCCTAAAAATAAAGGGCAGGAACAGGAACCAATCAGGACAGGAAATAGAGATGTGAAAACAAAAAACCTCTAGTTATAGCAAAGAACTCACCAAGTTCCTTCTGTCTTGTCATTTCCTGTGACAGTTAGAATCAGAGTAACTGAAATGTCTGTCCCCTTTACTAAAGACATAATCTAATTATACCAAATGTCATGGTACTTCCCCCTCCCCTAAAACCTGCCAAGGGCATTATTACACGCACAAATGAAAAGTCCAGGTAAATCAGAACAAACTGGATTTATCCTCAATGTCCTCAAGCCGGTGCAAAAAACAAAACAAATCTCACGCATATTTTTCATAAGCGTTCTGTTGGAAGCTCCACCTCAGCCTGCCTCCTCCCTCTCCAAACCCTGCCCTTCAGAAAGCCCACCAAGCAGCAGCTCCTCCCCCAGAGCTGCTCAAGACTACAGGGTATTTAAGCTCCAGTCCATAGACCTGCCCTGTGATTTCTCCTCCTTCCCGCCGCCCCCCCCCCCCAAATCACCTAGGAGTGCTTTGCTCAGATCAAACCTGGTCCTTTACTTTTAATTTGGCTCAATTTGGCTTTACTGCATCAGAAGAGGAGAAACCTATTACCAGGGATTCAAAATACTTATCAGTAAGAAGGACATGAAATAATTTTATTTACTCTATCTGAAATCTAGTTTTCATGAGTAGTTTTCTAAGTCGTTAGCTTTTATTTTACCTGAAGACTCTGTATTCATCTGTAATTCTGTTGCTTTTCCCTGGATCGATTCTGTAATTAAAGGGTTCTAAGTTCTCAATGAGACTAATAGCAGTCTAGTAAAACTCCCAATGAAAGTTCTGCACAAGTGTCTTATATGCTTTCCTCGTACATAGAAGGTTCTGGAACCTGGTGGTGAGGAATTGAGTTCTTCTTACATTTGTGTGTCTGCATTTGTCAGCTATGACACTGAACAAATACTACTCTGTGGACCTCAGGGGTTTTTGTTTGTTTGCTTTGTTTTTTATCTGCAATGTAGTACTCATAATTAGAGCTCATCGGGCATTTAAAAAGACACACACACACACACACACACACACACACACACACACACCAACATTGTCAGGAAGTCACAAGCACTTGCTGACCTCAATTTCCCTCTTTTTATTTCTTTGTGTCCTTAGTCATGAGGGATGATCTTATCTATATTCCTAACTTAACAAAATTATTGCTTAATATGACTGCTGGAAATAGAATATGGTAAGTGTTGAAAGTCAGGTGCTCTGCTAACCCGTCTTTTAGTGACTCAGCAGCAGCAGCAGCAGCTTACATCATCCCCAGTCGCTGCCAGGTGTGGCGCATTTCCCTATCACTTCCAGTTGTGCAGTAACATGTGCACCCTTTAAAAGGTTCCTCTGGCCAGGCAGTGGTGGCACATCCTTTAATCTCAGCACTCGGAAGGCAGAGGCAGGTGGATTTCTGTGATTGAGAGGCCAGCCTGGTCTACAGAGTGAGTTCCAGGACAGCCAGGGCTACACAAAGAAACCCTATCTCTAAATAAATAAATAAATAAATAAATAAATAAATAAATAAATAAATAAATAAATAAATAAGTAAGTAAAGGTTCCTCTGAACATCACGTCTGTCTCTCTCATTCTTTCTCTGTCTTGTTCATTCTCTCTGTCTCCAGGTATCTCTGTCTCTCCCTTTCTCTCATGTCCACACTCTGAGATGGCCTTTCTCTCTCCTCTCTCCCCCAATAAACCTCTTGTTTTAGGTCTGTTGCATTTCTTAGCAGCTCACCTTGGCCCCCAACCCACCAAAGGTACCTTTTTTATAGTTTCATCCTAACAGTAAGATTAATATCTTTGCAAGAAAGGACATGAACTTAATCAAAACAAAAAGTCAGATGTTTGAACACAATGTAACTACATGGACTGAATTTGATGTTTTTTCTTTAAAAATGTGTCAGTAAAGTATACGTATTGCTCAGGTGTAGTAATGTAATAACACTAGTTTTCAAATAATGCTTATTTGTCTAATAACATTTAGAAATTATGACTATTATGTTTAGATAAGCAAGACTTGCAAAAATCCATTCTATCTTACTGTATAACACTGTGGTTTGTGTATCATTCTCTCACTCAACTCTAGACTCTCTAAGTCAGAGAAAGCCTTTTCAAGAGAAATGTTTTCTGTTGACATATTACAAGATGTATATTTTTAAACTTCCTTTCTAAAACAGTTTTATTTTACAGTGTAGTTAAATATAACCAGAATAAAAAATCTTCCCGGATTCTGAAGCAACTGATATCTGATTTTAAGTACATAATAAAGACCCTAAAATGAGACACATAATTCTAAGAGGAACACTCATAACTAGAGAAACTTGTTAAAGTTTGCAGGAGGCATTATTTTAGATTGGCCCTGTGTTTAGGTCCAGCAGACCAGACTAAACCCAAATAGCCATCCATGGTAAATGCCTGAAGGACCACACTGAAAATTTAAGGAAGCAAGTAGATCCTCAAACAGTTGGGATTTACCTAAAAACAGATTCACAGCAAACAACCAGAAAGAACTCAGTCTCCTACAGGTACACAGTAAAGACACCCCCAATGCTATGACCTTCATGACTTCGGGGAGCACAATCCTAGACAATTTGCTTCTTTAAAAATATTATGATGATGATTCCTTGTCCCACACCCACACCCCCACCACACACACACACACACACACACACACACAAAACCAAGCATTCTGTTGTGCCCACTGAACACCATTCCATTTTAAAGAATGCTGTAGTGGCCCCTTTCTAGAGTCACAAAAAAGCTGATTAAACCAAACTTGTCAGAAATGGTCACTTCTGACAGTATGAGCAAGCGTAAGGAAAGAGAGCAATTGCTTCCCCCAAGAGCAATGTCTTCTTGTGGTATCTGGGCAGTGTATGCATTAAGAGAGTAATAGGAATAACTTCAGATGGAAAAACAAAGCCTAGCTATAGGAGTGTGGGACAGGTTTGTTTTCTCTGCCCATTAAAGAGTTAAATGACAGGAAGGAAATTTTGGGGTATCCCAGGACAGCCATTGTATGATACCTCAGATACTGGGGTCTCCGCCATGGGGTTCTTGGTTCCATTAATAGAAGACTTTAAGAACGGATGTAAACTGAAGCTTGAGGGCAGTTTATTAGAGTTAAAAAGGAAAACCCCAAGGCAGGCCAGCTGTAAATCTCTCTGGCGAGGGAGGGGGAGAAGAAAGAAGACGAGGAACAAATGCTCTGAGGAAGAGAGAATGCTGCAAGGAGGTCATCCCCCTGTGGTAGGCAGCCACTGAGCAGAGAGGAATTCAGAGTTTTAGAGAAAGAGTAAGGCCCCCAATGCATTATCCAGGAAGTTTAAAAGCGTAGTATGCTGTGGCTGGCACTCAAAGAAAAAGACGGAAAAGGGAAATAGTGGTAGCTATTGCTTTCTGAGTCAGGCCTCAGAAGGGTAGGCAGACACAGCTCTGAAGGACTGCAGTAGGAGGCAGGCATTCCAAGAAGGTGAACTCTCTTATCTTAAGGTGAACCTGCCTTCTAGGGTGGTGCCCCAGCCAGTTTCCAGACATCTTCCACCCCGACCCCTTCCCCAGATTAACCCTTAAGGGAGGAAGACGGGCCTGTCTCTACTCAGAGGTAGCTAACATTCTTTATAAATTGGCTTTAATGTACTGGAAAGTAGCAGCAAGAGATTTGACACTTTCTCTCCGTGGCTTGATGTGAGAACCTGCAAACTCCACATCAAGATGGTAAGGTTGGAAAAGTGTAGTTATTCATCCAGCCCGCAAGCGCGTGTGAGGCTGAAGATGCAAAGCCACAAAGTGAAGAAGTTCGTTCTCAAGAACTTTAGCATCTGTTAGTGGGGGCAAATATGCAAATAGATTACAATGATGGCAAAGTAAAGAGTACATTAAAACAAGGCAGCTGAGACACAGGCGAACACAGTAAAGAGGGTGGGAGTATTTTGCAAATGGCTTCCTCTTAAGAGGCAAGGGATCAAGTAATATAGTTCCAGTAATATTTACATGCTACAGGCCACAAGAATAGGAAGCAGGAATTCAGCAAACTATAGCCAAAGCTAATACCTGGAAGAAGCAGGGCTCTTCCAGAGGAAAAAGTCAAACCTCAAAGAGTTTTGATGATATTAGCTTTTAAATATATATTAGCCGGTTCCTGCAATGATTTTCTTGTGTGCTATGGTAACTTTTCCAATTTATTCTTCTTCTAAGAATTTCTAACAATGTATTTTATCTGAGTTACCTCTCAAACATCCAAAGACAAATGGCAAAAAGAATAAGCATTCTAGCCCACCTGCTCATCTCCTGAATTAAGGTAAATATCCATATGGAAACACCACCTAGACCAGGCAGACAAGGCAGGTGTTAGGTACATAGCTTTGTTTCTTGTGCAAATAAAGCTCAGACCCTCCTTTCTTCCTCAGGCCAAATGGCACTCCCAGAGTTCCCCTCTAACAATTAGCTCGGAACAGAAGGCTTACCAGGTGCATTCAAGCTATGACATAGGTTTCCTAGCTACCGAGCAGACTCACCCCATCAGACCAGAAAGAAGCAGGGCATTGTATTGCCGATTGTATTAGTGTTGAGATGGTCACAGGAAGAGGAGAGGAAGGAACAAAGACGGAGATAGGAACGAAGATGAAGATGAGAACGAGATGGAATGAACCTAGATAGAACTATGAGAGAACAGGAGGAGAAGGAACAGAGAGGAGCTAAGTATGAGAACAGAATTTAAGCTGTGTAGACAGAATTTTGTCTTAGAAGAACAAAGTAAGTAGATTCATTTAATATCCCTCAGTTTAGTATTCCTGCTGCTTGTAGCATCTTCCCCAGGACTCTGGGAGAAATCTCCTCAGGGCAGGCACCTGGTGTGTGTATGGGGGGGGGGGTCGATATTTAAAAACTTATAGAAAGATAAATTTATAAATTAAAATAAGGTGTATCTTTAAAGAATACAAATTTATAGATTGAATGGGGAAAAGTTACAAGGTTGAGAATGAGAAGAACCTGCCTTAGCTGGGTTTTCTGCTTTAGTAGACCTGGGAATTATTAAAGATTTTTGCTTTCAAGAGCCTCCCTCTCCTCATTTGTGAACTAGAAATTCACTAAGGGCCACTAGTACAGAAGCGATAGCTACAAAAGGAAACACGTAACTGAATGAATTCCCTGCAGAAGCAACAGGAAACACAAGGCAGCCTGCAAAGGTCTCCATAGCAACCAGGAACACACACTTTCTAATGTTGCCCTACTTCGAGGGAGACAGACCTAACTGTGAACTTCTAGCAACTTTTTTTTTTTTTTTTTTTTGGTTTTTCGAGACAGGGTTTCTCTGTGTAGCTTTGCGCCTTTCCTGGAACTCGCTTTGGAGACCAGGCTGGCCTCGAACTCACAGAGATCCGCCTAGCAACTTTTGATAGGCACTGGGCTCTTTTCCCTTCCCCTAGGCTTGACAGCTCTTCCCTGATTGGTCTTGTTTTTCACCTTATTTGCATAGACTTAGTCATTGTTCAGCCATCACCCCATCCTCTGTGTTGATTCAGAGTTTCCTTAGCTAAGGAGGCAGGACTGCTGAGGACCAATAGAGGCAGCAGGAAAGGAAGGCTTCAAGGCCCACAGCCCAGCCACAGGAGCTCCTTCTGCTCTCCTTGAATGTAACTTAGCTCCAACAGCTATCTCACCTAGACTAAAAACCTCCAAAGCACTTCCCAAAGCCAAACTTAAGCCAAAAAAGTCATTGTTAATAGTGGTCTGCTGCTGGTCCTGTCCACTACAGTTTTCTTTTTTCTTTCTGGTTTTTCAAGACAGTTTCTCTGTGTAGCCTTGGCTGTCTTGGAACTCGCTATGTAGACCAGGCTGGGCTTGAATTCCACCACAGTTTTCTAAATACCTGCAAAACCATCAAATCTGAGTAGAATGCTCAGCAAATGGATGGGATGCACTGAAAATTGCAACTCTTGCAAGCAAGTTAACACAAGGGCTCAATCCATAACAATGCCCAGTTTAGCACAAACAACACTTAAAAAGTTACATTAATTGAGTTGTCAAGTTTTGCCTCAACCACCATATTCACCAAACCGTTTGCCAACCATCTCCTACTTCTTCAAACACCTTGTCAGCTTTGCAGGGAAAACACTTCCACACCTTCAGGATGCAGAACATGCTTATCAAGAGATCATGACATCTCAAAGGATTGATTCCTACACTATTATAATAAACAAGCATTTCTCATTGGCAAAAAATGTATTGATTATAATTATTCCTAGTTTGATTAATAATATCTTGTTTTAGCAGCATTATGATGATTTAAAACCCACAATCCAATACTACAATTCCTTTTGCACTTTCCTAATATTAACTGTAGTTTTAATTTGCATTTCCTTGATTACAAAAACAAAACAGACGTTTTCAAAAAAAAATTTTTTTGCCAATTGGGGTATTACTGCGTGTGTGTGTGTGTGTGTGCGTGTGTGTGTGTGTGTGAATGCCTCCTCATGTCTCTTGCCTATTTTTTATTGGGTTGTTTTGTACACGTATTAATGTGTATATGTACTACATACAGTACCTACATAATATAGTATTTTATCCTATAGCTTGATTTATTGTTGTTAATTAAAGATATTCTGATAAACAGAGGTCCTGAATTTTAACAACTGTGACTACTAGTCTTTGACTTTGTCTTGGTCCTGTCTGTGTTTTGCTTCATGTGGACATGATCTAGTTCTGAGTCCCTCTTGTTATGAATTCTGGTTGCTTTGACCTTTTTCTCTATTTTTTTGCCCCAGGGCTATGGTTTTTAATCTCCATGATTAAAGAGACAGTGATTAACATCTAACGTAGCAAATTCTTTTTACTGTTTACTTCCTATTTAAGGGTAGATTATTTATATCTAATTCACTAGATTTTTTTACACATTTTCAACATTTTTAAAAAGTTTATCCTTTTTCTCCCCCTTTTCCTTTCTCTCTCTCTCTCTCTCTCTCTCTCTCTCTCTCTCTCTCTCTCTCTCTCCTTTCTCTCTCTCTCTCTCTACACACACACACACACACACACACACATGCATAACACAACTGGAATTTGAACTTTATTTGAATTGTATTAGTTCTTAAAACTTACTTTCAGGAAAATGACATTTTTTTAAAATTTCAATTCTTCCAATGTACCAACATGATACAGACTTTCACTTATTTGTGCTTTAACTCTTTCTCCAAAATGTTTTCTGTTTCTTTCATAACTTGAATGCATCTATTCCTCAGTTTTAAATACTTTTCCTTCTAGTATAATTTACCACTTTATTTTTTATCATCATAGAAATTAAATTTTTTAAATCCACAGATAGTAGCTGGAGAAATGACTTACTGGTTAAAAGTGCTCTCTGGTCTTCCAGAAGACCCGAGTTCAGTTCCTAACACCCACATCAGGTGACTCATAATCACCTGTAACTCCAGTTCTGTGGGCTCTGACATCTCCTTCTGTCCTTCATGGACTTTTTTCCACATATGCCAGACATTCATATAGACATACACACAAAGAAAATGTAGGGAAAATCCACAGACACAGAATTAAGTGAGTTAATAAACAAGATTACTGGAAACAAGTTTACTAAGTCAGTTCAAATGCCTATGTATAGAACTTCTAATATTTTCTATATGTATTGCCATATCAGGTTTTTATTTGTTCTTTTATTTATTTATTTTCTTACTACACTAACGAGGAACTCAAATGAAGTTTCCCTAAAAGTGCTGATAGCTTCATGTTTCTCTTATTTCTGATCACAGACAGAAAGCTATTTCTTTTGTCTATTTCTATTGTTTGCTGTTGGTGTTTTGTAACTATCTTGTATCAGATTGATGAAGATGGCTCAGCCAGTAAGGGCACTTGCTGCCAAGCCTGATGACCTAAGTTCAATCCCTGGGATCCACATGAGAGAAGGAGAGAACCAACTTCTGCAAGTTGTCCTCAGAGCTCCACACGTGGGCCATGAAACATACTAAATTATTAAATGCAAAAAAAAAGATGTTATTTTCTATTCTTAGTTTTCCAAAATATGTTATAATCAGAGATACCTTGAACCAATTGCTTCTCTGCATTTAGTAAGATAGTAACATGATTTTCTTTCTTATTTTGGTAGTGCCATAAGCAACTCAGCTAGCTTGTGGCATGCTGTCATTTGCCAATATTGTTTGTCTTGGCACTTATTTGTGGCTTAAGCTGCCCTGATGTGTTTTGATATCATTGTTAGGCTGGCTTCATAAATCAAGGTGGAAATTTTGCCATATTATTCTGTTTTGAGGAAGGTGTAAAATTAGGGCATTTACAAAAATGGATAATAGTGGAAGAAACATAAAATGATATCAGGCTGAGTTAATTGATATGGGCCAGCTGAGGGGAGATTGTAATATAGAATATATTACATATATAGAATATAGAATATAGGTGTAATATAGCATCTTAAACAGTTGAACACAGTGTTAAATTTTGTTAATTGGTTGGCTGAAGTATTTGTCAAAAGATAACCTACTTAAAGGAACTGGAGATGTCTAATATTCCTTGACTTAATGTTGCTGAAGTGTTTTAAGCCTAAGAGAAATTACAATGCTGGAAGGGTCCACTGTCTAAAACCTAACCCTCCACCGTGGGAAGGCCCAGACACGCCCTTCATGAATCCTGTAGGATGGTGAGGTGAGGACCAGCACATTTGAAGAGCTTCGTGTCACTCTTTTCCTTGTGCCAGACTTTAGGGTTGGAGATGCTGCATTTAATTCAGATGAATTAAGTGCAATGAATTTAATTGGGGCCTGGAGCAGCAGGGGCCGGGTGGCAGCACCGAATACCCAAACACAAGGTGGTCACAGTCATCACAACGAGCAGCATAAGCAAAGCAATGTTTATAACGGCCTGACCTGTGATGAGCAGCACAGGCAAAGTGAATTTTATGGTGGCATGACTTGTGTGGACCTTTGGTACCGGCTAATCAGTCCTGGTGTTTCTAGGCATGAAATAAATTAGAAGCCTGTATTTTTGTTTGATCTGTTTAAGCAGAGAGGCTACATTGGATCGTGGCAAAAGACAATCTCAGCCAGTGACCCAATTTCCAGACTTGAGCCAGTTTGCAGACCCAGACCTCTAGAGTGAAGGGATGGCCAGGTTCCCTGAGGAAGGACTTTGACGAAATACCTAAGAATTTTACTGTTAGCCTTTCTCCAGTCCTGCCCCACTGAGTCCTACACCCTTTTACAAGAGTAACTCTCACCGGGGGAAAGGTAACAATCAGACTTTCCGGGTCTGTGGGATACGGGTTCTGAACTGATGCTGATTCCAGGAGACCCCAAGAACATTGTGGCCTCCAGTTAAGGTAGAGACGTATGGAGGTCAGGTAATTAATGCAGTTTTGGCTGAAGCCCAACTCACAGTGGGTCCAGTGGGTCCCCAAACTCATCTTGTGGTTATTTTTCCAGTCTCGGAGTGTGTAACTAGGATAGATATACTTAGAAGTTGGCAGGATTCCCAAATTTGTTCCCTGACCTGTGGTATGAGGGCGGTTATGGCTGGAAAGGCTAAATGGGAGCTTTTAGGGTTGCCTCTGCCAGGAAAAATAATGAATCAAAAACAGTATCACATCCCTGGAGTGACTGCAGATATTAGGGTCATCCTCAAGGACTTGAAAGATACAGGGGTGGTAGTTCTTACCCCCTTTAACTCTCCTATTGAAAGACCCTAATCCTTCAGGTTTACACCCCCAAGCCCCAGGAAATGAGAAACTAAAAATCTAGTTCCAAGGGCAAGCTGACTCAATCATTATTCAACCACCCCTGTAACAATGTAAAAATGTAAAAAGATTTCTGTTAAGAGATGTGCTCAACTGTGACTGGGATAGTTGCAGGTGTTCCAGGAAGGACCACTGTGGCCTTTATGTAAACTCCACTCCTGCCCTGATACCCACCCTTGAGGTTTCAGGAAGAATGTGCATACAGACGTGACTGTGCCCACTCTGTGATCAGACCATGATCTTGTGAAACGAAATTGTATGGGAATTGTAATCTTGTGGGTTTTGTGGGGTTTGCCTTTAAAAGCACCCATATGGCTGTGATAAGATGCAACTCTTGCTCTCAGGACAAGAGTAGCCCATCTTTACAGTCACTTCAATAAAAACCTCATGCTGTTGCATCAACTGGACTGGAGTCTGGGTTCTTGGGACACCCACTTGAGACCCTAGATTTTTGGGGTCTAACACTATCTAGCCAGTAGAATGACAGTTGACTATTGCAAACTTAATCAAGTAGTGACTTCAATTGCAACTCCTAGTGTCCTTACTTGAGCAGATTAACACATCTCTGGGTACATAGTATGCAGCAGCTTTTCACCTAGCAAATGCCTTTTTCTTGGTACCTGTCCATAATGACTAACAGAAGCAATTTGCTTTCAGTTGGCAAGACCAGAGGTATACCTTTACAGTTTTATCTCAAGGTTATAGTAACTCTCCAGCCCAGGGTCATAACTTAGTTCAAAGAGATCTTCAACATCTGTCTCTTCCACAAAATATCATACCATCTCATTACATTGATGACATTATGCTGACTGGACCAGGTGAGCTCCGGGAGGTAGCGACAACTTCAGACTCGTTGGTAACACATGTGTACATCAGAGGATGGGAAATAAATCCAACCAAAATTCAGGGGCCTTCTACCTCAGTGAAATTTCTAGGAGTCCAGTGGTGTGGGGAATGTAGAAATAGTCCTTCTAAGGTGAAAGATAAGTTATTGCACCAGGTCCCTCTGACCACCAAGAAAGAATCACAAGGCTTAGTGGGCCTGTTTGGATTCTGAAGACACTGTACTCCTGGATGTATTACTCCAGCCCATTTACCAAGTGATGCTAGCTTTGGGTAGGACCTGGAACAGGAGAAGGCTCTTCAACAGGTCCAGGTGGCTGTGCAAGCTGTTCTACCACTTGGACCATATGATCCAGCAAATCTGTTGGTTCCTGACATGTTCAGTGGCAGGTAGTAGTGCTATTCGGAGCCTCTGGCAGGCCCTTACAGGTGAATCACAGAGGAGATCCATGGGATTCGGAGCAAGGCTCTGCCATCATCTGCAGACAACTACTCTCCCATTGAGAGACAGCTCTTGGCCCAATATTAGGCCTTAGTGGAAACTGAACACTTGCCAATGGGTCACCAAGTTACCCTGTGACCTGAGCTGCCCATTATGAGCTGGGTATTGTGATCTGACCCACCAAGCCATAACATAGGAAGTGTGGCAGCAGCAATCCACTATCAGATGGAAGTTGTATGTATGTGATTGGGCCCAAGAAGGTCCTGAGGGTGCAAGCAAGTTACATGAAGTTGCCGAAATGTCTATGGTTTCCACTCCTGTTGCAACGCTGTCTGCTCCCAAGCATGCACCTATACAGGCTCATGGGGTGTGCCCTACGATAGACGAACTGAGGAAGAGAAGATTATGGCCTGGTTTACCAATGGTTTTGAGTGTTATGTAAGCACCACCCAGAAGTGGACAGCAGCAGCATTACAGCCCCTTTCAGTGAAAATCCTGAAAGACACTGGTGAAGGAGAATCTCACAGTGGCAGAAACTTCGCAAGTATACCTGGTGGTACATTTTGTTTGGAAGGATAAATAGCCAGACGTGTGATTTTTAACTAATTCATGCACTGTAGCCAATGGATTGGCTGAATGGTCAGGGACTTGGAAAGAACATGATTGGAAAATTGATGAGAAAGACATTTGAGGAAGATTTGTGTGGCTAGATCTCTTTTGATTGGACAAAGGATGTAAGGATACATGTGTCTCATGTGAATGCTCATGAAAAGGTGAAATCAGCTGAGGAGTACCAAAAATCAAGTAGATGAGATGGCCCATTCTGTGGACACTCAGCCTCTTTCCCTGGCCATCCCTGCCATTGCCCAATGGGCCCATGAACAAAGTGGCCCTGGTGACAGAGATGGGGGTTATGTGTGAGCAGGACATGGACTTCCACTCACCAAGGCTGGCCGGGCTACAGCTGCTGCTGAGTGCCAGATCTACTGAGAGCAGCACTGAGCCCCAGATAGGGCACCATTCCCCAGGTGACCAGCAGCAACCTGGTGGCAGGGTGACTACATTGGATCACTTCCTCCATGGAAAGGACAACGCTTTGTCCTTACTGAAGCAGATACTTATTCGGGGTATGGATTCATCTTTCTTGCATATAATGCTTCTGCCAAAACCACCATCCGTCCACTGACAGAGAGCCTTATGCATCATCGTAGTATTCTACACAGTATTGCGTCTGACCGAGTAACTTACTTTAGAGCCAGGGAAGTGTGACAGTGGGCCCATAACCATGGAATGCACTGGTCTTACCGTGTTCTCCACTATCATTAAGCAGCTGGTCTGATAGAACAATGGAATGGCCTCTTGAAGATGCAGTCATAATGCCCATTAGGTGACAGTAGCCTGCAGGTATGGGGGCCCACAGTGTGGCCTTATTCCATTTTGACTCAAGGTCAGAGAGTTCGAGCTTGTTTTGACCCATAAGGCTGCATAATAGGATGTTTTGGCAAAAGGTGTGATTTCCAGGTGTCTTATACTTCAAGGCCTAATTACAGGATGTTTTGCCCCAAGGCCTGGCTACTAGATGTTTGGGGGATTAAAGAAGTATTTACACTTGTCTGTACTTTGTACCTTGAACCATGGTGTCCTGCTGTGGGATGTCTTTCTGCATGCTGTGAATATGTGTGGCTCCCATTGGATAATAAATAAAGCTATTCTGGCCTATGGCAAGAAAGCTTACAGCCAGGTGGGAAATCCAAACAGAGATACAGAGGGAAGAACAGAGTCAGGGGGAGCCCCAGCCAGCAGTGGAAGGAGCAACAAGCAGACTGGTAACACCTCATCCGCGTGGCAACGTACAGATTAATAGGAATGGGTTAATTTAAGATGAAAGAGCTAGCTAGCAAGAAGCTGAAGCCACAGGCCATACAGTTTGTAATTAATACAAGTCTCTGAGTAATTATTTTATAAGCGGCTCTGGGACCATGAGTAGAGAAATTCATCCGGACTCTGGGCAAGGCAGGACCGGAAAAATTTCCATCTACAGTGTCCTTGGAAGGGAGAGGTCTTTTTGTCTCTCCCCTTGCTAGTGTATAAAAAATCCATGAGATGCTGGGTGGTGGTGGTGGTGGTGGTGGTGGTGGTGGTGGTGGTGGCGGCGGCGGCGGCGGCGGCGGCGGCGGCGGCGGCGGCGGCGGCGGCACACGCCTTTAATCCCAGCACTCGGGAGGCAGAGCCAGGCGGATCTCTGTGAGTTCAAGGCCAGCCTGGGCTACCAAGTGAGTTCCAGGAAAAGGCGCAAAGCTACACAGAGAAACCCTGTCTCGAAAAACCAAAAAAAAAAAAGTCCATGAGGAACAAACTTGGGACGACTGTGGTATTGACTCAGAACCCTCCCGAATTTATCCTGTATCTCTGTCTTTTTCTTCATCTACGTCTCTATTTTTCATATCTATTATTTCTCAATCCACACTCCTCTATACCAAGGACTGTCTAAAGGTCGGGTTGGACTCGGCATGCAGGGCTGGGGAAGGGTTTTGCAGAAGGCAGTGTATGCCTTGATTCAGTGTCCAACATATGGTACTGTTTCTGCCATAGCCAGGATCCATGGGTCAGGAGTAGAAAAGGGAATGGTTCCACTCACGGTCACCTCTAGTGACTCACTAGGAAAATTTTTACTTCCTGTTCTCAGGACCTTAACTTCTGCTGGACTATAAGTTTTGGTTCCAGAGTGGGCAGTGCTCCTGACCG
Source organism: Peromyscus eremicus (assembly GCF_949786415.1). NCBI lineage: Eukaryota > Metazoa > Chordata > Mammalia > Rodentia > Cricetidae > Peromyscus > Peromyscus eremicus. The sequence goes on along the minus strand of NC_081424.1, from coordinate 17,597,971 downwards.
GAGATACAGTAAACATTCCACTGAGCTGGACGTTCAGACTTCCCCCTGGCCACTTCTGCTGCCCTTAAGCCAACAACAGGTTAAGAAAGGAGTAACAATAATAGGAACGTAATTGATTGAGATTACCAGTGGGAAATTGGATTACTTCTTCACAGTGGAGGTGAAGAAAGATTGTGTCTGGAATGCAGGGGATTCTTCAGGGCGTGTCTTGCTGCCACCGCGACTTATGATCAAAGTCAATCAGAAACTACAACAACCTAATCCAGGCAGGATGACCAAGGGCACAGACCCTTCAGGCATGAAGGTATGGGTCACTTCTCCAGGAAAAGAACCAAGACCAGCTGTGGTACTTGCTGAGGATGAAGTACAGGATGGGTAATAGAGGAAGGTAGTTATAAATACCAGCTAAGGCTACATGACCAGTTGCAGAACTGAGGATTATAATTGACATGAGTTTTTCTATCGTATTTTGTTAAGAATGTGTTTGTACACATTTTGTGTTCTCTTTTCTTGATTTCTGTATCATGCAATGTTATATCAGTTGAGATATCAGTGTTTATCATATTTAAGTTTTGAGACTCTAAAAATGTCCCTCAAAGGACATTGCCACCTATTCTAAAATATATAATGTGTTTGTGGCTGTATGTGGGCTAGTTATATCATGTTAGATGTAATTATGACCTGGTTAATGTTTTCATTTGGAAATTAAGCATGACATAATAAGATACAATTGTGTGTCGAGTTGACAAGGGGTGGGCTTGTGATAGCTGTTCTTGGTTGTCAACTTGACTACTTCCGGTATTAACTCAACAGTCCAAGTTGCTGGGCACATCTATGAAAGATTTTTGTTAATTTGGATCATTTGTGGTAGCAAGGCCCACCTTAAATCCAAATCACTTGAGACAGAAAGACCTGCCTTAAATCCGAATCTTGTGAGGTGGGAAGACCCACCCTAAATCTGGCCACACCTTCTGCTGACAGCCTATGTAAAGGACATGGAAGAAAGAAGCTTTTCTCCTTGCCTGCTTACCCTCACTCTGGTTGGCAAGTTCATTCCCTCACTGGTATTAGAGGCTGCTTCCTTAGGATTCTGGTATATGCTGAAGACTACCTGAGACATCCAGCCTCTCAGACTAAATAAATATTGGATTCTTAAACTTTCTGTTGGGAGACAGCCATTGTTGGACTAGCTGGACCACAGCCTTTAAGTTAAAGTAAATCCCCTTTATATATAGAGAGATTCAGTCTAATCAGTCATGGTCCTCTAGAGGACCCTGACTGACACAGCCCAGGATGCCTGTATTGATGGGAACCAGCCAGGCTTTGATCAGCTGAAGATGAGGATGCAAATACAGTGGGGAAAAATGGGACCAGCAAGCAGTGGTGGCACACACCTTTGATCCCGGCACTCGGAGGCAGAGGCAGGTGGATCTCTGAGTTCAAGGCCAGTCTGGTCTACAGAGAGAGTTGCAGGACAGCCTGGGCTACACAGAGAAAGTCCCCACCCCACCCCCAAGAAAGGAAAAAAAAGGGACCAATCAGAGAACAGATGTCAAACATAGCGAGGAAGGGGAAGAAACCCAAGCCTAGGAAAACATGGCAAAGATTTGAAATCAGCTCCACAGGTCTCCACTTCTCCAGTGGTAAGAACAGCTACCCAACTTTTTGAAGAGCCCTGCCTCTCCTGGAGCTAATGCTGTTCAACTGGGAGTCTGGGGTTTTATTTAGCTAGGGGTTTTCAGTTTGTTTTTTAGTGGCTTCTTTGCTCTCAGGGTTTCAGCCTGCTGGCTTTCAGAGAGCTCTGTTTGGGGGAAAGAGGGACACCTACCCCTAATGGAATCATGATTAAAAAAATATTTACATATTTTACTTGAAAGTGGAAAAAAGTTATTACATTTTTATAATTTTTGGAAAAGGGAGAAAAATACTTCTGCATGGGTGCACTGTGATCAATAATCCCGTTATGGTTTCTGGTTTTGTTAACTTCTGCAAATTAGTTGATGGATTGGTCAAACTGAATTTTACATACTCATGGGAATCTATATAGTCAGCATATTATTTCCCACTCATAAAGAACTTTTGTTTATTTTAATTTCAAGTTTCTCTTACACAAAGAGATAGAAAACCTTTAAAAGAAGTTTACTAGAGAACCACAGCAATCCCAGTTAACAACAAATGCCACAAATTGCAGTAGTGTCCAGTAGTTTGTGTCTTTAGGGTCAGTTCTAGCAGTTTTTAAATATTTCTGCTGTTGAAAGTTTTTACTGAAGTAATATGTCTTAGTTAAGTTTTTTATTGCTGTAAAGAGACACCATGACCATAGCAACTCTTATAAAGAAAACATTTAATTGAGGTGGCTTGCTTACAGTTTCAGAGGTTCAGTCCATTATCATCATGGCAGGGACATGACAGCATGCACACACATGTGGTGCTGGAGCAGTAGCTGAGAGCCCTACATCTTGCAGGGAACAGGAAGTCAACTGAGACACTGGGTAGTATCCTGAGCATAGGAAACCTCAAAGCTTTTCCCCACCGTGACACGATGACACACTTCCTCCAACAAGGCCATACCCACTCCAACAAAGCCACACCTCCTAATAGTGCCACTCCTTATGAAATTATGGGGTCTAATTACATTCAACTACCACATAATGTCACCAGAATTTCATTATAAATTTCTGTAGTATCTGTTAAAATTCTCCAGAGTTTGCAATAGCTGTGAATTATTCAAGTTTACTCCAGGCTCTCTTCACATCTGCAATCCCTGTGCCTCCCTATAGGCCCATGTTTAAATATAGACTCAGAATAAACAATTACAGTGTCATAATTGTCAAAATGAAATGACTTAATTGTTTATTCTTGAAATAAACAAGTGTATCCGGGAGTGAAATTTATTTCCATATAGAACATAATATTTATTATAGAATGAGCACTAATTTTTTTTAAAAAAGGGTGGTATTCATATTGAATATAATTGCCAACTTTCAGTAACCACCTCAGTTGTTTGGCACTTACACCTACAAAAGTTTTGCTTTTGCTTCTTGTTCAAAGTTGAGCAGCACCATTGGTATTACAGAATTGTTGGTGTGTAGTGGTGTAAAAACCAAAATAAACAAGCTTACCTTTTATCATCACTTTTGGGGACGGGTTGCGAGGGACTTTTTCATGCATGACCAGTGCTCTGCCACTGAATTATATCCCCAGCTGCTTTTCAGTTTTTTATACACAAAGCTCCCCTCTGCCTGTTCCGGGGGTGAATGACTCCTGCCATCCCATCCTTGACACACCACTCGCTGGGTACCAAGAAGAATCAAGCAAACTCCACTTCCTTCCAAGCAGCAGGCCCAGCGATCTTCTGAAATCAAGAAAGCCCGAGTCATTTTAAGAATGATTAAGTGGCTTGTTGGTTTATTTCTGGAAGCACTTATAAAGCAGACAAATGACATCCCACGTTGCTTTCCCTAGGCTCACGCCAATCAATCCTTACAGGACCCTCAGTTTTGGCCTGTGGATGGGAGCAGTGGAGTGCTGCAGCTCACGCTGGCTGAGTGGGATGGACGGCCAACTGACAAGCTAAGTTTTAAGATCTTGGCTAGCCTTACATATCTCAGCTGCACCACATGAAGTACTTCCTGGGAGCTGAAATATCAGCTTGCTCACTGTGTGTGTGTACATCTTCTTCAGTCTAGAAAGGAAATATCTGAGAAATTTAATTAAGGTTGAAGTGATTCATAACATGATTCTTAGCACATTGCACCACATATTCAATTTCTGGTTAATCGGTTTTTTTTTTTTTTTTTAAAAGACAAAAATAATCTACGGTCAGTTACTTCAAAGTTCCAGCATTCTTATGGCTTGTTATATAACAAGCTGTGACAAGTAAAATTATTGGGGAAATCATCTCAAATCCTTCTAAACTCAGACCTTCCACTAGCTGAAATGATTGTACCCCGTGTATTCTTTGTGCCAACTGACAAATCTGGTCGAAGGAACGGAGTTATGCCTCCCTTCATAACCACAAAATAAATAGGAGAAATGGCCATTTGCTGCTTCCCGTTTGGTTTTGTTGACGAGCTGATGTTCCCTCCTGCTGCAGCAAGGGAGGATGTTTGTGTTCTTGACCCCCTGTAGGGAAGCAGGAAAGAACTTGAACTTTAAAAACTTGCTGCGCTTTGGTGTGCTGCTCTGGCCTCCAAGAAGTTCAGTGCTCAGAGGAACAGATCTGAACGTACACCAAAAGCAGCACCAACGGGAGTGGAGGGCCGGATATTTAGCACCCGTTGTCTGTAAGTTTGCTTGCACAGTAAGAGAACAAATTCTGTACTAATATCCACGACAGGCTCAACTTGCTCTCAAAACGAGGGAAGGAAGTACGTTGCAATCGATTTTCTGAAAACTCAGTAGAAAGACCAATGAGATAGGACAGCCATAATGGGCACATCGATAAGAAACTGCCTTTTGGAGTCCATCAAGTATTATGAGAATGCTTTGTAGTCTGAACTCTACATATCCTGTAATCCAGAGTGTCCCCCTGGAAACCAGGTCTGGTTCTTCCAGCATGTCATTTACTCAGAGTCCCGACAAGGCACCATCTTGCAAATCCACCTCTTCTGGAAGGTGGAAAGATTGTTTAGGGCTAAAGTTAGGGCCTCCCAGGTCAGAGCTGGGATCTCTGAAGTGTAATTGATGGTATTCTTTAACCTAACCCCCCTTTCCCTTATGGTTCATCTGGTAATAGCAAAGAGGAAAGAATCCACAAAACATCATCTTAAGTTTTCTGCCAGGACATAATCTGGTTAAGCCTCAGCTCCCTGCTGTTTGAGCCTCAAGGGCCAACAGCTTACTCTGTAATGTGCTGTGTACTGAGTGATGGAGATAAACCAGTCTGCCCTGGTGAAGGATGGAGCTGCATAAGTTGCAGGGACCTGTCCAATTTTCTGATTCTCATTTGTCTGCTTTCCTTGTGTTTACAATATGTTACGAGAAACTTTGGACTATGTTTTTCTTTATGGAAATGATTTTTATTGGAGTTAGAAGGCCTATGTAAGAGACCGGTATATTTGAAAATCATATAGGTGACTCCCAATATCGGCTCTATAAATATCGTGAGACTCTAATGCCTGACGAACCACCTTTTTGAAGAATTTATTTAGGGCTATATTTTAGTTTCACCTCTCTTCGGCTTCTTTTTTCCCTCACACACTCTTTCCCCATTTAAACTTTGACACATTTTACTTTTCTTTCCATTAAGTCTTCCCCTAAATTCATGCTCTGTAGCTCAGTACTTTTTTCAGGGACCGCCTGATAGGCTTACATTCGACAAATAAAGAGAGAACCTCACAGTTTCTTGGCCAAATGAAAAAGGCATGGAGTCTGACTGAAGTGAGTCAGGACTTGGCTGCCTCAGCATCCACCCTGAAGACACAGGATGCCACGACACTAAATGAAGGCAGAGCCAGTGCAGAGGCAGGTGGCCAACAGTGTTATGATGGCATCCTTTAACTCTTATTGGCAGGACACTGTAACACTGTTGGTACAAGCAGCCTGTATGGTAGTGTGTGTGTGTGTGTGTGTGTGTGTGTGTGTGTGTGTGTTCTCAAAGGAGGAACTGGGGGTGGACACACTTACCTCATATTTCTCTCTCTCTTTTCCACAGCCTCTGACTCCTTAGGCTTCCTGCTTTCCTCTTTTCAAATCTTTAGAATGAGGCCTGTCTCCCAGTTGCCATGGTGATAGCCCCAGAAAATAATTTAAATATTTGCCATAAATCAGAAAGAAAAGGATAAATGAATTGCATATTTAGGAAGCAGCATTATGGAATAGAGAGCAGCCATCCTTAGGCAGAAGACAATTCCACAACATGAATCAGAGTGTGACCAAGTCTGAAGACATGAACATTGCAAGGGACCATCTCTACACCCTGCACAGAATATTGTGTTTTGTGTAAAAAACAGCAGATGAAGAGAACAGGAAGATAAAAAGCGCATTGCTTTATGTAGTTGCTTGAATCTAAGGGAGAGGGGGACTAAGCCTTTCACTGAAGCCTGGCCCTCGACTGAATAGATACTGAAGCCTTCCAGATCACTGTTTGCAGGAGCATTGACCCGGATGCACGACACAATTTGTACTTGTGTGTACTTGTGTACAAGTGGGGTATTTGTGCTTGTGTGTACTTGTGTACAAGTGGAGTACTTGTACTTGTGATGTACTAGTGGTGGTGTGCCTGTGGTGTAAATTACTTGAAAACTTGAAATCATCCTGACCATGCCCTACCCCTGCTGAAACAATATTTGAAAACGAGGCCTCAGAAATTGTAAAGCTTAGGCAACTGGTCGTCTTATCCAACTGGACTTGTTCTTTGTAGAAAATTTAAAACCTCTTTACACTGAGGCCTTTGGCATCTGAGGGACTCCTTTGATGCTACTAAACATAATCCTGGGCTAGCAGAAACCTGATCTTAGTCTCTTCCTTGAGCAGGTTTCTTCGGCTAAAGTCTACTTCAAAGTCACACAGCATTAGGACAGGTGGCATGCTTCTGTTTGCTTCTCCAACTGCTGTGCAAAGGAGTCGTGATTAATCTTCATTAGCGTCCTGTGATACAAATACAAATTGGAATCAGCTGAGGGAAAACTAAAATCAGGGAAGCAGCAGAGTGTACACAACAATTTTGGCAAAATGAATGGACAGCTCGGACCCCCAGAAGAGTGATTTGACCCCCATAAGGAAGAGGGAAGAGCAGTGAATATCAATGGAATGACAAGAAGTGGTGGAAATCTCAGCTTGTTTTCTTCAGGCTGGTGGAATATGAATGAGAGGGGACCATGGGCCTTAGGTGGTGGTCAGCCACTGGCGTTTACCCAAGCCACATTCTCTTTGTGTTTTACACACATCGTTGCTCACAATCCTCAGAACCTCACACAGGCCAGAGCTATGTGACCTCTTCCCACGCGGCTACCCGGAGGCAGCTGTGTTTACCCTGCCTTTTGGGTACAGCTCAGAAAATTCACAGAGTCAATTCCAGCAGCTATAAAAGGGGGGGTGGAGTGAGGGTTCCACCTGAGACTGCTCGACTTTGTTGTAACCAGTCTAAACCGCCAGCTCCTATTAGCTGTTAAGACAGAAGAGGGGAAGTAAGTAAAGCATCTTTGTCTGTGGATCCTGCATGCTCTTGCATGTGTCTTGGCTTCAAGCCCAACGTGAAAGAAAATCTGTCCACCTGCCAGTAGCAGGATGACAAAGGAATGTATTAAAGTCACATCAAAGTGGTCATAGAATTAGCAGGAGAGGGTAACAGCAAACAGCTCTGAGACCTGTGTTTCCTGTGTAAGTGGGAAGATAATCCTGAGGTCCTAGAGTGACAGGGAGGAGGGGAGCTCGCTCACTTGCTGAGTTCAGATTCCCGCAGGTGGGTAAGGCTTTTGCTTCATGATTTGCTACTGAGGATTATTAATGAGGTACGGCTTTGCTATGTGGGGCATGGAAACAACATGGGGCCCAGAAAGAAGACATAAGCCAGACAAATCAGCCACTGATTTGTAGAATCATAGCTAGAATCATTAGTAGAAAATAACTACTCATTAACAAAGCTTATGTACGTAAACCTGGGACGCTGGGGTGGGATGTGAGAGGCAGAGGAGACCAAGAGATGAGTAACAAGGAGGAAGGCACTATAAAAGTCACACACCGTCTGACAAAGGACGGTTTCTACTTCCCTTTGTGGAAATGTCACACAAAATTAACTAACTACAGCTTCCCACCAACTTACATTCCTCTTGGTATATGAGTTATAGCAACTCAAAGGCTCTGCTTTTGTGAGTTTCCCATTATTTTTAAGTAGGCTTAGACTATCCTCAGAATATTTTAATGCTTCAGAATATTTTAATATTGTTGTGCTGTTCAGTACAAAGGAAATGCTGTCACATGCCATTGTGTTTAGAACCAAAATGAATGGAATACATCATAACAATATACGTTTTGGAAACCTGGTAAAAAATAAGTACATTTTGTATACCTTGCCAAAGTCAGTTCTCTCCTCCTATCATGTGGGCCCCAGGGACTGAACTCAGGTGATCAGGATTGACAGCAATCACCTTTACCCACTAAGTCATCTCAGTTGCCACTCTCTGTATTTTTAATTACATTTTACTTATTTATTCTGTGTGTATGTATGCACATGAATGCCTATGACACAGTACATGTATGCAGGTCAGAACACATCCTGTGGAAATTGGTTCTTTCTGACCATTATGTGGGTCCCAAGACTGAACTCCGATCATCAGGTTTGGTGGCAAGAACCTTTACCTGCTAGGCTGTATCTACAGCTCCCCATCTTGTTTTTTGAGACAGTGTCTCTCCCTGGACTGAAGCACACCAAATAGGCTAGGCTGGACAGTGAACACCAGGTATTTCCCTGCCTCTAGCCTCCCAGAGCTGGAATTTCCAAGTGTGTACAGTGTTATTTTATTTATGTGTACAGGTTCTTTGTCTGCATGTATATCTGTGTACCGTGTGCATGTCTGGTGCCTGTGGAGGCATCAGAAGAGGGCATCAGATCTGCTGGAGCTGGAGTTACAGATGATTTTGAGTTACCATGTAAATGCTGGGAATCAAGCCTGGGTCCTCTGGAAGAGTGGCCAGTGCTCTTAACCACCGAGCAATTTCTCCAGTCCCATGCCTGGCTTTCTTTTTGAAATATGAATTCTAAAGGTTGAACTCAGTCCTCATGTTCACCCAGCAAGCACTACTTAGTACCTCCATAGCTTGAATAAGAACATTTGAAAACAAGTATATATATAATTAAAGCATATCATAATGTCTTAGCTTCTTGGCTACATTTATAGTACTGTATAGTATTGTATACTATAAATGTAAAAATATATACATTTATTACCAAGTGTGGCACAGCTGGATCTTGGGTTAGGTCTATTTCTAGCTTTTTCGGGAACCGCTGCACTGATTTCCATAGCGGCTGCACTGTCTTGCGATTCTCCCAGCACTGAAAAGTTGCTCCTCTTTCTCCACATTCATGTCAGCATTTTCTGTCATTTGTTTTTTCTGTCTTCGCCATTCTGAGTGAGGTAAGATGAAATAGCAAAGTAGTCATAATTTGCATTTCCCTGATGGCTCAGAATGTTGAACAATTTAAAAAATATTCCTTGGCCGGGCAGTGGTGGCGCACACCTTTAATCCCAGCACTTGGGAGGCAGAGGCAGGCAGGTTTCTATGAGTTCAAGGCCAGCCTGGTCTATGGAGTGAGTTCCAGGATGGCTAGGGCTATGATACAGAGAAACCCTGTCTCAAAAAACCAAAATAAATAAATATTAAAAAAATATTTCTTGGACATTTGTGTTTCATCTTTTGAGACATCTTTGTTTAGTTCCATGTCCTATTTTTTTAGTTGGGTTATTTGTTTTCTTGATGTTTAGTTTTGTTGGGTTTTTTTTATTTCTTTTCTTTTTCAAGACAGGGTTTCTTTGTATAGACTTGGCTGTCCTATAACTCAATGGGTAGACCAGGCTGACATTGAACTCACAGAGATCAGTCTGCTTCTCCCTCCCAAGTGCTGAGATTAAATAAAGGCATACGCCACCACCACTCAGTGATGTTTAGTTTTTAAAAATTCTTCCTATATTCTAGATACTAACCCTCTGTTGGATGATTAACTGGTAAAGGCTGTGTCTTCACTTGAGTGATGGTGTCCTTTGCTGTACAGAAGCTTTTTGGTTTTATGAGGTCCCATTTAATAGTTGGTCTCAATGCCTGTGCTAATGTATTCCTATTTGGAAAGTCCTTTTCTGTGACAATGAATTCAAGTGTACCCCCTACTTTCTCCTCTAGCAGATTCAAGGTATCAAATACTATGTTGAGGTCCTTGGTCCAGGGAAGATAGAGGAGGGATAAAAACACTAAAGACCTTTTGAAAAAAGTTTTATGGAACCCTACTATTGTAGAAGTTTCCTAAAATACACACACACACACATACACACACACACACAGAGAGAGAGAGAGAGAGAGAGAGAGAGAGAGAGAGAGAGAGAGAGAGAGAGAGAGAGAATGTAGTTAACCTATATTTGGGCAACAATGTCCCCATTAGTTAGCTAGTGAATAAAAATGGCTAATGAATAAAAATCTCTGTGCTAGGAATAGGTTATTTCTACTAGGTTTTCTGTATCTTGATAATAGGTTTCTCTGCCTATGCAGTAAGCCAGATCAAGCAGAATTGAACAAGTAAAAGAATAGGTTTATTTGAGCAAAGTTACTCCTGGGTGAGTTCTCCGGCCTCAGAAATCGAGGCAGGAGAAGTCAAGTGTTCCAACCAAAGCAGGGAGGTTATATAGTCTGTAGGCAAGGTGTGGTGACATGTCCACCACAAGCTGGGTTTGTGCCTAAGTATGGTAAAAAAAAAAAAAAAATGGAGCACTTTAGGTAGGGACTTGGGTGGCTGGCAACTTCAGAGGAGGAGCTACTGCAGCCACCAAGAATGCAGAACTAGGCTTTTTAGTGCCTTCTTCGTTGGAGATTCTCTGAGAGGGTGGGATTTGGAAAGAGAGGGGAATGGGGCTTTCAGGATTAAGCAGGAGTGAGTGGGAGGTTTCAGCCAAAGAAGCTCTTCTGGAGTTCTTTGTCAGTGATGTCCCATAATGCCCCCCCCCCAAATATTACAGGCTATTGCCATTGCTCCTGGTTACTTCCCAGAACTTGGTAGTAAGACCTTATTGCTGAAGACACTACACATCTGAACCATAGTATATGGAGAAATCAAGCTGGTACTGACCTGGAAACTTTCTCTCTTCTGGCTAGCTTCCATAGTTCTGGAAGGTGCTAAGCACGGTACTAGAGAAGAAAAGCAATCATCAGTCTTATATAACTGTGAATCCTGCAAGCTGCAACAATGGTTGATCTGCCAACCGATAGCCACTGGGACAATACTGGTATGCAAGTAACCAAACACTTTCTGGTTGGGTTTAAGTCCAGTACCATAAGATGAAACCCATAGCATGTGGAAGCTACTATTGTAGATGTTTCCTAAAATACGTGCAAGCACGCGCGCGCGCACACACACACACATACACACACGCGCATGCATGGGTGGGCCATCATTATTGGGCCAAAAACCTGTGGCTAGAGAGGTTATAGGTCCCAGCGGAGAACATTCTACCTTTATATAGCTAAGTAGACATAATATTACAAACAGCTCCTAATGACTCATTTTTATGCCCATAGAGTAATACATCCTTCAACCATTATAAGAGAAGCTTCTATTGGCAATAGATGGTGATTGACCCGAAGACCCACAACTGGTCGCACACAGAGACTGAGAGACTGCAGAATGATCACCTCTAAATGGAACATCTGTAGCATCTTCCCTCCTCCTAAGATTTGGAAATATTGCTGAAGAGGATGTGGAAAGAATGTAAGAGCCAGAGGTGGTAGATGATGACTACAGAAAAGGAGTATTTTCTGGACACAGGTGGGTAACTATACATATGAACTCATAACACTCGTGACAGCATGCAGAAGACTTAAGCCAGAAAAATCCCAGCCTGGAGAAAGAAGTCAGTATTCTTTAAGAGTATAATTCCTGGTGGGTCAACCACTCTCTGGAGGAAGGCCACATATCCAAGATTATATGGGCAGCATAAATCAAACTTGATGGATATTAAAAATAAACTAAAATTTAAAAAGCGACATAAAGTTGGATGCATTGGACAGGGAGGTGGATCTGGGAGGAGATGCGAGAGGAGTGAATGGATGAAAATACATTGAAATTCTCAAAGAACTAATTAAAAATGAGAGAATGTATTTATTATATGCACCACTCTTATTGCATTCTTTCTTTTTGTGAATAATTGAGTATTAGTTTTACTACCTAGTTAGAAAGAGAGGCATCCAAATTAGTTATCCACATAATGGTAGAATGATCTAATATGATTGGATATATCCCTCCAGTAACAGGATTTCCTACTCTATCAATGATACAGCCTTACTAGCAAGTGGGGAAGGATGCACTTTAAAGTATTGTGTTTCAGAAGCTGGCTGATGCTTGACAAGTGATTTTCACATGACAAGGTAAATGGAAAAAAAATTTCCACTGACTTCTTTAAAAGCACTACAAAGTGGAGACTATAAGCAAATATTAAAACTATGGATTTGACATTCAAATTTCAGCAAGGTACAGACTCCCAGGAACACACTCTTAAAGCTCCATTGTGCTTTTCCTGGAAGATCCTTCATCTATCCTCAAGACTCATTCACTTCCTTCGGGTAGTCAGGCAAGGACTCTCCATAGCCAAGAAGCAGGAAGCGCGCCCTCTCCCAGCTCTCCAGGGTGTACCGAAGGACAGTCAATCTTAGAAGTCAGCTTTCTGCAGCCTCCTCTTTTGCCCCGGCTCCCTTGTCTTTCCTTATTAAAATACGTAGTGGGTTATGTTTACACTGGAGCTACCATCACTGGTATCTCCATCTCCATCGCTGATTTTCATGTAAACACATTGGTAAAGGAGAAATGGGAGACTTGCTCCTATATGAAAAACGCCGGGTATTACCGACGTGTTTTAGGACAATCAGAGACCTAAAACTCATGCTGAGTTTAAGTAACTGTTTCCAAAAGTAAATGCTATTGAATGAGGGTGGGGGAATTACTATTTTTTTTTGTTTGTGAGCATGGTGGAAAGGGTGTGTCCCACCTTTCTACTCCCTCTGGAAAGCCACCTGAGGCCCATAGGCATCTCTGAATATGTGGATATTAGCCACTAGAACATATCTCTAGATAGAAGCTACATATAGCAGAGTTGCCTCAAAGCCCAGCTGCTGAGCTCTGGAATCTTTAGTGCTGTGCTTCCCACAGGCTGCTCCCAGTCAGTGTCTGTGTCCAGAGACACTAACACAGGTTTATCCCTGTGATACAAGGGAGTCTTCTAATCAGAGACTGGCTTAAGGACCACTGACAACCCTGGCCTGACTTTTCATACAGCCAAGCGGCATCTAGAAACACATCCATCACTCTTCTTACTGCTGTCATCTTCTTCTTAGGATGTCAGAGTAGTTGTATCACTTCTTTTTTATGCCTAGTTATCATATTCTTTGCAGACTCAGAATCCAGGTAATAGAGAATTAAGACATAATGTCAAATCGACAAATGGTTCCACCACTGATTTTCAGTCATGTATATTGCTGGTAGCTCTTTGTCATTCTGCAGTGAGGTCTCTGGATAGGACACAGGCCATTTCTATTTACCGTTTGGGATCAGCTGACTACATCTCTGTGAAAAGATCTATGAACCCATCCATAAGCTGAAGTTGGGACAGACCATGTTGTTTTCTGTCTTCCTTCTGGTTTCGAGGGTCAATATGATCTTTTCAGGGTAAATTTCAAAGACTTAAACAATGAAGTGAGTTATTGAGACAAATAAGTTTTCACACTAGTTCTCCATTTACATCTAAGTTCACTTCAGCTGGGAGTTTTAGGACAAAACTTCGGGACTTTGGATTCACAAAATATGAGAGAGCAGCAGACATCTTCATTTTTTTTTAAAGCACCACCTATGAGAGCAATCTATGAACCATGACTTGCAAAGGCAGAAGTATGATATGATCCTTTAGAATCTGGGATCTGGGAAAGAATAAGCTCTAGCCAGTTCCCAGCTGTGTTCTTTTACAAACATCAGTAAGTTGATCTCAACCTCATTTATTCAGCGTTAACATCCCATCTAACTAGTACCAGATTCTCTCCTAGAAGTATACCACTGAGCAAAACAAATGGACATATCTGCCTTCAGGATATTAAAATTCTACAACAAGGAGACTGACAAAACTACAGATGCATTATAAATAAGAAACTGTAGAACTGTGGAGATTAGACAGATTTTACATGTTTGGAATGGTGTTTGGCATACAAAGCTCAGTGTCACTATTTTCCCCTCACCATATTGAGAAGGCTACTATATCTACAAAAATGGTATAATCTACCCAAGTAAGAGTAAGGAGGTGAGCTATGTATGTCCAGGATTTTCATCACATGTCCATATTCAATTTACTTTCAGAAGAACTTCCATGTGGGCCAGAAGGCAGATAACACAAAGTTGACATAGCCTACCTCTGGGACACATATTCCCGTACCTGAATTTACCGTACATCAGAAACAAATATTTTAAATGGAACTTGACTTAACATTCCTGGGGGCATAGATCAGATAAAGCAACACACAAACTGATCTTGCCTGTAGCTCCAGCCAACTCCTTACATCAACTCCATTTATATCATAGTAGATAAGCAATGGCTTTAAAAGTACAAAATAATTCTATATGGTGAAGTTTTACAGGATTTAATAAAATAAGCAATCACTAAGTATGTGTGGTATCATGATTCTATGTGCTCAGTTACTTGGGAAATTGAATGGGGAGATCACTTGAGCACAGAAATTTGAGGACAGCCTGGGAAACAGGGGAAGATACCATCTCAGAAGGTATCATCATATTTTCTCTCAATGGGCTGAGAATATAGTGTGATCTATAGTGCTTGACCAGTCTGAGCAAGGCCCTGGGACCACTAGGATTTTTTCCTTAAGCAAAATAACATTATCTTATAAAAATGCAAACCCGACCACACTTAGGTCAAAGGGGGGTTTTAAAGTCTTTTAAGGGTAAGATGGAACTCAGGAAACTTATCAGAAGTCAAGAAAGTGATAACTCAAGAGAGTTCAGCCAACGTCCTAGAAATTTCCACATTATTCTTCTAGCCCTTTATCAGAATGACTATTTGTTTGGGTTATGAGTAACCATAAGGTTAAAACACATATAATGGGACTAAGTTCAAATTTGTTCCCATGACCTCCTAGTCTAGAAAATCCCGAATTAATTAAGAAGGAAATTTGAGGGTGAGGGGTTGGGATTTAGCTCAGCGGGAGAGCACTTGAAAAAAGAAAGGAAAAACTAAAAGGAAAGAAAAAAATGAAGAGAGAAAGGGGCAGGTGGGACTCTGTGTTCGAGGCCAGCCTGGTCTACAGAGCAAGTTCCAGGACAGCAAATTCTACACAGAGAAACCTTGTATTGAAAAACCGAAACAAACAAACAACAACCAAAAAACCCAAGATAGGGTTGGGGATTTAGGTCAGTGGTAGAGCGCTTGCCTAGCAAGTACAAGGCCCTGGGTTCGGTCCTCAGCTCCGGAAAATTAAAAAACAAAACAAACAAACAAAAAAACCCAAGATAAAGAAAGAAATGATGTAAACAGCAGAGGACATTGAAAACATGCCTAAAAGAGTGCAAGCTCTGTGAACTTTCTCCATGATTCAGAACAAGTTAGCATCATGATCAGAATAACAATTCTGAGATCCCTTATTACAGTTAAAATACTAGGTAAAAATAAATGATTATGATGATGTGTATGTCCATGAACTTGAAGCCAAGAGTTAAAATTTGTTCTCCAGAAGAAAGCAGTGACTAAACCCTCTGATTAAGTATAAACAGAAATCGATGTTCGAGGAAAAGGAAGCCTGTCAAAGAGAGATTTTCCATGAGAAAATGTAAACAAAGAATCTACATCAGATCCTGCTGGTGATTCCATTTATGGCTGAGTTACTCCATCTCAGCTTGCAGTTAATTTATAAAGGACATATATCCAAAACCATTTGAAGATGCTCCAATGTATGGGGGTTATATAACCATTCAATATGACTAATCAACAACATCATACATAAAATTTAACTCAAATTTACCCAACACTTCACAAACTCAGTTAGAATATAATACAATGGTCTGTTTCTTGTAGTTGGAATTTTTTTAGGCCATCAATCAGTTCCCAGATAAAGACATGGAGACTTATTATGAATTATGAATGCTCGGCCTTAGCTTAGGCTTGTCCCACTGGCTCTTTTAGCTTAATTTAACCTGTTTCTATTCATCTACATTTTGCTTCAGGGCTTTTTACCTTTCTTTCATTCTGTATGTCCTACTTTCCTGCTTTTTCAGTGTCTGGCTGGCCCCTGGTATCTCCCTGAAGTCTCCTTTTCTTTCTTTCTTTCTTTCTTTCTTTCTTTCTTTCTTTCTTTCTTTCTTTCTTTCTTTCTTTCTTTCTCTCTTTCTTTCTCTCCTTCCTTCTCTCTTTCTTTCTTTTTTAATTTTCAAGCCTAAATTCCTACTTACTCTCCCTGCTTGGAAGGTCCACCTATACCTCCTCCCTCACTATTGGCTGTTCAGCTTTTTATTAGACCAGTCAGGTGCCTTAGGCAGGCAAAGTAAAACAGCAACACATCTTGACATAATTAAACAAATGCAACACATCTTTACATAGGTAAACAGATATTCTGCAACATAAACAAATGTAACACATCTTTACATAAACAAATACAACACATCTTTGCATAGTCAAACAAATATTTTGCAACAGCTTCTATTCATTTTCATTTCCAAACAGGGTTGTGAAAATTCTGAGTTATGTATTAGGTACTTACTTACTGCTCCTCAATTCTGGAGGATAGAAGTTTCAAGTCCAGATGCTGGCAAGTCCATCTTCTTGCTGATGCCTCCAGGATGGCTCTCTCTACTTCTTCAAGCTCCTGGAAGGCAGGGCTTTCCTGATGTAGGGCAGTATAATTCTGACATCAGACTTCATAGTCACGAGATTCTTGTAAGGACACAGATCATAAGAATCAGGGACTTACCAACTTTCAGTGTGATTTCATCTTAACGAGTTATATCTGCAGCAACCCCACCTCCAGCACTTTTCTAAGATGCTAAATTTTAGGATTCCAGCAAACCTTTTAAAAGAAAAATGGAAACAATTTGTAATGAATCCATAACCATCCACAATAGCTGTTTGATTTACATTATTCATCTACAAAAACAGAAATTAACAGCTTATTAAAAATGTGTGTGTGTACATGCATGTATGTGTGCAGTTGTGTGCATGTGTGGAGGGAGGAGGCTGACACTGAATATCTTCTATTGCTCTTTACCTTATTATTTGAAACAAGGGCTCTCCATGAACCTGGAACTTACCAACTAGTTACACTGGTTGGCTGACTAAGATCCCTTTTTAGATAAAACACTAAGGTCCTAAAGCAGAGTTTTAGTTTTTAGTGATGTGTTGTTAATGAATTAGGAATAATACCTTTTCTATTGGTAGTATAAAGTTTATCTAGAGTGGGAGTCTTGCTCTCTGTTTTTGTTTTTTTTTCTGTTTTTTTTTTTTCTTTTTTTTGAGACAGGGTTTCTCTGTGTAGCTTTGTGCCTTTCCTGGAACTCACTTGGTAGTCCAGGCTGGCCTCAAACTCACAGAGATCCGCCTGCCTCTGCCTCCCGAGTGCTGGGATTAAAGGCGTGCGCCACCACCGCCTGGCCTTTGCTCTCTATTTGTTAATTTTACTCCGGCCTATCTTCTATTGAAAATATTTTTCCTACCTAATCCGTGTCCCTTCTTGCTTAGGCACAGTATTTCTGCAGATCTTTTACTTATGACAAGGCATGTGGTGATGATTAGCAAGTGAAGGGATGGAGAAGACACTTTAAAGGGTGTGTTGAGAAGCACCGTGGGCATTTGAGTTCTGAGAGGGAAGAACACTGTAGGCAGAGAAGCTGCAGGCAGAGGAGAAGCTGCAGGCAGAGGAGGAGCTACAGGCAGAGGAGGAGCTGTGGGCAGAGGAGAAGGTTGTGCAAAGTCCCCAAGACAGAAACATAAATGTTTAGATTAGGTGTTACTCTACACACGTCTTATTTTCATTTTATTATAGAGACAGTGCATGGCGGTCTTTGATATGTTTATAGGTACATCTTTTTCTATGATATTCATGTTCAGGGATCTATTTACTAGTCTTCTATTGATAAGACATATAGGTTGTTGCTAATCTTTTGTCATTGCTTGCAGGAAGTAAAGGACAATGGAACATCACACAGCATGGTGCAGTCAAATTATCAGAGCCAGAAACCACTCATGTTCTTCTCTCCTTGAATCATGTCCATCTGTGTCACTGACTGTTTAAGCCCCAGGAGACAAAGTCGAAAACAGCGTGGTCAAAGTGGCAGATTTTGCAATAACCATAAATTCTAACTGAACGTCCCAGGGCCTAGACAAAATGCAATAAAAAGAAAACAAACAAAAGCAATTTGTGTTCAGAGAAATTCCTAACAAGTGACTTCAAATTAAGTGATGTCTTCATTTTCTAAGACTTCTTAGTTGTGCTTGTTCCTGACAAATAACTCATAACATTTCTCCAGTTTTCAATGGGAATATGTATTTTCCTTTCCTCTGATTTCATATCCACATTGTCTACTATCCAGTAATAGTTACAAAGTCTTGCCTTCAGTAAAATATCCCCTTAAATACTAGGGCCAGAGCACAGAGGCACATATTAGGTAGAAAAAAAAAGTATTTTCAATAAAAGATAAGCTGGAGTAAAATTAGAAAGTAGAGATGAAGATTTCCACTCAAATTAAACTCTATATGGCCAGTAGAAGAGATATTACTCTTAATTAATTAACAACACATCATTAAACATTTTCTTCGCTGTTTTGGTGTGCATTGTTTCCTAGCTCATGTTCACATAAAATGTACAGATGAATGCATATTTCTTTTCAGAATAAGTTTTCCATAACTATATACATTCAGCATCTTTTCTAAGAAACTCTCTTGAATCACTGATATCTATCACTGAAAACAGAACCCGCAGGTAGGACAGAGTGTAATATTTCCTTGATTTACTCTGTGTTAAATGTTAGATTAAGTTTGCCATAGGCTTAAACAAAGATACATTGGAATCAGTGAATGACTGAAATGGTTACAGATTCTGCCTCATCCACTTCGGAAACCTGGATTGATAGTCCACTGGTCAGTCAATGTGTTGGGAAGAGGGAGACAATGTATACAGATGATGCCTTCAGCCCCATAATGCAGTGGGAGCGATAGAGCCATTAGCAAAGCAGTAGAAAGACACAGTACCAACTCAACATTCTAGCTCTACAATATGTGTTAGTCCAAGCAGGTGGCTATCCAAAGCCATAAACTCGGTAGCTTAAAAATAGAAATGTATTTTTTTATAGTTTTGGGGAATGGGGAACCCAATCAAGGTGCCAGTGGTTTTGCTTCTACTGAGACCATTGATGGTGAGAGTTATCAAGGGACAACGTTTGTTGATCCCTGTGGTTTTATTGTTATGGTGCTGGTTTTCCTTCTTTTTTTTTTTTTTTTTTGTTTTTTGTTTTTTGTTTTTTGTTTTTTGAGACAGGGTTTCTCTGTGTAGCTTTGCACCTTTCCTGGAACTCACTTGGTAGCCCAGGCTTCCTCCTTCTTTTGATTTGCTGGTCTGGGATTTACTCCCTTTGTCTTGGGTATGATTAACTTCTTCAGTTAAGTTTTCCTTCTAGTTCCATCTGTAGATCTGTTTTTGTAAACTTGGTTTTGTTGTCATGGAGTGTTTTTGCTTTCTGCATCTATTCTAGTCAATAGTTTTGTTGGGTCTAGTAGTGTGGGCATGTAGATATGAATGTAAGTGAGTGTGAATGCATATATATATGTACACACACACACACACACACACACACACACACACATATATACGTTTTTTCCTTTTGTTGCGTCTTTGTGGATTTCACACCATGCGTTTTGGTCCCATTTATCTCCCATTCTCCTCGCATCTGCCCTCTGTCTTTGCAACTTCCCCCCAAATCAAACCCAAATTTAAAGTAAAACAAAACAAAACTAAAAACTAAAAACAAAACAAAGAAAAACAAAACAAAACAAAAACAGAAAAAAAAGAAGAAGAATCTTACTGTGGTCGCTGTAATGTGGCCCATTGAGTCACACAACTTACCCTTTAATCCATTCATCTTTACTTGCAAATGTTCAATGTCATGAGTCACTAGTCTGACTCGAGGCCCCTGGTTTCTGCTACACCACCAATAACGGGCTCTCACTGGGGCTCCTCTTGGATATCCTGCTGTTGCCCTGTGTCATGGAGATCCTGCTGTTTTGGATCTGTGGTCCCCTTCATATGCTCCAACAGTTCATAGATGAGGTGGGTGTTGGGTGAGCCAATTCATAGTCCTAGTTCTGGGCCTGAGTGATAGCTGGGTTGCACAGTTTCCTAGCATCCAGATGAGCTCTCCAGCACAGCCTTGGCTAGCTCATCCTGTGCAGTCTACGGGAGGAGCCTAGCCAGTTCTCCTGCTCTGAGACCTCCGATCTGTGTCCCCTCACTCATATCTACAGGGCCAGCTCTACTGTTTTGCCCAGGCAAGGTGCAGGGCCTTCTCTCCTGATTGCTGTAGGGGGAATATAAGGGAGTGGTGGGGTCAGCTCTCCTGCTCTCTCATGCCCTCAGGCATGGCTACAGGGTCAGCTCTAGTGTGCTTCCCAGGTGAGGTGCAGGCCTATGGTGAGGGGTTGGGTCATCTTTCCTGACCGCAGGGGCAAGCTCTCTCCCAAGGGCCAGTCGTCTCAGGACCAGTGAAGGATAAGGCCGGCTCAGCAGGGCATAGTTCCAATGACCCCATGCTAACATGGGCCACGGACATTACCACAGACCCCAGCTGCAGCAGGACCGTGGACCCAGACGTGGCCCTTGACAGCAGCTTGGGTCTTGACAGCAGCTTGGGTCCCGACACTACCGCAGTCTCAGTGATAGCACAGGCCACCCAGATCCGCATGGCTCAGGTGGCCGTATGGTCCCAGGTGGCTGACCAGGCCCCAGGCAACTGCAGAGCCCTTGGTGGCAAGTGGCACCTACCCAAGACCCCAGACTCTGCCGGGACACAGACGCAGACATGGCCCTAGGCAGTGGCCTGTGCACAGTGTCTCCATGATTCCAGTGGCAGCAGTGGCCACTCTAATCAGCTTGGCCCTGAGTGTGACACAGTCCTCGGACACCTACATGGTCCGAGGTGGCCAACAAGACCCTGGTCATCTGCATGGCCCTCGATGACAATAGGAGTCCTGGACATCAACTCAGACCCTGGCTGCTGCAGGGCTACAGACCCAGACATGGCCCTCAGCAGCAGTCCTGGCCCAGATGACACCATGGCTTTGGGTGACAGGCCATTCAGATCAGGATGTCCCTGGTGGCAACATGGCCTTCGGACACCCTCCTGGCCACAGGTTGTGGCCCAGACCCCTGGGCATCTATGTGGCCTTTGGTGGCAACATGGGCCACTGACATCAATACAGACCATGGCTGTGGTAGGACTACAGTCCCAGATATGGCCCTAGGCAGCAGCTCTGGCCCAGATGACACCAAGGCCCCAGTGACAGCACAGGCCACTTAGACCCGCATGGTTGCTGTTGCAGTATGGCCCTTGGATACCAACATGGCCCCAGATGGCAGTCCAGACACCCCCTCCCCAACATCCACTCCCTCACTGGCACAGTCTTCGATGGTCTCAGGAGCCACAGACATCAACATAGATCCTGGCTGCAGCAGGGCCACGGACCCAGACACCACCCTTAGTTGCGACCCTGGTTTGGATGATTCCATAGCCCCAGTTGACAGCCCTGGCTACTCAAATTGGCCTAGTGGCACAGGCCTTGGACACCAACATCTCTTCCCCCTCCTTGTGCATGACCCCTGGTGCCTACGTGGGACAGGGACATTGACAGAATATCCTGCCGCAGCAGGACCATGGAACCAGACATGGTCCTTGGCAGCAGCCTGGGCCAGGTTGTCACCATGGCCCCAGGTGGCTGTGCAGACCACCCAGATTGGCATGCCCCACCCCCCATGGCAGCATGGCTCTCAGACACTAATGTGGCCCAAGGTGACAGCCCAGACCACAGGCCCCTGCTTAGCCTCCAGTGGTGACAGCAGCCACAGACATCAATGCAGGCCCCCTCAGCTGCTCTAGGGTCCCAGACCAAGACCTGGCTCTTGGTCATAGCCCAGGTCCAGACATCTCCCTGGACTTCCTCTTCCCCACCCTGTACTCTCTCACCACATTGGTGCCCAACGGCTCAGCGCCAGGGCTCTTGGTTGAGATGGTGAGGTTTACCCATACAATTGCTCAGCATTCTGACTTGAAGTTCCTGCTTCAGGGTCTCCCTAGCTTTTGCTATTTGATCTATAGTTTCTCTTAATTGTAACTATTTGATCTATAATTTCTTCTAATTGTAACTCACTCTAAATTAAGGGCTTATCACTCCTCTTCCTGAGTAGCTCTTTCGTGCCCTCCCTATCTCTTATGGGACTTAACTTCTACAATCCTGATCTGAACCCAAGAGTGAGCAATGGAGAACTAAAAAAATGAATCAAATTATCTATGCTCTTAACCATCCATGTGGTCACTTGTTCATTCATTTTTTTTTCTTTTTATTTATTCTTCTCTCATACAACATATCCCAACCACAGTCTCCTCTCCCTCCACTCCTCCCAGATCCCTCCTGTTCCACTCCTCCTCCATTTCTCTTCAGAAAAGGCCTTCCAGTGAGATCAACCCAACATGCCATAACAAGATGCACTAAGCCTAGACACAAACTCTCATATCAAGGCTGAGCAAGACAACTCAGTAGGAAGAAAAGGGTCCCCAAAGCAGGTAAGAGTCAGAAACATCCCGTTTCTATTGTTAGGAGTCTAACAATAACCCCAAGTTAAACAACCACAGCATGTAGGCAGAGAACCTAGTGCAGACCCATGCAGGCTCTGTGATTGCCTCTTTAGTCTCTGTGAGCCCCTAGGAGCCTTGCTTAGTCGATGCTGTGGGCTGTGATCTCCTGGTATCTTTGACCTGTCTGGCTCCTACAGTCCTTCTTCTCCCTCTTCTAAAGGGTCCCCCAGATGTACTTAATGTTCCATTGATCAATGTGTCTGTTTTTAATGCTAATGCAATGAGGTTCTTATTACTATTGTTCTGTAGTACAGCTTGAAATCAGGGATGGTGATACCTCCAGTAGTTCTTTTATTATTCAGGATTGTTTTAGGTATTCTGGATTTTTTTTTGTTTTTCCACATGAAATTGAGTATTGTCCTTTCAAAGTCTGTAAAGAATTGTGTTGGATTTTGATGGGGATTGCATTGAATCTGTAAGATTGCTTTTGTAAGATGGACATTTTTTACTATGTTAATCCTTCCAAACCATGAGCGTGGGAGATCTTTCCATTTTCTGATACTTTATTCAATTTCTTTTTTCAAAGACTTGAAGTTTTTGTCATACAAGTATTTTCTCTGCTTGGTTAGAGTTACCCCAAGATATTTTATATTGTTTGTGTCTATTGGAAAGGTTGTTGTTTCCCTGATTTCTTTTTCAATTCATCTATCATTTGTATATAGGAGGATCACTGATTTTTTTAAAGTTAATTTTATATCCAGCCACATCACTGAAGGTGTTTATCAGCTATAGAAGTTCCCTGGTAGAATTTTGGGGGTCATTTATGTATCCTATCATATCATCCACAAATAGCAATACTTTGACTTCTTCCTTTATAATTTGTATCCCCTTGATCTCCTTCATTTGTCTTATTCCCCTAGCTAGAACTTTAAGTACTATATAACCAGATATGGAAAGTGGACAACCTTGTCCTGTTCCTCATTTTAGTGGAATTGCTTTGAGAATCTCTCCATTTAATTTGATGTTGGCTATCAGCTTGCTGTAAATTGCCTTTATTATGTTTAGGTATGTCTGTTGTATCCCTGATCTCTCCAAGACTTTTTATCTGAAGGGATGTTGGATTTTGTCAAAGGATTTTTCAGCATCTAATGAGATGGTCATGTGCTTTTTTTCTTTCAACTTGTTAATATGGTGGATTACATTGACCAATTTTTGTATGTTGAGCCATCCCTGCATGTCTAGGATGAAGCCTACTTGTTCATAGTGAGTGATCTTTATGATGTGGTCTTGGATTTGGTTTGCAAGTATTTTATTGAGTATATTTCCATGTATATTCATGAGAGAAACTGGTCTGAAATTGTAAAAGTTCTTTGTTGAGTCTTTGTGTGGTTTAGGTATTAGAGTAACTATGGCCTCATAAAATGAATTTAGCAATGTTCCTTCTGTTCCTATTTTGTGGAATAATTTGAGGACTAATATTGAGGCTATTAACTATTATCTAAAACTCTGATGGAATTCTGCACTAAAACCTTCAGATCCAGGGCTTTTTTTGGTTAAGAGACTTTTGATGACTGCTTCTATTTCCTTAGGGCTTATAGATCTATTTAAGTTGTTTATCTGATCTTGATTTAACTTTGATAATTGGTATCTGTCAAGAAAATTGTCCATTTCTTTTAGATTTTCCAATTTTGTAGAATACAGGTTTTTAAAGCATGACTTATTGATACTTTGGGTTTTCTTGGTGTCTGTTGTTCTGTCTCCCTTTTCATTTCCGATTTTGTTAATTTGGATATTCTCTCTCTTTAGTTAGTTTGGATAAGGGTTTGTCTATCTTGTTGATTTTCTCAAAGAACCAACTCTTTTTTTTCATTTTTCTTTATTAAGAAATTTTCTATTCACTCCACATACTATCCACAGACCCCCCTTCCTCCCTTCTCCCACCCCCAGCCCTCTTTCCCAAACCACCCCACATCCCCACATCCCCCAAATCGAGGTCTCCCATGAGGAGTCAGCAGAGCCCAGCACACTGAGCCTAGGCAGGTCCAAGCCCCTTCCCACTGCACCAAGGCTGTGCAAGGTGTCACACCACAGTCACCAGATTCCCAGAAGCCTGCCCATAGACCAGGGACAGATCCGGATCCCCCAGCCTAGGTGCCCCCCAAACAACTGTCTTCCATATCCAGAGGGCCTAGTCCAGTCCCATGGGGGCTCCACAGCCACTAGTCCACAGTTCATGGGCTTCCACTAGTGTGGCCAGTCATCTCTGCACATCCTCCCATCATGATCTTGACGTCCCTCACCTGCAGTATCTCTCCTCTCTCTCATCAATTGGATTCCCAGAGCTCAGCCTGGTGCTTGGCCATGGATCTCTGTATCTGCCTCCATCAGTCGCTGGACAAAGGCTCTAAGATGACTGCTAAGCTGGTCACCAGGCACCCTCTGGACCACTGCCAGCAGACCAAGGTGGGGTCAACCTTGGGAATTCCTGAGAGCCTCCCCAGCACTCTGCCTCTTCCTATTCCCATGATGTCCTCATCTATCATGGTATCTCCCTCCCTGCCCTCCCACTCTGTCCCTGTTCCAGCATGACCCTCCCATTTCCATTTCCCTATGTTCTCATCCTCCACTCCTCACCCTCTGCCACCCTCCCACACCCAGTCCACTCATATAGATCTCATCCACTTCTCCTTCACATGGTCATCCATGTGTCCCTCCTAGGGTCTTTCCCTGTTAGCTAGCCTCTCTGGAGTTGTGGTTTGCAGTCTGGCCATCCCTTCCCTCCCATTTAGCATCCACTTCTGAGTACATACTATGTTTGTTCTTCTGAGTCTGGGTTACCTCACTAAAAATGATATTTTCTAGTTCTATCCATTTCCCTGCAAATTTCATGATATCATTGTTTTTTTTTACTGCTGAGTAGTACTTCATTGTGTATATGTGCCATATTTTCTTTATCCATTCTTCAGTTGAGGGGCATCTAGGTTGTTTCCAGAAGAACCAACTCTTTGTTTCATTGATTCTTTGTATTATTCTCTTTGTTTCAATTTTATTGATTTCAGCCCTTAGTTTGATATTTCCTGTTGTCTACTCCTCTTGGATGTGCTTACTTCTTTTTGCTCTAGAGCTTTCAGGTGTGCTGTTAAGTTGCTAGTGTGAGATTTCTCCAAATTCTTTATTTGGGCACTAAGTGCTGTAAACATTCCTCTTAGCACTGTTTTCATTGTATCTCATAAATTTGGGTATACTGTGCATTCACTTTCATTGAATTCTAGGTAGTCTTTAATCTCTTTCTTTATTTCTGTCTTGACCCACCCACCATTTTGTTAAGGAGTTGTTCAGCTTCCATGAATTTGTAGACTTTCTGTTGTTGTTGAAATCCAGCTATAATCTGTGGTGGTCTGATAGCATGTGTGGGGTGGTTATTTCAATTTTTTTTATTTGTTGAGACTTGCTTTGTGATCAAGTATATGGTTAATTTTGAAGAAAGGTCTGTGAGGTGCTGAGAAAAAAGTATATTCTTTTGTGTTTGGGTGAAATGTTCTGTAGATATCTGTTAGGTCCATTTGGTTTATAATGTCTGTTAGTTTAGTTCTAGTATTTCTCTGTTTAGTTTTTGGCTGAATGACATGTCCATTGGTGAGAGTGGGGGTATTAAAGTCCCTCATTAACAAAATGTGAGGGTTGGTCTAAGCTGTAGTAATTTCTCTTTTACAAATGTGGATTCTCTTGTGTTTGGAGCATAGGTGTTGAGAATTGAAACATGATTTTGATGGATTTTTCCTTTGATGAAAAATCCCTGTATCTTTTGATTAATTTTGTTTTGAAGTCTATTTTGTTCAATATTAGAATGGTTACACCTGCTTGCTTCTTAAATTCATTTGCTTGGAAAACCTATTTTCAACCCTTTACTCTGAGGGAATGTCCATCTTTGATATTGAGGTGTGTTTCTTGTATTCAGTAGGAAGATGGATTTTGTTTTGGCATCCATTCTGTTGGTCTATGTCTTTTTATTGGAGAATTGAGTCTGAGAGATATCAATGACTAATGATTGTTAATTCATGTTATTTTGGTGGTGGTGGTGGTGGTGGTGGTGGTGGTGATGTGTGTGTGTGTATGTGTGTGTGTGTGTGTGTGTGTGTGTGTGTGTGTGTGCACAAGTACACATCCCTTCTTTTGGTTTTGCTAATGTGAGATTATTTATTTCCCATGTTTTCATGGGTGTAGTTAACCTCCTAGAATTGGAGTTTTCCTTCTAGTACCTTCTTTATGGCTGGATTTGTAGACAGATATTGTTTAAATTTTACTGTAGCTAGAGTTTTCCTGCCTGGCCCACAGTCAGGACAAATCTCTATCACCTGCCAGTCCCACAGCCTCAGACCCGACCAAGTAAACACAGAGACTTATATTGGTTACAAACTGTATGGCCATCACAGGCTTCTTGCTAACTGTTCTTACAGCTTAAATTAATCCATTTCCATTAATCTATACCTTGCCACATGGCTCGTGGCTTACCAGCATCTTCACATGATGCTGCTTGTCATCGTGGCAGCTGGCAGTGTCTCTCTGACTCAGCCTTCCACTTCCCAGCTTTATTCTCCTCCTTGTCCTGCCTACACTTCCTGCCTAGCCAATGGCCAATCAGTGTTTTATTTATTGACTAATCAGCAACACATTTGCCATACAGAACATCCCACAGCATTTTACTTTATCATGGAATATTTTGTTTTATGCATTTGTGGTGATTGGAAGTTTTGCTCAGTATAGCAGTCTGGGCTGGCATCTGTGGTTTTTTAGAGTCTACAGCACATCTGTCCAGCCCTTCTGGTCTTCAGAGTCTCCATGTGAAGTTGAATGTAATTCTGATATGTCTACCTTTATATGTTACTTTCTCTTTCTCCCTTGCAGCTTTTGATATGTTTAGTGTTTTGATTATTATGTGGCGAGGGGGCTTTCTTTTCTGGTCCAATCTATTTGGTATTCTGTATGCTTCTTGTATCTTTATAGGTATCTCCTATAAGTTAGGAAAATTTTATTTTATGATTTTGTTGAAAATATTTTCAAGGAACTGGGATTCTTCTCCTTCTTCTATTCTGTTATTCATAGGTTTTGTTTTTTCATAGTGTCCCAGATTTCCTGGATATTTTGTATTAGGGAATTTTTAGATTTAACATTTTCTTTAACCAGTTTATCTATTTCTTTTATCATAACTTCAACACTTGAGATTCTTTCTCCCTTTTCTTGTACTCTGTTGGTGAAGCTTGCATCTGTCATTCCTGTTTGCTTACCTAGATTTTCAATTTTCAGAATTCCTTCAGTTTGGAATTTCTTTGTTGCTTATATTTCCATCTCCAGGTCTTGAATCAGCTTTATTCATTTCCTTTAACTGTGTTTATTCTTGGCTTTCTTTAAAGGATCTACTCATTTCTTCCTATTTTTGTTTGTCTTTTCCTTGATTTCTTTAAGGGATTTATTCACTTCTTTAAGGACCTCTATCATCTCCATAAAATTGGTTTTAAGGTCTTTTTCTTGTGCTTCAGATGTGTTGGAATATTTGGGGCTTGCTGTGGTAGGATACCCTGGCTATAGTTGGTTGTGTTCTTACACTGGCGTCTAGGCATCAGAGTTTGGGATTATAGATCTAGGCATCAATTTCCGACTTTGTCTTTGTTGAATGGGTGTTTTGTTCCTTGGTTTCTGCTTCCTGTCTAGTCTTCTGACCTGTGTGGTCTGTGGTTGAGCAGGGGGCTTCCACCCAAGTTGGGGGCTGGAATTTTGTTGGCCTGTGTGGCTTCTGACCCAGCAGGAAGTCTCCATCTGAGTTGGGGGCTGGTCTTCTGGCAGGTGTGGCCTGGGACTGGGCTGTGGATACCTGCCTCAGTGAACAGAGAGAGAGAGAGAGAGAGAGAGAGAGAGAGAGAGAGAGAGAGAGAGAGCGAGCATGTGTGGTGGGGGGGTGTGGTTCTGCAGGCAGCTAGCCTACCTGGTTTTGTGGCAGGCTTGGTCTGTGATTGAGCAGATGTCTGCCCAAGGAAACCGAGAGAGTTAGGAATGGTCTGTGGGTGGCTGGCCTACCTAGTCTTCTGTTCATTCATCTTTTATTCATCCATTCAGGAAGTATACAATGATCATTTTATCAAGTGCCAGGCTAGACTACATGAGATACTATTTTGTTATCAGAATAGCCTGTGCCCTCACTTAGTTTGCAGTTTAATAAGGAGGTATCAGACAACTACCATTATAGCAAGTACTAAAGAGAAGGGTACAATATGCACTGCGAATGTATAAGAGCAGAAGGGCCTAGCCTGGTGTAGTCGCTCAAAGGTATCCTAGGGAATGTGACTTTCAAGTTGAGAAAAGGGTGAGGAGAAGGTGGCTAGGACGGCTGAACTGGGGAAAAGGGTACTAGCAGAGAGAAGTTCAGACAAAACAAACTGCTTAAAAAGCAGAGGCAAGGGGATTTGCTGAATATAGAACAGAAAGCTTAACAGTGGCCAGAGGAGACTGGAAGAAAGAGCAATGTTGATCTCAGAAAACTGTAGTCTTTATCCAAAAGCACCAGTCAGCCACCAAGGGGATTTTAATCTTAACTGAACAGTACTTATCTGATTACTCTGGCCATGATGTGCTGAGGGACTGGAGGCTCAAGGGTAACTGTGAGAAGAATGAACTAAAGATAAAACTACCCTCCTAGGACACGCGCATAGAAGAGATAACACAGGAACACACCATGTGTGAGATAACATGAATGTTCTCCCTGCTTATCAGACAGTAGGCTACACAGTCTGGATTCATAGGAATGAGGTCAGAGCTTCCAGAAAGGCCTGGCCATGTTCAAGGGGAGGAACCAGATTTTGCCGGTGGATCATCAGGATCTTTCACCTGTGAGAGAAGCTTGTGGAGATGAGGCTGCCCTACCCCATTCTCTTTTCCTCCCTCTGCAGCCCTACATACAGACTCCACCAAAGCCTTCAGTCTGACTGCCCCAGGAATCCACCAGCACTCAACTACCCAGAATCCTCTGTCCCTTGGGACATTTCTTGATGTTTCTTATCTGACTTGTATCCAAATTAAAATCACATCCGGGATGATTTCACCTATAAGATTGTTGCCTATAAATGCTATCAATTAAACTGGAGGGAAAAAATGGCTGTGAAATTGTATGAAAACTATAATCATATGTTATTGTGTATAAACGACTCCACTCGAGCAGAATTTATCTTGGCTTCCTTCCATACTCCAAGACTTCTCTGCTGCCTGCTGGCACCAGGAACACTGCCGGGATTCATTCTTGAGCAGAAGTTTTTCCTGACTGAAATTCTATGCTGCAAGCAGTAAAGGAAACTCGCTCCCATTCATTTATTTTGGACTTAGATGCACAGACTGGGGGGAGGGGAAGAGAACAATAGTTCTTTACACTTACATCAGTGAGTTGGTTGAAGGCTAACCAGTCCTCCACTTGACTTCACCGTCTGAGCTAGAATAGTCAGGAAAATAATTAAGCAAAGCAGACCTTCAGCAAGAGGGGAAGGTGACAATGTGTCATGAAGCACATCAGGGCATCGCCAAATATTATGCATGGTCTTCCGAATTCTAAAGATTCTCAACTCCTCACTCTTGTGGAGTGTTATCAATAAAGGCAATGGAATTGCCTATTCAGAGTTAAAGTAAATTGTACAGTTGACACAGACTTTTTTCTTTAATTTTGGCATTTATATGAATACCCAAATATGGTAGGAAATGAGCTTCACATTCCTAAAGATTATTTAATATTCCCAAAATAGTAACAGCCATGCAAAACGGACTGTTTGAAACACTCTTCCAATATGACTTTCTTATTCCTCTTATTGTGACTTTGGATCCTGCAGTACTATGGTACCTACTGAAAGTATAAGCTTGATGCTGGGAGCTAAGTACTAAGAGAACACAGTCTCTTGTGCAAGACCAGGAGGTCTGTCCTCTCTAGGAAGTCCTCCTTTACTCTCTTCTATGGCAGGTAACTTCCTAAACATTTGCACATCTTTCTGGAAGACTTTATGAATAATTCCTAAATTAAAAAATTACTTGAATAATAGTAATTTATTAGTGGATCATCAGTTTATTAGAATTTCACAACTTTATTTCCATTTAATTTTGCAAATTACCCTTGGCCACAACAGTAATCTTAGAAAACAGGGCAATGTTTTAGAGTATACTGATCTTATTTTCTCAAATTTAATTCACAGTCTAGAATTAGCCTCTTTGATTTTTTTTTAATTTGGGGGGCTGAAGAGATGGTTTAGCAATTACAAGCATTTGTTGTTCTTGCAAAGGACCTGGGTTCAGTTCTCAATACCCACAGGGTGGCTCACAATCATCTATAACTCCAGCTTTATGGGATCTGATGCCTCGTTTGAACTCTGTAGGCACCAGACATGCATGTGGCGCACATATATGTATGCAGGCAAAACACCCATACACATAAAAAATACATGTAAAAAGTTTTCGATTTTTTTTATTTTAGTGGTTATTGTGTGTGCATGTGCATGATGTGTGAATGCAGGCATGTTTGTGCCATGGTGTGCATGTGAAAGTCAGAGGACAACTGTGGACTTCCACCTCCACAGAGGTTTCAGGGACTCCACAATGGTCACCAGGATTGAGAGGCAAATGTGTTTACCCTCTGGGCTGTCTCATCAGATTTAGTCATAGTAACTTTTAACAATATGCATGCCAACATTAGTTTATCCCTCTTGGGTAAGAAACAAAAAGATGCCATGGTTTCTTTGACGTTTTAGAGCTATCATAGGGTAAAGTTGAATGTAGAAGAAGCTCCCCGCTGGCTTTGTCACTGCCCCGACTCTCTTCTCCTCCACCACCACTTCTCGCTTCACTTTTACCTTGACCCAAACCTGTGTTTCTATCTGTATCTAACATGTATCTAATTGCTCTCTACACATACATGTTTGGATTGTGCTTTCTACTAACACGGCCTTCTGGGATGGTTCAGGATAGAGGAAACAAGCCACTCATCGTCTTCAGTGACATGGACCCACACTGCTAGTGACGGCTGTATCAGAGCAAAGGTTCAGTAACACAGAGAAAAGCTCCAGATAAAAAAGAACATCTCCGAGGATTGCAGTAGGTTAGAGTTTCTGTTTGTTCATTGTCTTCCTCCTAAAATTCCCACTTACACATCAAAAAATATCTTCAAAACATTAGGACACAAGCCATGTGGTGGTGGCACACGCCTTTAATCTCAGCACTGGGGCGGGGAGCGGGGTGCAGAGGCAGGAGAATCTCTGAATTCGAGGCCAGCCTGGTCTAGCAAGGGAGATCCTGGATAATCAGGGCTACACAGAGAAACCCTGTCTCCAAAACAAAACAAAACAAACTACAAACAAACAGACAACAACAAACCACGAGCACACATGCATGTAACTAGAGCACACATGCATGTAACCAGAGCACACATGCATGTAACAATACTTAGAACTCTGCTCACTTTTCTGCCCATTCCCATGGCTGGCAAGCACGGCATAAATTTATTTTGCCTTTCTTACTCTTACTCTGATCCCTATTAGAGTCAAGATTTCAAACAAGAAGAACTTCCAAAGGGAAGACTACGGTACTGATCCAGCTTGCTTTATTCTCTTAAAATTCCTGGGCCACAAGAATAAGTACTTTCTGGCTATCATAGTCCTAAGATTTATGAGCTCCAACTCTGTAAAACCCAAAGTCAAGATTCTATTTTATTTACACTTACTTATTTATGTATTTATTTTGGTTTTTCGAGACAGGGTTTCTCTGTGTCATTTCCAAGTTCTGAGATTAAAGGCATGTGCCACCACCACCCGGCCTATTTTTTTTTTTTTTTTAATCTTAGATGCTTCTCAGGGTAAGAGTTCACTTACATGTTTAGTTTACCATACCTTTGGGCACTTTATGCTCACCGTCTCTAAAGCTATAATTATAGCGAATTGGCTCAATTTATTGTCAAAACCAGCCGAGGGAGAAACTTCTCACTGTTCCTCAAGAGTCAGACCTCTCTTTCCTGGAGAGTTTACATAGCACACAGCT
Source organism: Peromyscus eremicus (assembly GCF_949786415.1). NCBI lineage: Eukaryota > Metazoa > Chordata > Mammalia > Rodentia > Cricetidae > Peromyscus > Peromyscus eremicus. Next base: position 17,565,390 of record NC_081424.1, on the reverse strand, counting down.
ATAATAACGAGGACTAACTTCTCTGTCTCTCTTGCATACGAAGTTTTGCCCCAGGCACGATGGTGAGCATGCTCACTTTCTAAGCTTCACGGTCTCCTCTGTACTTACTGCTTGGCATGTGCGGCCTGCCTCATGCATATTGATGCTATCCTGGGAAGAGTTAAACCTCGGGAGAACCTTTCTCTCATTCAATTTGTTTCCAAACTGGGAAGGATAAATCAAATAACGAATAATTCAAAACAAGATAAAAATAAAAGAAATATCGTAATAGATATGTAAGCAATGCCTAAGGTTCAAAAAAAAAGGGGCGGAGGGAATATATCTAGACCAGGGTATTTTTTTTTTTTCAAATTTGGGCTTCAATAAATGGGTAAAGGAAGAAAGGACTGTTCATTTTTCTCTGAATCATTTGGTGAAATGCAGAAAGGTCAAATGCTTCATGTGAGACCTGAAATTGCATGAGACGAAAGTATTGTACGAATATTATACATGTAATAATTTATTAGCTGTTTTTCATATTTTGTTATTTGCAATTGCTGTAACAAGTTAAAACAAATTCAGTAAACTTAGAACAACACAAATTTGTCTTCATACAGTTGTGAGATCAGAAGTCCGAAAGGGTTTCACTGGACTAAGCTGGAAGCATTCATCATCAGGGCTTCCGTGTTTTCAGGGCTTCTAGAGATGAAGCTATTCCCTTGATCTTTGCAGCTCCTGTGAGTTGATGGCATTCCTTGACTAATGGTGCCTTCGCCGTCTTCAAAGCTGGCAGTGGAAGGTTGAATTCTTTATCCATTACATCACTCTGACCTCTTCTGCCAGCCTCTTCTACTTTAAAGGATCCTCACTATACATCACTGGGACCACCGGAATAGCCCTACTCCAAGGTCAGCTGATGAGTGACCTTACTTCCATCTGCAACCGTAGTTCCTGGTGAAGGCAACACACTCACAGGCTATGGGGATTAGGTCATTGATGTCTTTGGGAGGGGTGAGAAGAACACTATTCTGTTCTGCCTACCCTTCCTGGAATGTAATGGCGGATTTCCAGATTGTCCTCTACATGCACTGTGGGTCTGTTAAGGGCAGGAGTGGCTTCTTTTATGGTGTGGTTGTCAACATTTACACTCGTCAAAGAGTTGCTGAAAATGCTCCTGGTTTTAGGACCCCTCAGAGGAGAATAGGGGAAGGATGCCCCAACGGTGCTGAGAATCTTTAGGTGACTGTCCAGGCTGCCAACTGTCTCTGTCTATACTCGAAATTTCTTGGAAATTGCTTGTTTACACTTCCTGTTTTCTCAGGTAATATTTTCCTTCTCAAGTCTTTGATGGGGTTGAAGAGTAGATAGAAACAGTTATAATCCTCTCGTATCTTTTTTTTTTTTTTTTTTTTTTTTTTTTTTTTTGGTTTTTCGAGACAGGGTTTCTCTGTGTAGCTTTGCGCCTTTCCTGGAACTCACTTGGTAGTCCAGGCTGGCCTCAAACTCACAGAGATCCGCCTGGCTCTGCCTCCCGAGTGCTGGGATTAAAGGCGTGCGCCACCACCGCCCGGCCTATCCTCTCGTATCTTAGCTAAGAATATTTCAGATGATAAAGTTAGATTCTTTAGGATAGGACAGCTATTGGAGTAATCTCTGTAACATGCCATTTACCTATGATCTGGACATTTCTGGATTTTAGTATGTGTCTCTTGTTTGATGTTGTTCTTGCTGGTTGTATTTCTACTTTTGTTTATGTTATTACCTTTCCCCTCTCCTGGACAATACTTGATAATTGTTCCTATTGTATATAGTTTTATATTAGGTTAGAACTTTCTTATTTAGACAAAAGGGGGAAATGTAGCATATATCTGTTCTATCTATGACCTTGAAGCACCACCCCTAGAGATGCAGCAGGTAACTGTCCTACCTACCTATGACCTTGAAGTTCCTGCCCCTGGGGCGTGGCCTCAGGGCTACCCTTAAGACCTGAGATACACTTATGCTGCTCTCTTCTCTCCCTCATGGGCTTGGATGCTGGGATAGACTCAGGTGGAAGAGCAGCATGGGACTGTACCTCGGCCTTCCAGGACCCTACAATAAATCTCCTGCACTGTAGTGAGTCTTTCTTCCTAATAAATTCCTTTACCCTTTAAGCAGACTCCGTGGATTTCTCGAATTACTAGACCTTCCTTATGCTAAGTTTACATAAAGAATGGGCATTTTTATTAATTGTGAAATAATGATTAGTTTGCATATTTTAAAATATACTTTAGAAAAAAGAAATAATATCAAATCTATCATCAAGGCAGTATGTAACTCATTTATTAAAGCAACTAACACACCCCATAACTTGGAGTCCTACTGCTATAAATTAAGATTTTGACTGAATTTTAGTTGTTTTAAATCACTGTTCAAACTAATACTGATGTTTTAATCAGTTGTTTTATTCTTTTTAAGTCTTTTGTTATTGCCCATCATATCCCTAAAGATACCTTCCTCAATGCTGTCTAGATTTTTAAAAGCATTTCACAACTGATGTCCCAGCTTTTAATTGTACAATCTTCCATACAATGATTAATTTTATTTCCTGACTCAATTCATGTAGCTTTTTTAAGAACCCTGCCTCAATACTCTAACACCCACAGAATAATAAAGGCATATAAAATCATTATATTTAACCCACTATAGTTTAATATACACATATAACAGCATAGAAGAAGGTTCTTACCTGTCACATTCCATTCTACTGAAAGCATTGCACCCACAAAATCATCCTCTCTTTCCCTCTCAGACTGGCTCGACTCTTGCTTGTGATTTGGTTTTTATATTAAGGGTGTTTTGTCTGCCCAGAATTAGTTTGACTTCCTTTTCTTGTTATAATCTTGTTTTTCCTATTAGGACTTGTCTCAAAAGGATCTCCTCTGTGAATCCTGACTCAGTTCTATTATCATATACAGTCATAGAAACTTCCTTCTCCGCCTACCCAACGTCCTTTGTTCTCATCTCTTGGTGCATTTAGCATGTGGTGTTTCAATGATTTGTTTCTGTATCTTCTTCGCAGTGCCATACATTCCCAGTGAACATAGACCATGTTTTGGGGTCTCTGTATGGCATCACATACTCAGTGTCCTGTGTGCAGTAGAAATTAACAAACACGTTTGAGTTTATAGCGTCTGGAAATAACAAATGGCATGTGCCTCCAGTCTTGGGTGTTACAGATAACAATAATGACTAAGCATATTTAGTTGCTCTCTCTACTTTTTGTGTTGGTGGTGCAATTCTGGAAAGAGAACTTAATGAACACTCACAGGGGAATTGCCAGGAAAAGTTACTCCCTTTGGGAGAGGACTGAGCTGCTCCCTCCTAGTTTGGAGGGGTTATGGAAAAATCTTCCAATAATAAGGATTACACATAGGTGCACAGTATCCTAAATGGGAAGGATTTGGGTCTCATTCTTTTCTGAGGAGCTAGATAACTCCGAACTGAGCTTCACACAATTCTTAATAACACAGCAAACATACATGACAAACTCTCTTGTTATCATTGTGTTAATTTGTCAGCAAGTGAAGTACCTGAATCTCAAGTATGAGACTCTGGAAATATTAAAGGTTATAAAATTAGTGTTAGCAAAGGATTGCTTCCTTCCCACCTCCCTTTGTCCACCCCTTCAGTGAGATGGTCACTGAAGGCTAAAGTTGAAGACTGAAGCTAAGCCTCTCGTATGCCAGGCGAGCACTGTATTACTCAGCTACATCCCCAACTCCCAGGACTTAGATTATAAATCTGTTTCACATTTAATAATTGCTTCTACTGAAAGGCACTTACCTCCTAAAGTTATATGCTATGTTTTAATTAGCATATTATAATTGACATTAAAGTTTTCATAGTTGCTCACATTAGCCTTCAGGGTTGTGCTGGCTAGTTTTGTTGTTGTTTTTTCGAGACAGGGTTTCTCGGTGTAGTTTTGGTCCCTGTGCTAGATCTCGCTGTGTAGATCAGGCTGGCCTTGAATGCACAGAGTGCTGGCTAGTTTTATGTCAACTTGACACAAGGTAGAGTCATTGAGGAGGGAGCCTCAATTGAGGGAAAAAACCTCCATAAGAGGGCTGTAGACAAACCTGTAGGGCATTTTCTTAATTGATTGATGAGAGAGTGTCCAGCCCATTCTGGGTGGGGACGTCCTATACTGGTGTGCAAGCTGAGCAAGCCATGAGGACCAAGCCAGTAAGCAGCACTCTTCCATGGCCTCTAGATCAGCTCCTGCCTCCAGGTTCCTGCTGTATTTGAGTTCCTGTCCTGATTTCTTCAACGATGGCCTACAATGGATGTGGAAGCATACCTTTCCTTCCCAACTTGCCTTTAGTTATGATGTTATACAAACCCTAACTAGGACAAGGGTAGGATCATTCATTTAATCAATGAAGACCACACTGCTTAGGGATCCTGGGGGTTGCTATTATTCAAGATATAGATCCTGGAAATGTGTCAATAGAAATCAGCAGCAGTTGCTCTCAGGTTTCCATATGTTGCTAAGTGTTACAAGAAATCTGAAAAGCAACATGGTATAGCAGGAAGAGCTCTGGCATCAGGTAAAAGGGGCTATACCTATGTTTCACTAAAATTACTTAACATAACATACAGAAGCACGTTAATCCTTACAGCAAAGTGAATTTACTTCTAGTCATGGATACATTTAGCATAGTACATATTATTTGGCAAAAGTTCAGTAATCATGAACCTTTCCACTGATAACTGAAGGATCGAATGGTGGTTTCTTTCCAAATGCAGCCTTCACATTTTTGAAATAGATACGCATAGAATGTTTGCTTCCAAACCAAAGGAAGTTACAGTGTAACCCTAGAGCCAATGATTTCACAAGGCAGAGTTTTCAGTTAAAAGATGAAGAGTTATGACAACTAAGGTATTAAATTAGATATCAAAATATTAGCTTTTCGTATTGAATTAACTTTTATTTGGAAAATGAGTGACCTTGATGAACGTTCCTTTAAGACAGAAGGGCTCTTTGTTTTTATTTATTTTTGTTGTTGTTTTAATTATAAAGGTCTGGTTGTTCTAAAAGGGTTCTTTGACTCTGGAACTGTACCCATATTTTTGAAAGTTGTTTGTATTTTTGTAAGATTATATATGAGGTCTGGCGTTTTAATGAATGGTAGCTAGCACAAATTCATGGGGACAAACTTTAAAGGACTTGGGCTACTCATCTATACCCCACACATAGAAAATACTCAGGAATATTTTCCCTTGTATGAAATTTCTGAGCCTTAGAAATTAGAAATGTTTCAAATACAAAAGCCATATTGATGAAGTGGCTTCACTGTTAAATTCAGATATTACACCACCTACATCTCTATGGTTCTTAGTGACTTTAAAATATCTATATAAGGTACCAACATTTAAAAAATTATTTACACTAGTACTTTACAAAAAATATACTAGGTATCTGTCAACGGCCATTTATTTATTTTATAAATGATTTAATTTTCATTTTTTTCAAGGGACATTTCAGCACTGCTGTATTTAGCATCATTCTTCTTTCCAGAGGGTGATGGTTTAGTCAGTTTTGTAATTTATTTTACATCTGTGGGTTTCTTAGTGATGGTACACAACATCTGGATCGTCTTTTGTATTTTATTTTACTTTTATATCCCTCCCTCCTTTTCTCCCAGTTCCTCCCTCCACCCCCACCCCCACTTTCCCTCTGCTCCCCCTATCAACTCCTCCTCTGGTTCTCTCCAGAAAAGGGCAGGCCTCCCATGCATATCAATAAAAACGTGGCATATCAAGTTACAGCAAGACTATGCACCTTCCCTTATACTAAGGCTGGTAAGGCAACCCATTATAAGGAAAAGGGTCCCAAAAGCCAGAAAAAGTGTCAGTGACAGCCTCTGCTCTTTCTGTGGGAGTCCCATAAGAAGACCAAACTACACACCTGTCACACATGCAGAGGGCCTAAGTCAGTCCCATGCGGGCTCCCTGGCTGTCGGTTCAGTCTCTGTGAGCCCCTATGAGTCCAGGTTAATTGACTCTGTGAGTTTTCTTGTGGTGTCCTTGACTCCTCTGACTCCTACAATCCTTCCTTCCCCTCTTCCACAGGATTCCCCAAGATCTGCCTAATGTTTGGCTGTGGGTCTCTGCATCTGTTTCCTTCAGTTGCTGGATAAAGCCTCTCTAATGACTGTTGATTGGGCTAGGCACCAGTCTATGAGTACAGCAGAGTATCATTAGGAATCATTTCATTGGCTTTTTCTGTTTCCTACCAGTCATGTTTGGTTCTACCCTAGGTCTCTGGGCTATTCAGTCTCTGGGTCCTAGCCCTCCAGGCAGTGTTAGTGGTGGGCTCTCTCTGGCGGCATGGGTCTCGAGCTGGACCAATCATTGGTTGGCCACTCCCCCAATTTCTGCACCACCTTTACCCCAGCACATCTTGTAGGCAGGACAAATTGTAGATCAGAGGTTATGTGGCTGGTTGGGATCCCAGCCCCTCCAGGGGAAGCCTTGCCTGGTTACAGGAGAAGGTGGGTGCAGACTCTTATCACCCATTGCTAGGAGTCTTATCTAGGGTCATCTTAGATAAGTTTCCACTGCACTAATGTGGTGATATGTGTCCCCCAATAAACTTATCTGGGGGTCAGAGAACAGAAGAGCCACTATATTAAACATAGAGGTTAGGCAGTGGTAGCACACACCTTTAATCCTAGCATTCGGGAGGCAGAGATCTGGATCTCTGTGAGTTCAAGGCCACACTGGGAACAGAGCCAGGCATGGTGGCACACACTTTTAATCCCAGGATTTGAGATCTCATGCCTTTGCTAGGAAGTGATGGCAGGAAGCAGAAAGGTATATAAGGTGTGAAGACCAGGAACTAGAGGCTTTTAAACAGTTCTGCTGAGACTTCTGGAAACAGGATCGTCTGAGGAGTTGGCAAGGTGAGGTTAGCTGTGGCTTGTTATGCTTCTATGATCTTTCAGCTTTCACCCCAATATCTGGCTCTGGGTTTTTTAAAAATATTAATAAGACTGTTTAGCAATTTGTCTTACACACTAAGTTTCTAGCTTGTCCCTGAGACGGCCCCCCCCCCCCATTCCCGTTGTCTCTCCCCACACCTGATCTCTCCTGTTCCCATCCCCAGTACCCCCAACCCCACTCCATCTATCCACCTGAGATGCTGGATCATCTTTTTGATATTATGTGAGACAGTCAGTACTTGTAGTAATACTGTTCCTTCCCAATTATATATAAATGAAAAACAAAAGGATGAATTCCATTGTTTCCTCTCTATCAAGCACTTATAAGTTGCGTCCCTGTTGTCTCTTTGTATGGCATTTTAGTTCCCGCAAGCCTGCCTTCCCCCTACATGATGCTGTGTCTAGAAAAATGCCCAATCAAACTGTCCCACGATGGAATGCTGTGCTCTTCAGTTTAGCAGCCGCTACTGAGATCTCGCCACTCAAAGGAAAGGAAGTGACTGTGGCTGACCAGCTCAAATTTTTATTGCTCTTTGATTGATATAAAAATACTAGACACATGGGAATGGTGATTATTTTATTAGACAAGTGTAGCACAAACAATGGAGTAGCTGAATTAGTGTGCAAATATACTTCCTATGTTCCCGGGCTCCACCTCTTCTCCAGCTGGTTAGTTTTTCTCCAAAGTAGGAACCAAGTCAAATTTCATTTCCTCCATAAGCATACCCCGGATACTCTCATCTGCATGAATGACTTTGTCTCTGAACTCCGTGCCCTTACCGCTCTAAAGGAAATCATTAAATAGTCTATTAAAATTTAATTAAAATATATGTAAGCTTTGTCATAAAAGTAATATTACTATTTTCTATTAATTGAAAGCTTATAATGCTTAATACTTTCTACATCATTTTTTATTTTATACATCTTGTGTCTTCTTCATATTAGGGTTCGAAAATATGACTGGTAATTTCCATTTTAAATATAAACATTCCTTTAAAATCACTGATTTATTGATTTTGTGCGTGTGCATGACATAGGGGTACTGGCATTGGTCAGAAGTCAACTTGCAGGAATCATTTTCTTTCTTCCATGTCGGTCTTAGGGATTAAACTCACCCTTAGGCTAGGTGGCAAGCACCTTTCCCTGCGGAGCCATCTTGCCGGCCCCCAATTTTTGTTTTTATTAGGAAATCGTGGCCTAGAGAGGTAAGGTGACTTGTCCTGGTCAACTAGCCAATGAACGATGGAGCTAGAATTTGAATCAAGTCCAAGACTGGTGGGGACCTTATCAGGCAGAGCCAAGTGGGACACTTCAGTCTGATGGTTCCTGGAACATCAAAATAAAACTAATCCTGTCTGAGTTTCTTTCAACAATCGTAGTTTAATGGGAATAACAGATTGTGGGTCAATTTACAAGACTCCAGGTCTGTCCTAGGCTCACTGTCACTTTCTAAAGGACAGGTGGCTCCCTCTAGTGAGAGTTAATGAGAATAACATAGCCAGCAAATATTTAAAAGTGAAAATACGTGTCTTGGGTGTGTGTGTGTGTGTGTCTCGCATTTTTTAACCCAGAACTTCGTGTGTGTGTGTGTGTGTGTGTGTGTGTGTGTGTGTCGCATTTTTAACCCAGAACTTCTTGGGGGTGTGTGTGTGTGTGTGTGTGTCTCGCATTTTTTAACCCAGAACTTCACCAAAATTTGATTACAATTTCAGAATACCTGATATGGACATCCGGGTCAGGCTCAATCCAGTGACTTTTATGAGAAGTATAACTTTCTAACGACGCCATCATCACAGGGCATACTAAAACCGCCATTACTAGAAGAACTTTTATGGTAAAATTGTTATATTAAGTTTTCCTATTTATGTGTGTAGCGAAGTTATATTGTCTATGAACTTCATTGCAAGAAGGTGAATAATGTTCTGGAAATATTTGTTAGACAAAACGTGACATTTGTTCTGATAATTTTGACAAAATACTGAGTTTGAGGTCCAGTCATAGCTACATGCTTTTTCTCAAAACAGAAATGAAATGAATGAATCTGTCCTTCAATATTAATCTGTGTGTGGATGAGGAGGGAGGAAACATGCATCAACTTGACACTGACTGCGTTGATGCTTTTGTGTTCAAGTGACGTCATATTCTGTTCGGAGAGCATCAGAGTCAAATCTCTGGGGGCTCAAATCAGTCCTCCGTCATTTTCTGTTTCATTTTAGCAAGCGACTCGGTTTCTCCTCGCCTCGGCTCCACTTTGAGTAAAAGGAATATCATCAACACTTCACAGGATTTTTGTAAGAAACCATATGACGACGTGGTGTTTATCCACAGGAAGAGAGCAACCCTTAATTACAACCACAAAACATCTTCCAGAAAAAAAACAAAAACAGGAATTCCTAAACAAACGCACAGAGCTTTGCTCCCCAGTAACGTCAAGAGATTAGAAGTGAATTGCGTTTTGATTATTGTTTTGAGCCGGGATGGGGTGGGGGTGGGGGGGTTGGTGGTGGTGGGGCGTCTCCCTCTGTAGCCCAGGTTAGCCCAGAGGTCGCGATCTTCCCCAGCACCAGCGGGCCAGGATGTGACAGCCCAGGACCCGTCGTCATACCAGGCTAGAATTCACAGTTCTCATTTCTACGGTGGGGTCGGGGTGGGGGGGGACTTTGGCATCCACCTCGGTTAAATACGGACATCTCTGCTCCCGGCTTTTCCGGTTGCCCGGCGACATTTTCACCTTTTTCACCTCGCTGGAAAGCGGATGCGCGTGTGGGCAGGCCTTGGACGACGGCGGGCCGCGTGCGGGGCCGTGCAGCCACCACGGCGGCGGGGGCCCAGATGCCTCCAGGAGCCCAGGAAGGGGATCCGCCGCTGCCCCGGCTCTCCGAGGACGACGGACACTCCTTTACGGGAATCCCTGGGACCATGGCAACCCGCTACGTTCGCTCTAGCAGCCAATCCGGACGGCGGAACCCATCCCGGGGCGGCCGCCAGCTCTCGCGAGACTCGCGGGGCTGCCGCCCTGACGTCACCGCCCCGGAGACAGGGAAGGGGCGTAGCGAGCGAGCGGGCGGGCAGGCGGCGGCGTGGCCTCCCGGAGGGGGACGTGTGTGTGTCCGCTGCGGCTTGTGGCGCCACCGTGCCGGACATGAGCGTCCCGGAGCCGGGCGAGGGGACCCTTGTCCCCCGCAGCCGCGGCCTCTGCGATGCGGCGGCGGACGGTGTCCCGGGGAACCCAGGCCGGCGGCCCGGCGAGGGAAGCTCGGCGACCGCGGTGGTGACAGGTGAGGGCCGCGCGGAGGAGACCCCGGCGAGCCCGGGACCCCGGGGTGTCGGGGGGCTTGACCCCGCGATGCGGGGGACCGCAGCCGGGCAGGGAGAGACTCCGCCTCCCGCCGAGGGTCCCCCGGCCGCGGCGGCCGCGGCGGCTCCGGAAGCCGGGGAGCAGGCCCTGGCAACTCGGGGCGCCGAGGCCCAGGCCGACGACGCGGAGACCGAACGGGGCACCGTGGCGGTGGCAGCCGCCGAGGAGCAGCCTGGAGTGGCGGCCGAAGGAAAGGAGGAGAAGGAGGAGGAGGGGATGGAGGTGGAGCAGAAGCCCGCGGCGGGCGAGGACATGGAGATGCTGGAGGCGAGGGAGGTGGAGGAGGAGGAGGAGGAGGCTGGGCCCTGGCATCTGGGCATCAATCTCCGCATGAACCCTCTGGAGGCCATCCAGCAGGAGCTGGACACCGTGAATGCCCAGGCTGACAGGGCCTTCCAGCATCTGGAGCAGAAGTTTGGGCGGATGCGGCGACACTATCTGGAGCGGAGGAACTACATCATTCAGAATATCCCGGGCTTCTGGATGACTGCCTTCCGGAACCACCCTCAGTTGTCGGCCATGGTCAGGGGTCAGGATGCGGAGATGTTAAGGTACGTAACCAACCTGGAGGTGAAGGAACTGAGACACCCTAAGGCCGGCTGCAAATTCAAGTTCTTCTTTCGAAGAAACCCCTACTTCAGAAACAAGCTGATTGTCAAGGAGTATGAAGTGAGATCTTCTGGTCGGGTGGTGTCGCTTTCCACCCCGATCATCTGGCGGAGAGGACACGAGCCGCAGTCCTTCATTCGCAGAAACCAAAACCTCATCTGCAGCTTCTTCACCTGGTTTTCAGACCACAGCCTTCCAGAATCGGACAGAATCGCTGAGATTATCAAAGAGGACCTGTGGCCAAACCCACTGCAGTACTACCTGTCGCGTGACGGAATCCGTCGACCCAGACGTCGCCCGATAAGAGAGCCAGTGGAGATTCCCAGGCCCTTTGGCTTCCAGTCAGGCTAACCCTTGCCTTTGAAAAGACCACTGGAGCAAGTCCCTTCTCACCTGTGCTTGAGCAAATGCAACGGGTATGCAGTGTTTTTGATTTTTTTTTTTTCCTGCTGACTTTTCTGCATCTTCTGCCTCAAGATGAAGACCGTAGACATGCTTCCGCTTTCACATGGCCGCCGTGCTGTTCTGTATTAGTATCTGCTCGTTCACGGCCATGGTTCATACACTTTCTGAGCTTCACACATGTTACTGAAGGCTGCACAGCTTTTAACACTCCTGCGACCCTGTTGTGTTCAGTCTGCCACCTGGATTTTTTTTTGCTTTGTCTAGGGGCCCTTTCCATTTACCTGTTGAGCATGTGGCAATATGGACACCAAGTTTGCAGACAATTACTGGGCACTAATGGTGTTGCAGGAGAACAGGAGTGGGCCGCCTTCTGTGGGTTTTTTGTGACTCTCTTTCTGCACCACTTTCTAATACTGCTTGCTGTTGGTATGGCTATACCCAGCTCCATTGGCGCTTGCCAAGGTTCCTCACACTCACTCTCCCGTCTTTCTCCTGTTATTTTAAGTGAAAAGATGTAGTTCAGAAATACTGCAAGGTCAGGATTTGTAGTCCCTTTAGACTGGTAGCATTTCCAGAGAGGAACTCGGACTGCGTGTCTCCTCTCTTCCCAACTCCCCAGCCTGGTTAGCAAGTCCTACCAGGCTTATAGGGAGCTGGAACTAGATGGGAACAGAGGAGATCTTCTTCCTCATAACGTATGGAAGAACTAAAGGGATTGTGATGGGTATCCTAAGCAGGGAAAGTGAACTGAAAAGAGTTAGGATCAAAGTAAGTCAGATAAAAATGGGGCTGAAGATGAACACAGAGCTGACAGAGCTTTCAAGTCCTGGTTGGTTAATGGTGATGTGAAAAATAACTTTCTCAGGATTGCAATAGAAACATTATAGGGAGTTTGAGTGTTAAATGTTGGCTAGACAATGGTTCTTTTAAGAAACAGTACAAGTTTGGGTTATTTTTCTCTTTTTATATGTGGCCTGATGTATCTGAAAGAGTAATATTATGCCCATATTTTACCAACATTTAGTAAAATGCTACTTGTTTCTATTTACTGGGAAATTTAAATACTTTCTTTTGCATTTATTTGAAACCATTTGGAAGAACAATAGTCTTGACAATACTTAGACTTAAATGAATATTCATAACAATTTTCAATACTAATCTAAATTATTAGAAACATAGTTTAGATAATTTGGTCTTTATCAAGTTTGTCAAATTGTTGTCTTCATGGAAAAATAGGTATGTGACTTGATTGTTTTGGTAGCCTCTTAAATTGCACAGTAGTTGTGCTCTGTCAAATTAGAACTGTACTAGGAGTATATTTGTCACTTATATGCAAGATGGTAAATAAAAGCATGGCACTCTGTCGGATGGTTTATTTTTCACTCTGGCTATAAACTGCTTTAATAAGTTTGTATAATTGATGAGATTATGGAATTACCAAATTTCTTAAATGGATACCACTGACATTATCCCAAAGGTATGACCAGACACAGTGCTGTGTCTTCAGGGCATAAGTGTAGTCGCTGCTGTCCTTATTCTGTCACTTTAAAATGTTGACAGTTAAAACTACTCACAAGATGTCACTAACTTCTGCACAGTTTGTGAACCACCAGCCCCTTCACTTCCTTCCTCGGGCTCACAGTTTCTGCATCCACAGATGATATTTCCATGTTTGATTCTAATGCACATTTCATAAGCAGGCATTTAGGGAGTCCTTACCATGGAATATACTATTTCCAGACCTTTTCTTCTTACCTTTATCCTCCATTGGTCAAATCTTCAAGACCTGCCTTGTATTTCTCCTCCTCTGTTACTGGAAAATAACAATTATTCATGTGGTGAATTACCCAAGTTTTTATTAGGGCATTCTGCTAGGTCTTGAGAAGTAAAATAAATAGATTCCATTCCTTTCAGTGTTAAAACATTATCACACCTGATATGCAAACAACACCATGATACAGTAAATAGAGAAAGATATTATTTCACATTTTCACTTTTTCTTCCCTCTGAGTTTGGAAACCTGGTGAAAATAGATAAATGTATTTCATTTCCTTAATGCAGCTACTATGTTTTGCACATAGTTGTGAGCAAATTGTTGAATGACAGAATGAACCGCTCAGACGAAGGAGGAAGATGCCCAGAAAGACTTGAGGTAATCTCGCCTTAAAGACCATGGTGGTAGTTTTCAGAGCCACGATGATGCTTGGGTCTTGGTGGCTGCAGGGGCCCATGTCTAGGTTCATGACACTGATGCAGATGCAGCCACTATCTCTTGATATCTGAGGCTCCTGATACCACCAAAAATGAGAGGATGGGGAATGTACAGAGTTGGCCCCACCCCTCACTGGCTGTAACACTAGGGAGAACTGGTCTTACCCCTCACTGGTAGAAACACTCAGGAGAGAGGGTCCTACACCTCATTTGGGCAGCACAGTAGAGCTGACCCTGTTCGCAGGAATATGGGCGAGCTGGCCCTGAGGGCATGAGAATGGGAGAGTAGGTCAGACCCCTCCCACCTGCCATGTGGTAGTGTGGGTGAGGGAAAGATGCCCTTCCATCTTGCCCCTACTGCCTCCAGCTGGAGAGGGAGCTGACCCTTCCCTTTACCAGCTGTAGCACTTGGCGAAGTGAGCCTTACTCCTCATCTGGGGCAGCACAGTGGAGCCCACCCTATTGACGAGGGCACAGGTAAGCTGGCCAGAGAACGTGAGCGTGGGAGACCTGTGCCTGCCCCTCATCTGCCATATGGTAGCATGGGTGGGCGAGAGATGCCCGCCCCCATCAACGGCAGGCAGAGGTAGGTGTGAGAGCTGGTCCTGAGGTCATAAGAGCAGGATGGCTTCCCCTGCCCTCCCCCCACCACTCAGGAGAGCAGACCCTGCACCTCACCTGGACAGCACAATAGAGCCAGCCCTGTTGGTGGAGGGGTAGGTGAGTCAGCCCCAAAGCTGAGCATGGGAGAGCTGTCTGTCTCAGATGCTGCTATCTGATTAGGCATCTGTCATGCAGAGGTGTGGACGGGGGAGAGATGCCCCTCCTTCCCCCTCACCCCTACCGCCTGTGATAGAGGAGGGAGTTGACCCTTCCCCTTACAGCTGCATCACTGAGGAAAACAGGTGCTGTTCCTCACCTGGGCAGCACAGTAGAGCTGACCCTGTACGCAGGGGTGCAGATGAGATAACCCTGAGGGTGTGGGAGTGGGATGGCTGGCCACACCTCCCTCCTCTGCCGTGTGGTGGTGAGGGCAAGGGAGAGATGCCCCCCCCCTTTACCCTGCCATCTGTGGTGGGTGAAGGAGCAGACCCTACCCCTCACCAACTGCAGCTCTTGGGGAAGTGGGCCCCTGCCCTTTGCGTGGGCAGCACAGTAGAGGTGACCCTGTTGGCAAAGGTGTGGGTGAGCCAGGCCTGAAGTTGTGAGCATGGGAGAACTGTTCCCATTACTCATCTGTCAGGTGATGGCATGGGATGAAGAGAGGTAACCCTCCCTCCCAAGCCGGTCAACACCGGAGGCAGGTGGGAGAACTGGCCCTGAGGCCATAACAGCGAGAGAGCTGTCCCTGCCCCTCATCAGCTGCAGCACTTGAAAGAGTGGCGCCTACACCTCACCTGGGCAACACAGTAGAGCTGACCCTGAAGGTGTCGGTGTGGGAGAACCCACCCTGAGAATGTGAAAGCCAGAGAACTAGCCCCGCCCCTTGCTCACCGCTGCCAGGGGTGAACTAACCAGGGCAATGCTAGAGAGCTCACCCTGGTGGTGAAGACAGGGGAGAGCTGGAGGGCTGACCAGCCTTGCAATTACCCAGGCCCAGAACCAGAGTTATGTATTGGCCCACTACAACATATACGCCATCTGTGATCTGCTGGAGCATGAGGGTGGGGGAGTGTGTGTGGGGGGGTGAGGGGGTGGGAATCCGGTCCTGTGGGCCCAGGGTTGCACGATGTCCATGACACAGGACAGCAACAGAATGTCCAGGAAGAGTCCCAGTGAGGGCCCTGCATCGATGGTGTAGCGGAGACCAGGGACCTCCAATCAGACCAATGATTCTTTGTGATGAATGCCTGCATGTAAAAATGTGTGGTTAAAGGAGTTTACTGTATGATTCACTGTGTCACACTACGGCTTCCATAACGAGATTTTCCCTTTCTTCCTTTTTTTTCTCTTAAATTTTTATTTTCTTTTATTGGTGGGTAGGTGGGATCAAGACGCATGATGTGAAAGACACAAAGAACAAATAAAAAGAAAGATAAAAGAACCAGAGGAATAGTACCTGTTCAAGCTTTTAGATTTTCATTCATTAGTACCAGGCCAACGCTGATCTTACTGAAGAGCGTTCTGACTTACAAATTAAGAGATGTGCAATCACCTGGTCACTGTCATAAGGTCTGCTCAGGATCTACTGCCTTGTAAATAGTGTTGATATACTCAAATGCAATTTTTCCCTAGGGCACTGCTAAGAATGTGGGCCTTCCTTTCCATTTCCGAACATTACAGTGTTCACAAGACAGTTCCCTGACAGCTTCAACTCCAATCTGTTCCTTTCCATCACACCTAAACAAGGAACTTTTAAGGGTAGCTCTAGTCTAGCAGGATGAACACTATGGATCGTATTAGAGATGCCCCACTCGAGGCTGACTGAGAGAATCTCTGGAAGTAGTGTTCAGCAACCATGTTTGCTCACGCTCTAGGATGGAAGTGTGTGAGACGAATTCTAAATGGTCTTAGCCAGATATTGGGGTAAAAACTGAGAGATCAGGAAAGCAGAAAGCAGCCAGTCACGTTCTTACCACTAGAAATCCTCAGCCCAAGATACCTACTTCCTGTATACCCAGGGCTATATGCCTTTGTGTCCCTGTCCTCTTCCTCTCTCTGCCCAACTACATCACTTCCTCTTTCTGCCCAGCTCTGTCACTTCCTGTCTGTCTGTACAGACCTCCAGACCTCCATTGTTAGTGCTGGGATTAAAGGCGTGTGCTACCCTTGCCTGACTTCTATGTTTACTATAGTGGCTGGCTTTTTCCTCTGATCCTCAGATAAGCTTTATTGGGGTGCACAAATAAAATATCACCACAGAGGTGTTCAACCATTTTGGCTTCTCTAGGTCATATTAGAAGAGAATTATCTTATTTCGAATGTTAGATTGAAGCTTTATGTGTTTCCTTTGAAAACTGTCAAGTAACATATGTATGTTGATTAAAAATAGAGTTGTAACTTTACCAAAATACAATTTTCCCAGAAATCTTGAAATCTGTTTTCAAACTATATCAAACTGAAAAGCAAGGCTATATGGTTTGTTTTGTTTTGTTTTGTTTTTTACTGTACACAAAACTGCTCAGCCAATGTGTTGAAATACTTAAAATTGTTTGTCTTTATTTGAGCTTGTCATAATTCCAGTTTCATCTGGATTTCTATTATAGTTGGAAACATTGCATTAATGAGTAAGTTTTCATTTTGAATACATAGACTTAATCCATTTAAATATAAAAATATTAAATCTTTAAGCCAGTTTTTAATTATTAAGTTCTGACACATATTCAGCTTTTGATTCCATAAACAACTTGATAACATGTCCTAAACCATAAAATATTTTCAACATTTGGTCTCAACTTAGCCATCTTACTTTTGAAAAGTAAATGATGTCTCCATAGTCAACATCAACACTTTAGAGGAATTCCTGAACTGGCTATGATTAGATCCTTGGCCCTTTCAAGATTCACAGGTTGGTGACACTATGCACAATATTGTCCATTTATCATTATAAATCATTTGTGCATACATTTCGTTGTTGTGTTTTGCAATGATACTTCTTCAAACATGGATTTGGGACAATGGTTGCATTGTCTTCTGTTACATTACAACCCCATGCTCCTTTATCTTCTGTCCCCAAGGCATTAGCAGTAACTATTAGACATGTTGACAGTGGACAAGAAAATTCCGTTAGCTTATTTTTTATTGCTTGGTATAAATCTTTTGATCTAGTTGTCTTCTAATAGCATGAAAGAAGCCATTTCTTCAGAAGCATGATGGTCATAAATGTTTAACAACAATGGCAAGATGAACTGTGTTTATGGCATCAGTGTGGCGACCCATCATTTAAGCATCAAATGTAAAATCTACTCCTCATAATTCATGCCACCTGGTTTCCTCAAATTGCATGCTTATAGTCTGGTGAAACAAACTGATTTTAGAAATATTACTCTTAAAGGGGATATTAAACCATGTTCCATTCATGATTTAATAAACTTACCACCAGTAAATGGTTCTGATATTTTTTGCCATTAAATGTGCTAACACATAAATAGATTTTGCAATAAAATCCCTCTGAGCTGTTACTTAGACAAGTTTTCTGTTGAAAAGGCAGATTTATGTTTTTCAGTTCAGTTGTTTTGTCCTTATGACGCAGTCTGTGGAACACACTGAATTTACCAGCTTGGCCTTGCATACAATGTTTTCTCAAATTAAGTCTGTAAAAATTTGTCCAAATTCCCTGCAATTTAAGCAGAGTGCCTCGAAGTCATCTTTTAAATTTTTGTAGCAACCCTCCTTCATCCATACTTTTTCTTTTTTGATATTGTAGGGGCTATGTTGGAGATGAAAAATAATTGACAAGGGGTTGTGTTTGCTTATATCATGAAAAGTAATTGGCAGGAAAATAGGAAGGTTTGGGGCTTTCCCATCTCACCTGTGGATGTAGCATGAAGCACAGGGCTGACTGTAGAGCATGGTGGGTGATGTGTGGAGTTCAGTGAGGTGTCAAGTAACCCTAGTGACATAGGAGAATATTTTCCTGTCTTCTAAACAGCATTCAATTGTAGCACAAATTGTTGGAGGGTCTTATTAATAAAATCAAACTCGGAGCCAGGTATTGGAGTGAATGCTGGAAGATCAGAGAAGCAGAACAAGCCACATCTTCCTCACCTTGTCAATTCCTCAGCTGATCCTGTTTCCTCAGACTGGAAGCCTCTGAGTCCTCATCCAAATGGGTCACAGCTGAACTGCTGCTCAAAAGCCTAAAAGCTTAACCAGCCTAGTTCCTGGTCTTCATGCCTTATATACCTTTCTGCCATCACTTCCTGGGATTAAAGGCTCATTTCCTGGGATTAAAGGCGTGAGTCACCATGCTTGGCTGTTACCAGTGTGGCTTTAAACTCACAGAGATCCGGATGGATCTCTGCCTCTCAAGCGATAGGATTAAAGGCATGTGTGCCACCATTTTCGGCCTCTTTATCTAGTGGCTGTTCTGTTCTCTGACCCCAGATAAGTTTAGTAGGGTGCACAATATTTTGGGGAACACAATATCACCACATTCAATGCCTTTTGTTTACAATAGGAGACTGCAATGTTATTGATCACCACTGTGTCTCACTCACCAAGTCACTATGAGCACATGTAACCTATGATGGTACCACTTCAAGTGTCTGCACTCAGAAGACAACATACAGGAAATGCATACCACCATAAAACTTAAGCCTTTGTAAACACATTCATAGCTGTATCAACAATTTAGTGTATGCTCTTATTTTCTAATTCCATCATTTCTGGGTCATTATTTCCATATATAGGGTTCATATTTCCAATATAGGTTCAGCAAAAAAGTCTATTACCCAAGATATAAATAACATGGACTGCATTCATTTTTTCATTTCAAGCATTTGTACTCTATTGTGGCAGCTTCTAATTTTGTCATAAAATATATATAAAATTCTAAATATGTATAGCTTGATGTTAGTTTAATGTCCCCCCCCCCCCCCCCCCCCCCCGTTTCTTGTCTTTACAAATATAACTTCTGATGTTTACTGGGCAGATTAAGTTGCTTGGCTACACTTTCCCTCACAGCAGAATGAACCAAAGAAATTCAAATATTTTAACATGTGTAAACTAGCTACTGAGAAAAAAGGAACTGGTATCCCTATGAAATGTAGAGTAGAACTGGCCGTGGTGGCGCACACCTTAATCCCTCCAGAGGCAGGTAGATCTCTGAATTGAAGGCCAGCCTGATCTAAAAGTGAGTTCTAGGACAGCCAGAGCTGCACAGAGAAATCCTGTCTTGAAAGAACAAAAACGAAAGGTAAAAGACAAAGAAAAGAAATGTATAATATGTACATTTCTTGGATTTAGTCAATGGAGTGATGGGTTTTTTAAAACATAATTTTTTATTGAATTTTTGGGTATTTCACATCATGTACTCTAATCCCACTTGTTTCCTTGTCTTCCCATATCTGCCCTTCATCCTTGTAGCCTACCCCAATCAAAGTTAATAATAATAAAAAAAAAATCTCGTCCACCCCTCTGGGCAATGACCTGCTCCTCTGCCAACTACAGGGTTCTGGCGTGTACCATTCCACTCCTCTGTCTTCCCCAATCTCCATTACAGAATCTTTCATTGTAGTGGCATTCGAAGTCGCCGTGTGTCACATAGTGTCCCCTTTGCCCCATCAGCCCACGCTGCTTTTCTTTCAAATGTTTACTGCAATTAGTCATTAGGGCTAGCTCAGGCCTTTGGCTTCTGCTACCACATCAATCCTGGACCCTCAGAGAAACTCTCAGACATCCTGCTCTTGCCCTGAGTTGTGGGGAGATCCTGCAGTTATGGATTGGCAGGGCCGGCCCCTTCGCACGCTCCAGCAGCTCCTCAATGGAGAAGATGTTGGGGTGGGCCGATTCAAAGCCCCGGCTCTGGGCCTGGGTGGTAGTTGAATTGGTCAGCCTGCCAGAATTCCCTCATCCACACCACCAGAGCCGGCTCCCCCTCTGCCCAGGCGAGGGGCAGGACCAGCTTTAGAGCATCTGCACCCCTTTGGGCAAGAGGTAGGGCCAGCTCTCCCATGTCCATGTCATGGGGGCTGGCTCTCCAGTGTCTCGCCACCAAGGCCAGTTCTCCCACACTGCCCAGACGAGGGGGCAGGACCAGCTCTCCCGCCAATAGCATCAACAAGAGGTAGGACCAGCTGTCCTGGGTCCTTGACAACAGGGCCTGCTTTCCCAGGCTGCCCAGGCAAGGGGCAGGCCCCACTCTTCCATGTAGATCAGCCAGAGAGAGATGGGGGCAGCTCACCCACATCCAAGCCATGGAAGTCAGCTCTCCTGTGCCACTCACTCGAGGGCCAGGACTGGCTCTCCTGCACCCACGCTGTTGGGGCCAACTCTCCCAAGCTCATGTCACCCTTGGTACCACTGTGTGGTGGCTGGGGGTGGGAGCAGGGCCATCTCAGGGCAGTCCTCAGATGTCAACACGGCTTCTGGCAGCAGTACAGATGCCAGACATTCTCACAGTCTTCTGTTGCAGCGTGGGCCACTGACATCAATCCAGACCCTGGCTGCATGGGGACAATAGACCTAGACATGGCCCTAGGCCACAGGAGGGGCCCACACAGCACCACAGTTTGGGTAGCTGAGCAGGGATCTCACATCACGGTGTTCCTCACATCACAGTGTTCCTCACATCGGGTATTCCTCACTGCCGTCCAGTTCCACCTCTCTTCATAGTGCACAGACCCGCTCAGCTTCTCATTCTTTCCCATCTCTCCACAACATATTTGCTTGTTTCTTTCTCTCACATCTCTCCACCACGTACTTGCTCGCTTCCTCCCGCTCTGCCTGGCCCAGTGAGGTGAGGGCAGAGCACGGCCTGTGGTGTCCTCGCCAGAGTGATAGCTTCTAGCAAGCAATTAGTACTAAATTTCCACCCTCTTCAAACCCCAGATTCACTTAGAACAATACAAGACAGAGCGGTGATCATCTTTTCTGTCTCCCCTCTCCCTACCGGCTCTCTCTATCTATACATTATCGTATACTATGTGAATTTCAAGAAAGGAAAACAGTCGTAATATTTATTATAAAAAGTAATATTACATGGATTGGGAACTATTAAAGTATTGAACTGGAGGATCATTCACTCTTTTCTCCTTTAAGAACTAGGTATGTGCCCCACAATTATTAATTGTGTGAGGGAAACAGATGCTGTAGATTAAATGTTTATGCCCCTCCAATAATATGTTGAAACATAAACCCCAGTGTGAGGGTAAAAGTGGAGTCTTTGAGAATCAATTAATTTGCTTATTGAGGGCTCAGTTGAGGATTAATATGGGATCCCATTAATACGGGATTAGTGCCCAAACGTCCTCCTCATGTAAGGACACCACAAAAAGTGCTGCTTCTCAACCAAGAAGCAGGTCCTCACCAGACAGCAACTCTACTTTGACTTCATAGTCTCCAGAACTCCAAGAAACAAATTCCTGTTGTTCATAGTTCGTCGAGCCTAGGGTGTGTTATTATAGCACCCCGAAATGACTAACAGGTTTAGGAGGGCTAGAGAGAGGGTTTAACACAAGGCTGCGATGGCATGTGGTCTTAATGTTTCAAAAAGCGCTCTCTTCATTGTACATTTGCATGTTTTCAGGATAGTATCATTAGTGAGCACACAAAGTTCTGAGCCAGACTATGTAGGTGCAGAGTGAGGCTTCACTGCTGTGTGATCATAAATCAACTTCTCCTCACTTCGGTTCCATCTGAAGCAAAGTGGAGGTCATATATTTAAGTATGTAGAAGTATACAAAAGTGTGGAGGTCCAAATTACTCAGGGTCAGAGAATCTGAGCTCGCTTTACCCAGCAGGGCTGCATAAGAAGATGATTTGGTCCTGGGCGTGTTTACCAGGTGTTTGGAAGGGGTCTACACTTGGCTGTATGGTGTGCTTTGATCTAGCAAGGGTGAGGTCTTTTGCCTCTCCCCTTGGCATGTTGTAAAAATCCTTTTGAATAAACCTTTGAGGCTGTGGATATTGACCCAGTGTCCCCCCCCCCCCCCCCCCCCCCCCCAGCTATCCTGCGTTTCTGTCTTTCTTCTGGTCATCCAGGTCTCTCTTTCTATCTGATATTTTCTTATCCTTCTCTCCTCCTCCTAAGAACCCTAGAAAAGGTGGGAAAGGTAGGAGCTGGACTCAGTTGGCCTCCCACACAAAAGCACAACTGAATATAACTCACAATGAACATATAATTAGAAATATTATTATTCTGAAAAAAAAAAACAGTCCAGAAGGATAACAGGGCATAGTTCATAAGCTTGTTAATATTTACTATATACTTCAGTAAAATTGTTTTTCTTTGACTATTATGTTTGGACTTTTGACTTCCCAGTAAATGAAAACACTCTATGAGATACTAGCTGGTACTGTATTAAACATCAACGGAGCTGCTTGCTAGGTAGGTAGCATCATTGTCTTGCTGGGATGAGGAAAATGGTCATCATAAAACAATCAAGAATGTTAACAAGTAAAACCTAGGTAAGTTCTAAATTGGGTGTCAAAAGCCATGAGAACTACAGGAATTCAGAGGATTAACAACGCTAAGGTGGTAAGCAGTACAGAAGATGGAGCCGAAGAGGCCGCTAGTCACTAGTCCTAGTATGGACGGGCAACTTGATTTCTCAGTGCTTCCTGGATTCTTGGATATGTTAAACAATGTGATTTGAATGTGCAATGTAATCTCTATAGACATTTAAAGGAGGGGCGGGCTGTGAGGGCTAAACAAATGATTTAGGAGACAGGTATAACCAAATCAAAGACGGAGGCAGGGTTGTTTCCTCGGTAGAGAGATAAATCTTTAAAACACTGATAAATATAAGAGAAAAAAAAGTCCACATGCGATTTTCTCATTGTTATGAAGTGATATAATAGCAAACTTTTTTTCTTCCTCCAGAATGGCCCTGTAACTTGGTTCAGCATTTGATGCTTCTCTGCATCTTGGTTTAGGCTAAAGTTCAAGAGTGTCTGTTACTTCCACAACAGTGAGAAGAGTGTTTAGGTAAAGAGACCGTGGGAGGTCAAAGAATAACTTAAAAGTCACAAAATCGATTGCAGCTCAATGTTTATTTGCTTACAAAGAAAGTAAAAGAACACACTGATTTCAGCTCAGTAAGGCAAGCGGAACATTTGTTAAGAGAAAAAGGAAAGGGCCAAGAGAAGTAATTGCTATATATATATATATTTTTGCACATTTTTGGAGCTAATCTTTTTGCACATTTTTATTTTATTTGGATAACTGATTTATTTCCTAGCAGGAAGAGGCCAGTCTTTGAGTAGGGACACCCAACTTTGGAGTAGAAAGAAAAAAAAGAGTTGAACTTTATGATATGCCGTTCATTGTTAGCCAGTGTCTCTCTCTCGTCACCCTCCCGTCTTAGTTGAACCGGGTACTGCTTCCCTCACTAGAGTTTTGGGGGTAATGCTGTTTTCCTTTAAACCCTCATTGCCAGACTCGTATTTGAGCGTAACCATACTCTGGGGGAGAGTCAATTAATTTCCCAACGCAGAGAGCTGTAACGCTTTGTTCTAACAGGAATTGAAACATTGAAATATGCAGAATTTAAGTCTCTCTTTGGTCTTACCCATCCTTAAGGGTTAACATTGGCATTCTGACCTTAGCAAACTAAGAGACAGTGGTGATTACACATTAATTCTCTAAGTTGACTTGAATGAAGGACCTTTCTTCTTTTTAAGTAGATTTTTTTTTTTTTTTGAGCTGAGGATTGAACTCAGGGCCTTGCGCTTGCTAGGCAAGCGCTCTACCATTGAGCTAAATCCCCAACCCTTAAGTAGATATTTTAAAGAGACAATAATTTAGCTTTCTGGAAAAAAACAAAAACAAAACAAAAAAACCCCAAAACCTGATCATTGTTTCTACCCTCACAAAAGCAAATTTGGGCAAATGTTTGTTGACTTCATACCCACAAGCATGAAGCAGAAACTAAGATTATAACTCAAGGCAAAGGAGCATTAATATGCGTCGTTTTAGAAATTCAAGTACTCTGAGATTGTATTTCCTCCAGTAATACCTAAGGGCTAAATTTGTGCATATGGCATTCATGTAGCCACCTGTAAGTAAGGAGCAGTTTTCTATTCACTTAAAAATGAAGAAATATCCAGGCGCTTCATAGACGTCAGGCAATGTATACAAACATCAAAATCGTCACAGAAATAGAAATTAACCTTTTGAATGTCTTGTTTGCATGAAAATAACAACAACAACGACACTTCTTTTTCAAAATCGGATTCTGCGCAGTTCCTCAGCAGCCGCCATGAATTTCTGTCCGCAATAAGAAAGGTCTGTGAGCTGGTGAATTCGTTTTTCTATCTCTGAGAAGCTCGATGAGATCTGATTTTATTAGACAATAGCTCCTAGTTTTTAATTTGAGACAGTTTTAGATACTGCTGAAATTAATTCAGAGATTTACGAATACACGTTAATATAATTCTGCATCCATTTGTGTAAATAAACGCAATCTCCCAGATATGATTAAATTTACAGCATCCGTGTAAAAAGACAAAAAGAATACACTTGACTGACAAGCATAATTACCTGGGTAGCGAGTTCTCGCGCTACAGCTAGACGCAGCTGCTACCCTGACGTCACAGGTTGCCATGGTAGCAGCAGCCCCGAAGGAAAAGGGGTGGAGCTAAGCACTCACTGCGGTGCTGCGCTGCGTCTGCAGAGGACAAGGAAGACTCCTCTGCAGGGCTGACATCTGCCAAAATGAGCGGCCTGGATGAGGGCAACGAGCTCCCTCTCGCTAACACCACGACCCCCGCCCATGCCCCGGGAGATCTGGATCTGAAGCAGAACCAGGAGCTCCGCGAGGAAACCGACGCCGCGCGGGCGATGGAGGCTGCAGGTGAGGCCGGTGCAGAGGGAGGCGCGCCCTCGGATTCCGAGCCCTGCGGCCCTGCGCTTTGCCTTGCCGCGGCTGAGAATCCCGGTGCTGCAGCGGCAGCCGGAGAGGGGCTGGTGGATGCTCCGTCTCCATCAAAGGGCGGGGACGCAGCCTCAGCCCCTGTGGCAGCCCACGACAGCAATGAAAATGGCTGTCAGCCTGGAGAGCCGCGCAGCCCTGCTGGGCCGAAAGCTCCAGAAGCCTGTGGTGCGGTGGGCCTGGGGTCTCAGATGATCCCCGGGGCAAAGAAGACCAAGGAAATGACGGCGACCAAGTGCGCCATCTCTGCAGCCGCGGGGAAGGAGGGGGAAGCGGGGGCGGCGATGCAGGAAAAGAAGGGAGCACAGAAGGAGAAAAAGGTAGCTGGAGGAGGAAAGGAGGAGAATCGTCCCAGGGCCCCGAAGATCAATTGCATGGACTCGCTGGAGGCCATCGATCAAGAGCTGTCAAACGTAAATGCGCAGGCCGACAGGGCCTTCCTCCAGCTGGAGCGCAAATTTGGGCGGATGAGAAGGCTCCACATGCAGCGCAGAAGTTTCATCATCCAAAACATCCCAGGTTTCTGGGTCACCGCTTTTCGGAACCACCCTCAGCTGTCACCAATGATCAGTGGCCAAGATGAAGACATGATGAGGTACATGATCAATTTGGAGGTGGAGGAGCTTAAGCACCCAAGAGCAGGCTGCAAATTCAAGTTCATCTTTCAAAGCAACCCCTACTTCCGAAATGAGGGGCTGGTCAAGGAATATGAGCGCAGATCCTCTGGTCGAGTGGTGTCGCTCTCCACTCCAATCCGCTGGCACCGGGGCCAAGAACCCCAGGCCCATATCCACAGGAATCGGGAGGGGAACACGATTCCCAGTTTCTTCAATTGGTTCTCAGATCACAGCCTCCTAGAATTCGACAGAATAGCTGAAATTATCAAGGGGGAGCTGTGGTCCAACCCCCTACAATACTATCTGATGGGCGATGGGCCACGCAGAGGAGTTCGCGTCCCACCAAGACAGCCAGTGGAGAGCCCCAGGTCCTTCAGGTTCCAGTCTGGCTAAGCTCTGTCCTTTCGAGAAGCTTCTGCAGGAGAGTCCCACCACCTCCTCGGCTCGGCCAGCAGCATGCAGCCTTCTGTCTGCTTCCTCTTCCTGTTGGATTGTGTCCTTTGGTTCTTCTAAGTCTCCAGTAGTTTCAAGAAGATTGTGGCTTCCAAGTCTCTGCTCTTCTTTCTCTAGGCCATCACGATGTCCTGCATAGTGTTCATGGTGTTCCAAGTGCATGGCCTCCAAACTGCTTCTCTGCCAAGCTCACAGTGCTGTAGTTTGTACTGCCTTCCTTTGCATGGCTTGGTCCCTGTCTGTGATCATGGTCGTCTTCTAGTTTTTTAAAGTGGTTCCCTACCACAGGAAAGCTCGACACATCCTTAACCAAGAACTTGCCAGGTTTCATACTTTCTGCTGCGTCCCTGATATCTCTACGTACTGTGATGAACTGTGACGTTGACCACTGCAAGATGGAACTGTATCCCAACCCAGCAATCAGCCCAACAGGACATTCCAACTGATCCTAGCTGTCTTCCTGGGCCTTTGCTATTTATTTATCCTGCTTGTTACGGGTATAACAAGCAGGTGGCTGGTGGGTTTGACTACTAGGTATGAGAGAAGTAACAGGTGAGGAGTGTTTTATGTTACCACATTGGTCTTGTACCTTTGGTTACTGTGCACCGTGATCAGCTACTGGTGAGTATGGAGGCCTGTGCAATTGCCCACTAGTTCTCTCCTGGTTGAGCTTTGCCCAGGCCAACACTGTTCCTCAGGAACTATCTAAGGACCTAAGCTCCTAGGCAGCCCACAGGACCCCTTTACTGTACCATTCATTACCCATGACGCTGTTCACTATTGGGCATGATATGTAGTCCCATGTGGCAGTGCCCAAGGCATAGATAGCTTGAATGGCTCCCTTCTAGCATTAGTTCTGAGCCCCAGCCAACAAATGACTCCGAAGGTAACCCCCTTCTTCCTGTGTCCACACCCACTCTGATTAAGTAAGTCAAAGCTGCACAGGTTGGGGCAGTTAGAAATCGTTTGTGGCACACAGGGTTTGCTGTGTCTTTCTCCCGCTGACTCTTCTCTTTTTTCTTCCCCTGTTCCTTTCTCTTTGAAGCAGTTACAGCCCAGAGACAGAAAAACAAAAAAGGCAGAAAGGTTGTTTTTTTTTTTTCCTTAACACCCCCCCCCCCCAACCCCCGTTGTGTACAGGCAGGGAAAAGGTACTGTCAAGTAGACTCCAATTCTCTTGCTGCCCTCACTCTATCACCCTTCCCTTGGCAACGTCTGAAAATTCCAAGGGAGACCACCTCCACTCTTGCCTCCTCCTCCTCCATTCTACCAGAGGCTGTGTATTTCTTAAGCTCTCGTTTGAGAAGCCTGGAGAAGAGGAAGAAGCAGCCGGAGGACAGACTGCAGCCCCTGAGCGGGATGTGAATGAATGCAACTAACACGGCACCCAGGTCCCACGTTTCTAAAGACACAGCGGGGCATTTTCGGGCCTCGGCCTGTAGAATGACCAGAGAGCAGCAATGTGCGTCATCCCTGTTGTCTGCCTGGCCGTGGCCCTTACTCATCAGCTTTTGAATTTCTCTCCTTGTCTCCATCCTAACAAAGGAGGAAGAGGGCTGTAGAGTGCATTGTGGGAGACTCCAGGCATCTCCTGAGGGATGGGGGATGTGGAGTCTGGATTTGCCGGATCTGCTCCTGTGGGTAGGCAGCGGTGCTGAGCCTGCAGTGGTAACCCTCGCCCATTCCCTTTCTGACTTAAAAGGATTTGTCTAAGGCTCCTCCAGAGCTCAGGAGGTCTGGATACCTTCAGTGGAGGCTGGGAATTTAAGAGGACTGGAGGGAAAGGGTGGCCCATTGCAGAGTGAGTTCTTCTAGGCCTGCTGTGATGATTGACGTCTTGCAGGAGCCGGGTTGCGGGGAGGGGTCCCTGAGGCATGTTCCCGTGCAGAATGCGGAGATCAGGTGGGTTGGGATTTAAAGGGGATGCTTGGAGGATTTTCCTATAGTTTTTTCCTAATTCTCAACTTCACCACTAGATCTTTTGTAAACAGATGTAAGTCTGGGTGTTTTTTCTTCAGATTCGAGGAGTGACCTTTGTCTGTGGGAGATCAACGGTGTGCACTCCTTATCCCACTGTGCTTGACCAAACCCTATTATTCCCTGTCAGCTGACTGGCAGAATTGATGTTTACAAGCCTGCCTCTTGCTTCTAACTGAGACCAAGTGCAAACATTTGAATTTCTGTCCTTTGCAGTATGAAGACTTCCGTGACTATTCACTACTAGATTAACTTATTCTGGTGTCTGTTCATATACAGCTGTATTCTTAGAAACACAATCCGCACAATGTGATCTTTACAGTCTGAAGACTTTGTAAACCGTTGCTATGTCTTGTACAAGTGGTTTTCAAAAGGAAAAACGTAACTCGTCTTACTGATACTTCTTGCTGTAGTGATACTTGACATGTTCTTAACCAGTGTGGGGACTAGAATTGCTATCACACTAAATGAGAATCTTAGTCCTTTGTCTTCTCCTGTGTGCTTGAAGGAAAAATGTTACTGTTATGTTTCTTGTCTTCACCAAAAAGAAATAAATGAATAAAAATGAATAAAAAGCTCTGTGCTGTCTGGGCTAACACAGGTTGGGCAATGACGAAGTGCTTCACCTCTATTCACAGGGCAACATAAACTGAGCAGACCAATTTTTTTTTTTTTTTTTTTTTTTTTTTTTTGCCAGCAGGTGAGAGGCTCTCTGAACTGGTTTTGAGGCTGCACAGAGAATAACTGGGGGAACTGGGTGTGGTAACAACGTTCCTGACTGCAGCCCTTGGGAGCCTCAGGAAGGAGGAGCTGGAGTCTGAGTCAGCTTGGGCTACAAAGCAACTCACAGGCAGCTAGGCTGCCGTGTGTGTGTGTGTGTGTGTGTGTGTGTGTGTGTGTGTGTGTGTGTGATATAGTCTTAATACAAGATGTATATATGGAGTATATATGGCACATATATCTATATATTCCCATATATATCTTGTATTGAGACTATATCAAAGGAAGGAAATTAAGATCTAAAACTGAGGAAGAATGAAAAAAAATAAAAAGAAATTCAAAGGAATGGCGCAGGCGCAGGGCTGTAGGAATGAACCAGCTGTTG
This sequence comes from Peromyscus eremicus, assembly GCF_949786415.1. NCBI lineage: Eukaryota > Metazoa > Chordata > Mammalia > Rodentia > Cricetidae > Peromyscus > Peromyscus eremicus. The sequence continues at coordinate 17,536,156 of NC_081424.1, read as the reverse complement.
GGCAAGTGATGTCGACAGGATGTTGGAGTCTATTTTCATGGTAGATTAAGCAGAATAGAAGCCATGCTAACCTGCAGGGAGTGAGTGACGCTGTCTCATCAGAAGGAATACCTTTGTTAGACTCCAGCTGAAAAGAAAGGAATGGCAGGGTACAGCGGCATGCTCTGACTACATCTGGGATAGGAAAAAGGCAGAGATGGTTAACCTGCAAAAGGAAACCCAGCCAGCTCTCTTAAATCTCCGAGCCCAGAAATCATATTAGCAAGACTGGCATGTAGGAAACGTGCCAGTTGCCAGCCACTTCACGGACTATGCAGCTACTTGATAGATTTTAATTTAGCGGAAATCTTGGTCCACTTGTCAAATTTTTGCTTAGATGGCTAAAATATCTGGTTATTCATTTTCATAAACCACGTAGCATCCATACCTTCCTTAATAGAGATAATGCAGAAGTACTTAGCCTCTAAACCTTTATGGGATAGTGGCTGGGAAAACTATCACTAGTAACTGAAATTGTGAAATCTTTTAAGTCTGTCTAGATATATTTCAGTCACAAACTTATATTTTGGGTATTGCTATTAACTGTTTTGTCTTTTGAATCTGTAACCCAGGCTGGTTTCCAACTCTTGATCATCCTGCTTCTGTCTCCCTAAGTGCCAGGATTACAGGTATGTACCACTGAGTACTCCTTTCCAAGCACCACAGTGCTGCAGGGAAATCATTTAGCATTCACAGATTCCATGTTTCTAACACAGGCTATTTCCAGCCCCTTAAGACAGACCAAGGGAGGTGCTGTTAGCAAAAATGGAAACAAGGTTAGCTCACAAAGGGAATCTTTCCAACAACAACAGTATTGTAAGGGATAAAAATCAGTATGGGCCCTTAAATTGTCATAAAAACCCACCGGTTATGTTAGAAAGTTCCCTGCTTTTTAGTGCATATGACTATGAAGGAAGACACACAGGCTGGAAAGATAGCCCAGGGGTTAAGAGCTCCTGTTGCTCTTGCAGAAGACTCCAGTTTGGTCCTTGGCACCCATATCTAGTGGCTCAAAATCATTTATAATCCAGCTTCAGGGGACCTAAAAGGAATTTTGGCCTCCATGGGCAGCTGCATGCATGTGTACACACAGACAAGCAGGAACACACATAAATAAAAAATGATACAATAAAAATAATAAACAGCTTTTTGATAATATTCTTAATTAAAAAAAAAGACTTATTTTTTTGTATGGGTGCCTGGTGAGACTAGCAGGCCAGAAGAGGGTTTCAGATCTTTTGGAACTGGTGTTACAGACAGCTGTGAGCTGCCCAGGTCTTCTGCAAAAGCAGCAAGGACTCTTAAATGCTGAGCCATCCACCTCTCCAGCTCCCTCTTCTTAATTTTTATGATACTGATGTTTTTTGCTATTTTTTTTTTTTTTTTCGAGACAGGGTTTCTCTGTGTAGCTTTGCGCCTTTCCTGGGACTCACTTGGTAGTCCAGGCTGGCCTCGAACTCACAGAGATCCGCCTGGCTCTGCCTCCCGAGTGCTGGGATTAAAGGTGTGCACCACCACCGCCCGGCGTTTTTTGCTATTTTAAAGCTTCTTCTTTTTTTTTTTTTTAATCATCATCGTGTGTATTTGGACATGAGTATGGCACGGCACGTGTGTAGAGGTCAGAGAACAAGTCTGTGGGGCCAGTTCGTTCTCTCCACCTTTACGTGGGTTTCAGGGCTTCACGTCATTGGATTCCGGCAATGAGCATTTTTATCCACAAAAGCATCCTGTTAGCCCCATGTTTACCTTTCTTATCCAGCAAGAAACACTGGTACTTTTTATGAAGCATGAAATACAACTGAAGGGTAGCTCAGTAAAGAAGCATTCCCTAGGTCAGCAGTGACAAGGCAGCAGGTGTGACCAGGGGAAGGTGCTCTAGACTCCGACTCTTCTAGACAGAAAAGATGAGGTCACAGAAGGTGGCGCCACCAAGGTCTTCAAGTGGAAACCCGGAAAGCACTTTTCACTTGAAGTTACTTTCTCCCTACTCTTCAGTGGTCAAAAACCCCCATACAATTAATTTTTAAATTTTGGGCTTCTCAATTCTTTTTTTTTTTTTTTTTTTTTTTTAAATATTTATTTATTTATTATGTATACAGCATGTATGCCTGCAGGCCAGAAGAGGGCACCAGATCTCATTACAGATGGTTGTGAGCCACCATGTGGTTGCTGGGAATTGAACTCAGGACCTCTGGAAGAGCAGTCAGTGCTCTTAACCTCTGAGCCATCTCTCCAGTCCGGGCTTCTCAATTCTTATGAGCACTGAAACACACAGTCTTGGGCCACAAGATGGCTCAGTGGGTAATGGCACTTTGCCCCAAGTGTGATGACCTGGGTTTAATCCCTGGGACATATATGGTAGAGAGAAAGCGCGCGTATACACACACACACACACACACACACACACACACACACACACGCACACGCACACGCACGCGCGCGCGCGCACGCACGCACACACACACACACACACACGCACGCACACACACAAACGTAAAAAAAAAAAGCTTTCTTTTCACTAACACAAGAAACAGCCATAGGGAAAAATAAGTTTTATTTTAAAGCAAAGTGAAACCTCCACTAAAGCATACAATAGATAGCATCTTTTATTTGGCCGTAAGCTGGATTGTGCGTGCTCAGTATAACACTCTAACGACATTTTGGAGATCAAATACATCACTGTCTATGTATACTTATTGATCAGCATCAAAGATACAGATGATAAGGAAAAATGTTATCCTTTTAATTACCCTGAGAAACACATCCTCATAGTACACTTGGGATTTATCTGAACATTTACACATTTTAAGAAAATAGCTTTTCAGTGCATATGTTAATAAGCTAAATTCCACGAAAAAATAATGATAACGTTCTCTAGTCTTGTCTACTATGGACAGTGCAGTTAAGAGGCAAAAGAGGACCCGGGAACTTCCATCAACTGAAGCCAAATATCCTGTGTGCACATGATCTGATGCAAATGCTACTCACACAGCTAAGGGAACCACCAGGACACACCTCCCTGACCTGCAGTGGACTGATACAGCTCTGAACAGTGCTGCTCTCTGCCATTTCTTCCTCTCTTCCCAAGGACAAACCTGGAACTCAGTTTAATCGGTATAAATCTAACTTCCTCCTAATAGGGGAAATTAATACTTAGGAGTAAGGTTATATTATCTCAAGAAATCATGTCTCTTTATATATTTTGGGAAAAGAAGAAATAGCAAAAAGCTTGGTAGCTTGGAAAAAGAACTGAGTGTCATTAGACTCTGGTGTTGGCTATCAATTCTGGTTACACTTTTTGAAATGGACATATCAAAGATATGAATAGTCACCTCTATTTAACTATACAAATCTATTTTTGTACACAGAGTTTGGAGCACAGAGTTTATTCACTAGGTCTCAAATCACAGTTGAGAATCACATTCACTGGAAGGCTTGTTTAAAAGCCATTGCTGGGCCCTACTCCCAAAGTGTCTGATTCAGGAGGTTTGGAACAAGGCATTCAAATTTGCATTTTCAAGTTCTATGTTGCTCTGCTATCAGTCTGTGGACCAGGCTTTAGAAAATGCTGGACTAGGTAGACGTATAAATATACTCTTGTATAGGTGTTTGTTATCATCTTGGGAGAATCCTCAAAACTACTAGTATAGAAAATATTAAACATTCTTTTTCAGTTTAGGGTACTAAAAATTTTACTATAACAAGAACTGTTAAACATTAAAATTATTTATATAAAATGATATATATATATATTTTAAACAGACAGATTAACAAGTACCCATTTGGTCAATTTTCATTGAAAAATTGTTCCTATAAATCGTTTGCATTTTTTGAAAATTAACTTTTTTTTTAACAGTGTGTCTGCTGCACACATGGTTGGTTCATTTTTCAGTAAATATTATTTTGCTGTCTGTATCTTGAGAACCCAAGGCATAATGGACCAATGGATAGTAACCAGCTGTTTTTGAATTGTTTGTAGAGAATCTTGTAAATTTGTAGTCCAGGGGTAACTCTGTGAGGGAGGGAAGGAAAAAAATGATTGTTTTATTATCCACCAAACTCCTTTCATAAATACAATTAGATTAAAATGCAGTGTTTCATGATCAGAACAAGGACAACAATAACAGTCAGAGTAAAGTGGATGGGGAAATGACCATGAAGCTTCCATACAAAGAACTACAGACAACTGAGGAATGCTGGGAGTGGGAGGCACAGTCTTCACCAGGGAAGAGCACATCATTGATTACCTAGTGCCAAATGGTTAACCTTGAAAATAGGTACATACAAGTAGCATTACACATACTGAGTAGTCTGTATTTATGTTATACACACACATACATGTAACAGCATTAATGAGAAAAGAGGGCATGAATCTGAAAGAGGAAGAAGGAATATATGGGAGGACTTGGAAGGAAGAAAGGGAAGGGAAAATGATGTAATTCTATTATAGTGTCAAAAAAAAAAAAAACCAAAGGAAGTAATAAAAAAATTCAGTGTTTCTATTTTATCAGTAATTTTGATACTTGTGCTACAGAGAGGTTGGTACCAGGGATACAGAGTATAGAGTAAATACATAAAATTTGCAATATGATGTATGCCAAACTGCATTTATATATACTATACACAATCCCCAGAACTCTGCCCAAATTACACTTTTTATTAGGTGTCACTGAGAGGCATCAAAACTCAAGCAGTTAATCTTTACCAGAAAAAAACTACTGCTGGATAGGAAGAGAGAATCTTGCTTTCTTGACACCAGAGAAAGTCACGTTTATTGTGAAAAGGAAAACATTTAGCTTTAGAAAGCATCAGATACCCTAGATTCTGGGTATTTAAATATGAATGACATTAACTAAGTAATATGCAACAGCAATGCTGTTTAAGGTAACAACAAAGATTTGTTATTATTAAGAAATATGGGGCTTGGGCTGGAGAGATGGCTCAGTGGTTAAGAGCACTGGCTGCTCTTCCGGAGGTCCTGAGTTCAATTTCCGTAACCACATGGTGGCTTACAACCATCTATAATGAGATCTGGTGCCCTCTTCTGGCAAGCAGGCATACATGCAGGCAGAACACTGTATACATTATAAATAAATAAATAAATAAATCTAAAAAAAAAAAAAGAAATATAGAGGCTGGTAAAATGGCCCCACAGTTAAAAGCACTTGCTGCTCTTCCTGAGGATTGGAATTTGGTTCCCAGCATCCACATTCACGAACACCTGTGACTCCAGTTTCAGGGACTGATGCCCTCTTCTGGCCTCCATGCCCTGCCCCCCAAACACCGTAAAAAGTGGGGTTGGTTGGAGAGATAGCTCAGAACATGTATTGCTCTCACAGAGGACCCAAGGCTTGCCAGCTGGTCAGCAAGCTAGAGAGATGTCTATCCCCGGCCTCCCCTTTCCAGAACCCACATCAACTGGCTCACACTGATTGTAACTGCAGCTCCAAGGGGATCTGATGCCTATGTGGACACCTACATTCCAGTGTGTATCTCTAACAGAGACACAGATAGACACTGACACACATAATTTAAAGTAATAAAAATAAATCTTAAAAAAGAAGTAGAAAAGAAAACAGGGAGCTGGAGAGATGACTCGGGGGTTAACAGGGCTTGCTGCTTCATCGAGAGGATCAGAGTTCGGATCCCAGCATTAATATCAGGCAGCTCACCGACACCTATACCTCCAGCTCCATGGTGTCTAAAGCCCTCTTCTGGCCTCTATGGGACTCATTCACACGTGTGTACATATTGTTCTACACACCTCACTATAAGTAATAGAAATTAAAAAAAATAAACCTGAGGCTGGGGAGGAGGCTCTGAGTTGGATCCCCAGAACCCACATTTAAGAACTGGGGGCAGCGGTGCATGGTTCTAAATCCCACTGTTGGGGAGGCGGGTATAGGCAGCTGTCTAGCTTTCTGATCAGCTAGCTAGCCTACCCTATGTGGTTACTTGGTGAGTTTTAGCCCTGTGAAAGGGAAGGGTGGATGTTGCCTGAAGAAACACACACACACACACACACACACACACACACACACACACACACACGTACACAGACACAGATAGACAGAAAGACAGAAAGACAGACAGACAGACAGACACACACACACACACACACACACACACACACACACGCATCTGGGTCTATAGGCAAACTAAGGTCAAAAACACTGTCAAACTTGGGATTCCGGAGCCCATGGAGTCAGCGAGAAGAAAGAGGTCGCATCTCTCTTGTAGGAGGTGGCTGATGGCGGCTGACTACTCAGAACAGAATAGAAAAGACTCCCTTCTCCTGATTCTGGCTTGTCGTGCAGTTTTCTCGTCAATTCTGTCATGAGTACACCATATCAGCCATATTATCCCAACTCTGGAACAATTAAATGAAGTGAACCAAAATGAAGACATTCCTACACTGTAAAATAACACAGAAACAGAATAGCTCTTGGCATCCAGAGAAATCAGCAGGATTTGAGTCCTTTCGATTTTATCTTTCGGATGTGCAAACCATGCCCATCACACTTCTTCTTCCAGCTGCCTTTCTTTCTTTTTTTTTTTTTTTCGAGACAGGGTTTCTCTGTGTAGCTTTGCACCTTTCCTGGAACTCACTCTGTAGTCCAGGCTGGCCTCGAACTCACAGAGATCCGCCTGCCTCTGCCTCCCGAGTGCTGGGATTAAAGGCGTGCGCCACCAACGCCCGGCTCCAGCTGCCTTTCTTATGCTGAGGTAAGCAACACAGTGGTGTCTGACTACCGAGTCTGTCACTGACAGTCAAGCCGGGGTTCTGTAGGAGACATAACTCATTCCTAAGAACGTGATTACTGTGTTACATTGTGAGGGAGTGTCTCCAGCATCAGAACAGATAAGATACACCTCTCTCGCCCTTTCCCAGCCATGACACCTGGCTCCTTTCAGTTCTGTCTCACCTGCTCTCTCTGACACACAGCTCAGCTGCCAGCCGCTGCACATCTCCTTTGAGCTAAATTCACTCTGGACTGTGTCTAATCAGCTGTGAAGTCTATTCACTACAAATCAATTTTGATTTGGAAAGACTTAATTAAAAATTGCTATTCTCTTAGTTTTTACATCTATAAAATATCTCAATCCTTGGTTTTCTGTAGTTGGCTGTTTTTTATATTATTTTTGTGGTTTCGAGCCTCATACTCCTGGCAATTATTCACTCTGGGCTATACATTATATGACTTGTTTTAAGGAAGTATTTGAGTCCCAGAATAATGTGAATGGGCACTCATTTCCACCAAGTGTATGGAGGCATTAACCATTGATGGACTGTGATTTTTTTGCTAGTCAGCCCCTGTGAAAATGTGGACTTTGCCTTAATTCATCCTTACAACAGAGACCGAAGGAGCTCATCAGGCCTGTTATCTCTTCTACTTCCTATCTGAGAAGTTACATGAGTTACTGAAAGGTTCACTCCACATCAGTGGACTCTTTGGGGGAAAGTAGCCCCAAAGTCAGGTTCATCTTACTGGGCTTCCTAAGCATCTTGTCCTGGTAATTCTCCCAACCTGTATCCTATTTCTCCAAACAGATTTTAAAAAAGTGTCTAGCCTTTGTTGCTGGCTCCAGAAAGGGGTGTATGTGTGTGTGTGTGTGTGTGTGTGTGTGTGTGTGTGTGTGTGTGTGTGCATCCCCTAACCCAGGCTGCCATATCTAGAAGCTCTTTCCCCTAAAAAAACCCAGCAACTCATTATACAGGCTGAGCAGGATCTGTTTAGGAATACACACACACACACACACACACACACACACACACACACACACACACACAATATATGTATGTAACAATTAATGAAAAAAGAAGCCATGAATTTGAAAGAGAACAAGGAGAGGTATAAGAGAGGATTTGAAGAGAGGAAATGGAAGTGAGAAATGATGTAATTAAATTATAATCTCAAAAGTAAAGGAACACAGTAACAATGTCTTGAGAAGACTCCTTCTTTAAGACAACACCTCTGAGGGTTACTATCTTGGACAGGGCGGCCTCCCAGGTATTCCTCCATTACCTGCAATCGCTTCAATGCTTGGAATTGCAATAGTGCTGTAGGCGCTGATCCTCCTAGAGGACCACGTGTAAACCAAGGAGTCTTCTGCATGCCCTCGTCTCGAGACTGAGTCAGTAAAATATGAGCCCCATTTATTTGACAAGGAATTTAGAGGCTTTACCTTTGGTTCCTGAAAGAGAACGGAACGGCTGTGATTCGAATGGCATCTGCAGTGAACTGTTCTTGCAAGTGTTTTATTCACTCACTAAATAAAAGGAAGTAGGAGAATGCTATAGGAACCTGTGAGCCCAGCTTGGGAACTTAGTACATTTTTTTGCAAAGAAAATACCATTTCCTTATTATGAGTGCCCTTTGACATGATCCAGAATTGGCTCTTTAAATGGTCAGTTGTCACAATCTGAAAACTATCCTAAGGTCTATAATAAGATATTTTCTCTATGATTAAAGTAATTCTAATTTACCTGTCATCATTACTAGTACTATTACATTGAAGGCTAATTAAAAACTTCATAGGAATTTTCTCAGTTTTTTTTTTTTTTGGTAGGAGAGGGTGAGGACATGAAAACTTACTTATTGCTTTCAGTATATCTGAAACATGAAGCCAGTCCATCAATAAAGGTTTAAAATGACTAGCATTAGATCTGTTTGGGGAGCCCCTGGCAGTGGGACCAGGACTTATCCCAGGTGCATGAAATGGCTTTTTGGAACACATTCCCTAGGGTAGGATACCTTGCTCAGCCTTGATACAGGGGGGAGGGGCTTGGTCCTGCCTCAACTTAGTATGCCAGAGTTGTTGACGCCCTAAGGGAAGCCTTAGGGAGTCTTAGGGAGGGGGAACTCAGATTGGTGTATAAAATGAAAAAAAAAAAACAAAAAAACAAAACCCAAACATTTTTAAAAAATAAATTAAAAAAAAACCCACCAGCATCTATCTATCTATCTATCTATCTATCTATCTATCTATCTATCTATCTATCTATCTATCTACTTCTAACTCCCAAGTGCTGGGATTAAAGGTATGTACCACCATGCCTGGGTTACTAGGTTTGTATTTGTTTTTTCCTAAAAAAAATATTTTCTAGCTTTCTCTGAGGAGACTGAGAGATAAATATGTCCACTTCTAGGGCTAACCACAGACTCTTTCCCAGGTAGACTCTCTATGGATGGATTTTCCAAAGGGTAGGTATTTATTTAGTTCTGTGTGTGCATGTGTGTGTGCAGGGTAGAGGTCGATGTTGAGTGTCTTACTGGACTGGCTCTCTCTAAACCTTATTTTTTTGAAACAGGTTCTCTCACTGAACTGGTGCTCACTGATTTGGCTGGAGTGGCTGGCCAGCAAGCCCTGTGGTCCCTCCCGACTCCATCCCCTATCTCCACAGGCATTACAAACATGTGCCACCAAGCCTGGCTTTTTAAAAACATAGGTTCCGAGGACTGAACTCAGGTCCTTACGATTTTGAGGCAAGCACTTTACTGACTGAGCTATCTCCCTAGCTCTTATTTCTGCTTCTTATCCTTCAAGTTGTAACTTGAGAAATCACTCCTTACAGTGAGGTTACTGTCTTAGCCACTTTTCTATTGATGTGAAGAGACACCATGACCATGACAATTTATAGAAGAGTGTATTGGGGGCTTATAGTTAAGTTAGAGTCCAGGATCATCATGGTGGGGAGCATCGTAGCAGGCAGGCATGCTGCTGCAGCAGCAGCTGAGAGCTTGCGTTCTTGTCTGCAAGGAGGACACAGAGAGCTAACAGGGAATGATGGCTTTGGCTCTTGAAACATCAAAGGCCCCCTGCAGTGACACACTTCTTCTAAAAAGGCCACACCTCTTAATCCTTCCCAAACAGTTCCAGCAGCTGAGGACCAAGTATTCAAGTATATGAACCTATGAGGGTCATTCTCATTCAAACCACCACAGTTACAAAAATATTTTCAAACTTTTTTGTCAATCAACATTACAGTTGTGGTTTTATTTTCAGGTCTATAATCCCTTCAGAGGTTATTTTTATGTGAAGGATGAGGAAGGGGATCAGAGTACTTTTCTCCTCCTTTCACTCCTGACTGGAATGTTCTGTTGGCTCCTGTGTGGTGTGATAAGGGACTTTGTCTGGATGCTATTCTCTATACAACATTTGTTATATATGGAGTGAATATCTCTTCCTGACATCTTGGGGCTAGGAGGATTACTCAGATTTTAGAATTTGTCAGTTTTGAGAATATTTAAATATATTTTACTTAAGCATCTGTTACCTGAAAATTCAGAATTCAAAGGCTCTAAATACTGGAATTTTTGAACAACATCATATTGGTATTAAAAAAATTTCAGAAACCAGCCAGGTGTGGTAGTTGATCCATATACTCCCGGAACTCAAGAGGCCGAAGCAAGAGGGCTTCAAGCTTGAGGGAAGCCTGGGCTATATAGTGAGGTCAGACTCAAAAAGAAAAGTGTTCAGAGTACGGAACTTTTAGAATTCTGGGTTAGGTATGCTCACTTGGTACCAAGTCAAGAGTACTAGCATAAAAAAATTAGTAAAGCTTTGTAATATGGCTAAAAATCCCTGCTTCCTTACCCATTTCATTTCTTTAGTCTTGTGAGGGTTGAGTCTTCCAATCTCGTAAATAGACTCTAACACACCCTCTTAAGTATATCTCTTCAATTATGTAGGTTCGTATTTAAGAACTTGAATAGAAGCTTAAGTTTTACTGATGGCGGTCTTACGTGTTTGGTGGGTTACTTCCTAGAGTTTTCACTTTGTTGTCTGTGTGGATGATTTGTCTCTCTCTACAGTTGTGGCTATGACTGCTGTAGAGATCAGCTGTTGGCTTTTGAATGCCAATTTAGCACCAGCATTCTGACCGAACTTTCCTGTTAATTTTGGTACCTCGATGATTCTTTCTATGCTAATGGTCATATAACTGTAAAATACGACAATTTGCTAAACTGCCTTTTAAGCTCATTCCACATTTTTTTCTCTTTTCTCGTGGCCAGTTCTGTTACATGGTGTAATCAATAAGAGGTATCCTTGTCCAGCTCAGAGCGTGGAAGGAGAGCCTGCTGGGCCCTGCCTTGGTCTCCACGTAATTAATACATATACACAGGTTTGCATTTTCCCTCTTCCTTCATTTTCTTCAGCTATAGCACAGTCTTACTGCGGATTCAGTAGATAGGCTTTCCCTAGCTTAAGGATATTACCTTATTTTTCTTATTTGTTAAAAATGTTCAGCATTAAAAGTAAATTATTTTTTTAACCTAAACTTAAGACACAATATTCTAAAAAGTATGCAATTTCTTTTTCACTTGTTTTTAGTTAAAGTGAAGAAACAACCTAGAACAGTAAGAAAGGAAGCCACAGGAGAGAGTCCTGGTCCTTCAACACAAGGCTGGCTGCATGGCACCAAGACTCTCAGGGATTCCTACTCTCAAGAACAGACTGTTGACTGGCTGCTTCTTTATGATTTATGAGGTAAAGAATATTATTCCTTAGTCACTCTAGTAGCCTTGTGAATCACTAACAGGTACTCTTTCCTCATCTGTCACCAACCTCTGACAGAAGAGTGGATAATGAGCTGATATACCAAGAGTCTAGAAAAAGGAGTTTGTGCAGAAGCTTGTCAAGTTCCATTTGAGATGTCCCCGGTCCTCACACTTCCTGTCACAAATCGTGGGAGGTAAAAGTGATCGTCAGATTCCAGATGCCTTTACTTAGATTGGAAAGTATTGCAAAACACTGCAGAAATTGAGTTCAAACAGCAAAAGGAAAGTGGTCAGCACAGACTGAGTCACCGCAGGAACAGTGTTCCAGATCATGGCATCAGCTTTGAGAAGATTCGGCTAATTCCCTATTAACTAACTTTATTTGTGAAAGATCATTTAGCCTGAATAAAGTCATTAGGAATGTAAATCAGATCCTTCTGTAGGCAGTTTTTGAACTTTTTGAACAGAAAGAGGGACTCTTTTCTATATTACATGCTTGACACTTGGTTGGGAAAGCTACATTTTTCTTAACAACCTCAACACACTCTCCCACGGTGGCAATGTTCTCTTAGTTCTCTAGGGAATATCCCCTTCTGCTGGGATTGAAGATGTTTGAGTTCTGTCCCCCCCACAGGGAGGCAGGAAAGTGACTAAACCCGATGTGTTGGTGTTTATACTGTGCTGTTCAGAGCAACTGAGCTCTGCATCGCAGCAACAGGATGTCATCAGGCGGGAGGCTCAGGTTTATGTCAAGATATTTGTGGGAAAAAACAGAACAAAACAAAAAAACATACAGTTGCTTCCTTTATTTTTAAACCTAGGCAGGGAGATACATGACAGACTACATTTTTTTCTTAAGGTATTTTTCCCTTGATGATTTCGCATGTGTATATTATGGATTTGGATTATATTCACCTCCTTACCCCCTCTCACCCTTCCCCTGAACTCCCTCTTCCCAACAAGTCCCCTCCAACTTTGGTGTCTTTTTAAAAAATGAGTCACTGAGTGTAATTAGGGCTGCTTGCATGAGCAAGGGTGTGGGCTTTTTTACTGGAACATGGGCAACATAGCAGCACTACACCACTGAAAAAAAATGACTCATTGTCTCTCAAGCCAACAGCTCCCCAATTTAGGGGGGGGTATCATGCAGTTCTCTGTATCCACGATGGAACGATGATGGCACATACTAGGTTCTTAAAAGCAGATGAATCAAGTACTTTGGCTACAGCTATCTGCTTAGGTGGAAGCCATTAAATTACAGTGATTCAAACATAAACCATAGATACATGAAGGTATTCAGTCAGACCAGAATAATTTGTTTTTTGGGACAGGGTCTCATGAAGCCAAGGCTGGGGTAAAACTCACTATGTAGCCAAGGCTAGCCCTGAGATACTGATCCTCTTGTTCCACTTATCATGTGGTGGGACTACAGGCAGATGACACCATTCCCAGCTCATTCTAGAGTCAGATAGCGTAACTTCAGCATCCAGACACCTAAGAAGAGGACAGACAGGATCCTTACCTCATATTTTCCTCTTTTCTCCAGAGGTTCTGCACCCTCAGCCTTCTCCATCTCTTGCCCCTGAAGCTCCTCAAGAATGAGGACTGTCTCCCAGTTACTATAGTGATGGGCTGGGAAAATATCTGAGTGCATGCTGTCACCAAAGTAAACGACCTATGATGCAGACAGAAAACTCTGAATGAGGCGTGGCTGTGAGGACGGTGGCCACTGCACAGAAAACAGAAAAACTGCCCTCAACAGGCTTCAGAGTCCGAGAACCAAAATGCCGTAAGTGACTTAAACTTCATAAATAATTTCACAGATGACCAATTATTTGTCCTAATTGATCTGGAGGTTTGTTGAAGATGGAAAGAAGGTAGAAGATGAGAAACAATTTTATTTGATTTTCCTAATGAAGAAGCGAGCCTGTGTATTTTCACACATCTATAATTAAATCTGCCTCTAGAACTAAAACTGACAACTTACAGGGATTACCTATTATTAAGAACACAGACCATAACCACTGTTCAAGAGTTTATCCACCCTGAGAACTCGCCCTGGATCTGCTGAAACAGAACTCATGAATGAATAGCTCCAGCATGTCAAGTTTAGAAGGCCCCCCAGGTATTCTGAGGCAAAGTCCAGACTACACCCCTCAATTCACAGAAGAGAGTGTGAAGTTAAGGTAAGAACCAGATGCTCCTCGTCTAGGTCCTGTGTCCACTAAACCCCTGACCAGTTAGTTCTCAGGAGGCTAAGAAAGCCTGGACCGGGACTCAGCTACCCAGTGGTTTTTCCTGCTCACCGGGCTTATCGTATACATCATGGAGAGGAAACACATACCAATGTCCAACCTTGACAGTGTGAACAAGGGGTCAAATGCAAGCAATTCAAGGGAAAGCTGGTAAGTCACTGTCGTTTCAGACACTGCTTGTTTTATGTATAAAATATTCTTTGGTTAGGTGTTATCAGAATGCCATTTCTCAGGCATCCCATGTCTGAATCATGTACTTCCAAGATCTGTGGCCTCTTTGGAATCTTTGTTTTTTTTTTTTTTTTTTTTTGTCACAGATAAAGACCAAGTACTTACCGAAAGTGTATCTAGTCAGAAGAGAAAAAAGAAGAGATGTAGCAGATGCTCAGAGGCATATGACCCACCTAGATACTTAATCGTAACCATTTACAGCCATGCTTTTGTTTACAACCATTTGTATCTGTATGTGGACGTCCAGGACTCTGCCTCCATCAGAAATTACCTTGGGTTCAGGCTTGTCCGTCATTTTCTTCAGAAGCTCATAAAGGTGGGCAGCGTTCCCTTGGGAGTACCAGCCAGGTTTATCCAGAGAAGGCAGCTCCTCCTGCTCCTCATCGTTCTCTGCAAATATGGTTGACAACCACCTTTTAGTTGGGCTTCACTCAGGGCCATAGACCACGGATAGAAGGAAACCATATGGGAAGGACTCGTGCATTCAGGAAGCACTCTGTGTGCATGTTCACATTTACTCATACAGGCATTGGTATACATGCATGCCATGGTACACATTTGGAGGTGCAAATCTCAGGAGCTGGTTCTGTCCTTCAACTAAATGGGTTCTATGGCTTAAACTCAGGTTGCTGGGTACCCTGTCTTGGCAGGAAGCACCCTTACCTGCTAGTTACCCTGCTTCTGCTTTAATAAAATGGTTCACTTAGTGAACATCATCATGGAAACCCAATTCAGTCCTGTCTTTTGGGAAGTAGAGCAGAGGGAATAGACTTTTATCAGTGACCTGTTAAATCCAGGTTTAAAATTTGCGCCCTATCCCAGCACTGAGGGGGGTGGTGGACATGGGTCCCTCCCCTAACAAAGAAGCTGTCTGCAACTAGAAGGAAGGCAAACTTAGTAGTCTTTAATGGAGTCTCTCGGGGTATATTAACCACACCAGGGTAAGCCCATGCCCAGGAGTAGTTGGCCAACACAAAACAAACCCAATGGTATTTTGGTAATGTTTTTTTCTCATATTGCTAAATGGGTCTTTTTTTTGTTTGTTTGTTTGTTTTTGTTTTTGGTCTTATTGATCTTTTGCTTTTATATTTTGGTGTGTGTGGTCTTTGTGTTTCTTGTTTTTTTTTCTGTTTGTATTGGAGAGAGAGAGAGAGAGAGAGAGAGAGAGAGAGAGAGAGAGAGAGAGAGAGAGAGAGAAAGGGCAAGGAGTTAAATTAGTGAGGAAATAGGGAAGATTTCGGAGGTGTTGAAAAAGAGGAAAAAATGTGATCACAATGTATTGTATACATTTTTTTAATTAAAAATATTGCAGCCAGTCAGTGGTAGCACATGCCTTTAATCTCAGCACTTGGGAGGCAGAGGCAGGTGGATCTCTGTAAGTTCAAGGCTGGCCTGGTCTACAGAGTGAGTTCCAGGTCAGGCAGGACGGTTACACAGAAAAATCCTGTCTCAATAAACAAAACAAAGTTGCACCCGAGAGGATTCAATTACTTCACCCTATTCCTAGCTTAGGGCAGGAAGAGGGAATAGTGGAGGACCACCTGATAGCAAAGCATGAGTGCCAACAGGTCCAAATTGTCTTCTCTCTCCCACCATGCTATTGTCTAATCCACAACTCTCCCTACTCCTGATAAAGCAGGGCTAGTGAAAGAAGTTAAGCGCATCTAACACCCTGGAGTGTATCTAACACCCTGCTATTACATGCCCTGGACACAGGCTGGGAGCTGATGACAATCTGCCTGTTTAATAAAGTTTAATGAAAAAGGTGGTACACTATCAAAGACTCTGGTAGCCATGACCAGCTTTGGAAATTTACATTGGAGGAAGAAGCCCCCCCTTCCCAGGAATGCAATGACTTTAGATGTCAAAACAGTTGTTCTTTATCAAGGTTTTGTTACCTTTGGCTTCTTTGCTGTGCCTCTAAGAATGTTCTCAATGAGACACAGCCATATACAAAGTATCCTCTTTTAGAGAATGAATACCAAATTGTCAGGTCTCTACTGGGATCTGAGAAGGACAATTGAGGGTATCCTAAAGCTTAAGTTTTGTCAGCTTTGCTATAAAATCAACCTTGGAACAGAACAAGAGTTTACACAGAAGGGGAAAAGCTATGTAAATCAGGTATTAAAGCCACATCTCTGGTACTGATAAGTACCTCAAGCTAAAATTTAATTTCTACATGTAAAAGTCATAAGCAGGCTCCCTAAATGTGTGTTCAGCTTATAATACAAATCACCTTATATGTGTATCTGTAGACAAAATGATGGTCAGTGCGGCTAAATGGGAAGTAATTTATCAACCTTAAAATGACAGGTGAAGTATGCATCACTATAACATGAGATAAATGTCTATCCAATCTAAACTACTTTGAACACTTATGAAAGTACAAATATGGATGATTAAAGCTGCATGTACCACTGGCAGCTGATGGTCAAGGGCTCTTAAACCCAGCCTTGCTGTCATTATAGAATCTGTTTTTTTCATTTTTCTGTACAGTCCAGTGAAAATCCTACTTTCAAAAGAACAGTCTGAAGACCAGACCAACATTGAAACTCTAAGAAGATTCAACCTGTTTCTCGGAGACAGACACCAAAAAGTATTCCTTCTCTCGTCTATTTTCATTCAATGTCTAACTGTGTATATAATGTAGGCTTGTGGACAATGGTAAGTATAGAGATATTTTTGAAAGTAGACTTAGATTTGATATGTAGAGATTCACTTCTCAAAGACAGTGGAACTCTTTCTGCTGCTTATGAAGTACAAAAAAGTCAATAGAATTATGGTTTCTGAAATTTTGAGTACCGTGTACATAGCTCAGTGATAGAGAACTTGCTTAGCACGTATGTGGTTCTGGGTTTGATTTCTGGCTCAGAAAAAAATTTCTGATTCAAATGAATGTAGAGACCCAGTCATCTAAAAAGAAGTGAGATGAGAAAGTAACTGATTTCTGTTTCCAGTTCAGATTCTAGTTTATTCTATTATTGTGTGTACAATCTATTTGTAGCTCTTTCCTTTGTAAAAGTGGGGGATTGGAATATCTATTTTTAAAAAAGCAGGACAAAATCATAGTTAATATATATAAAATATTTTTAATAAGCAAGTCTGCAGAACACCATGAAGATTGTGCTCATTGTACGTGAAAGGTAGAGGAGGTCATGATGGATGTGTAGTTAGCCTGGCAAGGACTCATATTTCCTGAACCTCTCCTTTTCCTTTGCACTGATTAGCCAACTGTGGCAGATGATGAAATCAACTTCCAGCCAGTGGGATGAGATAGAGTCATCAACCCGGCAAGGGTAAAGGATGGGAGCCATCTCAAGAGCTACCCATGTACTTGCTAGCCTGCTGTGAGCCATAACCTTACCCCTTTTATATAGATACTTTGCCTTGCTCATGTGTTCCTTTGCGTAACACCAAGATTATCCTTTCTCTGTCTCTAACATTACTAAGCAATGGATTATGATTTTAAACCTTGTTGGAAGTCTCGCTGTTTCTAGGATTCCTTCCTATATGTGAGTCTTGATGAATGGTTCCTACTTAACTTCATATAACTTTTCCACAATGTGAGCTAGGACCCCCTCCCCCGCATCACTGCACATTTTCATACAGTTTATGTATTTCTTTGCCATGAAAAAGTTCAAGCAAAACATCTATTAAAACGCTAATTTGTGTTGGGGGTTATAATACAACACTTATCCCACTGATGACTTCTTTTCTTGGGTGACATGGCTCCCACCTGTTGAACCCTTACCAACTGTGGGCATCAGGAAGAGACAGGAGACCTGCAGAAGGCTGGGTCCATTAACTGTCCCTTTTTCTGGGGGAGGGGCTCATGAAGTCGTACCCTTCCTGAGGATAGGTAGTCAGTCATTTAACTGCTGGAAGAAAGATAATTGTTTTTCTTTTAGTGGTTTACTTAGGGGAGCACGGGCTCCTAATTAGCTAACTAAGTCACTGGCACGATTATTTCTTTGTTTCTGCTGGCATCCTGACTAGGGTAAGTAGTTTTAATTGTGTGTCCTCAGGAGAAGTTCACGAAACAGGGTCTATACCAGGAAAATTATACTACCAAAGCAAACAAACAGCTTGCTAGTAAGTTGGAGCAAACAGACTAGATCAGAACCAGGAAGACAGCCTGGGGAGATCGATGGCTTACTGGACAAAGTGCTCCTGGAAGGACCTTGTTTGGGTCCCAGAGCCCACACGGGCCCAATGTGGTAATAAGCACACATTTGTAATCCCAGTGTGCCTCAGGAATTGTAACTGGTACAGTGACAGATTCAGCCACTTTTATTCAGCAATGTTCCAATGTTATGGGCAAGGTGCTAAGGACAGCTTTCTAAACACAGCTGCTACCCATAGAAGGCACATCTCAGTGGGAGAGACCTCAGCAGGCAACTTCCCCGTGATGCCCAGGAGGGAACTGCCTGGAGCTCTAGAGAAAGACCAGAAAGCGCCTACTACCTGTGAGTGCCATAGGGCAAGGTTAGGGAGTCACAGAGGAGGGGGCGCTTGCCCTGTATTTTCTGTCCCTAAGAGTGTCATCTTCTGAGCTTGGCAATGCAGAAACCAAGGCTTCACCGGGCCCACTGAAGCAGTCGCCATTTTAACAAGAGCCATGGGTGATTCTGTATACACACTACTGTCTCAGAAGCAGTGACAGGGAGAGCAGCCAGGACAAAGACCCGGATGAGCAGTAAAAGGCCATGTTTTCAGCAGAGACACTGTAGCCAGTACACATTAGGGAGAGAAGGAGAACGTACTAGCCAAAGGATGCTTACATGGAGTGGGGACCTACATGACTGTGTGGATGTGATTAAATACATACTGTGCCTGCCAATAAGCGAGTGGCTGGAAAGATACTGACCTGCTTAACAGCAAACAACAAACTGACGTCAGTGTGAATGAAAAGCCGCAGAAGAGGTAGGAGGGAGGGTCAGGAGGAGAGCGGCAGGGTGAGAGATTACATAAGGATTGCGCAGCATGCGAAAGCGTGGAGACAAGGGGCTCTGACTCCGGCGCTTTCATGGTTAAGTCAGCTCGGCAATCACACAAGGTGATTCATCAGCGTGCTTGGTTGTCTTTGTTTTCTAGATGGAAGGGAAGCGAATGTTGCGCAGGAGAAAATACCCCGCGAGAGTCAGGAAAGGAGACTAATGTAGAGAAAAATGGGGAGTCCACGTGTTGACAACAGCCGAGGCCAAGGGACCAGAGATGTATGTTGAGTTTCCACAGTGGGGCCGGGAGGGAGTTGGCAGTGCGGTGGCCAGATAGGAAGACGGAGATCCCCCCTTCCTCCCCAAAACCTCAGCACTGGTAAGGGCTGTGGTCTCCCTTTGCGTAGTGAAGAAAAGAAAGATGCAGATTCTGCCTACATGATGCTTCTCTCGCCCCCACACTTTTCTTAAGGTCAGCAGGGATCAGGCTGAACGAGTTGCTGGGCCCCCATTGGCTACAGCACCATCAGCTCTTCTCTAGTTACCATGACAACCACTGACGTCAGGCACATGGCCACTCATCAAAGACACACTGAATACAGAGACCGGCTCCTGGAATTTTCAATTTCAGCAAGGTCACTGTCTTCATTTTATTTCTCTGCCTTTAACTGGAACAAAGATTTAATTTACTTCGGGCGGTATAGCAGAGGCCTGATCTGATGGGCATCGTTAACAGGGAGTGTGGCTTGAGGGTTACAAGGCTGATGTGGGCTGTTGCTGGGTGACTGGGTGTAGTGACCCAAACATACAGCAGTGCTGCATCAAATCACCTGACAGACGATGAGGGCAGAGGAAGGAAGGCAGTGGCGAGCCAAAGGACAGATGGAGAGCAGGGTGACCCAGAGAATAACTAAGTTTTCATCCTTTTCATAAGATCCGTGGCTGGCAAAATTCCTGAGAGAATTATGGATCGTGGAAATGTCAGTGTGCTGAGTGGCAGGGGGCTGATGAGCTCCTGTGAGCAATCCAATCTTCCAGATGTACTCTGGGGTGTGCAAAGTGTAAAGGACAAACAACATTTCTGTGAGCAATCCAATCTTCCAGATGTACTCTGGGGTGTGCAAAGTGTAAAAGACAAACAACATCTCTGTAGGTCAGAGGACAAGAAACTGGGACCTATCCATCCATAAACAAGTGAGAGCAAAAGCAGCCACAGAGCTGAAGGCCAGCAGAGAGGAGATGCCCACACCGAAGGCTGCGATCATCAGCCAGAAGATGGGGACCGGAGAAGGGGGGCAGGGTTGGGTGGGGGTGGGGCACTGACACAGCTGGAGAGGGCAGGGCTCGCAGGAAGTAAACACAGCGCCAGGGGGAGAGCCACAGGCTCTCCAGGAAGAGCAATGCCACGCTCAGAAGAACACAGACCACCGTATCTTCTCTTGCACTCCCAAACACATCTATTTGAGTTATATCCCCAGACCTTAGGATTCTGTGTATCTTCCATTTAGATGTTTTATATCAGAAGTCCAGAAGATCAAGGCACCAAAGTACCTTAGACACACATGGACACTGAGGCATTTCTAAACATCTATACGGTGAGCATGAAGAGACATTTATAATGGAGGTTTCTAGGCATCTTACAGAAGTCACAACAGACCAATCTAGACTTTGAATGAGCAGACTAGAATTACAAACTTAGGTTTTATAAGACTTTTCTGGCTTCCAAATCGGGGTAATAGAGTAAAAATGGACAAATGGGTTACGACGTCACACTAAAAAGCTGCCTTCTACACAGTGGAGTCAGTGGAGCAGAAAGACGATGTGTAGGAGGGAGAATACATCTGCAAAGCCCAAATGAGGGGCTAATATCCGAAATGCGTAAGAGATGACATACATTCTAGGAAGGGAGCTGTGTGAGGAGAGTTCTGAGTGCTCGTGAGAACACTCCGGGAAAACAAGACAAGAGTCTTCTGACCTCAGTTTCTTCAAAACATGGACTTGTTCTTGGAATATGTTTTTGTGTTCCTCCCAGTTGTAGCGGATGAGTGAGTTTACTTCAGATTACTCACTATTGCTTGCTGCTGTTATTCAATTAACTGTTCACACTATCCTTTCTATGCTTCTATGGAAAAACTTGTTTTTGCCATGTATGGCTTGTTCTTGTGATTGCATAGAGCTTGAACTCATAAGAACTTCACTCATGTGATTCTCCTTAACCCTCAGAATAGAACTTGTCTGAGGCTCTGGAGAAGCTTGGCCATTGCATTTACTATTTATGTAGTCCACCACATTTTTAGGTGCCATTTGCTCATGTCCCACTGCCTTTTGAGTGGTAAACAAGGGGTACCATGAGTCAGAGACCTGCAGTCAGCAAAGAGACAGGAGAGTGGGGCCCTCACTGGTGAGTGAGCATGATGGGGCAGGAACTCACGGAAGGCTCTGCCTGATGTTCAGCTTGTGCACCATTTTTTAAAAAAGGAGGGCACAAGTATTACAATCACAGCTATTAGACTGCTTGCAAGTTGTTCATGATTACAATCCCTAGTTTCCAAAAGAAGGAACTGTAGATGTAAGAGTATGGGACAGAATCCAAAATAATATTGAAAAGGCACATATAGTAGGGGGAAAAAAAATCCCTGTTCAATTTTGGGTCACTTGGGGATTAATTCAGACTGTTACTCAAATATTTAAGGGTGATAAAGGGATTAATTTGGACTGTTTTTCAAATATTTAAGGGTGATAAGGAAGACATTAATCATGAGGAAGAGATGGCTAATTCCTTGAATGAATATCAAGTAGATGATCTAACTTTACAATTGGCAAAAGAGGCAAAAAAGATTTTCCCTCTTCAGTCAAAATTGAAAGTAAAGCTATGTTAATGGCAGCTCCCTCAGGTCCTTTACTCCAGCCTCCTTTAAACAGACATCCTCCACTGCCTGAAGGTGGCCCTGAAGCCTGGGGTGAGGAATCTGATAATCAACTTACTCTTGAATTCTCTTGACTTTCTGATGAGGACTTAGGAGAGCCCATGAGAAAGCTAACTTTACAACCTAGACAAGCTGGGGCACGGCAGGAAAATGGAATTCTTCTTCCAGTTCCTCTGGGCCTCATGAACGGTGCTTGGTATTTCTAACGCACTAACCAATCTATTTAAAACTCTGGGAGGAGAAGCGGCATGGGACAGTCTTTGCACATTATCTCGAGAGGCAAGAAAAGAATTAGTTATTTGAATTTGTGTATCATGTGGACCCTTCACTGACTTTAAACTTACTTATTTTCCCTACTAAATTGTCTCCTACAGGTACAATAGCACAACAGGATACACCTTTGGAATGGATTTATTTACAGCACAAGGGCCATAAATCCTAACTGCTTACTTTACTCCAACCTTCTCCCATTCCACAGGCAGATACTTAGTGTATTGATGGTTCATCTAAGGGCACTGGAAGAATTCATGGTCCAGATAGTTATCAATTTATTAATACTTCTTTTTCCTCAGCCCACCAGGTGGGCCTGGTTGTTTTGATTCACCTTTTTTTTTAGATTTATTTATTATGTATACAGTTTTTTTGCCTCCATGTACGCCTGCATGACAGAAGAGGGCATCAGATCCCATTACATGTGGCTGCTAGGAATTGAACTCAGGACCTCTGGAAGAGCAGCCAGTGCTCTTAACCACAGAGCCAACTCTCCAGCCCCTTGATTCACTTATTATGGTTAATTCATAAACCCTTAAATATATTCCAGATTCTGCTTATGTTGTAGGATTATTTCCAGCAATAGACTCATATTCCTGCACACTCCAACCTTTTCCTGTTATTTTTATTTGTTTTCAGAAGGAAATAAGCAAGCTGATGCATTAACCTGCCCTATTTCTACTTCTCCAGAAGAAAGCTGGGGAGGATTATACATCTGTCATTGAGGATGGATCACGAAGACATTTTGGATTCCTCTCGGGCTCCTCCAGCCCCAGGCCATCAAGGACAATGACAGAGGGTGAGGAGACAGTAGAAGTCACCAGAAAGATAGCAAACCTCCAGCTAAAGGGTGAAATAAGGTATCAACCATATCACCAGAAGTCAAGTCTGCCCATCTGGGGCCAAGTTAAGGCCCTCTGCATCATGGAAGAAGTAAACACACAGAACCTTGTCACCCGAGAATCTCTTTCTGGCAATGCTAGCTGCTTGGAGCTGTGCATCTGCAGTGAGTGTCTCAGCACGTGTACTGGTCATATGTTCCTCAGCCTCCTTGGACCTGTGCATCTGTGGTGAGTGCCTCTGAACACATGTACTGGTTTATGTTCCTCATTTTCCACTGACCTGTGCACCTTCAGTGAGTGCCTCCGAGCACATGTACTGGTCATATGTTCCTCAGCCTCCACTGACCTGTGCATCTGGAGTGAGTGCCTCTGAGCATGTGTATTGGTCTTCCATTCCTCAGCCTCCTTTGCTTCAGCTTACAGATTGGATGGATCTAGCTCCTGTTATCTTTACCAATGACTCTGTGTTTATGACTAGACCTTGGGACTGTACCAGGCTCATTTATTTATCTGAAGAAGGTACTGCATTTTATCTTTCCTTGGGATTGAAATCATTTATTTGCCTAGACATCATAATATTTGTGTTCCTATTAAAGGCAAACATGGACTTACATTCTACAAGATATCAGAACTACTAATCATATGGTTCTCTTTTCAAGATATTCTCTAGATTTTTCCAGTCAATATAATGATATGATCAATAATACTGGACATAGTTTGGATCCCTGTTCTTGGTGGCAGAGTATTACACACAATATTTTCACTGACTTAATGTTTATAATTTGCTTGGTTATAGGATACTCATGCATCAATGATAATTAGATTTATCTACAACACCTCAAGTCAAAACTGCTCTGGAATCCTCCTTTAAAAAGGGGGAGGGGGAGATGTTGGAACACGGTCCAGAAATCTCCAGAGCCATGTGAGACAAAAGTCAGAGACAGCCCCCGCTCCCACTGTTAGGAATCCCACAAGAACAAGCTTGAACTTATGAGAACTTTAGTCACAAGATTCTCCTTAACCCCAGGAGTACAAATTGTCTGATGCTCTGAATAAAGTTGGTTATGGTATGAGACTTTAGTCCACCTCATTTTTAGGCTTGATTCTCTCAGGTCCCACCACCAGAGTGGTAAACATATAAGGAACTCAGTAGAAAAGTAACAACTTGGATGAAACAAAGGACCTAAGCAAGCATTTCTCTAAAGATATACAAATGCCCAATAATCTATGAAAAGCTCATCATCATTAATCAACAAGAGAAAGCAAGTCAAAGGCTCAAAGACCTATCACCTCACTCCTTTCAGAAAGTTTTCTTTTTCTTTCCTTTTTTCTTTTTTTTTATTAAAAAAAGACTAGAGAGACATCATCTAGCAACTGATGGGAGCAGATGCACAGTCCCATAGCTAAATATTAGGCAGAGCTTGGGAATCCTGCAAAGGGGGCGGAGGAAGGAGGGATCAGAGGAACCAGAGGGAACAGGGACACCATGAGTACATGGCTCACAGAATCAACTGACTCATGGAGGCTTGCAGAGTTCAGGGAGTCTATAGTAGTCTGACCTAGATCCTCTACATATATGTTATGGCTGAGTAGCTTGGTGTTATTGTGGGATTCCTAACAGTGGGAGCGGGGGCTGTCTCTGACTCTTTTGGCTGCTTGTGGAATCCTCTTCCTCCTACTGGGTCGCCTTGATATGATGGTATATGTTCGGTCTTATTGTAGCATATTATGCCATATTTGGTTGATGTCCCTGGGAGGCCTGCTCTTTTCTGAGGGGAGAAGGAGGGAGTGGATCTGGGGGAGAGGGGAAGCAGGGAATGAGAGACTGAGGGAGCGAAAGGGAGCGAAAACTGTGGCTGGGATGTAATATATGAGAGAATTTAAAAAAGTAGTACATGGTAAGGATATCAAGAAAAAGGAATTCTTGCATACTACTGAGTAAAATGAAATGAGTATAGCGTAGAAATTCCTCCAAAAATTGAAAATAGGGCTGGGAAAATCCTTTCTCCACTGCAAAGTGACTGCTCTTTTCATGCAGCCTTGTCTGTCCATCGGTCTCTCTCTTTATGACCGTGACAGTTCTCACTAGCCTTTTCTGAAGGCCTGGAGTGTTGCAGAGAAATCCTGTGTCTGTGTGCATGTGTACACATGTTTGTATTTCTGTGAACATGTGTCCATGTGTGTGTGTATGTGTGTGTGCATGTGTGTATGTGTGTGTATATGTGTGTGTCCGTGTGTGTGTGTATATGTGTGTGTCCGTGTGTGTGTGTGTGTGTGTGTGTGTGTGTGTGTGTGTGTGCACATGGATATGTGCCAGTGCTGTTTTGATCTTTGTGAAATCTGTAGGGACTTCTGCTCCCAAAATGGTTGACTCTGACTTACTAATCCATTCCCTCAAGCACTCACAGCGTATTACTTCTATCACAACATTTCAGGAGCGATCCCTGCCCTCTGTCACTGAAAAGAGGGAGAGGCTGACGTGTAAATAAAGGATCACCATATAAAGTGAGTTATAACGCAAAGCTGAGTAAAGTTTAATGTAAAAGCAGGCTTATATTTTCCTTGTCTTCTTGAGGAGACATGATGTTCCCTATATAACAGATTACTTTACACTCGGTGTTAGTCAAAGATGCAAACGAGAGACAGCGAAACAGAACTTACCGAGAGTGTGGAAAGGCCTCTGGCTCGGGAAATGCGAGAAGAATCCAGGCTTTAATGCATTTGTAATCACAATGTCAAAAAGGTCTGCAAAATCCTTCCTAAAAAGCAAAGTAGATTTCCCTTAAGGAATTAGAAAGTTCCATAGAAAACAGAACCTAATCTCTGCCCGAGCATTTATCACGGCATCAATGTTCACTCACACATGCTTTACATTTACTTTATACACTTTACATGGGAAGCTACACTAGAAAGAGAAGGTGGTTGGGTATTAGCCATTTTTTCTGAAAATATGACAATTACTAAAAACACAAACACAACGAAGAAAAGAAATGCAAGTGAAGAAAGAAAAGGAGAGAGAGAGAGAGGGAGCAAGCAAGAGCACAGAGGCAGTGCTGGTCTAGATGTGGAACTCACTCGTGAAAATACCCTGGCAAGCAAGAGAATCTCTAGTAGCCGGAAATGGTCCATGTTTGCAAACACAAGGACTGGAGTTCATCTGTACTCACTAGCTGAAGGGTCAATGGATTTGGTACTATACGGGTCCTACAGAATGCAGCATTATATTAAGCCCAGTGACAGTTCTCAGAGTGTTCAAAACACGAGGAAGTCACTTTATTTTGAAAACCAGCAAAGTCCTGTAATAAGTTTTGGATGACAACATCAGTGTATATGGAGTTTTGGATGACAACATCAGTGTATATGGAGTTTTAGATGACAACATCAGTGTATATGGAGTGCCATGCTAAGGACTATCTGATGAAGGGTCGCTCTCTCTGGGGCTCACCATTATTACCCTGGAGAAACACCACTGCAGTGTGTGTCACTAAAGGAAATATGTAGAGACTAGAAATTAAGATGAGAAGCAGGATGTCGGTTACCCATGGTGGAAAAGGGAACTGAAAGCCCTGTGTGTTCCCATGCATGGTCCTACACTAGGGCTGCAAAGAGGTGCCCTTCCCAGGGACCCTGGACAACAGCTTTAACTCACTGCAAGGAAGCTGCCGATATATTTCTCAGAAAGCAGGAAATCCATTCCCTGGTAAGTATGCCACAGAGTAGACTAAATCTGCACACATGCCAAAGAACACAGAAATCCTGGGTCTAAAGATTATTGATGGAGGTAAGCTGAGGGGCTACAGCTTGGTTCACACTCAAGGCAATTGTGTTTGCTGAGGTTTGTAATCTTAGAAGAAATCTAACAACCTTCTGTGGAATCCTGGGCCTTCCCGGTATTGCCAAGGATGAGGCATATTAGTTTAACAATTATTAAAGCTTACCAGCTATTCTGCCCAATATGTATGGGTATCATGTACTGCACTATTTAAATATACCCTTATATTCATAAGGATTTGTTTAATAGTTCAAGACAATGAAATTAAGGCTCAAAGAAGTTACAAACTGTATCCCAGGCCACACGAGTAGTTATAAAGAAGGGCCTGAATCATGTTGATCCCTTTTCAAAATCTATTGCCTTGATTTTATGTTAATCCCATCGTTGTCTTTGCTAAATGGCACGGTGCACGGATCTGCACTGAAATGGATACAGGGCTATACCTACCATCTCTTAGGGAGTATATATGTATTTTTTAAAATCCAGATTTGAAGCACATTTATTAAATACTGGCCAGGATGATGGGCACTGGCTAGGTAGGCATGCTGGCTGGGATTCTGAGAATGGCCGTGAATTAAGTTAGTCAGCATAAAGGTAAAACCGACAAGACTACATACTTCTGTCTTCGTTCAACTGGGGACAAGCATACACCCTGACATACTTCCTGCCTACATACCTCCTGTCTGTGTGTGATCAAGCACGTTCTGTGCAGTTGGGGCAGCCAACCTTGTTTACAGAAGTGAAAACACATGGCTTGCTATCTTCCATGAACAGCCCCAGCATTCCAGGAAAGATTCCAGTCAGTCCTCAGTGATCACCTAATTAGATCACTGAATCCATGATCCATGATCAGAGCAATGAAATCCATGAAGAATGGCTGGTCACTTACCCGAGGATGTAAGTGCCAAGAAGTTTACAGTAGTCGCTGTGAGAACTGGTGATCAACACGGTAATTTTCCCAGCAGCCTTCAGCTGTCGAAGCCATCTCCTTACAGAATCAGGACAGCGGTGCACATATTTGCCCAGATTTCTTTTTATTTCTGGGAAGAAGAATCCACAGTTTTCTGAAAAATAAAAACAGAAAGGCAATATCGTTAATGAAAATGTTTCTAAACTTAGTTTAATCTCAGACAAGTACATGTCTTTCAAAGCTGCAGAAAAATAAAAGGCTTAAAGACTGGTTCAAACAATCTAGCCATTACACCAATACTAACTACTTTTTGTTTGTTTGTTTTTCGTTTAGAGACAGGCTCTCTCTATGTAGTCCTGGCTATTCTGGAATTCACAGGGATCTGCCTATCTATGCCCCCCAGTGTGGGGATTACAGGCATTCACTGACTGGCCTTACTCCCTTTAAAAGTGGTATTTCTGGGGCTATAGAGATGGCTAAGTTGTTAAGAGTGTGTACTGCTCTTGCAGACGACTTGAGTTCAGCTACCAGCTGTTAGGCATGTCAGGCAGCTCACAGACTGCCTTCTAAGTCCAGCTCCAGGGGCCCAGTGTCTTCTGTCTTCCTCAGCACCTTTACTCAGACACAGACATCCCACAGACACAAATAAAATAGAAAATAAAAACAGATCTGTAAAAAAATCATTTGTTTACTTTAAAAAATCATGACAATTGATAATACTATTTCATGAAAATCAATATGCTATTAAAATCATAAAATACAGTATCATCAACATTTCAAAACAGAGAAAAACCTTACTGTATTTTAAGTGAGCTGATTAATAAATACCGAACAAATACTCACAGAAAGCAGATAAGAACCAAATTATTAGATAATGCCCCAGGAGCTCGTCTTTGCCATGAAGCAGCTATTCGGCCCTCTGTGTCCTTCAGAGGCACAGCCGTGCCACTTCAGATGGGACACAAACAGCTATTGCTAGGCTGGATGGCTGAACTGGAGCTGCTGGTCCCAGCCCTCACAGCATCGGGCACCTGCAGGGTTTGTTGAAAGGCTACCAGACTCAAGGAGCAGTTTAGAACGACTGTTTTCTAGGCACGGTTGTACTAATTAATAATCAGAGGAGGAACTCTAAGTTCTTAGTTTCTTTAATGCTAGGAGAAGAACAACCAAGGACAAAACAAGACGCTGAACCGTACTGACTCTGTATGGGCTGCCCTGCAACTCTGTCCACAGCAATGCACGTGAAAGGGCAGAGATGAAGACTGCATTTTGAGAATATCAGGACACCAGGCCAGAGAGTCTCTATGTGAAATACACAAAGTCCGAAACAGGAGCAAAGCCTGTTTCTTGCCTGCCCAGGTCCACCCCACTTCTTCTCTGCTGGAGAATACCACAATTTGTGGGGTGTTTCATTTTTTTTTTTTCCCCAAGACAGGGTTTCTCTGTGTGTAGCTTTGCGCCTTTTCTGGAATTCACTCTGTAGACCAGGCTGGCCTCGAACTCACAGAAACCCGCCTGCTTCTGCCTTCCAAGTGCTGGGATTAAAGGCGTGCGCCACCGCATTTTTTCTTTCAGGGGCCTGATACCCGGTAGAATCCTGATGTCTCTGTCCACACACACAATGAGAATTTCTCCCACTTACCAGTGAATCTCATAGAGAGGTGCAGAGACCCCTATGTGGCAAATGAGTGCCAAAGAGAGCACCCCAGGAGTAGGAGTCCCCGATTAGTGCAAACCACTGAAAATGTGAGATGGCGCTCTTCCACTACCTGACTTTGCCGTGGTTACAGGTTCTATTTAGACCTGCAGCAAGTGCCTTCAGGACAAAGAACAAGTCAGGGATGGGAGGAAAGACATATGAGGGACATCAGGACTCCTGATAACATCAGTGGCCTCAGGACAAGGCACTGCGTTAACAAACCTCTAGATGAAATTTGCTCAGGTGAAAGAAACTCAGTTCTGTAATAGCCTGCACACACATTAAGAACACCTGTGAGGATGCCTTGAACATCCTGACACAGAGAACAACACACCACAAGGACATCACAACCAGACTAGAACACGGCATGAGAGAGGATATGTTATTGCGAGAAAACAGTCAGACATCAGAAGACCAGCGTAAAGACAGTTGTTTACACAGTTCTCTTTGTATTTGGTCCCACAGGACATGTGTGCAGTTCTCTGGATCTCGAATGTTTCGGAAGCTACTCAAAGACCCTAAAACATTAAAATGTATTTTCTGTTCTTCAGTGAAGAGAAGGTTCTGGTAACTAAAGGAAGTTAAGGACAACAACAAAAGCAAATGGCTAAGAACAGGACGGTTTAACAGGTACTGACCACTGAAGCGATTTCAGAGGCGTTCACACATGAAGAGTGGCACGCGCTTTTGTAACAAGTAAATTTTACATCTGGAAACAAAGCTTTATAATGCATGATGCGGAAACCATTTACAGACCATCTTTTCCGTATTTAGAAGATTTTTCTTGGTGATGTGTGCCTACTGCCCTCTAGCGATCAAAATATAAATTGCTATTAAAATTAGCGCTGACATTACAAAGGGATAGAAAAAGCATATATATTTAAAAAGCACAATTTAAATTCGTTATCTAGATTAATTTTAACAGTAACTCTTACTAAGTCTAACCCAAGAAGGCAAGTATTCTAACTTAATCAGGAAGGTCATTAATACTGGGGTTACTCTTTCATAAGCCACCGAATGGGACAGACTAAAAAACACAACACTATTTGAACAGATGCCAACGGTAGATTCCTAGTTGCCTGTACTACAAAAGACCACAGACTGACATACGTAACCTCAAACCATTGTGTGTGTGTGTGTGTGTGTGTGTGTGTGTGCATGTGTGTGTATGTCTGTGTACCTGTGTGGATGTGGGAGCCAGAAGACAACCTCAGATACATTTTTCAGCGTCGCTCACTGGCCTGGAGACCTACAAGTCGGTTAGGTTGGTGGCCTGTGAGTCCCAGGGAGCCGCTTGTCTCCACTTTACTAGTGCTGCAATTGTAGCAGGCACCACTGTGCCTGGCTTTTTGTGCAGGGTGTGGGGTGCGGGGTGTATGGACTGAACTCAGGTTCTGATGCTTGCAAGGCAAGGATTTGCCAAGCCATCTCCCTAGGCCCCTCCAACCGTATTATTTGACACATTTAAAAATTACATTCATTTACTCTATGTGTGCATACACTTATCATGGCCCATGTGTGGAGGTGAGAGGACAGCTCAGGGGGTCCCAGTCATTGAACTCAGGCTGCCAGCACTGGTGATTAAAGCCACTATCGGCCTAGCCCTCAAACTATGTTCCTATCATGAGAGACACAGTTTTTCTATTAAATGATTTCCCCAAGAGACTAAACTGTGAAGGCAAGAAATGTACCTTTCTGCTTGGCATGAAGCCGACAATGCATGAACGCTGGATTCGTATAGAAGAAAACACAAGAACAGTAATGTCTTTATAGTCAAAGACTGACTTGTGGCATGCTGCCAACTGTGTGTAACAAACAACGTCTGTATTCACTATGTGCTGTCCAAGTCGTTTGTATCTAAGGCACCGGGTTTTCACCATTATAAAATCACGTTTAACGCTATGTCAACAGATTACCACTAATTGGACAAGACAGGGAATTCAGATCTAAGGTGGAAAGCAATGGTCTTGTTTGTTCTGAACTTGCAAAGAAGTCTGCCTTTTCACTTATCTCTGAGGGAGTCCACTGCCACTTTATGGAACTCATTTCCCCGGCTTTCCTACCCCTCTTAGCCTGAGATGCTGTTTTCTCAGTCTGGATGGAAAGAGAAGTACAATTTCAAAAAGCGGACTTTAAGAATAGAAGTTCAGCGTTCTCATGTTAAAATTCTGGTTGACAGAGCTTCAAGGAAAAGCCGCAATGCTGGAGCGGTCTGCTGTGCAGAGAAGACAGAAGACAGCATGCAGGACTCATGCAGGCTTGGGAGACCTCTGGTGGCCAGAGAGAACTGCTACAACTCAAATACTGAGACCTTAGTGCCACATCACTACTCTCCTCCTTACTCAGCTACCACCACTGTTCTGCGATCTGGGGAGAGAGCTGCCAGTGTTGGGAAAGGGACAGGAAAGGCTGGGATGTTAAAACCTCCACCATCAGCTTCCAGCAAAGGTCTGCTGCTGCTGCCGCTGCAGAACGGAATTGAGGAGATTGAAAATATCAACCTTACCAGTTAGATAAGAGCGTGTCAGTAAACAGCTGAAACATTTCCTGTGGGCTGTTAAAATGTGTATGCTATAGAGATGATCCAATTAATTATCTTCTGAAAAAAATGTTGTCCACAAAAGACTGAGATATTTATCAGAGGATGAAAGAGGTACATCTCTTTGTGTATTTGTAGATAGCAAAGGGTGCAGCTGAAATTAAAAAAAACAGGTGTTTTTTTTTTAACTACTTATAGTTTCTCAGTAGTTTGTACCAATCTAATGATTTATTTGTAAGTAAATACATATGAATGGAAGTGAAAAATCTGTATGCTAAATATAATGCTCAGAAAAGAACCCCAAAGAATTGGGAAGTGAACTATATAATATATTGGAAAAAAACATATAAAATAAACATTTTAACAACACCTTATTTCTATCTCTGAAATTTAATTCATATACCTATGCCTCATTCCAAAGATGCAACTCAACTGGTCTGGTCTGGGCCACAGTATGGGTGTGTTTTGAAGACCCTGAAGTATTTCTAAGGTGACATTAGGTTAAGAAGCAGTGCTCTAACTATGCACACTTAGCATCTTTCTGCAATCATCTACATGTTTTGCATCACTGGGAATCACGGGCTCTCCAAGCAGGGCATTTTAATTTTAAAGCAACTTTATTACCCAAAATAGATCTCTGTTTATGATAAAGGAAACCGACATATTAACTGCTGTTTATTATGTTTTGTCTATTTTACTTTGTGTGTGTGTGTGTGTGTGTGTGTGTGTGTGTGTGTGTGTGTGTGTGTGTGTGTGTTGCAAATGCTACAGAAAGGCCAATTTGTGGGAGTTAACTCTCCTTCTACCATGTGGGTTCTGGGGACCAAACTCAGGTTGTCAGGCTTGGCAGCAAGTGTCTGACTTACTAAATATTGAGCCATCTTGCTGGCCCAACTGTTGATTATCTGAAATGTTATTGGGGATAATTATCTTTAAAATGTTTACTCTTACATAAATTAGCGTGACATTCTGTTTGGTTGGCATTACAATTTCTTATCTATAACTGGAGAATTCCTGTGGTAAAAAGGCTGTCACAGGGCTCCTTTAGAAAAATTAGTCATATAGTTCAAATGAATCACTGATAAGCCAAAGATGCTCTTTTATGGCTCCAGAGCTACTGTCTTAGGTTTTCTTTCTATTGCTGTGATTAAACACCATGACCAAAGGCTACCTGGGGAGGAAAGAGTTTATTTCAATAGTCCATCTGGAAGGGAAGTCAGGGCAGCAACACAACACAGGAACCTAAGGCAGGAATTGAAGCAGAGGGTTTCCTCCCCAAGCTCACAGAGCTACCTTCCTTAGACCTCCCAGGATCACCTGCCCCAGGGAGGCACCACCCATGGTCCGCTGGGCTTTCCACACTAATCATTAATCAAGAAAATGACCCTCAGATTTGCTTACAAACCAATCAGATGGAGGCATTTTTCTCAATTGAGAGTCCTTCTTCCCAAATGACTCCAGCTTGTGTCAAGTTGACAAAAAACCTTAACCAGCACAGCTACCAAAGGGTTAGAAAGTCTATACACTATGCATGTGATTTATAAGCCCTTGGGTTTCAGTGTTTAGGTCGGGTAACATATATTCTCTAACCCGCAAAGCTACCAAAGGGTTAGAAAGTCTATACACTATGCATGTGATTTAGAAGCCCTTGGGTTTCAGTGCTTAGGTCGGGTAACATTATTCTCTATTAGTTTACCACAACCTGTGAAATCCCTGTGTGTTTAACTTGGCCTATGCAACTCACTTGTCAGCACGGGAGTTCACAGCCTGTTTCTCCCACAATGACAGGATGAGTTTCTGTAGAAGGACAGAGTTTACTCCTTCTGGTATGGTTACTGGGTAGAGACTGATATTCTTGGAGTAAATAGATGGTCCTCTAATAAGGACAGTGACAGCTGGAGGCGCAGCAGGCCCATCCGATGGCACAGCTGCCTATGATGCCATCTGCACAAGCTGCTGGTAACGCAGAGGTCCTGGTCGGTAGGAACCTCAGCTACGCATGCGCACTAGTGGAAGAGCCGTCTCTTCTGAGTAGTTTAGCAATGAGAGTCTCCACTTAGCTCAAGCTCTCCAACATAGGCAGGATGTAACCAACAAGTCTGGGGGCTGTTCTTACAATATATTCATTCTGGGGGGTACCAATACAATGTTCAGATCCAAGAAGACGCAATCCCCACTTTTTTTTAAAAAAAAATTTAAATAGATTTTTCATATAGTATGTTCTAATTACAGTCCCCCAACTCCACTACCCACCTAAATCCATATCCTTTCTTTATTTCTCATTAGAACACAAACAGGCATCTAAAAAATAATAAAATAAATAAACCAGAATAGGACAAAACAAGCAAGCAGAGGGGGAAAAAAAGAGCCAAAGAAAAAGTGTAAGAAACACATACAGATGCTGAGACACACACACATTCACACACACACAGAAAACCCATAAAAACTAAATTGGAAACCATTTATGTAAGCAAAAGATTTGTTTAGTTAAAAAAAAAAATCAAAATGCCCAGACAAAGCAATATGAAACAAAACCCTCCACAAAATGCCACTGAATTCATTTTGTGTACATTTCATCTACTGCTGGGCACAAGGCTGCCCTTAAGTATGGTTTTTAAGTGAGATTCTGTTGTAGAAAACTAATTTTTCCTTTGTGAGCAGTTATCATGTGGAGATAATTGGTGGGTTACGTATGAAGGCTTGTGTCTGCCTCTCTTCTCGGTGCTGGAACCCCAACTTACGTAGACCTGTGCTGGTCCTATGCATTCTGTCCCAGTCTCTGGAGTACACTGTGTTGATGTCTGTCTTGTGTCTAGAAGGCTTTGTTTCCTTGGTATCTTTCATCTCCACTGGCTCTTATATTCTTCCACTTCCTCTTCTAGAGTTTCCTAAGCTCTGAGAGGAGGGATCTGAGGGAGACATCCCATCTAGGATTGAGTGTTCCAAGATCTCTCTCTCTCTGCACATTGTCTAGCTGTGGGTCTCTGTATTTGTTCTCATTAATTGCAGGAGGAAGCTTCTCTGACGATGGCTGAGCAAGGCACTGATCTATGAGTGTAGCAGACTGCTCTTAGGAGTCATTTTATTGCTACATTCCTTTAGCAGAACAGCAGTATCTGGTTTTCTGCTAGGTCCATGTCCTATTTAGTCTCAAGTTCTTAGCCACCTGGGTAGCGTTGGGGATGGTTCCATCTCATGGAATAGGCCTTAATTCCAATCAGATAGTGGATGGTTACTCTCATAACTTCTGTGCCACTATATTGCATTAGCATATCTTGCAGGTAGGTCAACATTGTTCATTTATGGGTTTGTAGCTGGGTTAGTGTTTACCTTTCTCCTGTGGTAGTGTGCAGAGTACCTTCCAGTGTCATGAACACTAGTCAGTAGGGGTGAAGGTTTGACTTCTCCATGTTCAGTGAGTAATGTAGATGTTGTCTTCAGCAAAAGGGCCTTATCATCAGTTTGTGGAGAGCAATCAATAGGCTTGGCAATAGCCTGTGTTTTTGGAGGATTTCCATGGGACCCCTATGATCAATAACTCAGCAATCCCCACTCTTAATCAGATACACCTGGGTTATGGGTCTGTCTTTGAATGGCATTGCTCAAGAAGTAGTCAGTCAGGGGGATTACCATGGCAACACAGGAGTAAGCACACTGGACCAGAGATGAGGCCTTTGCTCAAGACAGAAATGAAGAGAAGGGAAGGTACAGGTGAGTGAGACATGCAAGTGTTAGGAACTATCTGTGTTAAGAGGAGACTGGATTGGTCGGCACGAATAGAGAGGATGATAAACTCTGGTGCCTCCATGTGAGTTCTAAGCCTGGGGGCACAGCAGAACAGGCCAGCACTTGTAGTAGCTGTCACTTCCTGTGAACCACTCTGGGAAACTGGTGGTCCCCAAGAATGTCTATCTGCACCAGACCTGTGAAACAGGTAAGGATCTGTTTAGCTGCCTCTGCAGTGATTCCCTCCTGGGGACTCTCATCCCAGTGGGTGCCTGTTTCTCTTTGTTTTATGCATGTAGGCTTTCAGAGGAAGGATTTCTACACACTAGTGGGTCTCAAAGTTAAGGGCAAACAGACCTCTAGAGGGTTTACTCTCAGAGTTTCTGATTCAGTTGGTTTAAACCCATATTTTAAGAATGGTTGTATTAGAACACACATAAATCCAGAGAGCATGTGAAAACTTTTCCCTAGTAGAATGGGATTGTCTAAGTGGGACACCAAAGGAAGCATAGTTAATTTCCTTTGCTGAGGGATGAGTCACCACTATTTAGTCTTCAAAACAAAACTCATTTTACAGATGACATCTATAACAAGAGGTGGACTGTTTCTCTACTTACGTGACTCGAGCATCTTCAATGTTTTCAGATATATTTTCTTGCTAATAAAGCCAACCATGTTAACATGGTTGTAAACAAAACTGGCTTAGATGCCACTGTTTTGCGATAAACTACTTTTCTACAAGGTAATACACATGTCTTCATGTGCAGAATCCTAGGCACGATGATACTGTCCCTCAACTGTCTCTGGTCTCATCTTTTCAACAGCATATTCTATGGTTCAGAAATAGTCACTTCACTCTTCCACTTTCTTAAGCATCCATGGACTTTTAAAAAGAAATCTAAATTTGTCTTTATTATTGCCATTAGAATTCTGATATACTTTACTTTCCGACTCTGAATGACGTTTTCAGGTTCACTTGGGGTACTTGGTAATAAACAGCAAGAGCCAAGGCAAGACAATGTAAGCTCAGGGCTAAAAAGCTGACAGCTGGCAATATTTTCCCTTGCTAATGTCAGAGGAAGTGGGAAGCTCCAGTCAGCCTGTGCTGACATCATAAGAAGGACTCAGAGAGTTCCAGTGCCATGAGCAAGGTCTCTTCTGCTTCAATACCACCTTGCCCCCTGCCCCAGAACAATGGTCTAATGATGCCTGCAGATAAAAAATGGACAGGTTTTAGGGGCTGGCCTCAAGAGCTCTATGGGTTTTATGTCCAACAGCTTTCATTTGCAAGACACACAAAACACCCTGGGGAGTGTTGTTTTCAACAGAAGCTGGTCACTGACTGATTATCCTGATTTGAAACCTACCAGGTACTTCAGAAGACAGGATCTGGAAAAAACCAGGTGAACTGTAACAGAGTGCCTCCAGGCACAGTGTGCTTATTCCATTCCATAAAAAAAGAGTGCAGCTGATTCCTTCAGCTCCGAGGCACACAGAAATCAGAAACACTAACAGGAACAAAGGAATCACATTCCAGATACTACAGTTCACTTACTATAAATTTTTAAAGGAAATTTGCCTCCCACTGAGGACCCAAGAGCTCAGTTATTTAACCAACCAAAGCCCTGGAGCAGTATGGCCACTGTGGTTTCTATAACCCATTTTTTCTTCTGAAGTCAGTATGTAGGCTGACAGAATGCTAAGACAGCCTCCCAGTCTATACCTGCTGAGAACTAAAGCTCCCAGAGAACATAATAACAAAAGTGGATCCACCAGCGGCACTGAGTGTACAGTCTACACTGATCACGTGGGAAGGCAGAGTAGAGAACACAGGGTGTCTGGGGTGGGCACGGCTTTCTCCTTTACAAACCCAGTGGTTTATTGTCTTAATGTTACCACAGCTCAGAGCCTCTGTCCGGCCTCAGCTGGAAAACAGCGGGCACCTGAGTAGATGGGGCTCATGGGTGAACAATGGCCACGCAGGGCTTCCTGTGAACAGCCTGCCCTAGGTAGGGTTCTACTTCAGCTCCCTCTCCCACACCACTCCTTATTTTCCTTCTTTGGCCTATTTACCTTTTCCACACTGACTCTTTCCAATCCAATAATACTCCAGTGTTTCTTCA
Source organism: Peromyscus eremicus (assembly GCF_949786415.1). Taxonomy (NCBI): domain Eukaryota; kingdom Metazoa; phylum Chordata; class Mammalia; order Rodentia; family Cricetidae; genus Peromyscus; species Peromyscus eremicus. The sequence goes on along the minus strand of NC_081424.1, from coordinate 17,498,382 downwards.
CTTATTTTCCTGTACAATTCATAAACTGAACAACAGATTTTTTTTACATCTCACTTATGCTCCACAAATGCTGTCAGAGAACAGTGACCAATCCTGTTCTGGATAAGGAACACATCCTTGTACACTCACTAACCACACTTGGGAACAGCTGACATCCAATTTTATTAACTCTTAGAGTACTGTGGATACAGACACGGACACACACACACACACACATATACACGGCCATTTACATCATAGCACTGAACCAACCTTTCCCTTCCCCAACAGCTCCACTGCAGGACCAAAATGCAAGTTATTTTGAAAAAACTGAACTGGGTCAAAGGCTACTCCCTTAAGAGGTTTTTTTTGTTTGTTTTGTTTTGTTTTGTTGTTGTTGTTGTTTTGTTTTTTGTTTTTGTTTTCTTTTATGTGGTGGGGGTTAGGGGTGTCAGTCAGTCCAAAAATTGGGAATGAATACATTTGAGGATCATTGTATGGGAGCCTGTGACCTAAAATAGCAAAAGGGCACTACTGGCTTTCTCCAAAAGTTAAACTGTGATTATCATTATGGATACTAAAATGGAAAAATAATCCTGACAACATAAAAAGTATCTGGGCCATTCCTATACTGAGGACTGCCTTGGAGAAGATGAAGCAGTCGCCATCAGGCCGAACACTCCACTCCCATGCACACTGATTCTATAGTGTAGTGACTCCATTTTTAGGTAGAGACCAGAACAACAGGCAGTTACATAAACTACACGTGAATGATGACCAGGAAGCAACTTAATTATCCTACATGTCTCCCTTCTGTAGCGTGGATAAACTGGAGTACAGGGATAAACATACAGAAACACACAAAACCAGGAAAGGTAGTCCGTGGCGTTAGACGTCTCTCCAGAGAAAGTCTCCAGGTAGAAGGAACATGACGGGGCTTCGGGAGACAATGAGAGGCTTCCTAGAGAAAACCGTGTTCACCGTTACCAACAGAGTTGAACAAGTGCAGTCAGAGAAAACTGACTCAGTAGTACTATGACCAGGAAAGTGAGTTTGAGAAACAGACCCAAAGCAAGTGTTAACCAGTCATGAAAGGTTCGCATGGAAAGAGTCAATGTAAAAACAACCACATAAAACAATCCATGTGACACTGTAAATCTGTCCATACAGAAACATAACCATTCCCTTTTGCAAACCTAAGAAGTGTTTTTGAATTTTATAATCGATGGGAGCGCTGTGTACTAAACAAGGAAACCATGTGTGTTTAAGAAGACAAAAGTCATGTGAGGAGTTTTCTTGGGGGACAGGTTCCCCTTTCGTCTTTTGTTCAGCCTGTTGGCCCTGGAATACCTGTTAGCTCTGCACTGTCCTCACTCTGGAGGACACTCTCGAGAAAGGAAGGAAGTAGTCGAGAACTCTCACCTTTCCTGGTTTCTTCCAGAGTTCCTGAATCTATTAATCTAATTTAGTAACAGTGATGGAAACAGCTGTCACTGTTTTAAGAGTTGAATGTTTATCTGCAAAGTATTTATGAATTCATAAACCACACTTCCCCTTTCCCAGACCATAATCTCCGAATTCCATTCTTAGCCTAATGGAAATATCATGAGACTGGATTTTTGTCTGGCTCTGTAAATAACACTCAATCTGAATTGAAAGTGTCACTGAACTTTGTAGGCATCAAATAACAGACTTGTATCTGTAAAAGAAAATAGTTCTTTGTTTTCAGAATTAAAGAAATAACCTCTTGCCAATAATAATTTTCTAAAGGTTCAGACTCTTGAAGGCAGAATTAAGGACATATGGGCTACAACCCCGCTCCCCAAAAGACTGTGAGAACCAAGTTCAGCAAACTTCACTTCTTTTGAAAAACAGTCTTTCAGAATTTTGTATAAATATAAGCACACACATATATTTCGATCATATTTATTTCATCAAATTCCACTTTTTAGAGATGAGCTCAAACTGTTTTAGCTTCAGACTGAAATGGGTCAAACTGAAACAAACCCTGTTCCTCTAGTGATATACACATCAAATATTCTAAGAATAACAGGTCTTCAAAAGAACCATTTTTTTTCTCAAGATGACTAGTGTGCATAAACTATGCAAAGAGCTGACATACAGGGGCCTGCATTATGATGGAGGATTCCTAAACTGTCTAGGCCTGTGCTCCAGCATGCCATTTGTCAAAGGTAGCTACTTAAAATTAAGTAAAAGTAAATAAAATTGGGAAGTCAGTTCCTGCAACACGTGAGCCATATTTCAAGTGCTTGAGAGCATGTGTGGTTTAGTGGCTACCACACTGGGCAGCACAGATATAGGCCATTTCATCATGGCAGGAAGTTGTGTTGGCTAGCCCTCCCCTGGGGGTAAGTTAACTTCAGTTCATGGTTCCTAAAATGATCAGTTGTGGCTACATACGAGAGTGCGGTACTTGGATCAGAATAATAAGTAAACAGGACCTGGTCCACAAATAGGGCACTTTAAAAAATAGAAGGAATAATTATAATCCTGAATCTATTTCGGTGCTTTAGCACAGGTTAATAGGAACTGTTCCCAGATCGGGTGGCTGTGTCTTTACAACTGTACCTCAAGCAGCCACGTTACCTTCCCTTCCCTGACTCTGTACCCTCTTCCAGAGACAGCCACGTTACCTTCCCTACCCGACTCTGCGCCCTCTTCCACAGACAGCCATGTTACCTTCCCTACCCGACTCTGCGCCCTCTTCCACAGACAGCCATGTTACCTTCTCTACCCGACTCTGCGCCCTCTTCCACAGACAGCCACGTTACCTTCCCTTCCCCGACTCTGTTTCCTCTTCCAGAGACAGTCACGTTACCTTCCCTACCCCGACTCTGCGCCCTCTTCCAGAGACAGTCACGTTACCTTCTCTACATCAAGGGTAGGGATGGGATGTCAAATAAGCTTACAGGATAAGAATTCTAGAGATTATTTGTATATTAAATGACAATCCTAGATCATCATTCTGATAGTTAATCTTGTCAACTTGATAGGGTTTAGAATCACCATGGAAACAATTCTCGGGGTGAGACTGTGAGGGATTTTCTAGATTCTGTTAATTGAAGTGGGCAGTATTAGTCCACAGGCTGGGATCCTGGACTAAATATAAAAGATGAAGCCAGCTGAGCTCCAGGAGTCTGAACTTGTGGCTTCTTGAGTGTGGCTGCAATGTGACCAGCTACCCCATGACTTCCCTGCTGCAGTGAACTGTAGCTTTGCAGAGTGAGTTAAAACAAACCCTTTATTCCACAGTGGCTCTTGTCAGGCATTAGATCACAGCAGTGACACAGTAACTAACAACCAGGAACCTGACTCTGGCAAACATTCCCCTCACTGTGTTGCTCAGAGCTGAAAGGCCTATGGAGAAGATTCCACAAGTCACTGGCCAATTGTTCACCAACACTACAGAACGCTATTCTCTATATAATAAAATAGTTCTGGATCAACTTCTACAAAGAACAGTGTTAAAATCCATATTTTATGTATCGCTTTGTGGCTACAATCTAAGAACAAAACCATTCTTGAAAATACATACGGTAGACTAATTTTTTTAGACATTAAGATATTACAACCATAGCCAGAAAGGCAAAAATATCAGGTAAGTAACTCATTATAGTTACCTACATGTAAGTTTTTATTCTCCAATGTACTGTCCTCCAAGGATTTCATATTGACAACCCACTCTGAAGGATCCTTCCCTTCCTTTCCTGTTCTTTCCACATTACTCATGCCATTTCCCAGGAGGACTGTACCGCACTGTTCAGCTATAAAAGGGAACCGTCAACAGTGCGCCCCAACTTTATTTCCACTTCTCCTTAGAGACAAATAAACCAAATAGATTTTTTTTTTTTGTTCACTTAGCAAGAAAAAGGCACATAAAAACAGCCAGGGCAACGGTGTTTCTGACCAAGTGAGGGGAAGACGGAGGCGCCCCTGTGGACTTGCTCTAAAGGAAGTGGCAAGAAGGCTAAGAGCTTCTAAGTGACAGCTGCCCTTTGGCCTCTGTAGTTGGAAACCAAAAGCTGCTCCAAACTGGTGAAGGGAGCAAGGGAATGCGATTGGGAAGGACAGGAAGTTCCCATGAAAAAGAGAGTAGTGGGGCGACTTCAGGGATGGCCGTGTAACACGAAGGAAATTCAGACCGCAGCCTGACGATGCCTTCCAGGATAAGATCGCCACTATATGCAACAGTGTTTTGGGGTGTATTTCATTGTATTTTAATCAACATTTAATTTTAGAGTAGTTTCATATTTACAGAAAAGTGATAATAGCACATTTCTATATATTTCACACTCAATTTCCTCTCAACATCTTACAATATTATGGTAGACCTGTCACAGTTAATGAAACAACATGGACACATGATAAAGTCTACACCTTATTTATGTTCTCCTCATTATTACCCAACCTCCTTTTTATGTTCCATAATCTCATGGGCCAGTCAGTGTTGTGGGGTTTGAATGAGAAACTTCCCCCATAGTCTTGGGCATTGAACACTTAGTCCCCTGTTGGTGGTGAAATTTGGGGGGAGGTGTTGTAGTCTTGGTGGAGTAAGTACATCACTTTGCGGAGTTTGGCTTCTCTGCTTTGTGCTTTCAGTTGAAGATATGATCTCTCAGCTCCCACATGCCTCTCCCACCATTATGAACTGTCCCTCTAAAATAAAAAACCCAAGTTAGCACTTCCTTCTATAAGTTGCCTTGGTCATATTTTATCAGAAGTAACTAATATTTAACAGAAAGTAACTAATACAGTGGTCATGTCTCCTAAGATTTTTTTTTTTTTAAATAGTCTTGACAGTTCTGAGGCTTTCTAGTAAGGTATCATGGAAGGCAGCTATGCTCACCACCACACCACCAACATCTGGTTAGGTATTTTGTAGAGTATCCCCTAGTTGGGAGTTGCCTGATGTTTAGAGCACACTATCAATGCGACTCATTGCTATCGATGCTAACCTTGACAGTACTCATCAGAAGTCTCCACGGTGCAATCACATCCCTCCTGCCATGTTCCACACAATACTCTTTGTAACAAAGTTGTGATGCACTGCTTGCACTTAAAAAAAAATGCTCCACCTCTTGAGGGTGAAGTCTTCACAACAAATACTTTATTTTTTTTTGTATGGGGAATATCTTGTTTATTTATTTGTAAAATCATTTATTTATACCAAACTCATTATTCTCTTTATACTCTGGGCTATAATCCAATCCAATCTAATTTTGATCTTAAATTGTCCCAGCCTTGGCCAACAAAAGCCGTCCCTTTGACATGCTCCATAATTACATTTTAAAAAATTTATTTTTATAATTTTTAGCACTTCATTGTTTGCCAATATAATAAGATGCTCTGACCACCCTGTGTATTCTCTGCCCAGATCAGGCATTTCTGGAAGAAGCCAGTTCCTGTTTCTAGAGCATGCCATTATTATTCAACAAGATTTAGTGACTTCTTTGGTTTCAGTGATACAACATAGCATTCTCTTCCTTTACACATCCTCACTGACAAATGGGTAAACTGAGGCTCAGAACAGCAGAGGAAGAACCTGACAGAAGGCTAAGAACAGACTTCTGCTGAGAATTCTGTTCATTCCACCACCGGATGACTGAGCACAGCACTGAAGACCTGACTAGCGACTTGAAGGAAAATGGAGAAAGGAAAAGGTCCTTTTAAGAACTAGTTCTCTTAGGAAGGAAACCTCCCCAGGGCTATGTCACAGACTCTCTTATTCGTCTACAGAGACAACTGCAGGACAAAAGTCTTCCAGGGAAAGAACCTGTTAGCTATATCCCAGCAGCGCTTCTCAACTGGGGGCAGCTTTAGTTTTCCCAGGCCTACTCCTCACGGTACATTGGTAGTACCTGGAGACCTTTTCATTTCTAAGGACACTGCTACAGACATCTGGAAGCCGGAAGCCAGGCTTGTTGCTAAATGTCCTACAGTATATGGAACACCTCTTACAGCAAAGCCAAGACTACAATATATAGACCATTTCTTATGAAGAATTATCCAGTCCCAAATGTTAATTGGTAAGATGGCCAAAAGAATGAATGCTAGAAAAATTTCACCAATTTCATACTACTTTTAGTCTTGTTAAATTATTCCTCAATTGTTGGCTCATCAAGAACAAATCTAAAAGACTGTGTGTTTGTGTGTGTGTGTGTGTGTGTGTGTGTGTGTGTGTGTATGTGTGTGTGTGACTTCATGAGTTAGTGTGTCAGGAAAAAGAAACTATTATGGTTAAACAACATGGGCCTTAGTTGACAAGGCTCTCTGAGGGCTCTTACATACTGCACAGACAGAAGGAGGGATAGTCTTTAAAATGAGCTGCTTGAGTCTAGCAGGGCATGCGCAACACAGTAACTTCCCTCAGGTGTGGACAATCTGGGTGAATGGTCTTGCAAAGGGAGGAAACTACCTGTGCATCAACCATCAGTTAGTGAGCATGCCATCGGTCATCTTCTGGTTCAAGAAGGAGTAGTACACGACAGTGAGATGGCTGGAATATCCCCCAGTGAATGAGGGAACCTTACTAAAGAGATGGATACTATCCAGAAACTGTTGTTCACTACTTGGTGACCTCAACTTGGAAGGAAGTGACTGACCAAATCCCTGTTTGTTGATGTAGTCATTGGCCACCCAGTAGTTGGACAGGAGAAAGGACCCCTCTGTTGACTGGGATCCCTCTTGGAAGCTTTAGAAAAAAAAGCTTGCTCACTCCTGGTGCTGGTAAGTTAATAAAGGCCATTTTCTGAGCAAAGCTCAGGATCCTGGAGCTGTTAATTGCCATTGCTTCATCTGAAAAAGCTCAGAGGGCACAAGGCAGCAGTATTACCTGGTATGAATCTGTTTGTGGAGCTTCTGATGTAGTTGACATGGGAATGAGGAGAACTCAGTGCACCACAATGTCCAGTACACAACTGTCCATCAGCAGTAACAATACCGAACAAAGGCTTACTTAGGACTTTTCATGTGTCAAACTCTGTGCTAAGTGTTTACATGCTGCCTCACTGACTCGTCACGACTCCTCTATGAAGTAAACACCATTTATTATCAGGCTAATCTTCCTATGCAGAATTCAAAAGTAATTGTGTTAAAAAGGCCAGCCTGGGCTACCAAGTGAGTTCCAGGAAAAAGGCGCAAAGCTATACAGAGAAACCCTGTCTCGAAAAACCAAAAAAAAAAAAAAAAAAAAAAAAAAAAAAAAAAAAGCCAATAAAAACAATTTTTAAAAATAGTAGAGCTGACATTTCAATATCTACCAATCTAATTCTATGAGTTGGATTATATTTATTATTGTATTAGACTGTTCCAAGGCCCCATTACAGCCCCTGAAGATACTAATCACTGTATCTGGCTGTTAGTTCTTAAGTCTTGAGTGGTAGATGGTGAGGGTCATGACTGTTAAAACTCACCCACTCAATATTTTATAATGATACAATCCCTTAGCTCTTTAAATCCAATAAGATGATAATCAAGAGATCTATAAAGGCAAGGCCTTGTTGTGCGTTTTCTAAAAGGTTCAGTTGTAAGTGTCACATAACTTCAAGAAGGGGGATGGTGCTAACAAACTGTGACTACTCTGATCAGGATCAGAGTGACAGCTACATCATAATCACACAAAATTGATCAGTGGCCCAAAGCCCACGAAGCCTTGTGTCTACTCAAGGAAGGAAGAGACAGTGGAAGTGAGGGTGACAGTTCTCCATGCCAACTATCTAGAGAGGAGAGGACAGGGTAGGCAGACCATAGTATCCATCAACGGCTTTTTGCAATCAATACTTAAAATATAATGTATACACAGCAATAGTGACTTCAGAGACGCAGAGTGGGCTGTAACAAAGGACAACCAGTTCCAGAGTGGTACTTGCTCTCATTTGGGATTATTCACCAAACTGTCACTCAGAGTCACTTACTTTATTTTTTAAAAGACTATTTATTTTTACTTAACGTGTATAAGTATTTGTCTGCATGTATGTGTGTGTACTATGTAGGTGATAGGTGCCTAGAAAGGCCAGGAGACGGTGTCAGATTCCCTGGAGCTGGGGTTACAGACTGTTGTGAGCTGGGAACTGAACCTGGGTCCTCTGCAAGAACAGTAAGTGCTCTTAATTGCTGAGTCATCTCTTCAGTCCCTTGAACTATTTATTTTTTAAACTGTTACATTCACAATTCCAAATAATATAATGATATTAAAAATTCTTAGTTCATAAGATATGGACAATATCAACTCACTAACTTACCTAACTCACTATTACACTTTGTTTTTCATCCCCTCTCCACAAAGTTTATGGTTATAGCTTTATTACTTTACTCTTCACTATTGACTTCAAATAAGAAACTTCAAGCTCACTTGTTGTACCATCAATTTTAACTCTCCCAAAGATAACCTAACCCCTAGTGATTCACCCACCAACTCTCATGTTCTACACACTATCTTCTCCCTAAATTCTCAACGAATCTTTCTACACTCAGTCTACAACTTGTTTCTAAGACCTGGAGTCATGTCTAAAACAAGAGCATTTGGATTACTGTTACATCCCTGTACTGAACCAGAGTGTATGGTGCTGTGAATATTCATCACTGCAAAAAGTAAGCATGTCCTAGAATTAGATTTCTATTTCAATAGTCCATTTTTATTCCTCTCCAGTTCTTATCTTAGCTGTGTAAAACAGCATGTTACTAGAACGAAGCCAAACAGATAGCTTTCTTTTAAACATATTTATTTTATGTGCATGCCTGCATATGTGCATCACATGTGTGCAGGTGCCCTCAGAGGCCCGGAGAAAGCACTAGACTCAATAGCACTGGAGATATGACTGCCATGAGCTATCATGTGGATGCTAGGAGCCAAACCAGGGTCCCCTGAAAGAGAAGCACGTGCTCTTAACCACTGAGTCAACTTTCCAACCCCAGATATAGTTTTCTTAATTTTCATGATTTTTCAAAATCTTAAAACTCCATGTTTTGTTGTATGACTGGGCCATAAGGTCACAGTTCAGCTTTCTATTTTGCCTGGAGTTTTTAATTGCCTTTACCTTCATATTATACACCAAATCCTAAACTTATAATTATATATCTTAATCTATAAAGATGGAAAATTAATTATATTATAGGAGAATTATAATTAAAACAAACTTTTGAAATACTTGTTTTCAAATTCTTAAACAAAGACAACTGATCATTCTTGTGTTTATTAGCACCGAGACAAGATAAATTCAATGTCCTTATAAAACACTGCTTGCTTATATTATTTTATGCTCTGAGTCCATAAAGTCAATATTTTCTCCATTTTAAAGATACACCAATTCAGAGTCAGAGAGACTAGATGGTCAGCCGTAACACAGAAACGTAAAGTTACACATTTGAAATCCGTTTTGCTTTTCAAAGACCAGTGTGTGTTCTCTGCTCCCAGCACAGTGCCCTGATGCAGCCCGGCCTTTGGTTGAGTTAAGCTCCGTAACTTTTGGATTACGGGTTTTGTTATAACTACAGCACTGCTACGGGAATCCAGACAGTACTTGCAGAGCTCACTTATTACCAGATGTCCTGAAGAGGATTTCAGCAAATAAACAACTAGAAAGGGAGAAGAAGCCACAGAAAAACACATACATGAGAAGTCTGTTACAGTAAGATTTGCTACACGAACAGACTAAATAGTCCAGGATGGCCAAGGATTCCCGAGCACTTTCTGAAGGAACTCCTGTGAGTCTACAACACCAGGACTCCGGCAGCTACTCATGATGTAATGACATAAACATTTCCTAAGAGGGGAGACAGTCCCAGTTACACTCTACCCAGCACATAGGTCTCACAGAGAGCTTCCTACTATACAAACAGCTCCATGTATTGGCTCAGAAAGGTCAGGAATATTCTTCAGGAGGAAGTACACAGTCTGTTGAAGGTGCTGGTTCAGGACACAGGGGACTGGAGCCTAGAACACAGTTCTTCAGGGGTAGGACTGCAGGAACCCACACACAGTCACACACATTGTACACAATAATTAAAAGATAATAAAATAAATATTATTAAAAAGATTATGTGGTTATACAAAAAAACAAAACCAAAACCAGGGACATGCCTTTGCTCTTCAGTCACTGCCATCAAGCCGAGGGGCTTATTCCTGCTAAGCAAGCACTTTACCACAGAGCACATCCATAGATGAAGGATAGAGCTTGTTCATAGAATATTCTGTAGGTAGGCACAATACCTCAGTGGGTAAAGGAAATCTCTGGCAAGTCTGAGGATCTGAGTTTGCTACCTGGGATCTACATAGTAGAGGGAGAGAGCCAGCTCCCACAAATTATCCTCTAACCAGAAAAGCATGGTGGTGCGCGCGCGCACGCGCACACACACACACACACACACACACACACACACACACACACACGGGCCAGGAGAAATATCCCAGAATGTAGCTGTTCATTCTGAAAACTTACATAACCTGCATCATACATCATTACTAAAAAAAGTTAGTCAAATTCAACAGGAAGTTTCTTTATCATAAATACTGACTGACTTCATTCTCCTGCCACACTTCACGCCGTGAAATTGGTGGTGGTGGGCACTTTGAGGAGCTGATTATTCTTATGTTTAGTTCATCAAATGACTTTCAGTTAGACAGTGACTGCTGAAGGCTGCTTCAGTTCATAGGATGGTAAGTTAATCAGTAAGTATTACAGCAGTACATGCTGTGCACACACAAGTCTCCTATACTACAAATGTGTTTCCTTCCTTTTCTCTCCTGGAATCTTGACCTCACAACTTTCGTTTTCTTATGACTGACATTCTCAAAGATCTCAGGCACTCTTCCTCTTGTATTTTAAAGCAACTTGGCCTGTTGTGTTGGGTAAGAGTTTAAACTTTTGCTAAACTACAGAAGGAAAGGTAGGAGCTGTTTATTTGTCTTCTTTGATTGGGCATATTGACTTTCTGGGCTGAACAATGTGTAGTGATCACAAACGGGCATTGTATTCTCAAAGGATGGCTTCTCCTGCCTTTGGTTTGCAGCGGAGTTCAGAAACAGGTTTGTCCCCACCTCTCACACTAATCCCACTCTGGGGATTGCTTTACCTGTGGACATCAGTATCTTTACTGAAATAAAGAGATCTAGAGGTAATTTCTCAAGCTCTTCCTGTGATGGAATTCTAAGATTTCCCTCCATTTTTCTATGCGAACTGGTGAATCCACTCAAGAGGACCATATATAAGTGCCACACAGGACCAGTCCCAGTGAAACCAGGAGCTTGTCACATTGGGTTTCTAAAATCTAGCAGGCCTGGCCCTTACTCTTCGGGCTAGATGCTTCTTCCTAGCCCTTCCATATCACATGGCTCCGGCAGCTCGGCTGTCCAGAGTCCAGATACCACCACATTGTTGGCAGTTTCGCAGGTCTGAAGTCCTTCCTGTTTGATTTTCCTCAAGACCCAATAAAGCGGAGCTGGGCGAGAGCGGCGGTTCCTCTCCACTTGGGGGGAAGTTATCCTACAATCGCTACCATTTTGATGCCTCTCAGCAAGTTTAACTGCAGACAGCTGTGGTGGGTGTTTTGTTTTCTCGACATACCAAGCATCATCAACCCTTTCGTCCCCGCTGTCTTCCTTACCTCCTGCTCCTCATTCCGTAACTATTCACATCTTCCCTCAAGTTCTACAATGAGTAACAAATCAATGTTTCTAATCTATGAAAATAAGCATTAAAAACAATTTAGCTTCTTTTATCATGTTTTTCAAGGGACAAGACAGTATTTCACAGCATAGTAAAATGAAAATTAGGCAGATCGGTTTTAAAAAATGCTGTTTTAGTTCAGGGAATATTGAATTTCCAATGTAGAAAAACGTGTGGACAGGAAAAGAGGAAAATGAATATATGCTAACTGTGCTAAGTATTTTATACATATGTATCATTTAATACCCACTCTTATCTCTCTGAGAGCTACTGCTGTATTTGTGTTACAGCTGAACAGAGTCCCGAGGCTAATTCAGAGGGAGGAAACTGTTTACTCTTATTTCAAGAGAGTCCATGGAATTTCCACCCTATCACTGCACTATCACTACCTAAAGCCGTTGAAATAAAATAACATACATTTCATTCCTCATTGAATTGGTTTAAAAAACTCTCCCGAAGGCAAATGTGCATATACTGTACAGTATACTAAAAGATGCACTTCCTCTGCTCTGACAGGATGCTAATGGGCACTTTGCACTTATGTAAGTGCTGTTTATGTTCCTTCACACCCCTCCCTTCTGCAGAGAAATGGATTTTTGTATCCCTCTCCCACTAAGGATACAGTTCTATTAAAATCATTTTCTTCACCCCCAGAACGTCTTGTCATGGCCAACTATAAATATTTGCCCTCCTCTGACAGGCAAGAGCCTTTTTCAGCCTGCGTCTCTGGCTCAAACTTTACGCAGCAGAAAACACTGCAGAAAACCATGGACGTCATGAATAACATCTAGTGTCAGGCCCAACTCTTACATGTGACCGTCCATTCATGTCTTCCTCTTTCATGCCAAAAGATCTCAGTTACTGGCACAGGATGCTTAGAAATAAGACAGACATGCATAAAGAACAAATCCATCAACCTGAGGAAATCATCATGAAACACTGCTAAGGAAGAGAGGAAACAAAATGCCAGCCTATAATAATACTGACACCACGCGTCTCACAAACTGGCCTCCGAGCTCACTAGCACTCACTATGAGCGACATAGTTACAAATACACAGACAGCTACATAATTCTAACAGGAGAAAAAAAAAATACAAATTAACAGAGGTAAAGCTTTTGTAAGAATTTACTCATATAAGAAATTTCTCAAGAGTGGTGAATTTTTAAAAATGGCCAAAATTCCAGGAGGAAGTGTCTTCCTCATGAACACTGCCCTGCACCTTGTTTCACAGAATGCTTGGGACAGCACTTGCAGGGCTGGGCAGACAGCCCGGTAGAGAAAGTGCTGCTTGTGTGGACATGAGGGACTGAATCCGGATCCCCTGGACCAATGGACATGGTGGCACATGGGGACCTACCACTGCTTGGAGGGACAGGCTGGACCAGTGGACTGCTGAAGCTCATCGGCCAGCCAGCCTAGCCAAATCAGTAAACTCAAGGTTCAGGGCGGCGGCGGCGGCGGCAGCGCACGCCTTTAATCCCAGCACTTGGGAGGCAGAGCCAGGCGGATCTCTGTGAGTTCGAGGCCAGCCTGGGCTACCAAGTGAGTTCTAGGAAAGGCGCAAAGCTACACAGAGAAACCCTGTCTCAAAAAACCAAAAAAAAAAAAAAAAAAAAAAAAAGAGAAACTCTTTCTAAACCAGAAAGGCGCAGAGAGTGGAGGATGACACTGTAAAACCACCTCGGGCCTCTCCATGAATAGACACACAAGGATAAGTACGTAACACACACACACACACACACACACACACACACACACACACACACACACACAAATTATAATGAAGAACATTACAAAGACTCCTGTAATTGAGAATATGCAAAGCTACAACTTCCAGGATTTATAGAATCTGTTTTAAATACAGTAATGTTCTAACACGGCAAAGGAGGTTTGTATTTATCTTATTCCAGGCAGACTGGCCACTCGTGCAGGACCCCCTTCTGAGTTCCTACTGACTTGCTGCTTTCTTGTTACTGACTGACTTACAGAACTCCTTCCTAATTCTAGATATAAATCCTTTGTGACAACATATATTCCAGGTTTCTTCCCTATTTCAACCTATCATCTATCATTCATCTATCTATCTATCTATCTATCATCCATCTATCCATCCATCCATCCATCCATTATCTATTATCTCTATCTATCCATCTATCATCTATCTATCTATCTATCTATCTATCTATCTATCTATCATCTATCCATCCATTATCTATCATCTCTATCCATCCATCTATCATCTATCATCTATCTATCTATCTATATATCTATCTATCTATCTATCTATCTATCTATCCATCTATCATCTATGCTTTTTTGACAAATGGAGATACTGAGTTTTACTGTTTGTCAATTTGTCCACTTTTTCTTTGAAGATCAATACTAATTGGCACTAAAGAAATCTCTCACTATCTTCAATCATTAAGTTCTTTTCTCATATTTTTCCTAAGCCTTACTGAGTTGTCTTCATGCTTAAGCCTATAATCCATAGGATTTTTTTTAGCATGATTTAGTAGGGATGAAGTTTTATGGTTATCGTGTAAGGATCGAACTCTCCAGCCACTATTTACAGAAGTCACCCTGCTCACTGACTTATGACATCCCTCTGGACACCATGCACTAACCTTAACCACTTGGTATTTTGTAATACTACTAACAAATGGTACTTACTCAAATTTTAGCTTCTAATTAATTTTGATTGTGCTCAAATTATTTAGTAATAAACTTTTACATAGATGACTGCATTTTTATATATTACAGTTTTCATTTCTATAAATTTTGGAACAAACTTTAGCTAATAAGGTTAGGGATACTGGAAAGCACAGGCTTACCTAAAATGTGTACTGTTTTAAAAGTAGATGAAACTGCCTAGGCAAAGGATACAAAGGACAACTGAATCTCAAAAGTTTAAACTTAATGTTCTTTATGAAAGGTATGTATGGACAGAATTCTGTAAGAAGTTGCATGATAGCACATTACACACAAAAACCACAAACAAACATCAAAACACACGTCACAAAAAGCAACAAGGCCTCTGGACAATTAAGGATGGAGGAAACAATTTGAGAGGGTAATCACAGATGACCATAGTAATTGTAATCACAGGACTTGGGAGGTGTAGGCAGGAGGAGAGTTATGAGCTTGAGGGCAGTCATGGCTAGAGAATAAGACCAAAAATCCTAAAAAAAAAAAAAAAAAAAAAAAAGAGAAGCTAATTATTAACTCACAAATATACTTTATCACTGGCTCACACCTGCAGTTCCAGAATTCACACTGAGGCAGGAGGACTGCATGATTTGGAGGCTAGTTTGAGGAGTGTATTGCAGGTCGACCCGAGTTTCAGGATGGGAGCATGTCTCAAAACAAAACATGATCTATTTAGGTGAACAATATTTTAAATTCACTAGTATAGTTCACATCTGAGAAGGAAATCCACATCACTAAAAAGGAAAAGCTCATGATTACTGTCCAATCCAGTCAGCAATGAAACAGATGGAAGCCATTTATAACATTTAGCACAGTGAGCTCCCATGGCAAAAACAATAAAGTCTAGATCTTACAGTGGCGCCTGTCTTTGGAGGCATTCTACCTAGTTTTTTCTTTAAGATTTATAATGTGCATGAATGAAAACGCAGTTAATTGAGAAAGTATGCCAGGAATGTGACACAGTCAAGGGCACAGCAAGGGGACACAACCATGCAGACTCAACTTCACTATCGGCATTGAGAACTTGAAGTGGAAAGGGCCTGTTACCAAAGGTCTTACATTTTTATAGTCTTAAGCAGGAACTCAATTCCGTGAGACACCTTTGAGTGTTTATCTCTGTGCTGGCTAGTTTTCTGTCAACTTCACACAGACCAGAGTCATCTGGGAAGAGGGAGCCCCAGTTGAGAAAAGGCCTCGGTCAGATCTGCCTGCAGGTAAGTCTAGTCTATGGGACATTTTCTTGATTCATGATTGATGTGAGAGGGGCCAGTCTATTGGGGGGGGGCACTCCTGGCAGGTGGTCTTGGGTGTGCAAGAAAGCAGGCTGAGCAAACCATGGGAGCGACCCTGGAAGGGTGCTCCTCCGAGGTTCAGTTTCTGCCTTGACTTCCCTCCATGATGACTGTAAACTGTAAGCTGATAATAAATCTTTTCATTCCTAAGTTTATTTTGTTCACGGTGTTGGTTGTTTTTTTTTTTTTAAATCACAGCAACAGAGAATAAACTAAGACAATGCCCAAACTAGTCCACACACTGTAACAGAAGCTGTACTAGAAATAGGAGCTTCACATTTTATAGTCCGCATGTGTGTGCACCAGTCCCAATTCAATTAAACACAGAGCTGCAGCAAACTTACCTATCACTTTTTTTTTTTTGAGTGTTCTGCCTGCACGTATAACTGCAGGCCAGAAGAGGGCACCAGATCTCATTATAGATAGTTGTGAGCCACCATGTGGTTACTGGGAATTGAACTCAGGACCTCTGGAAAAGCAGCCAGGGCTCTTAACCACTGAGCCATCTCTCCAGGCCCTCATTCTTATAAGCTTTATAAAATTAAATATGGAAAACAAACAAAACCCAGACTGTACTGTTAACTCTCGACTGAGGTTGCCTTTGGAAGGGAAATGGCCTTTGCTAGCACTTAAGACTTTCATAGTATTCTTTCATTTAAAAAACAAAACAAAACTTTTCTTTACAAACATATCAGTATCGTGAAATGAAGTCGGAAGTGAGATTACAGTTTTGTATTAAACTAAAGTGATTAGCTGAAAGTAATCTGCACACTACATAATCAGAGTCACACTATTCTGGGTTTGTTGCTTATTATTAGAAAGACCCTGAAAAAAAATCAACAAATTTATTAAATTTGGAGACCCTACCATTTTATGAGCTGACGGGGAGAAGACAAGTATATTAGGAGCACAGTGGCACACCAGGAAGCCAGTGAGGCCAGTGAGGTCATGAGGCCTCCCTTCTCAAACAGTCTAAGTGCCCGTGAGCCTCAGTGTGTCCAGATGGCTACTGGCTCGGAGGTGGGCTTAACTGGTAGAATTTGTACTCTCACTTCTTACACACCTTCCTGTGTCCTCTTGCACATTTTCAACACATGTA
Organism: Peromyscus eremicus; assembly: GCF_949786415.1. Classification (NCBI taxonomy): domain Eukaryota; kingdom Metazoa; phylum Chordata; class Mammalia; order Rodentia; family Cricetidae; genus Peromyscus; species Peromyscus eremicus. The sequence continues at coordinate 17,481,620 of NC_081424.1, read as the reverse complement.
TGTATCCCACAGTGTCTTTTAAAAAACCTAATTATACAAACTGTATTACACACGAGTTAATTAGTAAATTACTATTTTCAAGAACATTATGGCGTTTTCCAATTGGGTCAAGTCACAGGTGACATGGAGATTTCAGAATGAAAGGCAGGAGTGAAATGGAACAATAAATTGTGCATTCTCAAAATAGGAATTCTAGGGTTGAGCTGGTAAAAGGCACCACCTGATACTCTAACTCCCAAATTTCCTATGTAAGACAAAGTGTGCTTTATTTTACCAAAATCTTTTCAGTACATTCTCTCAGTCATATCTTTTCTTCTGTTCCCAGAAAATCTGCAGAAAAACCATGATGCAGATTTTCTTAGGCTGTCAGTAACTTGATGCGCGCTCTCTCTCTCTCTCTCTCTCTCTCTCTCTCTCTCTCTCTCTCACTTTAAGCTCTTGTGGGTTGAATTGTCATATAGATGATTTTTCACTCTGACAGCAGTAGATATTAATATTTTCAAAGATATATCAGAATATGTAGCTGGTAATCAAAGAGAGAGTCAAGATCTTGATCACATTACTTCTAAAACAAGCATGGCCATTTTACCTTCATTCTCTATCTCACTCTCTTATACTTCTCTCAAGGGCTGAGAGCTCCCTTAGGAGCAGGACCCTGACCAGCATGCCTGAGACACTGATTCAGTTCTCAGAGCTGCAAAAGGACACATAGACAGACAGGCAGACAGCATGTTGTGTGATGAGGTAAAGTCAAGACTGGGTTTCTCTGTGTAGTTTTGGTGCCTGTCCTGGATCTCGCTCTGTAGATTAGCTGGTCTTGAACTCAGAGATCTGCCTGTCTCTGCCTAAGTTTATCTTTTACTAACACAGATTTACTGCGGTGTTAATGAATTTCCTTGGCATTTAATATTTTTTTTTTAAAGATTTATTTATTTATTATGTGTACAGTGTTCTGTCTGCATGTATCCCTGCAGGCCAGAAGAGGGCACCAGATCTCATTACAGATGGTTGTGAGCCACCATGTGGTTGCTGGGAATTGAACTCAGGACCTTTGGAAGAGCAAGCAGTGCTCTTAACCTCTGAGCCATCTCTCCAGCCCCGGCATTTAATATTTTTTATGTCTCCTAGTTTTACTCTTGGGATTTCTTTTCCAGAAATACTATATAGTTACAAGCACAGAAAACCTCTTGTAGAGGAATAACTTGGTAAAACAAAAACAGTTGACTCTAACCAAATTAAGACCTAGTATGCTTTGTTTTTGTTGTTGTTCTTATTTTGTGTATGTATGAGTCTTGCCTGCATGTATGTCTGTACCATGTGCATGTAGTGCCCAGAGAGGTCAGAAGAGGGCGCTGTGTCCTCGGAAAGTGAAGTCACAGAAGGTAGTTAGCTCATGTTGGTGCTGGGAACAGAATCCAAGTCCTCTATAAGAGCAACAGGTGCTCTTACCCAATGAGCCATCTCTCCAGCTTCAAGCCATGTATACTTAGATGGAACACATTCTAAAATTTTTAATTTATTTTATTTTTTACTTTTATTTCTTTAAATAAATATATAATCAAAACATTCTCAATTTTTTTTTATATTTTTAAGCAAATGACCAATTAAACAAAACTCTTAAAGATTTAAAGTGGTTACCTAAAATGTAATGCCACTTTTAGGTCTGTTTAGATGTTTTAAATGAGGCCATTTATATAAGCAAAATGTCTTATATTTCAAAGTTGAGGTTTCAAATATAGACACTATCTGAAAACCATTTGAGGACAGGAAGGTTATGATTAACACTGCCATTAATGTTTAGTAAGTACACGGTGGAAATTGCAGTGTTGAAAGTATTTATATTAACAAATAGAAATTAGCTGTCATGTATAGGAAACTTGGAAGAAGCCATTTCATACCCTGGACCACATGTCAAGCCCCGAGGAATTAGACTACCATATGAGAGTGAACCAGACAAGAAACCAGGCTGACTTGGATGGATCAGCTCCTCAGGGTTGGAACAGTAAGTCCATCAGCCCACAGGGCTTCAAGAAGGTGACCCATTCTTGTGGGAAGGTTTGGTTTTTAAAAGTTTCTGTGGGAGACAGGTACAAAGGCCTCCTACTTCCTCAGCCCCTTCATGATAATGAAGTGAGTCTGTTAGGCAGCTGGAGGAAGGGCAGTGAGTGTCCATAGGGACCTCAAAGGATGAACTCTGAAGGGGTGAAAGATGAAAGTTCTGTCCTGGGCACAAAACAGCTGTGGGCCAAACATTATATGTCAATACAAAGTATAGGTCACCTGCTACTGGAAGGGGTCAGGAAACCTCTGCCTGATGTCAGCTATAAACAAAAGGCAGCATTTGGCTATCACAGGGAGGAAAACCAGGAATGCAGAAGAATCCCATAAATCCAGGCACATGCCTCCCCAAGACTAGCCTAGCTAGTAGTTAAGAATCACCCCGTACACACAGTGGTGGTCTCCTACTGGGCAAGACTGTGAGTGCAGAGATACATACTTGAGTGCTCCAGATGTCTGAGTGCTCCAGATGTGCTGGGCAGCTTCATGGTGAGAGTGGAGCAGCCGTTCCGGTGGGAAACTATCCAGCACATCAGGCCTGAGCACCCAACAGTGGCAGGACCAGGGGAACTTGAACCCCATGGTCCATTGAAGGTATAAAAACCAGCCCCAGTCAGCTCCCAATGAGACTGACTGAACCTCACATTTCACTTAGCGATCACCTAACAGAAGACGCCAGCTCACCCTGTAGTATAAACAGTGTTTATTTCAGTGTCTGATGCCCACACCAGGTCTGGCACTCAATGAAGTTTTATGATTGACGCACTAAACAAACAACTCCCTCAAGCCTCTCACTGTTAAGGAAAAGACTTGGAGATGATTCATGGCTTGGATCTGTCAGGAAGAGACTAGGATTAAAGTGTTAAAGGATCCAATAAAAAGTATGAACATGACTGAGATGGTTTATTTTAGTACAGAAACAGGAAGTATCAAAAACAGAGAGGGACAGATCCCAGAGATGAGGACAGTTCCTTCAGTGGGCTCACGGGCCTCTCATGTAACTATCAGGGACTGTAAAGAGGAGTCAATCAAATTTTCCTATGTTGAAGCACAAAGTGAAGAAAATACCACAGGGACAATGAGGAGGCCAGTATGACATGCTATAGGACATTACCAAATGGTGTAACACACATACAGTTATAGGACACTCAAGGATTAGGGAGGAGGTATTTGAAGACACACTAATCAAGAATTTTCCAAAATAATAATGAATGCTACCAACCACAGACCCAAGATGTCCAGAGAAGTCCTGGAGAGATAAGCGTCATTCTGCTCAACATCTACCACATTATAGACAAGCCACTGAAAGTGACTATAAGGAGAAATCCCCAAAGGCAGCAAGAAAAAGATAAATACCAAAACTAGTCTAGATTTTCAGAGGACTGGTGTCGACTGTTGTGGGAATGGAGGTGGGAGGGACCATTCTGGAATGTTCTGTATCCTGGTGGGGTGGCAATTCTGTAAGTGTATAAACACAGCAGGATTACATCCAACAGTATGCAGTACAAGCAGCTTCAATGTCATGCTTCAATAAGGTTAAATCTGTTACACCAATAAGCCAACATGGTTCCCTAATTTTCACACAAAATCTTTCATGATCCTTATAAGTGATTATCATGACCACATCCTACTGCTGTGGGATGTTCTGTATGGCAAATGTGTTGCTCTGATTGGTTGGTAAATAAAACACTGATTGGCCAGTAGTCAGGCAGGAGGAAGTATAGGCAGGACAAGGAGGAGAATAAAGCTGGGAAGTGGAAGGCTGAGTGAGAGACACTGCCAGCCGCCATGATGACAAACAGCATGTGAAGATGCCGGTAAGCCACGAGCCATGTGGCAAGGTATAGATTTATAGAAATGGATTAATTTAAGCTGTAAGAACAGTTAGCAAGAAGCCTGGTACGGCCATACAGTTTGTAAGCAATATAAGTCTCTGTGTTTACTTGGTCGGGTCTGAGCAGCTGTGGGACTGGCAGGTGAGAGAGATTTGTCCTGACTGTGGGCCAGGCAGGAAAACTCTAGCTACATCCTACCATTTGAAATATAAATCCAAAGGTAATTATATTTTTAAAGAAAACATGACTTTGCAGTATTTTTTAGATTAGGTTTAAAGTGGTAAGAAACTCCTGACATTTGAGTAAGACTCACTTAATGGTTACAGAACAGACTATCAAAAGACTAAAGCTTGACCGAATTAGCCACACCTCATGTCACCAGCCAATTAAAATGGAGTGGAAGAGGTGGAACCAAAGCTAAGCAAAAGACAAACGCAAAATAAATTCATGAGACTAGAAGTAGATTAAAACTACATGGTAAAAACGTAAGGGGCTTAGGAAAACCTCACTGAAAACAGTACAGGGAAAGGACTGAAACGCCGGTCCACTTTGTCTTCACCGGGGTTGGGGGTGGGGGTGAGGGGGTGTTGGGTGGGGAGGGTGGTCTCGGCATGAGTTTACTATGAATAAAAGTAAAAATAGGCAATGTTTTGTCTACTTACTACTTGCAATTTGAGTTTTACAATCATTACATTTAGTCACAGTTATCTTTAAGTTGCTTGTTTCATTGAATAGGCACAGTACGTTTTGCCTGAAAAGAGAGGAAAAGAATTAACTATGGCCAATAGTCCTATTGGTAGGGTCAAAAGAGCTGGGGATTTAGCCTGGAAGAGTGCCTGCCTAGCATACACAAAGGCCTGGGTTTCATCCCCAACACTATTCAATCCAGGCTAATGCTTATGCCTAGCATCAGGAAGATCGAGGCCAGCATGGGATATACGAGGCTTTGTCTAAAATAAGGAGGTGAAAACAATATATCTGTAATGTTTCTTATAACGTATTCCAAATAACTTTATTTTCCCACTCCAGGCAGCAGATTGAGTCCAATTTCCCAATGTGAACTGAACTTGGTGACTTGCCTCCTAAGAGAAGAGTTTGGAAAATGAAAACTAGTTATTCTGAGGCTCTTTTGTTTGTATTTACATGTATGTGCCGGTGTCTGTGAGTGTACACCACACGTGTGCAGGTGTCCATGGAAGCCAGAAGAGGCTGTCTTAACTCCTGGAGCTGGAGTGACAGGCAGTTGTGAGCCATCTGAGGTGGCTGCTTGAAACTGAATTTGGATCTTCTTGAAGCAGCAAGTACTTTTAACCACTAGGCAGTCTCTCTAGCCCAGAAAATATTAGCTTCCCAGTTGAGAAGCCCAGTCGAGGCTCTGTCGGTTAGATCATCAGTGTTAACGTTACCAGAGACATGCTGACAGCTGGGATCCCTGGGACGAGGGGATGAGAAGGGCACCTCACCTCTGGGGATGTATTCTTCCAAATCAACAACTCCAGTCTAGTCATGGGGAAACATCAGACAAACCCAAACAGAGGGATAGTTTATCAAATACCTGGCCAGTACTCTAGACTGTCAAGGTCACGAGAAATAAGAAAAGAATGGGAAACTGTCATAGACCAGAAGAGACTAATATCCTGGAACAGAAAAAGCCATTCAGGGGAAAAGCTGTTAGAACAAAAGGGCTCTGCAGGGTCGTTCACAGTAGCATCCAGTGTACGTACCAAGATGTTCCACAAGAAGAACTGGGTGAAGGGTATTCAGGATCTCTGGGGATTATCTTTTCCTCTCAACCCAGGGGTTATCTTAAAACAAGCATTTTATATGACCACACATCCAATATGTGTGGGGAAAGCTGCAAAGGGTGCTCTCCCAGTGTCGGAATTCTCCCCCACACCGAGGCGCTCCCTCTCCTTCACCGCTCTCTAGAACACTCAGTGTGAACGCAGCTCACTGCTCTGTGGGGATGACCAGACTGTCTCCCCTCTTAACAGCACAGCACTGTAGTACTTTATTCCATTGTCCAAAAATCACTTGGCCTGGAAGAACTGTCAGGGGGCGGGGCTGAAGCTCTTTCAGTTTCCGGTCATTAAAGGCAAATGTTCTAATTTCTTATTTTTAATCATGTCTGTCCCCCGTCTCCCCCCCCCCCCCCAATTTTCAAATTTGCTGCTCTTTAAAACAAAACCTGTTAGGAACTGCAAATGAGTGGAAAGCAGTCTCCATGAAGTCAGGAGCATGCCCAGTTCACTCTCAGATTACACTGCTAGAGGCCGTGGCCTAGACTCCTATACAGTGTTCTGAGTTATTAATTTTACTCCTCTGTATTTAATTTATCCCCATAATGAATTACAGATTAAAGTCCCAAAAGAAAGTATGAAGACCATAAAATCTGGACTTAAAAAATTATGGAAGAACATAAAAAATAACTAATTCTACAGGTTCACCCCAGACAATTCTATTTGTGAACTGAACTTGTCTAATGAAATGTCTTGTGTTTAAACAGCAGGATATCTCAAGACATAAAGATGAACTTTATCCTAACTGGCTTCCTACCCTGCAGTGGGACTCCAAGGCAAAGTGGCTGCCAGCAAAGCCTGAAATCATCCAGATCATCTCACTTGGAAATGAAGGAAGGCTGGAGGGGCGGCCCGGCGGGCAGGAGGGGGGGCTCAGTGGGCAGGAGGGGTGGCCCAGTGGGCAGGAGGGGGGCTCAGTGGGCAGGAGGGGCGGTTCAGTGGGCAAGAGCACTCGCTGCTCTTACAGAGGACCAGAGTTTGGTTCCCAGCATCCAGGTCAAGCAGCTCACAACTGCCTGTAACTCCTGCTCCAGGGGACATGACACTGTCTTCTGACCTTGTGAGCACCCCTCATACGTGTACACATAACACACACACACACACACACACACACACAGAGCTGTTTTTCCGTATTTTTGATGCCACAACACATAAACCTTAGAAATACTTTAAATGCCCTCAACAACTAAAATGTTCTTATATAACTAAACTACCATTTACATAAAGAAAAACTAAGATCTTTATGAAGTATAAATATTAAGGAAAATAATAGAACCCATTAACAATTATCTTCAATGCAATCTTTCACAAAAATATGGACTTATTTCATTAAGCCTAAAACTTTATGGACTATGAAAATCAAGAAATTTTTAAAACTTCTGTGACTCACTGCATTTTGTGGAGTATGTTCACAAACTGGCAATGTTAGAAAATGCTTCATATCTATAGAAAATGCTTCATATCTATCTGATGTACAGACAGGAATAAAAAAAAGGAGCTCAAGATTTGTGGAATAAAGTAACAGTATTGGGGCAAGAATCAGCTCTCTCTCTCTCCTTTCCAACATTAGAACACTCGACTGAGAAACCACATCTTCACACAATCACTGTCCAAGGAGTCTTCACGACCCAGTGGCCAGCGAGGGCCCGTTCTGACCATGAGAAAAAGCCGTAAGGATCTAAGAGTTTTACGTTCATTTTCAAGCTCCCATGTACATCAGCAACAGTGGAAAAGAACAGGGGATACGGGAGAGAAGTCAGCACAGGCAAACACAGCCTAAAGCAGTCGTTTCAATCTGTGGGTTGCGACCCCTTTGAGGGTTGGATGACCCTTTCACAGGGGTCACATTATCAGATATTTACATTACGGTTCATAACAGTAGCAAAATTAGTTATGAAACAGTAACAAAACAATTTTATGGTTGGGGTCACCCTCACATGAAGAATTGTATTAAAGGTTCACAGCATCAGGAAGGCTGAGGACCACTGGACTGAAGTATCCTCTGTCTGCTGCCTGGACCACCTCGCTGTGTAACGCCAGTCTACCTACCTTCTCCCTCCCCAGGACCTCCCTGCATCACCACACCAGGCCACTCCCAATCCCAGGACCTCCTTGAAATCTACTTCCGAATTCTGATTATCATCACAACAGTAACCACTTTCATTACCACTAGCACACAGCAGGACTTGTTTTTACAAAGTAATCCTAAACTTCTGGTAACTAGATTACAAATGACCTTTTGGAACAGTGTCTAGTCCTAATTCCTGAGCTCAAAGTCTGTGCACAAAACAAAGCTCTTCAAAGCCTGAGCAAACACCACATATTTATTTGATTTCAAATGTGTGTTTTTAAAATAATCTTGGTGAGTAATTGCCAAATAAGCCCAGTGATTACACCTTTAAAATATGCAAAGCTGTAACAGTGGCAACAATTATATAACAAGTAATTTGCATTTAAATTAACTTTCATTCAACAATCTCTTAAATGTCTACTACAGGTCTAGGGCTGTCCTGGGGAATAAAAGAAATCCCCCATCCTAAGGCTATTTTGCGTTAATGAAAAGAGACAGATGTGGCAGCCTTAGACACAATGGCTTGGAAATTTCCCAAACTACCCGATTGTGCTACATACACATTTGAGAAGTCCTGAGATTACCAAGGAAGACAAAGAAAATCAATGATATTAACGTATACCAGAGTAAAAACCTAAAGTAGATAAAGAAGTTGTCTGGGCAAAACAGATCATGGTTTTAAAAACAATTAGGGGGGGTTGGAGAGATGGCTCAGAGGTTAAGAACCCTGGCTGCTCTCCCAGAGGACCTGGGTTCAATTCCCAGCACCCACCACGAGGCTCCCAACTGTCTGTAACTACAGTTCCTAACATTCTCACACACACACACACACACACACACACACACACACACACACACACAGAGGCAAATCATCAGTATGCATACAAATAAATGAAAAACAATTAGACAGACCACAGGCTTGTCAACAAGCACACAGAAAAAGAAGACAGTGCAAAAAAAGAACAATTAACTTAAACTTCTCGCCCTAGAGAAAACACTCTTCCAGAAAGAAGCCAAAGGAAAAATATTTTTTAAAAATAAACACTTATTGGACAGCCAGGGCTGTTACACAGAGAAACCCTGTATCGAAAAACAAAACAACAACCACAACAACAACAACAACAACAAAAAACCAACAACACATTTAACAGGTAGTATTTATGTATTTAGAAATATACATATTTAGGAATACATACATACACATACACACACACACACACACACACACACACACACAAGAAAAAGAGGCCATGAATTTGAAAGCAAGGACGGTGCATTGGAGGGTAGATGGGAGGAAAGAAAAGGAGGAAATAATGTAATTATTTTATAATTACAAAAAACAAAAAAATTGTTAAAAACCACCACAGTATAATTTTTCAAATTCCAACTGAGTTAAATATCATCTCCATATCACAGCTCGGCAGTTCTGTGAAGTAATTAATCAACAATGGGCCAGCAGGTGTGGTGGCACATGCCTTTAACCCTAGCCCTCGGGTGGCAGAGGCAGGTGGATCTGTTTGAGTTTGAGGCCAGCCTGGTCTACACAGCCAGTCCAGCACGGCCAGAGCTACATCATGGAGACATCCTGTCTCAAAAGAAACAAACAAAAAAGGCCTAAATTGTTGCATTTTCTAAGGAAGTCCTACTTGGTAAGCCCTTGAATATAAATATTGTTTATGAATGATTCAAAAGAAGCCACTGACGGACAGTACAGGGCTAAGAAAAAAAAAAAGGAAAGAATATTAACTCCTAAAGTTTCTGAATTTCATCATATGAAATTCTACAATTAAGTGAAGCCAAAGTTACGTACTTTTGAATTTTAAAAAGTTTTCAATGTGTGCTATTCCGTATGGGCATTTTCATACAAGTACCTAGTAACACACTGAGCTGATTTCCCCATTAAGCCTGGCTCTTCTTTTCTCTGCGCCTCTCCCTGATATCCTTTGTTGTCCTAGATAGTTTTGCTTCTTCTTTCACATCCTATATTCATGCATGATTCTATGTATCTACCTAAAAGTCGGAACCACAGACTCCCTCAGTACGACTATCTCCGGCTGCATCCATTCTTTTGCATAGGACGTAGCTTCTTTCCGGCAGAAAAAGAATTCATTATATATATTTCACATTTTCTTTATTGGTAGGAAAGCACAGAAAGACTCTTTGCATGTTCTCAGATGTCAAAGTTAAAGTTAGGAAAAGCTGGTCTCACAGGCAGGATAAGGGTCAGAGGGGGACGGTCAGAGGATGGTGACAGGTCAGGGGTGTGTGTAGTGGCACAGGAGGAACACTAATGCACAGGAAGGTAAGTGTCTGAGATGAGAGACTTGCCAATCCAAACGCTTTGATCATTGCACACTGTATGTGTGTCTCAAAGTACATAAATATGTACAGTTCTAGGAGTCAATGAGACAGACATTTATGTCACCCTTCTTGCCTTTGAAGGTCAGAAATACTTGAGCTACTTTTACAAATGCTTTCGGAATACCAAGTTTCTCACTTCGAATCAGGTGCATTCTGTTACACTTGAAAGTCATGGGTGGTAAAGGTGTGCGAATACTGATTTAAGGGTAACTGATGTTCTGACTGGTCCAAGTGTGATTTAATCTTGAAAGCAAGCATTTTCTCACTCATCTTTGTAAGTTCTACAGCAAGCCCCACACACAGCAGATTCCAGCACAAATAAACAACATTCAGATAGGAAAGAAAGTTTCAACTGCCATAAGAAAAAATAATTCTCAATTCAGGATCGGAACCACACACTCAGTTCAGCCCTTCCGTCTGTAAGAAGGCTATTCTTATCATATACGTGTGAGTGCATGATTGTGTGTGCGTGCATGTCACGGCACATGTGTGGCGGTCAGAGGACTGTGCTGAGTCAGTTCTCTCCGCGCTTCATGAGAGCTCTGCAGAACAAGTGCCATGACCCACGGGGCCCAAGTGCTTCCTCTTCTCCAGAAAGCCCTCAATGAGGCGGACTGCAGGGAATCACATGATCTTCCACATACTCTAACTACTAGATGCAAATGAGAGAAAACCCCATGATTTCAGTAGGAAGCTGGACCGTTAGCTCACGTCTGTAATCACAGCACTTGGGAAACTGAGGCAGGAACTCTTCTGCGAGTTCCAGGTCAGCCTCTGCTACAGAAAGACACTGTCTCAAAAAACAAAGGCAAAGATGAAAATTTGGTATAAATTTCCCATGGACTTCGACTACCATTGAACTATTTTCTAAATGAGTGTTTTGTGTTTATTCATGGAGATAAGGACATGAGTATTAGGTTAGCTCCAGGGAGCATAAAAACTACATGGGCTGGAACCCTAGACTGAGATTAAGTAAGCTGGTAAATTAACTACATCCAGGCAGCCATGATGTTACGCCATCACTGGTATTCCGGCATTCAGGAATGCCTGATACTTTCTGACTACTGCACAACACAGGACAAAGGAATGGCCTGAAAATGGGTAATCACAGAGGAGTGAATTATCAAATAAGTGGGAAGAAGCATGCATGAGAAGAATAGGACTGAAGATTCCATAATAAATGCTTTTTCTCTCTAGATAAAAGAAAATCACGTTTTTCTGATTTTTGCTATGAGTAAACACAAAGCTAGGTTAATTTTAAAAGACAGTAATATAGAAAAAATCAATAAAACTACAAAATAGTCACATGTCATCAAATACCTCAAAAACAGCACTGATGGCAGGGGATGGCATAGGAGACATCCATCTGTGGAAACTGGCTAACATCACTGGCTAGTAGGCAGATACACAAAGGAATTTTCCCCTTTGAGACAAAAACATCCTTTAGATCTAATAATTAAAAGTCCCACTAAGAGTCTGTGCCAAGGTGTCATTCCGTCCTTACAATAACACATGGGATCAAGCAAGTGAGACTCCCCAATCCCCAGCCACGTCTCACAGTCACCGGCTGCTGGAAACAACAGAAATTGATTCTCTCCTGGAAGTGAATCAGAAGGCAGACCATCACTCAGTAGCCAGAACGTGATTCCGCAGAGCTTTGTATAAAAAGCACAAAGTTCAGAAACAACCGTGGGACTCTGCAATAGTGGATGTCTTTGACCCTTCCTGGAATCACTGTCCTCAACATCCTTACTTCGGACTGTGCAGCAGAAGCCCACACACCACGGCAAAGCTGCCCCTTGCTACAAGAGAAGCAGACAAGCACGCAGGGACTCTCAGCAGACACAGGTAGGAGAGAATGCAAAATGCAAATGTGACAACTGGTTTACATGGTCACAATGTGAACAGATAGAAAACAGGGCATGAACACTAGCTGTAACAATTTAAACAATTTCAGAGAGGAGACAGGGTGCATTTTTTTGTTTTTGTTTTTTTAAATGGAGGCTAGAGGGGCAGGAGGAGGGAAGAGGGGGATCTATGATTTGGTATGTAAAATGAATTAAAAATTTCTTTAAAAAAGTGGAATACTTTTCTCTGTGTCTCTTAAGACCAGTATAAAGTTGAACCTTTTGGTCTTCATTAAGTAATGATTAAAAAAGAAAGCAGATCATTGACGAGCAACATGTTTTTTTCTGGACTGCAAGAGAAGTTGGAGGAGACAGTTGAAATGAAGGGAGAAAGCATCAGCAGATGTGCAGGACTAGTGAGGAAGCTGGTGTCAGAATGTCTGGCCCCCCAATGAGGTTTCCCTTTACAGTACTTCGGTATCAATGTCTCCCAGGAACGAGGTATTGTCTGTAGCATGACTTCTAGACATGAGGTAACACAACCTGCAGTAGACTAATCTGAATTGGTTACAGCTATTGAGACTAAAACGTTCTCGCCATTTTCGAAGAATTGCTTTCTTGAGTCTCAAGGTGTCAATGAGATGTGCTTAAGGAAAAAAAGTGGGAAATGCCAAGACTAGAAATGAAAATATGAGGCTACATGTAGAAAAATATGCTTTCCATTTTTCTGAACGGTCCCATAACTGACGATGCATTTAGGTTTTGCTCTTTAATATTCTTAGTAGGCTAAAAGATGTGGAAGTCAAGGATGAGAAGCCTTTTGGAAAGAGCCTCAGTCGTTGGACCAGCACAGCTAGGGTCTTCTAGGCCTGTACAGTTTAGTTTCTATGACTGACGTGGCTCCTGACTTCCTCCTCCTTCATCACTTCAACATTTTCATTTACATCAATGCTTTTTTCTCCTTTCTTCATTCATTTATTTATTTGGGTAAGAGAAAGAATTCCAAGTTCTAGGAGGGCAGGGAGATGCTCTCTCCCTTCATGCACTTTCTTGTTAGTCTACTGAAAATTTTTAAAAAATGCAATTTCACATACACTTGATCCCTCATTGGACTCAAATCTCTTCAACAACGCATGCTAATCTTTTTTGAATTTAAAAACAATTTGGTTTTCATATTTCAATATTGGATTCTGGCAGACATTCCTTTCACCAGTTTCAGCTCTTTGAACCTGTCGCCACATTCTACTTTCCTACTGCCTGACCTTCCAAGCCGGCAGCAGCCAGAGAATGGAAGTGAGGACAAAGCCCACAAGGCTGTCTGTCTGTCTGGGCTTCCACTAAACACTTACTCTCACATCTGACTGTTCTGACATGGGCAGACATTTCCAAAACTGGCTGGTGAGCAACAGTTAGTTCAAAAGAAACTTGAACTTGTCCCTAAACCAAATTATTCAAGAAAACAGGTAAGGGGAACTGGGGTGGGGTGGGAGAAAATCTAGGGTGCCTATAAATAAGTTTAGCTTTGTTCTCGTCTTCTACATTCTCCTAAACAACACTAGCACCCCCTCCTCCGTTTGGTGGAAGGGAGGTGGTGTTGTATCATGAACATACCAGAGGCAAAAAGACACAAACCAGAGCAGAGCCCAGATGCAGTTTGTATGAGGACGATGCAGCAGGCCTTCCTGTTATGGAGCCCGCAGCCCAGTCCTGCTGCAGCTGTTACACACAAACTGTAGTCCGGGAGGGAACCTGGGCCTGAGAAGAGGTGTGCTGTGATAGGCCACAGTGGGGAGGGAGGATTGAAAACCCACTGCTACTGCGTCTGACTGACACCGTCTTCCATCTACAGATATATCTGACTAAACTCTTATTTAAGGTAAAATGTAATTTAAAAGCAAACACTATGGAGGCATGTTGAGATGATGGTTAGTGTCATCCCATCTGACCTATGTCCTGTCTCTTTCCTGACCACATTCATCTTTCTGGGCATCGCTAATCCCATTATCTCCATGAAGGAGTCCACAGAGCTCCTCCATCCGTGTTCTGTCAGCACTTCGTTTCCCCGTTCTCACATTACTTGTGCCCTTTAAAAGCACAGTTCATTCTACTTTGTACTATACACACCATGTAATTCTTTAATAGATACACTATGGATAATATGATAATCTCAAAAGTAGGGATCATACAATATATATTGCATGAAATCCCAAAGTTTCAATTTAGTATTAAAAAGCCCGAACAAACAAACAAAACCCTCAACCAGTTAAATGAGAAAGTTTTGACAGAAAATCAGATCGACTCAGAAGGAAACAAAAACAAAAAACAACTCCATAAATTGAAGAGCTAACCCAGGAATCAAAGAGAAAAACTTTACTATTTTCCTGAATGAGAAATGAGAGTGAACCAGATATCAATGATACTGTTTTTTTTCCAAAGTAAATAAATATTCATATTTAAGCCAGTTCAAGAATTTTATGCAACTATATAGTAAGTAGACTGGTTATTATTATGATATTTCATTACAGGAGGTAAAAGCTATCCTTGAACTTTGTTAAAATGAATGCAATTTCTTTCTGGCACATTCTCATCCCTAAAACCTTTCAATTTCTTGGATATGTTTCCAGCATTTCTTTGCATACTTACCCATCCTCATTCCATTTTATAACAGATAGCATCAATGCATATATCTGTGCATCTGAGGTTTTAAAATTTATACATCTCGGGAATCTTTACATTACCTTACCTACAGAACAAACTACTTTTTTTGCTTTTGGGGAGAACCATATGATTCCCTCTGCACAGGCACAGGTGGTTTATTTACCATTAGCTCCTAGAAGAGCATGTGCCTTGTTCTAATGTAATGGGCCCATGTGGTAATGGATCACCATTCACATGTTATTTCACTGATGAATAGGATTATTAATAGGTAAATGCATTTGGGATTTTTTTTATTGGTTCAAAATTAATTTAAATTGCTTCTAATGCTACTTCATCTTTTAAAAGGCCATTTCAAGCTTCTTAAATTGTATATTATATTGTATATTATTTATTTTAAAAAGATGGTTTTGCACAGATGCTGATTCACGCTGATCATTCAGAGGGTCTCCTAACAGTGCCTGGTGGTAGTGAGTGACAAGAACTACCCATGGGAAGCGCTAACTAACCAAGTTTATCATACACAGTAAGAGAGACTGTCTCTCAGATGATCCCATGTGCGGAGTAGTTTGGAAATTTTAGGAAACTGTACAATATTCAAGTACGTTTGGCCTTTGAGCTCTAAAGCCATGAAAACTCTATAACCTACAACCCATCCAAATGAGAAAGACCCCTCCATGCTACATCATAAACAGCTGCCAACACAGGAAATCCATACACATCCAGTCAAGGACCAAACTAAGTTCTGTTCTGTCAGTCCCTTTTCTAGTCAACAGGGAGTAAAAGAAATGGAGAAAGAACAACGTAGTTGCTAAAGGTTGTTTTCTGGCTTGAAAAACCTGACTGTGTTTATATTGCTTACTCAAGAAAAAAAGGTATTTTATTTTCTAAATCATTAGTTTTCCTCATCTCCAATGCATCACCACCAAGCTGAGGAATGTAGTATGGCATGTTTGGTAAGAGAAGAATCTCTTAATTAATAATCCTGAGGCATAAACAAGTTAAATGTGGCTTTATTTTTAGACGGATGGATAAAATGAAACAGAGCAAATAAGGAATTTTTTAATTCACCATCAGAAACACCCATGGATTTCTCAGGGAGAACCTCTCCCTTCCCTAATTAAATCAACCTGTAAATTTACCAAACAAACACATGAACGGTGAACTTTCAAACTGCTGAACACTGGCTCACTGTGCTGGCATCTTTTAAGTAAATACAGAGTTCTGCGTATTTTTCGAATTAGCATTTTGCTAGGAGACTTAAGGTTACATGAGCACTCCAAACCATGAACATGATCACCTGTAGCAAAGAGACGAGGTGTTGGGCGAATGTGCTGTCAGAGTTCAAGGAGGAAAAGGAGTCAAGGCCATGTCTACTTTGGAGAAGAAAGCCGGTCACCAGGGGCAGTGTTCGGAACAGAAGGAGATCAAGGCTTAGAGACAACATTTTAGTTTAGCCAAAACTATCACTTCAGATAGTTTACTGTTTTTTCAATATTAAACATGTTTACCACATCACTGACTTCACAATTTTACATATTTTCATTAAACATTAACATTACCAGTACATAATCAAATGTAACTGCTGGTCTCGGGAGACGCCCCAGCAGTGAAGTGCTTACTACATAAGCACGGGGACCTGAGTTTGGATCCCTAACATCCACAGCAGGTCCCAAGGCAGTGGGGCACAGCTGTATGGGACTGGCCTACCATCCTTGTTAAATCAGTGAGCTCCAGATGCAGAGACCCTATCTCAAAACGCATGGTGGAGAATGATTAAGGAACATACCTGAGCTTGATCTTTGACCCCCATGCACATGTACACAGGTATCTGCACACATACATACATTTACCTATATAAACATACACATATGTATATATATGCATGCGCGCGCGCACACACACACACACACACACACACACACACACACACACACACACAACCACGCACATACAAAATAAAGAAATTAAACAAAAATGCTATCCTGGGAAAAGACAAGACACATTATTAATATGTGCTGACTGGAAAGCTATGCTTTAACACCTCCTTCTTCTATCATTTCAACTAGCACATCATCAAGTCTAGAAATAAGCCCTCTAGATAGCCACAGATTATGTTCAGTGATGAACCCTGCATTTCCCAAACAGTGTGTGTGTCACTTTATATGAAAAGTAGCTGGAAAGACATTTGGTATGTCACATGACTTATCCCCTCCAAACTTCATTTTTGTTTTTTTTTTTTGTTTTTTTTTGTTTTTTTTTTTTTTTTGAGACAGGGTTTCTCTGTGTAGCTTTGCGCCTTTCCTGGATCTCGCTCTGTAGACCAGGCTGGCCTCGAACTCACAAAGATCCGCCTGCCTCTGCCTCCTGAGTGCTGGGATTAAAGGCGTGCGCCACCACCGCCCGGCCCAAACTTCATTTTATCAAATTACATTTCTGTATACATATCACCCACAAAATTCCAGAGAAGACAGACTGACAAGTATCAAGGTCAAGTTGAAAGGCTTCTCCATGGTATTCCTCAGGTTTACTGCAGAGAACACAGAAATGAAAATCATTCCTAATAAGAAAGTAACCACACTGAGTCACACAAAACTGCTGGTATTTGAGTGTTTTTGACACCTGATAAATGGCGACACCTCATAGGGTAAACAACAAAACCATCAACAAAGGAGGAAGTACTTATTGATAGCTGATGATGCTTTGACTGGAAGAGACTGAAAAGATGTTTAACAGAAGCAGTGTTCTCACGTGACAACTGATGGTGGGCTACAACAGGGCCACACTCACCTCAAGCTGTTTGTGGAAATTTCAGAGCTTACGGCTGTGCATACTCTGTGCAAGATCACATTTTTAAAATGCATTAATCTTGTATATCATACACAAGAAACCTTACACATGGAGCTAAAAGCATGCAAGGTCATAATTTTGATGGATTTCAAAGAAACAATTCTGAATTCTAACTAACTCTGCTACTCAAAACTATTTATATGTACATTAGTATGTATGTGTACATGTATGCTTGTATGTTTATGTGTATACAGAGGTACATGCATCGTTTGCCAAATGGAAAATATATTGTTAAATGTTGTGCACAGAACTACTTCAAGGGATTTTACTTCTTTTCCCAAGCAATGCAGTTCAGCCACCTAGTGGTAAAGCACAAAGCAACACCTTTTCTGCGTTCTATTATGTAATAAAATAAGACGAGCAGCAATACAGGGTAGCACAGCTGGTTTAAATTTACTGTTTCTTTCCTTTAGTGAACTCACCAAGTACAACAAAGAATCCTGATGGATTTTCTTCCCAGACTTTTAAAAAGCCATGTTTAAATATGAATAGAGTTAAGTATTAGGTTCAAGTTAACTTTTCATTTAGTGAGCTGAGTGTTCATAAAGCATCTCACCAAAGTTCCAATGACCTTGCTCAGGAAGTAGATTTGGCACCAAACTTGCCACCACACACTGTAAGTCTACAGGGGTTACTGTCTGCAGGGAATGGGCTAGACATATATAAGCCACAGAGCCAAAAGTGGCCGCTGTAAGGTGCTGCAGAAACAGGGAGAAAGAAGGAACACACCTCACTGCAGCGTCTTGGAGGGGATTTTGTGTGTGTGTGTGTGTGTGTGTGTGTGTGTGTGTGTGTGTGTGTGTACAAATAAGGGAGGATTAAAAGGGGTATTCACCAGAAGGGTAGTGGGGTATTCCAGACATTATAATCCATGTGAATAACGACAAAGGAAAAAGACCGCAGCACATTCAAGGCCTCCACACAATCTGTCCTGGCTACAGCCAAGCTGACACGGAGATGTGGGAAACATCCGGAGAGGACGGGAACGCGTCAGTTACTAGGAGGAGGAGTGATGTTAGTCTTTCTCGCGTGCTATACTATGTGTGCTCGTGTTGCACGCCTATGTGCACAGGTGTTCCTTTCAAATTTATCATGTGCATGTGAGCCCTCTCTCTGGACTTCACACATTCAAATGAACAGTTAAAGACCAACAGATCCTCCCAATTCTGCATGTTCAAAGACATAACTGTCATCTTTGAAAGTTCCACTCATTTCTCTCATTCTCTAAGTTAGAAATCTTCAAAAGACCCAACTGTAAATCTCGGTCATCCCCTCAGTTTCTCCACCAACCAGAATGCTTGATTCTGTCGTCTCCTCCCTCACTCTGTTCTGGAAACACCGAACTTCTCTTGATTCTGTGGTCTCCTCCCTCACTCTGTTCTGGAAACACCGAACTTCTCTTGATTCTGTGGTCTCCTCCCTCACTCTGTTCTGGAAACACCAAACTTCTCTTGATTCTGTGGTCTCCTCCCTCACTCTGTTCTGGAAACACCGAACTTCTCTTGATTCTGTGGTCTCCCTCCCTTACTCTGTTCTGGAAACACTGAACTTCTCTTGATTCTTAGTCTCCCTCCCTCACTCTGTTCTGGAAACACTGAACTTCTCTTGATTCTGTGGTCTCCTCCCTCATTCTCTTCTGGAAACCCCGAACTTCTCTTGATTCTGTGGTCTCCTCCCTCACTCTCTTCTGGAAAGCCCAAACTTCTCTTGATTCTGTGGTCTCCTCCCTCACTCTGTTCTAGAAACACTGAACTTCTCTTGATTCTGTGGTCTCCTCCCTCACTCTCTTCTGGAAAGCCCAAACTTCTCTTGATTCTGTGGTCTCCCTCCCTCCTTCTGTTCTGGAAACACTGAACTTCTCTCATCCAGAGTGTAGCTGTACAGTCTTTCATCAGGTAAGCTGCAACAGTGCCGACTTCTAACTCCCTGTACCCACTGAGTTCAAACAGTGTTCAAATACGGCTGGGGAACAGAGGGGAGCAATCCTACAAAGAGGCTACAGGAGAAGCAAGCAAGAAAGGAAATGGTGAAAGAAGTTATGTAAGGATGGGAAAAAAGAGGTCCAGATATGACTTTAGGAAGCCCAACACTCATGAGATGACCAAATCAGAAGCCAGGATACCAGAGGAAGAGGAAACTCATGGTTGGTAGGAAAAACCAAGAAGAGAGAACAAGAACAGCATCATGACTTAAGGAAATAGAAAAGTATAGGTCAGTCCATTCAGGATAGCTATGAAGGGAGGGCGGCCAGGAGGAAAGAGTAGGAACTGTGGGACTATAGGCATTAAAAGTCTCAAATATGTTAAAAGCGCAAATGAAGATCTAGAAGACAGAGACTGAAAGTCTCAGGGGAGTCTCAGGGAGATGAGGGAGTAAGAGGCAGCCAGCTGTGACCAGCTGTGTGCCAGTCACTACGACGGTTGAGTTCCAAGGCGGAGAAGGGGTGAAGAGACAGCCAATGTTCCCTTTCCTGAGTTCTGAAACAGAGGCAGAGGGATGCCCACCAGGCAGTGGAGGCCAGCGGGAAGGCGATGGGAGTTAAATGGTAAGAGGAAGTGTACAGGGGGCTGGAGAGAAAGCTGCTCCCCTGGGAAAGGGCTGCCATGAAAGAAGGCCTGGGAGCCTGAGTCTGAACCAGGGTGAACAAGCCAAGTGTGGCGGTGCCTAACCGTAATCCCAGGGCTGGGGAATCAGAGACAGGTAGCTCTTTGGGGCTTCTTTGTCTCAAAAAACCCTGATGGATGGATGGCTCTTAAGTAATTGTAAGTCGTTGGCCTCTGGCCTCCTAACCAACCCCTCTCCGCACACACACATACCAACCACCATCACCACCAAAAAACCCAAACTAATACATTACTGTGTCTACCCTTAAAATCTTAAGACCCTCCTCACGGGCTGAGGAGATGGCTCAGTGGGTAGACTGCTTGCTGGGCAGGCATGAGGGCCTGAGTCCCAATCCCTAGCATCCACATAAAAATACCAAGCGTGATTTTGCTGCACATGCATCTAACTCCAACACAGGAGGTACAGAAAATGGACCAGCTAGCTAGCCAGCCTAGCTGCAATGGCAAGCTTCCAGCTCAGCGAGAGGCCAAGGCAATGAGACAGAGACAGACAGAGGAAGACACCCAGCATCTTGCTCTGGCCTCCATTTGCACATGCGCACCTCATATGCATACACCTCCCCATTTACACAAAGACTGTTATAACTATTAGACAAAGAAAAGTCAAGTAGCTCCTATAATTTCTAGCCCTCTACATTCACTCAACCTTTTGAAGCTTTCATTAGCTTAACACTTGCATTTCTGGTGTCAATTGTAAAGTACAATAAAAATGAAAAAAGAACACAGTATGTCCTCTGAAAGCAGACTCTGAAATACGAAGAGTCCTACCATCTCAAAAATTTCCACATCTCTCTTTTGGAAGGAGGAGTGTAGCAGAATCAAGCAGGTCACTGTAATCCTGCATCTTCGTCAAGGGAAGTGCCTTAGCAAAATAAAATAGTTGTTTTCAATAAAGTTGGCACCACGTACTCCCCTAATAACACGTCTTTCTAAAGGTCCACAAGCCAAAATCAACACTTGGGTGTTCCAGAAACAAAAGAATATTTGACGACACAAAACTATCAGTTCATAAACCTCTCAACAATCGAGAAAAGGGTTGTTGTTCTTCACCCACTGTGGAGAACTGTTTTGTTGTTCCTTATTTTTAAATTTACAATGTATTTGCAGTGGGAACCTAAGTCAGTAGTTAATATGGACAAGCTGACCTGGATGCCTTACCCCCATTAAAGTGGGAAGAAAATAAAATAAGGTTTCAATCATTCTGTCTATAAACCTAACTCTAAAGTTAATGTCCCAATAATTATGTTTTTCCTTATTGCATGTTCGACAACACTGAATTTTAAAAGCACACCAACAGATCACATATAGATCATTAGCACTGAATTACCTTATGTTAATGAACTTAAATAAGGAACAGTATGTAAGTACTCAATATATCTGAAAAATGGAATAAATGGAATACAATTTTTTGTCTACAAATGCTTTTAACCATATGATCATTTAGTCTGTGAAAATCAAAACTAGTGTAAATGTTAAAAGGATTTTCCTTCCTCTCTAATTTCTTCTGAAAAGAAATTACCCAAGAGAAACATGAATGGAATTTGCACTTATGCATGAGATTCAAGATGAATGACATATTATGAGAAGGGCACAGAGTCCTTGGAGGTGAGGCCCAGTGGAGGAAAGGGGCATGAGGTGAGGGTGCAGGCACTGAAGTGGGGATGACCATCTCTATTTGAGGTTGAAGATACTGTAATTAGGAGCTATAAATTCTAATCCCTGATCAAATTCAGAAAGTTATATAAGCCTGGAGATGTCAAGAATTCAATCTACATAATAACACTTTTAAATGCCATAGGGTCTTCAAATGCTACCTTATTATTCCCTTATTTATTAAGCTGTAAAACTACATAGCATGAAATATTTCTGATTACAAATTTAAAGGTTGATACACCACCTAAGTCGACTTATGTAATGTTAAATATGAATTTGCAAACATCACACAGAAATTTAAGTAACATTCCTAAGCAAACACTTGATTATCACGAGACATACAATGCATCAAGTCTCTTCAGATTCACAAGAGATAGATAATCTGTTAAAGGTATAATGGCAGACAGTAACAAGAGTAAACACATGGAATCAAAATCAGCTCACCAAATACTATCCTATTAATGCTTCAATCTGTACAGAAAAGGAAAAAGACCTAAAAGCAACTCCTATTCAGACTTTATCCTCTCCCACTGTACAATTCTCTTCTAACACACCATCCTTTGAACTGATTTCTCAGTGACCACCGATTCCCTCTGTATGTTCTCCATATTGCAGCCAGAGGGGTTTTAAAAACAACCAAACACCCATCTAATTGGGTCATTCTTGTAAAAAAAAAAAAACCCCTTTAAACCCAGTCTGATAGTGTTTTTTCAGAAGACCAGTCTTTTTTTTTAACAGGCCCAACAAAACTGTTCCCTGTAGCTCAAATCGTCTGGGCTTCAATGCTCAAGGCCCACAAGCTTTCTTTCAACTCCTCCACAACGGCTCGGAGGCCATCACTGAAGAAAGATATCAGAAGGAATAATGGTATGACGATGTGCCAATTCCTTCAATGGCACCTGTTTGGGAGTGGGACAGGAAAGGGACACTGAACACTAGGTAAAAGGCAGGAGTGTAAATCCCGATTCTCTGTGTAAGTCAAATACTGTCTAAGTTTCTTCATCTCCACAGGAAAGAGGTGGCTCAAGAGAACTCTATTTGACTCCCCAGTCTGAGCCCAGGACTCTTCGACCACTTATTTTACATGTGGACACCACACCCACAGGCTCTTCATTAGTCTCTATTCTGACTCGGCAAATCAACAATGTCCACTCATTCCTTTTCATTTCCGTGTCAGCACGAGTCATTTAGAATGTTCTAGAGAGTATTTCTCCAAAGTCTAGATACTCATGACAGCTCTCCTTTGGTTCCCCTTGGTTAAAAGCAGCAGTGATATGCTCTTCACTCTTCAAACATCACAGTGTTTTGAAAGCTCCATTTCAGACTCAACTTATTAGCCGACTAACGCAGCCTTGACTAGGCCACTGTTCTGTTAACACTGGCACGGAAATAATTTTGAAGACTCTAATCCCAAAAATGCAGTCAACCCAGTGTCTACTTGACTTCCTGTCACACACAGTGAGAAGCAGCACAAATTAGTACATTAAAATAGCTGACACACTGCAATGATGAAAAGACAGTTAAGCTATTAATTATAGAAAAGTTCTTCATTTAAAATTTAAAGTTGTGTTGAATTTGCTAATAATATCACCTACACCTTCAAATTGTGAACCAAATGTATAATTACCCTAAAGGTCCTGCCAGGTAAAATATACTTCTGACGACATCTTAATGTCCCCTGTATTTATCCATGGATCACACACCTGTCCTAAAGAAAGCAAAATGTGAGAAATGTGAAAAGTGAGTTAAAAACCCAAAGGTCAAGTTAAGTTTGAGAAGTACAGTTGCTTTCCAGCACTGAGATGCTCAGTGTCTTTCAGCTATAAAAGCCATGTATTGGCTCTTTAGTGGAAGCTGTAACTGGAAACACCCGGGACACACACTATATGATTACTGAATGTATTTCTTTGGCTACATTGCTAGTTTTTCTTTCATTTGGATTTACTTAGGACAATAACTGTTAATGAAGCAGATCACTCAAAATTTAATTTTAAAACAGTCAATGCACTTAAGTAATTTTTAAGATTAAACATCACTTTGTTCAACTGCTTCTTTCCCACAGGTCAAAAAGGAAACCAAAACATTTCTCAAAAACTCAACTTAGTTACTGATCAGTTTAGTACACGAACTACTTAATTTCCAGTTATTTCTTCCCAACCAAAAAGTCAATGTGCTGAAAAAAGATGCACCATAAACTGCTGTACTTTTACTTGTTAATATGGCCACAGAGAGGAAAATGAAAGCAAAGACTCATAACAGTCCAAGACAATACAAGGAGGAGCTGGATTAGTGTGAAAATACACGGTAAATATAATTATAAGAACATTATTATTATACTCAAATGCTATAAGAGAAGGTAATATTTGAATGGCATGTATGTCAAATGGCAATAAAAACATGCTATGTTCTTTAGCTTTTTCATTTATTTTTAAAAAATATGATAACTGTGGGGCACAGATTATATTTGTTCTCAGTACAATATTCACATGGTAAAGACTGGCATATGACAGAGTAAGTTTCCCTCCCCGTTCAGCCTCAACTCACCCAAGTGCCCTCCTAAAAGTCAACATTTTTCCTAGTTTCTGTCCTATGAGATACAATTGCATACACATTACATGAATTATAATATATACTGTATGTTATTATATGTGTATATGTAATAACAGGCATATTAGATATGATAGTCTGAATATACCAATCGGGCACATGCACTTTCTACAAATGTTACATAGTGGGCACTCAATTCTACATGTGTTCTGGGCATCTTCCTCCACAATGCAGTGCCCCCATCTTTTTAGTGGCTGCTTAAAGTTCTACTGTAGAGACCAACCAGCTGTGACTACTTCTTTAGTAATGAATATTTGAACAGTTTGCTTCAGTTATCACTGTGTTTTAAAGACTCACTCTGTGGTTTCATCACTTGCATACATGTAAATACAGTTGTAGAATGATTTCTTACAGCTGGTACTCTGGGGTGGGAGGTACAGGCACTTGAAATGTTAAAATTCATACCGACACTTTCTACAGCAGGGTCTGCTTGCATTTTTAAAGATGATGAATGAGATCTCAAAATGTGTATTTTCTATTTTGTGAATTGTTTATTCCTCTGTCTATCATTTAACTTAGTAGCTCAAGAGAAACAGTTTGCATGTGGAGGTCAGAGGACAGCCTTGCCAGAGATTGGGTCTGCTGTACTGCGTGCTGTCCTGTACTTCAGGCCGTCAGGCCCACAAGCTCTCTTCTGTGCTGCCCATCATGCCACAGGAGCAATGGGATTACAGATTATGCTACCATATCTAGGGTTGTGTGGGTTCTGGGATTTGAACTCAGACTTGCATGACCAGAGTTTTACACACTTAGTCATCCCCCCTGTCCAGAGTCCTGCATTTTGATCTATGAGTCTGAGGTCATACTTAAAAAAGCTTTTTGACTCCAGGATTAATATATGTATTTTCTATTGACATTTCATATTTTTTTAATACTTAAGATTCTTTTATCTCTGTGGAGTTTGTCTTGGTATATGGTATGAGAATACAACTTACCTTTTTCCAAGTGACTATTTAAAGTCAAACACTATCTGCAGAACCCATTTTTCTCAGATTTGAAACGCTACTTTTTCCATATATTACACCCACTTATTCCTTTGGGTCAATCTGTAGACTTTTTAATCAATTTGATTAACTAATGTATTGAAAATACTTCATCTCTAATAAATTAACGCAGATTGAGAAGAATTTATGACACACTGAAATTTTAGAAATGTGTTATATTGTATTGTAACTACAGGAAACTATAAGATAGAAGGATATTTCTTCTCTCTTTAACTCTTCTTTCAAATTACTATAGTTCACTTAACTACTTCTTCCCTTTGACATTTAATGTTTCTCTCTCTAAAGAGAAAGTTTCTAAGTCGAGTGGTAGTGGTGCACGCCTTTAATGCCCAATACTCAGGAGGCAGAGGCAGGTGGATCTCTGTGAGTTTGAGACCAGCCTGGTCTACAGAGTGAGTTCCAGGACAGCCAGGGCTACACAGAAAAAACCCTATCTTGAAAAAAATCAACCAACCACACAAACAAACAGAAAGAGAGAGAGCAAGTTTCTAAACTGTCAACTAAGAATTCCCCGGGTATCAACACAAAGACATTTCTTTCTCTCATTTTAAGTGAGGAACCTCACTTTATTTATAATGCCACTATCATTGGAGAAATCCCTTCTTCCCCCTTCTCTTTAAACTCCAGGGGAGAAAGTATGGCCAAGTTCATTAGGCAGGCTACAGGTTGACATACCCACCTGAAGAGTACACAGCCAACATTCCTTGATGGCCTGCATAATTTTTATTTGATTAATTCCTTTTAATTCCATTCTAGAGTCAAATTTTAAGACTCTCTAGGTTCACTTATCATGTCCCAGGGATTTTCACTGCCTCATATTCTAGTCCAAAGATTCTCCATACAAAATACAGACGCTTCCCCCAGTCAGTACTAATTACAACCAAGGTGGGCCACAGTGCCCCAAGTAACTGCGATAGGAGAGGGAAAAGGAAACCCACATTCCTCTGTTCTCTGCTGCTCCCCGCGATAAGAAAGGGAGGACTGAGTCTGCCATAGCATTCGGCAGAGAGCAGACTTCATACCAGATTAAAACAACTATTAAACATAGACCTGGGAGTCTAGCTTAGTGATGCAGGGTTTGCTTAGTGTATATGGAGTGTTTGCCTAGTGTACACGGAGTGTTTGCCTAGTGTACATGGAGTGTTTGCCTAGTGTATATGGAGTGTTTGCCTAGTGTACACGGAGTGTTTGCCTAGTGTATATGGAGTGTTTGCCTAGTGTACACGGAGTGTTTGCCTAGTGTATATGGAGTGTTTGCCTAGTGTACACAGAGTGTTTGCCTAGTGTACATGGAGTGTTTGCCTAGTGTACTGAACCCCTAGGTTCAGTCCTTACAACAGCAAAACAAGACAACTGACTGACTGACAAACCAACAAATATAACCAAACACAAAGCCCTGGGAAGGTGTATGGCGCTTTTAAATATCATGTTAAGAAAAGCTAAGCTACAAAAGAATTACATGTGCTTGGTTAACAATTTTCAGCTCAGCTATAAACTTATTGTTGAACATGAAATAGTATCCCATAAAAGAATAATTGCTAAAAAGCCAAAACAAATGGTTAATTTTTGTATTTCAGTGGAAATATGATACAAATTTGGTGTTTACTAGCTAGAACTCAATGGCAGCTCTCCAATATTGACAGTAAAAGACACAACACAGTGAATAAACAAATATTAGCAAAGATTTGAAGCAACAGTGATCTCAACAGCAGGACTCCGAATAAACTAGCAGGACCCATGCTATAATCTTTTTTTTTTTTTTTGGTTTTTCGAGACAGGGTTTCTCTGTGTAGCTTTGCGCCTTTTCCTGGAACTCACTTGGTAGCCCAGGCTGGCCTTGAACTCACAGAGATCCGCCTGGCTCTGCCTCCCGAGTGCTGGGATTAAAGGCGTGCGCCACCACCGCCCGGCTCCCATGTTATAATCTTAAATGAATATACTGCTTGTGACTGTCCTGAAACAATGACGTAACGATGTCTTTACTAAGAGAGAACATAAGAATAGAGGAAGTTCTGTATTTTGAAAATCAGCATTTCTTTTTCACCATCGATTTAATGTTACTAATTTTTCTTTTAGAATTTCACAGTGAAGAATATTTCAGCATCACATCCTAGATGAGTTCTTTTCCTGTGCACCTCTCCACTAGCAATGACATATTTAAAAACAAAGGCAGCAAGCCGGGCGGTGGTGGCGCACGCCTTTAATCCCAGCACTCGGGAGGCAGAGCCAGGAGGATCTCTGTGAGTTCGAGGCCAGCCTGGGCTACCAAGTGAGTTCCAGGAAAGGCGCAAAGCTACACAGAGAAACCCTGTCTCGAAAAACCAAAAAAAAAAAAAAACAAACAAAAAAACCAAAACAAAACAAAAAAACAAAGGCAGCAGCTTTAACAAAAAGTGGCATACAGTATAGTCAATGCCATTTTGAGGTTTTATACTCCTACCATGCATAGTTTGGGCTGGGACATGGAGAAAGAGCTGTCAGTCACCAGTGGACAATGCCACTGGTTCACCATTCCTGGTGAACAGTCTTAAGAACAGCTGCTCCAAGGTCTGGTTGTAGACTACAAATAAAATTCTAAGAACCTAGTTACTACCTTACTGGAAGTTCAGGTTAATATACACACTCACAAATATTTGAGTTCTAAACTTAGAGTCTTATTTAGGTAATATAGAAAACCAAGACAAACAAGTTCAATAAATAAATATATTTAGCATCTTGGTATAGACGAAGAAAAGCTGATGTTCTCCTTAAAGTTCACATGCTAATATTACAAGAATATACTTGCTTTTTACATATTCTATTATAAAAAGGATTGCAGTTACATTAGACCAAGTATTTAAATGAAAAAAGGCTGGCTGAACTAATATATGGGCATAACACAAATGACGATATGCACCTGGCAATGAATGTAGAAAGTCATGATAAAAAAAAACTCCTAATGATAAAAACAAAACAACCCCCCTCCAAATCTCTGCTTTCATTTTTGCACAAACTGTAAAAGGCCTTGAGACAGCTCATGCAGACCTCCACTTTTACAGGTTACAAGCAGTCAACCAACCACAGCAGGTTAAAATCTGTTACAGAAAACCCTTCAACCAGGCAATATAATGACAGCTGCCTCAACTGATGACATTTAAGATTCATCTTTTATTTGATTATAGTGAAACAAATTTCTTTTTTTTAAATTTTATTTTATAATTTAATTTAATTTTACATATCAGCCACGGATTCCCTTGTTCTCCCCCATCCCCCCCCCCTTTCCCCCAGCCCACCCCCCATTCCCATCTCCTCCATGGCAAAGACTCCCATGAGGATTGAGTTCAATTTGGTAGATTCAGTCCAGGCAGGTCCAGTCCCCTCCTCCCAGGTTGAGCCAAGTGTCCCTGTATAAGCCCCAGGTTCCAAACAGCCAGCACATGTACTGAGGACAGGTCCAGGTCCCACTGCCTGGATGCCTCCCAAACAGATCAAGCTAATCAACTGTCTCACTTATCCAGAGGGCCTGATGCAGTTGGGGGCTCCTCAGCTATTGGTTCATAGTTCATGTGTTTCCATTCGTTTGGCTATTTGTCCCTGTGCTTTTTCCAACCTTGGTCTCAACAATTCTCGCTCATACAAACCCCCCTCTTTCTCGCCAATTGGACTCCTGGAGCTCCACCTGGGGCCTGGCCGTGGATCTCTGCATCCGGTTCCCTCAGTCATTGGATGAGGTTTCTAGCAGACAATTAGGGTGTTTGGCCATCCTATCACCAGAGTAGGTCAGTTCGGGCTGTCTCTTGACCATTGCCAGCAGTCTATTGTGGAGGTATCTTTGTGGATTTCTGAGGACCTCTCTAGCACTTTGCTTCTTCCTATTCTCATGTGGTCTTCATTTATCATGGTCTCTTATTCCTTGTTCTCCCTGTTCTTGATCCAGCTGGGATCTCCCACTCCCCTAAGCTCTTTTACCTCGACCCTTGCCCTTCATTACCCCCACTCACGTCCAGGTTGCTCATGTAGATCTCATCCATTTCTCTGTCATTGGGTCATCCCTGTGTCTTTCTTGGGGTCCTGTTTTCTAGATAGCCTCCCTGGAGTTGTGAGTAGCAGTCTAGTCATCTTTGTTTTACATCTAGTATCCTTCTATGAGTGAGTACATACCATGTTTATCTTTCTGAGTCTGGGTTACCTCACTCAGGATGATTTTTTTCTAGATCCATCCATTTGCCTGCAAACCTCATGATGTCATTGTTTTTCTCTGCTGAGTAGTATTCCATTGTGTATATGTACCACATTTTATTTATCCATTCTTCAGTTGAAGGGCATCTAGGTTGTTTCCACGTTCTGGCTATTACAAACAATGCTGATATGAACATAGCTGAGCAAGTGCCCTTGTGGTATGATTGAGCATTCCTTGGGTATATGCCCAAGAGTGGTATAGCTGGATCTTGGGGGAGATGGATTCCCAACTTTCTAAGAAAGTGCCATATTGATTTCCAAAGTGGGTTGCATTCCCACCAGCAGTGGAGGAGAGTTCCCCTAGCTCCACATCCTCTCCACCATAAGCTGTCTTCAGTGTTTTTGATCTTAGCCATTCTGACAGGTGTAAGGTGGTATCTCAGAGTTGTTTTGATTTTCATTTCCCTGATGATTAGGGATGTTGAGCAATTCCTTAAATGTCTTTCAGCCATTTGAGTTTCCTCTGTTGAGAATTCTCTGTTTAGTTCTATAGCTCATTTCTTAACTGGACTGTGAAACAAATTTCTATAGTGAATTTTATTGAGTAACTGATTTCCTAAGCCTATCCATAAAATAATCAGTTGTCTTAAAAATATTATATACCAAACACCAAAATATGCAGCACATCAAGATGCTGAATTGTCAGCAAGAAAAACTGATGATAGTTCAACTCAAGATTTTTCAATCTCATGATGGTGTGAAGGCAAAGGCATTGAGTAGAAACTGCAACTTGAATTTTTATATTTCCCTGGGTAGGGGTATATGATACCATAGGGTGCTGTTTTGAGATGCTGGGTAATGCCAGAGAGCAGCAGTATATAGTCAGGCAAGAAAAGGAGGAACTACTATGTATTATATGGTGACGCTTAGTTTATGTAGGCTAAGTATATGAAATGTATTGAGGACTGACAGATGGCTCAGTAGGTAAAAGCATTTCCCAGGAAAGCCTGATAACCTGATTTTGATGCTGCAAATCCACATAAAAATGAACAATATAGTGGCACACACTGGTAATCCCAGCACCCCAAAGAGCTGCTCAGAAAGCTTGCAGGCCAGCTAGACAGAACCTACCTCAACAAGGTGGAAGGACAGATCCAATTCAGGCAAGTAATCTTCTAACTTCCACCTACTGTCATGGTGCACGTATGCACACACACGCACACATACACAATATTAATAATAAGACTGTAAAGCGCACTTGGGGCTTACATTATTTTCAGCCTATGCTGTTTATTGGGTTGGATTCTAATCCTTTTGTAAATTGAAGAGCATCTATGTATTCAATAGATCTTTTTTTTTTTTTTTTTTTTTTTTTACTTTTTTAAAGAGGACCAGAATCCTATCATTTTCATTAACATGGTCAAATCCGGAGGACATCATGTTAAGTAAAATAAGCCAAGGTACACACAGATAGATACTGCACAATGTCACTTACATATGGAATTTAAAGGAGTCAAACTCAAGATGTCATACCCAGAGAAACAGACTACAGTGGAAGCTACTACCAGTGAGTGGAAGGCGGGAAATGAAGAGGTGTAGACCAAGGTGCACAGAGCTATAGACACACAGGATAAATGGGCTCCAGAGATTTAATGGCTAGCAATAATGGCCATGGTTATGAGCATTTTATTATATGTTTGGCCCACACTATCTGTAGATTCAGCTGTGAATCAAAAAATTTGGGAGGGAAACTCTGTGTTGGCATTACGTACTAGACTGTGTTTCTTCCTTGTCATTATTCTCTAAACGAGAGAGGACAGCAATCATCACATAGCATTTACATGGTAGGCAATTTAAGTACTACAAAGATGATTAAACAACACATATGAGAAAGATGCATAGATGTAGCTCTGTGGTGGCATGTGTGCTGATAAAACATAAACCCTGTGTATGATCTCTAGCAACAGCCCTTCCCCCCATGCATGCACACTCACATATATTTCCTGAAAGGACACAGGAAGACACTCATACATCATATGCAAACCTTCTGCTACTTCATGTAAGAGCCCCCGAACATCTGTAGACTCTGGAATCAGGGAGTGGCCATTAAGGGGAGACTATATGTTGCAAAATATACTAACAAAGTTTTAAAATATACTAACAAAGTCAACTTTATGTGTTCTCACCACATTCACAGACACAATGATAACTATGCGATAGATATCTTTAACCGGCTTCATTCATAATCATTTCACTTAGCATACCTATAGCAAAACATCATTGCACACCTTAAGAATATAAAGAATATAAGGTTTTGTGTTGCAATAGTGCTGGAATTTTTTAAAAGAGAGTATTAGTAAAAGTATGACAACGTATACTACTGGCTAAATGCCCTAAAGCATTTTACTTTATTTACTATTATTATTATTACTACATTTTTTTTTTTTTTTTGAGACAGGGTTTCTCTACATAACAGGTCTGGCTGTCCTGGAACTTGCTTTGTAGACCAGGCTGGTCTCGAACTAACAGAGATCCACCTCTGCCTCCTGAGTGCTGGGATTAAAGGTGTGCACCACTACTGCCTGGTCACCCTAAAACATTTTAAAGTAGTTTTTTTTTTTTTTTCAGTTTAAATAAAGTATAAGAAAGCTGAGAATCTGCCAGGTATGGCAGCGCATGCCTTTGATCCCAGCACTTGGGAAGCAGAGGCCAGCAGATTTCTGAGATCTAGGCCAGCCTGGTTTACAGAGTGAGTCCCAGGACAGCCAGGGCTACACAAAAATCAAAACCAAACAACAACAACAAAAACCCCCAACCCCCCAAACAACAACAACAACAACAACAAAAAAAAAAAAAAGAAAGCCAAGAATTATATTGAATATAACTTGTACACAACTCTTTTGGTAAGATAAGTTACATTATTCACTAAAAGATGGAATGGCACATTACCTAGGATTTTAATGGGAGAAGATTCTTCTGCACAAACATACTTTAAGGGCCAGGCAAATATGACAGCCTGTTCTGATAACTCAGTTAAAAACTAGGCCTCGGTCCCTGTTCTTGACACTGGACAGACAGTTTCTGAGGAAGACATGAACAAAGGGCAATTAATCACTGGTACCCCTGACAACAGGGACAAGGGAGATAGGACATGGCAAGCCTGGGCCACTGAGCCAGCCTCCATAGTCAGCAAGCTCAAGGTAATAAATAACCAAATAAGGACAAAGCCTGGGACTTGTCCAGGCCTGCCTCCAAATGGAAAACTGTAGCCCTGACTAGCCCCTAACTAGCCCTGGCCACTTAGAATGTACTAATATAATTGCAACTTGCTTAAGCCAATCATATCCAAAATGACCTAACTGCTCTAGGAACTCCTCTTCAATTGTGCTTAAAAGGAACCTACATGTCCCTCTTGGGGACTTTGTATGGGATAGCAGGCCCAGCATGCTGGGTTGATTGCTCTTGCTGATTGCATACATGGATGGTGGCCTTTTGTAGGACTTCTAAGAGACCCTAACAGATAGCAGGTAACTTGGGGGCTTTGCTATTGCTATCAAGAAGATGTGAATGGAGTCATTAACCCTGGGTGCTCTCAGGAGACTCAAGAACAGTATCATAACCTACATCATCAGCACTGTCATTGCAAGTGTTCCTACTTACTAAGCATTCACAACCATTGTTTCATCGTTTTACATACAGACATTAACTACCAGCCTCTGGTTCTCCTGAAGATTTGCATTTCTAATGTGTATTTTTTTCAGTGACTCTGAATGTGATTCTTAAGTTTTTCATCTTAAAAAGCCTAATATTCTAAAACATCTATTCGATACTCACTTCTCAACCAACAATATCTCCTGCCTTTAAAGGCCATGCATTTCCCACAGTCAAGGAGTTGGGCTGGGAACTCAAACGCTGTCAGTAATCTAAGTTTACTGTATCAAGAAACTCAATGGCTCAGTGCCCCAAGTAAAAGAGATTAAGGATGGATGAAAAAAATTGGGAAATGAAGTACAGCCGTGTCTAAAGAGTTATTTGTTAATCTTTAATGGCAGCTACATTTCTAATATGTCTAAAGAAATTCTTTTGAATATCAAAGACCACGTTCTACTCTTTGTGTATACAAGTGTGTGTATGTGTGCATGTGAAGCCAGAAGTCCATGTCACTTGTGTCTCTCAATCTCTTTTCACTGTTTTCTTTGAGATAGCATCTCTCACGGACTCTGGTGCTTGCCATTTTGGTTAGTTTGGCTGGCTGGCAAGCCCCAGGGATTCTCGCCACTCCCCAAGCACTGGGAAAACAACCCCAGCAGGCTTTTTTGGTGGGTGCTGGAGTCTGACCGCAGGCCTTGTCTGAGACATCTCTCTGGTCCCTGAATTCCTTCCTTTCTTTTCCTTGTCTTTGTTTCTTTTCTTTGTTTGATTCTATCTTAGCTCCTAACCTCCACCAAACTTCTTACATCTAAGTCCCTATCACGATTAGCTGACCATTAACTACCATCAGAAAATAAAACTTGAAAACTGTAACCTGGCAGACAACAGAGCACAGACTGAGGGACACAGCTACCATGACAGCTATTATTTATTTATTTATCTGTGAGAACTGCTTTTGGAAGCAGTTGTTGACACTTACAATTCCACTATTTTAAGGTCTGACATCGTTGAACAGTACAAAACAGCACTGTGCAAATGACTCCGCCTTTGGATGCCTACAAGTGTAGAGAAACTGCTACACCCAGTAAATACTGAAACCTGGTCTAAAGCTCTCAGTTCCTGACCAGGAGCATCCTGCCAGCACCGTTCCTCAACTCAGTACCCGTGGAGGACAGTGCTCCAATGAGTCATGGCCAATCAGCTTTGAGTCACACTCATCAGAGTATACAGTGTGATGAGAAAACACCATCTCATGGCCTGGAAGGTGGGTTCACACCAGCAAAGCCGGAGCAGAGCCTGTAAAGGCTGGGCTGGGTGCAAGCTCTGGGGCTCTCAGGAGGATCTGCTGAGCCGCCTGCCGAGTGGAATACAGCAGTAAGTCAGAGAACCGGCAAATATTTGAGAAAACTGATCCTACCATTTATCCATAGCTCATTCTGCATTTCAAGGTATTTTACCAGTAAAATTAAGAGAAGGCAAGATTAGGCCACACACACTGTTTACTGTTGCTTGGTCTTCGTGGTATCAAAAGTGCTGAGTTACTCTGACTTTCAAGTGCCAGATATAAATGACAGAATGTCTAACAAGGTCATCAGGGTAAAGTCATTATTATTAACAAACATTTCATCTCTATGGAATATAAATTTTATTTTGTTTGCTCTTTTCTCTAAGTAGGAATCACCTTTAGAATGTAAGGAAAGCAAGCAGGTGTTCATGGATTTTTCCAGTGGGACAATCAGATGGAAGGTGGCCATGTGACTCTCAGAGTTACTAATGGGCAGGAGGCTGCAGGGGAGGTTTTCATCTCCAGCAGTGGTTCTCACCTTTCCTAGCTGGAACCCCTTACCACAGGTCCTCATGTTGTGGTGACCCCAACCAAAAAATTATCTTTGTTGCTACTTCATAACTGCAATTTTGCTACTGTTACGAACTGTAATATAAATTTGCAGGATATCTGACATGAGACTCCCTGGGAAAGGTTTAGAACCTACAGCCACCCACATTCAGGGGCAGAGGTCTGTTACCCAGGCAACAAAGTTGTTGGATTAAAAGCTAAATAGACAAGAACCCCAGGATTGATGACATAAAAATTTCTGAGATGGCTTTGTTCACATTAGTAAGGTCAATAATTATTTGAGTCCCCAGGGTGGATTCTTGGTCTGTGTTGCTATGCAAAGCTACAGGTATCAGGTAAAAACAGATACTTCATAGCCTATGGAAGTCACGTGTTTTGTTCCCTGTAGGAACTACAGCCGTGACTACAGTCGTTCTAAAACATGATAAACACAGGGGCACATTTTAAGCGCCACCCTATGACCTCCACAACACTGTATTTCTAACTTATTTCTCCTCACAAGCTGGCAGACACTGTAGGAGAGTTTGTGTGGCTGTGAAGCCACCAGGAAGCCCGAGGATCTGAGGTGAGGGGCCAGGGAGCTCTACATTTTTAACTCAATCAAGTTACCATGGAAAGAAAGTGATGTCATTAAGTGCCAGGCACAAAACCATACGCTTACCATAAATAACACGGCAATTTAAGTGTGACAGAAAATAAACTACAACATAAAGCCTTTGTCTAAACTTCTTCAACGACTCTCAGTGTCTTTTGACCTGACCTGACGTTGCAGGAGATTTTCATAAACACCTGTTTTTATGCATGCGTGTCTCTTTCCAACCCCTCAGCAGCTAGGGAACCACAAAACCACATGAGACTGTTTACACAAACAGATCATTCCCAGCTCTTGACTCTGTCACAGCACCAACAAATGTCCCTTCACATTTTTTTTTTAAGAGGAATGAGGCACGGCACGGTGGCAGCGGGAGCTGTGGTCCTAGAGGGCCCTAATTGAACTTTTGGGTTCATTTACCATTCCCACTGAAAAAGGATGAAGTCAGAGAGGCACAGGACAACAGTATCTGATGAGTAAGGAGAAGAGGCACAAGCTGAGTCACTGGCCCTTCCCCTCAGGGGGCCCTGTCACCGGCAGTGCCGCCTTTGGAAACTAACGCCATACAAGAGGAACAGAGAAGCTAGTCTCTCCATCTAAGGAATGGAACACTCGCTCCCCATGACCTTTGCTCCCCATGAGCTTCACAGCTTATAGTTTATAAGAGAATCAAAATGCTACCCACATTAAAAGAAAGCTCTGCACATCAAGGGAACTTCCTAAGCAAACCCCAAAATATATCACAGAGGGGAGAAATACATGGACGTTCTTATCAAAGTCCCAGGGTTCACATCCCTAAGCACTGGGAAAGTGCACCGGAGACAGCCAGAGATAGGGCTGTTGTGTGTGAGCATCTTAACGATATGCAAAGATGCTCTACCTGTAAGATGCATGAAAATACAAGGAGAGGCAGGCGGTTGTGGCGCATGCCTTTAATCCCAGCATTCGAGAGGCAGAGCCAGGCGCATCTCTGTGAGTTCGAGGCCAGCCTGGTCTACAAAGCAAGTTCCAGGAAAGGAGCAAAGCTACACAGAGAAACCCTGTCTCAAAAAAGAAAAAAGAAAAAAAAGAAAAGAAAAGAAAATACAAGGAGATCGAATTGCCATTTTGACCTCTAAGATGGGTCAAAACCTAAACAGTTATGAATAAAATTACAAACACATTCTGTTTGTTAAGGCTAACAAACAGTAAGCAGAAATAATACTTGAGGGAATATGCAAAATGATCCAGTACTGACAGAGGGAAACTGATGATACCTGAGAAGATTATATATCTGTGTTTACCTCCTGACCCATGAATCCAAATTTTAAGAGTGTCAATATCAAGACAAAAAAAATATTCATACACAAAGTTGCTCACTGTAGAAGTATTTGTTTTAACAAGAAAAATATAGAAGGCAAGAGATAAGCTGGACAATGGTGGAAGACACACTTGTACATCCATATAGAGGAGTACTATGAAACTGTAAAGAAAGGAGCCAAGATCATCTCTGTATGTATATGGTTTTCATGATGAACAGTTACATAAAAAAGAAATAAAATGGAAAGTGCAATGACCTTGATCTAAGAAAAAGAGAAGAAACAGGAATAAATTATTATAAAAGATAAGTTAGCTTTTTTAAAGGGCCTGGAGAGATGGTTCATTTGATAAAGTATCTGCCTGTCAAGCATGAGGATCTGAGTTGGGATTCCTCAGTACCCTCACAAAAAGCCAAGTGGGGAGAGAAAGATCTCTAATTCCAGCACTAGTGAGTCTCTCTCTCTCTCTCTCTCTCTCTCTCTCTCTCTCTCTCTCTCTCTCTCTCTCTTTCTCTGTGTGTGTGTGTGTGTGTGTGTTGGATAGAGACAGGTAGGTCATGAAGGCCTCATCATCGCCTGGGAGCTAGCTGCAGACTCAGTGAAGGACCTTGTTCAAAAAAGAAGATGGAGTCGCAGGAGACACCCGATGTGCACTTCTTGCCTCTGCATGTGCACACAGGTGAGTGCACACAAAAGAGGCATTAGGCGGTTAGATCGGCCCCAGAGGCTAGAATGTCTGTAAGTCTTTGTTTTACGTGTATCTGAATCGGGCGGGAAGTCAGCAGTACGTGCCTGAGCTGGCTCATTCTGGCTCTGGAAAACAGTCGAGTGGTCTGTGAGCTGGTGGTCTTTACCTTGATAGTTAGAAAATGGTGCCCGTTGGCAATGTTTAGACCGTGGAAATCAGCCAGTACACAACTGCTGCCCTCATACTGGGTCTGAGCAGCATTCCACAAGAAATGTAGAGATTGTAGGAAGGTTCAACGCAACTTACAACAACAGTGCTAACCCAAAACAAGCCTGACAGTGAAGGGTGGGCAGCCTTGCTCCCTCTAATGAACTATTTCAAGAGAATTTCTAACACAGTGAGTCGACCTCACAGATCTGCAAACAGTAAAAAGGACTGCAGAACTAATCAGTTTAGCAGTTTAACTGTTTTCAGTATCACAGTGTGAATGCTGGCCTTCTATCATGAGAAAATTAGCAGTATTATAAAATATGCTAAATAAATCACTGTATTACCGCAGGAGAGCGAGGACACTGAGGGTGGGATTAAGGAGTTTGAGTTCATTAAGCAAACATCTAATGGTCCTGAATCTGAACTGCATATGTAAGTATGAAGTTACAGTATGTATTAAGCTGATAGATAGTACATGTATGATGAATCTTTTAGCTTTGTTTACGGAAAAAGCTGGAAATAACAAAATAATGACCAATCTAGGAACATGGGGCATCCAAAGAACCCAGGCAGCTGTACCCAAACTTCAATTCCTAGTTTCTATTTCCCACTAGATACAAGACTTTATAAGAACTGTCTTATTACAGATCTGGGTCAAGGAAAGCACAGAACGTTGGAAGGGAAAAAAATACTATTAAAGACAACTGAGATGAAGTCACTGGGCCCCAGGAGCCCGTATGAGGATGTCCTCTCTGTCCAAAGACAGGGAAAAAATGCTGAGCAATAACAAAATTGTCAAGGATTGCATGGAAATGCATTTAAATCCGTGAGTTCATGGTGATGCTTAAACATTCACACACAGACACTGGCCAGGCCCCTCTAGATTAGGATGCTAAGAAGAAAGCACACTACTTTTCACGCTGGTGAATGCAATTCCCTTTTTTCTTTTCTTCTCTCTTTATAAACTGTACCCCATGATAACCAAACAGTTGGTCAAGACATTTTCTTTTTGCTCTCATATATATTTTGGCTGATGAATTAAAAGAGGAAATTATAAAAGTTATATACATACCAGCATTTTGCAACCTATAATAAAATAATGGACCAGGGTAATCATCCATGTCTAATAACACCAGAGACAACCAGCAGCAACTGAGGGCCTCCTGACAGAGACACCACACTGCTCTTTCTAAAGTAGCAAAGTGTTCTCGACAAAGAAGAGTTTTGCTTGTACGTGAATGCATTTATCTCAAAAGTGCATCACATCAGCACTCTAGATCTAACGTCCAACCAGCAGAGGCAGAGTATAGGTAGGTGCACAGGCTTGATGACTCAGCTTTTCAATGTCCAACCAGCAGAGGCAGAGTATAGGTAGGTGCACAGGCCTGATGACTCAGCTTTTCAACAAACTGCTAGTGGGAAAGAAGAGATGGGGATAAGCAACCTATTAGTCAATGGCCCCTTATGAACACTATTGGAACAAATAATAAACCAACCACTAAAAATTGCACGAGAGTATGTGTTTATAATACACACATAGCTATATATACGCACACACATATTTATACATATGTCTCTACATGTATGTACTGTACCTAAGAGGTAAGTGGGGAAACATGAACTGCCACTGTCTGACATTATTGAGAAATAACTATTTTTTTAGATATGAGATTTTTTTAAATAATTTTTTCTGTCTAAATCTATTAAGATATGAATAGATGAATTAGCACCATACATATGATTTGTTTCAAAATTTGGAGGGGTAGGGATGGGTGGGAGGAGACTGAGTGATCGTGAGTTCAGACTAGGTGATGGGCCATTCCCTGTTTACAGATAAGATCAAATTTTTCTATAATAAAGCTAAAAGTATGAACATAAATCACAAATAAATAGGGAGCTAACGTGAGAAAGATTTTAAAAACACGATCAGACCACATGTTCCATTTCAGAGTCTATCACAGCTACTTGTGGGGCTTCTGCCACCTAAATCAACTCCAAACATTAAGCGATCTGTGTCATATCCCGAAGGACTGCAGCAGTAGGGAGAAGCTGAGAACCACTGTGTAAACCCCCCAAGGATAGGAATGTGCATCACTCACGTGGTGTTTACCCAGTGTTTAACATTTAAGAGGCACTCAAGAAATAGTTGGTGAATGAATGAATGACCCAAGGTACCTAACGGCAGCTAACTGCTACATGTGCAAAACCAGCAATTCATATCTGATATGGAAACCTCGGGGCTCACTGGGCTGAGAGGGCAGGGCCTTCTGTTTCAAGTAAAATAGGTTTCCTTCATACAGCCACACAGCGCTCGGTCTGAACAGCTACAAGGAAACACCCAGAATAAAAATAGTTTCATACCCACATGTAGGTGTGGGTGTGGCCAGCAAATACTCCGATTCTACAATCTGTTTTGGCCAGGCAGTGCTTCGTCAGTGACTAACAAAGCAAACGGTAGGCAGAGCCCGTGGGCTGAAATAAGCGCAGTGTTTGCCAAAAGGGCTGACTGTCCAGTTTGCCCGTAAAACAGCGCACTTCTCAAAGCTGGGGAACACAGGCTGAGACAGTCACACCCCCCCAAAGAAGGCATACAAACACCCAGCATGAACCCCATTTTTCTTTTTCTCTAAACACGAAACGGGTTCTGACTCTAGGGAGACAGTAGGAGATTAGAAATCTCTTAGTACAAAGGTTTCGTCGTGTTGGTGAAAAACCAGATGGGTAGAAATGCTGAGGAAGGAGATCTGAAAAGGTGAGGTGTTCCCACAGCTGGACACACTGCATAAGGCCCGATATCTGAGTCTCTAGCTGAGAACCACTCTGCTGAGCGTTCACAGGAGTGATACCTAACCAGACAGAGCATGGGTCTCAAGCCTGAGCACAGGTGTGGACGTGACCACATACACACAATTACCCACGATGTGTTTCCACAGTCTTCCTTCTAGCACTGAGTTTCAACACGTAACCTCCTAGTTCAGAACGGTCTCCACTGAGCATGCGTAGAGAAGGGTGGCTTGATTTCTCACTTACCTTTTTTGGTTTCTCAGATGCAGCACAGTTTATATTACTGCAAAAGCTATTTTTAATATGATTTCTAAATGATAAAATACACACTAGAATATCAACTCTCTAGTTCTCCTAATAAATCTAGATTGATTTTAAAATAAAGCCATATTAAAAAAACAGGTATAGTGTTACACTTCTGTATTTCCAGTGTATTTCCAGTGCTTGTGAGGCTGAGTCAGAGGGACTGTTGTGAGTTGAGAGGTACCTGGGCTACGCATAAGGATAAGGCTAGCTAGGGTTCTATACTAAGACCTCAACAAACAAAAGCAAAACTTCTAAAAAAGTAGTACCTGAGCATTACATAGAAATGATAGAAATTACGATAATGCAATTTTTAAAAATGTTATTATTTATGTGTGCGTGTGTGTGTGTGTGTGTGTGTGCGTGTGTGTGTGTGTGTGCCTGAGTGTATGTACGTGCACCTCATGCATACAATGTCAGCAGAAGTCAGAAGTGGGGGTCAGATCCCAGGGAACTGAGTTAACAGGTGGTTGTGAGCCGACATTTGGGCGCTGGGAACCAAACCAGGTCTTCTGGAAGAGCAGCCAGAGCTCTTAACTGCTGAGCCATCTTTCCAGTACCACAATGACACTGATTGTTAAATGTGGCAGCAAGCAAAACATTTAAAAGTAAGAAGGGAGAGGAAGAATGAATTCTGCATTTGTCTTTCAACAACTGTACAAGGTTTTGCTCAAACACACACACAGGAAAAGCCCTGTCAGGGGAAAGGGGCAAACTTATTCCATCTACTCACCAGTCAATACTCTAGTCACCAATCAATCCTCAGCACACACTGCCCTGATTCTAGCGAGATGCAGCAAATGATGGATTCATGCTGTGCACCGAATCGGCTCTAAGCCTGCTCACCTGCACAGCTGATCTGGCTCCGAACCCAAATGATGACATTAAACGGGATGCAGTTGGTCTCAGCTCCTTGCTATTTCTGAGGATCCTGAAAACTGATGCTAAGTTCCCTAAGGTTGTGAGAGAGAAAAGCAAGGGCCAGAACTGACGGAGATAATGTTTACTTCTCTGGGAGAAAAAGGTTCCTAATGTGGCTGCTTCAAGATCCCTAGGAACCTGCATCATTAGTCAAACTTATTTTTAAAAAGCTGAGTTGGAAGATCGTTTTCCTTCAAAATGAATACAGCAATTTTGTGTAAATAAACATATTATAGGATTATCAAATTAACAGCCTTTCAACTATAAGGTAGAAGGAAAATTTAAGGAGGAAAATCTAAAGACACTTATTGACGTTTGTGTAGTTATGAATAAAGAATTTAAACTCTCCAGGGAAATTGAACATCTAATTACCATACAAAATTTAATAATATTTAAGAAGAAAATATCTGAAACATTTAATGCTATCTTTTCCCTTTAGTTTAAGCCCCTCAAATGAGCAAAAATTCAGGTCAGCTACTTTTATAAAACCTTTTTTTTCCTAATAACTGAAAGATTACCATGATGATTTAAATCTATATTCTCCCTAAAATAACTCTCATATTTTCCTACCGAATATTTTCAATCAAATAACACAAGAATGTACTTTTTAAAAATAAAAAGGGTAAATCATCATTCCATCATGAATCAACACCGAGGTCAGAACTCCTAAAGTGAAATACAGAAAAGAAAAAATGGTGCATAGTTAAAGCTATTAATATATATATCAAAGACAAAAAGTTTATTTTTCAATAAAAAAAAAAAAAAAACAAGGAGAAGAGAACCCAGCTTGATTTTGTATGCCTGCCCAATAGGACTCTCCACCATAATTAGTGCTTACCACCCCTGAGGGGCGGAGCTTAAGCTCAGGGTAACCTCATTCAATAAGTGGGAAAAAAAAAAACAGTATAAATACCCCAGGGCAGCTGTGGGAGGACATCATCCACTGCTCACCGGGCAGAGGAACCAGGAAAGCTGCCCATACATCTCCAGAAACTCCTAGCACCAGGTAAGTTTAGACCAAGGATCACTGGGAGACGTCCCTGCCAGGTGGCTTGGAAACATACTTCAGTCAATTATAGGCATCTTTGTATGTGTGCATGATTTTAAAAAGTGGCTTTCTACCCAGACAGGTTTGTTTGTAATTATCTATTTAAGATATTCTACTAAAAAGGACTGTGAAATTTGCCTTAATGTGAATTTCAATGTATCTTGAAAGTTCTAGCTATTTCAGGTTAGTTATGTCAAAGATTCTGGATCATTTAATACAGTCATCTAGTAATGAGATTATTTGGTGGGGGTCATTTTATTTTTAGAGTATTATTTGAATGCAGCATCTCAAAACTAGCAAGACATATATATTCATTTAACAAAAACTTTCCTATTACTTTATGCAATATATTCAAAATACAAAAGGTCAGTCATACAAAAGAGATAACTATATAACAAATTAATCTGCAGAACATCACAAAAATAAAACAGGTCAGGCATGGGGCTACATATAATCACTCTCTTCTGTTTTGCAGAATCCGTCTGAAAACATGCTGCCACAAATAGCCTTTCTGCTGCTAACATCCTTGACCTCAGTCCACGGAGTGTTTTATGCCGAGCGATACCAAACTCCCACAGGCATAAAGGGCCCACTTGCCAACCCCAAGACACAGTTCTTCATCCCATACTCCATAAAGAGTAAAGGTAAACTCAGCTGCACATTCTGCTCTTCTAACCAGAGGGCTGGTGTTTTCAAATATTAATGATGAACTCCTTAACAAAATACTTTACAGTCTGTTCTTCTATTTTAAATTCTTGGTTGGCTCAAGTTACTACAACAAACTGATGTGTGGAAAAGACAAGTCTTTACAGAAAGATAATATCCTGGAGAGTTGGTAGAGGAGAAAGACACACCTGAGAAATATCAAAGGCTATGTATGGAGCCAGCTTTTTCCCCCTTTCAAACGATGGTTTCATACAATTAACTAATTACACAGAATCTAGAAATATTAATTCAATAAAATTAAGTTAGTTTAAACTAAAAACCATTTCATAGACTAGGAATTTTATGTATCTAATCACTTAAACGTTTACTTAAAAAACCAAGCCTGCAGATACTAAAGAAAACTGGTATCAAATAAAACCAGACAGCCCTCAATAAACCTAGTGGGCAAAGGAAGTACCAATTCTCATACTGACTT
This sequence comes from Peromyscus eremicus, assembly GCF_949786415.1. Lineage (NCBI taxonomy): Eukaryota > Metazoa > Chordata > Mammalia > Rodentia > Cricetidae > Peromyscus > Peromyscus eremicus. The sequence continues at coordinate 17,437,607 of NC_081424.1, read as the reverse complement.
ACATACTCATATATAGTGCACCGGTTCAGTGTCCAGACATAACTAACTGCTAAGTGCTGGCTGTGTGAGCTCAGAGTCCCAAGGGCTGCTGTGAAGTGTAAATGTGTCTACATCTGCCGAGTGTGCACATCCACTCACTGCTTTCTCTTCTACTTCTCTACTGGGATAGCCTGAGACATTTGACCTTTCCTCTGGAATCTAACCTCATCTATTGGCTTTGTTACTATGAAGGATCCCGAGACAGTGCATGTGAAATAATATGACATTGTCCAAGAAGGGCAACAATCAGGCCGTATCTTTGCTAATTCTATCTAACAGATTTAGACACGATGAGTACTGATAATACAAACTGTTTTCAGATTTCATTTTCCACAGTATTTTTCACTTTATTTATATATTTTGCCCTGCATAGACCAAAGGCATGTGTTGTAATCTTTAAATGGTACAGTTTTAGAGAGAAACATTTTGAAAAAAATCAAATGTTTAAGAATGTCTTTTTAAAAGAAGTAAGCATTATATGAAAGGCAGCTTAATATTTAAAAAGTATGAGAGATACACTTGACTGTCTGATAACATATATAAATTGAGGAAAAGATAAAAGCTAGAAGGAAGGAATAGAAGACAAAGTTACTCCACCTTAAAGCAGTGAGTGTAGTTTGAAATGCCAACAGGCAGAATGGGTTTGGCACTTTGACCAAATTCAGACTTTTTAGTACAAAAAGTATTGGATTAAAAACAAACACACCACTGTTAGAAGGTTAAACATGTCCCTGTCTTCCCACCTAAAACATACTTCATCCTATTGTTCTTACAGAACACATGGAAATATCTTAACAGATACAAAGCAGAGAAGCTCTATTTTAACTATTAAACCACCTTGGTCTCTTTCTGATAATGAACAGTATTCCCACCCACTGCCAGGCATCTAACAAACACACATGCCTAACCCAGAGGGTTCCTGTGTAATCTCTGGGCAAATGTGCTCAGCACAGGCTGACGGAGAGAACAGCTGAAGTTCATTCAGTTGTGCAATAGGGAGACTACTCCACCCACAGTGCAGCCTGAGGACACTTAAGAACCTTATCAGAAGGTAGCTGCTGTTCCTGAGGGATGGTGCTCCCTAATCTGACTTTTCTAGACTACAATCTGATGGCTATCCCCCCAATACTACAGAAGCCAGACTCTTTCTTGCACTGAGAGGTTAGGATCCTAACAGCAACAGTCCAGGCTACAGAGATCATCACCCTGTCGCTGGAGGTCAAGTTTCCAACAGTGTCTGGTGCTATCCTTTCCAGTAAGACGAGTTTGCCCCCTTTAACAGTAAAACATATTTCCATAATCCATGACAATTATTTTTTATATAAAGATGATCCTTACAATTGGATGCTGAAGTAAATTCTGCATTTGAAAACTATGCTATTTTACTCCAAGCCATTACAAATCCCTTACTTATCAACTTTATTTTTTTGTGTGAAAGTGTATACACACATATCATGGACGTACACCAAAGTTAACATCAGGAGTCATCTTTGAGAATATTACTAACTACTGTTGGTTGACTGCTTTGTAAGCAGATTTAACAGGAGAGATTTTTTAAAAATTAATGTACTTGCATACTAGTAACTTATGGCTAAAGGGAATGATATTCTTAAAAATGTTATCAAAGATAATTTAGAATTGTTAATAAATATCCCCTAGTCTCCATTTTGACTTTTCAAACCATTAAAGTCTTAAGAGTTTACCATATTAAAAGTTAGGTAAAAAGTGATTGATACATAATTAGGAGTTTAACTCAGTGGTAGAGCACTCATCTAGCACACATACATACATACACACACACACACACACACACACACACACACGATAAATAAGTAGATCACAGCTGAACATCATTTTTACAGTTTTGAGCTATCTACTGCCACATCTGCTAAATCAGCATTACTATGAACTGCTTTTCAACAATATAAAAATCTAAAGGTTTCTGAAAACTTATATAAAATAACTTAAATAAAAATTATACAAGTAAATATTTAAAAAATAATCACCTGCAATTTTATTGACATCTTTACTAGTTATATTTAATTTCTCTGAAAAAAGAAAACACTTTGTGTGACATTTACAATAACCACTGGCAATAGGCACAAACAAGCATTGTCTTCATGGCATATGGTAATGTCTACACTGCAGGCTATATCCCACCACGGAGGGGCTTCGTACAGTAACCATCACACTTTACCCCTGAGGCAGGTCACATTCTGTGCTCCACCACTGTCTCTGGTCCAACAGCACGTTCTGTCACAGGCACTGAGTAAGGGGCTACTGAAGATGAGTTTAGCACACCAGGAAAATGGTTTGGTTAAATGAATCCACAGCGTTATGAGATTAAGCCACATTTACTATATTTTGATCATCACTTTGAAACTATTCTATGTGCCTTATCAATGCATTATGTTTAGTCCTGCCATTCTTTGCTTCAATTTTAGGTCAGTAAAGGAGAACAAAAGCCCAAGTATATACTGAGGTTGACAAACAATGAGTCTAGATCTAAGCTGTTCGGTAGGACATGCTGATCAGGTCTAAGCCTCTCGTCTCTCCCTTAGAGAATAACCTAAGTGAGGCTAGACTGCTTAGTTCTTCCTTTTCTTTCCTTACCTTCCTAACTAGATGATCTTCCTACGACAAACGCCATCAACCCACCTCCATGCTATGTTTCCCTTAGAGGGATTCCTCAATCCAGTTTACTTACATTGCCTCATTAGGGTGAAAGAGGCATGGTAGCCGTGGCTTTGCGAAGCCACCTTCTCTAGAAGTATCTGAACAAATACAACACCTGTACCATCCAACCCCATTGAAGATGGTTGTGTGGAAGATTTTTCTGGGGTGCAAGATTACCTCACTCTGTGCTCTGGTTGCGTTTAATGATGCTGATGTTGAGTGGTATGTTGGTGTGTCTTACAGGAATCCCAGTAAGAGGAGAGCAAGGCATTCCTGGTCCACCAGGCCCACCTGGACCCCGGGGACACCCGGGTCCCTCAGGACCTCCAGGAAAGCCAGGCTATGGAAGCCCTGGGCTCCAAGGAGAGCCAGGGTTGCCAGGACCACCAGGAATATCAACCACTGGGAAGCCAGGCCTGCCAGGCCTGCCAGGCAAACCAGGGGAGAGAGGACCATATGGACACAAAGGAGACATTGGACCAGCTGGCTTACCAGGACCTCGGGGCCCTCCAGGACCACCTGGAATCCCTGGCCCAGCTGGAATTTCTGTGTCAGGAAAACCTGGGCAGCAGGGACTTACAGGGGCCCCAGGACCCAGGGGCTTTCCTGGAGAAAAGGGGATACCAGGAGCCCCTGGTGCGAACGGACAGAAAGGGGAAACAGGATACGGTGCTCCTGGCCATCCAGGTGAGAGGGGTCTTCCAGGCGCTCGGGGTCCCATAGGACCCCCTGGCCCTCCTGGAGTGGGAAGAAGAGGAGAGAATGGTTTCCCAGGACAGCCGGGAAGCAAAGGGGACCGGGGCTTCCCAGGAGAAAGGGGACCATCAGGGCCACCGGGTCCCCAAGGGCCTCCTGGGAAACAAGGACGAGAAGGTATTGGGAAGCCAGGAGCCACTGGCGCCCCAGGTCAGCCAGGCATCCCAGGAGAAAAAGGCCACTCAGGAGCTCCAGGAATAGCTGGGCCTCCAGGAGCTCCTGGCTTTGGAAAACCAGGCTTGCCAGGTTTGAGGGGACAAAGGGGACCTGCTGGTCTTCCTGGGGCCCCAGGTGCCAAAGGTGAACAAGGACCAGCGGGTCATCCTGGGGAGGTGGGTCTGACTGGACCCCCTGGGAACATGGGACCCCAAGGACCTAAAGGAATCCCAGGGAACCATGGTATCCCAGGTGCTAAAGGAGAGGCAGGTCCAGTTGGGCCTGTAGGGCCACCTGGGGCTAGAGGAGCAAGGGGTCCCCCTGGGTTAGATGGAAAAACAGGGTACCCTGGGGAGCCAGGTCTCAATGGTGCTAAGGGTAATCCAGGGTTACCAGGCCCAAAAGGTGATCCTGGAGTGAGAGGACCCCCTGGTCTCCAAGGTCCTGTTGGCCCTGCAGGAGCTAAGGGAGTGCCTGGACACAACGGTGAGGCAGGTCCAAGAGGTGAACCTGGAATTCCAGGTGGCAGAGGCCCCATTGGGCCACCAGGTACCCCAGGATTCCCTGGATCTAAGGGGATCCCTGGAAACCCAGGTCCTCCTGGCCCAGCTGGCATCGCAACTAAAGGCCTCAGTGGGCCCACTGGTCCTCCAGGCCCTCCTGGACCAAGAGGACACAATGGAGAGCCTGGTCTCCCAGGCCCCCCGGGTTCCCCAGGTCCCCCTGGCCAAGGAGTCATGCCTGATGGTTTCACAAAGGCAGGCCAAAGGCCCAGGCTCTCTGGGACGCCGCTGGTGAGTGCCAACCACGGAGTAACAGGGATGCCTGTGTCTGCTTTTACTGTCATCCTCTCCAAAGCTTACCCAGCAGTAGGTGCCCCCATCCCATTTGATGAGATCTTGTATAATAGGCAGCAGCATTATGACCCAAGAACCGGAATCTTTACCTGTAAGATCCCCGGAGTATACTATTTCTCCTATCATGTGCACGTGAAGGGGACACACGTGTGGGTAGGCCTGTATAAGAACGGCACCCCCACAATGTACACATATGATGAATACAGCAAAGGCTACCTGGATCAGGCTTCAGGGAGCGCAGTCATGGAGCTCACAGAAAACGACCAGGTGTGGCTCCAGCTACCCAATGCAGAATCAAACGGCCTCTACTCCTCTGAATACGTCCACTCCTCCTTCTCAGGATTCCTAGTGGCTCCCATGTGAGCACTTAATACCAAGCTCACAGAAATCCTCTGCTTGGAAAGGCTTTCCCCCAGCGCCATTACGTCCACCCTGGAGATGCATACGGAGGTAGGCTAAAAGTAATGTGAACAGCTGAAATTTTCTAAAATGCACTCCGAGACCGAGTTTCCTCCTGTAAAAGTGAGCAGCAATGGTGACTATGTGAGGACTCTCCTGAGCACGCTGCAATCCCAAAGCCCATGTAGGTTTCTGTGAATTCCCTTTTTACATAACTTTTACCATAAGTTAAAAAAAAAAAACCCCTCACAAAAACAGAAATAAGGTTCCAACTCACCATAAATTTCATTTCAGAAATGCAGCATTTTTTTAAAAGCCTGTTTTTAATAATTAATATGAGAACGTCTAGGAAACATGCAGGAAACACAAAATAATTTTATATTATTTGAATACTTGAATATTCAAATTTAAATGACACTGTATACCCTAGAATATTTCTGATGGTGCATCACTCTACGGCTCATACAGCCCCTTTCATCAAGATAAATCCAAATGCACAGGTGCATGCACACTTTTTGAAGCTCGCATAAGAAACCAAACTAATGTACTAACATGAATTTGAACTACAAGGTGCTTTGCCACAAGTTTTTCCAGCTTTTCTGCAATTGTGGAAAGTCCACATACCTGGTGCGACTTGGAAACAGATGTCTGACCTAGTCTGCTGTCTGCCACACAGTGTGATCACTCTGATTTAATTCGGCTGCATCTCTGTAAAATGATTTTAGGGCCTTACAGAATATTAGCATGGGGTGCTTTCCATTCCAGTGAAAGCATAATTAACATTAGAGGTTTCAAAATCAGACTAGAAATGAAAAGACATTATTTATTTATGCTCTGTACTGTATTTTTATATTACTGTTTAAAACTGTTGAGCTGTACCTCACTTATTCAAGCATGGAGTACTCAATCTACTTGTTATTATAAAGCAATAAAATGTTATGAATAGATCTTCCTTCTACGCTGAGTTTACTTCAAAGCAACAAACCACGCTTTTCCTTGGATAAAGCTAATGAGAAAATAATGAAACACAGGGTGACTTCACAGTTGTCATGGGTTTGTCCCTTTGTCAAGATGGACACGGCACACACCATGTACTATGAAGTAAAAAAAAAAAAAAACAAAAACAAAAAACAAAAAAAACCCCACCACTCTGAGCCAGGACCAAGGCTGATGAGTAGACACAGGGAAATAAAAATATACAAACATCACTTTAAAACACTGTTTTTGTCTTGGCGGGAGAGAAGAAGGTGTCAGAGAAATATCAAACTGGAACAAATATCCTGCAATTGTTATTTATGGACTTAGCACATTTTAGTCATAATATTTAGAATTATTTTGATAGTCTGATTTACTAAAAGGAAGGCATATAATTTTGGGGTGTCAATCAAAAGGCAACATATTTCAAAACTTAAAATCCTGCTGAATCCATCAGCCCACTTGTTAACCAAGCCAGTCTGACTCAGTCACTAGGGTAACGTAACATAAAGGCTATTGACTCCTTGGAGTAAGACTCTCTGTAAACCTTCAGAGGAAAGCAAAAAGCCCTAGCTTGGGGTTGGCAGTAACTCGGGCCCCATTCTGGGTCAACCACTCCTGTTCCTTAAACCAAGAGAATGGAAATTCTACCAGTGGGTACTTGGTCTCTCCGTCACTACTACACTGAGGGCTACAGCTGTCACCAGCTCCTGTTCCTAAGCCATGACACAAGGACTGCGACCTTCATTTGAGGGAGCATCCTCCAGCCCAGGAGAGCCGCACTGGGAGCATGTGAAGGCAGAGGAACAGACCGGATGAGACTCCCGACAGCTACAACCATAAAGCAGAATGAATACAGGTACCAGAACTAATTGTAAACATTTTTATCAGAGCGAATCCCAAGTGAGGAGTAGAGCAAGAGAGGTAGCGTCTATCCAACTCAGCAGACACGGGGCAGGCGTTTAACAAACCTCTACCAGGAAGCCCCTCTTCATGTTACTCACCCTTAAAGGCTGACATTTTAAAATTGTGTTGTATACCAGCAACTACATCCTTCCAAAAATCAAATGTTTTTTGACCTCTGTTCTGCTAAAAAAAGAAATTTCCAAATGTAACAAGTGCAGTCATTCTGTTTCTAAGCATAGTGGTAAGCTACAGAAAATAATTACATGTATTGACTCTATGGCAGGAATTCGGGTTTTAGAAAACATGACAGAATCAAAAACAGAAATGTTTCTCAAACATCACTGCTACAAGTCAACACATAAATAAATAAACATCACTAAGTATTAATGCAGTTCATGTAGTCCAAATAAGGTAAAAATGTCCACTCATACAGCCTAAAGTTATAGAATCCTTAAACATATAAGAAATATACTAAATCCATAGCTTCTGAAATAGCAGAATGTGCTACTTCATGCATGATGGTACCAACAGGGCCCGAAGCAGGGTAGTTCAGAACTCACTGTCCATTAACCTGCACTTCCACATGCAGAGCAGTAACTCACTGCAGGAGCAGGAGGAAGGTGCTAAGTCTGCAATGTAAATCATTTCACGGAGAACTTTCCAAGCTGGCAAAACAATTTACACTCAACTACATAACTCTACAGCCTTTTGCTTCATGGAAACATCAACAGTGTCTACTTTCTATACAAAAGAGATTATCAGTTATTTATATATAATTATGCACACTACAAGACACTATAGGCTGATGAACTGGGGTAAAGTTCAGCAGTAGAGCCCTTGCCTGCAAGTGGAAGGATCTGGATCTGATCTCCAGGTCTGGAGGGGAGGAGAAGACTTGATACTTTTCCCCCCATTGTTGTCCGGTAAGAGACAGACTCCACTTTGTGCTGATAAAAAGCGCAATGCTGGGGATCTACCTCAGTGGTGATGTCCTTGCATACTCTAGGCCCTGGGTAAAATCCCCAGCACCCAAACCAAACCAAAAACCTCTCCTGCTCAATGGAAACTTTCACGAATGCATGACTGTAATTGTCATTTCAATCATAAGCCACTTATACACTGAATTGTGGTTTTCAAACACAATGGCTACAAAAAGAAAAGTAATACTGGTACACAAACTGAGTTATAGTCATAGGTCTTAAGTTTAAGTATAAATTGTCAAACTAGAGATTTACTTCATCTGAACAGTCACAAAGCAAATGATCAATTTAAAAAAAATTGCTTCATTTTTCTAGTTTGGTATTTAGAATACATAAAGACACATGGAATTTTTCTTTATTATCTGTACTTTTTTTTTTTTTCTTGATCTGCTAATGAAAGCAAGAAAATACCTGTCCAGAGCCTGTCTTCTGTTCCCTTTCTCTAGACTTTCACACCCCCTACTGGGGAAGAGGGTGACTTTTGCCTAACCAAATATTTTTTTAAAGGGTACTGTTATTTACTTTTCCAAAACCATTTTTGACCAAATGTACCACGTATGCTTCCCTAGTCACTCTGAAACCACCCAAAGAAAACCAAGTGAAATCTCCGCTCCAAAGTTACACTAATTAATTAATACACGTAATTAACGCCTCTTAGGACCAAATGCAGTTTTTTAAAACCGAGTGCCCGCTCACCTTTGTTAAAGAGTCCACCACCTTGGCACACAGAAGAGCCCCTGGCAGGTCAAAGTAGTTATCATAGAAGTAACACTTGCCTAAAACAAACAAACAGAAAAAAAAAAAAATCAATGCTTCCTGCTTTCGGAAGAGAGAAAAGCTTGTCTGAAAAGCCTCCACTACAGGCTACCCTGTGTGCTGGGGGTGGGGCAAGATGTGTGAGTGTGTGCTGCGTGTCTGAGGTGGAGGACAGACAACAGCCGGTGTCGTTCCTCAGGCACCAGCCACCACGTGTTTGTAAGACAGGGTCAGTCACTAGCCTGGAACTTGTCACGTAGGCGAGGCTGACTGGCCAGAGGACACCAGGATTCCAAGTGTTTCCATCTCCAAGCACTGGGATTACGAGTGTAGGTGGCACCATGCCAGGGTTTTAAAATGTGAGTTCTGGGGATTGAAGTTAGGTCTTCTCTACCCTTTTTAATTTTTTATTTTGGGGACGTTTTACTTGTGTTACACATGTCCTTGAACAATGCAGCACACACTGGTACTGTTTGCCGGATACGGAGAGAACTGTCCATAGTGATTTCAGTGAAAAACCTATTTCGATTCAAATTAGCATTACTACAGGTTATCCTTTTTTCATATTTTAATGGTTTATTTTACTTATTTTATCTTTTTACTGAGTGTGTCTGAGTGTTTAATCTGCATGTGTATATGCACTACATGGGTGCCTGGTGTCTGTGGGGGCCAGAACAGGGTGTCAGAGCCCCTGGAACTGGAGTTAGAGACCGTTGTGACCTGGCATGTGACCTGAACCAGGTCCTCGGCCAGAATAAGTGCTCTTAACTGCTGAGCCATCTCTCCAGTCTCCATCCTTATCTGTTGAGGAATGTTTACGCTCTACACTAAAAGAAAGTTGGAACGGGACATCTGTAAGTCAAGCATTTTATTAAAACATATTTCAGTTGCAAAATGATATATAACCCCAAGACAATATAATATCACTATAAAATGCAATATGAAGAAGCCACACTGTATCACTAATGTCACATTTCAAAACAGTTAAATAATCTGACATTGGAGTCCCATGAACTGTTCCCTAGAAGTTGCCCTGACACTTGTGCTGATGAACACATAGAGAATACTGCATTCAACTTTTATGCCATTTCAGACAAACAGGAAAACTTGAGAACAGCCAGAGTAATGACAAGGATAAAAGTCATGTCATGTGAGGGAAGGTGGCCTGGATCAGAAAATCTCAAGAGTATGGGCAAGGACATTCCAGGGTCTCGTGGGAGAAAAGGACTAAGGTTTATTCTGTCTGGTCTTGGGGTAAAGTAAATCCAAGCCCTTCCTTGGGACAATTGTCACCTTTGAATTTCCATGTCCCAGGCCACACTTCTGCTGGTCCATGTCACATCTGACTCCAGCTGTGCTGCTGAGCAGCATCACACAAAAGACAGGACAGAAAGATGTGCTTTCTCCCAAGGCTCTGGAGTCACATGGCCCGGGTGGTCAACTCAACTAACAAGCAAGTGAAGTGGGCACCTCAACCTCCGTTCTCCTCAGAAATCTCAGGGAAATCCAGAGTCTACCGTTCCAAATTTATATAATATTTAATTTTACCAACCATATGCTCTGATTGTATTTTAATGTAAGCATAGTCTAATTGCGTTATGGAACCACTGGACCTTTCCCCCTTCATCCTTCTCTACACCTATACAATTTTATTTGTGGGGTGAAAGAAGGCTCAGTGGTTAGGAACATGCAGTGTTCATCCAGTAGACCGGAGCTTAGATCCCAGCACCCATGGTGGTTCCAACCAAACACCTGTAACTCCAGCTCCAGATCTGACATCCTCCTCTGGCCTCTGTGTGCACTTAAACGTTTTATTTCTTCAAAGAGACAGGCCTTCATTCTGTATCACAGTCTGACATCCCAGGCTCTGCACTCCTGGATGGCAGCTCCGCTCAACAAACCAGGTAAGACGAGACCAATTCCAAAATCACCACTAAGATGCTTACAGGAAATGAAGCAGCAGGAGCTGTCACTTCAAAGAAACAGTGCCCTCTGGTGGGAAAGTAGTGAAAATACAAGCCTGCCATACCTGGGTACCAGCTCTTTCTCATAGCTAGGGACTATTTTATCTTTAAAAAATATTCCAGATTTTGAATGAATTTCCAAGTGAAAGTGAAAAACTTAGCCATGTGCGTAGCTTTCCTTGGAAAAGGGAAGAACTTACTTAACAGGGCTTTTTCTCACTGGGAATTGAATGTATAACTTGACACATACTAGGCACACTTTACCAGTGAGCAATAATCCCAGCCCGAGACAGGAGTTCATTATCATTACTTGGGAAGAAAGCTTTTGACTGAGATGCACAGATGCATTCTATACTGAACTCTAAGGTACTATCTTTTTTTTACACACTTATTTTGTCAAAAACACTCATATCTTCTAATACTTTCGACTCACCAGAAAGACTTAAACAAAACATCCCCAAAGAAGGCAAATATAACAAGGCAGCACAATAGTAACAAATAAATGTTAACTATTTTCAGGTTACCACGTGTCTGAAAGGAAACAGGTGCATTTTAACACTACAGTGTGGTAGAAGGAGCAGAGGGTTAGGGCAGACAGAACAGAGAAACAGCGTAACTTTATTGAGGACTTCCTGTCCATAAAAAAAGATCTTATCCACACCAAATCAATCCATGCATACCTGTTTGGAAGGAGTCTGGTGGAAGACCCACCTCAACTCCCATCTCCATTTCTTTCCCTAAACCCACCCCTTCAAAGCCCGCCAAACACAGCTCCTCCCCCAGAGAGGCTCAAGACCACTCCCACAGAGTGTATAAGCGGCATCCCCAAAAACAGACAGGTGGTTCTTCCGATCTTGTCCCAGTTTCCTCTCTGTGGCTGGCAGGTGGGGGTGGGAGGCAGGGAATCACCTGGGAGCGTTTTATCCATTAAACCTGGCTTTTCCTGATTCGGTCTGATTCAGTTTATTGAGACAGTGGAGAGGCCTTCAGGAGGCCTAAAACTTATTAATATCTATGTCAGTAAATAATTCTGGAATACTGCTTCACATTTTGCTTTAGCGAAGCTCTTTGTAGACTTGAGAAGAATGTGTGGAATCATTTTAAAATAAAAACCAGAGGCAGGAGACAGGGCTGTCAGTGAGGAAGCAGGGTCTAGGAAACAGGAGTGGCAGGCAGTGGAAATAAGACGACCTGAAGACAGAAATTGAGGATGGTGCATGTAGCTGCCACACAAAGAACCCAGCCCGGCTAAGAGATATATGGTCTTCAGGGTAATCTTGTCACTCCAGAAAAAAACCTGGGTAAAAGGAGTTCAATGGAACCTCTGTACAGCAGTGGAAACGTGGGAAGCCCACCCTGACCCCATGCCAGACAAAACCAGACACACTTAAAAAACACTATTGCTGCTATAAAGCCAAGGCCATTCCTCTGGACACCTTGCTTGGCCAGAGGGACAGAGGCTGTTCTTTGTGTCCTCACACTGCAGGTGACAGGCCCAAAGTGAGGCAGAGTGGGTGGCAGCGGAGTCCTACCTGAGCAGCAGGGAATGTCGACGTTTGACGCAGCACAGTGCTTGTCTGCCGCACAGTGCCTCCAGTTCTTCTGGCCATAGGCCTCCGCCAGCGCCTCCGGAGTCATCATCCTGGTGCCGTGGCTTGCCCTGTTGGGGAGGACTGCAGTGCTCACTGGTCGTTCCTGGACTGCCTCTTTGATAACACTGAGAATCCCGATCCCCATCCCACTGGAGTTAACATAGCTTTGTTTTTCCTTTCTCTTGAGACAGGATCTTGTTCCATAGCCCAGGCTGGCCTCAAACTTGTGATCCTCCTGCCTCAGCCCCCCGAGTGCTACCCATGGGCCACCAGGCCAACCACTGTCTTTCCTTTTGCATATTTGGGGTTCGCTGGGTTGATCTCATCTGGTCTGGGATTCTAGAAGCACTTTATGGTTATAGTACAGCAACCAAGATACTAGGCACTTGAGACAGAAAAGACTTGCCTAAGTAACACAAGTAGGAGTAGGTGAGTTCACAGATCATCGTTTGGATGCACTGGGGTCTCTACCACAGCTGTGGCTCTTCCCCTTTTAGTCCACCCACTCACAAGTGACGAGGAGCTGCCCTCCGGGAGGCCACTGCTGCAGCAGCCTCTGCCCTTTCCCAGAGAAGCTGTGGAGTCATCAAAAGATGAGGCAAAGCTGGTGTTGTGGTACATGCTTGGAATCCCAGATCCAGAGGGCCACAAGTTCAAAGCCATTCTGGAAAACTTACGAGACCTTGTCTCTGATGTAAAAGAAACAGGAAAGCATTGGGGATGTGGATTGGTGGTAGGGAACTCGCCTAGCATGTGTGTGGGCCCTGGATTCTATCCTCAGTGGCACACACACAAAGCAAGAGCAAAATACATAGTCAACTGGAACAACTAGGAGACAACCATATAGACAGTGGGAAGGCTGACTCGGGTAGCAGTGAGCAAGAGCAGGTTAGAAGATGAACCACATCAGGTCCCCAGGAGTGGTGGGCACCTGGCACCAAGGGCCTGTGGGGATAAGACTGGACAACCCACCCACACAAGGCCACATACACTGGATCAAAAAACACACTGGAAGCACACAGGAATGTGCCAAACAGGCAGGATGAAGAAATAGCTAGGTTCTCTGCTCAGAAATCTGCTTTTCTCCTCTAGAGCCTTGCTAGGGGACTCTCATCATGCAGATAAGTAGACAGTTGATATTTTAAACAGCTCATTATGAGAACATACAGTGTATTTCATTTTGATGGGAAAATGAAGAAATGAAGGAAGAACAAAGAATATACATGGAGTTCTTTTATTTAGAGGCTGACCCTTCAGAATGCTGTGTCAAGGTGGAGGGATCCTAGGGAAACAAATGAGCAGACCAGAATTCACTGTGTGGGATGAAAGAAGCCATCAAGGAGAGAAAGCATGCAAGAGAAACTTCAGGCTTTTAAGAAGTTGAATTCAGAGAGACAGAGACAGGGCAGACAGACAGACAAGCAGACAGACAGACAGATGTTAACAACTAGAGAATGAGTGAAGACTGCCAAGAACACTACTAAGCTGACCACAGACTTACAGAATTAAAGGTAATGGATGTAGTATTTACATATTGCATACAGATAAACACAATCACTAGTTGCCTGAAAAAAAAAAATAGAAAAACAAATTACAAAATAATAAGAGATAAGGCCATACCTGCTCCTTTTAGAAGTACCTTAGGGGAGAGTCTGGGAGAAATATGAACATTAGAAGTACCTTAGGGGAGAGTCTGGGAGAAATATGAAAGCACCCTGATTATTGAGCAAGTGATGTATCAGAAGTATCAAAAGAGGGAGTATTTACAGGGGTCCTATAGTGAGTCTTCTTTGTCGCTGACCAACTGGGTATAAATAGTAACAGCACTCCTGCATGGCCATGCTGGTGTGTCTACACTGTTAGCACGGGAAACAGATCTTTACTCCACGGTGCTTGCCCAGAGACTCAGTAGTGACAGCAGCTACTGACTGTTTCCCATACCCTGATCAACCCCTGTGAGGGCTGCATGAACTCAGAAAGGTGGAACGGAAAGGAAACCAGAGCGTGCGGCTGATGAGGTCCACAAGGAGCATGCATGAGGGAAACAAGTATGGCCTGATGGGGTATACCCAGACCATGGCCTGACGGGGTATACCCAGACCATGGCCTGACGGGGTATACACAGAACATGGTCTGACGGGGTATACCCGGACCATGGCCTGACGGGGTATACCCGGACCATGGCCTGACGGGGTATACACAGAACATGGCCTGACGGGGTATACACAGAACATGGCCTGATTGAGTATACCCAGAACATGGCCTGACATGGTATACACATATGGCCTAACAGGGTGTACATAGACTATGGCCTAACACGGTATACACAGGCCATGGCCTAATGGGGTATAGACAGACCATGGCCTAATGGGGTATACATGGACCATCAACCTCTACTCAGTACCCATCTGCATCTTCTTTATCAAATGATCTCTGATGCTAAGTACCTAATAAAAGAGGAACAGTGAAATATCCATGATCTTTTGAAAAAAAAGAAGAAAAGGGTAGGTAAATGTCACGAGGCATGTCATTTCTACTGTATTTGCTGCAAATATTTCTAAGAAGTGAAAAGTAATACAGAGCTGCTATCCTCCATCTGATTGACTAAAATAATGACCTTATCTTGTAGCTTAAGGACAATACACTAGTCATAAAGTACCCTGGAAGGAATAAGACTCTGACTACAATGACCTCGGATTACCTGAGCACAGTGCCATCGGCTGCAAGTTTGATGAAGGTGCCATCTTCCAGATCCAATGCCAAACCCTTGCAACTGAAATGGAAAAGTCTGATTATCAACCAGCTCATGCATTTAGTGAACCTCAGAGACAAAAATCTGCACTATTTATTAAATGTTACAATGTTAAAAGAGATTTCCTCTGCACCTACATGAAGAACATGTTTATCAATGAGAGAGAACATCCAGGAACTATAAAATTGAGTATCATTTAAAAATAGGAACATAAGGAAAAGTGTCAGGAGGCACAGGGTGGCATGTTCAGCTCATAAAGTCTTTAGGCTTTTGCCAAAAAAGATACGACTCAAAAGAAAATATATTAAATGAAGATTATCCTGTACCTTGTTAAAATATACAAATGTTTCCCATTATCTAAAACACGTGGGCAGGTGACACGGTGGGTAAAAGCTGACAACCTGAGTTCAATGCCCAGATCCATGGTGGGAGAAGAACAGACTCCTGAAAGTTGACCCCAGACCTTCACACACGCATGCATGCATACACGCATACACACATACACACACACACACACACACACACACACACAAACACACACACACATAAACTTAAAACACATACAGACAGAAAGATGCACAGGAATATACACATCCATACACACTTACAATGCTCAAGCTAACCTCTCTGCCAGGGTGTTTTCTACGTTATTTTGAACAAACCTCCGTATAGTTCTACTTATAAAAACTTACCCTCTGGGCAAGGTATATTATTGAAAACCAGCAAAAGAAGGTCAAATACTAAGTTCTAGGTTCTTTATTATAAAACCTTGTAGGACCTGGATAAAATGTATAGATTCGCCGTTACGAACAATAATAGCTAAACAGCACAATGGGTTTTCAGCACAATGGCTGAAAAACAGCGAGGCTAAACGAAATGAAAGGGCAGCTGGGCATTATTTACTTGCATTCACAACTCACAGTAAAACGCCTAGAAACAATCACTTCACATGGTAAGAGCTTTCTGTCACTTCCCAGGACAGAAAGGATGCATCAAAAGACAAATCTCAGAGGGATGCACAATGCATGCTCATTCTGCATTTTATGTATTATAAATTATTTTATGATTATTAATTATAAACCAGGTGGTTATTTTCTGAATTTGTGTGTCTGTATACATGTTTTCATGTGTGTTCACACGAGTGTGCCTGTGTGTAGGGGCAGCCAGAGGCCGACACAAGGCGTCCTTCCATCTCCCCACCTCACTGAAGCTGGAGCTCCCCAGTTGGCTGGGCAGAATGGACGACAAGGCCCCGGGGACCCTCTCTCTGCCTCCCTAATGCTGGGGTTAGAGACGCCACTGCACTCATATGCGTTCAGATCTGTTCTGCCTTCCTTTCATGCCCCTTTCTCTCTTGAGAATTTTGTATATGTGCAGTGTGCTTCGATCACACTCTGCATTCCAAGAGCCCCAAGTCTTCCCCCATCCTCTCTATTATCTGCTCCCAACTTCATGTCTATGTTTTGCTGCTGCTGCTGTTGTTGTCCGGAGTCCACATATTTGGCTGGGTAGAGAGCCATCTACTGGTACCTGGGTAGCCTCTCAATGTCCCATCCTTGAAGAAAACTGACCTTCTTCCCAGGAGCCATCAATTGTTAACAGTGCCTCAGCTAAGGTGGGATTTGGTGCCCAATGCCCTGTTCCATACTTGGATTTGATTGGGCGTGAGCTCACCCAGGATTTGTGCATGCTGTCACACCCTCTGTGAGTTGGTATGTGCGGCCACTCTGTTGTGTCCTGAAAGGTTCCCTCGCAGCCATTCACCACCTTTATCTCTTAGAATCTTTCCATCCTCCTTTTGCAATGATTCCTGAGCCTTGGGAGGCACCCGGCTCCTTTTGCTTCTGTGGGCTCAGGACTAAACCCAGGTCCTCCCGCTTGCAGTACACTGACTGAGCCATCTTCCCAGTCCTAATTCATCTAAGAGACCAGGACTTTCTGTGCTGCCCGGCTAACCCTGACTGGCATCCTCCTACCTCAGGCCCTAGGTAGCCAGAACTACATTCACACCTGCATGCATATGCTACCACACCAGTCTAAGCTGAACAATTTAAGTCGATGAAGCTTTTTTTTTTTTTTTTTTTTTTTTGCTTTTTTTTGTTGTTGTTGTTGTTTAGAGGTCGAAAGACAAAGAACATCCTGTATGAAGTTAAGAATCATAAATCAAGAAGGGATGAACAAAAGAATCAGGAAGGAATATTTATTCAAACGCCCCAATTCAGTCACTTAAACATGATGACTCCTCTTTCATGGTTCTGAATAACAAAACAAACTTTTTCATATAGATATAAATTTTAGTTCTTAATAACTTCGCAGCCTCCTGTGACTGACTGAAACTACATATTAATATCCTATAAGAAGCCACAAGCTGGAAGCTATTTTCATATTAAAGTCTAGACATGTTTAAAGTACAAAAGACTTTAACTCATTAAACACAAGACCTTTAGCACAGAAGTTATTTTGTCCTTTGACTCCATTTCACCTTTCACCTTCACAGAAGGGTAAGCACTAAGATTTTACCAGCAACCATTAAGGGCCACAGGGGATGTAGCAAAAGGGGCTGGGGAACTTACCAGAAATCCCAGTCCTCTGGTGTCAGAGTGAGCAACTCCTTATCATACCCCTTCTCCTTGACTAAGAACTGAGCAAAGCTGTTATAAATGAGCTGCAAAGAAGGGAAGCAAAAAGAGAGATTAACCATGAAGTCCACTATTCATTCTTCATTTCATACCCCTGGAAGCCTAATGGGATCGCTGATGGGGCCAGGGAGCAGGGCACTATCCATAATGGTGAAGTTCTGCCGCTGATTAACCCCCTTCCCAGGCGATTGGTCAGTCCCAAAGAATCCTGAAATTGTATCCTGAGTACCAACCACACAACCAAAGACAGGTATCATCTTACACCCAGGTCCTAATGGATGGGCACTCATCATTCAGACCTAGCAATGCTCTCTGGCTACCAGACTATCACCGGGACAATAAGCACGCTGGCCATTCGATCCTTAGCTCTCGCTTTGGTCCATCAGTGCTAACAAAGGCCTGGGCTGACAGGAGCCTCAGTGAGACACATCCAGCCAGGCAGGCAGATGAGTTAGGAGGGAACACGAGGCCTCTATCAGACACAAGGAGCCTCTGATCTGTCTGTGCAAAGACAACTAAGCACAAAGGAGGCGGGAAGCCTTTGGAAGCCAGCACAGACTAAACCAAAGCTCTCATGTTGACAGACCTGATTTCTCAACAGCTTTTTTTTTTTTTTAAATTAAAATACCCAAATTTAATAAGCAGCTTGATGCTGGGGAGATGACTCAGTGGGTGAAATGCCTGTTGCGCAAGCATGAGGACCCGAGTTCAAATCCCCAGCACCCATGTAAAATCTGGGCATGACACCCATTTGTAACTGGAGCACTGGGGGTCAGAGAAAGTGGTTTTCCAGAACTTGCTGGTCGGCTGGTCTGGCTGAATCTGTGAGCTAAGTGCAGTGATTCACCACCACCTAGAAGATAGGGCAGAGCTGGTGAACCCAGGGACACAGAGCACCAGGCAGGTGTAGACACTGAGGGGCCTGCACTCTGCAGTAGCTGGGGTGGTGGGGGCTGGGTGCTAGGAAATGAGAATGGAGAAAACAAAGACTTCTGTCAAACAGAGCTGCTCTTTGTCTAAAAGCTGATTCAAACCACCAAGTGTGACTCCCGTCTAGTGCAGTATGACCCTCATCCAGGTCAGGTCACACTATATATCAACAGTTCTAAATCATGGAGATGCTGCCTCCTAAAGTCACTAGACTCTCAGGGAAGAGAGAGGCCCTGGTGGGCTCCTATATGATTTTTTTTTTTTTCCTCTCTCTCTTTCTTTTAAAATAGGATCTCACTATGTAGCCCTGGCTGGCCTGAAGCTAGACAGACCCACCAGCCTCTGCCTCTCTAATACCGGGATTAAAGGAGCATGTGCTCCACCAGGCTCAGCTCCTGCAGGATTCTTGAAGCCTGGGAACCACAGACATAAAAGTTGAAAAAAATTTTAAAAATGTACTGAGTCACACCAAGGTTCAAAGTAACCACTCTGAGCAGTGACAGCTTATCTGTGGTGATCCTGCCTGCAAGGTTGACTGCCAGCCTGGGGTTAACAGACGTAAGGCTTAGAGAAGTACTTGGCACATAGGCAAATTCAACGGAAGCATTTGCTATTGCCATCGGTCCTGTGCTAGCTATAAACCAACACCATGACTGACTGTAACACCTGCCCGTTTCCACTGTATAAATATGCCTATCCTGCCAGCCCACGACACAGGTTTGGCTTCCACTAGAATCTGCCAAATAAAGAGTGATGAGGTAAATCCAAATGTTAGATTAATAGCAAATAGTTTTTTTTTTTTTCCTTGAAAACAATGTTCCATATAATAGTCGGGGTGTTCATAAAAACCAGGAATGCTTCCGTAATTTGAAATTCAAATTGAACTGTGTGCTCTGTGTTTTAATTTGCTAAACCTGGCAACCCTATGATCCTGCTGTGTTGGAAAATGAGGCAATGTCCTGAAATGGGAAGGTTTCAAATTAGTTCAGATTTCCAGCTTACAAAAGTGAATTAGAAGACCTGGTGGGACAGAGCTGCTCTTGGTTAACACTGGGAAGACTGGCGTGTGGCAACTCCTTCAGATGGAGCACATAGTCTCAGTGTCAGACACCCCATTCTCCCGAAACTGATGAGTGGGTGTCATCTGACCTTTCAGTCTGCAAGCCCAAAGGACACAGGTGTTAAGCATCATGTCCTCTGGGATGCTGTCCCTGCGGCCCTGAGAGAAGGGACACATACAGATCCACATTTGCACAATCCCATGCACTCGTTAAATGCGCTCACCAAGAACATCCCCGAGTCCTCTCCAAGCCCCTGCAGTTCCCACTTTCTGAACATCTACCTTTGCTGTCTCCTGCATGCCCCTTTCACCTGCCACCTTCCAGTTCCAACTCCATGTGGACACCCTGCCCTAGGCCTCTCCTCTACAGTTTAAGAGTGCCTGGGTGTGAGACATGAGAACTCAAGCCTCAGCTTCGTGCGGAGGGACCCAAAGATAGTAGGATCTGCTAAGGACTTAACCGTTTTGTGCCCTGTGGTTAGGGATCCTCCAGAGGGGCTGTGATGCTGCTCCAGCTAATCTTGTCAGCTTGGCTGGATCTGGAACCACCTAGGAGACAGACCTCTATGGCTGTCTTTGAGGGTGTTTCCACAGAGATTTCGCTGGGGAGGTACAACCTACTCTGAATGAAGGTAGTATCGTGCCAAGGGCCGGGAGCCCAGACTGAATGAAAATGGACTAAAAAGCCAGTAAAGGGGTTGGGAAATGGCTCAGTAACTACAGTACTTGACATACAAACACCTGTAACCTTAGCACAGAGTGGCAGAGACAGGATTCCCCAGAGCTCCTCAGCCGGCCAGCCTAGCTGAAAAAATGAGCTAGGCGCCAGGTTCAGTGAAGAGACTCTATTATAAAAAATAAACTGGAGGGGTTGGGAAAAAAAGGCTTGGTGGGTAGAGGTGCTTGCGGCCAAGTCTGACAACCCGAGTTCAATTCCCAGATCCCCCGTGGTGGAAGGAGATAACTGACTTCACGTGTACACACACACACACACACACACACACACACACACACACACACACACACACACAACCAGCAGAGCACCAACATTTCTCTCTCTGCTTGCTGACTGATGATACAATGTGACCAGCTGCCTCTTTCCTGCTGCTATGCCCTCATGGCCAGGATGGACTGAAACTCTAGAAACAATGAACCAAATTAAATCCTTCCTTAAGTTGCTTCTTGTCAGGGATTTGGTCACAGCAATCAGAAAAGTAACTAAGACAAGTTCAACTTATCCACATAAGCAGAATGCGTATTAGAATTGTGGCTATGTGAATCTATAATTCCAAGGGGGCAGGGAACGCAGGGACAGACAACTCCAATGGGCTTGCTGGCCAGCCAGTCTAGCCGAAGTGGGGATTTCCATGTTCATGGAGTCGCTGTCTCAAAAGATAAGGTGGAGGGCAGGAGAGGAAGCCACATGACATTGACCTTTGACTTCCACGTGTGTAGTACACCCCTACACATACACGCATATCACCTCCCCCACACTCACACACACCAAAACAGAAAAAGTGACTTGTGTCATACTCAGCTACTAAAGTCCTTTAACTCCAACCACATCATAATTTACCAAGCCCAATGTGCTCAGTGCTAACTTGCGGGACACAGAAAACACTGTCCATCAGCCTGATGCTAAGACTAGGCTTCTGGGGGAGGATTCCAAAGAGCACCTGGGAAATGTTAAAACCTTCTGCCGGGCGGTGGTGGCACACGCCTTTAATCCCAGCACTCAGGAGGCAGAGCCAGGTGGATCTCCGTGAGTTCAAGGCCAGCCTGGGCTACCAAGTGAGTTCCAGGAAAGGCGCAAAGCCACACAGGGAAACTCTGTCTCGAAAAACCAAAAAAAAAAAAAAAAAACCCTTCCGGTGTTTGGTGAGGTTAGGTTTTCAGGAAAACTGGAGGTGGTGACATGATACACTTCACAGGTGGGAAGGGAACAGCTGGGGGTGGCTTCATAAGACACTGTGAAGCGGGGCCTCCAGCACAGGCAGTGGCATACAGCAAAGACTGCCCTCCACTCTGAGGATGGGAAAGAACTTTACACCACCTTTCTGCTCACAGGCTGCTGCCCCCCACTGAGAGGCTGCTACCCGTGAGTGGTTCATTTCTGTGTCCCTAACTACGTCCCCGGTGCCAACATGCTGTGAGACTTAGGATTTCGACACCAAACATAATCCGAGCCTCACCAGGGTACCGTTTTCAGCCTTTAAACAGCACCAAGATTTAAAATTCACAATAGAGTATCTTGGGGATCTTAGATTCTTTCATTTTTATGAGCATACATGTTCTACCAGACCGGCTGTTAACATAGCAGTGGTTAAACAGCATTCCCCGTAAACGATGATGACCACAGTGCATGAGAAAATACGAACCAGACAGGGATCTGAAAGGCATGGTAGAAAGGAAAATAACACCCAAAGATTTATCTGAAGGAGTAGCCAAAGGACCAAGACTTAAAGAAATGCCTGTCACTATGAGGAAGGACGTGAGATCTGTGTCACCGGCACGCAGGACAGTTCACCAGCAGGGAACACACACGTTTAAGCATCTGTATGCAGAAAACACACGAAGGACTCAGGAGTATACTTTTTGATTTTTGAGTGCCTGACCAGTTGGGGCACTGAGAGGACTCCACTGCACAGCACAGGCTGTTGACTGCACTAGTGATCCACAGCGCTACACAAATACTCTGGGTGCAAACCATAACAGCAAACAATTGCTCTTTTACCAGGGACAAACTCTTGGCATGACACACCCACTGTCCACTAAATCCCAGGCAAAGGAAACGGAGAAGAAACCCAGGTTATTCGCCCAGCGTCACACAGAGCGGGACACTTGGAGCTGGTGTCCTGAACTAGGTAATCTAGCTGCAGAGTCCTGCTTAGATCTTTCGCTGTAATACTGTTAATTCTTCAGTTTCTTGTGAAACCATATGGTCACAGAAAGCAAGGCAATTAAGATGAGCGCACAAGTCTACAAACACAGTATTCAGGGCAGTGAGGGCCCAGATCCCGTGGTGATTACAACTTTATTTAAAATGCACAGAGCAAGTAGTAGGGTGCACAATAAACGCTCGTTTTCTTCTCTTGATAAAGACCAAAGTAGGGCTAAGACTTTAATGACTTTTCGGACGGTGTCTCTCCCTAATTGCAGTGCTTAAACTCTGACAGGTGATTATTTGGCCGTGCAAAAGGAAAGGTGCAGCCACGTTTTCCAGAAGTGGCCAATCAACGGGTGCCCAGAGGAATTGGAAAGAAATACCGGGGCCTAGGATCAGCAAATGACACCCAAAGCCCCCCGGCCCAGTCTTTCCAGTGCCCTAGAAGCCGGTTCCCGTGCTGCTCCATCAGGTGCTCTCTTCTGCCCCAGGTTTCCTCCTCTGTCCCCGCAGGGCCCCACCAACACACTTCCGCCCAGCGCCCGGGGGAACCTACGACGCTGCGCAGCCGCCGTGGAGGCGGTGCGCTCGGTGCTGCCCGCGCCACTCACCCGGGCACTCTCGGGCAGGTTATAGCGGCACAGCGTGTGGTCAAGGTCGAAGCCCACCACGTCGCAGGCGGCCAGGGAGAAGTGCTGAGCCATAGCTGCGCAGCGGAGGGGGCCGAGACCGGAAGGCTGGTGGAGCCCGCAGGGAGGAACTACCAAGACAAGCCAGGCTCGCAGGAAGGAGGCGGGGCAGGGCGGGGCCTGACGACCTAGGGCGGGGCCTCACGGGGCGGGGCCTCACGGGGCGGGGCCTTACTGGACTTAGCCGGGCCAGGCGGGTGGGGCGTGGTCTGGCAGGGCGGGGCCGGCCGAGTGGGGCGGGGCCTGGGCTCTGGCGGCTGGAGGGCGGCCCACTGCCGCTACAGGCCCCGCCCCTCCCGCGGCCCAAGTCTGCGGCCCGCCCACCTCCTGGAACGCGGCAGTTCTGCAGGTTCCTGAAGGCCACCTCCCTGGCTTGCTTTCACTCTATGCCGTGAAGCCTGTACTGCCAGAGCTGAAGTGTCCGCCTAGGACCCTGCTAGCAAATGTGCCCCTGCTTAAGATTACACTCAGAATTAGTCGGAACTCCCGATCGTCTTCCAGGCGCCACACAACTAAGCGATCCTAGTGAAACCTCATCCTTTATTCTTGAGTGTAGAATAGAACAGTGTGAAATGGAGAAAATGTTATGCACAAATAGCTGTTGGACCCCTTTAACATATAGTTTGGTAGGGTTTTGTTTGTTTGTTTCTGGTTTTTTGTTTTTGTTTTTTGTCTACGTGGTCTTTGTGTGTCGAATCAACAGCTTTTTACTCTTTTTTTTTTTTTTTGCTAAGAATAAGATGTGAAAGGCAGTCCTTGCACCATTTCATCACTTGGAATTTGTTAGAAAATATATTAGACATTATCAAGGACCACCTTGCCAAAAGACACTAAGGCTGGTGGTTATTTGACGTCCTGCTTTGAACTGAGCTTTTCTACGAAGACATCAAAAACCTTATAGATGAATGGGGTATGCTACACAAGACAACCTTTTGCAAGCAGGAAGCACAGAGTGATCTGACTGACAATTTGCTCGATTAAGGACTATAGATATTTTAGATGGAGAATAGCTAATCCAGTTGGGACAAAGGATGCCAGAGACATTTAGCTCTTCCAGCCTCTGTGTGTGAAAAACTAGTATATTAAGATGTCTACCTCACAGCCCTTCATTTAAAAGAGAAAATACATATCTATTATCCTTATACTGTTGCTCTAAATTTAAAAGAACGCTTTGTCTAATGAGAAAGAACAATCGATATGACATAATGATACAACCGATTGAGAATTACATTTAACCCCCATAGATGCTCTTAGGAGGTGAATAGACCAATCAAGGGAATAATTTAGTCTAATAGATAGTGCAGTTGGTTAGGATGCTTATAACACCAAGTGGACTCATTTGAAAACTAATTATTAACTTTTCTGCCATAATGAGCCTCAAACAAATTAGGACTAGGAACAGGATAAAACGCTCTAGAAAATCAAGCAGCTCACAAGTAAGAGCATTAGGACCACTGAGACCCTCCATTCTTTACCGTCTGTGAAGAAAAGGGGGGTTGTTCTGTATCACACTGATACAGGAAAAGTGGGGGTTGGAGGTCCTTGTGTAGGACAGAGGCATCCTAGCTTCAGGTAGGCTTTAACTCAGGAGCTAGGGTGCCACAAGGCCACAGTCAAACAGAACTGAATTAATAGCTCTGGGTTCTTATTTCTCAAATTCAAAGAAAGGAGCTGGGAGGGGAGGCTTAGGAGGGAGTTTGTTCTAGGGTTGGTAGATGGGAGTTTTAAAGAAAGGAAGGAGACAGAGCTCCCATGTCACTGGAGAGGGTCCCAGGGATGGAGCACCGCCAAGCTGCTACTCTAGGGAATTTTCACAGGACTGACGGCAGAGGCTGGAAGAGGCCTGGGAAGGCAAGCTGCTCCGTCCATTTGGCCGACTCTCGACCTGCCCAGGTGCTGCTCAGCTGGAATCGTGTCATCATTCATAGTGCCACCACTGCTCATCTGCATAGTACAGAGGGACAGTATAGACGACAGAGCAGGAACCAGGGGTTCCTTGTGTGTTCCTGGCCTCTTTCTGCTACAGAAGCAAAGTGGTTTTCGTTTGTTTGTTTGTTTTGTTTTTTACGTCTGGCTAGGGACAAAAATCTTTGAGGTCTTTGCTGGGCTAGTTTCTATTCCTTGTTCTTACCAACAAACAGTCCCTCGTGAGTTAGTGCTGGAAGCACTGAGCTCCATATGCTTCTCTGAATCTTCGATGGAAGGTCTACCAAATCTGACTTCTGTTTCAGTTTAAACTTGATGGCGTGTGTGTGTGTGTGTGTGTGTGTGTGTGTGTGTGTGTGTGTGAGAGAGAGAGAGAGAGAGAGAGAGAGAGAGAGAGAGAGAGAGAGAGAGAGAAAGAGAGAGAGAGAGAGAGAGTTGGGGGGTATGTGTGTTAATAGGCACTTTAGAGATTCTCTTACTGTGGTCGGTATACCAGCATTCACGGTCAGAAGTGTTCAAAGGTTGGTTTCTTCATGACTTAGCAGAAGCTTCTCTGTACAAACTCCCCCGGATGTTCTGAACCAGGGTCAGGAAATTCTTTAGGGGAGGAGAGGGAACATAAGTCATTCTTCGAGAAAAACATCCCCATCTGTAACCAGGTGGCTCGAAGCTGGAGTCGGCCATCAGACGTGTTCAGCAACAAGCCGATCCTTGCTGATCAACCAGCATTTTATGTCTCATATTTCTCTTGGCTACTCAGAGAGTCCTTGTGCTGTTGTCTAGATTATTTCACTTGGTGGAGAATTTTGCTAGTTAATCAGTTTCCCCACTGAAGATTGTATTCTTGAGCCCCGCCCACCTTTTGCTGTCCACTGTCCCAAACCTCATCTCAGCTCCTCCAAGAAGGTGTTTCCTTCCTTTTCTTCCATTCCCTGCAGAACACTGAACTTAAATACCAGTGCTATGGCTCATAAAGCTTGTTGTTTTTAAGTAAAGATTGGCCCTCTTCTCACACACTCAACTTCAATACAAATAACACGGATTACCTGTTATCGGCTAAAAGCTGAATCTGCTTAAATATTGTAATAGTTACTGTCCCCCATTGCTGTGATAAAAGCAACGTCTCAAGCCCACAGCTTGAGGGTACAGTGCACGGCAGCGGGGAAGCCCTGGTGACAGAATAGATCTAGCTGGGGTGGCAGGAGTGAGGCAGCTGGTGACATTTCATCGGCAGTACAGAAGCAGAAAGAGATGGATGTTTGTGTGTAGCTCTTCTTTTTTTCCTGTCCAGGACCATAGTCTGTGGGGTGGTACGATGCACATCCAGGGAAATGCCCTCTATCTCATTGAAACCTCTCTGGAAACAGCCTGAAGACAAGGCCACAGGTTCATCTCCTAGGTGATCCTCGATCCTGTCATGTTGTCAACGGAGATTAACCGTCACATATATGAATTGTTTCTTTGAAGAACATGTTGAATAACAATGTGAGTTGTGTCCTTTCCAAGTCATTCGTTGGAGCCATATTCTGTAATGTGGTTGTATTTAGAGACAGGGCTTATAGGGAAGTGATTTTGTTAAATAAGGTCATAAGGTCATGAGGGTGGGTCCCTCATCAAACAGGCTTATTGTCCTGCAATAATATGGAGTGACATCAGAGAGCTCGAGCACAGAAGAAAGGTCATGTGAGAATCTAATCAGGACCAGGCTGCAAGCCAAGGAGATAGGCTTCTGTGGAAACCAGGTCCTGTGGCTCCATGGTCTTAGCCATCGCCTACAGAACTATGAGGAAATATTCCGTTGTTAGGAGCCTCCTACTATGTGGTTTTCCAA
Organism: Peromyscus eremicus; assembly: GCF_949786415.1. Taxonomy (NCBI): domain Eukaryota; kingdom Metazoa; phylum Chordata; class Mammalia; order Rodentia; family Cricetidae; genus Peromyscus; species Peromyscus eremicus. The sequence continues at coordinate 17,410,840 of NC_081424.1, read as the reverse complement.
AGACAGCCTAACTAGACTAAGGCAGTCAATAATGAGATTGGTCTCTAATCAATATTGATGTGTTAAGTAGAATGAGCATTGTTGGCCATTTCAAAGATCCATAAGGAAAACGGGTTTTATGCCATTTGTCAATTTTTTTTTTTTACAAATTTCAGTACTTTAAAAAGCATTCCATTTACTGAGTTTTGTAACTACAGTGACATAATAGTTTAGAAATCAGAAATAGTTTGTAATATTGCTTACAATTGAATTTTATCATGAAAACTCATTCCTCTCCTTTCTCTTCCTGACACTGTCTTGCTATGTCGAGCTGGTCTCAAATGAATAATCCTCTTGTTTAATTCCAAGTGCTGGAATTACGGGCCTGCAATAAAAACCTCACACCCCACTCAGCCTTTTAATAATAGTATCACTTAGCCATTGTGATCTATGGCTTTCACTTACTCACCAGTATTTACCTAAATAATAACTCTGATTAATTAGCTTAGGTTTTAGGTTGTGAAACAACTCATTAAAATGATCACCTGTGGGTTTACAACTTTCTCTTAACATATAAATTGCAAACATAATTTGTGCAAATATTCTTTTACATAGAGAGGTGCATGGTCTTTATTTCATTAGTTTAGAATGTACTTCTTTCTCAGAACTCCTAGTTAAGCATCGGAACATTCAACATTTTATATGCCCTACGCTAACCCACTTATTCTCTGCCATACATAGCTTGATTAAATTGTATTAACAAGCTTTATTCAGAAAGAATGATAAAATTTACAACTACTTAATCTTTATGGCATCTCAATACTAGCTATTCAGCTAAGAAAAAGCATTCTTGTAATACTGGGCAAGACCTTTAGGTGGCAGTAGCTCTGCATGGGACCATTTTCCATTTTGTTTGTGCTCTTCAGATCTTTACATTTCTTAATTAAAAACCATTTAATCTTGGGGACTCTGGTTCTGATATTGCAACAAAAAGAGAAACTTAGAAATTTCACTGAGGTTTTTGTGTTTGTGCTTACTTTTGATGGTGGTGTTTAAAATGTGAAATGAGCCTATCTTGAGGAGAGAGATAAAACATTAAAAGACAGAACTGTGTTTCAAACGGATCCCAAAGGGCGAAGCAATTGATTGAAAGGTAAATATTAAGTTTTACTTGTAGGTTCAAGTGACCAACTTTAACACCATAGTGCAGAATCCTGATTCACTAGCAGGAAAGTCAGAAAAGACATATCAATAAACTCAAGGTAAACTCCGTGTATTTTGAACAGACGGCAACTTCACAATATGCACCTGGCTCTTACTGAACTGTATATACCTTGGTAATAATTTGTTGCTGTTGGCCGGGCTGGCCATGAGTAGGAATCCCTGGTGTGTAAACCATAAAACACCTCGAGTTATGGTATTATCAGAAAAAAAAAAGTCCAAGTCTAATACAACTCAGGAGAGCACTTCATACATACCACTCTACACTCAGCCAACGGTTGTACCTCTCTACAGTTAGAGCAAGCCCGCCATGCTGGAAACATGGAGGTAGAAAAGAGAAAAGGAAAACTCGCTGATGGGACGGCTATTGCAGGCCCACTCTCAGACACTCAGCCACTTTCCTCTTTGTCACAGGGCACTGTGGAAAGCCACCTCCTCTTAGATTTCCCCAAACAAATAAAGATCAAATTCTCCCTGCTCTGGGCTCCCAAGCTCCTATGGAAGGGGCTGTTGCTCCCCATGTGGGGAAACCCTTGCATGGGCAGTATAACACTCGTCAAAAAGCTTACTAATGTTTTCTAGCCTGCTTCCCCGAGACTGTATTACCAGATCGAATGTACCATCCCTAATTGTACTTGTCCCAAATATTCCATAGGGCAAATTAACACTAAAAATTACCTATTGTAGTGGGTAGCCATTCCAGCTTTGATCTGGAAGTTCCAACCCCCATTGAGGCTTCGGCAACTGTCACGCCTACAAGGCGGGGCCAAGGGAGGCGCCAAGAGACCCAGAGCTGGATGGGCCAGCGCGCTCTCTGTTCCTGGACCCTGGACAGTGGAGGTTGACCGAGCAGAGCTCCAGAGAACAACTCTGGACTGCGACACACCTTCCCCAGACCCCATGACCTATCTATCCCTTCATTTGTAAGTTACCCACTAAATAAATCTTCCTTTTAACTACGTGGAGTGGCCTTAATAATTTCACCAATAACCTATTCTGTTATTTCAATTGAAATTATTATTTTGTGCTATTATTTGCTGAATCTGGCATCTCTAGCCCATTTCACAATCAAGTTTTTGGCAGAGAAGTTTTTTTTTTCTTTTTTAATTTTTAAGATTTATTGTTAATTATGTGTCTGTGTATGTATCTTCCTGTGGGTATGTTTATGTAAGTGCAGATGCTCTTGGAGACCAGAAGAGGACATCAGATTCCTGGAGCTGGAGTTATGTAGGTGCTTATGAACTGTTAGATGTGGGTGCTAAGAACTGAACCTGGGTCTTCTGGAAAAGCAGCAAGTGCTCTTAACCCCTTTGTAGCTAGAGTTTTCCTGCGTTGCCCACAGTCAGGACAAAACTCTGTCACCCACCAGTCCCACAGCCGCTCAGACCCAACCAAGTAAACACAGAGACTTATATTGCTTACAAACTGTATGGCCGTGGCAGGCTTCTTGCTGACTGTTCTTATAGCTTAAATTAATCCATTTCCATTAATCTATACCTTGCCACATGGCTCGTGGCTTACCGGCATCTTCACATGCTGCTTGTCATGGCTGTGGCTGGCAGTGACTCCTTCCGCCTTCCTGTTCTTTCTTTTCTCCTCTGTGTTAGTCCCGCCTATACTTCCTGCCTAGCCACTGGCCAATCAGTGTTTTATTTATTGACCAATCAGAGTAATTTGACATACAGACCATCCCACAGCACCCCTTCCCCCATGAGCCATCTTTCCAGATGCTATGGGGTGTGTGTGTGTGTGTGTGTGTGTGTGTGTGTGTGTGTGTGTGTGTGTGTGTGTCACAGGATGCATGTTGAGGTTGGGAAACAGCTCTTTGGAGTGTTTCATCTTTGCTTGGATTCCAAGGGTTGAACTCAGTCACCAGCCTCGATTGGCAAGTGCCAATCTGATGAGACATCTTGTCAGCCCCCCAAAAGCTTTTTTAACATTTACTTTCATTTGCAAAGTTCAGAATTTAAAATCAAATGTGCTTTAGTGTTTTTTTTTTTTTTTTTTTTTATAAACTGAATTGTTTTATATGTTGGAACCTTAACCTTTATGGGTTCATAATGTGACTGTAGTTGAAGGTACTGCCTTTGAGGAGGTAGTTGGACTAAAATGAGGGCATAGGGTGGCCTCAAATCCAGTCTGGTTAGTATCCCTATAAGATGAAATTTAGGATATGAAGAGACATATGCACACACAGGAAAAGATTACATGAAGACACTGTAGGAAAAGAAGGCAAAGTTAAATAAGGAGACAGAGGGAAAGTGACATCTGTCCGCTAAGTTGGCCTCCAAAGACACAGAACATAACGACACTTTGACTCCCAGTCTCCAGAACCCTTAGAAACGTGTTTTGTTTTAAAGTTGCCTCATCCGTGGTATTTAAGCCTGGCTAAACAATACAGCTTTCAAGACTGTTCTTCGGCTCTAAGAGTCAAGTCCATTCTGAAACACAAAACCAAAAATCATCACTCTTTTCTGTTACAGGAAATCTCCCTTTGAGGGCGAGGCTGAGAAGACACTATTGCTGTTTTCTGAATGTTACGAAGAGCTCACTGAATTCTTTAATATTATATACTATGGGAGCAAACTATAAACAAAATATAATGGCAACACACCTGGCCTTCTTGTGTAAGATTGGCATTCCCAAGGGCTTATGGGAGATTTGTGAGATGGTCTTGGAGTCTGATGAGTCTTTTGGTGGTAACAGTAGCAAATAAAATGTGAGAGACCAAGATGGTTCTTAGATCATGGCCCTACATTCCTCTTCTTCCACTCATGTCTGGATTTAAAAAATTTAAGCGTTTAAGTGAGTTGAAGTTTAGAGTCTTCAAGAGTAACCAAAAATAAACATATTTTGAAAATCTGTTCTAAACTGGTTTCTTGTGACTCAGTCTTGAATCTGTAGCTTCTCATCTCCCAACCTTCTGAGCAGGAAGTTCAGTCTCATAACTTAAGTGACTGAATGCATGATAGGAGAATGAGCCACAATAACGCAACAAGCTTTCATGTATAATTTTTTACCAACATTTTCAAGCATTACTCCTGTCTTTGCCTACTCTGAGCACATGAATGGATCCCATCTACCATGTTAGCTAGAGTTGAGAAGTGAGTTCCTCTCAGAGCTGCCACATCTAAGAGGAAAACTAAATGGCTATCTTGATGTGACTGAACATATCGATTCTAAAATGCCATAACCCATGTCAAATGCTTATGGCTCACAATAAGCATGCATGGTCTCCTGAAACAAAACAGAAATGCTGTATGATGCACTGTATCATTCATTTCCAACTCCTGCCTCCCTCAGAAACTGCTGGGGAGTTTAGTTATGGGAAGAGGAGGTTCTTAGATACAATGTTCTCTTCTGCAAGATTTAGTGGATTTTAAGGCTTTTTGCCCCATCACCATGAAATTCTCACTTCTCAAGTCTGATTTATGAAGATTTGCATAAAATTCACATTGAACTAGGATTTGCATCATTTTTCATGGGTGGGCTTCCCTTACCAAGTGTTTTGAAAAAAGACATGGCTAAGGGTGGTATATTTGAAAGTGATCCCAGACATCAGCAAGAAATCAAGGGAGAGGGAAAAATGACAGCGAATATAATAGAATTATATATTAATATAAGGTTAACATCAAGGCCACTGTAGCTAGCAATGGTTCAATACTTCTAGGATGTCCCATAAAACACAGAAGGGCCTCAGAACCAGCACTAGGATGAGGAAAGGTTGAATATATATCTACTAGCTCCTTTTCTGTCTTGTTTGAGAGTTACCTACACACCAGCTTTTTAGCCTGTAAATGACCTTGGGTTCCTATGGTCTCAGAGTTAGCCCCTGGGTACCAGGAATAAGGACCTCTCAGAGATCTATTGAAGTAGGCTATTGCCAGTGCTGTGAATCTGAACTTACATGTCTGAACTATGCCTTAAATCAGAACTCGTCTGAAAGGTTGAGGATGGGGTACCAGCGCCATCTGGTATAGCAGCCATTTTTGTAAACCTTAATCACTTCAACATCGTTTGCAAAAATTTATTTCACTAAGAATTTATCTGGGATTGGTGTCTCCATCTGTTGGTCAGTCTGTTTGCAACCCATTTTTCATCCCATCTCCTCTTTCTGTCCATCTGTGATCTGCTGTGTGTTTTCTTTCCAAATAAAAAGTAATAAAACTTAATGGGAGATACCACAAATGCTTTAGCCCACTGCTTTCCAAATGTGTTTGCATTGTGGGTACATAGAAACTGGTAGTGTTTATTTAGTATGGTGGGGCCAATAGAAAACCTGGCCCAGCTAGGTGGGGCAACCAAGGCTCATGAACTTCTGGTCATCCTGTTTAGACCCAGGAAAGGGTCGATAAGTATCTTATCATAAATATAATTGAGTATTGACAGGACACACTGTTTGAAAACTCTATTGAACCCATTGTTTATTTTTCTTTCCTTTTTAATTGCTAGTGAATTCTTGAGTTCTAACTTCTGAGTTCAAATGAGCAAATGTTTACTGTATCTCTACTATGTGCTAGACATGTAAGAGTTACTAGAATATAATAGCAGACAACATGGCAGCTTCCCTAGAAGAGCCTGTAGTTCGAGGATGAAACGCTGCACGATTTGACAAACCCAATAAAACCCTGCACATGAAATACAGAGAAAAAGAGGCTATGAAGCTGCCTCGGTGGTTGAAATCTCAGCCAGTCAAGCATGAGGACCCACGTTCAGATCTCCAGCCCCCACAGAAAAAGCCAAGCATGGTGCCTGTAACCCAAACACCAGGGAGACAGAGACAGATGGGTCCCTGATGCTCACTAGCTAGCTAGTCTAGCCAGTCAGTGAACTCCCAAGTTCAGTGAAAGATGGAGAGAGGAAGATGTTGTGGAATATTTGTTTAACCAGGCAAAGTTGTGTTACGTTTGTTCATGCTGCATTGGTTAACAGTGAAAAGATGTGTTGCATTTGCGTTAATTTTAAATAAAATTAACCTGGGCTCAGAGAGGCAGGGTTAGCAACTGGTTGACAGGAAAGAGCAGGGCAGAGCTTCTTGTGGATTTTTTTTTTTTAAGTTGGGACGGTGTGGAAGAGAGTGGTTTGCAGACTCCAACAAAGAGAGAGAGTTAACCAGTTGCTACTCTAACTCCCTAAGCTCGTAGGTTTCCACCCTAGCCTTTGAATCTCCAGTTTTATTAGAACTATAGAGATTTAGTTGGAACTACCTTTAGTGGCAGCAACAGAGCCATTGTCTGGGGGAACAGCATTCCCCCAGGCTATGGCCTGAGTCCTGGGCCACTAGTAGATTAAAGCACAACCACTGTAATGAAGTTATAACAACAGGAAGACACTGGACACTAACCTCGGGCCTCTGCATTCATGTTCATGCATGTGCACGTATACACACACATACACACAGTCTTATGAATAAACTAGAAGAAGCAACTAGGCTGGCCAATCTTCTATGCTTAATGGTATGTGGTCATTCCAACACATTCTGACCAGTTTTGATTCCTTTATTTCTATTCCTCATGTTCTTCTTAGAAAGAAAGGCAGGTCTTGCTGTGGGAGACCTGAAGATGTCTCTACATCTAAGTTGTTGCATTAGCATCTGTTTTTATGACAGCCTTCCCTACCAGCTGTAAGTTACTTGGGACTAGATTCTTTGCCCCATTCATCTTTGTACTTCAGTGACTAGCTGTGCAGCCCGGCTCACAATGCCCATTGTGTGAAATAATGGCCGTTTCTTCATTTCTGTCTTATCCACTGGGAGTCTAGAACGGCTGCAAAAAGCCGTTACTTAGGGGAAGAAGTACCATATTTTACAGAAGCTCACAATCTATGTTTCCAGTAATCAATTGAAGTTTACATGTCACAGGCAACGAGGATGTTAATTGCGTAGAGCCACAAAACAGACAGTGTTTTGACAACCATTAATTTTTCATTCCATTAAGTACTAGTATAAGGGCATCAGTTTCTAACTTTTCATTTAACTGTTAGTAGATTTCATTGCCCACACCAAGAACTCACATATAGGTAATATTAAGATGGCTGGAGCTAACCTAGTTGGAACACAATAATTCACTTACTTTTAAAAAATAATACTTGCCATAGGAACAATGAATATTTTATGAACTTAGGCTTATATGTTTTATTATGTTTCATAGGGTTCCCTTGCTTTCTCTGAATGCATTTTGCCCCTGTGGGGATGATATGGATGATACTGCCTGGTTAAACTGTCTTCATTGCATAGAGAGACTCTTTCTAACAGTCCTTTTGAAACTTCTGTAAAGAGAATGGTGGAATAAAAACTGTTTATAGCATGTTTATACATGCAGAATTTCTAGTCACATTCTAGAAAATTAGACAGGCAATATAAACACAAATATGTTCATTTTCTCCCTTTTCCCACCCAATAAGAGAGCACATGAAGGAAAACATTTAAGAGCTACAGAGTCCCTGTGCTCAGTTTTCTTTCTCTGCTCATCTCTGTGACACACACATTCACTCAGAAACACTGTGTTGCATGGAAGTGGAGCTTGTCAATGAGTGGAGTAATAATAAAGATTACTCTTTATTATTATTCTTCCATATAGAAGAAATCATATGAAGAATATTAGAAGGGCCTGGAGAAATGGCTCAGCAGTTAGGAGCACTGGCTGCTCTCCCAAAGAACCTAGGTTCTATTCCCAGCACACACATGGGGGCTCACAACCATTTCTAACTGCAGTCCAGGGGGTCCAATGATCTCTCCTGGCTGCCTAGGCACTGCACATGCCTGGTGCAGAGGCATGCATGTAGGCAAAACACTCATGCACATAAATGCAATTACTTACTTAATGAAGAACATTAGATAATGACTTCATTACTACACTATGTAACTATACAGGACACATAGATGAATGGAATTCTACTCTGTCAAAATGTCTGACACTTTCTTAAAAGCTTTTTCACTTTTTAACTTGAGCTTTCTTCTTAAAATTATTTATGCACATATAAGCATTCCATGAGACACAAAAAGAGCAAAGAAAATGAATGTGTAAATCCCCTTTCACTATTTTACACATTTATCACTCTTGTTTTCAGTAGTAACTGTTACTGACAATTGGATGAATGCTCTATAGACCTTTGCCAATACATAAAATGCAGATATATGTTCAAGCATATATATGCATATTTTTAAAATTTGAACATGCAAATACTTCTTTTTCTTTTGGTGTGTGTGTGTGTGTGTGTGTGTGTGTGCATGTGTGTGTGTATTGCATATACATCAGCTTACCCCAGTCTTCCTCCAGTCTTCACATTTTCCATTCACTGAAGATTTTAGCTTTTCATTATAGTTTTTCCATCTGTTCTAGCTTCATTTCTGTTACTGTGACAAAACACCCCAACCAAAAATAACTTAGACTGTAAAGTAGATTTGGCCAATAATTTGAGGTTTTGATTCATCATCTAGTGGAAGTCAAGGCACAGACTGATCACTTCAGATCCACATTCAAGAGCAGAGAGAGATGAAATGCCCTCCTGCTTCCCGTTTGCCACTTGTTTCTAGCAATCATCTAGCTTTTTCCTGTCTTATACAAGCTCTCCTGCCTAAAGAGTGGCGCTTCCCACAATGGATCTTTCTACACCAACTTACACTGAAGACAGTTTAACACAGACATACCCACAGACCCATGATCTAGACAAATCCTTAATTGAGGCGTCTTTTCAGGTGATTATAAGTTGTGTCAAGTAGACATTTAAAACTAACCATCCCCAACTCCACATAGCTCTTAATTTTTAATGATTCCAATGTCTTTACTTCTCAGTTCCTTTCATCCTCCCTCTGTGATGAACTTGCTGTCCACACTACCTCAGTTACCCATTGGAAATTATCCAAACAGTGTAAACACCAACATTCCTATTTCTACTTCTTCTATAATATCCAAAACAATGTATCTTAATACTCTTCTATTTTTCCATATTTTCAAGTACTCAACAATTCTCTGAAGCCAGAGGTGTCTGTAATATTAATTAATTCTTACCTTTAAAAACCATTTTTCACTGCTTTTCAAATATTCATGGCAATCATAATCACTTCACTGACACATCCTTAATTTTTATATATATATATATATATATATATATATATATATATATTCTCATCTCTTTATAGAAAATCACAGTCCTGGTAGTAGTTGATTTTTAAAAACTAGTCATTCTTTTTTCCTGTTTCCATGTACACTATAGCTCTGCTGTCCTTCTCATTGAGAGATACCTTGTTTCTCCATTTTTTAAAAAAATATTGATCTAGCCTTGTGATTTACTGCAGCTGACAGTTTTGCTGCAAAAAGTGACATGTTACCAATTCTGAGCAAAACTCACAAGACATCTGGGATTCTACACTTTTCTGTGGGCACTCTCCACTATTATGTAAACGAGGCTGGGCTCTGTTTCTTCTAGAAGCAAGAGAATATACTATGCGTATGGATAAAAGGATCAAGAAAGAGGTTAGAGGGTAATTCCACATAAATAAATCAAAAGATTGCTTCCTAGCATTAGAGGTCATAATGTAGAGAAAAATCATCCCACATCAGCTTTAAGATGAGTGACTTGGGAGGCAAGCTATGGTGCTGAACTGTCATGTTCCCTGTTGGATGAAGTAAGGGGTAGTCTTTATAAAGGGCACAAGAGAGCTCCATGAGAAACAGTTGCACCAACAGTAACATAGAGACTTTAAACCTTCCTGCTTTAGGTTCCTTGGGAATGTCCCTTCCCTAGGATCCTGAGGGAAGTTAGTCAAGGCTGTGTTTTATGATAAGGTGAGTCACAGTGCTTCACGTGAAAACACATAAAATGGAATGTTTAATTTGCTTCTACTTTCAAATGAAATGTCTTATTAATTTAAATGTGGAAATCACCTAAAACTTTTTTTTTCATTCCCTTTGTGTTAGAAAATATGAATATATAAATAATTCGGAATTATCCTTGAGTGACTGAAATGTATATTAATTGGGAGACAAATTTTTTAAAAGTGTGGATGTAACATACTAAAATTAATTCACATTAGCATGACCCTCCTTTTCCTGATCTTCTCAATGTCTTTTTATGAGAAGTTCAGTTTAAAAGTGCCAGGTAAATAGAAGGCGTTAATGGTCCTTGTTTTATTATAATAATAATAATAATTATTATTATTGTTATTGTTATTATATTTTAGAGACAACTCATAGGACAACAGAAGTACAAACACTGCCTTTTCTGCAGGCCAGTTGTGCAGCTAGATCACAGTACCACTGCCGGCAGAGAAAAGCACATGAGAGTTGATTTAAAATCTGGAGAGATTTAGTTGTTAAAGCTTTCAGGGAAAGCTTGAGAATCTGATGTTGGATTCCAGCACCCATGTAAGAAGCCGGGCATAGTCCCCTATGCCTGTAACCCCGAAAGAAAAAGAAGTACTTGCATGTTCAAATAAAAAATGCATGTATATGCTTGTACATATGTCTGTATGTATTGGAAAAGGTCGGTAAAGCGTTCATCCAATTGATTGGGGAAAGTAGAGCCAAGAGAATCTCTGGGCCTCATTGGCCATCTAGTCTTGCTTGACTCAAGGAGCTCTGGGTTCAGTGAGAGACCCTGCTCCAAAGCAAACAAACAAATAAACAACAAGACGAGTAGAGAGTGATGATGACACTGTGGTGGTCTAAATGAGAAACGTCTCCTGTAGTCTTGGAGATTAGAATGCTTAGTCCCCAGCTGGTGCTGTTTGAGGAGGCTTAAGAGCAACAAGGTGTGGCCTTGTTGGAGGCATTATGTCACAGGCTTTAAAACTTTAGAGACTCCTGTGTTCTCCTTCTGCTTTGTGCTCGTGGTTGAAGAGGTGAGTTCCCAGCCTGCTGTTCCTGACACGGTACCTGTTTCCTGCTTCCGTGCTATCCATGGCATCATCACCACGAACTGTCTGCAATGGCTAAGGTAACCTCATCTTGTTCTGACTCCATTTTATGTTGGCTTAGATAGTGCTCACCGCCCCCACCACTGTGGTCATGTTTGTCTTGGCAACACATTTGAAATTTCCATGGCCTTGACCCTGATGCAGATCTATTGACCAAAATAATTAAAGTCATCTAAAAGAAATAGAAAAGCTGTAAGTTAAAAAATAATTGGCATGTAATGTTATGTCTAAAATAATTACTATACTCTGCCAGGAATGAACATTTCAAGGTTACCTTGGCCTCATCTAACTTTGATGTAAATTATGGTCTTTGTGATTTTTGCCTTTAAAAACTCTGTACCCCTGAGCTTTTGCCCTTACCAAGGGACTTTTCAGAAGCATAAGAATATTCTTCATCTGGCCATCAATAAAAAGGACTTAAAACTTTTAATTGGCTCAATCATCATGGTTGTCAATAACTATTTTGTGTGGATCATTTCAGTATCCCTCTTCCACTGTACGCCTATATAAACTCCTCTTTCCAGAGGTTACCTTGGTCACAGTGTTTTGTCATAGCAATAGAAAAATAGCTAATACATTGTATTTTACTCAATCTAAAATAATTGGTATTATTAGGATTGGAAAGATGATTCAGTGATTAAGTGCACTTGCTGTTCTTGTAGAAGACCTGGGCTCAGTTCTTAGTACCTGGGTCCAGTTCTTAGTACCCACATGACAGCTTGTTCCAGTTCCAGGGGCTCTGACACCCTCTTCTGGCCTCTGCAGCCACCAAGCACACCCATAATGCACATACATATATGCAGGCAAAACACTCACATGTACAAAGATAAATATTTTAAAATATTTGGGATTATTACTCCTATTTCATAAATGAGGATTCCCAAGGCTCAGAAGTGATGCCACTTGCTAATGTTAGAGAACTGGCAAAGAATGCTATATCACTAATATCCCTTTCTCTTTATCTGAAGGTGGGGTCGTCGCTCTAATTGTTAAAGGGGGAGCAAAAGGTTAGCATCTAAGTCCCCAGGAAAAAAAGGTACAAAAGAACACCATGATGTTCAAAGCAGATCAAAGTAAGGAAAAAAAAACATTAACTAATTTTGTGCCATCCTTTCAAAACATTTTATAACTACTACCTCATTGAATCATAACAATGATCTTTATGGTGGAGATTCTTTTGTTTTCCTTATTTTGGCAGAAGAGGAATTGAGCATAATAGGATCAAAAAAAACACCTCAAACACTTTGCTGACAGGAAGTAGATATAGGAAAGGTAACATCTGGAGGACCCAACACAGACTTGACTTCCGGCTTTATGGTGGAGAAACACGTGGCTGCTGGCGTGTAAGACTCAGTCTCTTGCTGTGAAGGAGAAAAGACTTCAATAAACAGGAAGAATAGAATCAGATGACCTTGGCACTTGGTTGGATTCACCTACGCAGAACTCATGGGTATGAAGGGATGACTGACTGAGCACCACCTCATGGAAGTTTTAATGTCATACAGGAAGTTTTTATATATGAAATCCACTAAAATATATTAAGAAAAATAAACACTTGAAACGTTTAGCTCAAATTTAATTTTGATTCTTGTGTATCTGAATACTTGAGCAAACACAATTGACTGAATTCATTTCTCATTTTTCAGAGGTAGGTACAGTAGCCCACCATTTGAATCTGCCTAGGACTTATCCAGAATTAACACTGAAAGCCCCTTCTCTGGTAATGTTTACCATGTTTACCATGTTACATACATATCGTAAGCCTGCTAGCATAAAAAGCATGTAAATTAATGTACCTGTCTTTAAGACGTACCGGTCTTCTGGACTTTGCTTTTTCAGAATGTGACAATATTCTTTAACTCTGAGTTGGTTTGTCTTAGGTGAATCTAGAGAAGACCTTGTACATTAGATCTCTGAATTGTTGGTTTGAAATGTTGCTAATTTTTCTCCTAAGGAGAAGTCAGATGCCTCCCTTGTACAAATTCTCTGCAGTATAGCCCTGCTGACCAAGCATGTCTAATGTCCAGCAAATGCTCTGCTCTTGGCTCCTTGTGTGTTGGTGTGGAGGACAGAGACAAGCAGACTCTCAGACATTCCCCCTTCACCCCTGTGGCAGGCGGGAACAGACTTTGAACTCTCCTGTTAGCCTTCTTGAGAATTTCCTCATGTCCTTGACATCTTAGCCAAATGTAATTTTAAGCTCTCAGTCTGTCAACTCTGGATAATTCTTAGCTATGTCATAGTGTTGTGGTGGGAATTGGTTAATATTTATGAACACATTTAAGTGGAAAAGTGCAGTATAAATATTACTACATGCACTGAAAAATTGTTTCCTACATAGTATTATGCACAAAGAAAATAAGCCATGGACTGTAGTATTCTTGGAACAATTTTTAAGTGGTGATCAGTTATCTGTGTTCCCCCTTTCATCTTTTATACATTTAGAGCTTTTGTGATTTAATGTTTTCAACAATGATTTCTGCTAAATTTATTTTTTTATTGTTGTCATGCATTGATGTATTTTGTTTCCTGTTAAGTTCAATACATCTTTCTATTTCCAGTTACAATTTGTAAATCATTGACTGTGATTTTCCTGCTCTGAAATGTGTCCAGCATACTCAGGATATTTGTCATTACTTAAGAATGGGCATGGAAACACGTTACTGAGGAGAACAGATACTTCTCTACTTAGCTTTATTGTATATAAAAATCCTGTGATGTAAATTCTTGGTGCATTCTTGAATTTGTAAGCATAAAATTAGAAGTAGATTTGATTAAAAAAATGGAATTTTGAGTATAATAAAATTACACTTAAGTATTTGATTAAGTTTGTAATTCATATAAGACAGAAATAATACATTTCTTATAAAACATCAGTAATAAACCTCAATATGTTTACAGTAGCATTTTTTTATGATGTTAAATGTTAAACTAGCACAGATCAAGACCATTTTTGTTTTGTTTTGAGGCACATTCTCATGAAGACCATATTAGCTTGAACTTACTATGTCCTCAAAGGATGACCTTGAACTACTGGTTCATCTGTCTTCACCTATTCAGTGTTGTGATTACAGGCATTCACTGCCATGCCTAGCTAGAAATATTTCTTAAAAATTCCTTCTTCATGCTGTTAGAGTGGTGAGATAATTGTCATTTTTTAATATTTTAATATTTAATAACTTCTATACTATCTAAGGATTTCTATTGGTATGAAGAGACACTATGACCACAGCAAGCAACTCTTATAAAGGAAAATATTTAATTGGGGGGGCAGCTTACAGTTCAGGGGTTCAGTTCATTATCATCATGGTGGGACATGGTGGCATGCAGGTAGACATGGTGCTGGGGAGGTAGCGGAGGGTCATACATCTTGCAGGCAACAGAAAGTGATCTGAGGGTCACACTGAGCAAAGAGACCTCTTTTGCCTGAGCAAAAGAGACCTCAAAGCCTGCCCTCACAGTGACACACTTCCTCCAACGAGGCCACACCTACTAATAGTGCCAATCTCTGGCGGCCATTTATATATGTCTATTGCACAAGTTTTCCCAAAACTGAACTGTTTCCGCACTTTGGCTACATTAGTAGAGACAGTTACATGGTCTTGCATGCTGTGTTTCCCCACAGAATGTTGTGCCACACAAAGTTAACAGCTATTTAAGACCTAGTGTCCTACAGATAGTTTAAGCACTTCAGTAGAATCAGCCCTAATGCAGGGCCTGATCCTCAGTCATGAACATTTAAAATCTTTGCCCAGAAATTACCATATTTATAAAATATACTCTAGATAATGAAGTTCATAAGCTGATAATTAAACAGAATTTTAAAATATTAATTGCTAATAACAAGTGTATACTGGGAAGAGCTAGTAGATGTATTAAAAAAGCTAACCCAGAAAACAAAGATGGCTCAATGAAGAGAAACTCTGATAGGGAAAACAGATATTACCAAGTTGTGGTGGTATTGTGTTCCCCGAAATATTGTGCACTCTAATAAACTTATCTGGGGTCAGAGACAGAACAGCCACAATATTAAACATAGAGGTTAGGCAGTGGTAGCACACGCCTTTAATCCTAGCACTCCAGAGGTAGAAATCCCTCTGGATCTCTGTGAGTTCAAGGCCACATTGGAAACAGCCAGGCATAGTGACACACGCCTTTAATCCCAGAAAGTGAGCCTTTAATCCCAGGGAGTGATGGCAGAAAGCAGAAAGATATATAAGGCGTGAGGACCAGAAACTAGAAGCTTTTAGCTGGTTAAGCTTTCAGGCTTTGGAGCAGCAGTTCAGCTGAGATTCATTCTGGATGAGGACTCAGAGGTTTCCAGTCTGAGGAAACAGGATCAGCTGAGGAACTGGTGAGGTGAGGTAGCTGTGGCTTGGTCTGCTTCTCTGATCTTCCAGCCTTCACCACAATAACTGGCCTTAGGTTTTATTTTCATTAATAAGAACTTTTAAGATTCATGCTACACCAAGTGTCTGATAATCTCATCCTAATATACACTTGACTATGACCCTTTCTCATTCTTACTGAAATTCCACAGAAATATCTGGTAATTAAAATCAGAATGCACTAGAGACACATTGGTATGCTATTTTGATGTAACACTTCTTTTTTCAATATTTGTTCGTCACTCATACAAAATCCTTCTTTAGTTCCTAATGAACTTCCTTATGACAAAAAGATTCCACTTTAGACCCAACTTCATAAAGGTATTTCTTTTTTAGGGATGCCCTATGCTTTTTGCAGAGATTTAGGAAACACTAGCCTTACTGGCATTATCTGTTTATTTAAAATCCTAAAATATTTTTTTCCTCCTGCTTACCACAGGTATCTAGCCTTATCTATGTCATCAGCAGTGTTAGAATCAACTCTTTCAAAAAGAACTCATAAATCTATGAGGCTGAAAACATTGGGTTATTCCTTGATAAGTCTTTGATCTACCAGCGGGGCCTCTCAGGGTCTGTTTAATCGCGGATGCAGGTGAATGCATCACTCTTCCCGAGAATGCTGCCATCATGGAAGGGAAAGGAAACACATTCAAGTGCACATTTCCTTCCTCTGGAAGGCTTTTACCTGGAACTGAGAGACATCTATTCTAATTACATTTCATTGGCCAAAGCAAATCACATGGCCATACTCCTTTTCACAAACAGAAAAGGATAATTCTGCTTGGAAAGGAGAAAACTGGAGATACTCTAAACAATGATAACACATATCATACCTAATACATTAGATGAATCTATTTATTTATTTATTTATTTATTTATTTATTTATTTATTTATCTATTTTGGGATTTTTTTTTTTTTGAGACAGCGTTTCTCCGTGTAGTTTTGGTGCCTGTCCTGAATCTTGCTCTGTAGCTCAGGCTGGCCTCGAACTCACAGAGATCCAACTGGCTCTGCCTCCCAAGTGCTGGGATTAAAGGCGTGAGCCACCACCAGCCGGCGAATCTCTTTATTTTAAAAAATATTTTCACTTATACAATACTCACACATCTGAATGAGGCATAATGTGACAAACCAACCCAACACACACACACACACACACACACACACACACACACACTTACACGCGATCACACCAGAATCAACACCTGAACCTCACTACCCATTCACCTTCTCTGTGTGGCAAGAACCTTTGAGTTCTTTTCTCCAGCTCTCTCAGAAAATGTCTAATGGTAAATTGTTGTGTATTGTAGTCATCCCTCTGTGCTGTGCATTAACATTTACTCTTCCTCCTCCATAGTTACAGTCGGTATCCAGTTTTCAACCATCCTTTACCCCTACTCTAATTTTCTCTGACTATCAATCTTGCACTATTTGTATAAAATTTACTTTTTAAGCTTCTGCATATGAACAAAAAGATGTGGTATTTACCTTTCAGTGAACTACTTATTTTTATTTTATTTAGCATAAAGTTTTCTGGTTACACTGACATTCATCTCATTTTTTTTTTTTTTGGTCTGAAGAATAGTCCACTTTTGTATACGTGTGGTTTCTTGATCCTTGAACACTGTGGTGGTTCAAACCATGGCTGTTGTGAGTAGTGCTGAAATAAGCTTGGAATGTGTGGATCTCCTTTATTTCCTTATTGTGTATCTTTAAGCAAGGAGAATAGACAGCTAGCTCTAAATTTAGTCTTCTAAGGTAATGCCATACTGCTGTCTACACTCACTCTTCCGATGTACGTCTCACCACCTCCCTTGACACAATATATACCCAGCATATCCTTCTTGACACAATATATACCCCACCACATCCTTTTGGCACATCTGCTACAATTTTTTTTTTTTGCTTGATTCAACTAACTGCAGTGAGATGATGTTGTATTGGGATTTCAATTTATGTTTTTCTGATGCTTACTGGTGTTAAACATTTTTCATACTTCTTGGCCTTGTTCCTTATATATCTTCTTTTGAGAACTATCTATTCATATTATTTCCTTAATTTTTTTTAGAAATGGCTTTTAAAAATTTAATATGCTCATTTTTAAAGTAGATTACTGTAGCTGGAGAACTTTTCTCCAGCTCCCGCCACCAAGTCCCGCCAGTCCCAGAGCCCACTTATAAAATAAACACACAAACTCTTACATTATTTAAACTGCTTGGTCATTAGCTCAGGCCTGTCATTGTCTAGCTCTTACTCTTATATTTAGCCCATTTCTATTAATCTTTACTTTGCCACATGGCTCGTGGCTTACCGGGATCTTCCCATGCGGCTTGTCATGATGGCGGCTGGCAGTGTCTCCCTCCCAGCCTTCCACTTCCCAGAATTCTTCTCCTTGTCCCGCCTATACTTCCTGCCTAGCCAATGGCCAATCAGTGATTTATTTACTGACCAATCAGCAACACACTTGACATACAGACCATCCCACAGCAGATTATTCAGTGTTCATTGTTGATTTATTCTTGTTGTTGTTGCTGGTATATTCTGTAGTTAATCCCCTATCAGATGAATAGCTTGCAATGTTTTCTTCCATTCTGTAAGCTTTCTTTCCACTCTGTTGGACATTTTCTTTGCTTTACAGATGTTTCTTGAACCATTATAAACTATAAAGCCACAAGAAATAAAAACAGAGAGGACAGAGGAAAGCTTTCATGACATCACTACAGGCAATGACGTCTTTGAGCAAGATCCCTAAATCATAGACAATAAGATCAAAACTAGACATATGCAATTGTATTAAACATCCTCTCTGTTTTTATTCTCATGGCTTTATAATGGTTTTCCTCTAGCAGTTTTAGGACTTTGATCTACTAGTACTTGATTTTTTTTTAATAGTAAAAGGCAGAAATCTCACACATATAGCTCTCTAGTTTTCCCAGGATCATTTAATGAAATGACTGTTTGTATGGGTTGTTTTATTTTTTCTTATGCTTTGACATTATCAAAGATGAGTTGACTGCTAATGGATGCATTTATTTCTGAAGTCTTCTACTTCATTGTTTTATGCCAAGGTCATGCTGCTAGGCTTTTCTTTTTCCTTTTTTTAAAAATGTATTTTGAGGTTAGATAGGATATTTCTAGTTTTGCTCTTCATGATTAATACTGTTTTGGCCATTTGCAGTATTTTGTTTTTCCATGTAACTTTTCTGATTGTTTCCCTACTTCTGAGGAGAATTCCATTGTCAATTTATAATAACCAAATGACAATTTGTTAAATTGGCAAATTGACTATAATTCTCTTAGGTAATGTGAAAATTTAAATAATATTGATTATTTCAATCTGTGACTCTTGTATTGTTTCTAGCTATTTTTCCCTCAACATTTTCATCAGTGGTTTATAATTCTTACTGTACAGATCCTTTACTATTTTGGTAAAATGTATTCCTCGACACAGACTTACTTATTTATTTTGTAGGTCTTTTGAATTAGATTGCTCTCTTGATTTCCTTTTCAGCAAGCTCATGGCTGGTGTAAAATGGTATTAAATACTACTAATGTATTTTGATTTTGTTATCTTGCAGTATTACTGAATGCTGAATTTATTCATAATTTCTGCAGAGCATTTAGGGTTTTCAATTTACAAAAATAGCATAGTATTATAATTTTACTTCCTTTCCCATTTAGATGCTTTTTATCTATTTTTTTCTCTTGTCCTACTGCTTTGGCTATGACTTCTAATACCATCTTTTTTGTTTGTTTGTTTGTTTTTTGAGACAGAGTTTCTCTGTGTAGCTTTGCGCCTTTCCTGGAACTCACTTGGTAGTGCAGGCTGGCCTCAAACTCACAGAGATCCGCCTGGCTCTGCCTCCTGAGTGCTGGGATTAAAGGCATGCACCACCACCACATGGCTTCTAATACCATCTTAAGTAAGAGTGGTGAGTGTGGTCACCACTTTCTTGTTTCTGTTCTTTTGAGGAACCACTTCAGCTCTTCCCTATTCACTATTCACTGTAACTATGGAGTTTGTCCTATATTATTTGTTCCTTGTATACTTTATTGAACGCTTTTTGTATCTCTTGAGATGAAGTGGACTTTGTCTTTTATTTTGTTCATACGATATGGTTGTTGGTTGGTGTATGTTACATCCCTGAGGTAAATCCCACTAGGCCATTTTGTGTATTCTCTTTGACGTACAACATGTTGGGTTTTGTATGCCAGTATTCTAGCTAAGATTTTTGCATCAATGTAGGTCAGGAATTGGTCTCAGTCTCCTCTTTTTCTGTGACTATGAACTGACCCCAGGGTCTTGTTTGTGCTAGGCAAGTGCTTTACCACTAAGCTATAAACCCAGACTTGTAGGTTCCTTATTTTGCTATGTTTTTGACTGGTTTTAGTAGTAGATTAATGCTAGCCTCATAATGCATTTGGAAGCGTTAACTCCCTTTAAAGGTTTTATTTTTTTTAATGTATTTTGAGATAAATTGGTTTGTTCCTTAGGCTTTTCTTCAGTTTTCTCTTGCTAGACATTGAACCTATGTCCTCTTACACAGCAGACAAGTGCTGTGTTAACTGGAGAATGCTTCTAACCTGGTGTTAAGTTCTTTAAGTGTATTCTAGATTTCGATAGGGAAGCCATCTGGACCTAGCACCTTCTTGTTGAAAGACTTTTTCTTACCAGTTTAATTCCATTTTTCCTTATTGCTCTGTTCAGGTTTTCTGTGACTTCATGGTTCAGTTTTGGTAGATTACATTTGTTCACAAATGTGTTTCTTCTAAATTTTCCAATTTATTGGTGTGATATTTTAATTTTTAAGTATATACTCCTTGGTCTTATTCTCATGTTCAGAGTTCAATAACTCAACAAATATTCACTTGAGAGTCATTTTTTTTTTTTAGTGCTCTATTCCAAGTTCTGCAGACGATAAAGGTTGAATCAGGTCCAAATTTGAAGACTTTTGTGTAAAACTGAGATTTATAGCTTTCTAATAGTAATTGACAATTTTTCATAGCTATTATAAAGATGGGTATTGTTTCTGAAAAAAAATTGTTTAATCTCATCTCTTCCACTGGTCTATAACTTCTGTATAGAGTACAAATCCCATCCTTTTATGTCTACATAATGAGCAATAAGTACTATTGTTATTTTTATGTCTACATAATGAACAAGCACAAGTGTGTTGTATCTAGTAGGTGATATTTGATAACCATGCATTAAATAAATAATAAAAAAATGGAAGTCAAAATGGGAAAAATGGAAGCCAAAGAGGAAGATATTACTCCTAAACAGATTAATGCCTTATTTAGGTCGATATAACCCTTTATATTTATTCAGTTACACTTTTGGTTTGTGATGGTACCCTTTGTATAGAGGATATTTTGGTTATTTTATTATTTTATGTTCCCAACACCAACCCGTGTCTAATACACTGCAGAACCCCAGTAAGTATTTGTTGAGCAAGTGAAAGAAAGGAAATAAGCTTCAAGGATGACGGAAGCAGATGCAGGTAAAAAGGCCAGCACTTTATAGTGGTCACTAGAGCGCATTTCCTTCCACTGGGCCATTTTATAACTTAACCTTCGACGGTAGATGTATTATACACAACTGCCTTTGATAGACCACCAGATAAGTGTTTCTATCATTGGGAAAATTCTAATTGCCTCTGACACTAATTAGGCAAAAAAGTTTCAGCAAATGACCTCCAGTAGCTGACCATGGGCCCTCTGCTGGAGGAAAAAGCGGAGAATGAAAAAGAGAGAGAGAGACATTCATCCATTTAGGTCTAGAATAGTGGGATGAATTTATTGTACAGCTCACACACGTTCCTAAGGCTTTATATTCCAAAATGTCTCTTAACCACATAGATAGACATGCACAGCCAACCTGGTCATGTTCTTACAAAGAAGAGCACGTGACACAGGTTACAGGCTCTTTTTGCACTAACATTGAACCAAACACACATGTCACTGCGTTCACAGAGACAAAGCACACTGTGGCTTAACCCTAACCCAGGAAAAGCAAACCACCTTTAGTAAGCTTTTGTTACATATGAACACATTTACTCTGGTTATTCTTCAAAGCACATTAAGCCTTGGGGACTTTGTTCCTTTTCCAAAATGAGCAGCTACAACTTTGAAGGCCCCAAACACTAACTGCCAATTTCCATATCTCTGCTCCATACACAGCAACCTGAATAAGGCGGCTTAACAGATATTTCTCATTATAAACCTTGTAAAAAATATTATGAACTCAGCTAATAAAATCCTAGACACATAACAAACACCTAGTCATTCTAGAGAGCCTTTCATTAGGTTTGAAGTATTAGAAATATCTACGGTATCTAAGCACAATATTTCTTTGACCTTGGCTTTCAATGATAGAAATGAATAAGAAAAGTAGAACTATTTTAAAAATCAGGGAACAAATGAAAAGAAGTGCTTAAAGGCATACAAACATTTAAACAATATTGCAAGCAGTAGAAATCTCAATGTGGCTACTTAGAGATAGTCCATTATCAAAAGGAAAAAAAAATGCTGAGCATACTGCTATTTCATCAAGAGTCTAAGGAAAGGCCTCAGCCAGGGAGCTCTTGGAGCCCTGCCCAATGGCTTGGCATGGACACTGGAAAATTCTAAATCTGGGAAGTTAAGTATAGGGATTTTTTTCTTTGTTTTCATATAAAACCATGTATGTATAAATAAAGAACCTGTGTTTGTTG